>NC_090931.1:994472560-995861310 GCF_040938575.1 Ambystoma mexicanum
ATGCCTAAAACCACCATTGGGCTACACACACAGTAGCCTGAAACCATTGGGAATGGCAATGCTGATTGCCAAAAGCAACCCAGAACTGTGGGGAATTCATTTTCTTAATGTCAAAAATTGATGCAGTACGGGTGCTCACCACTATCAGAAAGCCGGCGTTTTAAAACCACCAGACTTTTGTGTAAAACTGAACAGATGAACCCAAACAAGGCCAAGGAAAGACTTGCTAAGAGGTGGATACAATGTAAAACTATATTCTGAAATGACTTGAAGGAAGTCATTATTTAATGTATATATAGAAACTAATAAAATACTTTGGAAAAAAAAAAAAAAAAAATAATAGCTGCATGTAAGTTGGATTTGAATGCAGAAAACTGGGAACTAAAGTGACATTTAGCTGAATTCTGCGTGACAACTACCCCTGACAGGAGTTGAACTGGCTCATCAACTCTTCCCAGGCCTGGCTGCATCCTGCTGCCCCCACCAAAAGGAGATCACACCTCTCTGATTGAATTAAGGGAGGGGTAGCTGGGGACTGCAGGAAGTTGAACAAAGCCCTGTCCTGGACTCAGGCAAATGTTATATTGGGGGGGTTGTAAAATGGCTTCCTCTTGGGAGAAACTGGGAGGGGCAGTGCCTCTGGGAGCCACCTGAGCTGGAGGCGGGGACAGACAGAAGCTTCCCCCATGTGCTTTGGAACCTAAACCACACCCATCTGGGCCAGAGCATAATTTTTAAAAGATGGATAATTCATAGTACGGACCTGTCAAAATTATATAATTAATACCATTATTCTTGGGATTTTTCGGTGCACATTTTAAGAGGTGTTAGGACCCTGTGGTATGTTCCTGGGGATAGTAGCGGAAAAAGGGTTCTTACTCCAAATGTCTGCATGTTAAAAATCTGACACTTCATCAATTAATGTCCATAATCCTTGCGCACATTGTAATTTTTGGTAAATGTCCGATATTGGTAAACCGACCAAAAAGCGCAAAATGTTGTCATTTCTGAATCCCAGCTCGCAGGAACATGGGGCTTGAACAGAGACCTGTCTTAATTCATCTGTAATATGTACATGTAATGTCAACCACTTGTGTATCTGGGAAATATGTATTTGAATCAAATATAGATTTGTGGGCAAATTGACCAGGGGAGGATCCTCTGACCCATAACAGACCTCATCATGATGACAATCCATTTCCTTCCCCCAATCATGGGAGAGGGGAGAATTGGGCCAATGACAAGTAGAGAGGGGCAGGCTCAGTTATGCCACGCACACACCCACTTTCTAAACACATAAAAGCAGACAGTGCAGGACAGGTAGGGACATTCACTTTCCACTTTCTTGCGGGACACTTTGCCGGGAGACTCCAGACTTCAAATCCATCAACCTCCAGAGACCAGAGATCCAGAGAGACCAGAGATCCAGAGAGACCAGAGATCCAGAGAGACCAGAACTGTGCAGTGCTGAGAGCAGAATCAGAGACCAGACCGCTGTTCAGAACCACCCGCCGGAAGTCCCGTTCAACCTGACCAGACCTTGACGGCTTATTTCAAAAATATAGTGTGAGTACTCACTGTGCAAAACCAATTTCTTAGTTTAAAATAATCTAATCCAAACTATTTTAGCCTATTAGAACTGCCTCCTAGAAACGTGTCATTCTGTCATCTTTAAAACTGAAAACTGTCATATGTCATTCTGAGCTTTAAAATTTCAAATCAGAAAAACTACTTTCACAAAATCGTCCGTATCTCCGGAACCGTTTGTGCTAGGAGCGACATTTAACTTTTATCTTAAAGCTAATATCCTAGGCTTTCCAAAGCAACTAGAACCGACTTGCTACTCCTTATAGTAATTACGCTCGATGTACGCGATTAAATTTGCCTCGATTTGACATTTTGCACAATTTCAGCCACGTGTAAAAATCAGCAGCTCCTTGCTTTCCTTTGCTAAAATTCGTTTTAACCTGCTAGCTACTCATAGAGCATTGCTAAAGTGAGCCTGAACTAATATAAACTAGATATCACCCACCCTGAACCTCTAGAGGGAATTAAAAGCATTTTTAGCACATTTCTCACTTCATTGTCATCACATTCAAAGCATTTTGGGCCTGTGTTTCAAAATTCTACCTGTTTTCCTCTAAGCTTGCTGGGGGGAACTGAATTTCGTATTGTATTTGATTGCATTCCTGAGAACTGTGTGCTCCTCTTTCCATCTCCTTATATTGCATAAAGGGGGGGAGTGAATTGTCAAGGAAAAGTGATTACATTGTCTTTTGTTGAAGCCATATCAAGTTATTTTCTGTACTGCATTTCATTCATCATTGCGTTTCCTTGAACCATATAAAGCATTCTTTCCCACCTCATTCTTCTGTTCCTATTCATAAGTAACCAAGAACTGTGCTACTGTAGGATTACCTCTTGCTGATTACTGCTCATATTCACAAGTGTACTATCCATTATCAATTTATTTAAAGAAGTGTGATATATATATATATATATATATATATATATATATATATATATATATATTGTTTAATTTTACAAATAAACCTTTTAAATTTGCAAAACAAGCCTACTTGTTTGCTCAGTGGGGTTAAGGGAGATTCTAAGAGAGGGGTGTTATACAAGGGTTCATCATCCAGATTATAACTTGCCATAAAAATACATAAATAAGGGCTTCCCTTGAGCATCCCAGACAAGGCACTGACTTAGTGGGATTGCTTGATTGGAGTCACTTACAAAGTGGGGGCTCGTAGCCGGGATCTTCTGGGTTAGATTTACCACTTGTGCAGCTTAATACAGTGTGCTAACTGACGGGATACATTCATCCGGTCGGATCACCACGCTGTGGTACGCTGTAAAGCACTCCTCAAAGGAACGCTCTAAGGAGAAGGTCTGTTTTGCAAAATAAAATACAAACTTCTGTAAGTCAGGAAGGAACTCAAATTCCAGAATGATGACACTGGTAGACATCAAAATAGCCAGAGAGCACTTCTTACATAAGCTATTTGTGAGAGGTGAATGGACTGAGCAGGGCCAGGATGCGTGGTTGCAGGCAATCACACGACAGGTCACTGCAACTGGGTTAGATATCTGGAGAGATCAGGGTCCCTTACATGTGGCCCTGAGTGAACTATACATGGCTCCTAAAGCTAAAGATGAACACGACAAAATGGTTAGGATAGCGGCATATTTGTATCTATATATGGGAGCCATGCAGGACAAATGTGCTGAAGGTCAAGATCTGGCAAATAGGCAACAGATCACGTTAGAGAAGGCCCAATCTGACCTGGTCTCTTCTGAGCAGAGGATGCACAGAAGCCAGGAGTCAGAAAATGAGAGCAGACAGTGGGCCTCATTACGAGTCTGGCAGTAACTGCGGCGGTAAAACTGCCTGGTTACTGCCGGACTCGTATTACCATTCCGCCTCTGTGATTTCCGGAATTACCGGGGCATTACAACCCCGGTTTTCCGGGAATCACGGAGGCGGAATACTGTTAATCCCCATTCCCATTGAGTCCTATGGGACTTGATGGGAATGGGGATCATGGAAACACCGGCAGCATCTCGTAATGCTGCCGGTGTTTCCTCGTCCGCCTGCAGGCGGGCGGTGTTAAACCCACCAGGTCAGACCTGGCAGGAACATCACCTCCCGCCTGCAGGGGACGGACTCAGGCGGTCCGGAAACAACGGTGGCGGCGGGTTTACCGCCACCGTTATTTCCGGACCGCCTGGGTCGTAATGAGGCCCAGTATCTCATTAAAATCAAAGAGGACATGTGTATTCTGCAACAGGAAAAGTCTGACCAGGATACCAGATTTCTGGCCTTGCAGAAGGAGTACCAAGAAGGTTTGGACTCCCTACTGCGGAGCCAGAAAAAGCTGGAGCAACAATTAGATTTCAATAGGGCATGTGCTGAGCAGGTAGTCACCCTGCAAAGCCACCTAGATAGGGAAAAGGCAGAGAGCAATAAACTGATCCTTAAAGACCTGGATACCCAGGCAGAGTTTGATCAGGATCGCCAGAAAGCTGGTGCCCTTCAAAGGCAAAGGGACGACCTGGCGGCACAGATGCAGACTCTTAGTCAAGAAAGGGACACCTTAGGCCAGGAAGTCTGCCATTTAAAAAGAAAAACTGAAGAAAATCACTTGGCCCTCCAGGGGCTGGGTGACCTCAAAAAAGAGCATCAGAACCTGTTAGAGCACACCAGGAGGGTGGAAGAGGCTCTGGCAAGAAAGGAGAAGGCCAGTAGGGATGAGACGCAGGAGGTAACCCTCCTGCAGCAAAGACTGGCCCAGTACTCCAGGACCAATCAGGAGGCACAGAGAGAGAATGAGGCTCTCTGCCAGCACAATGATAGGCTCCAGCAACAGGTAGCCATGCAGGAGAGATTGATAGAGTCGAGTAAGGCCTTGGTTGAGGAGCTGAAAGCCCAGGCTCTTGCATTGCAAAAGGGAGCAGGGGCTGATAGAGATGATGTTCGCTGGGAAAGGGAAACACCTGAGCATAACCTCAGGAGCCCTAGTACCAGAGGCCTTCATCTCTACCAGTCCATGGACTCTGCCACCCCCATGTTCCCTGGCGCACATGAGCACGGGTCCACAGGGATGGCAGATTACTATCCAGCTAAAAGTATGGGGCTCATAGGCCAGTACCACCCAGGAATGGAGGGGCGGGCATCCGGGTATGGGCACCCAAGCACAGTGCAATTTAGTGGGGAACCCCAGGAGAGTAGGCCCACTAAGGGCATCCTGAAAACCTCTGCCCAGTTAGGTCAGTGGGGGGGGGGGGTACCCATCAAATCCTGGCAGCAAGGAGGGATCTGAAGACTCCTCTGAGCGTCACAGGATACAGGAGACCAGGTTCCCACATTCTGCCAGCCATTCCCAGGCTTGCAGAATCCGGGAAAACCTGGAAGATCAGACGGGCACCTCTGGGAGCAGTGCTTCTGAGTCGGAGGATGAATGGACCAGGATTACCCGAACCAAAAAATGCCAATAAGGCAAAAAGGGCCTTGCTTAAGGACCCATTGAAACAAATAAAGGCAATAAGGAGTGTCATTACGCCTTATCATAAGAACGCCAAGTATTCTGTTTGGGAACACTTGGAGCTCTATGAGCAAATGTTGGAGACTTTCCATTTGAAGGACAGCAGTAGCTGCATCCAGTACGTCAAATGTACATTCTCCCAGAATACTCCAGTTTCTTTGCAGGGCTGGAGGACCAAAACCATTCAAGATGGTCCGCATATAGGGCGGCCATCTTGAAACATTTTTCTGTTCATAGAAATCCTCAAGAGGCTCGCAAGGCAGCCTACAATTTGCAATATGGGGAGGATCAGGCCCCACAAGAATTCGTGCAAGAATTGAAGCGTGCCTTTGCGCAGACAACCAAAAGGGTGCGCACAGACAGCAAAGAGTTTGTCAATACTTTTTTCCATGCCTTGCCCAAATACATCATGACCCAGCTAGTGAGAGATTTTCACGAGAAGGGGTCACTAGACTGGGTCATTGAACAGGCTACCCGGATCTATGAGGTGCAGAAGCCCATAGAAAATAAAAATAATGCCCAGAAAAACCCCAAAACCAACAGCACCCCTGCTGCTGCCAAGGTGGCAGAGGTAAAGGTTGCCCCCGTTTTAGATTTGGAGATGGGGGGCCTAAAAACCTGCCTGCACCAAATAACTCTAACACCAGAAGGCCCTTGGGCCAGTCACAGACAGGGAGTCAAGGAGGTAGTCCACAAATGGGGTCCCTCGCTCCCCTGATTATGTAAGTCCCCGCTATAAGGGAAACCGACCCATCCTGGGTTATGTGTGGACTCCTCCAGCCCAAGGGGGGGATCCGGCCAAGCACCTAACCCAGGGAATTTCCCTCCTAACTTCCCCTAGGAGGGCAGAAATTCACCAAACCCCGGGCAGAATTCTTTCCCCGGGTATCCACCCAACTTCCAGCCCCAAAATCATCCATCCTTCTTTCCCCAATTCCCTGAGCCCAGACAACCTAATCCGGGCGAGGGGAGGCCAAGGGTGGAGGGGTACCCAAATCTTCCCAATCCGGGGTATTACCAGAGAAGGGATAGCTACCCTTCCCGGGATCAGCCCAGGGGAGAAAATAGAGCCCCGTATCAGCCTGAGCGGGTTTCACAACTTGAGCGCCAGGTCCAAAATATGGCACAGGATCTGGGTCACATACTGAGGGCTCAACAGAACCCTCAGATGAGCATGCCACCGCAGAATGCCCCAAACTCTGGACCTGGTGCTCCAGAACAATGACGGGGGCAGCACCCCGATAACCCACCGGTTCCCAAGGAGGAGGCACAAGGGAAGGGGGGTGTAAAGCCTTGGAGGAAGCTTCCTTCCCAACTTGTAAACAGCCCCTGGAAAACCAGGAACCGGAAACAAAATCTCCTGCCCCTGAAAGTCTGCCACCCAAGGAGCAGAGGGTGGGTAGGAGAAACAAAGGACCCAAAAAGACCCACTTTGTGGAGGAGGTACAGGTCTTCCAATTTGAGGGATAGGGATCCCAAGAGGATCCTGGGGAAAGGATCTTCTCCTTCAGAGATGGGGGAACTCCGCCCAAGGAAAAATGGGTCCCAAGGGATGCCAATTCAGACTGGGGAGATATGGAGACTGAGCTACAGCCGCCCATCATCTCATCCCAGAACCCACAATACCGAAATCCCCTGGTTCAAACCCATCCTGGTGACTGCCTCCAAAAAGGGGGGGCGGCCCAGAACCGGAACCAGGGGAACCCACAATTGCTCTGATCTCCAGTTGCCAACTTTTTCTTTTAGATTCCCAAGGCTCTCCACAGAATTATGCCCAAATCTCTTTGCTAGCAATGTCCAAAACCAGAAGATTAGCCCACCAGTTGTCCAAAAATGTGCATTATCTGTGCCCCCTTGAGGAGAAGGAGGGAAGATACTATGCCCCGGTACAAGTACAGGGGCAGGGTACAATTTTGGCACTGGTGGACACTGGATCCCAAGCTACCCTTCTGTCCAAAAGGGCCTTTGATGAACTAAATGCAGGAAGGGGGGAGAATTACTGTATTCCTCTCATCTCTCTTCCTGGACAACTGCAGAACTTTGACGGGAAGGAAATTCCTGTCGAGGGGACTGCAGATTTGGACATCAAAATTGGGCAACACAAGGTGAAACACCCGGTCATAGTAGTGACTCCAGAGGGCACCCCTTGTTTACTAGGGAATGACCTCCTGAGAAGGTTGTCACCCCTAATAGACTGTGTAAACAAGGTCCTCTGGACCCAGACTAGCCGACCAATAAAATTAAAACAGAGTGTCAACCATGTTAGTTTAAACGGCACCTGCCACATGGTTGAACAAAAATCTGACCAAGTAGAATTTCACTTCCAGAACAACCAAATTCCAGACTTGACAGTAATAGCAGTAGGACAACAGACTGGTGATGGGGGGTCCTCTCTATTTCTGAAAATCAACCTTCCTTCCAGTTTAAGGTGGTATTCCACACTGGAAGGAAACACTCTGAAATTCTTTACCAATCCACAATCAGACACTCCCACTCCTATAGTCCAGAAAGATGTGAAATCAGCTCAGAGCCTGGCTGATATTCAGCAAATTGGAGAGCAGTTGTTCATCCCTGTTCAGTTAAATGATGGGAAGGACTCTGTTCTCTCTCGAGTGTGTGTGAACAACAGTAAGAGCTTCATCAGCGAAGCCATGTTCCGCCAACTCCCAAAAGATCCAGCCATTCCCACATTCAAACTGATAGACAAATGGGAAATGGATCTGGAAACACCCAATTCCAAACATCTCCTGCAAGCAGGTGTATGCTCAAAATCTCCATCGGCAACAAGAGCATAGTCCATAATTGTTGGGTCGTGCGAGACGTCACTGCCGTCTTTTACTTAGGCAGTGACATTCTCAATCGCTTCGCCATTAGTTTGGACCTAATAAACTTCAAAACTTGGTCCCGATTAGCGGATAATCCCATGGGCTTTGATGATCAAGAAAAAGCATTTAGGTCAGCTCAATTGCTACCTTATGCAGTTGAAATTCAGCTTAAAGAGGAAGTCACCATCCCAGAAAGGACCCGACAATTCTCCCTGGAAGTGAAAGTTAAAAGAGGACAAAAATTGAAAAACCCTGATGCTTATATTCATCGAAATGCTTCTCTCCAACAGCAAGGGTTAGGGGTAAACCCAACACCATTAGTCAACATAGAACATAACACCATTCCAATAAAGTTGGATAACAGCGACTTAAAGAGTATTACTCTAGCCGCAGGCACCATTATTGGAATGGTGGTTGATGACCGACATTTCTCCATTGATTTAGGAAATGAACTGTTAGGACCGATCCCCAAGGACTGTTTTGACAGTGACAGTGAGGACAATACAACATCAGACAGGATTTTCACCCGGCATGGGGGGAACTTCCTGGTGTACACTTCTTGCCCTTATGGTAAGGAAGATGTGACTTGTGACTTCAGGAGGGATGAGGTGATTTTCCAGGTCCATGAGGGCTGCCTTTCCCACCTGAAGCCTCCAGTCCAAATCAGCACTCTGACCAGGGACTTCTCCACGCAGCTGGAGGAGGCCGCTGAGATAGCCAAACCAGAAGTCTTTCCAGGCTTCAGGCAGATGGTGGAAGAGGGAGTCAACCTAGCTGATGCCTGTGTGACTCTGGAACAGAAGCTAAAGTTGAAACAAGTTTTCTTGGATTTCCAAGATCTCTTTGCGGTGGACTCATATGACTGTGGTCGCACCGACATCCACACAACAACAATTCCCACAGACCCTGGAATGACTCCAGTGTTTGTGAAGCAATATCTTTTGCCTCTCTCATCCATGGAGTCCCTTACTGAAATAATTAAGAACCTTGTGTCCCAGGGAATAATCTGTCCAGTCCACAGCACTTTCAATAATCCGGTGCTGGGAATATTGAAGCCAAACGGCCAGTGGAGACTCTGCGCCGACCTTAGGGAGCTCAACAAACAGGTCTATACTTCCCGATGGCCTCTCCCCTACATTGACCAAGGGCTGGCCCAGATCCAGGGGTCACAGGTATTCACTGCAATAGACCTGACCAATGGATACTGGACCGTGCCTGTCAGTAAGGAGGACCAATACAAACTGGCTTTTACCTTTGGAGGCCAGCAGTACACATGGACCCGGACTCCCTTCGGCTACCTCAACTCCGGCAATGAATTCAACATTTTCCTACATAAGGCCATGCCCGACCTGGGTGCGAGGGGTAACCTGGCTTATGTAGATGATGTCCTCATCAAAAGTTCATCTGTGGAGGAACACATAGCGGAGATCCGTTATGTTCTGACACAGTTGAGGGCCGTCGGAGCAAAACCTTCCTTTCAGAAAGCACAGTGGTGTAGAACCCGGGTTAATTTCTTGTGGCATGAGATTACTCCTCAGGGTCTCTGTCCCCAGGAAAAGAAAGTGGAAGCACTCCAGAAACTGAAGGATCCCAAAACTCTGCGGGAACTAAGGAGCCTCCTTGGACGGACTAATTAAAGCAGAAAGTTCATTGAGGGCTACGCAGAGATCACTAGACCCCTGATTCATCTCCTGAAGGGGGGGTCAAGTGGGAATGGGGTCCAGAACAATCCGAGGCAGTAAGACAACTCAAGAGAAGCCTCTCACAAGCGCCTTGCCTAGCTTACCCTGTCAGAAACAAGGAGTTCTTCCTGGAGACAGGGTTCTCTAATACGTGCTTGACGGCAGTATTATACCAAAAGCATGACAAGGTCAATAAAGTAATCTCCTATGCGAGCAAAACTTTATCCTCTGTGGAGGAAAAATTCATCAATTGTGAGAAGGCACTCCTGGCAACGGCGTGGGCATTGAAGAATTACCACCCGTTTATCCAGGGGGAACACATCATAGTGGAGACTCCACACCAGCCTCTGCAATATCTCCAAAGTGACAGAATCCGGGCCGGAAATGTGAGTAATTCCCGAATTACTTCCTGGATTCTGTCAATGCAAGGCTTTCCTGTGGAGGTCAGATATGGCCAAAACAAGAAGAGTCCCCTCGTGCAAGGTCTGGCTGACTTGCATGATTGTGCCAGAGAAAACTGTCTCAAGGACGAAAGTCTAAAAATCAAGGACAACATGGAGGCATACCTTAATTCCCCACACAAAGTCTTTGAAGAAGACAAGTGTGAGGGAATGCCCATTGTCTATGTGGACGGATGCTCGTACCATGTTGACAACAACAGGGAGAAAGAACTGGTGGCCGGCGTAGGGAATGCATGGGTGAAGGAGTTTCAAGAACCCTCCGCTGGGTACGAAATTGGTCCTCGAAGTAGTCAGGTGGCAGAATTGATGGCTGTGCATCAAGCCATCCTCACGGCTGTCCAACATCAACTCCACGAACTGGTCATAATCACAGATTTGGATTATGTACGGAACGGGTTCGTGGAGCATCTGGTTAATTGGAAAACCAGAGGCATGTTATGTGCTAATAACAAACCCTTGAAACATGGGAAGTTAATTCAAAACCTTGATGATCTGGTCACCTCCAATGGGATGACCATCTACTGGAAAAAGATCAAGGGTCATTCCAAAGTAGAGGGACCAGACAAAACTGGAAATGACTTAGCTGCTCAGCTGGCCAAAACCGGGGCCATCCAAAGGGATTTAACAGAAATAGAGTCCCTGTTGGGGGAAATCCAGGTCACTGCTATCACTAGGTCCCAGACAAACGCTCACAATGATCTTTCAACTGCACAATGGAGTAAGGAGACCCCTGATGCTGATTTGATTACAGCTTAGAAAGGGGATCCAATAATTGGTAAGTTTTACCAACACATTGAGGACCCTGAGAACTTTCCCCTGACGGATACCGATTACATTGAGAAAGAGAACCTAAGAGTGTTGATGAAATGTCCAAAAAGGTTCAGAATCCAAGACGGTTTGTTGGTAAGGAAATCCCAAGCTGGCCATGATCAATGGGTGGTCCCTACCTCATTCCGAAGCCTGATGTTAAGTCACGCCCATGATGCGGCCACCGCCGGTCATAGGGGGTTTCACACAACACTGGAAATCTTAAGAGAGGTTGCATACTGGCCACACATGGGGCCGGACCTCGACCAATACTTGAAGGGGTGTCTTGTGTGTGCACAATTTCAGCCATCATCCCTCACGCACTGTGCCCCTCTCCAAAAGAGGGGGATGACACTGCCATGGTCAGATTTGCAAATCGACTTTGTAGGCCCTGTAATTCGCTTGTCTAGAGGAAACAAGTACATGTTGACCGTTACATGCTTGTTTACCAAGTGGGTGGAATGTCTCCCGGCCCCAAACTGCAAGGCAGAAACAGCAGCTGCCCTGATGATTAACCACATCTTTTCCCGTTTTGCTCTACCTCAAAGGATTGAGTCTGACAGGGGTAGCCACTTCACCAGTGAAGTAATGACAAAGATGTGGGAGATACTGGGGGTCAAAAGGAAGCTACATATTGCTTACCGGCCAGCTTCTTCTGGAGCAGTAGAGAGATACAACCAAACCATTGTGAGCATATTAAAAAAGTTTGTGGCAGATTCTGGGCCAAGTTGGGATATCCGATTACCTCTGGTCCTAATGGCCATCAGATCTACCCCTTCATCTGCAACTAAAATGTCACCATTTGAGTTGATGACCGGACGCAAGATGGTGCTTCCCCAGCATTTGCTCTACAGGACCCAAGAGCAGACGTTGATAAATGCCTCCACAACTCATGAGTATGTGGATAATTTAAGGAAACACCTTCAACATGCTTTTGCCTATGCTCAGCGGAATCTAGAAAGATCAGCTGATAGCATGAAAACCCACTACGACCTGAAAACCACCAGGAAAGTATACGAGGTGGGGGACCGGGTCTATCTATACAATTTCCAAAGGAACCAGGCCAAACAGCGAACATTTTTGCCTACATGGAAGGGACCGTTTGAAATTATAGACAAGATCTCCCCTGTAGCGTATAAGATCCGCATCCCCAAAGGTAGTCTGGTGGAAGGGGAAGACAAGTGGGTACATATAAATCAGCTAAAGTGTTGCCATCCCAGTCACACTCTGCAGCAACTGGAGGAGTCCTCTGCAATACCAGAGGGGACCGCTCTAGTTTAATTCAGTTCCCATCCTAAAATATCCCACATATAGTCTCTAAAATATTATGATTGGGAAAAAAAATGTTTCATGGTGATATCTTGTTTTTAAAAATAAGAATGCTATGATCTATTCTCGTGATTTATAAAATGTATATGTCGCCCCACTATATCAATAGTGGTGGAAAAATGTCTATGAATAGGTATTGCCGCTTTTGCTTTGTCGTCCTAGGAGAAAGAAAACCTGGAGACTGGCCAAGGAGGACGACTGGGGACCGGGAGCAAAGATCCGAGGGGTCCGGGGTACTGCCCAATCCTCCCATCAGGACCAGCAAGGAGAACTGATTGATCGACTGGAGGGAGGAAAAGATACTGAACTGTGCCATCTACGGAATTGGAAGAAGATGAGGCGAACATCCCAGATCTTGCGAGTTCCATCAGTGAAAGATCAGAATGGCCATCGCAAGAGGGGGGGGGGGCTTGTGGGATGTTTTTACCCATGCATCCAAGCCCTACCATAAAACTGTGCGTTACTGGTATTGAAAACATCATGATGGCCAGAACTCCCCAGAGAGTGCACAGGGAAAACATGAAGAATAGGCTGCCACCCATTTTGCCCATGTTGTGAGCACAGGAGGGCACTGCCTAAAACCACCATTGGGCTACACACACAGTAGCCTGAAACCATTGGGGATGGCAATGCTGATTGCCAAAAGCAACCCAGAACTGTGGGGAATTAATTTTCTTAATGTCAAAAATGGATGCAGTACGGGTGCTCACCACTATCAGAAAGCGGCGTTTTAAAACCACCAGACTTTTGTGTAAAACTGAACAGATGAACCCAAACCAGGCCAAGGAAAGACTTGCTAAGAGGTGGATACAATGTAAAACTATATTCTGAAATGACTTGAAGGAAGTAATTATTTAATGTATATATAAAAAATAGCTGCATGTAAGTTGGAATTGAATGCAGAAAACTGGGAACTAAAGTGACATTTAGCTGAATTCTGCCTGACAACTACCCCCGACAGGAGTTGAACTGGCTCAACAACTCTTCCCAGGCCTTGCTGCATCCTGCTGCCCCCACCAAAAGGAGATCACACCTCTCTGATTGAATTAAGGGAGGGGTACCTGGGGACTTCAGGAAGGTGAACAAAGCCCTGTCCTGGACTCAGGCAAATGTTATATTGGGGGGGTCGTAAAATGGCTTCCTCTTGGGAGAAACTGGGAGGGGCAGTGCCTCTGGGAGTCACCTGACCTGGAGGCGGGGACAGACAGAAGCTTCCCCCATGTGCTTTGGAACCTAAACCACACCCATCTGGGCCAGAGCATAATTTTAAAAAGATGGATAATTCATAGTACGGACCTGTCAAAATTATATAATTAATACCATTATTCTTGGGATTTTTCGGTGCACATTTTAAGAGGTGTTAGGACCCTGTGGTATGTTCCTGGGGATAGTAGCGGAAAAAGGGTTCTTACTCCAAATGTCTGCATGTTAAAAATCTGACACTTCATCAATTAATGTCCATACTCCTTGCGCACATTTGTGTAATTTTTGGTAAATGTCCGATATTGGTAAACCGACCAAAAAGCGCAACATGTTGTCATTTCTGAATCCCAGCTCGCAGGAACATGGGGCTTGAACAGAGAACTGTCTTAATTCATCTGTAATATGTACATGTAATGTCAACCACTTGTGTATCTGGGAAATATGTATTTGAATCAAATATAGATTTGTGGGCAAATTGACCAGGGGAGGATCCTCTGACCCATAAACAGACCTCATCATGATGACAATCCATTTCCTTCCCCCAATCATGGGAGAGGGGAGAATTGGGCCAATGACAAGTAGAGAGGGGCAGGCTCAGTTATGCCACGCACACACCCACTTTCTAAACACATAAAAGCAGACAGTGCAAGACAGGTAGGGACATTCACTTTCCACTTTCTTGCGGGACGCTTTGCCGGGAGACTCCAGACTTCAAATCCATCAACCTCCAGAGACCAGAGATCCAGAGAGACCGGAGATCCAGAGAGACCAGAGATACCAGAACTGTGCAGTGCTGAGAGCAGAACCAGAGACCAGACCGCTGTTCAGAACCACCCGCCGGAAGTCCCGTTCAACCTGACCAGAACTTGACGGCTTATTTCAAAAATATAGTGTGAGTACTCACTGTGCAAAACCAATTTCTTAGTTTAAAATAATCTAATCCAAACTATTTTAGGCTATTAGAACTGCCTCCTAGAATCGTGTCATTCTGTCATCTTTAAAACTGAAAACTGTCATCTGTCATTCTGAGCTTTAAAATTTCAAATCTGAAAAACTACTTTCACAAAATCGTCCGTATATCCGGAAGCGTTTGTGCTAGGAGCGAAATTTAGATTCTAGGCTTTCCAACGAACCTAGAACCGACTTGCTACTCCTTAAAGGGCCTCCGTAATTACAATATAAATAAGGCATGGCCCAATCGGGCGCGCAACATTAGAATAATCACCATCACCAAGTAAAGGATCATGATCCTTTTCTTAACAATTGGGATGATTTTCTCTTTAGTTCGCAGCAAGTCGCTATTATTATAAAATACATTCTATGTAGTGTCACCAGTATGATTTGGTTTTGATAAATTGGAATCCAGGATTACTACCTTACTTGCAAATAACTTATTAATTAATCATTGGACCTGTATCACAATTATGTATTAAAATCATTTTGCCATGCCGGTTTGCTTAATGCCCATTGCAAATTACTGTCTTTGAACTCTTTCCAAGATGGCCGTTGTACAAACCAAGCGTTGCAGACTGCCGTTAACACACCCAGCCCACGTGACTTTACTAAAAAACAGACCTGCATTCGTGTGGGAACTAGCCGCTACGTATAGCAGACCACCTAGGTAAGCTCTTTCACCATCGTCCCTTAGACCACTATCAATTTGAGAGTGGATCTTTAATTCAGCCCTTTCAGGGACAGTAACGTTGCAAGACTTTTGACACGTTCTTAATTAGCCTTGTTGATTTCTGTTTTATCCCTTTCTCCGCAACACTGGGCCTTCATCTAATGTGCACCCGCTCGGGTGAAACCATGCCAAAATGCTTTTTTATGCATTCAGTACGGACATTATATAATATTTTGCCGCAACTGCGAAGACTTCTAATTAAGGTACTTGTTTGCCTTTTTAAACCAAGACAATCTGTTCCACTCATCAAATTTACATTTATGGCGTAGTCACACAAGTTTGCTATTGCCAACAAAATTGCTTGTATATGCTAGTGTATTAATGAAATAATGTATTCTTACAGCATTATCACATTTTACCTGATATGACCGCATCAGAACTTTCTCCAACATAAGGTACCTTACCAACAACTTAACTCACTTAAATCAGCATTGTTTACACCTAATTGAGGCACAATTACTATCCCAACTGGAGGACTAATGAAAGCTTTACCGCTTTGTTTCTTTCCTCCCTCTTTCCCCTATGACTATCCTGTCTTCTTAATTACGGTATTTACAATTTGCTTTCAAATATTTGACGATCATCTGTGAATTCATGTTTGCTTGTACCCATTTATTTCTTATGTTTTGTCGCTTGCAAAATTGCAAAATATGGTTCTTCAAACCCATTACCTTGTTGTACACATATTAATCAATTTGAAACCCTTCCCTCAACCTGAGGTTGCATCACCGCCCGCCCCACCCTTTTATCAACTGACTATGTAATTTTGTACACACTTAATTTCTGTGTCACAATGAAATATCGTTTCTAATTATATTATTTTTCTTTTTTCTTTTAAAAAAATTCTTTTTGATTGGTAACAATTGGTTATCATGAATACAATTGATATCTCATGTACCAGTCTCAGAGGAAGAGCTAGGACTGCTCGAAAATCGTGTCAGGCTGTGCACTGGTTCATGCAATAAATCTGCAATTTAAGCAGTGTCTTATTACTTATTGTGTTGACGCAGTGAGACTGGAAAACCTTCTTCAGTTCAAATTCAAACCTCTCTGCATCATCCATAAGGCTGTCTGGGGCTGGGGACCATGATATCTACAACTTGCTCTCACAAAATACTCTCCCTCTAGATCTTTACACTCCTCTGGCTACAACTCTCTGCATGTCAAGCACTTCTCTAAGCAGTGAGCTGGTGGCCGATCTTTTTTCTCTGCTGCTCTCTCCTCTGAAACAGCCTCCCCCTTCCTCTCTGTCTTGAGCCGGATCTCCTCAAATTCCTGAAGCTCCACAAAACTTTCCTCTTCACCTCCTCCTTGCCCCTCTCCCTCCCTTGTAAAACCCCACAGGCACACATATTGGTGGCCTGGGCCCTTATGTGTCCTTCCGGGTCCTGGCCTTCTTTCCAATCGCCTTCAGCATCTGCGCTCTTTTAGCATTTGCTTTTGGGGACCCAGTGGTCTGTATTGCCCCACATGCCAGCACTTATTGTACTGGCAGGTGACTACTGCTTACAAGGTGAGCTCTGCCAGGCTCTTACCTATTGCCAGCAACTGACTCTCTTGCACTTCCCCCTCTGTGGCGCCTCTAGAACTTACCCCCTCCCTCTATGTCTATGCAATTGCATAATCCGAATGCTCACAATGCCTAGTAGGACTGCCACTGTCTTGTTCATCATTGTTATTTTATTTGCCCTTTGTTCCCCTGTTCCCTCCCCTTTGCCCTGTGGGTGCTTTGACACAAAATGTTTTGATATATAGGCACCTTACAAATGCACAATAAAAAAATAAAAAGAAATAGTACCATCACTAACTTTACGAACAGAGCTGACAGGATTCTGAGCAGTTGAGTTATCAATCAGTGATCCTATCGGGAGGTGAGATTGGTTCTAAGTGAATAACTAAGCATAGGTTCTATATCTGTATGGAGTAATGTAAAGAGGTAATTGGATAGTTAACATCAGGTGGGGCGACTAATCCCGCCCTTCAAAATGGCCACTATGAACGTCACTAAATGTACGAAGTTCCATTGGCTACACACACTATAGGACCCCCAACTACGTGGTCCCCTGGTTGGCTTCCAACCCCTGTCAGTATTTTTCCTACCTATGCTAGCAGCATCCAGATTCCCACCAATGAAAATATCATCCATCATCACCTCAATGGTCTAGTTTCAATTAGTACTTTGAAGTTGGCCTTGAGTTTGTACTGTTCTCTGAGAATTTTTTTTTTTTTTTATTTTTTTAAATTTTTTTCAAATTAAACATTCACATGAACAAGGAAGTACAGAATGAGAATATCATTTGGAATAACAACGAGTACCTGTTCAGGTCAAGTTCTTCCTGTTGATTGGAAGGTACAACTAAAGAGCATATATAATCAGAAGAACATGGAGAGACCAACAGTGTAAACAACTATGTCTTCCCTTTTCCCACAACAAATTTAGAATTGATATTCCCCCCCCCCCTCCCCCCTAGAATGGAAGACTGATCTTTTGGAGATTTTTGGCATCGTGGTCAAGGTATAGGTTGTGGGTCAGGGTTAGGTCAATGGAGTTCAGTTATGGGCGCGTCCATGAGGGGGGTGTAGTTGTGTGTCTGAGGTGGTTGCGTCTAGCGGGGTGGGGAGAGATGTATGGTAAGGTGATGAGAGGATAGTTTCCTGAAAGGAGGGATGGTCCGGTCCGGCCCGCTTCAGGGCAGAGACCTATCTTCACACTGGGTTGGTTCTGGAGTGGACGTGTATGCGTTCAGAAAGTCGGACCATAACAGGTCACATTGTGACGCTCTACCATGGAGTGATGCAGTTATCTTTTCCATCGTACAGAGATTTAGGGCGACATTAATCCATTCTTTCTTATTCGGGGTCAGCAATGATTTCCATTTGGCCGCTATTAGTGCCCTCGCTGCAAGTAATAGGTGGGGGACTACTCCTTGGACCTTCGTCCATTCGCCGTCCTCCACCTCAAGGCTAAACAACACCAGTTGCGGGGTCAGAGTTCTCTGGATCCCATCCGTGTGCCTTATCCAGCCAAGGACCTCATCCCAGAAAATCTGGACCTTAGGGCAGTCCCACCACATATGCCAGTAATCAGCTTTTTGACCACATTCGCGCCAGCAGTGGGGGGATGATGATTGGTACATCTTTGACAGTCTATATGGGTCGTATTGCCAACGGTGGAGGAGTTTGATGGAGTGTAGTTTGTATTGGTTTGCTATTGAAGTGCGTGTGGCCATGGTGCACATTTTGTCCCACAGTTCGTCTACAATTTCAATCCCCATGTCGTTTTCCCATCGTGTTCGGAGAGTGTGTGTCGACCCAGTACCGCCCTCCAACAACAACTTATACATTATAGAGATCAATCCCTTCCTATCAGTTTTGGAGTCTAGCATTTTTTCAAATGGGGTGAGGTCTCTGCTCAGTTTATCCTTCCACACATCTCTCGTCAGGACTCCTTTAATTTGGATGTAATGAAAAGCGGAAAGCTCTGAGAATTTTTAAGGAGTATGGGCACTAGCCGGCTTCCGTGCGTAGGTGTGATCATCTCGTAAGTCCAACTTTCTTCCATCACGTGACTGGACACCATCAAATTGAGCCTTTTCGTGTATTTTATTTTATTTTCAATAGTCCTCTGACGTCTTTGTTTTTGCTTGACCTTGCTGAACAGGAGCTTCTGTTCTTTCACGTTAATTGTATCCAATGTGAGCCAATTCCAGTTTGATAATACCTTGGCTTTCTTGGCTCAGTGAACTTCTTAGCTGAACTTTTATTCTGTTTAATTCAATTGCTTTTCTCAACTGCAACACTAAATTAAGGCCTTCTTGGTTCGTCCGGTTCTGATTATGTACATAGTGAAAACATTCATCCTTTACTTGTCCATATGTATCTATAGAGGTATATATGTATATGTTGGCACTTGTTGCGGTCTAATCTATTAAAAGCATGTGGCTAGCTTCATGATTGCTTTGCTGCTTGTGTTTCATTGCATTTGTACATGTTTGAACTAACTAAGTATCTTTGTCAGGTCTGTGGCATAAGTCTCTTCATCTTCATCCCAAGATGTCACTTATCCTTGGCACCTTCTTGTACTTTATAAATCGTCTGCCTCTCTGGTCTGGTTATCTTTTTATATGGGTGTCAATTCAACTCTGTATGATGTCACCATTCATCCTTGCCATTTAGTTTCTTTGCTTCTTCAGGAATCTCGTTCAAATGGCCATCATATTGTCATGAATGCAAGTATGGTTTCCTCAATGGGTACTTTACCGCCCATATTATCTTAGGTATAGGTATTCTTATGGGTACTGCACAGAGTCCATGCTCTTCTCTTTGCTGGTTTAATTGTTCAGCATACGTCACATACTTTGGTTCATACGTTTCAGGTAATGTAGGCGGGACAGTTGGAGTGGGGGTACTTGGCTCGTCTTCTACAAGAGCAGGCTGAGAAAAAAGGTCATCACTTACTAATGTGATGATCCTTTAACATACAATATGAGCCTTTTATTTCTGGACAATGGCTTTACTGTATTCTGCTTCTGCCAGGGACAGAGCTTTGAAATCCTGTGACTTCCTTGAGTTTTCAGATTTCACAGCCCAGAAGTGTATAGCCCTGCTGACACATCTGAAAGAAAACGATTTAATTTTTTTGTAGTCAGGCACACAAGTTAAAGGTGGGACTTGGTTTAAAAAATGCTAATTTCCGATAATCAATCATGCATTCATATACAATGGTTTACAATGGGATTAATTATATGTCAGATAATTATGATTGCCCCATCACTACATATATTAATTATTGATGTTGTTTCAATTTTTCACTACTAGTGAAGTCACGTTCTCAAAACAGTTTTGCCCAAGATCACAGGGCACTTAGTGCAATCCCATCACTTCCTAATGCCTATTAAACAGTAACTCAAAAGTACAATGCAGTGCACACTTTAGCTGAGTGATGTAAATAAGACGAAGTTCTTGTCTTTCAAATGAATCAGAAATCACAGGTAATTGGCACCACTATTGGGGCAAATACACTTATCTATGCTACTAAGCACTATTATAAAAATGTAAATGAAAGGGAACTGTGCTTGTGTCCAAATCTAATGGAATTGTCCTCAATGTCGTGGTTTCACAGCGCGTTTTTGTCCTTTTAATGAGGTGAAGAGAAAAGATTCAATGTGGCTCACCCGCATAAATATGAGTCCCACTGAAGTTGGGGTCTAGAATAGCAAAAACCTAGAAAAGTAAGAAACCCTGCCTTACCAGCTGTGTTTGTAAATATACTCAAAGTTAGTGTTAGACAAATAGCACAACAATGATTACTTCGTTCAAAAACAACATTCAATTTTGCTTCTAGTTTCACTTCTTACCGTTTTAACTACAAAACCATCACACACACATTGTTTACTTTATTTGTTTTAAAGAAACATCAGCATATTTGATTTCTACAACAGTCCTTAGTGTCTAGTAACAAATCACTAAATCATCTCAGACTGTCCTCCTGTATTGACACAGATCCTTTATTCGTCAGACTGTGACGTAGGTCATATTCTCAATGGCATTGAATGTCATTTATATTGTTCAAAACTGTACGTTGTAGACACTCCATGTTTCAGTCTAATAAGATGAGGTCACGATTCTAATGCGTGTCCCTCACATTTATATATATTCTCATGGCCTTCATCAGGACTCCAGGAGCTATTTCTTAAGAAAGTTCATCATATGTTCCACCCCTGTCTGTTCTGCATTGCCACTTTACCTAGGATAAAAAGGGACCAAACATAACATTCCATTCACCCATCTCTGACAATCATTAGTGCACCTAAGAAACAATCAAAACCAGAGAGAACTCCATCACAATCCTTTGGGGTCCAAAACCTTTGGTTGGTCATTTTAGATGTGGAAACTGTTCAGTGTGCCTACTGACCCAAAATCTCAAGCAGATTGAACTCAATGTTCTCACATGGGAGTAAAGCCAATTTTCAAAGTGTAAAAGCAGTAATGTTATTTACGGCATACTATGCCCCTGCAAATTACTGTACATTGGGAAAAAAAGGAAATTAGGCAAAGAATCTCGGAACATAAGTCATGCCTTTAGCAATAAAATACAAGACAAACCATTTGTCTATCATTATATGTAGCACAATCGTAAACCAGACGCAATGCTGTGGTTTGTCATCCACATTCTCAGAGCGTGTTCTCGTGAAGTGGATATAGATAATCAGTTAAGGATGGTAGAAATAAAAATTGATGCAACGTTTGAACACTGTACAGCAAACCTTAAATACCAATGTAGAATGGGATCGCTTTGCAGCATATGCATCCGTTGTCAACATATCCCTCTCATCAACCCCCCACCCTCATTCCATTAAATAAGGGGTAAAAGGGAAAAGAATCTGCAGACCAATGCACTTGGCACCCTAGAGAGGTATCTATTATAATGCCATACACAAAGTTGAGAAAGCACAGATGCAAGTTGCTTCATATATGTATTGCCTTATAGTTCACAAACACAGAAAGAAAGCAAAATGAGTTAGCCAGTTCTGGCTAGCTTCCCTTGACCTTCCTGTCATCGGTCACCGCCACATCCTGGAACTCTCTCACAATCCTCTGCAGACCCCAAAACCGGGCCTCAACCTACCCCACATTTCTCCCCTTTCACAAATACGAACCTGATCCCCTAAATCAAACTCTGCCGTCTTGACACACAGAAAGAAAGCAAAATGAGTTACCCAGTTCTGGCTAGGTTCCCTTGACCTTCCTGTCATCTGTCACCGCCACCTACTGGAACTCTCTCACAATCCTCTGCAGACCCCGAAACCGGGTCTCAACCTACCCCACATTTCTCCCCTTTCACAAATACGAACCTGATCCCCTAAATCAAACTCTGCCGTCTTGACACACAGAAAGAAAGCAAAATGAGTTACCCAGTTCTGGCTAGGTTCCCTTGAGCTTCCTGTCATCTGTCACCGCCACCTACTGGAACTCTCTCACAATCCTCTGCAGACCCCGAAACCGGGTCTCAACCTACCCCACATTTCTCCCCTTTCACATACGAACCTGATCCCCTAAACCAAACTCTGCTGTCTTGACACACTTAAGGAGATTGTACATCCTCTTCATGCTTTCTCCCCTCTTCTGAACTCTACTCCTCAAGTTCTCCTCATTCCAGTCCACAAACCTCACCCTCCCCAGCCACAGGGGACACCCCATGTTATGAGGCTTCCTTCTTCTAGGAACCTGAAATGGAACCAGCCCGGTTGTGTCATGGGTAGATAGCCTATATGTGCACGCCTTCCTCAAGATTGTCTCCCCCCAATCTTGGCCCTTCAACTTGACCATGTGAGCCACCTGCATAATGGTCCTGTTAAAATGCTCCACAGCACCATTGGCCTTTGGATGTTACAATTGCACTTTATGATGTGAGATCCCCATAGTGTGAAGAACTCTCCCACTAGTTTGGATGTGAACTGTACCCCATTGTCCGTGAGAAGTTTCACTGTAAAACCTTCTCTTTGAAATACCTCATCAAGGAACCCTACCAAACGTTTAGAATCAGCCTCACTCACTACCTTCAATTCAACCCATTTGGAATACACATCCAACAAAACAAGGATGTAATTTCTCTTCCCCCTACCATTACAAGTGGCCTAAGCGCATCAACTGCCATATTTTCCCATGGCATAGAAGGTAACTCCAATGGCCTGAGCAGTTGAACATAGTTCCTCATGGTCTTATCCACTTCACAAAAATGCTCACAGCTCTTCCTCATTTCCTCCACTTCACTATCTATCCTGGGCCACCAGTAATCCTCTCTCAACCTCCCCTTCATCATCCCCAAATGCCCAGGGACGTCATTTGGAGGTGCCAGTGGTTGCACCTGCGACCCCTGCTGTCTCAGCAGTGAACCCTGCTGTCTCCCTTGCTACACCTGGCCAAAAAAAATACTTTTTTAAAATCTGGCTGTGACCAGCCTTCGGCCCTTCTGTCCTTTTTCCACCCCCACTGCTACTGTGGAATACATGAACCTCAGAATCGGGTCTGGACAGTGAGGGTATGGGCTGCCATGTAGTCTAAGGTTTGGCAATGTCTGAAAAATGTAATAGAAGGGTGCTGCACAAGTCTTCAATTAGAGCACCTTAAGCATCTGGTGAACATTACATGATGCAGAGTGGCAGAAGGCAGCTTGAGAACATATTTTGCACTAAGGTGATTACTTCTTCAGAGGGCTCATTCATCTTGAAAACTAGAAAATGCTGGCAAAGTGCTAATACATTGCTCATGCACTATATTGGCTGGCAGAATCCTGAGTGCAGTTTACAGAAGATAGGTGAGCAGGTTTAGACACCTATGTTGAGACCTGTGTGTAACCCATGGTCTAAAAATGCAAACATAAGTAACACAATACACAAGCAATGTACTTACTGCACAGATGTGTGTATAGCAGGCATGTCAACGTTTTTTCCTTGTTGAAAAACATATACTTCAGTCACATCAACCAGTGTATATTTCTATGTCCCTTTGAGCACATAACCACAAGCAGGACAGGTTATGGTTTATGATCTACTATACATGCAGAGGCAGGTACCCAATTAGCATAGTGCTGGATCAAGCAAACTGGAAATGGAAATTTGCACATTTAAAGTCCCAGAACAAAAATAATATAGAAACAAACCTTATTTTAAGACTGCTGACTGGCAACATGGGATCAGCTGTTGTGGGGGCCCTTGAGTCTATTTGAAAGGGTTGAAAGCCTGAGGCTCGAGGCCACTTTCATTTGAACAGTTTGAAAGGCCCTGACACCGCCCCTGCTTCAAAGTACTTTTATGGTGAGCCTAAACAGGGAAGTAAATTAAAAGAGAGGAAGCATGGGTCAAGAGGTTGCCTTTTGGCAGGGTAGAAGTAAGTAGTGCTCTTGCTTTTAAAACAAAAAATGTACTCAACAAAGGATTGGGTTTTGTACCCACTGTAAAGTATAATAAATTTCGGATCCGAGTGGAAATAGAACAATTGTATCATAAAATCTATTTACAGCCATTTTTCCTTTCATACTGATTTTGATCAGTAGAAGAACGAATGTGGGTTACGTAATCGATCTACGTTTAATCCACCAGTTGCTAGTGACACTCCAGAGGCCATAGTGTTTACTAAGAGAGTATGGCACGACTTGCACCAGTTAAAACAGATGTTTTTTTCAAAATTCGAGTAATTCAAGCAGAAGTGCAGTCAAAAGTCTAGCTACCAACAAGAACGCTATTTTACGCAAACCTGATAAAGGCGGAGCAATTGTTATGTTAAATAGACATTCTTATTTTACCGAATGTGACCGCCAATTAAATGATACCACATTCTACAAACTTATTATGCAAAACCCAACAAAACAACTTTCCGCCTTGATCCTAAATAAGGTTGATAAGGCACTTTCAAGAGGTTGGATATGCCAGCAAGAACGGGATTTCCTGATCGTGCAGAATCCTACAACACCTACATTTTACATTCTCCCAAAGATAACAAGTCTTTGCCGAATCCTCCCTGTTGTCCTATTGTGTCAGGGACCGGGTCATTATTGGAACCTTTGTCTAAATTTGCTGATCGTTATCTGAAACCATTTGCATCAACGATGTATTCTTTTGTACAGGATACAACTGAAATAATTAACATGGTTGAGGACATACAATTCGATCCTACTAGACAGTTAATAATTAGTTTAGACATTGTATCCCTCTACACATATATACCCCTGCAAGAGACCTTTAGTGTCTTGGAGGAAGTATTACTTTCCAAAAGAAAAGAGGGCACCACTTCTAACAGTTTCGTTCTCTGGTGCCCAGAGATCGCTTTAACTGAAAATTGTTTCACTTTCAATGGCAAATTAAACCATTAGGTCCATGGTGCTGCCATGGGTTCGTCAGACGCTCCATCAGCTGCGAACCTGTATGTTGAATCATTCGAGCTTCTTTATGGTGCTTACGACCCCTTCTTTTCTAAGATTGGGTTGTGGAGGCGCTATATTGATGGCATTTTGGTCATTTGGGAAGGTTCAGTAGTTTCTTTCCTGGAGTTTATGAACTGGATAAATCAGCAAAACCAGTTCTTGAAACTTACCTCAACACATAGCAATTCTGAGGCCAGTTTCTGAGACGTAACGATCTGGGTTGATTCAACTGGGAATGTTCTTCAGGTTAAACCTTTTCATAAACTGACCGACTGTAATGCCCTTCTGTCTTTTGACAGGTGTCATCCACGACATACCAGGGAAAACCTGCCCTTTGGGCAATTTTTACGGTTAAAACGGAATAGTTTGTCAAATGCAACCTTTTTGTCTGAAACTAAAACACTAAGTCAGAAATTGAGCATGCGACCGTACCCTAAGAAGATTGTAAAACGAGCCATTAAAAGGTCCACCAACAACAATCGAAGTGCGCTCCTCAAATATCGTGACAAATCCACGGATAGTAGAGGAATAGCTTTTGTGAGCACATATACTCTGCTGTCTAATAAAATAACAAAGATTATCAGGAAGAACTGACACATTTTGGCAGGTGGTGAATGTCCCTTGAAGCCACCACTATGTGCCTTTAAGAGAGGCTCAAACCTTAAAGACCAGTCGATGAAAAATCTATATTGGTATGACTGAGCGAAAGATTAAAACGAGAATTTCTGAGCATAGAAGCTGTATCAAAAATAAGGTACTAACTGCCCCCCTTGTGAACCATTTTTTAATAATGGATCACAAGTGTGAAGAACTGAAATGGACAGTCCTTTTACAGATTAACCCAATGCAAAATGGAGAACCGATGGCCAAGAGGCTGTGCGTGAAAGAACAATGGCTGATTTAATTATGTTATTCATCTGATACCGGGTTTAATGAGCAGGTAGAATGGCAGAATTTATAATAACAGACTGTCTGTTCAGGTAGAATATCTTGCACATAGTTGTAGATGTGTTGCCAATCGACTAACCAGAAGCTTTTTTCGGTAATACTTGAGTCCAGTTAACTCGGTACTAAGACACAACATAATGTAACAGAATTTCAAGCTTGCTTTTAATCTTGTTACAATATAAAGCAGTTTCCCAATTCGTTGAGTTATAAAAAATCAATGCGAGTTTCATTTCAATGTGGGTACACCACACCAGGAAGTAATTACATTCTTAGTCATGGTAAATAGCAGTTTGCCTTTAAAAGTGTACATTGCAGCATCAGAGGGGATTTTCAGTATGTTACTGAGAAGTTTGTGGGTGGAGGAATCAGACGGTCCGGCACAAAGTAAGTCCTCAATGACCATAGTCGCTGCTGTAACCGATACTGCAATGTTGAGCCTGTGTTTGTTAGCATGCGGTTGAAGTTTAGAACGAGTGAACAACAGTAATTCCTACTCCCCTTGTCAAATGAGAAATTATATCGTGCCTCCTACTGCAATGAATATATGTATATTGGCCTACGCCAAGCTGCTTATAAGTCACTTGCGAAAAGTCTGTGTTGCAAGGTCCTGACCTTAAAATCAATGTAAGCCGCCATTTTAGGTCAATCTGCCATTTTAGGTTCGCTTTGTAAAGTCACCCTGTGAGTTAAAATGGTGGACGATGTCATTCCAAAATACAACATGGCCGTCTTGACCTCTGCATGTAGCTAATATGTAACTTGCCTGCAGGCCACTAGGTGAGGTCGTGAACTGAGACCTTGTCCTTCGTCGGCCTTTGTGTAAAGGATTACTCGTGCAATGAAACTAATCCGCGAGCATATGTTGAGAACAATGTAGTCAAATACCGAACGTAGAACACTTGTTTAACTACATTGTATTAATGTTTGAGAAAACCTGCATGGGAAATCCCAGAATACACAGTTGCCGTGTAGGCTTGTTGATATATGTATTAAAAGCAAACCAGTTACATGTGGATATGCGAACTCGGCATGAACCCTAGAACAGTAATGTATTAGAGGAATACTAACCTGAAGTAGGGTTGGACATCGTGTTCGCAAATAGTATAAAAGAGCAATGAATTCTAATGTACAGCGTCTCTCACTGAACACACTGAACCACGCTGGAGTTCGTTCTGTTGCACTGAGGGCCGATAGCTATCTGATTTTGTTATGTTCTTTGTAACTGAATTCAGCATAAATTAAAGTACTTTGTATGTTCCTTTGTAACCCGTGTTCGGTGTATTTCCTTTTGGGGTGCTCAGCCTCGATATTTTGATTTTGTTTTCACACCCTTTTCCTGCTAGGTTTTCAGTTAATTTTACGACGAGTGAAAAGTTCCAAAATAAAATCCTTGAAACATAAACAATCACCGGTTGGAGTTACACGTTCTAAGCAACCATTTCAAAATACGCGATCGGGAGTTTTGTTCGACACGCAGAAAGGTATGAAGAGTTTTATATTCATTTTCTACTTAGAAGACGGTGTCTGCTTCTGAATAACCACTGATAGCACAGGGCATTGTAATATGAGAAGCTCACTTTGGTTAAGACAAAAATATGAAGGTGCTTTACTTGACAGTAGAACGTGTGTACACGAGTGAGATCATAAGTTAGAATGCCATATGTAATTCTTTGATGTATGTCAGGTTACGAGCAGTACTGACTACATGTTATACGAAGTGGGGAAAATAGCCGTTTATATTGTAGCGTTGATTGGGCAAGTTCTAAAACAGATAGTGCCGCTGCATAGGACGTGAGAAACACTGAAGTAAAAAGTGATATGGCCACCTTAATATTATTTCCAAAGAGTGGGTTGTTTTGAAACACTACGGCAGAGTGGTTGAGAAGTATGCAATTCCAGTTAGAAAAGGGGTCCATCGGCACTAGTATTCTATTGGCTAATAGATTATGAACCTAAATGTTTTATTTAATTTTAAAGATTGGATGGGCCCGGTGCGACTGGCTGACTCATGACGTGTGTTGTTTCAACAGATTGGCGTCTACTAGGAAGACATTCCCACCAAGCCGCTGATTGTTAAAAAAGAAATTGAGCCGACATTAGGGGACAAGTGCTCCTATATGATATGGCATTTACAATAGTTAACAGCATTAATGATAGCTGTTTATTTGTGTTGTCTCTTTTAGTTGTTGGGAAAAACGCCTGCACATACATTTTAAAGTATTGCTGAAGAAATAAGTGCACACAATTGTACTTGTAGGTTGGGTTCCCCTGAAGAAGTTCCTGCAATGTTCGTGTTGACGATAAAAAAGAATGAAACATGTTGGGTTATATGATGCTGAACTGATGATCAGCACTTCAAAATAAGATGTTAATTTCGTTAGAACCGTTTCCCTGACTGTAAGAAGGATTCGCCCATTTGTCGGCGAGCAAGAGCAAAGAGAACAACCATTAACAGCAGGAGCTCTCTTCCAATTATCCAAGGTTGTTTGAGAGTGTGCACTTAATTTGACTCATTCGAGTCAGAGATTCTAAAGTAGAAATGTTTTAACTTCTATGTAGCTTTGCACATTTGGATTTGTATTAGCACTTGGCACTTTGTTCTAATCATGTGTAATGCTCACTAGATTTTATGTGGTTTTATATAATTAATGGATGTTTATTAATAAAATTGATTATATTTTGAAATTTGAAGGTGTTGATTGCACAGTCTTTTACTTGTTTTGTGACTGTGTTAAGTAGGGGTTGTTACTACTACAAGAAGAGACAACACAAAGGCAGTGGGGTTCCTTAGTTGGTAAACATGTATGCTAGCCTGTTTTGGGGATGAATCCCATTGCCGTAAAGCTGCCCCCTGTCTCTATTTTGTTTTTTCTTGCTCTTGCTTTTAAAACAAATAGGTCTACTGCCTATTGACAGCAATGACCATAACCAAACTTAGTTCCTAGTAAGTGGTATATGGTGGGAGTTTTCTTTTCACTAATCTCCCAGCAGAGTGACTGTTTCTTTTGTTTGAACTAGATGTACCAAAACAGAAATTATGTTTGAGATGTAACATTCTTCTAAAAAATCGTTAACCTTTGGTTGCCTTTCCTAGGTAACATTAATAACACTGTCTTTGCATAAATGTAATCTGTTTCTGATCATTGTGGCTGCAAATAAATTTTGGGGAAAGTTTCCCTGTTTGGAACTTTATCGACACATGAATCATCCGCAGTACGTTTGGAATGCTTCTGCAGGAGCATGGTAACGCTCCATGCCCAGCTGCAGTAAAGTAGTCAACTGTCGGCATACAGAACCACCAGATGCTGCAACAAATTGGTCTCTAGTTGTACATCGGTTCCATTGAACTGGCCAGATCATTTCTTGATTCCTTTCTTGGTCCAGATTCCGCTTTGCCCCTTGAAGGCATCGTATGGTGTTCAACTTTGCAGAAAGTGGCACAAAGTCGATCTGACTGACATGACTAAGCTACTCTCTGATGAATTCAGGATTCCCAAGGACAAGGCTGATGATCCTTTAACCTCTCTCCTGAGCTCCCTTGAGATGAGATGGTAGCTGACAAAATAGCTCCTAGTCTTCCCAATTTGGCAGAATGAAGCCTTCTGAGGCATGCTATACTCCCGAACTAAGAATTCAGAAACAATTGTGTAGGCGTCTGGAGAGAAACTGGCAACTGAAATACGACGGAAAGCTGCAACCTCTATAAGCATGCAGTGCTTTCTTATCACCAGATGATTCAATCAGTCAAAGCTAAATATTATGCTACTCGAATAACCGAAGCAGCTTGTGTTTCTAGAGAATTGTTTGTAGTTGCCAAAGAGATTTTAGTCTGTCCTGCAGGTAACCCTGCTGAACTCCTTAAAGCCCAATCAAGATGTGACAAAATCAGTACCTTTTTCTCTGAAAAGATTCTTGATATTCGCAAGGGCATCAAAGATTGTGAAATGGTGGGGGCTATCTCGCAAATCTGGCCTAGTAACGGCTCAGCCTCTTTAATTTTGGTAAATAATTTTAAACTTGATCCAATATGCGAGATAACACTTTGGAAAGCTCTGCTAGGCCTTAAATCGGCCTCATCCCTTGATGCAGTTCCTCTTCACATTCTGAAAGGGCCATGGGTATGTTGACTGACACACTGCAGTACTCTTTCCCAATGGGCATTGTGCCACCTGCCCTTAAGCATGAAGTAGTCCTGCCGCTCTTGAAAAAAGCTAACTTGTATCCTCGAATGCCTGCTAACTATAGCCCTATTTCCTTGCTCCCAGCAATGATGAAGCTGTTGGAGGCTGTGACTGCACCTCAGATTTCTGAATTTATAGAAGATAATGACTGTCTTCACCTCTTTCAATCGGGATTTCATCCCAAGACGGGGACTGAGTCCATAATGATATAATTGCTAGATGATCTTGAGTTGCTACATGACCGCAGAGAGACTGGAGCACTTATTCTCCTGGAAATCTCTGCAGCCTTTGATACGGTAGATCATGACATTTTATTGACTAGGCTGGAGCAAGCGGGCGCACCGGTTCTCTCCTGGCATGGTTAAGGTGTTTACTGGAGGGCCGCTCTCAAACTGTGTCATTTCAAGCGTGTCTCTCTTCTCCTGTCGAGTTGTCTTGTGGAGTCCCGCAGGGGTTGGCCTTATCCCCCCTTTTGTTTAATTTGTATGTTCGAATGTTGGCTGACCTCATTACAGAATGCAGAATACTCTTTTATTGTTATGCGGATGACACTCAGTTGATTTTCCAGCTGGACTCTTCTCATGCTGCATCTCCCAAGAAGCTGCGTGACTGCTTGGAGAAAGTGGGTAGCTGGATGGCGGCAAATTGGCTGCAATTAAACGGAAACAAAATAGAGGTACTAGTGGTTGGGCCCCATGGAAGTGATCACCTCTGGAATTCACAATCTTGGCCTGAATCACTTTGCCAATGTCCAGCCCCCTGTGCCTCGGTAAAGAATCTTGGAGTGGAACTCCTTCCAAATGGATCGCAGGAAGCCGAGATTTCCTCCATTTGTAGTGCAGGTTTTGGAAGATTGAAAGCTTTGAGGAAAATCTTCCCTTGCTTCCCTCAGAAAACTGCATTACACTGGTGACATCTACTATAGTGGGCGCCTTAGGTTACAGTAATGGTATCTATTTGGGACAACCGAAGTACCAGATCCAGCAGCTGCAAGTCCTTCAGAATTCACCAGCACAACTGTCGCTTAAAGCTCTTTGTCTGACTCCTTCTGTCGCTCTTCTACATTGGCTGCACTGGCTGCCGGTGGCAGCGCAGATCGAGTTTAAGATTTTGTGTATTGTCCACCGAGTTGTCCACAATGTCGGTCCTCATTATCTGAAAAGGAAACTGGAAAGTTATTGTCCAGTAAGAAGTCTCTGCAGTGAATCGCGTGTACTTCTTAAGATTCCTAAATACCATCTAAATAATCTGGGTGGCCGTTCTTTTTCAGTGCTGACCCCTCCTAGCCTGTGGAATGCTCTTCCTCTATCTCTGAGAGCACTGGTTGAGTATTTTCCTTTCAGGAAAGCATTATACACTCACCTGTTTAGCTCTTCTTCCCCTTTTTAGTTTAATGAAGGCATTGTTTTTTGTGAACTGCTCTCCTCTCTGCACCTAGATGCCTTTGAGCCATAGTTTGCGCTTTATAAATCTTATAATAATATAATAATAAATTGTTCGGCCTGCAGAAAAATGCATTTATGCGAAAGATCCACTCTAAGCAACAGGGTACAACCCCACACTATAAGAGAAACTAAATACACCACCTCAAACCAGTGCAGTAATTTGCCTGAGCACTATAAATGTGAGCCATTACTGTAAACTAATTTAATTCAGTCAGAGCTATGGATGGTGTGTGAGGCGATCTAATTTCCTTGGGGCAAATACCCATCTTCCTAGCATAAATGCTGCTTGGAGGGGAGCATTTGTAAGTTTGTGGCAGCTTTAGTGAAGAAAAGGTCGAACTGGTCTTGTGTCATTAGAAAGTCCCAATAGATTAATAAATTCCATGGAGTTGCTTTATGGTGTGGTGTGTAGGATTGATGATGTCATTAAGATGGCCACCGACAAAGTTAATAACTTCTCAATCCCTCCATTGTTTAAGGATGGACTTTACTTTCTAAGAACTTACTTGAAACATCTTTTAAGACCAGAAAAATGTGGTCCTAGCAACATGCCAATGGTGCCCATGTTCATATTTCTGATCTCATTTCTACTTTCAATTGGATGGTTACAGGCTTTTCGGTGTCAGCGTAGTTGAAGGACTGTAGTGTCAACCTCCCCGAGGTCATGCCATCCTTAGCCTAGTTCCAACTTCTGCCTAGGTCGGTTCTCCACTCTACGACAGGGAGTCCTTCTGTTCCTTCCACAACATTCTCATGACCAAGGAACAGCTTCTTCTGCTTGCTTCCTGGTTCCCAGGTTTGAACTTCCCAAGGTTGACAGGATGCACGCATGGTTCTCTTTTAATCCATTGTTGCTTTTTATGGTCTGTAACTAATTCCTACCCAGCAGAGGGCCAGAGTCTCTCTTTGTACTGATGAGACATGTGTTCATGCTTCCTTGGGGCCACCTCTTCTCAGTACAGCTGATACAAAGAAAAGGAGTTTGCATCACTCCTTCAATCTTCCTCTTCTGAGTACCTTTGAAAGATGACTCCTGATCACTTTGTGTGTGCCTCCTGGCGGTGGTATTGTCATGTTTTATATAAGAAAAGGATGAAGTATTACAATAAAAGACAGTAGTCTTCTCAGGTTTGTTCCTCGAATACCTCGAGGACTGCTGATCTCAAAGGTAAGGGGGTTAGGGAATTCCAGCTCAAAACAAGAGTCTCCACCACCCCTAGGGGGATTCTTGTGTAGCAGCCTCACTCCCTAGCCTTGCATGGAAGTTCTCCTCTCTGGGGAGAAGTGACGAGATCCAGTGAATTGACACACTGCAAAATGCAGGACTAATTTTGCATAGTATTCAACAAGCCCAAAAAGGGCATGACACCTTGCTTGTACTTGGGACTACATACATTCTCTATTGCTGACACTGAGTCTCCTTTGGGTCTCGTCCTTCTTCCCTCAAAGTATGTCCTAAACAGCCTATGAATGCCCACTTAAGTTTGCGCTCATCCATCCTCAGAGTCAGCTGGCCTTCTCAACAATTCTAAGGACATTCCTAAGGACATTCCTCAAGCTAGCATCATGCTCACCCTCCGTTGCTCCTGTAACAAGAACGGCATCCTGGAAACAGAAATCAACTATGTCTCCACTGAATAAAACATGCATTATTGTTTGAAAGAAGGCCGCGACAGAGACCAAGTCAAAGGGCATCCTACAATACCTACATGGTTCCTACTGGCATCACAAATGTTGTCAACTCCCGGGATGGAGTATGCAGATGTTTTTGATGATAAGCAGACATCAAATCCAACATACTAAAATAGCGTGCCCCTCCAACCAAACCCACCATTTCCCCTATGTTGGGTCAATGGGAGCTTATCTGCCACAACATTCCTGTTAAGCCATCGCAGGTCGACACAGATCTTGATCTCCCCATTCACCTTCCTTGGCACAACAATAGGTGAGATCCACTCACACGACTCACTCTTAATCAAACGCTATTCTTCAACCTTTGATAACTCCTTCCTTACTTTTCCCTGAGGCTTTTGGGAACATGCCTAAGCTTAAACAACAGTGGCACTGCTCCTGGCTTCAGTCATATCCTGTGTTGATTTTTCTTCAGACATCCAAGTCTGTCTTCAAGAACACTCCAATATTCACTCTCCACCTTCAACTCTTTGTCCACAACCGAAACCAAACCGGGCACATTGGATCTATGACAAGCCCCATCTCTGCCTGCTCGTACCACCCTAGCAGACACCCACCACACTTTGACACCAACATGTCTGCCTCAGTGGACTACCCTTTGCACTCCAATACACATCTGGTTTCACCCAGGATTTCAATATTGGTTCCCACCTGGATCTCAATTTTGGTTCCCCTATATGCACTGGCTCTCATCCTGGGCTGACAGAGATTTTTCCCTTTCCCTCAAAAAAGTCTCAACCATGTCTCCCAGTACACAATGGTGTAATCCAAACCTGTATCATTCAGCATGGGGACACCACACCCATCCACCAATACCTCAGTATGAGGCTTATTTCCTCTCCTAGATTTTGACTAACACTCCATACTGAAAAACTCACACCTTGGGCCCCACTCACTTGATTACATTCCTCAAACTCATCCTCCTCACACTGCAAAATGTTCCTGACACCCTTTGAGGTAAAATTGTTGCAGCATCTGGCATAGTGCCCTTTCTTATTGCACTTCCTACACTCCACTCAAACCAGGACATAGTCCTGAATCTGTGATAGAAAGTGCTTGTATGCCTAAAACACCTTTTATACTCTCTTCACCCAGCCTCCTTTTTTCCACTCTCCCTTTTTCCTCTACAACCTTTCCCACATGAATACCTTCACTGTGGATATGTTTTCTTTCTTCTCTATTCTGTGTTTTGGCTGCGACACATTCCCCTACCTCATTTTCCCCTCCTTTCACTTCCAACTCCTTCACACACTTCATCATGTTCTCAGCCTTATTGGCAATGTTGAGCACCTCATCCAAACTCGGATCTCATCTACTCCAAATCTCCTCCCCTATTTTTTGCTCCCTAACATGTAGCATGAATTGGTCTCAGGCATGTTAATTGAACAATGCTCCAAAATTGCAACGATTTACCAGCTCCCATAACCCCTCCACAAAGTTATCCACAGACTCGCCTTCTGCCTGTTCACTCATCCCAAAATAACAAAGTTTCAATATGGGGCTGGACTTCCTTTAATAGTGTAGGTCCAACTTGCAGAATATTGTCTCATAAACATTTAAAGATTCTTCAGAAGCAGCACCTTTGTGCACTTCTACACTTCCTGGTAGTTCGGGCAGGCTTTTCAGCACTTTTCTCCCTTCCAATCTGAGACAGTACATTGGTAATGCTCTCTTCCTGTCCAACCTATATGTGGGACCATGAATTGTCAGGACATAATCATGAAAATCCTCTTTCCACACCTCCCACTTGATGAGAGAAACTGTTAGAAACTGTGGCAGCAAATTGCACACATTGACGATAATTGTTTTTTTTTCACCAGAAAGAACAGATATATGACAAAGTTCCTACTTAGTCTAACAAAATAAGTATAGGGAGCAGCTTATATTATCCTCTCCTAGGCAAATATAGATGCTGTAAGCCAATCACATATTGTTCTATTCATATTATGTATTACTAATATATAGTCATAGCTTGCCTTACACATCAAGAAAATGGACCAAATACACTGGCATATAACAATGAGTGTACCACTCTTAGAAATTCAGGGGTTTACAATGGACTTATAGCCATCTTGTATATCAATCATTTGTATTGAGTACCCATGTAATGTGACTAATTGGCATTAGCCACAAACAAGATGGCGCTCACACGAGATACCAAGAAGCGATGTCGAACACTGCAGTGGTGTAGCACACGCTACGCAATGCAAGATTAGGCAATACTGAGTTATGGAAGCCAGCGCGGGTTGGCAAAACCCAGCATGACAAGAAGACAATGCCATTTTCATCTGTCCGGATGCAGGAGCTTTACCAATGACAATTACAGGAGCTCTCCTAATAACTTAATACAGGTAAGAGCTGACCGCAAAAAGTGCCTAACAACAGGGGATGCATACCAAGTCTTAGACGAATTGGCACAGTCCATTTTTAATATTTTTAGTGAGACCCCTTGACCCTGCTTGATAATAGCTTAGCAAACATAAATGAAAAGATTTTCTTTTGCATTAGAATATCTCCATTACAGCGAGTTACACGCATAGTAAATAAGAATTATGTCACTATGGTTATGGGATATTACAGTAGGATCAACATCCATCACCAGTATGTAGGGAGGGTGTTTGAATTACACAGTTTAAGCATTAACCAAGGCCGGATCAGGTGTTATCAGCCTGGGCTCCAAGTTCAAGTCCTTGGTGGAGCGAGGGCTTTTTACAATGGTCCCTCGGCAGATAAAACCCAATCCAGCATGCCGGAGAGGGTGTTAATGTTATTAGCACCCCATGTTGCCAATCCCATAACCCGGGGTGCTGATAACCTTGTGTTTTGATTGAATGAACGGGACGCTGCGCTGTGTCCTTTTCATTCAATCAAAATACTGTACGAAGATGGCTGCCATAAGGAGCCCCTCTTCCATTTCCATGGCGGCCAAAATGGAGCGGGAGATGAGGCAGTTGCGGCAGATCCGCCGCCTCAATCAGCTAAGTGGGAATGAGGGGGATTGAAAAATAAGGGAAGGGACAATGGGGGGGGGAGATGGTGGCGGGGAAGCTAGCATCAGGCAGCTTCAAACACGGGTTTAGATCAACAGTTTCAGCCTGCGTTCCGAGCAACCTGATTAGCTGCTGCTCCTGCCTGGACAAATAATAGTAAACAATCGTTTTGTACAGTTGCAGGAGCTGGAAGTAACGGAAAATTCATGAAGTCGGAGAGATCATGAACACACACCAGACATCATGTGTGAGAAACCAGGGTAGTACACTATGGGAAGAGATGACACAACTGAGTGTTAGACATTGAAGTGAATGGGATCTTATATTTGGTCCCTTTTTATTCTATATAGTGACTATGCAGAACAGACTGAGATGGAACATACAAGGAGCTGTCTCAAAAAATAGCACCTGGAGTCCTGATTAAGCCATCAGAATATATAAACATGAGGGACGCGCGTTAGATTCATGTACCCCATCTTGTTAGGCCTAAACAGATATTGTCGACAACATAACGTTTTGAACACTATATATGACATTCTTTGTCATTGAGAATATGACCTACGTCACGGTTTTACTAATAAATTATCTGTGTCAATAGAGGTGGACCGTCAGAAAATCTTTAGTGATTTGTTACTAGACACTTAGGACAATGTATTTGGACACATGCACACCAATACTAAACCCATGGGCACTTCATTACCATGGTGGCTGATGTGAAAAAAAAAAAAGAATGTCTACATTTTTTATATGATGGTTTTGTAATTAAAGTAACGTGAAGTGATTATTGTGTCTTTGTCTTTTGTCTAACATTGACTTTGAGTATTTTTACGGCACCAATGGTAAGGTGGAGTTTCCTACTTTTCTCGATTTTGGCTTTTAGTGTGGTGGGTAGAGCTATACAAATTATGAACATTTTTGCAGTGCAGGCCATGGGAGTGTGAGCAACGCATAAGTGACCCTTGAGCCGACTGTGAAAAATTAGCATCTATGCCTTAAGGTAAGCAGGAGCAGCCCCACAGATACATTTAAAGATCGTGCAGAGCATTTTAAGCCCCATTCTCTACAGTCTGTAAGCCACAGCAGGCTTTTGTGAGCTACTTGGACATGATGACTTTTCCTACAACCAATGGCCAATCAATTCTGATTCACCTGGGGTCAGCTAATCAATTTCATGAAAGTACCCTACAGGTGTGCATTATCATAGTCCAGACAAACAGCCACTAATGAGGCCAGTACAGCTGTGCACTTGTCCATTGTCATGAAAGTACAAATCCCACGCATCCACCTGATATTAAAATATCATCGTTGTGAATGGCCTGGACCGTTATGAACTATAATGTCTTAGAATCAGACCTGCAATAACAACTTGACATATTTTCCACAAAATAGAGGTGGGGTGTGGGGTGTGGGTATCAGGTAATAATATCCCCATATATATGGTCGCCGTAAATAATATCGCCGGGAAAATGTCGTGGCGATATTATTTGGGTGACCATATATATGGGGACAGAGGCAAAAAAAATGTAAAAGAAAAAAGAAAAGTTTGAGGGTTGCGGGGGTGTCCCCCGCATGTTCCATGCAATATTGTCGCCACAAAAAACAGCCATTTTTGGGCGATATGTTTGCATGGCGAGATCTTTGTGGCGACATTATTACATGGAACCGGGGTGTGGGAGAGAATCCTCCAGTTTCCCCTTGCCAAATCAAGTCAGCTAGAGTGCGTCCAGGTCAGTGACTGCATGGCCAAACAGATGTCTCTTTAGTTTTAACTGCCATAGGATGGAAAAATGAAGAAGCATTATTTAACTTGAAAAAGAACCCTTCTGGAATGGTGAAAGTGATTTAAAATATTAACAGTGAAAATTAAAAGAGGTGGAACTCAGCATTGACACTATCCAAGGGCAGACAGAAGAGAAACTAATGAGGAAAATCACGCACTGGCACCAGCAGGCTATTAGGTACACCACAGATAGGTTGCTGCTTGCAGGCCTACAGCATTTAACTGGAATAGGGACAGGCCCCCGTTTGCTGTGCTTTTGCCTTGCGTCTAGTGTCGCCCGAAGCCAAATGCCTGCAGCAGAGAAGCAAGATAAGTGCGCACTGACCTACCCATTGCCCTGTCGACTGGAACACGAGAATCTACGGCCACAATAATGCACGTGGCTCTTCCGCATGCACACCCCTCCCCCTCCAAATGTGCTTTACTGAAAAGGTGGATGTTCCACACTGGCACCTTTTTGCATTAGTGCCAGCAGAAATGACTTAAATGTTTCAGGAATCGACCCCATACCATTTAAATATTTAGACAAAACGGTAATAAGAGTTTGCATTTCTTTAACTGGTTACTTCAATTATCAAACTTTGTGGCTAAAAAAACGAGAAAAAAAGTCTTGACTAAATCAAAACACATTGTCACTTAAATATGTAAGCAAAGAACATATCTTTTCAACAAATGAAAGCTTTCTTTTTTTGTGCTTTTAAAAATGCATTAGTGTAATTGCCCTGCAAAGAATTACCTTCTGTGCTATGAGCTTGGCCACAACGTCTCTGGCGTGTACATCAATTGTGCATATTGTCATGATCTTCTGACGATCGCCAGGGGAGAGTTCCCCTAGCAGCATGTTGATAAGGGCATTAAGCTGAGCAATCTGCAAAATAATTATATTTCAATGGAGATATTAGAGCAGGAAAAAATCTATTATGTGTCAAGTGCTAAATGGAGCAGTTACGGGTTTCTTTATGAACACTTTCAAGCAAAGCAAATAACTTTGTTCACACTAATGAAGAGACGGCTTTCTAATACAGAGACTCCGACTGTCAAAACCCATCTGATGGGGCCAATTACAACGTCCATACACGCTGAAGCTTTATTGATTTGCGAGTCTGTTCTATTTACATAATTCGAATGGCATGTGTGGTCATGTAATTATGTTAAGATGACACACATATTCACATACACTTTGTAGGAGAGCACTACTCACAAACCCCTTTCTTAATCTTTGCGCCAGCAAAACATGTAATCCAAAATGGGTGATGGTACAATGAAAAAAAAGCACACACAACATACATGCTACAGTAAGGGAATTTACAGGGAAGCACATCAGACAAAATCTGATGGATGGAGATTTTTTGACCAATGATACGTCTTGAAAGAGAATTCCTCTGAGTAGTATTCCTTTCCAGCAATTGTGTAGCTAATGTCTACCATTGCAGAAGTAGAGACAAACATTCTTGCCCGTATCGCAAAAGGGAGCAGTCCAGCCTGGATGACAGGACCACATCCCCTCTCGATGTACACTCAAGCAATACTGGACATAGTTTGGCCTTGAGGAGCATCATACGTGAGGTGCAGTGTGATTGGGAAGCACCGCAGCCAAAATATCGAGTTCTGAACATAGCCCTCCTGCATAAACAGATTCATTAAGAAACTCCAGACAGATAGGTGGATGGAACTGCTTGAACAATGCTTCTAAATCTTTAGGCATTGCCCTGGGACAACTTTGCCCCTGACTGTGCATTTTTAGAAGGTGGCCAAATTGGTGCACAAGTCTTGATCATGCCCCAAAGCCGACTACCCTGAACCACTGGTTTAGTCCACTCTGTGTAGCAACACAAGTAATCACAGAAATAGCTCAGCATTTGAAAAAAACGGAAAGTGCACCAAGCCATGACATGCCTGGGTTTCTCTTTATTGATACCAATGCCTCCAATGTTCTCCTGGTTTGGATCACAGATTTCCTTTCCTCTGCTTTCAACACAGTCAATCACGCCACCCTGATCAATCGACTACGTGCAAACCTAGGCATCACGGATCAGGCCCTGGCATGGCTGATCTCCTTCCTCCTGGACAGTCCCTCCCAGGTCCAACTTGGGTCCTTTCTCTCCACCACCTCTCTCTCGCCATGTGGTGTCCCCCAGGGCTCTATCCTCTCACACTGACTCTTCAATGTCTATCTGGCCCCTCTGGCCTTCCTGGTCTCCACCTTCTCTTCTAACTTTCAGTATTATGCGGGTGACACTCAGCTTGCAGGCTTCCATCAGCATTCTCTCCTCCCTCGCTCATTCCTGACTGTCTATTCACGATTCAGGATTGGTGCACTTCCAACTATCTTTGCCTTAATGCCAGTAAAATGGAGATCCTTCTCACTGGAACCCGTGCTCCAGCTTTCCCTCTCTCCCTCTGGCTGCCCTCCTTGGGCCCGTTACCTTTCCCTTCCTGTGAGGCAAAAAAACCTTACCGTTATCTTCGACTCAACTCTCTCTTTTGCTCATCACATCTCGGAGCTTACCAAAATGGCCCCCTTCCAGCTGCTCCTCCTTAGAGCTATACTACCTTTTCTCACTTTCCCCCAGAAGCTCTCTGTCTCCGGAGCCCTGGTCCTCTCCAGGCTGGACTACTGCAACAGCCTCTTTCTCAATCTGCCTACCTTTGCTCTTCGCCACCTGCAACTAATCCAGAACAGGACTGCAAGGCTTATTCTTGGTTCAAGCCCAGGGACTGTATCTCTCCAGCCCTGAAATCTCTCCAATGGCTCCCGGTGACTGCAAGGATCAAGTTCAAGACCCTCTGCATATCATCCACAAGGCTTGCTGGGGCAGGGCCCGCACAACATCCAAATCTCTCTACCGATATACCTTTCTTCTAGAGCCCTTTACTCAGCTACCTCCAACTCTCTGAGGGTTAGACACTTCTCCAGGCAGAGAGTGGGGAGTAGATCTCTCTCCTCTGCAGGTGCCTCCCTCTGGAATGGCCTCCCTGTCCTTCTCAGACTTGAGCCAGACCGCCTTAAATTCTGGAAGCAGCTCAAGACCCTCTGATTTTCCTCTGCCTTCTGTCTCTCGCTCCCTTGCTAACTTATCTGTCTGCTGCATCAACTGGTTGCTTGGTTCCCTTAGAGTCTCTTTGGGTACCAGGTTCCTCCATGAGCAGTCTTTCTTTTCACTGCCTCCTGGCCTACCGAGCACTTAGGGGATGTAACTGTAACTCTTACAGCCCCCCTGCCTCTTGCACTTCCCCAGAGCCGTGCTGCCCTGGCTGCACTTACTCAGAGCCTTACTGCCCTGATAGCACTTCGCTCTTTCCTCTCCCTTGCACTTCCCCCACCCCTTGCACTTCTATTGTTGTACTTGCTTATCCGAATGACACAAGACCTAGTAAGATGGTTTGTCTTGTCCTCCCTATATCTTCCCTCCCTTGTCTTGTGGCGCCTAGAAACACTTGTGTACAGGCACATCATAAATGCCATATTATATCATAGCATAGCTCCCGGCGAACATGGACCATGTTTTAGCTGAACGTCTGCTTTGCAGATGAAAAGCTAGAGAATGTGCTTGCATAGTTCCAGTATGACAAGGCAAGCATGGCATCCGGCAGGGCAAGACTAAGTGACTACCATGAGCACTACCTGGGATTTGCACTCGATTGGCCCTTTAAGCAAAATATATTGGTCTTGGGTGAAAGAGTTATGCTCATCTACCCAGATTACAAAATATGAAGAGGTTCTAGGGATCGTCCCCCTGTGGGCGAATGCTTCAAATAAGCAAGCAGTTGCCTGCATGAGTGATGAAGCAGTTGCCTGCATGAGTGATGCATCTCTCAACATTGTCAGCCGGCACAATCTATGCATGTGTTTTATTAAGGTGAAGGATCCCGATTTCTAATAATTGTGATCAATGCAGACCATACATCAGACATATGAAAAGTGCATAGGAATCAGATTTCCCTGGAGGATACATGGCAAGACATACGTGGCCCACTAGCAACCTTAAAGAAGAAGGAGCACACTTTAGTGTGCAAAGATACTTTATAGTGCCATTTTGAAGTCAATGTATTTCTACACATATGTAGACCTCGTTCCATAACCAGTCACTTGTTATCCCGTTCTCCCACAGCCTTGCACATAGACTCATGGTATCTCTGACAAGCAAAGCGGTACTGAAGAATCTTCTAACTACTCAAGAACTGGCACCTACTCATGTCAACTCTTGTTGCTACAACTTAATATGTAACAACACAAAGAGAGCTGCAGAGCTTAGAACTTTAGGGTAGATAGAAGATTATCCTTTAAAAGATCAGCCCGACACTCCCCATCTTCAAGGTGATGAAAACAATGTCACACATCTAAAAACATAGGCCAACTTCTTTGTGAGGTTGTGTCGCTTGATAATAGCCCAGAGCCCAAGTTTGTGAGGGCCTTAACATGGGCCTTGACGCCATTATTGATTGGTACATTCCCTCCACAGAGGGAGAAATAGCTATGAATGGGCCAGCATGCTTTCTAGGCTACCTATATTTCCTTTAAGGTTGAAAAATTACCAACCTACCAACAAAAAATGGCCACCAAGGAAAACAGAGAAGATAACCACTCCTAGCCCTTTCTCGCTTTTCTTGATGGCCATCGAAGGAGAAGTGAATAGGTGGGCCAACTTTGCCAGTGGGAGTGCACCAGGCTTTAGAGGTAAATTACTGGATGCAATGCAGGTGTGGCAGAGGAGCAAGGAGGAAGTGAGGGGACATTTTGCTGAAGCAGAGGGTGACAGGTTGCCAGTGCTCTAAGCCTGTGAGTCAAGATGGCAGCTTCTGCCACTCAGGGGTTTCAGAAGGTGGGCGTATACCATGTGGTAAAGCCCACTTGCCGAGCTCCCTGATTGTCTGAAAGCTTCATATACGTCACATCCCAGATTATATGGAAAACGTGTACCTTTTTAACAGTTTCATGTTTGCTTCGTTTTTATGGCATTGCATTATTGTAATGGTCTGAGCAGCACAGTTATGTAGGTGCCTAACTGTTTGATGCTAGTTTACAAATCCGGGGGGAACCTACACATAATCTTGGGATTTCTTCCACGCCCGAGGACACGTCCCCTATAGCCCAGGCATCCAGCATTGCTGCATCGTGATTTATATCATTCTGAAACTCGGATGTCTTCTGCAGCAGGTGTTGGTTACCGACTAGGTCATACGCTTTGCTTTTTCCAAATCTAGCATCTTGCATTGTCCCTAATAACACATACAAGAAGATTTACATAGTGAATGCAGTTCTTTGCCTGCCACCTACGTGTTGAAGACCATCAACGCATAAACAAAGCACTGGCAAAGCTAAGCATATTGCCCTTTCGATAGGCAGACATGTTTACTCATTTGTTTTTAACATTACAACTTTTATATGTTACAATGTTATGCAAAATCATCCCAATGAAATTAGAAATTTAGAATGATTAGTCTTTACATTTTCTTTACGAAGTGTTTAAAAGTGCGAAGAGTTCAGTTACTTTAATTCCGCGGTTGGTGCTTAGAAATCAAGTTTAAGACACGCTTGGTTAAGAAGTTATGATTACACTACGAGCTGCCTAATAGCAGCAATTAACCCATTACTATTCAGACCGCTGTTTTCCATGGCGATATGGTGGATTAAAGTCACCTTAAAGTGATTAGTTTACTGAGAATGGGTCACTAGTAAAGCTACTAGTTATATATGCATCCATGTGACAAATGTTCGTCAAGATCACATTTAATTTCCACCAATAGATGTTTTGGTTTTTTTATCCTACGCGTGGCTCTGAGCTAAAACTAGCAATGACTCATACGGAGTCTTTATGTGAAATAAGCGAACTATTTATGCCTAGACTGTGTATGTTTGACCCACATTGATTTTTAAAGTAGACAAAAAAATGAAGAAAGGCGATATTGCTGCTTGTTATTTTATGTCATCTTAAATAAACTCCAGGCACACGTCCACGTTGTCTTACCTGCTTGCGGTTGTAATCTTTTAGAGCTGTTTCAAATCCTTCTTCGAGGCGCTCAAATGCAATGCCTACATCAGCGACCCACCAGATTTGGGTGCCAGTTAAAGCTACTTGGGCAGAATAGTCAAACAGCCACTGGTCCCTTGCTTTGTCCTCATAGGCTGCGACTGCATCCATGATCTCCAGTCGGACAGATGAACGCATGGCTTCTTCCAAATTGCGTAGCCATCCTTCCGCCTACACAGGAAACATCATGCAAAGCTGTTAGACAGAATACATACCACAAGTAGGACTCCTAGTCCCTTATTACGTAAATTGCATACAGAGCACAAGTCTTTTCATGGCGCCAGTTATCACATGGCCTATTTTTTCCAATGGTGCATTTTCAGTGGTGCCAAGATGGATACAAAATGGAGTCGTTCTGCTGTGAACGTGATGGGTGCATTAAATAAAATGCTCGGGTGGGCTAGCTGAGATTTCACCCTTGCTGTTAGAGGGTGCAGCACTGGCTTGCATTCTTTTTTTTCGCCAGGTCCCCCAGGAAGGCAGGGTATGGGTCTTCAGCCTGATTTTACGACAGCAGTTCAGCGCACAGCAGTTCGTCTTTTACATCGTGCATCAGCCCACTCCCATGGCCGCAATTCTCAAATTGCTTGTATAGCCCCAAATAGTGTGCCCTTGCTCATAGTACAATCTACACGGAGACACAGATTGTCTTCTGCTGACCATAGTGAAACTGTCTGAGTAACAAACTAATGTAAAACAATCTTAAGTAGATTTAAAATTGTCCAATGAACAAAGTACACTCTCAGTAAGTACAGTGTGCATTTCATCTATTGGAGCTCGACCGAGAGAAAGTATTGGTTGTGCTGTTTGAAAGTGTGTTTGAAGTTACTTGAAAGCAGCAACCTTTCCTGATTTAAATGGACCTATTCAATATGTTAATCCCCATAGATGTCTGATCACATATCACCCACTTTAATAACTACAGGGGTAGCATGAAGTTCCCAATTTATTTTATATTGTGAAAAAGGGATAGCTTTACCACAATATAAAAAGACAGTCAGTCTTATCCTGAGCTAACTTTCTAAACAATTACAAATCTAATGCCAGACTATTAATCCATCCTACAATATCACATACAAATGGGATAATCTATGAGTTTGGGAAAGAAGAAGAAGCTTCCCTTCTTCTTTCCCTATACTGAAGATCTGATCACGGCCATCTTCCTCAGCAGCACCTCTCTGGCCGCGGGATCGTGCAAGACCAGCACCACTCAGCAGCACCTGTGGACCTAAATTGTAACCGATAGACCTTTCTTACTAGGAGAGCTCTGCCAGTAACCTGGGATTCAGCTGGTGAGTCCAAGAAGGATTGCATAACTCAGAGGAACCAGAAGCCTCCACCTTCGGAAGGGCTCACACAAGTCTGATGTTTTTTGCCCACCGGAAAAAGTCAGGTGCCTCAAGTTTAATATTAAGGAAGCACATGGACTCTACCGTGTTATATCTTATCGCCAACGTTCCTTGTGTGCTGGCATCAAACACCAGCATCCTCTGTTTGTCGTATCGGGGGACGTAATCCACGGTATGCCCTTGGTTTGCACCTACATAAATTACAGGATGGCCTCTATAGAGGTTATGTGTGGTGGGTCTTCAACACCATTAATTGGAGACTCCAGAAGACCAATGAAACCTTCACTCAATCCCTTCCCTCTATTCCCATCAGGTGGGAATGTGTCTGTTTGTATGCTCCTTTCGGAGATAAAAGGCTCTGCAAGACCCAGTTATTTAGGTATCAACATTGAAAGTACAGGGTGGCAATACTGGGTTGGTAGGGGAGTGAGCTATATACTGTTGCCAACCCTCTCCAGGTCCTCTCCCTGTGGTCCTGGTGGGAAAAACACAGGGGGAGGGGGTTTCTCAATCCTCCCTCCATGACTCACTGTTCGTGCACCTGGCAGCAGGCTCCAGCATCTCATGGCGTCAGCTCAGCCCGATGCACATACCCTCTACAGGATCAGGGCACACGGAAAAAAGCATCAAAACTCCCAAACGGGGGCGGCAACTTTTACATAGTCCTTCTAGGTTAAGTGAGCATTCATTGTCGCCATCAGGAGGCACAAGCGCTCCATTTCCCCCCACCAGTCTCGGAGTAAATCTTAAAATCAGTCATTCGTTGCACTGCTAACTGCGCCCCTCCATCCTATTAAATTATTAATTTCTTAATTTCCTTATTTTATCTGGGAGTTATTTGACATCTTATGTTTGTATTTCAGAACAATCCAAAATTGGTCCTGCCTGGTTAGCACCAGCCCCCTTGATTGGTAAAGTGACCTGACTTCAATGCTGAATTGATTTCTATTTTTTAACTTTTTTTTATTTATTCAAAATAAGAGTTTATAATTGCCCTGATGTCAACACGTGTTTTGAACCTTAGGTCGTCATCAAGACAGGGCTTTACATCATGTATAAAATTAACATCAATTGTAATATGCAATAAACATTTTTGAAATTATGAACATAAAACAAAAGAAAGACAAAGAATTAGGGTTGGTATGGGGAGGATTGGTAGAATGGGAGAGACAGTAAATACATAGATTTGCATTAATGTTGGTCAACTATTCCCAACACTTTCACCCTTCTTGTGCTACCTAGTGGCAGGTACTCCAGTGAGTCTATCACCATTAACTATTCCGTATCTCTATCTCTATAGTGATGTCTCAGTTACCTAGTTAGATGCAAGTGCTTTCCCCATTGTGTTTGTATGCACTATCCCCTGTTATTCACTGGACTGTTAGTAGTATTCATTTCATAAATTGGCCATGTGCCAGTCCCGCTCGCCCGACCTTCCATGCATCCATGCTCTATTGTTGAATCAGATATTGGTTATATACACACATGCATCAGATATCTCCCCTTTGCATATCTTCATTGCTCTATTCCATAATATTAGTCAGCTGCACAGTTTATTGTCCTTTAAATATTCCATTATTCCATCCTGTAAACCCAAATCACGAGTTATTTCTCTTCATTATCTATTGCCCTGTGAGTTGCTCATACCTCAGAATTGTTGCCCTCCACTAGGGTATCCTATCTACGTATTGCTTGTCTCTTGTAATCATTCAAATTATTGTTGTGTCTACTAGAGCGTGGTGCAACATGTTTAATACATTAGCATTCAATGCTCATCACCTAATGCGGGAATGTAAGAATATAGGTAATGTGTCCATTCAGCATCCTATATGCAAATACTGTGATCCATTTTATTGTGTTTCTTAATACTATACATTCATAGGATATAAATGCTGGGTTCAATTCCTTAAACATTTCTGTGTTTGATTATTTCCACATACTTTCAGCAGTCATTAGTATCAGTTCCGCCCATTAATGCATTCCCAATTTTGCCATTACATACCATAATTAAGGTTTTGTTAAAATACACGCCTAAAGAATATTAAAATAGCTGATGATATACTTGCAATTAATGTGTTAATATTATGGCCATTTAATATAGAAAACCGCCAGGACAGTGCTTACGGTTTGAGAAACCTGTTAAAAAAATTCAGACAAGTTCCAATTTTAGACTTATATTCTTTACTGGTTTGTTCCCAACACGTGTATCGACCTCACAAGAGGTCCTCCTCAGGGCGTTTTATATGGTACAGGAAAATCCATTCTTCAATCGATTCTAATGTTGACTGATTTGGATTTGCCTGTACTATATAAAACTCCCTGAGGAGGAGCTTGATGTGAGGTCGAAACAAGTGTTGGCAACAAAACAGTAAAGAATATAAGTCTAAAATTGGAACTTGTCTGAATTTCTTTTAAACCCATATTTGGAACAAAGATATTAACTTTAGGGCATGGCGCAATTGGTTTGGAGCCTGTTTTGATGCATGCAATCGTGTAGGTTTAGGGGTCACCTTTCTAGACCAGTGCTTGTGTCACAACCTCGAGGTGGTCCCTGTGGTAAAGCTGGCGCTGTGGGCCGAGGGTATTCCTTCCTGCAAGACCGGGCCATGCAAGAAAGCGCCATTACGTCTCTTGCAACAACAGTCTAGGCTTTCCCGAGATAGCCTCCACCAGGAAATGGGATGGCATTTAGTCGCCATGTTCCTCGATTCAGGTGCGTTGCAACCCTTTAGCTTTTCTGCCCACGGGTAAAACGCTAAGGCATCACGCTATCCTTTTCATTCTTATCCTCTCCCTTTCTCCTCCCTCGTTTTGCTATCTCGCAGCACTCTGCTTCCTCAATTGCTCTGCTACCGAGTAGCATTTTTTTTCCTTCCCAGCTCCTTTGCCGGTTCTCTGCTTTCCCGATTTCATTCTTCAGCTGGCGGTACTGCTCTATTCCAGACCGCTGCAGTCTTTCTGGCTTTTCCTCCTGTTGGCCAGTTCTTCTGCACTGTACTCTTGGTGCACGCACTGTCCCTGTTGTTCCGCATTTGCCCGCATGGCATCTCTGTGCATGCGCTACCTTAGGCAAGCTACTCCAGTGTTTGCCTATTCCTGTGCTGCTGTTTCCCTGGAACCATGCTACTTGGGTGGTTTTCTACTAGTCCTTACCACACTGAGCCTTGCCTATATCTATCTCCAGCTGTCACACACATCGGACAAGCTCACTGTATTCTCTTAGGCAAGGGCCTCTGTTTACCTTCAGGACGATCCTTTCTTCCAGCATTCCATGCTTCTTAATCATATTGCATGATAATCAAGGAGTATCTACTAACAGCCATAACATACTTTCTAGGAACCTGAGAATCCTTCTACAGAGGAATCTCCTTTCAGCAAGGGTTTTTGTGGCACAGTTCTTTTCCCTCTACTTCAGGAAGCTTCCACCCCAATCGCCACAGTGAACCTCCTTTTGCAATCTCAGGAAGTCGCGGTGGTGGCCAGAGAGGATAGGCCCTACCTCTACAAGGACTGTCTTTGGGACAAGGTCAGTACGAGATAGACAAGACAAGACCTCACGAAAGGACAACGAATCACCATTTTCAGGTGAGGATTCTGAGAGATTGCAACACCAAAGAAGAAGAGAGATGGCTCAACTTCAGGAGCTTATCAATGTGGTGCAAGGGCTATCAGCAGAACTTCAGACTCTAAAGGTGGAAAACAATGCTCTAAGGCACATGGTTTCAGCCAGAGATGCAGTCCACACAATGCCCCAACTAGAGCCCTTATGTCAGGAAAATTCAATGCTACTCATGGCAAATTGAAGGAGTTCCTGGATGCCTCTAGGGTTCATTTTTTGTTGCAGGAAAATACCTCCGCCCCCGATAAAGCCAAGATTGGTTACATGATTAGCAACAAGACAGGGAATGCGCTGTCTTGGGCTACACCTCTGGTTATAGCTGGGACCCCAGTGATAGCCACATACCCGGCCTTCATACAGGCAATAAAGGGCATGTTTGAACGTCAAGAGTTGACCTACCACACCCATGAATCCCTTCTGGATGTAAGACAGGGAAATCAGGATGTACTCGCCTACATCACCAAGTTCAAAAGACTGGCACAAGGGGCGGACTGGGTGGAATCAACTCAATAAACTATTTTCCACCAGGGACTAGCAGAAAATATCAAGGATGAACTGGTCCGCATCCCATGCCCTGTGTCTCTTCCTGAACTAATTTCCGTGGTCTTACAAATTAAATTCAGACAGCACAAAAGGAAGGAATAACGGAGGACGATGAAAGGACCCTCACAAACAGTCCGTCCCAGTCTACCTCTACCACCCAGAGATAACCTACAGCCGGATTAACCTATGCAGGTAGGGAACACTAGAGGGATAAGCAAGTGTTGTGAGCACAAGGGTTTCCTCAATTTTTTAAAGGGGCTGTGGTATGTGAGGAGAGATGCAGCAGAAAAAAAAAACGTACATATACCACTAGCTACCCACCTCTAACACACCGAAAGGTGGCTACTTGTCAGAAATTTACCTCACAGTAGGAATTTCATAGGATTATATCGCCCACCATAGACAAAGAAATGTGTTTAGCATATTTTAATTATTATATCAAACAACATGGTAAAACAACATAAAAAACCTATTTCCAGCGTTCGTTATTTGTAGAAACACAAATGGGCGGAAGAAGCAGACACCAAAACATTTGCAATGTACAATTTGCGTGATGTTAGTAATGGTGTATTTTGATCGCATTTTCAATTATACAACAACATGGTATAATAGCGTCAACATTTGAATATGTTTCTAGGGAGAAGGACAACACTGTTGCAGTTTAAAGCTCCTCAGTAAAGTCCAACGCCCCGTCTTCAGGATGCGATAGGTTAAAGAAACACGTCACACTGGCAACATGGTGCCTATGTGTCAGTGTAGTGACCTAAAAAGATAAATAAAAATTGTTTTACTCAAACATGATAAAAACGGTGATGGTGGTGTTTGTGTGCATACAAGACAAGTAGCCAGGTTGCTAACCTTAAAAGTGATTTCTTTTGGTGTGATGGGCAAAGCGATTGCATGAATCAATTTAATTGAGGCGGCAGACCAGTCCGTCTTAAGAATTCAAGCTGTAAATCAATACGTACATTTATTTAGATTTTTGTTGAAACAAGTAACATATTGAACCAACAATAGTTACATTTTGATATATGAATCAATCATATTTACCACTTTATGTGTAAGGCAGGGATTGTTGTTTCAAGTACTGCAGAGAAATTTCAGTGGTGTACCGAGTTTCTATGGTATTCCGGATACTACAAGTCCCAGAATGCATCATGGAATCTAAAAGAAATGCGAAAAGCCTTTCAATTTCACAGGTTTCACCTGATTTACGTTTCTTTCAAGCATTTAAGTGGCAGGGAGTAACACTTACTTGGTCATAATGATCCCCAAGGCTGTCTTGCATTGTTATATATTGGGTTAGATATTTTAAACCGCTCGCGTGTCAGTGAATGGCTCTGTGTGGGAGACAAAGGCACCAGAGAGTACAATTAGACTCTCTGTACGTTTTTGAGCAACAATAAAGTGTGGCATGGATTTCAAAGCAGGCTTACCTGTCGTGTGTGCATTCGCCTTCACAGAATCGCTTTACCCCGTGGCTTTTTCCTTGGTTGAATACTGGTGTAAGCCAAATGTCATTCGTTGACATTGAAAGAGGACGGCCAAGTCCAGTCCATTCGTGTGTCTAATAGAGGAAGGACTTTCCTCAGAAATTAGAAAGGGGTCGGCCATTTATGAGTGTATATGGATCCTATGAAGGTATAATTAACACTGCAGTAAATAATGATCTGCTTTCTAGTTCTCAGTAAGGGGGTGTGTATAGTGTGTCAAATACATTTTTTCTTATAGAGCAAATTTGTGCACACAATGGTTATGCATTATATGACAATTTTAGACAAGGCATCACCCTCCAGCAGACATGATAGACATAAATGGCAATGAGATCATATTTCATTAACCCCCCACTGGTTGTTTTAGCTATTAGTGGATAAACAGACTCCACTCTATGGCAATATTTAGACCGGACTGGACTGTATTGAGATTATAAATCCATTTTTGCTCCATTTTTTTAAGGAACAGATCCCTATTCCCTCCCCGTGGGTGAGCTTTAGATGTCTCAATAACAAACCAAAATATATCTTTGCATGTGTGTTTCGCTTGTAAATAACGAGCCACCAATGGTTTATCCGGAGTACCATTCCGTATGGCTGAGCGATGTTCGCCAATTTGTAATTTCACTGACCTGATCGTTTTGCCTATATAGATTAACTCACAAGGACATTTTATCCCATAGATCACCCATTTAGTCAGGAAATTTGAGAAGGATTGGTATTTCCATAGCCTGTCATACAGATCAATCTGTTTCAAATTCTTGGTCAAATGGCAGACTGAACAATGTCCGCATGCATAATGACCACTGACTGGTGGCAGTCCCCATAATGTAGATTGAATGGGTGTCTCAATGTTGTTAATAGGGTAAGTGTGTACTAATTTATCCCGCAGATTAGGCATCCGCTTGAAGGCAAATCTAGGACAATTGGGTTGAAAATCATCGGTATGAATGATTTTCCAATTTTTTAGTATCACCCTTCTTAGGTCATTACTAGAGGACCTCTCACTACAACCGAGAGACAACGGAGATGAAATAAAGGTCTCTGCATGTACTGTGGGTCTGATCAACATCTTCTATGTGTTTGCCCAGAAGTACCTCCCAGGAAGATGGGAAACTTCCGTCCTCGGACTCAGTAGGGACCAGAGACTGAGGTGTTGTTGTGAGTCCCTATGTACACCTTACTACCTCATCGGAACCTATGGACGATCACCTCATGGTACTTAACATTTTCATCTAAAACTCACCTACAGAACCAGTATCTGTCCTAGCTTTGTTGGACTTCGGAGCAGCTGGCATATTCATGGACAGCACTTGGGCAAAAGATATCCACGTTCCATTGTAAAAGAAGACTGATGTACAAACCATTGAAGGAGTGGACGGACGTCCTCTCTGTTCTGGGCCTGTTACCCAACAGATGGCTTCCCTTCTTATGACTATTAACCAACATTATGATTACATCTCACTCGACATCATAAAGGCAGCTCATTTTCTACTTATGTTGGGCATACCATGGCTGCGTCATCACAACCCTCAAATCGATTGGCAAAATAACTCGGTCTTACTAGCTTCTACCAGAAGGAATGTCTACTTGAATCTCGTCTTGCTTCGGTTCTCAGACCAGTTCTCTCCAACTCTTTGATCAATGAGATCAGTAGGATAACAGAGGAATATCGGGATTTTCAAGAGGTATTTGAGGACATGGTTCCCCGGCAATTACCACCTCATCGTCTGGAAGACTGCTGCATTGAGATCAAAACTGATGTGGTAGTTCCCTTTGGTCGTATGCACTCCCTATCGATCCTAGAGAAAGAAGCTCTCTGTGCCTAACTGGATGAAAATCTCACCAATGGCCTTATTAGGGAATCTAGATCCCCTGCAGGCGCTTCATTATTCTTCATCCGCAAGAGAGACAGCAAGGAACTTAGGCCTTGTATTGACCACTGCAGCCTATACCAGATCACCGTAAAAGACAGATACCCAATGCCTCTCATAAACGATATCTTGGAGGCGGTTCAGATGGTTAAGGTTTTTACTAAACGTGATCTGATAGGGGCCTACCACCTTCTATGGATAAGAGAAGGAGATCAATGGAAGATGGCATTTTTCACATTGTTTGGACATTTTGAATACCAGGTCATGCTCTTCGGCCTGGTAAATGCGCCAGCTTTATTCCAAAGGTTCATGGATAGGCTATTTTCAGACATTCTATTTCAATTTGTCATAGTTTATTTGGACAACATCTTGGTTTTTTCTCCTTCACTTGCCACCCACTACAATGGCTAGCAAAGAACAATTTACTGGCCTAACCAGAAAAATGCCAGTTTGAGGTTAACACAGTCTCGTACCTGGAGTATGTCCTCTCGCAACAATGGATACAGATGGATTCTAGGAAGATCTCATCAATCCTGTATTGGTTGGCTCCCAGGACAGTCAAGGAGATGCAACACTTTTTGGGAATGGCTAATTTTTACATACGGTTTATCACACAGTTCTTGAGAACAGACCTACCCATTACCCGTTTACTTAAGAAGGAAGTTCCCTTTTGCTGGGACGAAGAGGCAAACAACTTTTCTATCCCTTAAGAAAGCTTTCTGTTCTGCACCAATTCTTAGCCAACCGGACCAGCGTAAACCCTTCATTGTTGAGACCAATGCATTTCATGGAGCACTCTGAGCAGTTCTAAAGCAAACAGCAGAAGACGGGTTTGAGCACCCCATTGCCTCCTTTTCTCATACTTTAGGACCGAGTGAGAGAAATTACTCTGTCATCGAGAAGGTTGCACTGAATGGTGTCATTTATTGTTGGGGTCTCTTCACGAGTTCGAGGTTCGTACGGATCACAAGAACTTACAAGTCCTGCAACAAACAGAATGCAAGAATTCTCGACGAGCTTGTTGGGCATATTTTCTTTCGGAATACGAATCCGAGATCACCTATATATCAGGCATCAAAAACACAGTGACTGATGCAGTTTCAACCTCAATGGGAAGAGATCCGGGAAGAACCCATTTCTAAGGAGAAGATTCTGGGAGAGAAGACCTTCATCCTTACTATAACTTATTTCCTACATCAAGTCAGGGAAACACTCTTGAGGCTGTCCCTCTTCCGAATTCTCTTAAAGATAATCCTCAAATTTCTTGGAACGAGGGTCTATATTTCCATCAGGATCTTTTGCTCATCCCACACCACCACCCCAACTGAAGGTCTTGTTGTGGGGACATAATAGCCTATCCACTGGACAGAGACAAATCGCAGCAACACAGGAGCTTTTGACTCTCAAGTTTTGGTGGACTTCTCGTTTTAGAGATGTCAAGGAATATGTGGAATCCTGTCCAGTGTGTGCTGCCAGCAAGTATTCCACTGCCAAACCCATAGGCCAGCTAGAACAAGTTCCAGTACCCTTATCACCTTGGACACACATATATTTGGACTTTGTGGTGGACTTACCACCATCAAAAGGAAACACTGCCATCATGGTGACAGTGAATGCATTCACAAAGATGGCACACTTTACCCCCCTTCCGGTCATACCAACAGCTCCTCAGATGGCCTCCATTTCTTTCGGGACATCTATTGTCTGCACGGTCTGCCCATTTCCATTACAACAGATCAAGGCTCACAATTCACTTCCAAATATTTGGGAAAGCCCTCTGTATGTCCTTGGACATTGACATGGCTCTTTCTTCAGGATTTCACCCACAAACGGACAGAGAGGCTTAATCATACTCTCGAACAATACCGTAGATGCTTTTCCACTCACACACAACATTCCTGGTCTAAATTGTTTGCCATGGCAGAAAACGCTTACAACAACACTGTCCACATGGCTCCCACGATGAGCCTGTTTTTCTGCCATTTCCGGATATCATCCAATATCATTTCCTTTGGCAGTGAGCCCTCCCACTAATGTACATGCGCTTAATGACTATTTGAAACCATACAAGAAAACCATAAGACCAGCTACACTCATCTCTTGCAATCCAATGAAAGAAACAAGAAATACGCAGACGTTGGACATAAGGTCTGGTTGTCCACCCAATTTCTTCCCCAGTGGATACACCCAACAAAGTTCTCTCCTCGATATATAGGCCCTTTTCCCCATCATTGAGAAGATGAATCCGGTGGCGTTCCGGCTGAAACTTCCTGTATCCTGGAACCGGATACACCCTGTATTCCATTTGTCTCTTCTTAAGGAACACAAGCCTGACAAATATCAGAGTACCATCAACACACGTACTCCTCCTCCACCCATAGATACTGCAGAGTACGAAGTCGCTATGCTCTGTGACTCTAGATATTACAGGGGGTCTTTGCAGTATCTCATCCACTGGAAGGGTTACTCTAGACAGGAACGTACTTGAGAGCCGGTTTCACATTTACACACAAAACAAAAACCACAGGAGGCATGAGGGAACAAAGCCACAAGCAATCCCTCCAAAAGGTTAACAACATTTGATTAACATACAACAAAATGCTTGTGGGTAACAAACTCTCTTAGGGTGGAAGACTCTTCTAAACCGGCAGCCAGGAAGAAGTCAATCTAAACCAGTCTGTTTCTAAATATCACACATTTTATTGTTAATACAAAAATTACTTAAAGCAGCGGCAACCATTCATTCATTTTCATAAATCAAAGAATGGCTAAGAAACAGTGTATAAGAACAGGTGCATTGGGAAATGATCAATCACCATTCCCAAACATTATTCTGTACATAAAGTGTCATGTACTGTGCAAATCTCACACATAACCCAAACACATCATTCATACTCATTAAGTCACAATCATACAAATTCATAATACAATTAAAAAAAGCCCAACATGTTTCTTTCCTAAAAGAGCTAGATGTTATAAATCCAAGGAAATTATTTAGGGGCTACCTGTTACAGCCAAAAAAGGAAAACACTGTTGAACCTTAACATGTAACCCATACACTAGTTATGGTACAGTACACTGCAAAGCACAATCAATGTTCTATTTGCTATCCTTCAAGCGTCAGAGTCGCTTATTGTCTGAAGTGGACAAGGAGAGTCTTCCCGATGAAGAGCTAGGGTCTTAATGGGTCCAAGGAAAAGTGCAGCCCAAACCGTGATGGGACAGGTCCGAGGTTCCACTCCCTTGGTCTTGTAATCACAAGCGCTGTAGTGTGACAAAAACCGACTTCCTCTGTCGGGAATCAGAGAGCGTCAAGGCTCACCCTAAACAGCTTCAGCCAAAAGTGTAAGGCCTGACGTGATTCAATTGCCTATGTTTCGTGGGGATCTTACTGGCTGCATTTAGTCTAGTACTGTGTTCAAGCGCATCACCTTTGTGGCATGAATTGTTACCAACTTTTCCAGAAGTGGGTGGCGCGACTTCATGGACCGTGCTTCCGTTGGTCGACTTAACTTTTCCCATAGCCCAAGGGTGGAATAACACCTCAGGTCACAAATTCCGAATTATTAGTGAGCTCTTTAGTGACACGCCGTTGGTCCCGTCCTATTGCCGCAAACGTATGCTTGGTCCGACAGTACCACCGGCAGTTCCCTTGGAAACTGGGGCCGATAAGAGTAAAGAGGAGGCATACTGTCACAACCTCTAGGTGGTCCCTATGGCAACTCTGGTGCAGAGGGCTGAGAGCATTCCTTCCTGCAAGACCGGGCCACGCAAGAAAGTGCCAATATGTCTCTTGCAGCGACGGTCTAGTCTTTCCCAAGATGGCGGCCGCCAGGAAATGGGACGGCATTTAGCCGCAAGGTTCCTTGGCTCTGATGCATTGCAACCCTTTAGCTTTTCTGCCCACGGGTAAAATGCTAAGGCATCACACTGTCCTTTTCATTCTTATCCTCTCCCTTTCTCCTCCCTCGTTTTCCTACCTCGTAGCGATCTGCTTCCTCCATTGCTCTGCTACCCTGTTGCGTCCTTTTCCTTCCAGGCTTCTTTGCCGGTTCTCTCCTTTCCCGCTGTTATTCTTCAGCGGGTAGTCCTGCTTTATTCCAGACCGCTGCAGTCTTTCTGGCTTTTCCTACTGTTGGCCGGTTCTTCTGTGCTGCATTCTCAGTGCTCGCACCGTCCCTGTTGCTCCGCATTTGCCCGTGCAGCATCTCTGTGACTGCACTACCTTAGGTAAGCTACTCCAGTGTTCACCTATTCCTGTGCTGTGGTTTCCCTTGGACCACGCTACTTGGGTGGTTTTCAACTAGTCCTTACCACGCTGAGCCTTACCTATATCTATATCCAGCTGTCACACACCTCAGACAAGCTCACTATATTCTCTTAGGCAAAGGCCTCTCTATTTATTTTCTGTCCCTCCCATCCTACCAATCCTCCCCATACCAACCCTAATTCTTTGTCTAGCTTTTTGTTATATTTTTGTAATTCATTTAAAACATGTTGATTGCATATTCCAATAAATGTTATTGTATTTTTAAATTCATTAAAAAAAAAAAATAGAAATCATTTCAGCATTGACGTCAAGTTAATTTACCAATCAAGAGGGCTGGCGCTAACCAGGGAGGACCAATTTTGGATTGTTCTGTAATAAATAAGGTATACAAAAGGGTGGAAGTTAGTCAGAGGTTGTTTCTTTTCTTTTAAAGGCAAATGTTTATTTTTTATGTATTTCTTTTAAGCATTCTCTCTCTTTTTGTAAAAGGTTCTTTGTAACCATACACAAAATTAAAAAATTAAAAAATAAGGTATGTGGACACCTTAGTACACCGTTGATGCGACAGCCCAAACACTAAGCAGCTACGGAACGGTGAGCGCAGAGTGACGTTGGGAACCCTGTTACCACATGTATGTTTGTATTGCGGGTACATGGAAGAATAAGAAGAAGCAAGCCACGTAGTTTGGTATAGTCAATTGCTTATCTACTTTGCACTAGTAAATTGTGAGGACAAGTGTGCCACCACTGGTTATTGCATATGGGCCACCTTGACAGATTTAAGACAAAACATGGAAACGCAAAGCAACAACTGATAAAGGGCTTGCACGGCAGTAACGTGAGCTGGATGCGTGTGTCTATTTTGTTCTACAGAAAATACTCAAATTCGGAATCAGTGAAATTTGGCACAGGGCACGACGGACCAATTAGCTTAGTCGCCAGAAAGCTTTTCCTCCAAAGGTCAGTGTAATCAGGATACGCAAATAGCAGGGCGTCTGCATCCATTCAAACATCCATTTCAAAGTGCCCTTGAAGGTCCCAACCAAGCCAACATGACCACGAAAGTAGAACGCACATTAAATCTGCAGCCCTATCTAATTTCGAGTTTACTAAGGCGCACGGTAGGCGCCCTGCTGATTCAGGTGGATGTAAAGGTGTTACGGAAATGGGAGCGAGCCATTCAAAACTAATCAAGGTCCAAGAGCTCTCTTCAACGAGGCTGGGCTATTGCGCTGATGCCTTGTTCCATTCGTGCCCGATAATAAACTTACACGCCACACAAATGACCCCAGAATTAGCCTTTACTCCCTGCCATTTTTAGTGAAAAGACTTGATTGACTGATGCATAGTGCACAGCAGTGAACCAACATTCCCTTTCTGTAAACCATGGCACACGATGGCATCATTAAACCAGATGGCACTCGCAAAGAGCCGCTTTCAGGTCACGCGAGGCGACATTATCCGCCATGAGTAGGCGGCCATTTCCGTGGAAAAAGACGTATGCTCCCTAATGCCATTCGCCACCATTAAGACACGCCAACCAGAGGGAATGAAAAAGTGATGTACCAAAACCGCAACAACATTACAACCCTGGCTTTATAGTGGTTTTATTCAAACCTTCAGTCAGTGGTATGTTATTTTTTAAGCCAAAGTGAACATGTGACAAAGACAGACATGCAGCCGCTGTTACATATAATTTTAAAAGCTTTGCATTCACTCTACCATGATATTATACATTTATATTGGTTCTTACGCAATATTTTTTATTCTGCCCCCCCAGGTCAAGAACATTTCTCATTCATAAACCCACCCAATTCGCTCAGACTGATTGATTCAGTACACGTGCATGTGTATAGGGCTGATTTACAAAGTGTTTTTCAATGGCACTTTCCCATTGAAAAACACCTAATTGGTGCTAATTGAAAACAGTATGTTCCTGACTGTGCGGCAATGCTTTTGAGGAATACATTTTTAAAGCACATTTTATAGGAAGCTTCTTATACATACGAAGGGTTTATCCAACAAGCAAACACACTCCGTTCTCAAGCTTATGAAGTCCATGCATTTCTGAGGAGTCAATAGTAGTGGCAATAACTGGGACAAATAAAGCTATAGGGGATGGGAATGGTTAGATCTATAAGGAGAAGCTAAATAACAGGTACAGTGGGACCAGGGGTTGTTGAAAAAGGGATGGGCCACGTGGGTGATGGTAGGAAAAGTGAGGACGTTTACAGGATGAGTCTCTGGCATACATATTGATCTATAAGCCAAACAGTGCAAGAACACTTATTCTGCATAAAAAGCTGTGTAGTGAGACCAAATCACTTCAATTCAAAGGAGTGAATGTACATCACTATCTTCATTCTAGGCTTAATTAATAGCCTTGTTTTAGACTTCTGAGTCACATGTGAAGAGAACATGAATTTGTCAATTTCAGCCTCTTATTTACTGCTATTTGATTAAATTATACTGGGTGCCGTTGCTCCTCTTAGCCTCTAGAGACTTGCTCACTCTACCTTGTATAGACCTTTTGCACTTTTAATTGTCCAATACTTGGCTAATGCAAATGTTTTCTTCTCTTTTAATCTAATATAAATATATCTCATCCATGGTTTAGCCATCTGCCGTTCTTTGTGCTTTGCAGCTTTGTGCTTTGCAGCTATTCTTTAAAAATAGCCTCCTTGATCCCAAGCCAACATTGCCTTCTCTTTGTGTTGCAAACAAGCTGTTCTGCCCGCGTCTCGTGACTCTGCAACCCTGGCCGGCTTCTGAGGTAGTTGATTTGAATATTTACACGAGCCGGGCCCCATTTTCCAGTAATGGCCATCCTTGCCACGTTATATTTTCCTCTATAGCAATCTTCTATGTATCTCTTCTACCTTGCATTACTGTGTCTTTACACTTATTGGTCAGCAAGTTACTTTATGTTCTTTTACATTCATGATTACTTTATCGTTTCATGCATGCTTCTCTTATGGCTTCAGTTATATCGTCAGTCTTCAGTATTTTCATATCGTTTCAGCATGGCTTCATACATGGCTTCATACATCTTCTTCATGACATCACTCTGCCTTCATCAGATTTCACTCAGCGCTCCATGATGTCCAATGGTGCCTGCTGACATCCTTCCATATGGCATCCTTCCACACTTTCAGTGCAAGGGTACATTTGATACGGTTGTCTGAGTGCATACAGTATCTAACACATGGGGTCTGACACAAAACCCTTCTCCTACCATTCCAGTATGACTGCAGTGAGGGGGCGGGAGCTAGGGAAAATGCATCCACCTGCTCCTCTGCATTCAGTCCTCTGGTTTAGTCCTCAACCACATTCCTTTCTTCATTCTCCTTTATCATCTCTTCATACTTCTTTTCTTTGGGACCCATATCTTTGTCACCCCTTCAGGGGACCTGTATTCTTTATATGTTCATCCACACTCTAGGTCATGTGGCAGCAATCTCCTAATGGTGGACAGAATACCCACCATCATACATATTTTTTATGCTCCTTGGAATAGTAGGACTTCGGTACTGGAGGTGCAAGGGCACTTTTCTTTATATTCTCATGGGTACTTTATTCATTTTGCATCTGCCCGTCAGTTCCAGCATCTATATCAATCATGATCTTCATTCAATAGCTTTCTTGGCTGTCTTCTGGCATTATTCCAAGATGATCCTTATGAGACAAAATCCTAGCAATACCAACACTAGTACTGCTCCAAGTAATTTGAAGGTGTTTGACAACCAAGTTGGAATCCATGAGAACAGAGACGAAAACCAACCGTCGTCCTCAATTTTATCTACTTCATCCTCCATTTTCGTATGCAGGGTTGATAACATCGTTATCACTTCTGTCAAAGTCCCATTGTCTTCATCATGGGCAGGTATTAAAATGTACAGCAAGACGGCCGGATCTTGGCGCACATGCCTCCTTCCATTGCTGTAATTAAGTCCAGGACACATCTGTTCTGGAGGGCCATAAGCTTGATTGCCCTCAACTCATCTTTGATCGCATTTAATTCTTTTATTGTCATGTTGATCATGTGCAGCAGTTCCCATCTGCAATGTCATAATATGCTTCTATTGATTTAGCTGAGAAGTAATTGATTCTCCTCTGTCTGCTTTGGTAAAACAATATTTTCCACCTCAGGTGTGTGTCCATCTTTGGGAAGTCTGTAATCTTTAGGTCACTTTGTGGTACTGCTAAAGCTGGTATGCTTATCGGTACCAATGAACAAACTCCTCCTCATTTTGGTGGCAACTTTATATGTGCTCTTGATCCACAGGCCCAATAATGGTCCATCGGGACTGCTGCTCCTTCTTTCATGCCTGGTACATAGGAAATTCAGCCACACTTGCGGTTCTTTCAAACTTTCACCGTGCCATTACTCTTAAGCATAAGGACAGATTCTTCAAGGGTAATATCTGCAATGGTCCTCCCTCATCGTCGACTCATTTCAACAATCTTAGGTCATTGATTTTTGCATTCCTTTTCTGCATTTGCCACAACCGCTTCCCATTGTCCAGTTAATGCCATTGCTCTGCACAAAACCAATTCTTCAGCCTATCCTTCAGGAGTAAGCACTGTTTCTTTAATTTGTGATTAACCACTTTCCCAGCATTCTTGAATTTCCTTCCCTTTCTTGTCCTTACATTGCAGCATCTTGTTTTCTTCAATAGTGCTTCCTGCTCTATTTTTTCCAAGCTGTTGTATTTTATTATTTGATGCATTGATTCTGGCTTCTCACCTTTACTTTATATCTTGTACATAGTTGTCTTCTCTCTAAGATGTTGCTTTATTCAACCATAGTATGGATGCTTTTCTGCCTTGGAACTGTCCTATAGTTAGGCAAAGTGCAAGATGTGTCAGGCAATGTGCCTTCTTCACTGATACTTCTGTTGCTATGAATATTTTAGAGGTTCCCAAAGCATGAGGTATAAGGGAGCACACGTAGCAGCTTTCATCTGATGGTCTCCTTCCCACCTTTTTCATGTTCCGATACCATAAATTATTCTTTAAATGAGCCGAAATTTCAAGATACATATTTATACTTTCATAATTTTCCCCAACATCCCTTTTAAGTCGAAATAAATGCCTAGTAAGATTATAACAGATGCTGTTTGTGATACCATGATAGGCACCAGTAAATGTTTCATTGTCATCCACCATCTCGGTATCATTGCTTATAACTTGTCTAAATGTCATAATAATCAGGAGGAAAACAGATCACAATGCAGAATGACACCACAATTATCATTCCATGAAAACTCATTGATGTTCTTGATGGAAATTAGCCTCTTATATCCTGAAACCTCCTCATTTTTGCTTCAACTTTTAATGTGTAACTTGGTAAATGTTTATGAATCACACCTTTATATCAAGAACTGCAGGATAATTGCAACAATGATCCCACAAAAATATAATTGTTCTTAGAATTTCCAAAAAATGTTATGACATTAACATATCCTCTTATTACAGCTGGATAAGACTGTAATATGTAGGTAAAAACAGCATACAAGAATGTGTGAAGTGTTATTGCAATAGGTAACATGAAGATGAAGTGCCATTTTCTCTTTCAGCTCTTGTAGTTCAATGCATAGTCTTTAAAAAATTCCAGTATAACTGTAAATCTATTTACTCCTTGTCAAATGTTAAAAGATATTGGCCTTTAGGGTGCTGCTGTGTTCTTGAGTTTCCTGATTTTTACTCTTGGCCATAGAATGAGTCTGCATAGGCAGAGCTTCTTCTCTTACTTCACTATGGGTAGATTTAGCAGGGGTCGGGGTTTCTCCTCTATATGGCTTGATGTCATGCAAATGAAGCCAGGCTCTTCATAATTTTAGCTTGGATGCTGTAGGTGTGACTTCAAAGTGAGGAGTGTTCAAAGTTTGTACACATTTGTTTACCAGCACCTGGTCTCAGGGGTATAGACTTGGCTGTTTTAACAAATCCTCTGCTTCAATGGGTTGACCATCTTTATCACTTCTCTTTGATCCATACCATTGATTCTTGACCTTTTGAGACATGAAAGAAATACTTGCAGTCATTGTTGTTAGGTAATCATGCATCTCATTACCTAATGTCTTTGCTACACTATGGGCATTTGTTTTTTAACCTATCTTGAGGAGCAAGTGGGGGTTCTTATGCAGTGTCCAGTCACCAACTCATGAGGAGTCAGTGATCTGAACCAGGCTGATTCCTTAGAGCATATAAGGCTAGGGGTAGGCCATGTAGCCATCCCTTGTTCAGAGCTATCTTTATCTTTGCAATACTCTCCTTCAATAATCCATTTAATTGTTCACAGACACCATTCACCCGGGGGTTATAAGCAGAAGCAAACGTATGCTGAATGCATAATAGAAGAACTATTGGTTCAAACAGCTCATTTACAAAATGCGGTTGATTGTCATACTGCAAAACCTCACACACACCCCTGCTTGGGAACACTTCACGCACAAGGAACTTGGAATCTCACGTGGCATCAGGGTTTGTGAATGGACTTGCCTTGATCCATCTAGAAAAAGGACATACCAGCATATATCTGTCACTGTTACATGTCTGCCGCATGTCTCCATAATCTGTAGTTAGATGCTGAAATGGGTCATTGGGTCTAGGAATTGCTCCTCTCACTGTTCGCAAAGTGTGCCCTGCAGTGCATTTCTTGCACATGATGCAATTTACAATAAACTGTGGCACATGCACTAACAAGTTTGGCGAAAACCACTCTGCTGCTATTGCAGCAGCTAGACTCTCTCAAGTCGTATGCGCAAGGTAGTAGAAATGCTCCAAAGCTGCCCTCAACAATGCTAGAGGCATAAGCAGCTTTCCAGTACTATCCTGTCTCCAAATTGCCTCAGTGGGGGATAAAGAACACCCCCGTGTTTTCCATAATTCCTTCTCTTCTTGTGGTGCTCACCTTTGTATCTCAATTAACTGGACAACATAAAGCATGTTAAAGCTCTCTTTTACCAACATGCATCATAATGTAATTTGTTTAAAACTTTCTATTTCAAAATGAGAAATGGTTGGGAAATAGGCTGCCCTTTTGGCTTCCAAATCTGCTGCTTCATTTCCGCAAGAAATTAAATCTGTACGTTTAGAAAGCGCTGTCCATTTTACGACTGCTAGAGTCAATGGGAGTGCAAATACTTCAATAGGTTAATTCCATAGGGCTGCATGTTTCACTGGAGTGCCCCGTGCGCAAAGGAAGCCCCTCCTTTTCCAGCATGATAGACCTGTGTGTACGATTGACGTCACATAGGCAAAGTCAGAGTACACCGTCACTTCCTCATCTTCAAATCTCTGAAGCACGGCGATAAGCACCACTAATTCTGCAGCATGTACTGAGCAATGGGAAGGAAATATCGTGCTTGTCACTACTTCAAATTCACCCTCTCGGTTCAGTTTTACTACTGCTGATCCAATATGCCTTTCACCAGTCACTTGATCAATTTTTGAAGTACCTCCGATAAAGACAACTTCCCCCCATCCCAAGGGCATTGTTTTCTACCTTAGTGAATTTCATTACAGTTCTCAGCATGCGTTGTGCAATCATGCACATAGTCATCCTCTCCTACTGGTTCAGCTATGAAAGTTGCAGTATTTACTGTCTTACATCTGACAATTTTAATTTCAAGCCTCAATATTATTACTTTATATCCTGAGGCTCTCTGTGTCATCAATGTACTTTTGGGTTTCTATAAAATCGCAAATAATGCATGCTCAAAATTGTTGTTACTGGACACGCCATTGTTATACTTGCAGCTTTCTCAATCGCGAATGCAGCAGACGCAGCTAAAAACTGCTCACAAGAATAATGCCATTTCATAACTGGAGCTACAATCTGACTATAATATGCTAAAGGTTTGTGTCCAGTTCCTTAACTCTTTTTTGTGTAAGTACTTCTGTTATGACATTTCCATTTGAATGAGAATATAAATACATTTCTTCATGATAATCTGGAGTTCCCAACACAGGGGCTGTACTGATCACCTTTATACTTCCTCAAATACTTCAGTCATTTCATCTGAACATGTTATTTTACTCTTGCCCACCAGTGCTTATATAAGCCCTTTTAAAAGTGGTTGAATATAAGTACTGTAATCAAAAACTCTGGCCCTGTAACAGATTCATAAGCCTAACATTGTTGCATTTCCCTCACTGTTTTAGCCTCTGATGTCTTCATAATTGCTTCTGCTCTTTCAGTCGTCACTTTCCTCTTTTCTTTAAAAATCAACTGTTTATATACAAGACCTTTTCCTGACAGTATTGTAACTTCTCTTTGTCCACTTTATATCCTTTCTCTGCAAGAATAGTCATGAGCTTAATGGAATCTTCGCTGCATCTTTCTTCTGTCTCGTAGCACACTAAAATTCCATGCACATATTGAACTATTGCACTTTCAAGATGAACATTGCCTAAGTCGATCTGGAGCACTCTATCAAAGATTGAAGGGGACTCACAGTACCTCTGGGGCAATCGAATATGTTTCAGGTGGATTGTTCAAAATGAAAAGGAAGTCAAATCATGTGAGTTTTCATAAAGGGGGATTGAAAAGAATGCATTTTTTAAATCTATATCCGTAAAATATTTGGCCTTAGATGGGATGTTACACAACATTGTCGAAGGATTTGGAACTAAAGGAAACTCAGCTTTGACTATATTGTTGAGAGGGCGAAGGGCCTGAATAAATCTCCACGACCCCCCGGTTGATTTTCTCACTGGATACATAGCAGTGTTACATGGAGAATTGGATGGTACCAATATTCCTTGCTTCATCAAAGCAGAAATGGTCTCTAATATGCCTTCATCTGCCTTGCTGGACACATGGCATTGCTTTGCATGTGGCAAAAGTGCTCCTGCTTTAGGCCTGATTTTAACAGCTCCTTCTCCTTTTAAAAGACCCACGTCATATGGAATTGTGGTCCATAAAATCTTTGACACTTTCGCTAAATCTTCCTGGAAAAATGACGGTGTCTTTTTTACCACCTCAATTCTGTGCAGTATTTCTCTGTTCTCTACTTTTATCCAAAAAGTCAGACTTATGAAAAATACTAATTCATCATTTGAGTACTCATCTTTAAACAACTCCTCATCTGTCAAATCTGTCAGCCTGTACCTTTCACTGGGGGTGTTCACTGTTCTCCATCCTCTTTCCTTATCACCTGTCCCATGAAGAACCACCCTTTCCTCTCTAACCACTGCTGCTTCTAACTCCAAGGGTATAATCCGCCTTCTTCATCACCCATAGAGATTTCTGGTCTAAACAAAATCTCATCAGGTATTCTTAACAGCTTACCTATCAATATGGGCAACCAGGATAATAAAACAATCACTCAATACAAAAATACTTCTGAGTCCAAAGGGACCCCTCGTAATGTTTTCTGGCCTGTAAAGGCTAATATAAACTCTCTCACATTAATATAATGTGTCCCTGGAGTGGAACACGCTATTCCTTTGTCATTAAAATATATCATCATGTTAAATTTCGTCATTAAGTCATGCCCTAATATGTTAACTGGCATTTGCCTAGAATATAATAATGGCATAGACATGTCGTGTTATCCTATAGATCTGTAAAAGGAACTAAACGCATCACCCCAGAGAATCCCTGCGCATTCATTGCAATACCTGCCATTGGATATTTTCCATTGTGGACACAGGAACCAGTTACTCCGGTGTCTACAAGAAATGAAAATGTCTGCCTCCTATCGTCACCTTGACGCCCTCGGTTCCTCTTGGGGGTCTGGGTCACTGTTAGTACTGAACACATCAGGTTGCTCTGTGGGCTGTCCTATTGTGAATATAAATACATCCCTGTACTTGTGAAAGGCTTTCCTCCTACCACAGTCCCACTCCCTAATTTGGGTGCAGGTGCTTGCTGAGCTCCTATCGTCATATTGAATTGCGGTACCATAAACTGTTGTGGGTGTGCTTGCTGTGTTTGTACCTGTTGTACTTGCATGGGTAATTGCTGTGATTGCCCTGGCGGCGATTGCATTTTATAATGGTGCTTGCTGCATTTGCTGTGGTGCAGTGCATATTTCTGAACCTGCGTGTGATCTTGGGCATAATATTCCTGTGGTTCTGTATTATATTGTGAAGCATAACCCACCCCCCTTCTTGGAGCTTTCCAATTTTGCTGCATGCTTACTCTGCTTATACATGTTCTAGCTATGTGCCCTATTCTTCTGCAATTTCAACATAGTTGTGTGGTTGTCTGCCATTAAATCCTCCTCTTTGCTGAGGGTGTTTAACTCCACTTCATCCTCCTCCTCTCAGCCCATTTCCTCTTCCTCTTGGCCAAAAATGTTACCCACTCCGCTCTGTGGGATACCCTATGTTATTTTGCTGCATGATTGCATCTACTGTGTCACCCCACCTTCATTACTCGTCAATACCGCTCCCTCTTCTGGACTAACTTTGCTTCCTCCTGCTTCCCATTCTTGGCTTTCTTCGTATTCATCTCCTGCATTAATCAGCAGTGATGCACGATCGTCAATTGTATTTCTCGCCATGGCTTCACTTCCATTCCCATCTGTTTCTTCAATTGCTGTTGCACTTGCTCGGGCAGTCCCTGACACATAATGTGATAGAATAATGCTACCATTTTTTTATCCCATGGTTCACGCATCTCCTTGCACCATTTCTCTTGAATATCATGAATTTAAGCAAAAGGGTCTTCATCTTCCCCCATTTTCCTAGTCATAATCGCACCCATGTCTGATGTATTTGCTCTGCAATTATTAAATGGCACTCCATCATGTGTTGTGTTTTGTCCAGTCACACCTGCATATACTGTTTTTTTCCAAATGTCAACAGCTCTCTCCCCTATGATAGCTGCTAGCAGGCCTTTTAAGGCCTCATCCTGAGTTGGGTGGTAGCTCTTAAATGCGGCGGTAACACTATTACTACTGCATTTAAGGGATGGCCCTATTATGAGTTGGGCAGAAAGTTTGGAGTTTTACCGACAGCTTTTTGCTGGATGTAAAGATTCTGCTTTCTGCCGATTTTGGGCGCTATTAGTCCCATGCTAATTGCACCAGCGCTAATAGGGCCAATGGGGAATGGGCAATAACTGGCCAACCACTACTCGTGATCCGGCGCTAATAGCACCGTTGGGAAACCACCAGAGTCGCAATGAAGCCAATATATATAGATATATATGATATATATATATATATATATATATATACATATTCAGTGAAAAAACTTAGTTAAAGGGACGTTATGGTTAAGTTGCTCTACTAAAAACCTATGAAATTCAGTGAAAAAACTTTGTTAAAGGGATGTTATGGTTCAAAGTAAAACCGAAAAACCCCTGAAATTCAGCAGTTATGGTAACATAAGCAACCATAATTTGCGCCACCGTGCACTGCTAACACTAACACCCAGGACATCAAAGATGACATCACAAATGTCATTGATGACATCACTGATGACATCACATGTGCATTTACTTTTTATGAAAACTCTGTAGGAGGGATTCTTATAATGTTGACCAAAAACTGTCAAGGATCATTGGGATAAATATCATGAGCTAATTAGTGCATTAAGCAATGCATTGATATAAATAGCATTCTATTATGAAGTTCTATCCAGTATACTAAGCTACTCATGCAGAAACATAGGCAGTGTGTGCAGCATACATGATGAAGGTGCCATATTCATAATCTTGCCATGTTGAATACTGAAATGATAACTGCTTTCTTATTAGAGTTTTGCGTACTGTGAAACATGTAATAAGTAGATAATAAAACCCATTTAATACATAATTATTACAGACAAAACACAAAGAGACAACAACACATACAAATATGAGTATATACAGGGACAGTGAAGTAAACAAAAAAGCAGAAATAGTAGCAGAAAGAGTTCATAACCTAACTGATTGTCTTTATGCAGAGAAACTATTGCTCTGTTTCAAAGCTGCTACTTACCATATGTATGTGTATCACATGATGTGACTGCACCCAAAGGAAAGGAGAATGAGTACAATGTATATACATATGAGCATATACAGGGAAGGTAGAGTAATAAAAATAAAACTATGAGAAAATGCTGATAACCCTAATGATTATCTTCATGCACAGAAAGGATTGCTCTCTTTCAAGCCTGTGTCTTCCGCTATGTATATGTTTCATATGATGTGACTTGACCCTCAAATCTACAAATATAGTACCTTTTCAATGTTTACTTCCTGACTGTTACTGAAGAAAACTATTTGGCTTCGATATGTCAGTAAAGGATAAGCGCTGTCCATTTTACGACTGCTAGAGTCAATGGGAGTGCAAATACTTCAATAGGTTAATTCCATAGGGCTGCATGTTTCACTGGAGTGCCCCGTGCGCAAAGGAAGCCCCTCCTTTTCCAGCATGATAGACCTGTGTGTACGATTGACGTCACATAGGCAAAGTCAGAGTACACCGTCACTTCCTCATCTTCAAATCTCTGAAGCACGGCGATAAGCACCACTAATTCTGCAGCATGTACTGAGCAATGGGAAGGAAATATCGTGCTTGTCACTACTTCAAATTCACCCTCTCGGTTCAGTTTTACTACTGCTGATCCAATATGCCTTTCACCAGTCACTTGATCAATTTTTGAAGTACCTCCGATAAAGACAACTTCCCCCCATCCCAAGGGCATTGTTTTCTACCTTAGTGAATTTCATTACAGTTCTCAGCATGCGTTGTGCAATCATGCACATAGTCATCCTCTCCTACTGGTTCAGCTATGAAAGTTGCAGTATTTACTGTCTTACATCTGACAATTTTAATTTCAAGCCTCAATATTATTACTTTATATCCTGAGGCTCTCTGTGTCATCAATGTACTTTTGGGTTTCTATAAAATCGCAAATAATGCATGCTCAAAATTGTTGTTACTGGACACGCCATTGTTATACTTGCAGCTTTCTCAATCGCGAATGCAGCAGACGCAGCTAAAAACTGCTCACAAGAATAATGCCATTTCATAACTGGAGCTACAATCTGACTATAATATGCTAAAGGTTTGTGTCCAGTTCCTTAACTCTTTTTTGTGTAAGTACTTCTGTTATGACATTTCCATTTGAATGAGAATATAAATACATTTCTTCATGATAATCTGGAGTTCCCAACACAGGGGCTGTACTGATCACCTTTATACTTCCTCAAATACTTCAGTCATTTCATCTGAACATGTTATTTTACTCTTGCCCACCAGTGCTTATATAAGCCCTTTTAAAAGTGGTTGAATATAAGTACTGTAATCAAAAACTCTGGCCCTGTAACAGATTCATAAGCCTAACATTGTTGCATTTCCCTCACTGTTTTAGCCTCTGATGTCTTCATAATTGCTTCTGCTCTTTCAGTCGTCACTTTCCTCTTTTCTTTAAAAATCAACTGTTTATATACAAGACCTTTTCCTGACAGTATTGTAACTTCTCTTTGTCCACTTTATATCCTTTCTCTGCAAGAATAGTCATGAGCTTAATGGAATCTTCGCTGCATCTTTCTTCTGTCTCGTAGCACACTAAAATTCCATGCACATATTGAACTATTGCACTTTCAAGATGAACATTGCCTAAGTCGATCTGGAGCACTCTATCAAAGATTGAAGGGGACTCACAGTACCTCTGGGGCAATCGAATATGTTTCAGGTGGATTGTTCAAAATGAAAAGGAAGTCAAATCATGTGAGTTTTCATAAAGGGGGATTGAAAAGAATGCATTTTTTAAATCTATATCCGTAAAATATTTGGCCTTAGATGGGATGTTACACAACATTGTCGAAGGATTTGGAACTAAAGGAAACTCAGCTTTGACTATATTGTTGAGAGGGCGAAGGGCCTGAATAAATCTCCACGACCCCCCGGTTGATTTTCTCACTGGATACATAGCAGTGTTACATGGAGAATTGGATGGTACCAATATTCCTTGCTTCATCAAAGCAGAAATGGTCTCTAATATGCCTTCATCTGCCTTGCTGGACACATGGCATTGCTTTGCATGTGGCAAAAGTGCTCCTGCTTTAGGCCTGATTTTAACAGCTCCTTCTCCTTTTAAAAGACCCACGTCATATGGAATTGTGGTCCATAAAATCTTTGACACTTTCGCTAAATCTTCCTGGAAAAATGACGGTGTCTTTTTTACCACCTCAATTCTGTGCAGTATTTCTCTGTTCTCTACTTTTATCCAAAAAGTCAGACTTATGAAAAATACTAATTCATCATTTGAGTACTCATCTTTAAACAACTCCTCATCTGTCAAATCTGTCAGCCTGTACCTTTCACTGGGGGTGTTCACTGTTCTCCATCCTCTTTCCTTATCACCTGTCCCATGAAGAACCACCCTTTCCTCTCTAACCACTGCTGCTTCTAACTCCAAGGGTATAATCCGCCTTCTTCATCACCCATAGAGATTTCTGGTCTAAACAAAATCTCATCAGGTATTCTTAACAGCTTACCTATCAATATGGGCAACCAGGATAATAAAACAATCACTCAATACAAAAATACTTCTGAGTCCAAAGGGACCCCTCGTAATGTTTTCTGGCCTGTAAAGGCTAATATAAACTCTCTCACATTAATATAATGTGTCCCTGGAGTGGAACACGCTATTCCTTTGTCATTAAAATATATCATCATGTTAAATTTCGTCATTAAGTCATGCCCTAATATGTTAACTGGCATTTGCCTAGAATATAATAATGGCATAGACATGTCGTGTTATCCTATAGATCTGTAAAAGGAACTAAACGCATCACCCCAGAGAATCCCTGCGCATTCATTGCAATACCTGCCATTGGATATTTTCCATTGTGGACACAGGAACCAGTTACTCCGGTGTCTACAAGAAATGAAAATGTCTGCCTCCTATCGTCACCTTGACGCCCTCGGTTCCTCTTGGGGGTCTGGGTCACTGTTAGTACTGAACACATCAGGTTGCTCTGTGGGCTGTCCTATTGTGAATATAAATACATCCCTGTACTTGTGAAAGGCTTTCCTCCTACCACAGTCCCACTCCCTAATTTGGGTGCAGGTGCTTGCTGAGCTCCTATCGTCATATTGAATTGCGGTACCATAAACTGTTGTGGGTGTGCTTGCTGTGTTTGTACCTGTTGTACTTGCATGGGTAATTGCTGTGATTGCCCTGGCGGCGATTGCATTTTATAATGGTGCTTGCTGCATTTGCTGTGGTGCAGTGCATATTTCTGAACCTGCGTGTGATCTTGGGCATAATATTCCTGTGGTTCTGTATTATATTGTGAAGCATAACCCACCCCCCTTCTTGGAGCTTTCCAATTTTGCTGCATGCTTACTCTGCTTATACATGTTCTAGCTATGTGCCCTATTCTTCTGCAATTTCAACATAGTTGTGTGGTTGTCTGCCATTAAATCCTCCTCTTTGCTGAGGGTGTTTAACTCCACTTCATCCTCCTCCTCTCAGCCCATTTCCTCTTCCTCTTGGCCAAAAATGTTACCCACTCCGCTCTGTGGGATACCCTATGTTATTTTGCTGCATGATTGCATCTACTGTGTCACCCCACCTTCATTACTCGTCAATACCGCTCCCTCTTCTGGACTAACTTTGCTTCCTCCTGCTTCCCATTCTTGGCTTTCTTCGTATTCATCTCCTGCATTAATCAGCAGTGATGCACGATCGTCAATTGTATTTCTCGCCATGGCTTCACTTCCATTCCCATCTGTTTCTTCAATTGCTGTTGCACTTGCTCGGGCAGTCCCTGACACATAATGTGATAGAATAATGCTACCATTTTTTTATCCCATGGTTCACGCATCTCCTTGCACCATTTCTCTTGAATATCATGAATTTAAGCAAAAGGGTCTTCATCTTCCCCCATTTTCCTAGTCATAATCGCACCCATGTCTGATGTATTTGCTCTGCAATTATTAAATGGCACTCCATCATGTGTTGTGTTTTGTCCAGTCACACCTGCATATACTGTTTTTTTCCAAATGTCAACAGCTCTCTCCCCTATGATAGCTGCTAGCAGGCCTTTTAAGGCCTCATCCTGAGTTGGGTGGTAGCTCTTAAATGCGGCGGTAACACTATTACTACTGCATTTAAGGGATGGCCCTATTATGAGTTGGGCAGAAAGTTTGGAGTTTTACCGACAGCTTTTTGCTGGATGTAAAGATTCTGCTTTCTGCCGATTTTGGGCGCTATTAGTCCCATGCTAATTGCACCAGCGCTAATAGGGCCAATGGGGAATGGGCAATAACTGGCCAACCACTACTCGTGATCCGGCGCTAATAGCACCGTTGGGAAACCACCAGAGTCGCAATGAAGCCAATATATATAGATATATATGATATATATATATATATATATATATATACATATTCAGTGAAAAAACTTAGTTAAAGGGACGTTATGGTTAAGTTGCTCTACTAAAAACCTATGAAATTCAGTGAAAAAACTTTGTTAAAGGGATGTTATGGTTCAAAGTAAAACCGAAAAACCCCTGAAATTCAGCAGTTATGGTAACATAAGCAACCATAATTTGCGCCACCGTGCACTGCTAACACTAACACCCAGGACATCAAAGATGACATCACAAATGTCATTGATGACATCACTGATGACATCACATGTGCATTTACTTTTTATGAAAACTCTGTAGGAGGGATTCTTATAATGTTGACCAAAAACTGTCAAGGATCATTGGGATAAATATCATGAGCTAATTAGTGCATTAAGCAATGCATTGATATAAATAGCATTCTATTATGAAGTTCTATCCAGTATACTAAGCTACTCATGCAGAAACATAGGCAGTGTGTGCAGCATACATGATGAAGGTGCCATATTCATAATCTTGCCATGTTGAATACTGAAATGATAACTGCTTTCTTATTAGAGTTTTGCGTACTGTGAAACATGTAATAAGTAGATAATAAAACCCATTTAATACATAATTATTACAGACAAAACACAAAGAGACAACAACACATACAAATATGAGTATATACAGGGACAGTGAAGTAAACAAAAAAGCAGAAATAGTAGCAGAAAGAGTTCATAACCTAACTGATTGTCTTTATGCAGAGAAACTATTGCTCTGTTTCAAAGCTGCTACTTACCATATGTATGTGTATCACATGATGTGACTGCACCCAAAGGAAAGGAGAATGAGTACAATGTATATACATATGAGCATATACAGGGAAGGTAGAGTAATAAAAATAAAACTATGAGAAAATGCTGATAACCCTAATGATTATCTTCATGCACAGAAAGGATTGCTCTCTTTCAAGCCTGTGTCTTCCGCTATGTATATGTTTCATATGATGTGACTTGACCCTCAAATCTACAAATATAGTACCTTTTCAATGTTTACTTCCTGACTGTTACTGAAGAAAACTATTTGGCTTCGATATGTCAGTAAAGGATAAAAAGGGAGAGCCAGTCATGTGATGTCATCAGTGATGTCATCAATGATATTTGTGATGTCATCTTTGATGTCCTGGGTGTTAGTGTTAGCAGTGCACGCTGGCGCGAGTTATGGTTGCTTATGTTACCATAACTGCCGAATTTCAGGGGTTTTTCGGTTTTACTTTGAACCATAACGTCCCTTTAACAAGGTTTTTTTACTGAATTTCATAGGTTTTTAGTAGCGCAACTTAACCATAATGTCTCTTTAACAAAGTTTTTTTTACTGAATTTCATAGGTTTTTAGTAGCGCAACTTAACCATAACGTCCCTTTAACAAAGTTTTTTCACTGAATTTCATAGGTTTTTAGTAGCACAACTTAACCATAATATCCCTGACTTCATATACATGTAACATAGAACATACTAACACCCTCGTAGTGATTTTCATGTCCGCGGACTACCGCCATGTCCGTGGACACATCGAAAATCTGAGCGTGGTGAATGTAAATTTAAATAGTGTGCCCCATTTCCCCTTTGAAGTTGGCTCTGAAAAGAGCCGTTTTTTTTTTACACAGATGCTTGACAGACACCTGCTATTTTGTATTTTTTTTCTTGTTTGTTTTTCTTACTTTACTCCTAAAATCTTCACATAACCTTCTCCAAAGCAACCCTTACATTCCAAAATAGAAAGGCATTTCCCGTAAAAGATAAAGAAATGCCATCTTCTTTAAAATTAACAGCATTACTGGCATCAATATTCTCATTGTTACAGAAGAACATACCAGCTCTAAGCATGAAGGCACACATGCCTCGGTTGATGACACACCTAGCAATGTTTTGCTGAGGACAAAAAACTGAACTATTGTCCCATATTGCCCTAGGTAGTAATCCAGAAAAAATTACTTTCGCATTTGGAAGGATCTTCATTACGGCTTGAACCCAGCGTTCCAAATCAGCCAACAAAGTAGGGGCACTGACGTTGCCCAAATGGAAAGCACCATAGTGGAAAACTACCACATGCGGACTGTTCATCATGGCCATATCCTCACAAACTTGTACAATTCCCTGTACATTGCAATCAGGCACAGTGCTCCACACCACCCCCACTCCTTTCACATCAAAGTTCTTTACAACATGCCTGCATTCAGCGTACTGCTGTAAACCATGCACAAACATATCTCCGAGCACCAACACCCTGACCTTCTCCACTTCTGCCATCTTCACCACACACAGTCTCTTTCAACACAAATTCACAACCTCGACATCTGATTGGCTGATCCGTACAGTCTTCTTTCCATGTTGGATTTCCTGGAAAAACCCAGATGTAGCACGCCCTGTCCACGAACAGCCGCGGTGTCTGCGGACGGCGTCCACTTTACTCTCTGTGCCCTTCCCTCATTGCATACAGCTAAGCAATCACACAATACGAATAACGTCCTCAGAACACCCCCATTTTGTGAATTTTCGAACATTTCAGGACAATTATCATTTCATTATTCAACAAATTAACATTACAAATATTATACTTTCATCTTGTACTCTGCACACAATGCTATGTTTCTCCATTAGTAGCTCAGTATACTAGATAGAATCCCATAATACAATGCTATTTATATCAATGCATCGTTCAAAGCACTAATAACGGTATGATATTTATTGCAATATCCTTGACACTTTTTTCACAACATTATAATAAAAATCCCTAGTACACAAATTCCATGAAAAGTACATACAGATGTGATGTCATCAGTGATTTCATCAATGACATTTGCGATGTCATCTTTGATGTCCTGGGTGTTAGTCTTAGCAGTGCACGGTGGTGGCGCGAATTATTTTTCATAGCTTACCATAACTTGCGATTTTCAGGGGTCTTTCGGCTGTACTTAGAACCATATCGTCCCTTAAACAAACACTTTTTAATATCACGCAAACAATATACAAACATGGCGTGCAAAAACCAACTTCTACAGATGGCTTTACACAGAATGTTGCAAAGTAAGAATTTATGCTCGTTCACAGTGAAGGTCAGCTGCTTATATTTTTTTCTCGGGCCCCGGAGAGGCTCACGAAGCGGACTATAAGGTTGTATTGTGTTTTGACCTTGACAGACAGAGATTGTGATGAAGACTTCTCCTGAAGGAGTGTTGCTAAAACGTAAGAGAAGATAAAGATGACATTTCTGAAACAAAACCACTTTTATATATTATATCACTATGCGAAAGATCGTTGGCACACGTGGAGTCGTAGTTTGGGACTGCACCACTCGTAGACAATGGAAATTGCAATTGTACTGTAAGTAACCCTTTAGATTATTTTATACCAAATATAATTACAATAGCGTAGCATTAAAGACCGCTCAAGTTGAACTTGTTTGTTGAAAGTGGCATAATGTTTTCTACCGCGCACTATCACCGCCGAATTGATCCTCTGTCATTTAGAGGGCCCTGAAAAAGGCAGACGACACAGGGTGGGTTAATAGAAATAATTTAACCGGTCTGTAGGCGGTCAAGTGCTCTACTCGCTGTGCCACTTCACTGTAGCCTGTCAAGTGGCACAGCGAGTACAACGCTCGCTTTGACATCCCTGCACAGCTTGCTAACGCAAGTTCGAATCCCAGCAAGGCCAAACTCAGCCGTTCATCCTTCCGTGGTCGATAAATGAGCACCACACACTGTGGTTAATGATAAGCACCGCTTAGATACCTCACGGTTCTTAGCGCTATATGAATGGGAAAATATTATTATTTTATTATTAACATACTCCATTGCACTATCTTCGATAGCAAATAGTTTCACGCCCTAATAAATAACATGATGATTTTTAATGAAGATCGGCTAATGAGGCTAATTTATGTTTTTTAAAACAGGTATGTGGCCACATTTTGCCTATGTCACGATTTACAGACTCCAGCGGATGGGGTCTTCAACTGCCAGGTGCAGGTCCAAATGTGCAACTTCATGACCCTCACCATTTTATGGGACAATCGCCAAGGACCAATATGCCCTTACGCAGTACTAGCGGCTACAAACAACATACAAACTAATAGGGTGGTCTAATGGCTCGTTGTTGGAGCAACCTTCCGATTATCAGAGCGACCATTTACTGCTTTTATGATAAACCAACAGCCTATCTATCGCAAAGGAACAACGCGTGGCTCCAAATAAACTTTTGCTGATCGACAGCAGAGACAATAGCAAATCGCTGAATATTCACTAAACATTTCATGTGAAATAAATGTACTTTACCAAATGTACAATCCTGCTGTTTACTTTTTTTTTTTTTAAATTTCACTTTTATTGGTTTTTGAAAGCTTTACAATCACATAAATGCAGCTTACATCTCTTGTTTACAAAGAAAGCGAGCATGTAAGTAGAGTTACAATCTTTTATGTCGCATAACAAGAAAACCGAACCTTTGTTTCTAATTATATCCCACCCCTCAACTCCCACCCCCCGCACATGATAACAGACCTGGAACTAAAGAGAGCGTTAAACAAAACCACTAAACCGCCATTTTAGTCATGGCGTTGGGCATAGAAGTCATGCATTGATTCAGCTGACACGCACTCGAGTCATTTCAGGCACTAAACCATAATAACCTTAGGTAAAGCGTAATTCAGGCACGTTTCACGAAGCATATGCGGAGCGAAACTCCAACCAAGTGTTCTCTACAGTGGCACGGTCCCCGTGCAATGCTGCAGTCAGGCATTCCATTCTGTATATGCTCAGTGCGACTGCTCGCCATTCACTCTTGCTGGGGAGCGTGGGCCTTTTCCATGTCATGGTAAGGCATGCTCGAGCAGCCATCAGTAGGCCCTGTACCATTTTGCACGCCACCACCATCCTATCCCCAGTTTCAGTTAAGGAAAACAAAACGAGTAGTGGGTGCTTCTCTCTTTCCTCTCCGTCAAGGTCCCTTATCCAGCTAAGGACTTCTGACCAGTAGATCTGGACATGTGTGCATCCCCACCACATATGCCAGTAATCGGCCCGCCTCCCACATCCCCTCCAACAATTCGGGCTTACTCCCTGGTACATTTTGGCCAGGCGGGCAGGGTCGTATTGCCACCTGTATAGAAGTTTGATAGCATGTAATTTGTATTGACACGATAGGGATGATTTCGCCGTTCGTCTGCACATTTGTAACCATAGCTTTGGAGAGATTTGCCTGCCCATGTCTACTTCCCATTTGCCTTTGAGTGTCAAGGAGGGTTTAATATCAATATCAATGAGTGCAAGGTACATAGCACTGATCAGGCCTTTGGAGCTTGTGCATGAATCAAGGATCTTTTCAAACGATGTGAGGTCTCTCTGTAACTGTTGTTTCCATACTGATCTAGTCATTACCCCCTTGAGTCTAAGATACAGGAAGACCGAGAGGTTACCTATGCCTAGGGCTTCCTGCAACTCCTGAATGGTAATGAAGGAGTCGTTTCGGCGCAATTGGCCTGCCCTTTCTAGCCCCGCCTGGTACCACGTTTCAAAACTTCCTGGCTCGGGAATTGCGTCGCGGATCCCAGGTGACCAGAGATGCCCCAGTGGGGCGGGCCATGTTGTGACACCCACCATTTTCCTCCCTGGTTTCCATATTGACCATATCGTGCCTATGATGGGGTGAGATTTGACAGTATTACGTAGTTGTGGTCCGGGCACCCATAGCCATTCACACATGATGAAGGGACGAAGGTGATAATTATCAAGTGCTATCCATTGGGGCTCAGACTGCTGTCTGAAATGTGGGACAAGGACTCTAAGCTGAGTAGCTCTATAATATGTCTCAAAGTCTGGAAGACCCACCCCAGCGTTATCTTTTCTGAGTTGAAGGAGAGATCTCAGGATTCTTGGCTTCTGGCCGTGCCATAGAAAGTTTAATATCAATTTCCTTGTATCTGTAAAGTATTCTGGGGGCATTTTAATAGGGAGCATTTGAAAGATATATAGTATCTTAGGGAGCAGGACCATTTTTATAGCATTTAAACGCCCTAGCCATGAAATGGTAAGTTTGGACCACCTTTGGACATCTTTCTGAAGAGCAAGGGACATTGGGGGAAAGTTGGCCTCATATAAGGATCCAAGTTCACGGGTGACAGTAATGCCCAGGTATCGGAGCGTAGTGAGGCTGACTTTTACTCCCAAAGGGGCGAAGCGCTTCGCATCCGAGTCTCTGCGTTTATCTATTGGAAGGAGGACAGATTTCCCTGTGTTGATTTTCAGCCCCGCAAGCTCTCCATATTCCTCAATAATACTAAATGCTGCCGGGATCGAGTCTAAGGGGTCAGTCACATGTAGCAAAATATCATCAGCGTATAGGCCCGATTTATATTCCCGGTCGCCCACTGTGATACCCCTAACTCTGGTGTCATTTCTCAGCTTTTGTGCCAGTGGCTCCAGAGACATCACAAATAGGATTGCCGACAGTGGGCAACCTTGCCTTGTGCCTCTCTCAAGGGGAAACCAACGAGAGTATCCCCCGTTCACCGCCACTGACGTCATGGGGGAGCTATAAAGTGCTTTAATGGCACGGGAGAGCTGTGGTCCTAGCCCATATGAACTCATTACCCTCTCCAGGAATTCCCATGAGACCCGATCGAAGGCCTTCTCGGCATCGAGAGACAGAAGGGACGGGTCTCCTTCCATCTCCTGCGCTTCATGGATTAAATGCAGCGTTTTCCTCATCGTATCCGCGCCTTGTCTGCCAAGGACGAATCCAACTTGCTCGGAATTTATCAATCTAGGGAGGAATGTTTCTAACCGGGCCGCAATCACTCTAGCGTATATCTGCGCATCGATGTTAAGTAAGGAGATGGGGCAGTATGAGCTACAGTGCCTGGGGTCACGGCCTTCTTTTGGAATGACAGCAAGGAGGGCTTGTGAGAAGGATGGAGGTGCTTGGCCTGTGACAAAGATGTGGTTAAACAATGATGTAAGGAAAGGGGCAATAAAGGGGGAAAACGTTTTGTAAAACCCAGGTGTGAATCCATCGTCCCCCGGGGCTTTCCCCGTCTTCAACCTCTTGATGGCCTCTATGACTTCCTCTTCAAGGACAGGCATGTCTAAGGAATCCGCTTCAGTGGGTGTTAGTGTGGGGATCCGCAAATCCTTCAGATATGTGTCTATGTTCCCTACGGGGGGGGCGGGTCGCACATATATAAGTCTTCATAAAAGCTGGCAAATGCTTCCTGTATCTCTTCGGGGGCAGTGACTACTGTGTCCGTGAGAGTGCCGTCCAGTCTCTCGATCGTTTCAACCCATCTCTCCGCTTTTTGCGCGCGAAGGCGGGCAGCCAAGAGAGCATCGGCCCTGTCGCCCTTCTCATAGTATTTTTGCTTGAGATATTGCAGGGTCTGGGCCGTCTTACCGGCGATGAGTATTTTCAACTCTTCCCTGAGACGGCGGGCTTCAGCAATATATACAGACCTCTCGGATGGAGATGACTGTGCCATATCCTGGGCCTTCCCAAGCCTTCCCCTTATATCTGCCTCTACCAGGGCACGTTCACGTTTTTTATCGGCTCCCTCCTTTATTAGTATTCCCCTCAGCGTTGCTTTGGCGGCCTCCCAAACGTATGTCTTCCCCACCTCCCCTGTATCATTGATAAGGAAAAATTGCTTGATTTCAGTCTCGAAGTTTTCCCTGAAGACCGAGTCAGCCCATAAGGAATCATTACATCTCCATTTGGAGTTTCGTGGGGCCAGATCTTGCCAGGGTATATCCACCATCACCATGTCGTGGTCCGTCCATGCGGAGATTTGTATACTAGCTGCCTGCAAGATGCGCAAGAGGTGCTCTGAGAGGAAAATGTAATCAATGCGCGTAAGTGTGTCATGGGGGAGGGAATGGAAAGTGAAACCTCTCTCCAACGGGTGTAAGTGGCGCCAGGAATCAGTGAGGCCAAAGAGGTCAAGAGACAGTTTGATGCTTGCCTCGTTTTTGGTACCGGGTGGGTCTACTGTATCTGCTTTAGATTGTCTGTCTAAGGAGCTATCCATCCATGTGTTAAAATCCCCACTGAGGACTGTGTGTCCTCTGGCCATTCCAAAGACCTTCTCACTGATTCTATGTAGAAATCTGTTTTGCCCCTGATTAGGTGCGTAAAGTGTAGCAAGGGTGACTATCGTGCCCCTTATGTTCGCAATGACTATGAGAGCCCTCCCCTCCTGATCTGTCCATGTCTCCATGATTGTGCTCCGCAGGCTTTTGCGGATTATGATCCCCACTCCCGCTTTCTTCAAAGTGCCCGAGCTCCAAAAAGTGGGGCCAATATACCGGGATGGGATCGTTCTCTCCTCACCCTTTCGATATCGCGTTTCCTGAAGGAAAAGAATATCAATTTTCGATCTCCTAAATTCCCTGGCCACCATGGATCTTTTGGTAGGGGAGTTCAGTCCCTTGACATTAAGTGTGCAGATACGTATTGTGTCTGTGCAGAGTGTATGTGCCATTTTAAGTTATGTACGTGTATGTGCGCCTCGAGTACGCCTGTCTCCATGCCATTTTCGTGTGTGGAGCCCTCACATTTACGCATATTGTGCTGTTCCTCTCTTCAAGTCTGAGTTGTGCTCGATGAAATATTCCCCAGCCGCCCCCCCCCTCCCCACCTCCCCCTGTCCACTTTATGATCGGCGCCCGATCCGTCTGGGTTAACCTCACCCAGTCGAACTCGGACCATCAGTGGTGACCGCAAGAACAAGCGGTCCCATCTTACTACAAGCATATATAACAGTGAGCCCCCAACAAACAACTCATACAAAAACTTTAACAATCCGCAGCTTCGGAATAGTACTATCAACCCCCCCCAGGGTGTCCTTTCTGTGTGGATATTACCTCATATCCTTCGCCAGGTTTCTCATGTATACAGAATCGAGTGCTCCATGCGCTCGGGCAGGTTAACATATTGCAGTCGAGGAGCGCCTCAAGGGAGACATGTGGAACAATGATCTTCAATATGCGAGTACCATCCCAATCGACACTGCGACCTGGTAACGCGCCACCCCGGGCGGGGTCCTAAGTGGCGTGGTCGAGCAAAAGTGCCCATCAGAAGAAGCCATTATCCTCAGCAATTGTGCACACAAGTCAACTGTTCAAGGTAATGTTCCATGTCTTGCGAGTTATTCATCCTCCGAAATTTCCTGGACCCTTGGATCCGCCTTCGACGGGGACCCTTGATATGCCATTCAGCTCCCTTTTTGTTTGGATCTCCCTGGGAGGAGCCCTCTGCTTGGTCGCCCAGGAGATCAGCTGTGCAGTCTGTAATTTCTTTTTCCGAAGCGAGCTTTATTGTCGAGCCTTGCCACTCAAAGGTGAGAGAGAACGGGTAACCCCAGCGATATCTGTTTCCCTTGTCCTTCAACATCTTTGTAATCGGGATACATTTCCTCCTCAGGGCAAGCGTGAGTGATGATAAGTCCTGATAAAGAGAGACAGTTGTGTCACCCATGGTGAGTGGCGGGGCATTTCTAGCTTTTTCCAAGATGCGGGTCCTGTCAGCGTAGTTATGGAATCTGACTAGGACTGAACGTGGGCCCCCTGCCCTGCCTCCTGCTCTGTGAATGCGATCAATTTTGGGTTCGTCTATCAGATCGTCTTTAAAGAGGAGTTTTAGGATGCTGTGAATGGTTTGTTTCAAATCAAGGTCAGTTTCTCCTTCTTTTTCAGGAATACCGTGGACACGTATGTTGTTGCGGCGTTCTCTGTTTTCAAGATCATCCACTTTCAGCTTTATTTCTTCTTCCCTGTGCTCTAACTGTGCAATACGAAGGTCCATCTGGGCTTCCAGCGTGTTTAAGGAGGTATGATTGTGTTCGAGCTGCTCCACTCTGTCATCCATTTTATCCATCCTTTGCGTAATCTTGTCAATCCGACCCCCTATGTCTGCCCTCATACTTCTCATTTCTTTGAGTAGGTCAGCTACGTCCCCTTTGGTCGCGGCGGCCTCAGACCATTGGGAAGCCATCATTTGCTCATCGGGGCCCTGGGGGTCTTCCTGCGATGGGGCAAACTTATACTTTGCCAGTTTGTCCTTAGGGTCCATGAGTAGTGGGGTCACATCCATACAGTGGGGTGCTCTCAGGTCAACGTCTGCACAGAGGAGGGCACACGCCCTGGACACCAGGGGCCCAACCCTCAGCCCACTGAAGCCTGGGGAAAGTGGAAATATGAAGCGCCGTGCTGCGCAACGCGCGTAGTCCCAGTACCCCAGAATGGGGCTGTGTCTGCCCCACGTTGAGTGTGTCTTTCCTCAGGTGAGCCCACAGAAGAGCTGAAAGTTCGGGGGAGGGTTTGGCAGATCCGCGTAGAAAGGGCCTTCCTCCGCCGCCGCCCGGGCGGGAACCCGTGCACGGGTCACCGGGGCTCGGCGCGCAAGACGCGGCCCGGAGTCCAGGGGAGGTCCACTATGGACGCGTATGTGGTCTCCACCTGCGTGAGGCCACCGCGACGTGGGGGTTGCTGCAGTCTGGCCACTGATTTGAGGTGGGTCGCGTGGCTCAGGAGGGGCCACGGCCTAGAGTCGGGGACCGAGTCTCCCGCATTCAAGCCCGTGGGTGGCTCACTCCCTGTAAACCTCCTGCAGGTCCGTGCGTCTTTTTGATTGCACGTACCTTCTCATGGGGTTCAGCCGAACCGGGAGTCCGCGTCGCAGCAGGCTCCATGGGATCGTGTCGATGTGACGTGTGCTGGAAGCTTCCAGGCCTCACCCGTCCCCCTTCGATGTGACGCGGGAAAGTATTTCTCCAGAATGCAAGGTCCGATTTCGATCGGAGTTGGAACCAGACGATGCCTGGGTGGTTCCGACACCAGGTTCCGACGCTATTCCAGCCGGCGGGGGTCTCGTGGTGGGGGCTCAACCCACTTTCTGGGACCCTTGCACGGAGCTCACACGGGGAACGTCTCCATCCGTGCGCCCCCTGGTGGCCGTCCCCCTTTTTTGTGTGTCTTAACAGCCAGAAGCCCTGCTGTTTACCTTTAAACCACAGTTTCATATTCTGAATTGTGGCGCACTGAGTTGTAAGCTGATCTAACACCCTCTGTACCGCAAAGGAACATTGCGTGCCTCAACATGAACTTTTGCGGATTGACAACAAAGACAAATGCAAATTGCTGAATATTCTCTAAACATTTGATGTCAAATAAATGTACTTTACAAAATGTACAATCTTGCTGTTTGCTTTTAAATGACTGTTTCATATTCCGAATTGTGGCGCGCTGTGTTGTGACATAATATGTGTTGTCTTCCGGGTTCTGTGTAAAGTCACTTAGCACTGGAGAGGACTGGGCGCGTTTGATGACGCACCCTGTAACGTCACGGAGAGAGGCGGGGAATATGAATGCTTTGATAATATCAGGCTTAGGGTCGAGAGATATGATTTAGTGTCGCAAAAGCAAGTCAGCCAGGTCAATAGCGTCAGTCATAGGATTATCACATAATGTCGGCGCACATCATTTATCATTTCTTTAGTGGACAAAAAGTCGGTTGACACCCATAGGAAATTGTACTATTAGCAGACAAAAGGAGTGGTCTTAAAACACTTTCACCCTGACAACGAACAATACAAACAACGTTCTCAGAACACCCCCATTTTGTGTAATTGCAACCATTTTGGGACACCGCGAGTGTTCTTAGAACACATTCAACTAGACAGATCACAATACGGACAGCGTCCTGAGGACACCCCTAGTTTGTGTATTTACGAACAATTAAGTACACCGCGAGTGTTCATAGCTCATTTTTACCTTCCATGCAAACAAAAATGACACATACTCCGTCCTCTAAACACCCCACCATTTAGTTTATTTACAAAATGTCAGAACAGCCATGTTCTCTGCAGACAAATTGAACGCAACAAAAACATCTAGCACATAAAAAAACAAAACATTGAACCAATCTCATACTCCCCCACCCTCCCCAAACACTCTTACACACGACACTAAATACAGTTTTTTATCCACGTTTCACCTCGCTGTAATTTTTTTGCCTTACATTTTGATCATTATTTAAAAAACTACTGGACGGATTTACACCAAATTTGCAAAAGCACGCTTTCGGGACTAGGCCACCGCTCCTGCCGTAAATTTGGTGTACATCCGTCCAGCGGTTCGGGCTGTAGCCGTGCGCAAAGTTTTATCATGTTCAGTCTATGGGAAAAAACAAGTTTTGGGATCCCCCCTATAACTTCCCCTCCCTGGACGAATCCTCACCAAACTTTGCAAAAGAATTCAGAGTGGGCCATATACTTTTTTTGCAAAGTTTGGTGAGGATTCGTCCAGGGGGAGCAAAGTTATAAGCCGGCCAAAAAGTGCTCTTCCTTTGGAAACAGCAACTTAACCATAATATATATATATATATAAAACAACTGATATGCCAAAAATAGTGCTCAGCCTTCAAGTAGCTGGTGCTAGGGACAGAAATCTTGGCCGGATTTCTAAATATGCAAAAATACACATGTGTGAAGGAAAGTTGTAGCACTTCAAAAAAATCCCAACAACACCATGTAGAAAATAAACCCTGCACACACGACCAAACTGCTTGCTCAAAAAAACGTCTTTTATTGCATTTCAAAAAATCTCGTGCAACCAACATTGCCTAATGGCTTAAAAGGGGCAAACATAATTACCATGCCTCCCTTGCTGACAATCAGGTTAAAAAGAACACTCACCCCACCAGGGTGGAAACCGCCACGCGTTCCGCTTGATTACCAAGCTTCCACAGGCTTTTTTCTTCCCAAATACGTGAAAACACATTTCTTTTATAAAACAGGAAACGGGTCAGCATCGGTATTAGGCTCCTCCCATTTGCTTTTGAGTACCCGATCATGTGATCGCAAAAGGCTGTGGTAGTAAATTCACAAATTCGCCGCCATCTTTGAAGGAGTTCAAAGTGACTACATTTCGGTTGGCGCTAATCCCATATTAGCAAATGCTATAATGGAAAATTAATAGAAAGCGCGGGAGAGGGCGCATACCAGATGCCATACCATATTTCCTGACAAAACATTAAAAACAGTAATGATGTGCTTATGAGCGCCAGTGCGCTAAAATATCATTAAATGGTTTGGTTTCATCCTCCATGAAGAAAACCACAAACCATTGCACTCCATGGTACGGAGTGTCCTTAACTGAAGCCAAAGAAAAGTGCAGCGCGTTCCTCTGTTAACTCAAATTATGTCACATGACCTTCCTATACACGTAACGTTGCTTGAAAAGAACTACACACTAGTTGTACACGAGCAACTCAAACTGTAATAGTTTTCAGGGATCTCAACTGGTTTAAACTCACATGTGCAAAATAAATGCCCAAGTAAACAGCAACTGGGATATGGGCAAGCCCCACAAATGTCATAGCACTGACATCACCTTTATGTTTTTCAATAAAGTGCCCCGTTAGGGGATTAGTAAGGTCCCTGTTTTTGTAGAAGAGGCACAATGGCAGATCAGGTTGAAGCTAAGAGAAGAGCAGCAGCGCAAATCCTGTTCAAACATGATCAAGCAGCCACTGTGGCAATTGTCTGGTGTAATGGTCTGAAATTGAGACATAAATATAAAATTACCTGTACCACAAAATTTGTAGTTTATGCAATCACATGTGAATGCGGGTTACACTATATTGGATCAACTATAGGAGCCCTTAAATTGCGAATACTACAACATTACAGAGCTATCAAAAACAGGGACCTTACTAATCCCCTAACGGGGCACTTTATTGAAAAACATAAAGGTGATGTCAGTGCTATGACATTTGTGGGGCTTGCCCATATCCCAGTACATAAAAGATTGGGTAATCGAGAGCAAAAACTGTGGCAATTAGAAGCCAGATTAATCTGTAAATTTGACACACTGAGGCCCCTGGGACTAAACATTGACCCGGAAATGTTTGTGTTTTTATAGTAACTGCATATGATGACATTTGTGGATACACACTGTTGCACCTGCATGCTCTTGAGCTAATGGATGCTATTATGTATACTTATGTGATATATTTGAATCTATGAAGATGCACTGGCACTTTACTAAGAGTATTCGTCCTTTAAGGGGGGAGTCATTGCTGCTACATATGCACCATGCACTTTCCGGTTTGCTGTTTACTTGGGCATTTATTTTGCACATGTGAGTTTAAACCAGTTGAGATCCCTGAAAACTATTACAGTTTGCGTTGCTCGTGTACAACTAGCGTGCAGTTCTTTTCAAGCAACGTCATGTGTATAGGAAGGTCATGTGACATAATTTGAGTTAACAGAGGAACGCGCTGCACTTTTCTTTGGCTTCAGGACACTCCGTACCATGGAGTGCAATGGTTTGTGGTTTTCATCATGGAGGATGAAACCAAACCATTTAATGATATTTTAGCGCACTGGCGCTCATAAACACATCATTACTGTTTTTAATGTTTTGTCAGGAAATATGGTATGGCATCTGGAATGCACCCTCTCCCGCGCTTTCTATTCATTTTCCATTATAGCATTTGCTAATATGGGATTAGCGCCAACCGAAATTTAGTCCCTTTGAACTCCTTCAAAGATGGCCGCGAATTTGTGAATTTACTACCACAGCCTTTTGCGATCACATGATCGGGTACTCAAAAGCAAATGGGAGGAGCCTAATACCGATGCTGACCCATTTCCTGTTTTATAAAAGAAATGTGTTTTCACGTATTTGGGAAGAAAAAAGCCTGAGGAAGCTTGGTAATCAAGCGGAACGCGTGGCGGTTTCCACCCTGGTGGGGTGAGTGTTCTTTTTAACCTGATTGTCAGCAAGGGAGGCATTGTATTATGTCTGCCCCTTTTAAGCCACTAGGCAGTGTTGGTTGCACGAGATTTTTTGAAATGCAATAAAAGACGTTTTTTTGAGCAAGCAGTTTGGTCGTGTGTGCAGGGTTTATTTTCTACATGGTGTTGTTGGTTTTTTTTTTAAGTGCTACAACTTTCCTTCACACATGTGTATTGTTGCATATATATATATTCAGTGAACAAAACCTTTGTTAAAGGGACGTTATGGTTCCAAGTAAAACCGGAAAACCCTTGAAATTCGCCAGTTATGGTAAGCTAAGCAACCATAACTCGCACCACCACCGTGCACTGCTAAGACTAACACCAAGGACATCAAACATGACATCACAAATGTCAAAATTGTTTTCACTGAAAATCATAGGTTGTTAGTAGAGCAACTTAACCATAACCTCCGTTTAACAAAGTTTTTTTCACTGAATTTAATAGGTTTTTAGTAGCGCAACTTAACATAACGTCCCTTTAACAAAGTTTTTTTCACTGAATTTCATAGGTTTTTAGTAGCACAACTTAACCATAGCATCCCTTTAACAACATTTTTCTCAATGAAGTTTTTGTCACAGAATATAAATATAGATAATGGAAATGTGATAAATGTTTACTAAGACTCCCTTACCTTACATTTATATAACATAGAATATACTAAACCCCCTGTCCTGCTAGTGATTTTGATGTCTGCGGACCGTGCACATGTCCGGGGGCAGACGCGGTCACCATCAGCACTATCCAAAAACTCAGGGGGTATCTTACATTATTGTATCATACAATAAAAGCACCAAAAATATTTAAAAAGCACCACATAAATACATTACATTTAATAATAAATAAGAAGTGGAAACTGTATATGTAAGACACAACCATCCACTGAAGTAGCATTTCCAGTATAATGGAATATACCAAAACAAAATAAATATGCCTCCACCTAAATGACCTCACAGAAACTGCACAGCAAGAAGCAAGAGCATACCTACATAGCAATAACAGCAAAAGTTAGTAAAAAAGTGGTAAGTACACTACATTTATTTCATATACACAAAAATGTCCAGTACTTTGGAATGGCTGGAAGAAAATTTCCCACGAGAGGAAATGAGTGAAGACAGTGATAAAAATGGTAGACACAACATTTCTCTATATAAGGCAATTAATAACCATTACTTTATGTGCACTTAACACATTTTTTAACAGACCAGACAAGCAATAAAAATAATGTACCAAAAGAGATATTTGAAGATCCTCTGAAACAAATGGAACTAAAAATGGATTTCTAAATGCAACACTTCAATCAACTAAAAGAGTGTGTTGTGGACCACATTAAAGAAAACATTAAATACTACTGCCCCACATGTACCTGTTCCCCCTCTCCATGTCCCAGCCAACTATCCCCAAACCCTCCCCACCAAATAAAACTGTACAATGAGACTTCCATCTCTTCCTCCCCTGCCATACAACATGTTCAAACCCCTAATTGCCCTGTATTTGTTTCAGTTTCTGCTTCCCCCTCTTTTTCCTAATTGTTCTACTGTTAAATAATAATTACATTTTAAGTGTGTTCTTAGTATATGCCTGTGTCTTATTATTTTTTTTTTTTAAAGGCAGTCAGGGTGTCTGCGGACAGCGTGGCTGTCCAGGGTGTCCTCAATTAACCAACATGGGGGTGTCCTAAGGACACTATACCTGTTCGTACAGTCCGTAATTAAAATGGAGGTGTCCTTAGAACACACAAGATGTCCGCCTGTCCGTATTTAACCAAAATGGGGGTGTCCTAAGGACAATATACCTGTTCGTACTGTTCATAATTGAAATGGCGATGTCCTCAGAACACACAAGATGTCCGCTTGTCCGCAATTAACCCAAATGAGGGTTTCCTAAGGACAATATACCTGTTTGTACTGTTCCTAATTAAAATGAAGGTGTCCTTAGAACACAAAAGATGTCCGCCTCTCCACAATCACCCAAAATGGGGGTGTCCTAATAACATTCCCGCTGTTCATAATCTCCACAACCAGAATGAATATATCCGTAAAACACATATGCCGTCCACCTGTCTGCAAAGTTTTGACGCACATTTAGTTTATTCAGGGACTTCAACATTGTTTGTAGAACACCCGCACACATGTGCATCACACACTTGGATCCCACGAACATCGGCCTGTCTGCAATTGTCCGCCACACGTGTGTCACACTTTTTATTAGATCGGGGACCCAAACACTGTCCGTAGAACACCCGCGCACAGGCGCACAACCGTCACTGTGCATTTGGTGTCCTGCGGACAGCCGTCCCATTTGCGAACATGTCCGCAATGTCATCATGTGACTGCACCCACGCTGAGCATGTGTCCTTATTTGTGGACACCGTCCGGGCCCCCGAACATTTAAAAAGTGCTTTTTTGAGCAATCTGAGGGATTTTACAGTAAATGTTCACCATTGCACATGTCCCAGACAATGTCCCTGCCGATCTACATACTTTTTGGAACTTTTTGAGCCTGTTCTTGGTGTTCGAAGTGTTCGTGGACGGCGCAGGTGTCCGCGAAGCATGCCCCAGCACCCCTATAAAAGGCCACACCCTAGAGCTGATCCTCATTCTCCTTTTGGATTTTCAAGATTTACAACAGGGCAGTTATGCAGGTTGCTGTTCTTGGTTCCTCGTTCCTAGTTCCTGGTTATTAACCTTCCAGATGGCATCCCAAATTGCTTCGGCTGCTACTGCCTCCGCATCAGCACCCCCCCTCCACCACCACCACGTCCCCATGGGCCTGTGGAGGGGAACAGCGTGAGGATGCAAAGGAGACGGATGAAGAGGATGAAGAGGATGAGGTAGTGGAATTCCCTACTACTAGCACTCATCATGATTCTTGGGTGTGGCGGGTATTTACCACCGTTGATGGAAAGTCAAAAGCTAATGTGAACAAGGTGATCTGCACTCAGTGACACATGGTGCTTAGACGTGGCAAGCCTGGTTCGTATAGCTTTGGTACTACAACAATGAAGCGACACCTAAAGTAATTCCACAGTGGGGCTATTTGAAAGGTTGTACCTTGCAATAAATGTAGTAGGTTGAGTTCCTCTGCAGCATCCTCCGTTTCCACTCCTGTCACCACAAAAGACACTCCTGTTGGACAGTGCATCCCTCCAGCTGCCTCACAGGCCAATCATGATGCTGTTGACCCTTACCTTTCGAGGGTCACAATATTGTGCATGCACTGCGATGCACTACTCTGCAGGGGGGAGATCCATCGGACTGCTTTCAAGACTGCGGTCAAGGAGCATGAGAAGGTCTGCAACCTACCTGAATAAGGACCAACCAACATCTTCCTCTCTCCACCTGCCCTTTCTTATTCCCATGGTTGGGGTCCCTTCCTTACCCTCCTTTCGTTGTGTGTCGTATTTAAAAACCCCCCAAAAATATAAAAAATAAATAAAAAAACAAAGGCTGTTTTCAGAGCTGCGTTTCACAGTTTAAAAATAGAAGTGACAAATAAATAGTGCAGGGACCTGTGCATTTTTTAGAAGTCCACGGACATTTTTTCTTTTTTTTGGGGGGTGCTGCCCTATCAGAACCATTGCTCTTTTCTATGGGGGGAAGTGGTGGTTCTGAAAAGAGCCTTTTTATAGTGTTTTTTTGTTTTTCAAAAACTTCAAATGGTCAACAACTACTGCAAAATGGATTGCTGTAATTCCAAAAAAGGTTGCAATGCATTTTGTATATTTCGCAGAAAAATCTGATTGCCGGCATAAGTAAGATGCACTCCATCTCTGTGAAAAATGTGTGTGCTACAAAACATAAAGGTTTCATTCTGAAAAGAAGACATACCAACATCTCTCAAAAAGGCACAAACAGCCTTGTTAACATTGTGCCTTGCTTTCTCCATTTGTGGACCAAATGAAAAAGAACACAGCCACATTTGTCTCTGCGCAATACAGGAAAATATTACTCTGGAGTTTGGATATATGTCCATGACTTTTCCAAGTCCTTCTTTCATTGCAAATTGCAAAGTGATTCCAGAAACATGTCCTAAACGGTTCTCTCCACAATGAATAATAATAATAATGTCTGGATGACTCTGTGTCACCAAAGAACCACAGAGAGGTACCAAATCCACCCACTTCATTTCACGCACTCCATGCCAGTGCACTTCCACATGAGAGAATCCAAGATCTGCAGCCACTCCACAGCAGTCTGCATGCACCTCCAACCAATTTATCCTCGAATGTCCCAAAATCCAAACAATCTGCTTTCTGAAACACACAGCCATAGCTGCCTGCTCTTCTGTCAGGAAAAACACCTACTGACAAACTCTCTCATTACACAACACACCCAGTAAACCTTACTGACCAATCCCTTCTCTGCTCAGTCTCATTTGCATGCCTCTCAACCCCAAAATCCCTGTATGTAATATGCACTGTCAGCGAACAACCGCGGTCTCCGCAGACAAATCGAAAAATCTGAGCGTGGGGAATGTAAATTTAAATAGTGTGCCCCATTTTCCATTTGAAGTTGGCTCCAAAAAGAACCGTTTTTTTTTGCAGATGCTTCAGAAACACCTTTTATTTTGTATTTTTATGTTTTTATTCTTATTATTTTCATCCAAAAATCTTCACATTAGCTTCTCCAAAGCAACCCTTATGTTCCAAAACAGCATGGCATTTCCCATAAAAGATAAGGAAATGCCATCTTCTTTAAAATAAACTACATTACCAGAATCAATGTTCTCATTATTACAAAAGAACATACCAGCTCTAAGCATGAAAGTAAACATGCCTCGGATGATTGCACACCTAGCAATATTTTGCTGAGGACAAAAAACACAACTATTGTCCCATACTGCACTAGGTAACAAAGCAGAAAAAAATAACCTTGGCATTAGGAAGGACTTTCATGATTGCCTGAACCAAGTTTTTCAGATCTTGCAACAAAGTAGGGGCATTGACATAGCCCAAAAGCACAGCACCACAGTGTAGGACAACTACATATGGACTATGAAAATTAGCCATATCCTGGCAAACTAGTAGAATTGACTGCAGATTCAAATCAGGCACAGTGCTGCACACCACATCCACACCTTTTGTGTCAAAATTGTTAGCCACATTCCTAGATTTAGCAAACTGCTCCAAACCATTCACAAACATATCTCCAACCACCAACACCCTGACTTTCTGCACCTCTGCCATCTTCACTACACACAGCCCCTCTCAATGAGAAGCGGAACCTCAACACTTGATTGGCTAATCCTCAAAATACACTCCCACTTCACGCTCAGAAACCCCGGATGTGGCATGTCCTGTCTGCGAACAACCGTTCTGTACGCAGAGTGTGTAAATTACACTGGGACAGCCCTTCTACCCTTTCCACTGCACTCTCTGCACCACTTCCTCATTGGCTACTATTAAGCAGCCACACAATCATCCACCAATCACATCCAAGAACTCTACATCTGTCTCTGTAATCACATATCAGCACTTTAGATCTACTATTGATCACTGTCAGTACAATTTGGCTGTGACTGCAAAGGACCTACATCAACAACTACTATAAAACTCCACAAGATTTCTACTTGCAGATTCTTGCACATCCACATGCATGAACACAGACTACAGGTATAAATATTTTCTACACGGTACATGTACACCTCTTCTAGTAATACAATACATCCCGGGAGCATAGCTCAGCTGCAACGTGCATGCCTTGAAAGCAAAACGACACGAAGCAACACAGATTCGATCCCCGTGTCTGCGCTTAGAAACCACTGGGTGTTTAAGCATGTTATAAATACGCAACTAAGACAAAATAATTATGCAACTAAAAAACAAACAATTCCTGTATCAGCGCCTCGATACCCGCGGGCTGTGTAAGCGCTTTAAAAATGTAAAATAAAATAAATAAAAATATTAACAGAGTAACTGCCACTTACCATGTATAAACTGTAAAATGAACTTACTGTTATTTCTCCCATCTACTATGATGAAGTGTCAATTGCAAACCTTTCAGCTCTCCGAATTTTCGTCTACACACACACACCTATCTAAAAAAATATTGTTTCATATTATAAGATGGGAAAAATAACAGTATAATTATGAAAAATACTGTCCAGTGTATTATAAAATTACACACAGCCAGGATGAGTACATAAATCTTCATTCAAGCACACAGGCAGACAATATCATTAGAAAGGCTCCCAGATCAAACAACACCACTGTCTCTATATGAAATCCTTCTGCTTTATTTCCCACACCTTCACAAAGCCATACATTGAATGCTTGTATGTACAATCTCTGCCATTTACCCTGTAAAAATAGCAAAAAATGCATTTGATTATTTCTTCTATCTCTTAACAGCCATTAACATAACATTAAAAAAAACAAGTGTGCTCTATACGTTTACTGTTATACTCATTTGAAAAACATATTCAACTACCAGATTCTAAATAAAATATACAGGATGCACATAGGCAAAGGAAAGTGCAAAACAATGTGTACATTAACAAAAGTGCTATAAACACACATAGGGCCTCATTACATGGTATGCGGTAACCATGGGGCTATTAGCGCCATGGTTGCTACCGGTATTTTACCGTGTCCGCCTTGGTGGATGGCGGAATTACCGCCCTACTCCAAGGTGAGCGGGGGCGGTGATTCCCCATTCACCAAGGCACTTCCCCATTCCAATTTCTGCCTCCATAGGGCTCAATGGGAATGGGGAAGGAGCTAATTACGGTACCGCAAATTGCGGTACCGTAATTAGCACCAAGGTCCCTTTGCGGACCCGTTCCTTAACGGCTGGTAAAACCAGCCATTGAGGTCGGTCCCGCAAAGGGACCTCATAGTAAGGTGGTAAGGGTTTACCGGTACCGGTGCCCTTACCGGTAGGGGTAAACCCTTACCGCATTCCATGTAATGAGGCCCATAGTCACTAATTTCTTTCTTTTTACAACTTCAGTGAAGACCACTCTCCTGAAAAGCAGCAGCGTCTGAAGTACGAACAAGGACTTAGAAGAAACCTACTCTTTCCGTACAAAAAAGTAAGTACAAAACTAACATAATGTTCTAACTGTTACTCAAACACACTAGCATTTTAGTATTGTAGAAGAAACAAATATATTAAACCTTTACCATTAGATGTACTATTAGTGCTTCCCCTTACCAGTTGCATACTTTATATTGTCAACTGAAGCCCAGTATACTAACACACAAATACAAGAATAGCCTTCCCAACTTGATGTAGCTGCCCATTGCACAATCACACACCTCCATAATCATACTTACCATCATACTCAGACACTCATGCACAAAGCACGCATAGACTGCACAACAGCCCAACCCACACTTTCTTTATTTTCTCCAACAGACCCCAAAGAATGCCTACCAAAAAGCAACTCCGTAGAAAGCAATACAGAAGTATAGCAAATCAAAATAAAAGTGTCCAAAATAAACATCCACCTCTAGCAGATTGTGTACAAAAAGTTAAAACAAAACCGCTAATACAGTCATTAAGCAAACCAAAAGAAGCTTCCAGTACAGAAACTTTCCCTCCTCTATCAAAATGTAAAACCAAACAGAAAGTGATTAATAAGACTTCAGCTACCACTACTGCTAACGCTGCACCTATAAATATTAATGTAGTGGCAAGTATGCATACCAAAAAAAAAAAGTTTCACAAAAAATGTTCCACCACAGAGTCCTTCAGAACCTTTTAAAAACAGGAGAGAAATCATGAACAACCTTTAAAACCTACCGTAGAAAATTAATCCTAGAAGCTCTCGTAGACAGTACAATCCTTCTCAAAAGGAAGTTATTTATTTTAGTTTTAAACAGGATGAAACCACTAACAAAACTAACTACTAAACTACAAAAAAACTTCTCAATAAACGGAATATCAACAAAAATAGCTTCTTAAACATCTATGGAGGTGAATGGAGTCACACCACGACCACAGAACCATATTTTAATGAAGAAGCATATAAACAAAAGTAAACAAACCCAATTGCTATACATAACAGTGAACGAGGGTATGAAAAACTTAATAACACCATTATGGAACAAGAAACTCTGCTCACAAAAATATCCCCAGAAAACTCAGTATCACCTCCTCATTCTACTCAACCAAAACATCCAGTCTACAAATGGCCATGCACATCAATGTGGAACATTGCCATCTTTCAAATCTTTATGCCACTTCCTCAACCAGTATGTAAAAAGCAAAGACAAAATCAAAATGAAACTACTACAAAATATGAATGCCTGTCCAGTGCGTAAATACACAGGACTACAAGGACATTCATTAGCCTGCATTTCAGGACATATTTGCAAAAGCACCTTCCATCATATCAAAATGATATCAACACATCATTCAACTATAAGAAATCTAATCCAAAAACTCTACTATGCTAAAAGTCCAGTTTTGGCACTAGCCAATTTAAATAACAATCTTCTACATGGTACAGCCAAGCAACTACTCGAAGAAATAGAGCATATCCAGAGAAAATATTTTGGAATTGAATGCCACTTACAAAATGAAATAGATGTACAACAAACTAGCAACTACTGTACAAATAGCAAGCTTATATTAAACACATACAAAAAAGAAATACTAAAGTTTAAAAGTACCTCTGCTGAAGTACCAAACCATGTGTGTGTGTGTTGCCGCAGAACTTCTTATAAAAGTACCACAAAAACTAGACATAACGTACGAAATAGAAGACAATGAAGATTCAATATGGTTCCAATTAGCTCTCTACCTTATAGCAGAAAACAAATACGCATTACTGACCCCTTAATACTTTGCAATTACTGCACTGCAAAACTTGACAACAACCAAACACCTTCAAGAGCTATCACAAATAACTTGGAATTATTCCTGCTACCAAAACCCCTGCAACAAATAAATTTATATGAGAGCATCATAATTCAAACAGTGCACCCATTTCAAGCAATAATACACCTCCAACCAAAAACAGCAAAATTATCTCCCGCTGAATTAGTGAAAGGCATTCGTGGCAAAGTAGTTTATTTACCATTAGATCTCAAAGAAAATGCACACACTCTAGGAGTGCAACAGCCAATAGATCAATCTTTAATTGTTTTAGTAAATGACGTACCTACAAAAGGCTCAATAATTTTGCAACAACTCATGGACTTACATAAAGTTAGAGAAGAGCTGAATTTTCTAAAAAAAAACCATGGGCCTCGTTACGAGCCCAGCGGTAACCAAGGCGGTAAAACCTCCTGGTTACCGCCGGACTCGTATTACCATTCCGCCTCCGTGATTCCCGGAATTACCGGGGCATTACAACCCCGGTTTCCCGGGAATCACATAGGCAGAATGGTGTTAATCCCCATTCCTATTGAGTCCTATGGGACTCAATGGGAATGGGGATCATAGAAACACTGGCAGCATCTTGTGATGCTGCCGGTGTTTCCTCGTGCGCCTGCAGGCGGGCGGTGTTAAACCCGCCAGGTCAGACCTGGCGGGAACATCACCTCCCACCTGCAGGAGTCGGGATCAGGCTGTCTGGAAACAACGGTGGCGGCGGGTTTACCGCCACCGTTATTTCCAGACCGTCTGATTTGTAATGAGGCCCAATGAGTACTACAAAGAAGTTAATATTGAAGAAAACCTGAGAGAAACCATTGAAATAATTCAAGAGTCACCAGAAACTGGACAATCTGAACTTCTAAATCCTGCTACTGAATCCAATATTATACAATTCATCCTTTACACTCTAAAGACACTATAGATGATGCACTGGAAAGATGCCAAATGCGACAAGCCAAAGGATCTCCAATCAGCATATGGGAAAAAAAGTATAGAAGCATGTGCCTTTCCTCTACTCTTTCCTACTGGAAAAGGAGGAAGGTACGATGATATACCCACACAGATAACAGCATCAGAATATCGCTATGTACAAATGTATTCTGACAACCCCAGATTCAGACAAAACGTGGAATACATATTCCACCTTCTCTTTGAAAGTGAACTAGCAACTCTATGCTACAGAGTTTCACACAAATTAAAATCAGGTACCCATTTTCAAAATATGTCAGCTACGCAATTATTACAAAAAGTGCAAGAAAAAGATGACCTTTTACAGTCAAGTATTACAAATCTTTTAGCAAATATGCATGGTACAAAAGAATACTGGTACTGACATCATGGAGATGTACGCTGTATAAGAAACCTTGGCCCACCCACTTGGTTTGTTAAATTAAGTTGTGCAGAATATGCATGTGAAGATTTCCACAATTTCCTACGCAATGCAAACAAAAACAAAACAAACATAGATATAAAAACACCAGGAGAACTTTGCTCTCTAGATCATGTAAATGTATCAAGATATTTCCATCATCACTTATTGCTATGCTACACTTTATCTGTTATAAGACTGTTCCTCTCCTCGGAGAAGTTCAACACTTCTTTTGGAGAAAAGACTACCAAGACAGAGGAGCACCACACATCCACATGCTATTATGGAATAAAGATGCTCCTAAATTTGGTTAAGAGAGTGATGCCACTGTTTTGCAGTTCATCCAAAAATATGTCACTTGTGAAATCCCTTCAGAAACAACACATAGTGACGTTCATGCACACATTTTACAATTTCAAAGACACAAATGTGGGAAATATTGTCATCGCAAATATATATAAAAAAAGGGAAATACTCCACCAAATGCTGCTTTGGTTTCCCTAGACCAGTTTCAGCAACAGATCAAGTAAACAACTTCATGTCTTCAGTCAGAAATAGTGTCAAAGGTAAATCACCTCAGAACACATATTACATAAAAAGAACAGAAGAATCAAAATACATCAATGATTACAGTGCAATCATTGCCCTCCTATGGAATGCAAACATAGATGTGCAGTATATTGCAGACAATTCTACTGCAGTTGCACAATATGTCACGGCCTACTTAACCAGAGTAGAGAAAACAGAGCTTCAGGAACTCTGGGATGACATATCATCTAACAAAACACCATCACAGAAATTGTTCAGCTTAGGCATAAAAATTTTATCTCATAGAGAATGTGGCTGCTATGAAGCTGCAGATCGTTTAACCGGTACTGCCTTGTATGGAAAATCTGACAATATAGTATGGCTAAGTCTTGGTCCTGCTAAATCTAGAAAAAGAGTTCTCAAATCATATGAGGACATAGAAACAATAGCCAAAAATGATCCCAACAGCCAAGACATTTTGAAAAACAATTTACTAAAGACATACTACCCAAACAGGAGTACCACTTTGGAAACCATGTGTCTCCACTACGTAGCCCAATACTTCACATACAAAAATAATGTTAAACCAGATGAAAAGAAAGGTAGATACAGAGTGGTAATTATGAAGGCAGCTTAGTGAAACTTATCAAATGCAGCTTAATTAATCATATCAAATTGTCATTAAAAACTCCTCAACATAAAGAACTGTATTACATGTCCCTGCTACAACTTTTTAAACCATGGAGAAAAGAAGAAGAGTTACTGGATACATATGACTCCTATGAAGACGCTTTCAAAGCAAATGAAATCACTATAACAGACATAAACTTTACACAGTACCAAACAATGTTGCACAATGAACAGCAACACGAAGAAGAACTCCAGGGCCAACTACAAGTGGACACACCCGACAGTAGTCCACCTTCTGTCACAGGAAGGCAAGAACCACTTGGACAGCCACTAATAGCAAATGAGGCAGAATTAGCCAGGATAGAAGTAGAAAACACCCATGTGTCATTATGAACAAGCTACAGAAGACATTGCTGTACTAAAATCACAACTGAACAATGAGCAGCATAGCATTTTCCAAGAAATAACAAAACAAATTGAAAATGGTGTGGAACATGAAAATAAAAACTGTACCTGCCGACAATACAAACCTATACTGCTATACATGAGTGGTGAAGGTGGCTCAAGCAAAGCATTCTTAACCAAAATCATCAGCAATTTCCTTCAACAACTGACAAACAACAAACTGTCAGCTGTTGTAACTTCACCCACAGGTTTAGCTGCCCACAACATAGGCGGTGTCACTTTACACCGATTACTACTCCTTCCAGAATAACACCAAAGCAAATTAGACTATTACAAACTCTCCACAGAAGCTGCAATGGAACTGCGCAGAGTTTTCAAACAAATGAAAATGCTGCTAATAGATGAGGTGAGCATGGTCTCCAACCTAATGTTGGCTTTGATTCACCTCAGATTACAAGAGGTCCTTAAAACAGACTACGAACAGCTCTTTGGAGGAAAACACATTATTGCTTTCAGAGATCTTCTTCAATTGACACCAGTGAAAGCTGAACCTATTTTAAAAACCTTAGGCCACAAACTGTGCCATAAAACTCCTGGCAGCATAGGAAATGTCAACCTTTGGCAACATTTCCAATACAGAGAATTAACAGAAAACATGCGCCAGTCTGCAGACCTCACATACGCCAACATTTTAAAAAGCATTAGAGTTGGTGTACTATCTCAAGAAGCACAAGCAATATTAAAAACCAGGCACATCCATGCGCTCTATGGCCATAACTCATGTGCTACTGATGTCATGGAACAATTAGCACACAAAAATGTCAATTGTATGTTCTTGATGCCAACGCTTGCAAGCTGTTCAAAATTCTATGAAACAATGTTGAACAAAGAAATGCAACCAATAATTGAAATTTGCTCCACAGTTAAACTGGACGTACATGGTATGACACTACCCATGTGTCAACAAGCTACAACAAGACTTAGGGGCCGATTTGTGGAACAAACGTGCGCCGAAATTCTTGGCACAAGCAGGCGCAAGCAGGCGCAAGCTCAAAAAAACAGGCGCACGCGTGCGATTCATGGAAGTCCCTGCGCGTGTTTACCTCGGGATGTGCGCCAAACCCGTGCATGGTGCACAAGTCACTGCAACATCCCGAAAGGCGTGCGTGACGCGCACAGTGAAAGCGCACAACCTCGGCGCATACACCAGAAAGTGGGCGGAACACGGGGCGTAACGCGCGGAATGGGGAACAACACGCGAAAATAAGGGCGTAACTGGGGATGTACTGCAGGGAAGCAGACGGAACGCCCACACCCACTCGAACCACACGTATTCAAGGAATCGAATAGGGCAAAGCCACGCATAGCCAAAGACACGCACAAGCCGAAACACGTCCGCCACACGAAGGCAGGCGGTAGCGGCCCTGCGCATTACAAAAGTGGCAACATACAGCAATTGGGCCTGTGCGAGCAGGGCACGTGTATTTTGGGGGTGCGCGGGAAGTTACACACGCGATTCCATCAGGGTACGTGTATTACAGGGGTGCGCGGGAAGTTCCACACGCGATCTCATCAGGGTACGTGTATTTCGGGGGTGCGCGGGAAGTTACACACGCGATTGAGCGGGGTATGTGTATTTCGGGGGTGCGTGGGAAGTTACACACGCGATTGAGCGGGGTACGTGTATTTCGGGGGTGCGTGGGAAGTTCCACACGCGATTCCATCAGGGTACATGTATTACAGGGGTGCGCGGGAAGTTCCACACGTGATCTCATCAGGGTACGTGTATTTCAGGGTGCGGGGGAAGTATCACACGCAACATCAGCAGGGTACGTGTATTGCAGGGGTGCGCGGGATGTTCCACACGCGATCTCATCAGGGTACGTGTATTTCGGGGTGCAGGGGAAGTATCATACGCAAAATCCGCAGGGTACGTGTATTCCAGGGGTGCGTGGGAAGTTCCACACGCGATTCCATCAGGGTACGTGTATTACAGGGGTGCGCGGGAAGTTCCACACGCAATCTCATCAGGGTATGTGTATTACAGGGGTGCGCGGGGAGCACCACACTTGAATTGCACGTGTGGGTCCTCCCTGGTGTTCCCTCTACACCCTCCACGGCCCCTGCAGGTGGCTCACACCACAGGGGCCTACCCTGCACATGTCCCGCAGGCACCCCATCCACCATGGCCATGCCCCCCAGCCAACCCACATGTCAACTTGCACTACTGCCCACCAGCACATGTCCCCCTGCACCCCCAGCCACCACGGGCACACTCCACCAGGCCCCCACCCATGTCTCCCACCACCCCCACCCGCCAGCAGTGCAGGGGCAGCCTCCACCAGGCCCCCACTCCTGTCTCCCACCAGCCCCACCCCCCAGCCACCAGGGGCACCCGCCAGCAGGCCCCCACCCATGTCCAACTCATGTTCCCCACCCCCCACCCCCCAGCAGTGCAGGGACAGCCTCCACCAGGCCCCCACCCATCTCTACCCACCCCCCGACCCCCCAGCACTGTGGGGCACCTGCCAGCAGGCCCCCACCCATGTCCAACTCATGTTCCCCTGCACCCCCACCCCCCAGCACTGTGGGACACCTGCCAGCAGGCCCCCACCCATGTCTCCCACCACCCCCACCCCCCAGCAGTGCAAGGGCACCCTCCACCAGGCCCCCACTCATGTCTCCCACCCCCCCACCCCCCAGCACTGTGGGGCACCTGCCAGCAGGCCCCCACCCATGTCTCCCACCCCGCCACCCCCCAGCACTGTAGGGCACCTGCCAGCAGGCCCCCACCCCCCAGCCAGCAGAGGCACCCGCCAGCAGGCCCCCACCCATGTCCAACTCATGTAAACACCCCCCCACCCCCCAGCAGTGCAGGGTCACCCTCCACCAGGCCCCCACTCCTGTCTCCCACCAGCCCCACCCCCCAGCCACCAGGGGCACCCGCCAGCAGGCCCCCACCCATGTCCAACTCATGTTCCCCACCCCCCACCCCCCAGCAGTGCAGGGACAGCCTCCACCAGGCCCCCACCTATCTCTCCCACCCCCCCACCCCCCAGCACTGTGGGGCACCTGCCAGCAGGCCCCCACCCATGTCCAACTCATGTTCCCCTGCACCCCCACCCCCCAGCACTGTGGGACACCTGCCAGCAGGCCCCCACCCATGTCTCCCACCACCCCCACCCCCCAGCAGTGCAAGGGCACCCTCCACCAGGCCCCCACTCATGTCTCCCACCCCCCCACCCCCCAGCACTGTGAGGCACCTGCCAGCAGGCCCCCACCCATGTCTCCCACCCCCCCACCCCCCAGCACTGTGGGGCGCCTGCCAGCAGGCCCCCACCCATGTCTCCCACCCCCCACCCCCCAGCACTGTGGGGCACCTGCCAGCACGCTCCCACCCATGTCCAACTCATGTTCCACACCTCCCCCCCACCCCCCAGCAGTGCAGGGGCACCCTCCACCATGCCCCCACCCATGTCTCCCACCCCCCACCCCCCAGCACTGTGGGGCACCTGCCAGCAGGCCCCCACCCATGCCTCCCACCACCCCCACCCCCCAGCAGTGCAAGGGCAGCCTCCACCAGGCCCCCACTCATGTCTCCCACCACCCCCACCCCCCAGCAGTGCAGGGGCAGCCTCCACCAGGCCCTCACACATTTCCCCTATTACCCCCACCCCCCAGCATTGCAGGGGCAGCCTCCACCAGGTCCCCACTCCTGTCTCCCACCACCCCACCCCCCAGCCAGCAGAGGCACCCGCCAGCAGGCCCCCACCCATGTCCAACTCATGTTCCCCACCCCCCCACCCCCCAGCAGTGCAGGGTCACCCTCCACCAGGCCCCCACCCATGTCTCCCGCCCCCCCTCCCCCCAGCACTGTGGGGCACCTGCCAGCAGGCCCCCACCCATGTCCAACTCATGTTCCCCTGCACCCCCACCCCCCAGCACTGTGGGGCACCTGCCAGCAGGCCCCCACCCATGTCCAACTCATGTTCCCCTGCACCCCCACCCCCCAGCACTGTGGGGCACCTGCCAGCAGGCCCCCACCCATGTCTCCCACCACCCCCACCCCCCAGCAGTGCAAGGGCACCCTCCACCAGGCCCCCACTCATGTCTCCCACCCCCCCACCCCCCAGCACTGTGGGGCACCTGCCAGCTGGCCCCCACCCATGTCTCCCACCCCCCTACCCCCCAGCACTGTGGGGCACCTGCCAGCTGGCCCCCACCCATGTCTCCCACCCCCCATCCCCCAGCACTGTGGGGCACCCTCCACCAGGCCCCCACTCATGTCTCCCACCACCCCCACCCCCCAGCACTGCAGGGTCAGCCTCCACCAGGCCCCCACCCATGTCTCCCACGCCCCCACCCCCCAGCACTGTGGGACACCTGCCAGCAGGCCCCCACTCATGTCTCCCACCCCCCCACCCCCCAGCAGTGCAGGGGCAGCCCCCACCAGGCCCCCACCCATGTCCCATATTACCCCCACCCCCAGCAGTGCAGGGGCACCCTCCACCAGGCCCCCACCCATGTCTCCCACCACCCCCACCCCCCAGCAGTGCAGGGGCACCCGCCACCAGGCCCCCACCCATGTCCAACTCATGTTCAGCAGCCCCCCACCCCCCAGCACTGTGGGGCACCAGCCAGCAGGCCCCCACCCATGTCCAACTCGTGTTCCCCAGCCAACATGTCATCACAATCTAGATCCCTGGTCCCTATGGTCAGCCTCCAAATGCAAAACACCCACCCAAGTATTGCATCCACCCACTCATAATTGGCAATTACATGACAGAACACCAATTGCAAGTTCCGAAACAAACACATTTCCCTCACATACACCCAATGGGTGTCAGTGAATCTCAAAACCCATATCATAAAATGCATGAAACCAATGAGATACCACACATTGAAGTATGATAAAAAAATATGTATTAAATCAAACATAAATAGAATCAAGAATAAAGAAACATAAATGTGAATGTACAAAAATGAAAAGAAGCATGTCCGTGAAAAAAAGCAAAACCAAAAATCAAATTCCAAAGTAATGGTGTCCAAAGTCACTGTCCACAAAACAAAATCCAATGGGAAATAAAAAAGAAAGCCATTGCTCCATGGTTAAAATGTGAAAGAAAAATACAATCCAACAGTGAACTATGTACATGGGAACAAGCCAGGGTCCATTATCCCAACAAAAGAAAGGAAACCTATCTAACTACACTAACTAATAAAATAAACTATATACAAAAATGTGGTAAATGTCCGAAAGGTCCAAAATAAATCCCAAAAAAAATGAAACCTAACACTACCTACATAACTATGTACAAGGGCAGCGGGCTAGTTTGACGGCTCACTTGTGGATGTCCCGGGCCAGGGCATCATCGAACTCCTGCTCAATGTCCCGGAGGCGGTCCTCCTCCATGGCCCTGAGGGTCCGCAGGGCTGTCGACGTGTCCACCTCCAAACCCCTGCGGATTGCCTCGAGGCACTCGGCCCGCCTCAGGGCCCTCCGCATGGGGTTCTCCACCCTGACCATTGTGAGCCGTGCCTCTTCCACCCGCTGCCGCTCCGCATCTATGGCGTGGCCCAACCGCTGCCACACGGAAGACACTCTCTGTCCTGGGTCCTCCTGCCCTCCGGCCGATGCCTGCCCCTCCGATGTTGAAGGCCCCGAGCCTTCATGGCTCCCACCACGTTGCTGCTGCTGCTGTGCCTCTGCCCGTGCACTGCCTCCTGCTGCCTGCACATCCTCTGCCGGCTGGGGTGCAGTCGTTGATGTGGCCACCCCTGCTGGACGTCCGACTCCCGACTGTGGCAGGGATGCCTCCTCCACCAGCCTGGCCGCACCGTCAGAGGCAGCTCCACAGGGCACCCAGGTGACTGATGGGTGGGAAGATGGCACGGAGGACGACTGGCACGTAGGGGGTTCAGTTGAGGAGGGGGTCGTAGCAAGCCCCATCATACGGAGGAATCCGGCCTGGGTGACCTGTCCCAGCAGGCTGATGTGGTCAACGAGCCATTCGAGATGACGTGCAGTCTCCTCATGAAAAGACTGCAGGTCACCTCGCATGGCCCGTTGACGCAACGCCACACCACTCAGAACAGGCTCAACCCGGACCCGGATAGCCATGTCCGCAGGCAGAGGAAGGCCAGTTGACGTGAGCTCATCCACTGCCTGAAAACGGGTCTGGACGTAGGCATCCCTGCTGGTGCAAGATGATGCAGGGACAGGATCAGGGACAGGATTGCACACAGGCACCTCCGCGGCGGCCTGTGCTGCCTCCTGTCCCTGGTCCTGCACTGCACCACTAGCACCAGTGGGACCCCTACCTCCAGACCCCGTCTCTGTTGCTTGCACGGCCTCCTCCTCCACCAAACCCCCCACCAACCTGGATGACTCCGTGCCATCTTCCCCCGTTGGGCCCTGTGGGGTCCCAGCTGCCCCTTCTGCTGCCGAGGAGTCCAACTCCAACCTCCGCCTCTTGGACCTCCCCCCGGCAGCTGCGGCCTGGGACGCGGTACCGGACTCCTCACTCCCCGACGAGATGACAACATGGGAGGGGAGCCGGGCCTTGCGTCTCCGGCTAGCGGTGGGATCCCCGCCGCTGTGCTCCACAGCACCTTCTCCGCCCTCTTCATCAGTTGACGCTGCAGACAGGGAGAAATAAAACACAGGCATCAGGGCACTGTACAATGGAGACATACACACATGACAGTTGTACATGAGTGTCATTGGCAAACCTCAGACATGTCATCACAATCCCCAACACACATGTCATTTCAACTCGCACACATGAGCCATACCACAGCCATATCGCAACTGCCAGCACCATCCATACATATACAACAGCATGAGCAGGCAAAGGTGAGCCAGACATCACATGCAACACAGGAAGTGCACCACACATGTACACACACCACCACACTTGCATGCATGTGTACTCCTCTGCCAAGTGTCGCATTGTTCAGATGGGCATCAATGTCACATCTGCCGATCAGGCTTTCACATGCCGCTGTCACATGCATCCATGTTGCATCACTGTTGCACCCTTGTCAAATACACACACATGCACATGTACACAGTGCTGATACATGCAGCTGAAAACAACATACATGCGTGACATCACGGACATGTCTACTTACATACACATTCATCCAAACATGTTTGCCCACACAACTGCATTTGGCATGCAAGCCTACACACACAAGCACCATCCATGTCTCACACATTCCAGCCCTCGCATGTGTTAGCCCCACGGCCCTGTACACTCCCACCCATACTCGACCCCATACAAACAGATGTGCAACCTGCACACCACTGAAAAATCACCACACGCACATCTCACAATCAGGATGCATGTACACTTACCGCTCGACTCCAGACGTGTCTGCCTCTCAAGGACCTGGACGTGGAGCGCTGGGGATATGCGTTCCAGGACCCTCATCTGTTCTTCCGACAAGTGGCCCCGGCGCCCCTTGGCATCCGCTGCCTTCAAGAGGCACCGGGCCTTGCTCAGGATCCTGGACCTGAAGTCCTCCCAGCGCTTCTTGACATGTTGTAAGTCGCGGACTGCCACCCCCTCCGCGTTGATGGCAGTCACGATGTCAGTCCAGATCCGAGTCCGTCCTTCCTTGTCGGCGCAGGAACTTCCGAAGAGGGCATCATACTGCCCCAGGACTTGCTCCACCAGGACACCAACTTCGGTGGCACTGAAGCTGGTGCCCCTCTGCCTCTCTGGCCGGGGGTTGTCAGTGGTCTCAGATGGTGTTTGCCCCGACATGACAACCCCAGAGGCAGGAGTGGGTGGGCAACTGGGTTCTGGGGCTGGGCTGTGGAGCGATGGAATCCCAGTCGGGAGTCTTCGGTTCCAGCAGGGGTGGTCACAGCAACAGCACCCCTGGCTGATGTGCAGGCAGCAAATGGCAGGGCACGTGGGCAGCAGGCAGTCAGGCAGCAGCAGATGGCAGGTGGGAGCGTGCTCGGGGCTCTGGGGGGCAGCAGTTCGGCCTTCTGGGCAGGATCGTGGTCTTCCGTGTGCTTACGCGTGGCCAGCTTGATACGGAGTGATTTGGCACGTGAAAAACCTGCACGTCAGCGTGTAATTCGAGGAAAGGCCCTTAGCGCGTAAGCGCGTCTGCATGTATATGCATTTTCATTGGACAGAAGGCCCCTCAAGCGCAAGCGCCCCTGTGACGTGATGCGTACAGGCGTGCATGGGCATTTCAGTGCGCGTGAAAAACTGCACCTCCGCGTGTAATTCTAGGAAAGGCCCTTAGCGCGTGAGCGCGTCTGTGACGTGACGCGCGCAGGTGTTCCACTCATTACACGTGATGACAGAGCACACGTGGATTTCCACCAATCGCGTGTGAAAGTTCCCGCGCACCCCGGAACACACGTTCCCAGGCCAATCACGTGCACGCTCACTTCCCTCCAATTACACTTGATGACACTCGGACGTACATTGTTACCACGTATCCGAATACGGGAAACCCGCGCACAGCAAAAGACGTGCACAGACGTCAACGCGTCTGCCACAGGAAGGCAGGCGGAAGCGTCCCCGCGCACAGCATAAAAGTGCGCGCAAACAACAAACGCGTATATACAGCTACGATGAATGCCCCATTTGTCGCAGCACTGATCGTGGGACACCGCAGGAGGAGGAGAATAGCCAGGGCACACATTTTAGCACCACGGAAAAAGCCTTTTTGGGATGCTTGACGACCAGGTCTACAGCAGGTATAGGTTTCCACCCCATATCATCCTAGACCTGGTCAGGGAGTGGGAAGATGACCTTACATCCCCCACCCTTTGCTCCCAAGCATTGAGCCCCTTTGAGAAGCTGCTCAATGTCCTGCATTTTTTAGCCACTGGGTCATTTCAGCGGACCACTGCCATAGTGGGGGGGGTCTCACAGGCCACGCAGTCACGCTGCCTACACCAGGTACTGGCAATCATGACAGCGCGCCCCTCAGTCCGCAGGCACATATACATGCCCAGAACACCCGCAGAAAGGCAGGCCGTTGTCCTGGATTTTTTCAGGGTGGCACACTTCCCCAAAGTGCTCGGTGTCATAGATTGCACCCATGTGGCCCTACTTCCACCTAGGGCCACTGAGCACATCTACCGAAACCGCAAGCACTGGCATTCCATCAATGTACAGGTGGTATGCGATGCAAAGGGAATCATCACCTCTGTCTATGCAAAATACCCTGGCTCCACCCGTGACAGTTTCATATACAGAATGTCCGCCCTGAGCCGGGCCCTGGAAGCTGGGCAGCATGGCGACACATGGCTCCTAGGTCAGTACAAATGGCTTTGCACATGCATGCAAGTCACACACAGACAAATATCCAAACCCTAATATTCTCAACTATTATCACCTCCCCAGGGGACAGTGCCTACCCTCTGAGCAAACACATGATGATGCCAATCCGGAACCCCACCACACCACCCCAGGTAAGATACAACGCCGCCCATATTGCAACCAGGGGCATAGTGGAGCGCACATTCGGAGTGCTCAAGTCACGTTTCCGCTCCCTTGACCGCTCTGGTGGGCAACTACTCTATGCACCACCAGTAGTGTGCAGGATCATTGTGGCAGCATGTGTCCTGCACAATGTTGCAACACGGCAGGGCGTTCCAGTGGACATGGTGGTGCCCCCACATCCCCAACCACAGGCACAGGCGCTGCCCATGGGAGGGGACAGGGCACGTGGCGAGGAAGCCCGGACCCAGCTTGTGGCCACATTTTTCACCTAAACTCCCACCCCTGCGGAGTGCACACAGGCCTGGCACATACCAGGTGACAATCGATGATGACAAAGAGACAGTCAACTGTCACAACCCTACCACCCTGAGATAGTTGCCATGGAAGTGCCACATCGTCTGCATCCCTAGCTACTTAAACACAAGCTATCCTGTGTGACCAAAAGGCACACATATGACATATGACATGATATGGCCCATACACAAGTATTTCAAGGCGCGATGAGGCAGGGAGGGGGGAACAAGGGAAGACAGACAACGGTACTACTAGGCCAGGTGTCATTGAGATTGTGCAAGTGCAGGGGTAGGGGGAAGGGAAAAGTGCAAGGGGAAGGGGGGGAAGTGCAGTACAGGGGAAGTAGCCCAAAAACAAAATACATAGGTCAGCTGGTGGCAACTGCAAAGGTAAGTGCAGACAAGTGCTGGGAAGGGTGGGCTGTAGGGATAGAGAGACAGTACCGCAGTGCAGGGGTTGCCAGGGAGGCAGTGCAAGTGGAGAGTGGCTGGGCCAGGGACCGAGGTCAGTGAGAGTGGCCCAGTTGCAGCTCCAGTGCAGTTCCAGTGAAGAATTCTGCAAGGGGGAGGCAGAGAGAAAGCAGAAGCAAAGAGGAAGGTCTTGAGGTGCTTCCAGAACTGGAGATGGTTCCCCTCAAGTTCAAGTGAGGCAGGAAGTCTGTTCCAGGGGGAGGGCCCTGCCGCGGAGAGAAATCTACCCCCAGCTAGTTGCTCTGAGAAGCGGATGACCCTGACATGCAAGGTGTGCATCACACACACCTGCAAAACAGGCCATGGCCATCACTGTCATGTCACTCAAACCCTCCCAAACCACAACATGACATGGCAAGCAATACCCATACACCAACACAGTAACGATAAGGTACACATTGCCATGTCCTAAATGTACAGTGGCATCAGACAATGATGCCTGACCCGGAATCAGATGAAATGACAGACCAACAAAATCTCCCACCCAAAATAAGTCATTTCCAAATGCATTACAAGAGTCGTAGACGTAACATAACAATGAATGCCTGTCTACATGCACATTGTGCATTGCAAAATAAACACTGCAGCTCATGTGTGCAGTGTCCTACTCCTGTAACACACTGCTCAGCGCACAGCACAGTGAACAGTCATTGTGTGGGATGCACACCCTGAGCATCACATCTAAGTGACAGACCACATCAAACAGCAAATTAGGCATGTACAGGATCCATAATCGGTCACAGAACATGTGCTGCAGAGACACAGTGGGCACCAGAAGGCAAACAGTGTACACATGGATATGCAAGGGTGGGAGTACATGTAGTGCATCAGAGTGCAAGTGTGTGGTTCTGCAAGGACATGCACTCCACATATGCATGTGCACTCAAGTGACCATTAGTGTTCTCTACACATCACATGTGAACATTCACCATGTGTACACCCCAGCATGTCAAACCACAACTATCCCCTCGCACCTGAAAGGAAAACACAACACATGAACAGGCATTGATCAGCAGAACACAACATGTACATAGGATACCACCATTACAATGTCAGAGTTCCCATCACACTGCAGGGCAAGGCAACTATCAACAACAACCCCCCCCTCCCTCACAAATGACCATGACCCACTGAACAACTGCACCTGGGTCATGGAGCCTTCAAATTTCAATTCCACCTGGCCACAGGATCACCTTTACCCTTCGTCACCATCTCCCACCTTGTGTGTAAAAAGGTGCCTGCACCCTCATAATCAATGTCCAAAATCACTAAATCCAAGCCAGAAAAACGAACCAGAACACCCTCCAGTAGATGACTTGACGTAGCAGTACCTCACAAAGGCCAAGTACTACCACAATGATGCAACAACCAAGGTAGCACAGCAAAACAATGTCACGACAGGATGTGAAACATGTGTGGTACATGACATAGGATGATGCACCATGAACGGTTGTGTACTGTCACAGGTCCCCTGTACAGGCGTGGGAGTGTCACGAAACACGAAACAACCACCCCCACCATGTCCCGGGTGCCTGCAAGGTCAAACTCACACAGGCCCCTGAGACCTTGGTGGGGAAGGAGGTTCAGGGATATGCAGTCGGGACAGGTGTTGACACACTGGATGACTGGAATGAGTGGCAGGAGAGGGGAGGAGGAATGACACATGAAACTAGGGAATGCACGAAAATGTACTACCTGCATGAACACATACACAATCCAAACAAACTTGGACATCATTGTCATGGCCTTCTGTAGTCCAGGCTCAGGAGTGGTACGAACCAACCACCCCCTCTAGGGTTTTGGCGCCTGCAAGTTCGGGGCTTACACAGGCATCAGCAAACCCAGCGGGAAAAGAGGGTCAGGGAACGTTGCTTGGATAGGTACGGGAAGCAGGAACACCGGGTAGAGGGTACAGGGTTCAAAATTGCATAGGATCACGGGTGACCAAATTGAACCACACATACATCCATGCATTAGTACACTCCCCAGCAAGCCTATGCAGAGCAGTTCGAAAGAAAAACAACAAGACACTTAGCTCTGGTTTTGAGTGCTGGCCTCCTGCCTGCGCACTCTCAGGTCCGGTTACAGGAGCACTGCAATGCTGCAAAGAGAGCCACAGTCAACAACCTGTATGTGCCAATTACACAAAAACACAACACCAAACATGCCCCATAGCAACAAACTACTCTACAAACAGACAATCTGGTGTCGATGATTCGTACCCATATATAACATCACCCCTGTGACGTATCATACACAGTCAATGCAGTAAGTCAGCCGCTGGTGGGTGCGTGGCAAATGGAACACCAATGTGTCACAATTCACACAACATGCAATGTTCCCTGGGTAAGCAGACAGACCCATATAGCAAGCCATGACTACAGAGCAAGTTGCATACCACCATGACCGAAACAAAGTTGGCAGTACATTTATCATAAAGTACATGGAAAAGACATGCACTGCACCCGAGTATGTCCCTTGCTGTATGTCCCTGTGAGCTGCCCCTTTCCATGTCTCGGAAGGCTACATGGTTGATACAAGTGCCTCAATGGACCTTGGTGTACCGGAGGGTATGTGCCACTGCCCCTGCATGTGTCCCAGACAACCCTACTATCAACAGCCATCAGTCCACAAACACATCTGAGCTGCATTGTGTGCTTCAACACCAATATTCGTCTAAGCTCACCCTCAGTGCTGTGACTAAGCCTGCATGTGCAACTCGCCTGGTGCAAGCTTTGCTGTGTCGTGGCCCCCCTGTGATGCTCACCTTGCCTGGAGTTCCTTGGAACGTGTCAGCAGTTCTAGGATGTGGGTCTGCAATCCCTGTGCCTCTGCTTGTGCACACATGTGCATGTGGGCACCAACAAACGGGTCCAGAATTCCGTCATCCAATGGGCCATGTTTGCTGGCAAAGGTGCTCTGGAGGCTCATCCCCCTGCAGAAAGGGCATGAAACACATGATTAATGCTTCAAAGTCATCTGTGTGTGTCTCATCAGGCATCTCATTACTTGACCATGTCAGAGAGTCACATCACAAATCACACCATCAGTCCGTCTTTCACATCCAAAGTGTGGAACACTATCTACAGCATGAATTGCAACAAGCGCGTGTACAGGAAAGATATGAAACATACTACACCATGCATAGCAATCAATGTACACATTAATCATGACACACCCCATCTAGCAAAAGCTGAACAGTGGAAAATAACACCAAAATCATCCCCACTAGGGGTGTCAACACAAGTCACACAGCACCAGACATGCCACAGATATGACAGTCCAAAGCCCTTGTGTAATATTCTGTAACACCGAACCATCCTTGCGAGCCCATGGATAAGGGAGGCAGGAGTGGCATATGTGAGTCAAGGACCCCAAGCAGCAAACACATACACAAGACAAGCCTGAAGGGCCCAGCTGGAACAGACAGTGGATGCCTTCAAAAGCCACAAGTCACATGAAAGCACAATAGACTAGCAATTTGAAACTAAATCAACTATTAACTAATTACACTAACAATGGAAAACCTACATTACCTAATTAAACTAACTATCAAGCAGAAACTTAACTAACTAAACTAAAAGAAAAATCAAAAATGGCCACATACGACCCGGGGGCAGGGGAGGCACCCAGGAGGGGGGAGGTACAGGATGCTGCTCAGATGATGCTGAGCCAAAAAAAAAACCTCCATGGGCTCAACGCCTGCACAGCCCGACCTATGTGGGAGATAGATGGTCGTCCGAGTCTGGCTCATCCTGTAAAGGAGGACGTGGCACAGTAGCCTGGCCACGCCTAGCCGCAGCTTGCCCCTCGTCGGCAGCAAGTCTGCCGGACGCGTGAGCCTGGTTCTGTGTGGCGATGTGACATAGGTCTGCATGCAGAACCTCACGTAATACACGTGCTTCCTCTTGCAAGGTAGCACGTGTAACACGGAGTTCCTCCTGCAAGGCCTGGCTGGACAACCGCTGCACCTCCCGGCAAGCCTGTAGCTCAGCCGAGATGGTACGCTCAAGCTGTGCAAACCTCTTCTCTGCCTGCTGCCTCTGGGACATCATAAGGACACCCAGAGTGGATCTGAGGGAAGCATAATCCTCCCTCAGGGCATCCATGTGCGCCTCTGCGTGAGCAGCATTGCTTGACGCAGAGACGACATTTCAGCCTGGCGTGCCCTGTCTGAGGCCGCCATGCCCAGCCTGAGCGAGCGGGCTGTGGACCGTGCCGCCTGCTGCTGGAGAAGCACCTGCCTAGCAGGGGGGAGCACAGATCGGGCCACACGCTCCATGCTCTCAGTGATGTTCTCCATTGCTGCCCCCTGCCGTTCGGAATTGGCAGTCATGTCTTGCTCCCACTCAGTATACAGCGGTTGCGTGCGGCGACCGCGTTGCCGGGCTTGACCCCTGCGGGACCCAAGGACCGGGGGTCCTCGCTGTGTTGGCACCGCCTGCGGCTGCACGACTACATGCCCCCGTCGACGTGATGTCCCAGGCACATCAGTGACTGGTGTGGAGGGTGACCCTGCGTCCGATCCATCACAGGCGGAGGAACCAAGACTGTCTGATCCCTCAGTGCAGGTGTCGCAGACAGAGGAGTGTCCACATCAGAATCACTCACCCCTGACACATGGACTTGATGCTCATCCAACTCAACATGGACGTCAGAGTCGTCATCAAGGCTGGACTCATAGGCAGCCAGAGACAAGATGGACTGCAGCACTTGGGGGTTTTCGTGGCCTACCACCCCACGACCCCCACTAGTGCCGGGTTGATGTGGTGTTACCAACCCTGTGTCTGGCATGACAACACCATCCTCCGCCTCCATTGCGTCATCACCTGAAAAATAGAGAGAAAAAAGGTCACTGCACATGTCAGAAGCACACGACACACAAACACACACCGACAGCAAAGGAATCCGGCAGACATGTGACACACAACATATGACTTGGCATGCATGCTGGGTCTACTTTGAATAGCTTCTGTGATCAGACCTGTTGAAAGGTGGCAGTTTCCATGGAAGTGGGTCTATGCAGTGCAGAAAATGTGTACGCCACTCACTACCTACATGTACAAGCACTCCATGGTGTGTGCCAGGAAATGTGAAGGCAGTGCAATGTCAAATTCACACATCACGTGCATTGTGCATTCAATATGTACCATATCTAGAAGCCAAGCACCCCTCCACCCCAGTACCAAAGCAGGGATGCCTAGCATGGTATCAAAAGGCTGACCATACACCTGTGTATTGACAGGCAGTGTTGACTGGCATCAACAGCTTAATGTGATTCAAATGACAACACTGCAAATGATGCTGGGACAGTAGGCAGGACACATGATGAAAACTCCGGAGGCCGCCCACGTGTGAAGAAGACACAACAAGAGTTGGACAGAGTCATTGGCCATTGAACAGGCTGAGGCCTGTGAGCCACACAGATTGTCAGAGCCTAAACATGTGTTCAACGCAGGACTGAGCCACAGTTGACATGGGAAGGCTGATGAGATGGCAGGCAATGTATGTAACCAAGGACTTATATTACAGTGATCATCCAGTCAAGGACACATAGGGGCATGCGTGCAATGCACATGGAGCATGAATGGGCACTCATGTCCCTGCGGGACATCTGACCCATGCACAGTACAAGTGAGATACCCTGCATCGAGTACTAAGGCTATACCACACGGCATATGTCTGGCAGATTCTACGCTGGAAGTTAGCATCTCCACAGGACACATGAACAAGAAACTACACATTGGCAAGATTGAAGCAGACCGGTGCAAAGGTGGAACTGGGGTGCAGAGTGCCGGAGGAGGGGCAAGGGAGCATGCCTACATGGAGTCCCGCATGCAGGCAGAGGAGACATGCATGACGGAAGCATTGCATTACTTACACATCAGAACCATGTACACGTCACATGTAGCAGCAATCATGCACAACACATCCCACAAGTGAAACACACACGTCCTCAACAAACACGCATCAACACTCACTGGACTGCGCATCAAAGTCCAGCATCTCTCCCACTCCTTCGACCAATTCAGGTGGTATGAACTCCGCAACGAGAGCCTCATGCGGAGTGAGCTCTTCCTCCTCTGGTGCAGGCCCACCGCCAGTCACCAGAGTCAAGTTGTAATTAGAGGCACGCTTAGCCTTAGTGCTGCGCTTGATGTCATTCCAACGCTTTTTGCACTCCTGCGCCGTGCGCACCTCATGGCCGAATGAACTGACATGTTCCGCAACATGCTTCCAGTGGGTGTCACGTTGGGCAGCCGTAGTCTGACTAATGGCACCCACTAGCATGTCACGGCTGTGGCCCCGCACATAGTCCACGAGGAAGTCCAGTTCCTGCTTACAGAAAGGCTTCTTCCTCGACGTGCAGGAGGTTGTGGCTGTGTGTGGGGTCCCAGCCTGTGCTGTAGGTGCAACCTTCCTCCTCTTGGACTGTGGCGCAGACCCTGGCTGGCTAATGCCGCCCTGACCAATATAGCCAGTGGGTTCGGTGGATTGAGCCAAGGGAGTGGCAGGTGGAAGGATGACCAAAGGCCTGACTTGTGTCAGTGGCAGCTGGGTGCCCACTAATGGACCCTGCGCAGCAACATCAGCTGTGGCAGGGTCATTGACCGCAACGGTCCTGGTTGGCAGACTCACAACCGGGGTGCTGTTGGGTGCATATGCCCCTGCACTTGCCAACACCCGGCTGTTCGGGGCAGCAGATGACATGACTGCCCCAGGGACACGTGTCTTGGTCTGAGCAGCCCGGCGTGCCCCTATGGTTTCCCCCCTTGGCCTGTTGGAGATCTACCAAGGGCTCTTCAAGTGCCAATGCAGCCTGCGCAGGAGCTGCATCCCCCGGAACGACAGGGGGTGGTGGCATGACTGAACTGACACATGGCACAACATTGTGCTCAAGTGGCGCACCCCTGCCTCTTCCCCCTCTGTGGCTGCCCTGGACACCCTGGAGTCCCCCTACTCCCTGGTCACCACGGTCACGTCCCCGACCACGCCCGTCACGAGGAGGACGCCCAGCTGAGGCGCCCCTCACCTTTGGTGCCCTCCCAACCATGGCACAGATGTAGTAGTGCTGGCACAGATGGAGTGGTGCCAATGGGAGGTGTACACCACAATTGACCTGGGCAATTGGGGTGAAGGGGGTGGGAAGCAAGATGTTAACAGCCCCCCTGCACCTGCAAGGCTGTATGTGACCCGGTGACGTGGTGACGGGTCACGCAACGCTCAGGCACCCCAAAACTGCAGTAAAACCGTGCACGCAACCCTGCAGCCTACGTGCGTGGATTCAACCTCGCGCAGTACGCGGTGGCACCCAGTAACACGAATAACGCGTACGCGTGGGACATACAGGCTACTATGACATCGAAAATGGGTGCGATACACAGGGGCACCCGCAGTGGGAAAAAGAGCGTGTGCGACTCACCGTCTGACTAGCGCAATGCAGAAAAACACGCGTAGCCAATACCCCCGCCAAAAGAAGAGATACGTCCTTGATAGCTGTGAAGTTGTGATGGCGCGCGAAACAACAGGAAGCAGCAACACACGTCGGTCTCCACGAAAGGCACGTACAGCGAACTGCTGGGCCCGCTCACCTTTAACCCGTGCTGAGGGAAACACACGCGCGCATCACGTTACTTACGCGCCTGGGCCCTTTCCTCGTATTACACGCGGACGTGCAGTTTTTCACGCACGCTTACGCGCATGGGCCCTTTCCTCGTATTACACGCGGACGTGCAGTTTTTCACGCGCGCTTTCGCGCACGGGCCCTTTCATCGTATCACACGCAGACGTGCAGTTTTTTCACGCGCGCTGAAATGCCCATGCACGCCTGTATGCGTCACATCACAGGGGCGCTTGCGCTTGAGGGGCATTCTGTCCAATGAAAATGCGTATGCGTGCAGACGCGCTTACGCGCTAAGGGCCTTTCCTCGAATTATACGCTGACGTGCAGATTTTTCACGTGCCAAATCACTCCGTATCAAGCTGGCCACGCGTAAGCACACAGAAGACCACGCTCCTGCCCAGAAGACCGAACTACTGCCCCCCAGAGTCCCGAGCACGCTCCCACCTGCCATCTGCTGCTGCCTGACTGCCTGCTGCCCACGTGCCCTGCCAATTGCTGCCTGCACATCAGGAAGGGGTGCTGTTGCTGTGACCACCCCTGCTGGAACCGAAGACTCCCGACTGGGATTCCATCGCTCCACAGCCCAGCCCCAGGACCCAGTTGCCCACCCACTCCTGCCTCTGGGGTTGTCATGTCGGGGCAAACACCATCTGAGACCACTGACAACCCCCGGCCAGAGAGGCAGAGGGGCACCAGCTTCAGTGCCACAGAAGTTGGTGTCCTGGTGGAGCAAGTCCTCGGGCAGTATGATGCCCTCTTCGGAAGTTCCCGCGCCGACAAGGAAGGACGGACTCGGATCTGGACTGACACCGTGACTGCCATCAACGCGGAGGGGGTGGCAGTCCGCGACTTACAACATGTGAAGAAGCGCTGGGAGGACTTCAGGTCCAGGACCCTGAACAAGGCCCGGCGCCTCTTGAAGGTAGCGGATGCCAAGGGGCGCCAGGGCCACTTGTCGGAAGAACAGATGAGGGTCCTGGAACGCATATCCCAAGCGCTCCATGTCCAGGTCCTTGAGAGGCAGACCCGTCTGGAGTCGAGCGGTAAGTGTACATGCATCCTGATTGTGAGATGTGCGTGTGGTGATTTTTCAGTAGTGTGCAGGTTGCACATCTGTTTGTATGGGGTCGAGTATGGGTGGGGGTGTACAGGGCCGTGGGGCTAGCACATGCGAGGGCTGGAATGTGTGAGACATGGATGGTGCTTGTGTGTGTAGGCTTGCATGCCAAATGCAGTTGTCTGGGCACACATGTTTGGATGAATGTGTATGTAAGTAGACATGTCTGTGATGTCACGCATGTATGTTGTTTTCAGCTGCATGTATCAGCACTGTGTACATGTGCATGTGTGTGTATTTGATAAGTGTGCAACAGTGATGCAACATGAATGCATGTGCCAGCGACATGTGGAACCCTGATCGGCAGATGTGACATGGATGCCCATCTGAACACTGCGACACTTGGCAGAGGTGTACACATGCATGCAAGTGTGGTGGTGTGTGTACATGTGTGGTGCACTTCCTGTGTTGCATGTGATGTCTGGCTCACCTTTGCCTGCTCATGCTGTTGTATGTGTATGGATGGTGCTGGCAGTTGCGATATGGCTGTGGTATGGCTCATGTGTGCGAGTTGAAATGACATGTGTGTTGGGGATTGTGATGACATGTCTGAGGTTTGCCAATGCCACTCATGTACAACTGTCATATGTGTATGTGTCCATTGTACAGTGCCCTGATGCCTGTGTTTTATTTCTCCCTGTCTGCAGCGTCAACTGATGAAGAGGGCGGAGAAGGTGCTGTGGAGCACAGCGGCGGGGATCCCACCGCTAGCCGGAGACGCAAGGCCGAGCTCCCCTTCCATGTTGTCATCTCGTTGGGGAGTGAGGAGTCCGGTGCCGCTTCTCAGGCCGCAGCTGCCGGGGGGAGGTCCAAGAGGCGGAGGTTGGAGTTGGACTCCTCGGCAGCAGAAGGGGCAGCTGGGACCCCACAGGGCCCAACAGGGGAAGATGGCACGGAGTCATCCAGGTTGGTGGGGGGTTTGGTGGAGGAGGAGGCCGTGCAAGCAACAGAGACGGGGTCTGGAGGTGGGGATCCCACTGGTGCTAGTGGTGCAGTGCAGGACCAGGGACAGGAGGCAGCACAACCGCCGCGGAGGTGCCTGTGTGCAATCCTGTCCCTGATCCTGTCCCTGCATCATCTTGCACCAGCAGGGATGCCTACGTCCAGACCTGTTTTCAGGCAGGGGATGAGCTCACGTCAACTGGCCTTCCTCTGCCTGCGGACGTGGCTACCCGGGTCCAGGTTGAGCCTGTTCTGAGTAGTGTGGCGTGGCAGCAACGGGCCATGCGAGGTGACCTGCAGTCTTTTCATGAGGAGACTGCACGTCATCTCGAATGGCTCGTTGACCATGTCAGCCTGCTGGGACAGGTCACCCAGGCCGGATTCCTCCGTATGATGGGGCTTGCTACGACCCCCTCCTCAACTGAACCCCCTACGTGCCAGTCGTCCTCCGTGCCATCTTCCCACCCATCAATCACCTGGGTGCCCTGTGGAGCTGCCTCTGACGGTGCGGTCAGGCTGGTGGAGGAGGCATCCCTGCCACAGTCGGGAGTCGGACGTCCAGCAGGGGTGGCCACATCAACGACTGCACCCCAGCCGGCAGAGGATGTGCAGGCAGCAGGAGGCAGTGCACGGGTAGAGGCACAACAGCAGCAGCAACGTGGTGGGAGCCATGAAGGCTTGGGGCCTTCAACATCGGAGGGGCAGGCATCGGCCGGAGAGCAGGAGGACCCAGGACAGAGAGTGTCTTCCGTGTGGCACCGGTTGGGCCACACCATAGATGCGGAGCGGCAGCGGGCGGAAGAGGCACGGCTCACAATGGTCAGGGTGGAGAACTCCATGCGGAGGGCCCTGAGGCGGGCCGAGTGCCTCGAGGCAATCCGCAGGGGTTTGGAGGTGGACACGTCGACGGCCCTGCGGACCCTCGGGTCCATGGAGGAGGACCGCCTCCGGGACATTGAGCAGGAGTTCGATGATGCCCTGGCCCGGGACATCGACAAGTGAGCCGTCAAACTAGCCCACTGCCCTTGTACATAGTTATGTAGGTAGTGTTAGGTTTCATTTTTTTTTGGATTTATTTTGGACCTTTCGGACATTGGCCACATTTTTGTATATAGTTTATTTTATTAGTTAGTTTAGTTAGATAGGTTACCTTTCTTTTGTTGGTATAATGGACCCTGGCTTGTTCCCATGTACATAGTTCACTGTTGGATTGTATTTTTCTTTCACATTTTAACCATGGAGCAATGGCTTTCTTTTTTATTTCCCATTGGATTTTGTTTTGTGGACAGTGACTTTGGACACCATTACTTTGGAATTTGATTTTTGGTTTTGCTTTTTTTTCACGGACATGCGTCTTTTCATTTTTGTACATTCACATTTATGTTTCTTTATTTTTGATTCTATTTATGTTTGCTTTAATACATATTTTTTTATCATACTTCAATGTGTAGTATCATCTCATTGGTTTCATGCATTTCATGATATGGGTTTTGAGATTCACTGACACCCATTGGGTGTATGTGAGGGAAATGTGTTTGTTTCGGAACTTGCAATTGGTGTTCTGTCATGTAATTGCCAATTATGAGTGGGTGGATGCAATACTCGGGTGGGTGCTGGGGGGTGGGGTGGTGGGAGACATGGGTGGGGGCCTGGTGGAGGGTGCCCCACAGTGCTGGGGGATGGGGGTGGTGGGGAACATGAGTTGGACATGGGTGGAGCCTGCTGACAGGTGCCCCACAGTGCTGGGGGGTGGGGGGGGGAACATGAGTTGGACATGGGTGGGGGCCTGCTGGCAGGTGCCCCACAGTGCTGGGGGGTGGGGGTGGTGGGGAACATGAGTTGGACATGGGTGGGGGCCTGCTGGCAGGTGCCCCACAGTGCTGGGGGGTTGGGGGTGGGGAACATGAGTTGGACATGGGTGGGGGCCTGCTGGCAGGTGCCCCACAGTGCTGGGGGGTGGGGGTGGTGGGGAACATGAGTTGGACATGGGTGGGGGCCTGCTGGCAGGTGCCCCACAGTGCTGGGGGGTGGGGGTGGTGGGGAACATGAGTTGGACATGGGTGGGGGCCTGCTGGCAGGTGCCCCACAGTGCTGGGGGGGTGGGGGTGGTGGGAGACATGGGTGGGGGCCTGGTGGAGGGTGACCCTGCACTGCTGGGGGTTGGGGGTGGTGGGAGACATGGGTGGGGGCCTGGTGGAGGGTGCGCCTGCACTGCGGGGGGTGGGAGTGGTGGTAGACATGGGTGGGGGCCTGGTGGAGGGTGACCCTGCACTGCTGGTGGGTGGGGGTGGTGGGAGACATGGGTGGGGGCCTGGTGGAGGGTGACCCTGCACTGCTGGGAGGTGGGGGTGGTGGGAGACATGGGTGGGGGGCTGGTTGAGGGTGCCCCACAGTGCTGGGGGGTGGGGGTGGTGGGAGACATGAGTTGGACATGGGTGGGGGCCTGCTGGCAGGTGCCCCACAGTGCTGGCGTGTGGGGGGTGGGGAACATGAGTTGGACATGGGTGGGGGCCTGCTGGCAGGTGCCCCACAGTGCTGGGGGGTTGGGGTGGTGGGGACATGAGTTGGACATGGGTGGGGGCCTGCTGGCAGGTGCCCCACAGTGCTGGGGGGTGGGGGTGGTGGGAGACATGGGTGGGGGCCTGGTGGAGGGTGCCCCTGCACTGCTGAGGGGTGGGGGTGGTGGGAGACATGGGTGGGGGCCTGGTGGAGGGTGCCCCTGCACTGCTGGGGGGTGGGGGTGGTGGGAGACATGGGTGGGGGCCTGGTGGTGGGTGACCCTGCACTGCTGGGGGTTGGGGGTGGTGGGAGACATGGGTGGGGGCCTGGTAGAGGGTGCCCCTGCACTGCTGGGGGGTGGGGGTGTTGGGAGACATGGGTGGGGGCCTGGTGGAGGGTGACCCGGCACTGCTGTGGGGTGGGGGTGGTGGGAGAAATGGGTGGGGACCTGGTGGAGGGTGGCCCTGCACTGCTGGGGGGTGGGGGTGGTGGGAGACATGGGTGGGAGCCTGGTGGAGGGTGCCCGTGGTGGCTGGGGGTGCAGGGGGACATGCGTTGGTGGGCAGTAGTGTAAGTTGACATGTGGGTTGGCTGGGGGGCATGGCCATGGTGGATGGGGTGCCTGCTGGACATGTGCAAGGTAGGCCCCTGTGGTGTGAGCCACCTGCAGGGGCCGTGGAGGGTGTAGAGGGAACACCTGGGAGGACCCACACGTGCAATTCACGTGTGGTGCTCCCCGCGCACCCCTGTAATACACGTACCCTGATGGAATCGCGTGTGGAACTTCCCGCGCACCCATGAAATACGCGTACCCTGCTCGCACGGGGCAATTGCGTGTGGAACTTCCCGCGCACCCCTGGAATACACGTACCCTGCTGATGTCGCGTGTGAAACTTCCCCCGCCCCCGAAATACACGTACCCTGATGTAATCGCGTGTTGAACTTCCGGCGCACCCCTGAAATATACGTACCCTGCTGATGTCGCGTGTGAAACTTCCCCCGCACCATGAAATACACGTACCCTGCTGAAATCGCGTGTGGAACTTCCCGCGCACGACTGAAATACACGTACCCTGCTGAAATTGCGTGTGGCACTTCCCGCGCACCCCTGAGATACGCGTACCCTGCTCGCACGGGCCCAATCGCGTGTGGAATTTCCAGCGCACCCCTGAAATACACGTACCCTGCTGAAATCGCGTGTGAAACTTGCCCCGCACCCCGAAATACACGTACCCTGCTGAAATCGCGTGTGGCACTTCCCGCGCACCCCTGAGATACGTGTACCCTGCTCGCACGGGCCCAATCGCGTGTGGAACTTCCCGCGCACCCCTGAAATATACGTACCCTGCTGAAATTGCGTATGAAACTTCCACCGCACCCTGAAATACACGTACCCTGCTGAAATCGCGTGTGGAACTTCCCGCGCACCTCTGAAATACGCGTACCCTGCGCGCACGGGGCCAATCGCGTGAGGTACTTCCCGCGCACCCCAGTGATACACGCAGCCCGCTTGCCGTGCTGATACAGGGTTAGCGCAGCCCTTTGCGCTGGATTGGGTATATTGATGGCTTTTCCCTGCGCGAGAGGCGTTCTTGGGGGCGTAACTGGCGCTGCTGCAGGGTCGCTGCGCCACTGTGTGCCACGGCTGGTTTTGGTGGCTGGAATCCATGAATACGCTGTGCGCGGAAATGGATTTTAGCGCACGCGGCTGGCGCAGGGATTCGCACGCGCACACTGTGCGCCAGCCGCGTGCGCCACTTGTGCGCTGAATTCTATGAATTACTCCCATAATACCCTAGAAAACTCTATCTGCAATACAGCTGGATTGGAGAAAATATTAAAATTATCTTTAAAGTGTAGAGTAATGCTTAAACGTAACCTTGACGTGGAGCAAGGACTAGTTAATGGAGCACTTGCTACAGTTGTTGGCTTTCAAATATACCCACGCGACAGCAACATTCAATTTGTCAATATTGTCTTTGACAAACTATCAAAAGTTAAAAGGAGAGGACACTCAACAGCCCGCTTCCTTCTTTTCAAAGACATGTATGTACGCAGAGAACAATTTTCACTATCTCTAGCATACGCAGTTACCATTCACAAATCACAAGGTCTTAGCCTAGAAAAGCATTAATAGATATTGGAAGCACAGTCGTTAAAGAAGGCATGAGCTATGTAGCACTATCACGCTTACGTACACTTGACGGGCTATTTCTAATCATCTTTGATACAAGTAAAGTAAGTGCAGATATTCCTTGCATTATAGAATACAATAGGCTGCGTTCACACTCCCCATCTAGAAACCTATCCTATTCCACAAAAAGCAAAACGTTGTAAAGAAAACAACTTCAAACTGAAACGATACAGGATATCACTACAATTCCTCCAAAGATAAAAAAAGAAACTAATACTTTATCAAGTACCACAACGAAAGAAGTATCTACTGGTCAAAGTAACTCAACTACTTCTTCAAAGAAGCAACACATACTCCGAACAAATGATTTCGACAAAGAACTGTCAGGTCCTTTCAAAGTTTCAAATACAAATGGTGTAAATTGCTACATAAATGTAGCAATAAATATTCTATTCCAATTGCCACAAATTATTGAGAACATTTACTTACACAGTAAAGATCAATTGTGTTTGCAGATGTTAGTCCTTCAAAGAAATGCAACCAACAATCCTGATAACACTTACAGTGTTTGTGGAATAAAACAAGAATTGGACTACTGTGCTGGAATTGTCAAATTCACTATAACCTCACAAGAAGATCCACCAGAATTTCTAATGTACTTACTACAAGTACTGGAAAACAAAAACATACCTATAAATGAAATCTTTCAGATTGCATACATGTGGAAACATACCTGCACTCTCTGCAAACATGTGGCACAGGAAGAAGTCCCTAAAGAACGCTTTGTGTAATTATCCATAACTAAATGTGAATCCATTCCATTTCAGCAACTTGTACGAAATGCAAACCTTGACAGATTATGTATTACCTGCAATTCAGATAATCGCTCCAATTTACAAATACAGACACATAGTAAATACGTAATAGTAATGCTATTACGTTACAATGCAGATGGTACCAAAAACAACTGTAAGCTGACTGGATTCACACATGGTCAAGTATCACTTAGTAAGAAAACCTTCACAACAATAGGTATAATCTACCACGCAGGAGCTACAACCAATGCAGGTCTCTACACTGCATATATAAAAATGAATTGTGGATGGTTTGAATGTATTGATAGTACCATTACTCTAAAGCAGAGATTGCCAGCATATCTTGTAAACGCTTACTTAATATTCTTAAAACCAAAATTTAATACGTAATCTGTGTATGAACGTAAGCAAACTTCAACTCCAAAACTGTGCACAGTTAGAGTACGATAACATGTATCTAACTACCACAAGATTCTGCAACAAGCAAACAGATAAATAAATACTGCTAAAATGTAACAAGAAAAACACAGTTAGAATACGCCAAAAGGTATGTAACTGCCCCAAGATTCTGCAACAAGCAAATACATACATAAATACCACTAAAATCAAACAAGGAACATACAGTTAGAATACGCCAACAGGTATCTAACTGCTCCAAAATATCTGCAACAACCCAAAAGATAGATGACTACCATAAAAGTAGAAATAAACAATTCGAATACACCAACAGGTATCTAATTGCCCCAGAAATATGCAATAGGCCAGAAATAGAAGATTAGCAAGAAACAAGAAAGAAACAGTAAAACAATGAAAGAAATATATTTGTACCACAACATAGAACATTTTTTTTTAATCCAGCATGGATTTTTTTTCCCCAGAGACCCAATGATTTAGAAAACAAACACAGAAATTGAGAAAATTGCACAGTACACTGGTTTGAAATATAGTACTTGTAAAGTACTAAATATGAGGGTCAAATAAATACAGAAATGTCTATTATGCAATGCAATAACTCATTATGAACTACCTGCTCTAACATATGATCTTTTCTTTTAGCACAGAGATAAAAAAAGTATGTCTGGTCCAGTTACCCATGCCATGAAAAAACTGCATACAACCACAAAAAACTCAACCAGTAAGTATACATTAAATAAACTAAGAAACACTGCACTCCTTGTTACAAACTCCACAATCTTAACTGCAAAACCTAGCCAAAACGTCACATACAAACTCTACAACTGAAACAGTACACAAACCTTTGGGTTGTGGATATTTGATGGGTCTTTGATTCGATGGGTGTGTTATGTTGCAGTGGTTGTGATCTTCTGCCATGCACCCAAGACTCTAGGCCCTGGCCACAACCACTGCAGCATAACACACCTATGATACCAATCATTTTGACTGTGGTATGTAAGCTGCTTATAGGGGATATTAATTACAATTAATCCTCTACTAACAACCCAAAACCAACATCATACTAAAGTAAAATAGGCAGCAGTGCATTTATTATGTCCACGGACAACCGTGACGACTGCGGACATGGCAAACACATCAGGGGCACCTGCCACCTAAACAAATACAGTATTTGACCCATCTCTTACCCCCCAAGCACTTCTCCACACCAACACTCTCACCAAAATTGCATTTTGCCTCTGTTCGCCACCGCACTGTCGGCGGATCCAAGATGGCGGGCGCATCGAAACAATGTGATGCACCTCACGCCTCATCCCAGCCAATCAGAGAACACGTTGCGTGTCTGCAGACATGACGCAAGCCAATTAACCAATCGGTGTCCTGTCTGCGGAGTGAACAGAGAAATGTGACCGCGGAGCAGAGACAGATATCGCAAATTTTTTTGCCTTATGTTTTGGCCATTAAAAAATACTGTCTAGCGGTTTGAGCTGTAGGCATGCGCAAAGATTTTTCTCATTATGTCTATGGGGACTTTTTTTTATTGTGGGACTCCCCTATAACTTTGCCCCCCCCGCAGCAAACCTCACAAAAAGTGCCCTTCCTATGGGATTAGCAACTTAACCATAACTACACAGCCACTACCGCGGGCTGTGTAGTAACCTATGGCTAACATCATTCCTATTGTCATTCTCTCTAACTCATAAATCAATTTCCTCACAAACAGAAGTTAAACTCAGTAATTTACATCTTAAATTGTCTTCATCCATTTGTGGCCTCGGTATATATTGTGGTTGTTCTCCCCCTTTCTCTATTAATGGAAATTGTGAAAATCCTGGTCTATAATCAGATCTTCTATAATATAAGGGGTGTATGTCCCTCCTGTTTGTGCATGGGGTCTATGTCATGAGGTTATGGAACAATACTTTAAACACAGGGACATAGGCTACCCCACCTGTCTGGCACTTGCCGGTAGTGTAATATCGCACACAGGAATCGATCATAACATTTGGTCTATCCTTAGTTTTAGAGAGCACCCATGATTGAATTCACACATTTAACAGATGTTATTATCTAGAAAATCAGAGAACAATTTTCACTATCTCTAGCATACGCAGTTACCATTCACAAATCACAAGGTCTTAGCCTAGAAAAGCATTAATAGATATTGGTAGCACAGTCTTTATAGAAGGCATGAGCTATGTAGCACTATCACGCTTACGTACACTTGACGGGCTATTTCTAATCATCTTTGATGCAAGTAAAGTAAGTGCAGATATTCCTTGCATTCTAGAATATAATAGGCTGCGTTCACACTCCCCATCTAGAAACCTATCCTATTCCACAAAAAGCAAAACGTTGTAAAGAAAACTACTTCAAACTGAAACGATACAGGATATCACTACAATTCCTCCAAAGATAAAAAAGAAACCAATACTTCATCAAGTACCACAACAAAAGAAGTATCTACTGGTCAAAGTAACTCAACTACTTCTTCAAAGAAGCAACACATACTCCGAACAAATGATTTCGACAAAGAACTGTCAGGTCCTTTCAAAGTTTCAAATACAATTGGTGTAAATTGCTACATAAATGTTGCAATAAATATTCTATTCCAATTGCCACAAATTATTGAGAACATTTACTTACACAGTACAGATCAATTGTGTTTGCAGATGTTAGTCCTTCAAAGAAATGCAACCAACAATCCTGATAACACTTACAGTGTTCGTGGAATAAAACAAGAATTGGACTACTGTGCTGGAATTGTCAAATTCACTATAACCTCACAAGAAGATCCACAAGAATTTCTAATGTACTTACTACAAGTACTGGAAAACAAAAACATACCTATAAATGAAATCTTTCAGATTGCATACATGTGGAAACATACCTGCACTCTTTGCAAACATGTGGCACAGGAAGAAGTCCCTAATGAACGCTTCGTGTATGTATCCATAACTAAATGTGAATCCATTCCATTTCAGCAACTTGTACGAAATGCAAACCATGGCAGATTATGTATTACCTGCAATTCAGATAATCGCTCCAATTTACAAATACAGACACATAGTAAATACGTAATAGTAATGCTTTTACTTTACAATGCAGATGGTACCAAAAACAACTGTAAGCTGACTGGATTCACACACGGTCAAGTATCACTTAGTAAGAAAACCTTCACAACAATAGGTATAATCTACCACGCAGGAGCTACAACCAATGCAGGTCTCTACACTGCATATATAAAAATGAATTGTGGATGGTTTGAATGTATTGATAGTACCATTACTCCAAAGCAGAGATTGTCAGCATATCTTGTAAACGCTTACTTAATATTCTTAAAACCAAAATTTAATACGTAATCTGTGTATGAACGTAAGCAAAACTTCAACTTCAAAACTGTGCACAGAGTACGACAACATGTATCTAACTACCCCAAGATTCTGCAACAAGCAAACAGATAAATAAATACTACTAAAATGTAACAAGAAATACACAGTTAGAATACGCCAAAAGGTATGTAACTGCCCCAAGATTCTGCAACAAGCAAATACATACATAAATACCACTAAAATCAAACAAGGAATATACAGTTAGAATACGCCAACAGGTATCTAACTGCTCCAAAACATCTGCAACAACCCAAAAGATAGATGACTACCATAAAAGTAGAAATAAACAATTAGAATACACGAACAGGTATCTAATTGCCCCAAAAATATGCAATAGGCCAAAAATAGAAGATTAGCAAGAAACAAGAAAGAAACAGTAAAACAATTAAAGAAATATATCGTACCACAACATAGAACATTTCTTTTTTAATCCAGCATGGATTATTTTCCCCAGAGACCCAATGATTTAGAAAACAAACACAGAAATTGAGAAAATTGCACAGTACACTGGTTTGAACTATAGTACTTGTAAAGTACTAAATATGAGGGTCAAATAAATACAGAAATGTCTATTATGCAATGCAATAACTCATTATGAACTACCTGCTCTAACATATGATCTTTTCTTTTAGCACAGAGATAAAAAAGTATGTCTGGTCCAGTTACCCATGTCATGAAAAAACTGCATACAACCACAAAAAACTCAACCAGTAAGTATACATTAAATAAACTCAGAAACACTGCACTCCTTGTTACAAACTCCACAATCTTAACTGCAAAACCTAGCCAAAACCTCACATACAAACTCTACAACTGAAACAGTACACAAACCTTTGGGTTGTGGATATTTGATGGGTCTTTGATTCGATGGGTGTGTTATGTTGCAGTGGTTGTGATCTTCTGCAATGCACCCAAGACTCTAGGCCCTGGCCACAACCACTGCAGCATAACACACCTATGATACCAATCATTTTGACTGTGGTATGTAAGCTGCTTATAGGGGATATTAATTACAATTAATCCTCTACTAACAACCCAAAACCAACATCATACTAAAGTAAAATAGGCAGCAGTGCATTTATTATGTCCACGGACAACCACGACGACTGTGGACATGGCAAACACATCAGGGGCACCTGCCACCTAAACAAATACAGTATTTGACCCATCTCTTACTCCCCAAGCACTTCTGCACACCAACACTCTCACCAAAATTGCATTTTGCCTCTGTTTGCCACCGCACTGTCGGCGGATCCAAGATGGCGGGCGCATCGAAACAATGTGATGCACCTCACGCCTCATCCCAGCCAATCAGAGAACATGTTGCGTGTCTGCAGACATGACGCAAGCCAATTAACCAATCGGTGTCCTGTCTGCGTAGTGAACAGAGAAATGTGACCGCGGAGCAGAGATAGATAACTCTAATTTTTTTGCCTTATGTTTTGGCCATTAAAAAATACTGTCTAGCGGTTTGAGCTGTAGGCATGCGCAAAGATTTTTCTCATTATGTCTATGGGGACTTTTTTTATTGTGGGACCCCCCTATAACTTTGCCCCCCCCCCGCAGCAAACCTCACAAAAAGTGCCCTTCCTATGGGATTAGCAACTTAACCATAACTACACAGCCACTACCGCGGGCTGTGTAGTAACCTGTGGCTAACATCATTCCTATTGTCATTCTCTCTAACTCATAAATCAATTTCCTCACAAACAGAAGTTAAACTCAGTAATTTACATCTTAAATTGTCTTCATCCATTTGTGGCTTCGGTATATATTGTGGTTGTCCTCCCCCTTTCTCTATTAATCAAAATTGTGAAAATCCTGGTCTATAATCAGATCTTCTATAATATAAGGGGTGTATGTCCCTCCTGTTTGTGCATGGGGTCTATGTCATGAGGTTATGGAACAATACTTTAAACACAGGGACATAGGCTACCCCACCTGTCTGGCACTTGCCGGTAGTGTAATATCGCACACAGGAATCGATCATAACATTTGGTCTATCCTTAGTTTTAGAGAGCACCCATGATTGAATTCACACATTTAACAGATGTTATTATCTAGAAAATCAGAGAACAATTTTCACTATCTCTAGCATACGCAGTTACCATTCACAAATCACAAGGTCTTAGCCTAGAAAAGCATTAATAGATATTGGTAGCACAGTCTTTATAGAAGGCATGAGCTATGTAGCACTATCACGCTTACGTACACTTGACGGGCTATTTCTAATCATCTTTGATGCAAGTAAAGTAAGTGCAGATATTCCTTGCATTCTAGAATATAATAGGCTGCGTTCACACTCCCCATCTAGAAACCTATCCTATTCCACAAAAAGCAAAACGTTGTAAAGAAAACTACTTCAAACTGAAACGATACAGGATATCACTATAATTCCTCCAAAGATAAAAAAGAAACCAATACTTCATCAAGTACCACAACAAAAGAAGTATCTACTGGTCAAAGTAACTCAACTACTTCTTCAAAGAAGCAACACATACTCCGAACAAATGATTTCGACAAAGAACTGTCAGGTCCTTTCAAAGTTTCAAATACAATTGGTGTAAATTGCTACATAAATGTTGCAATAAATATTCTATTCCAATTGCCACAAATTATTGAGAACATTTACTTACACAGTACAGATCAATTGTGTTTGCAGATGTTAGTCCTTCAAAGAAATGCAACCAACAATCCTGATAACACTTACAGTGTTCGTGGAATAAAACAAGAATTGGACTACTGTGCTGGAATTGTCAAATTCACTATAACCTCACAAGAAGATCCACAAGAATTTCTAATGTACTTACTACAAGTACTGGAAAACAAAAACATACCTATAAATGAAATCTTTCAGATTGCATACATGTGGAAACATACCTGCACTCTTTGCAAACATGTGGCACAGGAAGAAGTCCCTAATGAACGCTTCGTGTATGTATCCATAACTAAATGTGAATCCATTCCATTTCAGCAACTTGTACGAAATGCAAACCATGGCAGATTATGTATTACCTGCAATTCAGATAATCGCTCCAATTTACAAATACAGACACATAGTAAATACGTAATAGTAATGCTTTTACTTTACAATGCAGATGGTACCAAAAACAACTGTAAGCTGACTGGATTCACACATGGTCAAGTATCACTTAGTAAGAAAACCTTCACAACAATAGGTATAATCTACCACGCAGGAGCTACAACCAATGCAGGTCTCTACACTGCATATATAAAAATGAATTGTGGATGGTTTGAATGTATTGATAGTACCATTACTCCAAAGCAGAGATTGTCAGCATATCTTGTAAACGCTTACTTAATATTCTTAAAACCAAAATTTAATACGTAATCTGTGTATGAACGTAAGCAAAACTTCAACTTCAAAACTGTGCACAGTTAGAGTACAACAACATGTATCTAACTACCCCAAGATTCTGCAACAAGCAAACAGATAAATAAATACTACTAAAATGTAACAAGAAATACACAGTTAGAATACGCCAAAAGGTATGTAACTGCCCCAAGATTCTGCAACAAGCAAATACATACATAAATACCACTAAAATCAAACAAGGAACATACAGTTAGAATACGCCAACAGGTATCTAACTGCTCCAAAACATCTGCAACAACCCAAAAGATAGATGACTACCATAAAAGTAGAAATAAACAATTAGAATACACCAACAGGTATCTAATTGCCCCAAAAATATGCAATAGGCCAAAAATAGAAGATTAGCAAGAAACAAGAAAGAAACAGTAAAACAATGAAAGAAATATATCGTACCACAACATAGAACATTTCTTTTTTAATCCAGCATGGATTATTTTCCCCAGAGACCCAATGATTTAGAAAACAAACACAGAAATTGAGAAAATTGCACAGTACACTGGTTTGAACTATAGTACTTGTAAAGTACTAAATATGAGGGTCAAATAAATACAGAAATGTCTATTATGCAATGCAATAACTCATTATGAACTACCTGCTCTAACATATGATCTTTTCTTTTAGCACAGAGATAAAAAAGTATGTCTGGTCCAGTTACCCATGTCATGAAAAAACTGCATACAACCACAAAAAACTCAACCAGTAAGTATACATTAAATAAACTCAGAAACACTGCACTCCTTGTTACAAACTCCACAATCTTAACTGCAAAACCTAGCCAAAACCTCACATACAAACTCTACAACTGAAACAGTACACAAACCTTTGGGTTGTGGATATTTGATGGGTCTTTGATTCGATGGGTGTGTTATGTTGCAGTGGTTGTGATCTTCTGCCATGCACCCAAGACTCTAGGCCCTGGCCACAACCACTGCAGCATAACACACCTATGATACCAATCATTTTGACTGTGGTATGTAAGCTGCTTATAGGGGATATTAATTACAATTAATCCTCTACTAACAACCCAAAACCAACATCATACTAAAGTAAAATAGGCAGCAGTGCATTTATTATGTCCACGGACAACCACGACGACTGTGGACATGGCAAACACATCAGGGGCACCTGCCACCTAAACAAATACAGTATTTGACCCATCTCTTACTCCCCAAGCACTTCTGCACACCAACACTCTCCCCAAAATTGCATTTTGCCTCTGTTCACCACCGCACTGTCGGCGGATCCAAGATGGCGGGCGCATCGAAACAATGTGATGCACCTCACGCCTCATCCCAGCCAATCAGAGAACACGTTGCGTGTCTGCAGACATGACGCAAGCCAATTAACCAATCGGTGTCCTGTCTGCGGAGTGAACAGAGAAATGTGACCGCGGAGCAGAGATAGATATCGCTAATTTTTTTGCCTTATGTTTTGGCCATTAAAAAATACTGTCTAGCGGTTTGAGCTGTAGGCATGCGCAAAGATTTTTCTCATTATGTCTATGGGGACTTTTTTTATTGTGGCACCCCCCTATAACTTTGCCCCCCCCCCGCAGCAAACCTCACAAAAAGTGCCCTTCCTATGGGATTAGCAACTTAACCATAACTACACAGCCACTACCGCGGGCTGTGTAGTAACCTATGGCTAACATGATTCCTATTGTCATTCTCTCTAACTCATAAATCAATTTCCTCACAAACAGAAGTTAAACTCAGTAATTTACATCTTAAATTGTCTTCATCCATTTGTGGCCTCGGTATATATTGTGGTTGTCCTCCCCCTTTATCTATTAATGGAAATTGTGAAAATCCTGGTCTATAATCAGATCTTCTATAATATAAGGGGTGTATGTCCCTCCTGTTTGTGCATGAGGTCCATGTCATGAGGGTATGGAACAATACTTTAAACACAGGGACATAGGCTACCGCACCTGTCTGGCACTTGCCGGTAGTGTAATATCGCACACAGGAATCGATCATAACATTTGGTCTATCCTTAGATTTAGAGAGCACCCATGATTGAATTCACACATTTAACAGATTTTATTATCTAGAAAATCAGAGAACAATTTTCACTATCTCTAGCATATGCAGTTACCATTCACAAATCACAAGGTCTTAGCTTAGAAAAGCATTAATAGATATTGGTAGCACAGTCTTACAGGAGGCATGAGCTATGTAGCACTATCACGCTTACGTACACTTGACGGGCTATTTCTAATCATCTTTGATGCAAGTAAAGTAAGTGCAGATATTCCTTGCATTCTAGAATATAATAGGCTACGTTCACACTCCCCATCTAGAAACCTATCCTATTCCACAAAAAGCAAAACGTTGTAAAGGAAACTACTTCAAACTGAAACGATACAGGATATCACTACAATTCCTCCAAAGATAAAAAAGAAACTAATACTTCATCAAGTACCACAACGAAAGAAGTATCTACTGGTCAAAGTAACTCAACTACTTCTTCAAAGAAGCAACACGTACTCTGAACAAATGATTTCGACAAAGAACTGTCAAATCCTTTCAAAGTTTCAAATACAATTGGTGTAAATTGCTACATAAATGTAGCAATAAGTATTCTATTCCAATTGCCACAAATTATTGAGAACATTTACTTACACAGTACAGATCAATTGTGTTTGCAGATGTTAGTCCTTCAAAGAAATGCAACCAACAATCCTGATAACACTTACAGTGTTCGTGGAATAAAACAAGAATTGGACTACTGTGCTGGAATTGTCAAATTCACTATAACCTCACAAGAAGATCCACAAGAATTTCTAATGTACTTACTACAAGTACTGGAAAACAAAAACATACCTATAAATGAAATCTTTCAGATTGCATACATGTGGAAACATACCTGCACTCTCTGCAAACATGTGGCACAGGAAGAAGTCCCTAATGAACGCTTCGTGTATGTATCCATAACTAAATGTGAATCCATTCCATTTCAGCAACTTGTACGAAATGCAAACCATGACAGATTATGTATTACCTGCAATTCAGATAATCGCTCCAATTTACAAATACAGACACATAGTAAATACGTAATAGTAATGCTTTTACTTTACAATGCAGATGGTACCAAAAACAACTGTAAGCTGACTGGATTCACACATGGTCAAGTATCACTTAGTAAGAAAACCTTCACAACAATAGGTATAATCTACCACGCAGGAGCTACAACCAATGCAGGTCTCTACACTGCATATATAAAAATGAATTGTGGATGGTTTGAATGTATTGATAGTACCATTACTCTAAAGCAGAGATTGCCAGCATATCTTGTAAACGCTTACTTAATATTCTTAAAACCAAAATTTAATACGTAATCTGTGTATGAACGTAAGCAAAACTTCAACTTCAAAACTGTGCACAGTTAAAGTACAACAACATGTATCTAACTACCCCAAGATTCTGCAACAAGCAAACAGATAAATAAATACTACTAAAATGTAACAAGAAATAAACAGTTAGAATACGCCAAAAGGTATGTAACTGCCCCAAGATTCTGCAACAAGCAAATACATACATAAATACCACTAAAATCAAACAAGGAACATACAGTTAGAATACGCCAACAGGTATCTAACTGCTCCAAAACATCTGCAACAACCCAAAAGATAGATGACTACCATAAAAGTAGAAATAAACAATTAGAATACACCAACAGGTATCTAATTGCCCCAAAAATATGCAATAGGCCAAAAATAGAAGATTAGCAAGAAACAAGAAAGAAACAGTAAAACAATGAAAGAAATATATCGTACCACAACATAGAACATTTTTTTTTTAATCCAGCATGGATTATTTTCCCCAGAGACCCAATGATTTAGAAAACAAACACAGAAACTGAGAAAATTGCACAGTACACTGGTTTGAACTATAGTACTTGTAAAGTACTAAATATGAGGGTCAAATAAATACAGAAATGTCTATTATGCAATGCAATAACTCATTATGAACTACCTGCTCTAACATATGATCTTTTCTTTTAGCACAGAGATAAAAAAGTATGTCTGGTCCAGTTACCCATGTCATGAAAAAACTGCATACAACCACAAAAAACTCAACCAGTAAGTATACATTAAATAAACTCAGAAACACTGCACTCCTTGTTACAAACTCCACAATCTTAACTGCAAAACCTAGCCAAAACCTCACATACAAACTCTACAACTGAAACAGTACACAAACCTTTGGGTTGTGGATATTTGATGGGTCTTTGATTCGATGGGTGTGTTATGTTGCAGTGGTTGTGATCTTCTGCCATGCACCCAAGATTCTAGGCCCTGGCCACAACCACTGCAGCATAACACACCTATGATACCAATCATTGTGACTGTGGTATGTAAGCTGCTTATAGGGGATATTAATTACAATTAATCCTCTACTAACAACCCAAAACCAACATCATACTAAAGTAAAATAGGCAGCAGTGCATTTATTATGTCCACGGACAACCGCAACGACTGCGGACATGGCAAACACATCAGGGGCACCTGCCACCTAAACAAATACAGTATTTGACCCATCTCTTACTCCCCAAGCACTTCTGCACACCAACACTCTCCCCAGAATTGCATTTTGCCTCTGTTCGCCACCGCACTGTCGGCGGATCCAAGATGGCTGGCGCATCGAAACAATGTGATGCACCTCACGCCTCATCCCAGCCAATCAGAGAACACGTTGCGTGTCTGCAGACATGACGCAAGCCAATTAACCAATCGGTGTCCTGTCTGTGGAGTGAACATAGAAATGTGACCGCGGAGCAGAGATAGATATCGCTAATTTTTTTGCCTTATGTTTTGGCCATTAAAAAATACTGTCTAGCGGTTTGAGCTGTAGGCATGCGCAAAGATTTTTCTCATTATGTATATGGGGACTTTTTTTTATTGTGGGACCCCCCTATAACTTTGCCCCCCCCCCGCAGAAAACCTCACAAAAAGTGCCCTTCCTATGGGATTAGCAATTTAACCATAACTACACAGCCACTACCGCGGGCTGTGTAGTAACCTATGGCTAACATCATTCCTATTGTCATTCTCTCTAACTCATAAATCAATTTCCTCAGAAACAGAAGTTAAACTCAGTAATTTACATCTTAAATTGTCATCATCCATTTGTGGCCTCGGTATATATTGTGGTTGTCCTCCCCCTTTCACTATTAATGGAAATTGTGAAAATACTGGTCTATAATCAGATCTTCTATAATATAAGGGGTGTATGTCCCTCCTGTTTGTGCATGGGGTCTATGTCATGAGGTTATGGAACAATCCTTTAAACACAGGGACATAGGCTACCCCACCTGTCTGGCACTTGCCGGTAGTGTAATATCGCACACAGGAATCGATCATAACATTTGGTCTATCCTTAGATTTAGAGAGCACCCATGATTGAATTCACACATTTAACAGATTTTATTATCTAGAAAATCATTAAAAGGCCTATTCAGGCTGTTGTGTACATATAGCCATTTTCAACCCCATGTTTTATGGGAGATTATACAAATATAATCATATTAAATATTCATATGACTAACAAATGGTAATGCACTTAATTTGTGAGGGTTAGTACAGGTTGTGACTGAGAATGCGGTTACTATAACCAAAACATCTGTCTAATCGACACTTGTGGTGTTTCTGGCACAAACTGGGTGGGTTTCTGTTTGAGTGCCGTCTTCAGGACTGTGAAAAGTGGACTGAATGGTGTCACTTATGTACCCCGTGGTGGAACATCTGTGCCAATAGTTGAAGTGTCACAGGTACTGAGAAGAGCTGCAGCGTTTTTCTCTCAAGGTGCCTGATGTGTGCCTTGTGTTTCTTGGTCCTATTGAATAGGGTATGCTGGTAAATGTCCTGCTGGTTTAGTGTTTCCAAGGGATGAACCTTCTCAAACAGCCTGAGAAGTATGTAATGTCTTTCCCAGAGTCTGATCAGTGGAAAGGCCCCAGCGCTGCTTCCATCGAAACCACTCTGCAAAGTGAAACTTCAACCCTTGCATGGGGTTCACGCTGGTCTTTTTCTTGTCTGAGAGGCAGTTTCTCATATTGCTTCATATATTTCATGTAATTTTAGCATGGCTTCATACATTTTCTCCATTACATCACTCTGCCCTCGTCAAATTTCACTCAGTGCTCCATGATTTGCAATGGAGCATACTGACATCCTTCCAGAAAGCATCCTTCCACACTTTCACTGTGAGAGAACATTTGATATGGTTGTCTGAGTGCATATCATCTGTCATACACTCGATGAGGCATAGGCATAACACATGGGGTCTCGCACAGAGCCCTTCTGCTGGTCCAGTATGACGGTGGTGAGGGGGCGGGAGCTAGGATAAATGCGTCCACTTGCTCCTCTACACCATAGATGCTGCATGGAGCATATGCATCCTCTTGAATTGTTTCACAAAGCAGCATCCGTCACACACACTTGCTACTTCAGAGATTTATAAGAAATTGTCATGATGCAAGACTGTTGCTTCGTCAGCTTATAAGGTGAGTGAGCTTGTCTGATTTGCTATATGATTTCTTAAAAGGTCTTGGGATTCCATTCAAAATGTAAACCCAATTCATTCGGGTAAGTTATTGTTGAAACAATTAACCTCATTGCCTTGAAACCCATCTTAACCCCTCCCTCTCAATCAGACTTTCATGTTGCTCTTTTAAAATTGACACATAGTTTTCATCATGACATGCAAGTTAAGGCGGAAAGTCATTGAAAATTGGAGGGCAAAACAAGGTTAGAATCCTGTTTCCAAAAAGGCCAGTTGCAATGACTGGTTGGTTGGAAGGGTTGCACCCGTCCAACCATTCCTGGGTTCCAGCAACTTTTTTCATGCTCAGCCTTTGATTAGGGAGTTTTATTTGCATTTTCCTGAGAAACAATTGCTTTCTAGTACTCAGGGTGGGGGATTTCAGAACAGAGTACTGCACGGTCATGAGGCTTTCTGAACACATTCCTCATCCCAGTGTATTAATAATTAGAATTCATTGCTGGCATATGAGTCATCCACCTATACCAAGACTGGGAAAACAATGAATACTGCCATGCATGGAGAACAACCTGAACAGGTAACCTCCAATGTGGCATATGGAAAACACATGTAATTTAGACCACTACACAGCAGATGACACAACATTAGAACATATCGAAAGAACCCATCGCAAAGCTAAAACCCAGAAAGGACCTCTAGCTGCTAGAAGACAAACCCCACTTGTCTAGAAGGCAAAGTCCCAAAATAGCTAAGAATCATACTCCACTCTTCTCTCTCTAAGTGAATAGACATCAAACCAAAATGAAGCACTAACCTGAGGCACCTGCCATGCCCTTGTGTCAGTCTAGAAATACGGATACCTCTACTTTGAAACCGCAAACGCATTTTGGTGGCCGTGGGTGAACCGTCTCATGCACGATATGACAAAATATAGGTTTTCGAGTTTGCTAATGAACGGCCATTTTGATGTAACAAGAATCGCCATTTTGTTTTCTAACCATTGCTCATTGCTTTCTGTTCCTATTGCTTTGCAGTATATTTTCCGCTTACAGTGCTCGACTGTGAAACATTGTTGTCTGTATGTGAAAAGGACAAGTCTGCAGGGCCGTGAGGATAACAAGAGTTCGCTGAAACACAAACGTAGGCAGCCCCAGGAAGAATGCCCAGCTCCCTTCCGAATGTAGCCTTGAAGCAGAGCTGCAGGGCATTTAATCATTTCACAGCTGCCAGCAGTCTCATTATATGGTAGAATATGTTAGAATAATACCGCTAAAGGCTTGAATTATGCTTTTCCTACGGCCCCCCTTTGCTGAGCAGCTAGAGCATGTCTGCTCCCAGGACGCGAATAGCACCTGATAGATAGCAAGGTCCGGAATGCAACCCCCCCGTATGTAGTTCGCTTCCAAGAACAGAAGCGCTGTGTTCTATTCAACAATTAAAAGATGCCTTCGCACTCACAAATTGCAAATTGTTACTAGAATAGATGTTTGAAGGTGTCATAGTGGTCAGAGCTGTCCATCATCACACCAAGTTCAGAGAAACTCAATAAAGGGGGGTGTTAAACATGTCATAGCTGATTGTTTGATATGCATTTTGTATATATTTAACTGATGTACATAATTCATTGCTCTTGCGTCCCTCGGGGTCTAGAGATATACGTCGCAGGGCGTGAGTCCGAGTTGGCCAATTGAGACTTTTGCTTTGCAATAAACCCTAGCTTTGGGAATACAACCTCGTGTCTGGCATATCTATCGTGTGTGGTGACTCGCCTTGTTTCCATAGACGTCAGGGTCCCCTAGGGGCCCTTTTCAAGATGGCGCCCGAATAGGGACCCTCCCCCACTTGTTCCATCACGTAACGTTGTAATTGAGGAAGGCAGAGAACGGCGAGGACGGGACGTTCGAGCCGGGATCAAGAGGTGTTCGGGGCGCCCTGTAAAAGTGATGAGAGACTCCTTTGCAGATCTGCACACATCTGATCCCTGATCGACGTGCCTGGCTAGAGAACAAGGAGGCGAGGGTCCTGAAATGAGGCGGAAGCCAAGAAACACAGACATGACGTCCTTTGGTGCGTCAGTATACAGACGACTTGATTTATCAGGTGAGTCATTCCCCGATTCAAAGTATCCTGATATTTGTTGAGAGTTGACTTTGCAAAATCAAACGACCTAGGTAAGGTTGATTAACCAGGGGGAAGGTTGAAACATGCCAGGGGTATTGTCCACCCTAGCGGGGTTTTTCCGCTGTGGTAGACAATCTTTGGAAGATGGCCAAATTGTACCACCTGGGGGAACGCCGGCGTATGAGATGTATGTGAAGTATGGAGTGGGTGCGATAATATTCTGTGAGACTTGGCATAGGCAAACCAGAAAGCAACAAGACCATCAGTGGCCGATTAATGGTAGTTTTGAGATAACGAGGATAGACAACCTGGAAAGGGTTTTGATAACAAAGAAAGCGTGTCCTGCAGCATTTGAGACTATTAAAGACTAGAGAAAGGAAGCAATGCTCCGATTTAAAAGCAGAGCAAAGCATGCACGCAAGCATAAATCGAGAGGTGAAGTAGCAGACGAGAAAGAAGAGGAGGAGTGGACTGAGAGTCTAAGAAGGGCAGGCAGGCTTGACCAGTTAAATATAGAAAAGATATACCCACAACGAGAATTACACATAGCAGATGAATTGATAGAAAATATATTGACCCATACAAAACAAGGCCCAAGATCAGACGTAAGACCAGACACGTCAGTAGCTATTGCCCAGACCCCACCCGTAGCACAAGCTCTCCCTCCGGTAGCTCAAGTCCTCCCACAGCCACAGACCGCGCGCGTAACACTTCCTATTAGCCAATCAGGCCCACAACAGACACTCCCTGTTCCCATTGTCCCATCCGCACCTCCCGCCTCAGGCACAGACTCGGTACCGTCCGTTCCTCCCGGGGTTGAAGTTGAAACCGCGGGGGCAAGAGGCGGGACTGACCAACGGGGGTGCACGAAAGTAACCTGCAGCGCAATCAACAAAGAAAGGAAGGTGTAATTGCAGCAACAGGCAGAGATGTATATAGACAGGAATGATGGGACGGCAGCAGTGGCTTCGATATATGACTTCTGTAGAAGCAACGAAAGACAGGTAGTGTTGGAATGCATGTGTGAATATTTGGTGGAGAATTGGAAACAGCTAATTGGGAAATTACCGCCACAGCGATTGTTAGATTTGAATGCATTAGCATGCTGTAGGGAGAGGGATGAAGAAGTGAGAGAACATGTATATAGACTTTTTGAGCTTAAAGATGAATTAGATAATGATTATGCCGAAATGTTTGCTACACCTGGGTACAGGAGTAGGGATATCGGGAGAAATAGGAAGGAAATTGTAGAGCCATATATACATTCAATGTCGTCAGTACAAAGGGGCGATAAGTTAAAAGTATGTATACAAGAAGCGTTTAGATGGGTGTCGGATCCTAGTATCCCCACAATGGAGATACACAAGATATTTGATGAATATTCCATGCCCATGAAAAGAAAAGCACTACAGTCAATGGCTGAACATTTATTAGACAAAGATATAAAAAACGATAAGGCCAGCCCACCCGAAATAATGGCAGTATATAGAAGAGCACTAGAGCGAGGGACAGGAGAAACAGCCCTATCATTGGATCTGGAAATATTGTTACATCTAAGAGAAGGGGGGGGGGACGGTAAGTGGGGCATTTCCTATGAGAGAGGTCCCACCTACCTTTGTGCCCAAAGTGGAGGTTCCCGCAGTGGGTGGTGCAGCGGCGCAGGTGACACCAGCCCATTACACCGCCCAATATGTGCATGTCCCCTTTTCCAGACAGGAGGTGAACAACATAAAGCAGACGATTCCTGATATAAGAAAGAGTCCTGCAGGGTTTTACAAGGAAGTAGAGTCCTGCCTACAATCATCCGTGCTTACCATGGGTGATATAGACCTAATATTCCCGGTGATCCTGCCAGCAGACATATGGAAACAAATAAGGAAGGTAGATGGCACAACAGCCTTTGGCGCCACATGGGCGGACTTGATAATAGAAGATAGAAATAAAGCGGTTGGAGGGACACCAGGAGCGAACCTGGCGGCGTTACCAGCACGTATAGTACAGAAGTTAAAAACAATTGTCCCAGAGAAAAGAATCCAATGGGACAAATTGACTGCATGTGTACAAGGCAAGGATGAGTTGGCTACAGATTATTTTAATAGATTTGAAGAAATATTCACAGACTTCAGTGGGCATGATGTGGGTTCGGAAGCAGGAAAGAGGTTATTTGTTGACAAATATGTGAGGGGGTTAAAACTTCCAATTCAGGATCTAATAATGACATCAGAGAGTGCATGGCAAGCAAAAACGTTGGGCGAAGTACTGCATATGGCCCAATATTATGAGCGCAGAGTGACTGCAGGAAAAGAAAAAGAAGAGAGGGATAGGGTAAATCTAAAGACACAAGTATTAATGCAGCAAGTAGTAGGACATAATAGGGGGCGAGGGAACGCACAAGGAAGGAGTAATTCGAATATGCATGGGGGAACAGTGGGACCGAATCAGTGTGCATATTGTAAGGGGGAAGGACATTGGCGAGCGCAATGTCCGCATCTACAGAATAGAAATGGGTCTGGTCAGAGGAGACAGCAAAGAGGACACCCAGGAGCAAATGGACCAAATAGGAATAGTATGCAGCAGCATCATAATAACAGAGGTAATCAAAACCAAGGCCAAAACCAAAATGCCCCAAACCAGAGTCAGGGACAGCAAAATCAACAATATGGAAATCAGAATGGGGGAAATAGAGGGAAGAGTGGAAATGTTTTCGATACACAGCCAAACACGTATTACAGTAATAGTAATGATTACACATCAGACAATGTGTTATTTCCCCAATAGGACAGCCCAGGATAGGGGTCGGAACCAGTGTCTATTCCCGTGAATCAGAGAGGACCCTACGTAGAAATGAGAGTCGGGAATGAGGAGCACCACTTTCTTGTAGATACAGGAGCACAGAAGTGTTCAATAGACCATCACTTGGTTCCAGATATACCACTGTCAGGGCGAAAGAATATTTCCGTAGGGTTTGCAGGTACACCAGTCATAAACCCAGTGTCCAAACCAGTCCCAGTTACCACAGGACCATTTACTGAACATTGTCCTTTCCTTCTAACAGAAAATTGTGGAGAAAATTTGTTGGGATTAAACTTGTTGAAAAAACTAGGTTCTGTTATACATTGCACGACAGACGGAGTGTTTCTAACGATATGGCCACACGATGCCCCTGTGTCAGAATTCATGTCCGAAGCGTTACCAGGGGAACTAAGTAAAGTACCAACCTGTATATGGGCAATGCATGACAACGATGTAGGATGTTTAAAGAGAGAGCCAGTAAAGATTATTTTAAAAGGTGTTACCCTACCGCGAATACCCCAATACAAAATTTCGGTTGAAGGTGAGAAAGGATTGAAGAGTATTGTTACAGATTTGGTGAAATTGGGGGTAATCAAGGAAATTACAGGCAGTACATGCAACAGCCCGATTCTTCCGGTTTATAAAAAAGGAGGTAATGAGGTACCATACCGTTTCATAATTGATCTATGTGCATTGAATAAGGTAGTAGATCCGCAATTTCCTCTAGTGCCAGACGTCACTACAATATTGATAATGATACCTGTTTCAGCAGAATATTTTAGTGCAGTAGATTTGAAAAATGCATTCTTTAGTATTCCAGTGGACAAGAATAGTAGATATTTGTTCGCGTTCACATTAGGAGGACGATCATTTACATTTACGCGGATTCCGCAAGGTGACACGGAACATCCAAGTATTTACAGTAGAGCATTAAAAGAGCAGCTAGACATGCTGGAATTACCCGTGGGTTGTGTACTCTTGCAATACATAGACGATCTATTGCTAGCTGCAGACACAGAGGAGATTTGTAAAGAAAGCACTGTATTACTACTGTCAGACCTAGGGGCACATGGCCATAAAGCTAGTTTGAAGAAATTTCAGTATAATCGAAACGAGGTGGCTTATTTGGGCTACCTACTGTCGAAAGGAGGGAGAAGACTAATGCCAGAATGCATAGAAAGTATTTCGTGTATGCCTATTCCAAAGACACACAAAGGAGTCAGAGCCATAATAGGCATGGCTTCATATTGCCGACAATGGATTGGTAATTTTGCGTTAATTGTGAAACCATTAGTGAATCTAACTAGAAATGATGCAGTTATGCCTTTGCAGTGGGATGAGGAATGTCAGAAAGCATTTGATGGATTGAAAACTAACTGCATTATGCTCGGCTCCAGTTTTGGGTACGCCGAACTATGAGAACATTTTTACACTATTTGTGTGTGAAAGTGAAGGATGTGCATTGGCAGTTTTGACACAGGAACAAGGTGGAAGAAATAGGCCGTGCGGCTATTTTTCTTCTGCGCTGGACCCTGTAGCGCGCGCACTACCACGATGTTTGCGATCTGTCGCGGCGGCTGCTGCGTCAGTGAAACAAATGGAAGGAATGGTATTGGGGCACACTTTAATTCTGATGGTGCCACATGCCATAGACGTTCTATTAAATAGGACACAGATTCAACACCTCACTTCTGCTAGATTGACAAGATATGAGATTATCTTGTTCGTGCCCCATATCCAAATTATGAGGTGTAGCGCTTTGAATCCTGCAGAATTAATACCACTAACCATAAAAGAAATTGGGAAGAATGAATCACCCACCCCACGATTGCTTAATGGTCACTGAGGAAGAAACCAAGGGAAGAGTTGATTTAAGTGATATTCCACAGAAAGAGCCAGATGGAGAGTTATTTTGTGACGGCTCATGTTTTAAATTACCAGATGGCACAACAACTGCCGCATACGCTATCACTACTCTAGAGAGTGTTGTAGAAAGTAAAAGAATCCCCTATAATTCAGCACAAGCCGCAGAAATAATAGCATTGAACAGAGCCTGCTAAATTTCTGAAAATTTGAATGTGAATATATATACTGATATTCAGTATGCTTTTGGAGTAGTTCATAATTTTGGTCGACTCTGGGCTGAGAGATGGTTTCTGACATCACATGGCGCCAGAATTCAACATGGCCCTTTGATTGTACGATTGCTGTCTGCACTCACGTTTCCAAAGTGCCTAGCAATAGTGAAAAGCGAGGCACATAAAAAAGTAACATGTAAAGTAGGAGAGGGAAACGCGTTTGCAGACAGAATTGCGAAACAAACTGCCACTGATTTGAATACCAAAATGATGACGGTTCAGACAGAGGAAGTACCCTGTATGATAGAAGATGGAGTTGCCACTGTCAAAGAAATGCAGGTCGAGGCTACGGCCGATGAAATCCAGGGGTGGGCAGAGGGATCTGCTGAGTTGGATCTGGAGGGTTGTTGGGTGGACAAGGGAACTAGAAACTGGATGTTGCCAAATTCGTACGTGACTGCAATGGTCACAATGGCCCATAGCCCTACGTACATCTGTGCGAAGAAAATAATACAGCACCTTTCTACAGTATGGCAGAATGTAAACATAAAGAAGAATGCAGAGAGGTTGGTGCAGATCTGTATCACGTGTTTGCAACACAATGTAGGGAAGGGAACAGTGTCTCCAACAGGCAGTTTTGGCCCGCCCTCCAGGCCATTTGAGGTAATTCATTTTGATTTCATAGAGATGGAGAGGTGCCAAAACTTAAAATACGTCTTGGTGGTGATCTGTGCATTCAGTAAGTGGGTGGAGGCATATCCTTTGAAAGACTGCACAGCAATGGGTACGGCAAAAGTAATGTTGAAGGAGTACTTTTCCAGATTTGGCTTGCCCCGAGTCCTATGATCTGATAATGGACCGCATTTTGTGGGTGCAGTTATTACAGATATGTGCTGGTCTCCAGATTGATAAGAGATTCCATAGTTCAAGGCATTCGAGTTCTGCCGGTCTTGTGGAGAGGCACAACGGGATTCTTAAATCAAAGATTAGCAAGATTTGTGCGGGAAGCAAGTTGAGTTGGGTGGATGCATTACCAATAGCACTATTATGCATGCGTACGTCTGTACAGGCTAAAACTGGGCTCTCCCCATAGGAGATCGTAATGGGGAGGCCGGCAAATGTTTGGTGTGCACCTCAGCCAAAGCGACTAAGTGAGATAGAACATCCTGTGCTTAGTACTTACTGTGGCCTTTTAATGCAGAAATTGCGTTTGATTCATCAGCAGGTGCAGGAGGCATTACCAGTGAGATACACCGGTCCGGGGCACGCGCTGGAGCCAGGAGACTGGGTGCTGCTAAAAAACTTTGAAAGAAAGTCATCATTAGCACCCAGGTGGCGCGGGCCCTATCAAGTACTTTTGGCAACGCAGACGGCAATACGGGTGGATGGAAGGAAGTCGTGGATCCATGCCACCCATGCCAAGAAGATTCCAACTGCACTGAAAGACTTGCCTGACACTGATGACCGGAAAGAGACAGCGGTCCCAGAAACGAAAGAAACTGTTGCCAGTGAGCAGCCACCTAATCTGCCAAAATGAGAAGTGAAACTCGAAACAAAGCCTGAGACGATTGCCAAAGAGGGGGAAGGGCAAAGAGTGCCCCAACGTTGCCCAGCAGAATCAACATCACTGCTGACCGACGCAAAATCTGCCTTGCAAATACCAGCAAAACCAAATCGTGTATCCCTTTGGCGCCCACCAGCACTTGCCAGCACGCCAAAAGAACAGATCTGCATCATTGGTGCGGCGCACACCAGCACCTGCAGTAGCGCCACAGGCTGACTTCGAGACTGAATCTGGAAGTGCACGGCACTGTTCACGGATCATACGATACCAGGAGCAAGGCGATACAACCTGCGGCCTCGGAAGACAAAGTGATCCGCAGTTCTATTTAGTGTTTATGTCAACCTCTGGTTCAGCTCATGGACGGAGAAGGAACCGGAGGTGTAGAGGAGAGAAGCGTGAGAATTGTGCAAGTCGGACAATTCAAGACTCGCGGCTCCTCGGTGCGATCATAAAAAGTACATGTGTCCTGAACCAGAACGGACAAACTGGGCGCACATGGTACTAAGGCAAGTGAGATAACTGATTAACAGTACATGTGTCCGGAATCAGAGCGGAAAGCTGGGCGCACATGATACTAAGGCGATAAGATAACTGATCGAAGGTCCTCTGAGCAGTATAAGAGGAAACAAGTGATCTCGCCTAAAAACGAATAATCGAATCCAGGCTAATAAAAAAAAAAAAAAAGAGAGACAGGCAGAACTGAACTGTGACAATTCCATTGAATTTATTAACATCAGAGCAAGCGCGACGAAGAGAGATAGCCACAACAAACTGTGATAAAAAAGAAGAAGGCCGACGAGAAACATGCCGGGACCGGTTCCAGCCTCCTCCTGCACCACCACCGCTGAGAATGAGTCAATTATAAAGATTATAAGCTTAAGAAAACGCATGGTAAAACAAATTGTATGCTGGTACTAACGATAATAATGTGCTTTATGAGCGTGGTAGCACCAATATCGACAGCCCTTATATTATGGTGGATAGAAACAATACACCCATTAGAAATGTTTTTACCAATAATAAATATATCCACTACTGAAAGCCCGGTTCAGGTGATCACTTATACCCTACCCCCAATGGAAGAAAAACACAGGGAAGGTTTTGGAAATAACACCTTATTGCTGATAATGAACATGACACATACAATCCTGAAGAAAACAAACTGCTGGGTATGTGCCCATTTACCACAGCATCCCGGGAAAGGAATAGGGTGGTATGTGCAGCCATTACCATTAAGTTCTGCATGTAGAGCATCTTTAGGTGCAATTTTCTATGGGAAATGGAATGAGAGTAATACAGGTCAATTAGACAGAACCAACATGAATGAGTTTGAGGAGATAATAATGAAGCCTGTGGGTTGTTCCATTTTCCATAAAGCACAAGTAATAGCCCCAGAGCCTACGAGGAAAAATGCACGAAAGATAACACAACAAAATAGACGAGATAGATTATCCCCACCTGAAAAAACATCCGTAATGACATTTCGTGTAAGAACAGAAGGGGACAAAGATGCAATTCCCCCATTTTACACGGTGAATTATAGCCCAAGAACTGTCCCTTTTTGTCTAAAAAAGAAAGGCTCTTTTTTAGTCGGAACATATGCTGGTTGTATGAATACAGTGGTACTAAAATGGGAAATAGAACCAGTATACGTAGGTGATCCAGTTTATTTTATATGTGGAGAGAAAGCATACCCTTGGTTGCCCAGAAACTGGGGAGGTACATGTTACCTAGGGCTACTGTTCCCAGGAGTATTCCTCTTAGAAACAGCAGCCATGGCCAGATTATCCAGAACTAGAGTCAAAAGGACTGATGAAGGTGCTTTAATAGCAACTGATGTAGCAAAATCATTTGTTCCATTCTTAGGGCAGGTAGTGAACTCCTATAATATAAGGCAACTGTCCAGAATCCTAAAGAATACAATAAACACAACAACAGATATATTATTTAACATGACATTGGAAGAAAGAGGAATTAGGTTAATGACGCTGCAAAATAGAATGGCTCTCGATGTGATCCTGGTTGATCGTGGGGGAATTTGCAAAATAGTGGGATCAGCATGTTGCGTTTATGTCGATGACTATTCCCCCCACGATCTTTGAAGCAATAGAGAAAATGCACGTTTTAAGCTCTGAACTCCCTACTGGAGAAGGGTGCTGGGGAATAGGATCTTGGTTTTGGGGAATACTACGATCTTGGGGATGGAAGTTGATCTCAATATTAGTAGTGGTGTTGAGAATATTTCTAACGTGCTGTTGTTGTATACATTGTTTACCCATAGTTTGCGCTGAGGTAACTGAGGGATGTACGGAAGGATGCATGCATATGATAACAAAGAAAAAACAACCTCATGATCAAACTAGCCCAGACCCAAATGAGATGAGAGCAGTAAAAGAGTTGATGGCAATAGATATTGATGAAGACAATGATGTCCACGATAGCATGCAAGACTCAGACATAAGTACTTCAGATTCATCATCACTAGAGGGGGTTTCAATAAATAGATGAGACGTTTGGCATACGGCCAAAGGAGGGTTTGTCAGTCTAGAAATACGGACACCTCTACTTTGAAACCGCAAACACATTTTGGTGGCCGTGGGCCAACCGTCTCATGCACGATATGACAAAATATAGGTTTTCGAGTTTTCTAATGAACGGCCATTTTGATGTAACAAGAATCGCCATTTTGTTTTCTAACCATTGCTCATTGCTTTCTGTTCCTATTGCTTTGCAGTATATTTTCCGCTTACACTGCTCGATTGTGAAACATTGTTGTCTGTATGTGAAAAGGACAAGGCTGCAGGGCCGTGAGGATAACAAGAGTTCGCTGAAACACAAAAGTAGGCAGCGCCAGGAAGAATGCCCGGCTCCCTCCCGAATGTAGCCTTGAAGCAGAGCTGCAGGGCATTTAATCATTTCACAGCTGCCAGCCAGTCTCGTTATATGGTAGAATATGTTAGAATAATACCGCTAAAGGCTTGAATTATGCTTTTCTTACGGCCCCCCTTTGCTGAGCAGCTAGAGCATGTCAGCTCCTAGGACGCGAATAGCACCTGATAGATAGCAAGGTCCGGAATGCAACCCCCCCGTATGTAGTTCGCTTCCAAGAACAGAAGCGCTGTGTTCTATTCAACAATTGAAAGATGTCTCCGCACTCACAAATTGCAAATTGTTACTAGAATAGATGTTTGAAGGTGTCATAGTGGTCAGAGATGTCCATCATCACACCAAGTTCAAAGAAACCCAATAAAGGGGGGTGTTAAACAGGTCATAGCCGATTGTTTGATATGCATTTTCTATATATGTAACTGATGTACGTAATTCATTGCTCTTGCGTCCCTCGTGGTCTAGAGATACACGTTGCGGGGCGTGAGACCGAGTTGCCCATCTGAGACTTTTGCTTTGCAATAAACCCTAGCTTTGGGAATACAACCTTGTGTCTTGCGTATCGTTGCCCAACTGAGACTTTTGCTTTGCAATAAACCCTAGCTTTGGGAATACAACCTTGTGTCTTGCGTATCTATCGTGTGTGGTGACTCGCCTTGTTTCCATAGACGTCAGGGTCCCCTAGATACCAACCTAGAACTAAGATCTTACCAAGCTCATTAATGCCACTCCTTCTTTAAAAAACAACACTGCCACAACCTAGATTGAAACTACCATGCACCTCAAATGGTCCAGACCAAACACAACTGTAAACAACAGTTGAAAACATCACACGTGCAACTGTGAACAACAGTTTAAAACACCATTCCATGCACCTCAGATGGCCCTGACCAACCACAACTGCCAAGCACAACTGTAAAGAACAGTTGGAAACGCCTCACCTGCAATTTTAACCAACAGTTGAAAACATAATTCCTTGCACCTCACAAGGCCCTGACCAAAACACTGTTACCAACAGTGCAACCCAAATTCCAGAACTCACCCTGCCATTCTGGTACCACCAGCCACGAAATATAGGTCATGACTCTAACCAACAATTAGTATCTGGCAAAACACTGTAACTAACAGTTAACCCCAAAAACTGCAACAGCAACAGCCACAAATATACCCGCACAGCCAAACACTCCCAGAATGCAAGCAACAGTCTCCCTAAAGCCACATGACTGTACCCAACGGCCAAACACACCTGATTGTAACCAACAGCCAAAACACCCCCAACTATAACCAACAGTCAAAACAACCCCAACTGTAACCAGCATTCAATACCAAATACACTAAAAATGACCTGACAAAAAGATGAGACATTCAATGTACTAGCTGTTCCTGTCGTAACATACGCTGTTCTAGCATATCTTAAAGGTCAATATTGGTTGGTATTTCATACGGTCACTTCTGTTCCCCTTCTTAAATATCAGAATTACCATTGATTGCTTCCATGCTGGGGGAGTGGGTCCCTGTGACTTATTAATGGTCCTTGAAAAGGCTAAATGTATAGCAAAATGTCTTCTTTTTAATTTGAAAGGCATATTTGTATTAGATAGAATGAGATGTATGAGTAGTATAAGAACCGAATCCAAGTTTGACCCATTGATTACACAGGCCTCTGTGATGTGACTTTATAGACAATTAATTGTCAACCTTGTTCCATTGCATAGTTCCTGTGATTGCGTACTAGCATAATTACAGCACCTACTTTCAGTTTTAGCTCCTTAGGAGGCATTTGCCCTACAGCGTTTTGCTTTGTAGAGATTCAAACTTTGAGCCAGTAATTAACTGTTCATTGACAAGAACCGCTGTGCCCTGTGTGAAGAGAAGTTGGGGTGGAAAGTAGTAACTTGACATTATTCTAAATATTTGCAATAGTGGAAGGTGAAGGTGACCGTGTAGAACCGTGCCCATTGTGTTTGTTAAAATTATAGCTGTTGTTGAAGTGCAAGGGCACACAGAGGTAGACTTTATGATATGATAATGATATATGATATATGATATGATATTTTATTCATTATTTATTTATTTTTATTTTATACTTTGCCATGGACATCAGAGGGCAAACTAACACTGATACATTAGGTGGAAACATACCTAAGCATTTTGTATATATAGATTATGAAAACACTTAGGGGGTAATTCATAGAATTCAGCGCACAAGTGGCGCACACGGCTGGTGCACAGTGTGCACGTGTGACTTTCTGCGCCAGCCGCGTGTGCTAAAATCAATTTCCGCGCACAGCGTATTCATTGAATTTTAACATCCAAAACCATCTGTGGCGCAGAGTGGCGCAGCGACCCTGCAGCAGCGCCAGTTACGCCCCAAACCCCTCCCCGTGTGCCATGTACAGCGCACAAATCCCGTACGTGGCGCACAGGCCCACAACCACGAAAACGCCTGTAAAACTCTGCGCGTACCCTTCCGAATACACATACCCCGCTGCGCGGGTAGTCTCACACGCGTTTGGGCCTGTGCGAGTGGGGTACGTGGATTACTGGGGTGTGCGTGAAGTTTAACACGTAATTGGCCCAGTGTGAGTGGGGTACGTGTATTACTGGGGTGCGCGGGAAGTTTCACACGCGATTGGCCCTGTGCGTGCGGGGTACGTGGATTTGGGGGTGCGCGTGAAGTTTCACATGCAGCAGGCCCTGTGCGTGCGGGCTACATGGATTACTGGGGTGCGCTGGAAGTTTCACACGCGATTGGGCCTGTGCGAGAGGGGTACATGGATTACTGGCGTGCGCAGGAAGTTTCACACACGATTGGCCCTGTGCGTGCGGGGTACGTGGATTTGGGGGGTGTGCGTGAAGTTTCATATGCAGCAGGCCCTGTGCGTGTGGGCTACGTGGATTACTGGGGTGCGCGGGAAGTTTCACATGCGATTGGGCCTGTGCGAGCGGGGTACGTGGATTACTGGGGTTCACAGGAGGTTTCACATGTGATTGGCCCTGTGCGTGCGGGGTACGTGGATTTGGGGGTGCACGGGAAGTTTCACACGTGGCAGGCCCTGTGCGTGCGGGCTACATGGATTACTGGGGTGCGCGGGAAGTTTCACACGTGATTGGGCCTGTGCGAGCGGGGTACGTGGATTACTGGGGTGCACGGGAAGTTTCACACGCGATTGGGCCTGTGCGAGCGGGGTACATGTATACCGCAGTATGGGGGAAGTTCCACACATGCTTTCGCTGTCAGAGCGGGGCACGTGTATCCAGGGGGGTGCGCGGGAATCCCACACGTCAATTGGCAGTGTGGGTTCTCACAGGTGTGCCCTCTACCCCCTCCATGGACCCTGCAGGCAACCCACACCACAGGGGACTACCCAGCACCCCTGGTCATGCCCCGCAGGCAGTCCATCCACAATGGGCATGCCCCCAGCCAGGCCACATGTCACTTTGCACTAATGATCACGAACTCATGTCCCCCAGCACCCCCACCTCCCAGCAGTGAGGGGCACCTGCCAGCAGGCCCCCACTCATGTCCCACTCATGTCCCCCAGCACCCCCACACCCCTGCAGTGAGGGGCACCTGCCAGCAGGCCCCCACTCATGTCCCCCAGCACCCCCACCCCCCAGCAGTGAGGGGCACCTGCCAGCAGGCGCCCACTCATGTCCTCCAGCACCCCCACCCCCCAGTAGTGAGGGGCACCTGCCAGCAGTCCCCCACTCATGTCCCCCAGCACTCCCACCCCCCAGCAGTGAGGGGCACCTGCCAGCAGGCCCCCACTCATGTCCCCCAGCACCCCCACCCCCCAGCAGTGAGGTGCACCTGCCAGCAGTCCCCCACTCATGTCCTCCAGCACCCCCACCCCCATTAGTGAGGGGCACCTGCCAGCAGGCCCCCACTCATGTCCCCCAGCACCCCCACCCCCCAGCAGTGAGGGGCACCTGCCAGCAGGCCCCCACTCATGTCCCCCAGCACCCCCACCCCCCAGCAGTGAGGGGCACCTGCCAGCAGGCCCCGACTCATGTCCCACTCATGTCCCCCAGCACCCCCACCCCCCAGCAGTGAGGGGCACCTGCCAGCAGGCCCCCACTCATGTCCTCCAGCACCCCCACCCCCATTAGTGAGGGGCACCTGCCAGCAGGCCCCCACTCATGTCCCCCAGCACCCCCACCCCCCAGCAGTGAGGGGCACCTGCCAGCAGGCCCCCACTCATGTTCCCCAGCCCCCCACCCCCCAGCAGTGAGTGGCACCTGCCAGCAGGCCCCCACTCATGTCCTCCAGCACCCCCACCCCCATTAGTGAGGGGCACCTGCCAGCAGGCCCCCACTCATGTCCCCCAGCACCCCCACCCCCCAGCAGTGAGGGGTACCTGCCAGCAGGCCCCCACTCATGTCCCCCAGCACCCCCACCCCCCAGCAGTGAGGGGCACCTGCCAGCAGGCCCCCACTCATGTCCCACTCATGTCCCCCAGCACCCCCACCCCCCAGCAGTGAGGGGCACCTGCCAGCAGGCCCCCACTCATGTCCCCCAGCACCCCCACCCCCCAGCAGTGAGAGGCACCTGCCAGCAGGCCCCCACTCATGTCCCACTCATGTCCCCCAGCACCCCCACCCCCCAGCAGTGAGGGGCACCTGCCAGCAGTCCCCACTCATGTCCCCCAGCACACCCACCCCCCAGCAGTGAGGGGCACCTGCCAGCAGGCCCCCACTCATGTCCCCCAGCACCCCCACCCCCAGCAGTGAGGGGCACCTGCCAGCAGGCCCCCACTCATGTCCTCCAGCACCCCCACCCCCCAGTAGTGAGGGGCACCTGCCAGCAGGCCCCCACTCATGTCCCCCAGCACCCCACCCCCCAGCAGTGAGGGACACCTGCCAGCAGGCCCCCACTCATGTCCCCCAGCACCCCCACCCACCAGCAGTGAGGTGCACCTGCCAGCAGGCCCCCACTCATGTCCCACTCATGTCCCCCAGCACCCCCACCCCCCAGCAGTGAGGGGCACCAGCCAGCAGGCCCCCACTCATGTCCCCCAGCACCCCCACCCCCCAGCAGTGAGTGGCACCTGCCAGCAGGCCCCCACTCATGTCCTCCAGCACCCCCACCCCCATTAGTGAGGGGCACCTGCCAGCAGGCCCCCACTCATGTCCCCCAGCACCCCCACGCCCCAGCAGTGAGGGGCACCTGCCAGCAGGCCCCCACTCATGTCCCACTCATGTCCCCCAGCACCCCCACCCCCCAGCAGTGAGGGGCACCTGCCAGCAGGCCCCCACTCATGTCCCCCAGCACCCCCACCCCCCAGCAGTGAGAGGCACCTGCCAGCAGGCCCCCACTCATGTCTCACTCATGTCCCCCAGCACTCCCACCCCCCAGCAGTGAGGGGCACCTGCCAGCAGGCCCCACTCATGTCCCCCAGCACACCCACCCCCCAGCAGTGAGGGGCACCTGCCAGCAGGCCCCCACTCATGTCCCCCAGCACCCCCACCCCCCAGCAGTGAGGGGCACCTGCCAGCAGGCCCCCACTCATGTCCCCCAGCACTCCCACCCCCCAGCAGTGAGGGGCACCTGCCAGCAGGCCCCACTCATGTCCCCAGCACACCCACCCCCCAGCAGTGATGGGCACCTGCCAGCAGGCCCCCACTCATGTCCCACTCATGTCCCCCAGCGCCCCCACCCCAAGCAGTGAGGGGCACCTGCCAGCAGGCCCCCACTCATGTCCCACTCATGTCCCCCAGCACCCCCACCCCGCAGCAGTGAGGGGCACCTATCAGCAGGCCCCCACTCATGTCCCCCAGCACCCACCACCCTCCAGCAGTGAGGGGCATCTCATGACACAAACCAAAAGTCAACTATGTACATCAACACATGTCTGTCACACACACACACACTGGTTGCCATTGAGTGAGTAAACCCACATGTCGACATGCATGAACCCAATGAGCGAATCCCACACATTGAAGTAAAACATCAAAATGTATTAACATGAAAATCAATTTAAAGTAATTAAAGCCTAAAATAATGGCAAACATGAAATGAAATGCATGTCCAAATAAAATTTAAAAAAAAATCCTCAAAAAATCCCAAGTAATCCAAAAGAAAAATGGCCAAAACTCTCTGTCTACCAAACCAAATTCAAATGAAACGCAAAAAGGTAAATCCATTGATCCATGGTGAAATGAAATTAAAATGCCCAAATAAATCCAAAGTCCAACTATGTACAATCCAATTTTCAAGGGTCCATGAGCCCAACGAAATAAATGAAACCTATCTAATAACCTACCTAACAAAAACACTATATACAAAAGTGTTTGGCATATTCGAAAAGCCCCAAAATAAAAATAAAGAAAAGGAAACCTAACACTATAAACTATTTACAATGGCGGCGGGCAAATCCTGCGGCTCACTCAGTGATGTTTTCGGCCAAGGCATCATCGAACTCCATGTCTATTTGCTGGAGGGGGGCCTCTGTCCTGGCCCCGAGGTCTCGCAGGGAGGCACTCATGGCCTGTTCCAACTCCCTGCGAGTCGCCTCGAGGCACTCTGGCCACCTCAACGCCCGACGCATGGAGAACACCGCCCTGACCATGGTGAGCCGCGCCTCTTCTGCCCGCCGCCGCTCCGCATCTATACGCTGTCCCAACCGCAGCCACACGGAAGACACACCCATTCCAGGGTCCTCCTGCCCTCTGGCCGATGCCGGCCCCCCTGATGTAGATGGCCCCGAGCCATCATTGCTCCCATCTAGAGCCTGCTCCTGCTGCTGTTGCTGTCCATGTGCCCTTTCCGATGATACCTGCACATCCTCCATCAGCTGGTCTCCAGTTGTGGTGTCCACCCCTGCTGGACTGCCGACTCCGTACAGTGGCAGGGATGGGACCTCCACCAAGCTGGCTGTGTTGGTCAGGCCAGGTCCACAGGGGGCCCTGGTGGAATCTGGGCCAGAAGACGGCAGGGAGAACGACTGGCGCATAGTCTCCACAGAGGAGGAGAGGTCCGCCAGAGTGCGCGTCACATGTAGGAACCCACCGACCAGGGCCCATCCCAACAGTGGCACGTTGCAACGCTGCTGTTTGTGATGGCGTGCGTTCTCCGCCCAGGAAGAATGCACGTCATCACGAATGTCACGCGTGCGCAAAGCGACACCAATCAGGACGGAGCCCATACGTTCATGGGACCCCTCGCCCGCAGGTAGTGGAGAGGCAGATGACATGGCACTCTCCCCTACCTGCGGACGGGTCTGGGACAGGGAATCCCTGCTGGTGCATGGTGGTGCATTCACAGGGACAAGGACAGCAACATGCACACGCCCCTCCGTGGTGACCTGTGCTGCCTCCTGACCCTGGCCCTGGACTGCACCACTTGCACCAGTGGTACTACCCCCACCAGGCCCCATGTGCGGCTCAGTAGCGGGCTCCTCCTCCTCTGTGGAGACCACCAATCTGGATGTCTCTGCACTGTCTTCCACCATTGCAAGCCCCTGTGGGGGCTCACCCGGCCCTTCCGCCACAGCCGTAGTGGCAGACGCGGCACCAGCCCCCTCGCTCCCGGATGATGGCAAGTCCTGGGAGGGTGGCTGGGCCTTGCTGTCGCTGCCCGGTGGAGGCATCCCCGCCGCTTGGCTCCACAGCGCCGTCTCCGCCTTCTTTTTCACTTGACGCTGTGTAGAGGGAGACATAGAACACAAGCATCAGGGTACAGTACAATATTCCCCTAGACAGGAAGCAATAACACATGAGTGGCAGTTTCAAACGTCACTTCCATCCTGTCCCTCCACAACACATGGGTGAATGCACGCAACACACATGCAGAAACAGGCACGGCGCATGCAAACAACATCAACATCCTTGTACAAGGGCCTCTATTAACCAAAATGTTGCCTTCGAACTCACATGCATCATGGCTCACACTGATCCCATGCACACACATCACCGCAGGGTCATGCATCATGGCTTATACACCACTGACACAGTGGACAGACACAGTGCATACAACGGTAACCGCACTGCATGAGTGAATGCACACATCATCACGGACATGTGTCATGCATCCATGGCGTTTCAAAGTCACACACACACTTCTCAGACACACACATATGTGCACCATACATGTACATGACAGCAGCACTCATCCCTCACACCCCCTCCATGTCCAAGAACAGAGACTGGCATGCTTTCATGTGTGCATTTGGCATACAGCTCCCCATGTTGCATTGTAACACATGCACGACCATGATGTCCCTGCATACACACATCCATACATGGCCTATGTCGCACATACAGGCAAGTATCAGACTACCACCACACTGCAACATGCCCTGTCTCACACACCAATGCTTGGCCACTTACCGCTCAACTCCAGACGGGTCTTCCTCCGAAGGATATGGGCACGGAGTGCTGGGCATACGCGTTCCAGAACCCACATCTGGATGTCACTCATGCTGACCTGGCCCCCCTCCGTGAGGCGCCGGGCCTTGAAATCCTCCCAGCGCTTCTTGACGTGCTTGATATCGCGGGTTGCCACCCCCTCCGCATTGATGGCAACCACTACGTCGTCCCAGATCCTCTCCCGTCCTTCCTTGTTGGCACATGATGTTCCGAAGAGGGCATCAAAATGCCCCAGGACATGCTCCACCAGGACACCAACTTCCTTCACACTGAAGCTGGTGGCCCTCTGCCTCTCTGGCTGGGGGTCGCCAGTGGTCTCAAATGGTGTTTGCCCTGACATGGCGACCCCCGAGGCAGGGGTGGGTGGGCAACTGGGTCCTGGAGCTGGGCTGTGGAGCGATGGTATCCCAGTCGGGAGTCTTCTGTTCCAGCAGGGGTGTACACAGCAACTGGACCCCTGACTGATGTGCAGACACCAAATAGCAGGGCACGTGGGCAGCAGGCAGGCAGCAGCAGATGGCAGGTGGGAGCGTGCTCGGGGCGCTGGAGGCAGTAATTCGGCCTTCTGGGCAGGAGCGTGGTCTTCCGTGTGTTGTTGTGTGGCCAGCTTGATACGGAGTGATTTGGCACGTGAAAATCTTGCACGTCTGCATGTAATTCGAGGAAAGGCCCTTAGCACCTAAATGCATCTGTGACGAAATACGCGCGGGCGTTTCCCTCGTGACGTGGGCATAGTGGTTCAGCGCGCGTGAAAAAACTGCATGTCCACATGTGAATGCGTGTAATCCGAGGAAAGGGCCTACGCGCGTCTGTAAAGTTACGCGCACGCACTTTTTCCTCGTGACGTGGGCATAGTGAATCAGCACGTGAATACACCGCACGTACGCAAATTCATTGGACCAAAGGCCCTTAAGCACGTAAGCGCGTCTGTGACGTGACGCGCAAGGGCGTTTCCCTCAACACAGGTGCATGTTCATCGTACACGTGCAAAAACTGCACGTCCGAGTGTCAGCTCGTTTAATTGGAGGAAAGGGCCTTAGCGCGTATACGGGTAAGTGACGTTGTACATGTGGGCCGGTTTAAAAGGTATGTGTAGGACGCCATTTACTTGTACGTTCTTTTCGTGGAGAGCGAGTGGGTGAATTTTGTACTTCTTGTCGGTTCACACACGATTACTTCACAGCGTTTCAAGTTCATACTCCCTGTTACCTCTAACAGTGTTCAATTTTTTGGTTGGCCCTGTTTCCTCAAACAGCGTTCACTTCTTCTTTTGTCCTGTTTCCTCAGACAGTGTACTATTCTTCTTTTGGCGGGGGTGTTGCCAACGCGCACACGCGTGTCTTTTTCATGTTCTTTTTCCAGGCATACGGTGAGTCGCGCACATATTTACCAACTGTGCTTGCCCCGTGTGTCGTGTACCCCTTCAGAGGTCATTGTAGGCTGCGTGTATTACGCATACGCTTATTTTTGTGTTTCTGGGTGCCACAGCGTAGTGCGGGTTCATTTTTCCACGCACGTGGTCTATGAAGGGTTGCGTGCACGTTCATTTTTGTTTTCAGGGTGCCTGTGCGTTGCGTGACCCGTCATCTTCCCCCAGGGGTCACAGACAGCCTTGCTAGAGCACTAGGGTACGAATTCCATCTAGTACCCCACCCCTTTCACCCCAATTGCCCAGGACAATAGTTTACTGCTACTCCCATACGCACAACAACATCAGTGCCATGGTTGGGAGGCGACCACGCGGTAAGGGAGGCAAAGGTGGCTGACCTTAAAAAGGTGGGTGTGGTGGGCACGGTAGGGGATGTGGCCAAGATTTGCAGAGTGCTCCTAGACCCCCATGTGTGGGGGACCAATCAGGGACACCCATGCCCCACCCCCCCATGGTTGTGAGAAACGTAGCTGACACCATCCCAGCTCAGCCCTTGTTGGACCGGCCCATTGTGGCACCTTAAAGACTCCCAGGCTGGCTTCCAGGTCAGCAAGTCTAAGCCACGAGTGGCGTGCAAGTTGTTGTCACCAGGCCACGTGGATCTGGGCAGCAATGTCATCTGCTGCCCCAGGTAGGCAGGGTGGGGAGGCTGCAGGGGCAGCTGCAGCTCTATCCACCCCAGCTCTGAGTCTCCCAGCCGGGACAGTGTCGGTCCAGGTCCATCAGACCGACGTTGCCCCTGCCAACATCCCCCTGCAGCCAATGCCTGCACCAAGACCTATTGTCATTGTGCATTCGCACACTCCTAGTACACAGTCCACCAGCACTTCTGCCCCTACTGAAAAGAGCGGCGTAAGCCACTCAGGATCCGCACCACCTTTGAAAAATAAGAAGAAGGGTGCTCTGGCCCTACAGGCTGAGACCCCAGACACGGCTACACACTCCGGCACGTCGAGGAAGCCTAGCTTTAATGATGGCGAACTTGATGCACTTGTGGCCTATGCGTCAGAACATAGCCGCAAAATGGTGGTGTCTGCAGGGTGCAAGACCACACCTGGTCAATGTAGGGCACACTGGCAGATCATCGCGGACCACATTAGTGCCCTTGGATTTGTGAGGCGCACAGCTGATGATTGCTACAAGCGGCGGAATGATCTGAAACGCAGAGCAAAGAACAAGCTGGCCTCAAATCATGCCTCTACTCTGGTGACTGGCGGTGGGTCTCCACCAGAAGACAACCAACTCACTGAACATGAGTCTGTTGCTGGAACCTTCATCACAGAGGAACAGATCCAAGGCATGGGAGACCTACCTGATTACGACGCATTGTCCGGTGAGTGCCCATGCATGTGTGTGTAATCCATGTGTATGTTGTTTGGGTGACGGGTTCTGATTGAGTGCCAGGTGAGGGTGTGTACTCCAGAGTGGTATGGGTCACCCATGTGCTTACTCCAATACATTCACATGCCTTGGATTTGGGTATGACAGTATCCCTTCTGCCCACAGTAGCCAATTAGCGCCACATTACTGCAGTTGCCCTTGACCTGTCAACTTGCAACAACATTGTTCAGATTTTTTCAGTGTTCATTCTGGCTGATTGTTTCAAGTCTCCCATTTTTGCAATGCATTTTTCAGCCCTAATGCCACATATGTGACATGCTTCTGTAATTGATTACACCCCACATTGGCCCACATTTGTTGCCTTGTTATGTGAATGATTAGACCATTCAGGCTGATTGAGTATTGGCCTGCTAACATTCATTTTTGGGGCCTGTTTGAATGTGGAACATGATAGTTGTTTGCTGTCATGTTAAAGTGACCAACCATTGATGTGTACATCTGCCTATAATCACTGTATTATTGTACACTGGATGTGTTTCAGTGTGTGGCACATGCATCTTTTGCCACACTATTTAGCATTTTTCATCTCATCATGTCCATCTCACATGGATGGGTGACAGTACTCATTCACTGACATATCGCTGTAGTTGTCTAATGTACCATGGCTATGCTACATGCCATCTGTGTGCTGGCATGTGTCAGGTATGTGTATTGGACATGCCACTCACAGGCTAATGTGTGATGCCAGTTCTACCCACCATGCAGCAAGTGTGTTGCTTTTCCATCTTGGTGTCCTCAGTGTCTGCTTTTTCCCTCCCCTTCCAACTCATTGACAGTGCATGCATGCCAGGGTTATAGTCATGTGGGACATGTGTAAATCATGTACAGCATCTCTGTCTTGTCAGGCCTATGTGTGTGCTATGGTGCTCATGCCTGTTTGCATTTGTTGTATTTCATGTTTTTGCAGGTGATGACGCACTTGATGCTGGTGAGGTTGAGGAGATGGTGCAGACCCAGGAGGGATCTCAGCCACGACCGAGCACCAGTGGAGGACGTGGTGTGGTGGTGGGTGAAAACCCTTTGTTACTGCAGACCATACTGTCCAGGGGTGCCTCTGGGTGCACCTCCCCAGACCTCTATTCAGGTGCTGAATCGGATGATGAGACTTATGTGCTGTCGCAGGTGAGTGCTTTTGGCAGGGATTCTGTTCTGTCCAACCCACCTGTACCAAAGGTAGAACCCTCTATGGGAATGTCAGTGTTGGTAGGTCCGCCTTTGGCAGTTACGGATGCAAGTTCACACTCCACAACATCTGATCCTGTTCCTGGGCCAGCAGATCAGAGGGGGAATGCAGTCCTGCAGCCTCAGGCAGTGCCAGCACAGCAAGGTGCAGATTGCCTTGCCTCAAACAGGTGTGGTGCCCGCCGACGTGGTGGCCGTGCGCTACCAGGCAATACTGTATGGGAAAACTCCATGTACGGTGTGGCAACCCAACAGGCAGCATCAGTTGAAATGATGGCTCGGGCAATGGAGAGGGTGGCAACTTCCATTATACCCCCTGAAAGGCAGATGGAGCAACAACAGCAGGCAACAGACTCCATTTGCCAATCACACAGGGAAGGGAAGACATGTTGGCATCCAACAGGGACTGATGGGTGGCACTGGAGACTCTGCACGAAGCCATATCAATAGAGTCACAGGGCCACAGGGAAGCCCTGAGCGTATAACTCCATAACATCAGGGAGACTCTGCTTGAACTTGAGGCTTCCCAAAATTTTAGGGCAAAACAGCAGCTGGAGCAGCTCACACGTTCGCTCTCAGCTGAGCTGCAGGCAACCCGTGAGGACATCCGGGCATCACGCGAGGCCATGCGTGCAGAAATGCAGGCAACTCGTGAGGTGCTGCATGGGTACCTCTGCACTATCATCCTCCAGAATCAGACCTTCCAGACCTGCATGCTTGCTGCCATGGAGGACCATACCAGGGCTTTGCGTGGGCTGCCTCCCATTGCACCACCACCTCCTGATGCAGCAGCAGAGGGTGAAGAGACCGACAGCAGTTCTCCCACAATGGCATAGCCGTGCAGGCCATGAGTCCCCGGAGGTATTTTTCTTTCCCAACATCCATGCAGGTGGGTGTTGGTGTGCACCCTGTCCTCGAACCTCCTGGGTGGCCTCCCCCCTGGCCCCCACATGGTCATTTTAGATTTATTTTTTTTATTTTTTTACAGTGTGTTGCCTTGTGTGGCTCCCGTGGGCATCCACTGTGTATTCCGGCTGGGCACATTCAGGCTTGTCCTGAGTTTGGGTTAGATGCTTGGGTTCATGATACACACACCCCTCCTGCTTCCCATTTCCATGGGCTTGCAAAGGGTGTGACCAAGTGACAGTGACTTACACTGTGACATTGGGCTCCCATGAGCTGTATGGGCAGTCTGTGGTCAATACTGTGTGGACATCCCTAGTGGGTATTGTTGTTGTATTGAACACTGCATGGTGTATTGATATGTGCTTGTGCATCCATGTCTTCCTCAAAATTTGCAGGTACCTTCTTCATGTATTCACAAGGCCGTCTCCTTTGCAGATGGAGTTCATGTTGTATGCAGTACACTGACATATTTGCGTGGCAGCAACACTCTGCAGTTGGAAGGGGTCGATGTGCTGGCTTATTCAGGTTGTAAGACTACCACTACTTTGACTTTGTACTGTCATGTTTTTGCAATGTTTCATGCTGTGTTGATGTATTGTGTTGGTGGTAAGTATTTGGTCATGTGTGCTGTTTGTTATTGATTACTGGGAGCATATTGTCTGTGGGCTGTTTCCATTTGGGACAGTGCACTTTGTTACACTTGTGTCAGGTCTTGTGCATTGCTTTGTTTGCTTTCACATTGCATGACATTCCATGGTGTGTTGGGTGGCGGAGATGGGGAGGGGTTGGGTGACATGGCGCTATTTTCATGTTGTATTTTGATAGGGGGTAGTCATTCAAGCAGCATGAATGTATGTCTTTTAATGACACAGCATTGGTTGTCTTTGGGTGGGTAGGGATGCACACAATGTAACACTTCCAGGTGACCAATCTCAAGTGGGTATGGTTGTGACAGTTGACTGTCCCTTATGTCATCATCATTGATTGTCAGCTGGTATGTGCCAGGGCTGTGTGCACTCCACAGGGGTGTGATTTTAGGTCAAGTAATTAGCCACCAGCTGCGTACGGGCTGCCTCACCACGTGCCCTTTCCCCTCCCTTGCGCAGTGGCCGTGCATGTGGTTGGGGATGTGGAGGCACCACCAGGTCCACCGGCAGGCCCCGGCGTGTTGCAACGTTGTGCAAGACACATGCTGCCACTATGATCCTGCACACTACTGGGGGAGCATATAGCAGCTGCCCACCAGAACGGTCAAGGGAGCGAAAGCGTGACTTGAGCACTCCGAATGTGCGCTCCACTATGCCACGGGTTGCAGTATGGGCTGTGTTGTATCTTACCTCAGGTGGTGTGGTGGGGTTCCAAATTGGCGTCATCATGTGGGTGCTCAGAGGGTAGGCACTGTCCCCTGGGGAGGTGATGATGGGTATAATTAGTGGGGTTGTGACATTACTCAGTATCTGACATGCATGGATGTGCAGTGGCATTTATACTCACCAAGCAGCCATGTATCGCCATGCCGCCCAGCTTCTAGGTCCCGGTTTAGGGTTGACATTCTGTATATGAAACTGTCATGGGTGGACCCTGGATAGTTGGCATATACTGAGATGATGATTCCCTTGGGATCACATACTACCTGCACTTTGATGGAATGCCAGTGCTTGCGGTTTCTATAGATGTGCTCTGATGCCCTGGGAGGACGTAGAGCCACATGGGTGCAATCAATGGCACCTAGCACTTTGGGGAAGTGTGCCACCCCATAAAAATCCTGGACAACAGCCTGCCTTTCTGCAGGTGTTCTGGGCCGGTATATGTGCCTGCGGACTGAGTGGCATGCAGTCATCATGGCCAAGACCTGGTGTAGGCAGCGTGACTGTGTGGCCTGTGACACCCCCCCACTATGGCACTTGTCTGCTGAAATGACCCAGTAGCCAAGAAGTGCAGTACATTGAGCACCTTTTCCAAGGGGCTCAGTGCTTGGGAACACAGGGTGGGTGATGTGAGGTCATCCTCCCACTCACTCACCAGGTTGAGTATTATGTGAGGTGGAAACCTGTACCTCCCATACATCTGGTCATCAGGCATCCCAAAAAGGTTGGTTCTGGGTGTAAAAATTCCGGCCCTGACTATCCTCCTCCTCCTCCTGCAGTATCCCACGGCCACTGCTGTGAGGAACGGTATATTCATTGTAGCGTCTGAGCTTGTTTGTTGTTTGCGACACTTTTATGCTGCGCGGGTCCACGTACGCCTGCTTCCTGCTGGCGTACGTGTTTCCGGATTAGCGCATCTTTTTTGGCACACGCATTAGCCCCGTTCGATTCCATGAATATGTGCTGTAGGCGTGCGTGTGGGCGTTCTCCGCATTTGCCTCCTGTACTTCCCCCGTAACGCCCACATTTTCACGCATTGTTCCCCATTCCACGTGTTACGCCCCGTGTTCCGCCTCCTTTTGTTGTGTGCGCTGTGTTAAGTGCGCTTTCGCTGTGCGCGTAGCGCCCGCTGTTTGATGACGTGTGCGCCACGCAGGATTTTAGCGCACATCCATGGATTTACACGCGCACAGACTTCCATGAATCGATGTGCATGGGTTTCGCTGCGATTTTCGCACTTGCGCTGCGATTCGCACGCTTTTGCATGCTTGCGTGGAAATTTTTAGCGCACATGAATCGGCCTGTTAATCACCACCCAACACCCGCATGTCCAAAAATGTCCCAGGAAAAAGCTAACAATGACAACAACATGTCCCCAATGTACACAGTGACTAGAACTTGCCCCGCACCACATCTTCATACTTCCCCCAGGAAAAGTAAAATATTGTCCACAAATCCACATGTGCTCCTAGCACCCTTATGTCCCAAATGCAAAATGTGCCATGCCTCCCTGCACCTTGAATTTCAAAACTGCCCAACAAATACTAATTGGGACACCACAGGAGGTCATAACACAAACACAACATGACCAAAATTATACAGGCCTCAAACTAAAATTTTCCCATGATCACCCCCTCTAAACCGACCTAACCTGACTCTGTAGAGGCCACCATACAACCACAACAACAAAATAAAATACCAGCCTCATGTGGCAAAGTTGACCAACTAACCGGTTATTCATCCCCACAACAGTCTAATGCCCCGGGGACTACAAACCAGGCCAAAAAACAGGATGAGGTTGCCACAAGTTCCTTTAACGATGCTCACACCTAGCACAGATGATGACTGCAAGCCAGTTCCCTTCCAGCCATCGAGAACTTGCCCTTTAGACCACACCATTGCCCTCCTCTGGCTTCCAGCTGCCCAATCATCTTTGCTGTTAGTTTCCTCCCCTGTGGCACTGACAGCCCCAGATCAAAACTTTGCTCGTCTTTTACACTCTGCTTCTCACCGCACAGTTATCCATGGGTTTCTGTGCCCCACAGAAATGTGCCACCACAAGATGCAAGTCAACGTTCCATGCGCCGTGACTGCATCACTAGTCCAGGCTCACCATTTCTCCCTTAAACGCCAGAGGGAAAGGATCCTCTCTCACCCTGAACACAGGTACATGGCTCTTTGTGCCCTGCACAGTGGGGACACCCTCCATCAGCCGCCCCTGGCTTCTGGAATACTCTGCTTCTCTGTGTCCATCTGCCACTCACCACCACAACACTGTGCCAGCAACAGCAAACCAGGAATCGGCAGCTCCTCCATGGCTCTCCTCTGATGCCGCACTACCAGTGCTGCGTGCTGCTCACCGCCATCCCTGCCAGCACGCCCCTGTCTGCCATACCCGTGCTGCCCAGCCCACAGGCACCTGAGGACCTCCAAATCATCCTTCATACCAGCAGCCCCACTGAACACCTGTGCCACATGGCCTACAGGCACCCAAGGATTCCAACTGTCCAGCTGTCCCCCCTTCCACCTGCTGGCTCCTACCACGCCAGCACTGCTGTCTCTGTCGCCTGGCTTGATACAACCTCCTTGGCACAGGTTTGCTCCACCCAGGCTGCAAGCCTCAAGGTCCATCCAGCTTGGGGCCCAATCACCTGCCGGCTCACTCAGGGCACCAGACCTGCAATGCCCAGCCTGCAGGTACCTCAGGACCATTCTGCCTGGTCATGACCCCAGCTGGCACTGAAGAAGATGGATGTGTTACCTGGAGGCAGTATCCTGTCTACCTGTTGCTCCCTGCACAGCATCTCTTCCAGGTATCTCCTTGCCACACCTTTAAAACCACCTTGTCACCAATGTAAATATCCGGGTACTTACTGTAACATACCATGCAGGAGACTTCAGGTAAGATGTAGGCATGTTTAGTCCGTCCATGTTGTAAAGAGACAGGAAACTATCACATCCACTCCAGCTAGCCTTTAGTTTCAACTGACACTTTTGGAACACACTACACAGTCACTCACACAAACACTCCAAGGTGACATCACACTATTCCACTCACCTTGCTACACACACAGAGTGTACAACTAAACCCAAGCTACAACAGCATCCTTCCTGGCTGCCAAACTGAAACCTTGGGATATTCATAAGTTCTTAGGTTTGCTTCTGTGTCTCCCTTTCCCTAAAACAAAAAAAAATTGATTGTTGGAATTATCTTGTTGCCTAAAAAAGCCTACTGTTTCTTCCATTGTTCTGCTGCACTACAGCTAAAATGTGTCTTCCCATCAGTGTGAACTTTCCTGTTCATACCCTTTGGGGCTCCCTTCGCAGATATATGTTTCTCCTCCTAGCCTTATCTGCCCCTCTAATATCTTTCGTCGATATGGCTCCTCACTTATTGATTTTGCCAGTCTACTTTGTTGTTTTTATATTATCCATCTATTCCCGACCGACCTTTGCATCTTGCCTCGCCCCCTTACCTGCTTTCAGACTGCATATGCACTGCTTCTGACCAGTCCACGATTTGAGGGTTCACATGAATGTCTTCCCTGATATAAGGTACATTCTTCATGTACTCAATGATGAGATGCCTTAGTCATTGCCATGTAATAATATTTCTGAATAGATGCTAGCTTAACTTCTATAAGGATCCAGTTCCCATACACTTCCCAGGCCCTATACTTCAGCAGTGATGGTTTGACATGTCTCAGAAGCCTGAGTAAGTTGGGTGCTTAAGTCTAAGATCATTACCAGCAAGCATATCCAAAATCCCCTTGACAAGATTCCATTGGTGATGCTTCCCAGGTGCAGATTTTCATCAGATGTTTGGGGTGTCACCTGTTAGAAATATGTGCCTTTTATCTAAGCACTACCCCATTGGCCCTGTACCATAACATTCGTTGTATATAAAGATGTCTGTGTTGCTAGTTTCAAACACACTTCTTTCAGTGAAATTATGTGATATAATGCCCAGGGTTTTAGGTGAATGTAACTCAGAGTCCCCTAAAGGCATATCAGGAGTATACAATGATTCATGTGGTCCAATAATGTTTAAAGGTGTTCTCCCAAATCGGCCATGCAGATGACATACAGTGGACAAGGTAACCAAGATGGAAAGCCTTCCATATGGCAACATACCTATCACCCCCCAGTTATTGTACTGGTATGTTCAATATTTAGGTTGTTCACTGATTTTCAGATTCCTGGCACTGGTGTGCAAAAATGCAAGTGAGGTTTGCAGTGTTTGCTGTAAAGCTCAATAAACATGAAAACAACTAAACTGATTTCTTTCACTTCATGGCCGAATGAGGAGGGGGTGGCACTGGAGTCCTTTTTGGCTACTGTCAGGAAGTATTTCCTCATCAATTACGTCGTTGATTGTAATGCTGACATAAATGCCAATATTTCTCTCCCAGTATAAGTGGACTACCATTGTGATGATGCGTGGACCCTACCAGGTATATTCTTGGTTAGAATGTTGAGGTTTATGCTGAGCAAAGAAATCATTCTGTAATTTACAGAGGCTTCACTTGCTTTTGAGAGCAATATCCTTTCAATTGCAACAGTAAGAAACTATGCATTTCGCGTTATTTTGTTTCCCTCACATTGGTTACTTGTCTCTGTTTCTCACTGTTGCCTCTTCCGGCTTTTATGAAAATCCATCTGTGTCTGTTTTGGTGTTTGAATGGTTCACTCTTGAGAATAAACTGGTGATAGGGCTAAAACCTGTGCTATATCAAATCCATGGTACTATTAAATGTTTACGGCTTTTAGAATGTGTTTTTCTACTTCATCCTCAGTTCAGTTAGTATTGGGAAAACAACACTACATAGCTATTCCATGATGTCATTTACATTTATTTTAAGCTCAAACAAGGAGTTAACTTGGTGAGCTGGGAGCAGTGTGTGTCCATATACCTTTTTAATGTTCTATAAGTACTATTTTTTTAACAGTATTATCTTTCTGATAGAAATAAACTCTTTCATGAGTTGGCTTTTGATCGTGTGAGTTCTGGAGTATGGCCTTCTTTCATGGTCAGATTAATGCAAACATTGCTGTGTATGTTACTGCATTCTACAGCATCCACCTTATCCCATATGGAGAGGCCTCAACTCAGATATGCAAACACAGTCTATATTCAATGTTGAATTCTTATTTCCTGGACAGTATAAAATACTATCTTCAGATTGAAAACATCCAAATTCTTTTAAATCTCTTTTTGGTTCAAGCATGATCTTAATAGCTTTTTTACACATTGTGAACCTTTAAATAAGCTAACACGTATACAACACACTTGCATATATCTCATAAGTAAATGACAACACAGCTTTATTTCAATTTTCACATACCTGTCCCTCACAGAGACAGGGCTCTGAAAAGTAAACAAACTCTTCTTCTCTGCTGTACATTCCCATGGCATATTGTGCTTTCAAGTCATCTTCAAATTTAAGATCAGCCACATTGTCAAACAATTTAAGTAAGTGTCTTGTAACCTGTGCGTATATACAAATACAATTTGCATGAAATAATTGGTTTGTTCTTGAAATACAACAGTCGCACTCACAACAAAGTAAACACATTTTAAAATATACCTGTTTTGGTTGAGTTCCTTTGGAAATGATTTCCAGCAAATCCACAGCAGAAACAAAGTAGAATCTTGGAAATGTAAGTCTCTTGCCCTCCAAGTAATCCGCTAAGGATTTCTCACAATTTGTAAGCCTATGAAGAAATTACAAAAAATAAAACATAAATGCAATACCAATGTTTGAATTGTTAGCTACTATCAGCTATTTTTGTTAAATATAAGAATATGTAGGTCTTGAAAGTAAATGGAAAATGAGCTGCAAGTTATCTGGAAGCAAGACCCATACATTTTACAAAAAACAATTTCACTATTTTTTCAGATACCTTTTCCTTTAGTGCAGTTCACTGAGGCGAATTGCAAAGTTCATAAATGTGGAGTACATTATCTACGTTATTCTAAAAGAGATCAAATAATTTGAAGTTATGTATTAAACTTTACCCTGTTTTACATGTCAGTAATAGTTATAGGTAACTTCTGAGAACCAAAATAATGCTAGTAAATGCTCTCATGAAGAGAGCTGCTTTGTGTAGGGATTACAGTCTGTCAAAGAATTATAGATTCAAACATAAAGTGAACCATTGTTTTTCCTCCAACCGTCCATCTTGAATTTGGCAGTGGGTGCACAGCCGTCTTTATTTTTGTATTATAAAATAAAACTAGATGAATGTATGCCTTACTGTCAGAAAAGGGTACATTACCATGGAATGCAAAGTAATCTATACTATTTTTCCATGTTTATTTTAACTGCTAACTTTTGGTTATAACATTTTAACAAGTACAAGCAAATTATAACCTGTTTCAATAATTGTAATCGATTTTTATATGAACTAGAGAAGTTAAAGTTTCCAACATATAAATTATTAAAAGAACACCAAATTCATTGCCGTACCTGAAATGGTGTAGAATTGAATCAACCTAAGCATGTAAAGAGCAACAAGTTCTGAAGATTAAACAATAAGGTTAGCAGTGATGAGCTGGGAGATGGGGTTGTGATTTTGAGGAAGAAAATGCAGACAGTTCATCTTGTTTTATTGGAAAATGTATCACTTATTCACTATATTAGGCCTGAGCTGTCACAAAAGGGAAAGTTTGGAATGCTGGAAGGATTGGCTTTTGCAAGAAAGGAGGGCATGTCTTACCACTATAGACTAAGTGGTAATGGCTAATGATAATATTATACACCCCTTCTTCTGGAACGTAAATATTCAGGCATCATCCAAGGCAGCTAGACTAATTCAGAGAATTCAGAGAATTCAGAGAATTCCTCTGTTCATCTAATATTATAGTCTTGGAATCCCGTACAAGCTGGGATAACCTGGAATTTCTTATATAGCCCATTGTCCCAACGCTACTCCCTACCAAATGATTTGAAATCCGCCCAGCTGCCATTTAGCCCTCTGCGATGCTCTGCTAGCCTGCCAATTCTTTTATCTGGCTGCAGCATTGCTCCTCACCAGTCCATGCCTGCCCCTGTCACCTGCAGCATGCTTCCATGTCAGTCCTGCTCCTTCTCATATCAGCATCCGCTAATTCGTACTGAGATGCAGACAGTTGCCTGGGAACCTTCCAGCTAAATTCCCTTTTTTACCAACTCATGTTGTCTTATGTAGACTATTCATTGTGTAACCCTCCAGATATGTTGTATTATAAATCCCATGATCCTTGACCATTATATTAGCTGGCTAGGGATCATTGGAGTTAAGATACAAAATATCTGGAGGGCCTCTTAGTGAATAACCATGCTATATAACAGGGGTCTACAACCTTTGGCTCTCCAGGTGTTCCATGGCACATCTCCGATTAACCCATGTGAGAATACCCTTTGCATTTTAACTGCCTATTATTAGTGTTTGAAATCCGATAATGCCAACACCTTCATCTTTTGCAAGCCTTACATTATTCCATGTAATCTGGGGCTTTGATTGCACCATACAAAGAAACTAAAATGACCTTGTACATCTTTAAATAATTTTATAGTAATGTTTATTGATCTGGAATCAGAAAAATACATTTGGTAAGTATACACATATTGAATATACTAGTTTGACCAGTTCAGCGTAGGGTCGATAGCCATTGCAACTGTGTACTGGCCTCTTTCAGAGCAGTTGTGTAGATTGTCTGGAATAACTTTTCCCTTTCTTGTGCGACATTCATCTTTAGATATTTCATCATGTTTTAGGGACGACCAGTTCTACTGTAAAAAAAAAGGCCTGCCCAATGCATTTGCTTTATAATTAGAGGATGCCCCAATGCTGTAAGTATATGTGTTCATTTTAGATACGTAGTAGAGGTGTCACAAGTATATACATTCAAGTCATTCACATACAGTCTGATCCTCCCACACCGCACTTTAAAGTGAATATTGAGATATTTCTTGTAAGTATTCTCTCTGCCAACACCTAGACAAAGACCCTACATAAAAAGAGGGACAAGGGGGTGTCATCCATTGTACATATGTAATTTCTGAGTACTTAATAAAAATAAATAAGCATGGCTTTTTTGACTAGTGCATTTAGCCACATGCGCCCACCACAACTTTTGAGACAATTGCTGTTAAATAAGTACAACTATAAATGCTGTTGCCTCTACCCACGTGGTAATCAATATGGTGTTTGCACTAGTCAGTCAATGGCTATGAGTGGTTTCTAATTTTCGCGGCTTTCCGTCCTCTACTGGAGCATTTGAATTCTCGATTACAGAGGACTGTTTACCTTCCTTTACTATATCTGGTATAGGATCTTAAACTACTAGACTGTGTTCTATACTCCTAATGAGACGCCTCTACATATGTTTAGCTCTGCTAGTCCTCATCTAAGTACAATGTGTTTTTACACATATTATCACTTCTGTGAGATCATCTCAAATGCAGTACGCCAGTATGTTCTGAAAGGTACTGATTATCTTGATCTCTACAGCATTTACAGTTTATTCCATTCTATCTGCTCGTTTAGCTCTTTCTCAATACTTTGTGATAAAAATAATTTCTTGTTCTTTTTTGAACAATTGCTTTTTTTATCAAGATTGTGATCATTGCTTGCATGTATGTTATGCAGCAATTCATCTGCCTTGTGTAGACATTCTACAAAAAGTTCAACCAGTGGTGGTGTGTATTTTATTTTGTATGCAACTCTTATGTTCTGTAATGTGGGTTTTCACTCTTCTTTTGGTTTTTCCCACATATATCAAGTTGCAAGGACACCAAACAGCATAAACTGCCCATGATAATACCTGAGTAAGCCAAAAATGGAAAGTGCCCAAAAGCTAATTGGAGGAAAAGGTATGCAATTACATCAGGCGAGTGGTGGGGGGAGGACGCTATGTGAGGTTGTAAAGTCGGGTGTGGTTTGGAGAGCCAAATACAGGATGAACATTTTCGGCTTATCAGGGGAACACCAAGGGAATCTCGTGAGATTACCACAGCTATGCCGCAAGGCGCGCTCATAAAAGAAAATGTGTCACACAAAACGAAGAGTGATGGGGGCAGTGGAAGATGGTAAGTGAGTGAAAAAGTAATTGAGGGAAGTGGGGGAACCAAGGAAAGAGGATGTGGGCACATCGTGAGTGCCTGCAAGGGTGGGCTAGAGTTTTGGATTTTTGAGCATTTCTTTTATCTGGGGAATACCAGAAGAATGGAAAGTTTAAAAAAAAGAAATGTTACACTTGCAGTGATCATATCTAGTAGACAGGGGGCAATGGATATTGTGCCACTGGCCATGGCCAAAGGCCATGGTTAGTGGGCCTCCAAGAAACCTATATGTGCAACATGCATAGTGTCCATAGCAGAAGGCTGTGGCTAGTGGGCCCCAAAGAAGCCTACTGGTGCAACAGGTAGAGTGACCAAGGACAAAGGCCATGGTGAGTGGGCCTAAAAAAAAAGAATGTGGCCACTAGGAAACATATTATATTCTGGGGTAATCTCAAAAGAATAGAGAGTGAAAAAAAGAAATCTTACACCTGCAGTGATCACATCTACTAAACAGGGGGGATGGGCCAGGTAAGAGCTCAAAATCCAATGCATTTCAGAGTCAAGACTGCTTCATCAGGGCTGAGCTATCCTAAATGTAAATTAATGCAAATCCAAAATATCACACACAAATTAATGAATATGCGGTAATACACATCAGTGATATTGCCATTATACAGAAACCATGTAATAAAATTAAAAATTCATACCGAATTGTCAGTGTGTTGCAAAACATTAGAAGGTAAAAAACAGAAACAAAATAGAATGTAAGTTTGCAATATTACAAAACTGTTAGTCTCAAGGAATGTGGTAGAAAGAAGTTTAGAAAATACCTTAATGGACTCAATCGGCCCAGTCTAATTCTTTCTCAATCGAGAAACTAATGGGTGCTAACACAATCGATTCCACAAGCTGTAACCAATCCAAAGACGGTTTTGGATTAGTGTGTGTCTAGAATATACACTATGTACAAGGAAAGTAAGTAAAGTATCGTAATGTTTGGGACAGCTGCTTACCTGCTGCAACAAAGAATGCACACAGTAGGGGGAGAACGTGCGAGGACGTGTGCCTCTCATGTTTAATAATGGTTGCCATGACGACTGCTAGGATGCCATGGTGGCCATCACAAGGTGTGGCCACGCCCATTGTGTCTCACATCCCGACCCCTCCAGAAATGGAGCAATCGGGACGCACCAGTCTTATCAATGTGCGTAAAATAAAATAAAATGTGTGTAATTTGGGAATAGTCCAGCGGGTGTGAATAAAAGTATGGTGAAGCCCCTAGGCCAGGGGCTAACTGAGGTAGCAAAGTGCAACGTGCCTGTGGATATGGCCAAGCCCACAGTGGGAAGTGTACCAGTCTCACCATGGAGAGGGGGAGATCGGTTTTCCATTAGCGTGTGAAATTGATGCAGGAAAACAAAACAGAGTGAAAAGCAAAAAGGATGTAACTCTTGGGGTGGGAGCCCAATTAAGTTGCACAGTGTGACCTGCATCTTGGTGTGACTACGTCTGTAATGTAAAATGCTCAGGTCTCCACATAGAAAGGATGTGATTGCATAATGTAACTGGGTGGCACCTAATTAACAGAAAAAACAAATGTATGTACTGAATGTATGCTGGTGCCTAATAAAGAAATGTGGGGCTCGATACGTGTGTGTGCCAGCTGAGAAATAATAGATATAAATGTGTGTACGCATGTGATAGTATGCTGCTGTGGCAAAGATGTTTGCATAACTATTGCAGCCAATGGAGGCCATAGGTATTGTTATCAATTAAGGGAACACCATAACTGGATGTTGATAAAGCAACGTAACAAACTAAACTACTAAATGTAACAGTATATGTGGCAAAAGGGAAAAAAAGACTTGTAAACAAAAACAACAATTCAAAACAACACTTCATTGAAGTAGAGAAATAGAAAGCATCCTGGTATGGAAAATGTGTCCATGTCCACAATTGGTATATCATTCAAGTCTACCAAAGGTCTATAGTAAATTTCCCCTGTAAGCGAGAGGGATTAGATATACCATAGGTAGTTTATTTCTTCATTCAACACATTGGGGGCGAGAGAGCTGAGACGGTCTATCCAGAAAGTCTCTCTTCTATCCAGATTGATGTTCATATCTTCATGGGGATTTGATTTCTGTACAACTTCAACAATCTGGAACCTTATTTGCGGTAGGTTGTGTCTTTTCTCCTGCCAGTGTCTAGCCATCGCTGAGTTGGGGTTGGAGTTTCTAATGCATGAACTATGCTCATTCCACCTTGTTTTGGCATTGCGTTTGGATTTACCAATGTAGTACAAGCCACAAGGGCATTTAACAGCACAGATAATGTTACTGCTATCACATATTGCAGAGCTCTTTAGTTGAATCTTTTCGCCTGTGCGAGGAGGATTTATGGTATTACCCTTAGTAATGAAACCACAATTGGAGCAGTTAAGGCAAGAAAAGCTGACAGTCTTTTTTGTCATTGGTTCCTTGATCGATAATTTGGTAGAAATCAGTTCCTCCCTAGGGTTTCTGCTCCTTTGGTAAGCAAATACTGGTGGTGTTTTGAACATATGTTGCACTCTAATGTCGCATGTTAAAATCTCCCAGTTCTTTTTAATGATGTTCTTAATGTGATTAGTTTGTGTTGAACATTTAGACACATATACTAATGGAGGTGGAATTCTGTCTTCCTCCTTCTCATTCAGCAAGATATCACGGTCAATTGATTCGATCTTGGTGGTGCCAGTTTCTATGTCCATTTTCTTATAACCTTGTGCAATACATTTCTTAACCATCTCTGAATGTTCTTCAATGTAGTCTTCAGGGTCGCTCACTATCCGTTTGATGTGAAGCATTTAACTGGAGGGTAAAATACGGATTGGGCTGGGTTGGTGGAAGCTCGGAAAATGGAGGAGATTTTTACTATCTGTATCTTTACGATAAAGGCAAGTGCTGTATCCATTCATACTTGTTCTAATATTAACATCCAGGAAATGTATCTCTGTATTAGAAGTTTCATAGGTAAACTGTATCCTTGGATCTATGTCATTCATATAGGTGAAAAAATCCCTCAGTTCTATTTCTGTCCCAGACCAGATGCCAAAAATGTCATCTATATATCTGATCCACAGATGGATGTTCTTATTCCAAGTGGTATGCGATAATACATGATCCGTTTCAAATTTAAACATAAAACTTTTTGCATAAGCAGGGGCCATGTCGCCCCCATGGATTTTTCCGGACACCTTTAAATAAAATTGGTCCTTATATTGAAAATAGGAATTTTCAGCAATGAATTATGACAAACAAGGATACATTCTTTCTGTGCTTTAACATCTGCTTCTCTAAGGACCATCCACTCAATAGCTTCTAGTCCAAGACCGTGAGGTATTGACGTATATAGACTTTTGATGTCCACTGTAAACAAGATGTTGCTGGGATCATATCTGGTAGCTTTCAGTTGTTGCAGAAAGTGAGTGGTGTCCCTTATGTATGAATGGGTTTGTTGTATAAAAGGTTGGAGGAAGAAGACCACATATTTCCCTAAAGGCTGTAGTACACTGTTCATGCCAGCTACGATGGGTCTGCTTGGTGGTTTTGCAGAATCTTTGTGAATCTTGGGCAGAGTGTAAATGTTCGGGATCACCATGGTGATCAAAGCAAAGTTCAGCATTGGAATAGATGTTGTTTCTGCAATTGTATTATTTAGCCTTGTAGCGTGAGTAGCTCTCGGTCTAAAAAGGCTAGTTTCATGCTGCAATGAGTAAGTAGTCGCAGAACTAGATGAAGTATCCGAATATAGCACAATCAAGACTATAGGGGAGTTATCCTCTTTATTCTTACTAGTCGCTGGGACCACATGGTGAAGCTCACCATTTCTTAGACCCATGTTTACATGCCCTTCCACAAAACTAGGAACATGGCCAGGGAGTACATAAATGAAAGGGTGAGTGCAGGCAAATTAAACATAGTGAAAGAAGATGATATTCATTGGGCAAACGAAGGATAAATAAATAAACAATATCCATCACACACTTTGCAGGGCGAGTGAAATTCAATGGACACAATGGGGTAAATAAATCACAGTCTGACCCCTCAAAATGACTATCTCCCATGACTACCACCTCACCCTCCTCTTCCTTCACCTCACCAATCAGGGGCCACTGGCTTGGTGCGATGGAGCAAAATGAGATGGAAGGGTCCACTGTGTGTCCACACTGGCCACCCCTGGGCATAGGAGGAATGAAAGTGGCTGAGAGCGCAGGGGACCAGTGAGATGAAGGGGCTTCTGAATCAGTGATAGATGTTGTTGGATAACACAGACAGCAATTTAATTGCCATGAATTCCCCTCTGTCTGCCCTCAATTCTTCTCTCAGCCCTGCAACCTCCTCCCTCAAAACCCTCTGTTCCTGCAACTGTCTCTCCCCTGCTTCCCTCACCTCACTTGCCACCTCATGCACGAAACCCAGAAACTGTTGGTGAAAGTCCACACTAGCACATCCAGGTGTGGGGAACTGGGCCCTGGTGACATCTGGCTAGTCCCCTGAAGGTCCATTTGCAGCAGTTGCTGGTTGCCTTCATAGGTGGCCAAACTGCACCCAGCGGATAGGGTCAGTGTGGGCCCCTTTCGTGAATGTCTCACGTGACAAGGATGTGCCCCATGCAGGGTGGAAGGAGGTGTACACTCCCTGTGCCCTCATGCTGGCCCAAGCTCCAGAATGTCTTGCAGGGAAAGAAGGGTGTGAGACAGTCCAGGAAGGGGAGCTGGACTCATGCAGCTGGTGTCACGACCCTTGCCCAAAACCCCCTCTGGCAAACCCATTGACCAGGTGGAGTCAGGACTCGGGCCTCTAGAGCCTGGCATCCTCTTCAAAAGCCCTCATGGGGCCAGTCCTGGCACCTATGGCGCTAGGCTCATACACCTTGAAAAACAATGTGCTTGGGAACTACTTTATTGTATTGTCAGCCAACATGGAGGTATCCACATAGCTTGGGTCCTAAGAACCAAGCTATGCATTCTAGTGTTTTAGGTGTGGTAGCCTAGGGACTACTTTACCTGCACTATTTTGTTGGGGCTATTTAAACCACACCCGAGCAAGATAACATGCTTCACGTTACTTTGCAGCTTGCAACGTGATGCTCACCGTGTCCAGCTATTCCCTCGAACCTCGGAGAAGCAGAACCTGCAAGGAGACAAAAGGAACATAATTAGCAGCAGCATCTTACCTGCAGTCTTCATCTTTAAACACTTGCAGCTACTGAGAACAGCTTCCTCGAATCCTCACGCCTCCCGGACAGAACGACCTGAAAGAGGAAGATAGAGGCAACATTAAAGAAAGCAGTAGAGACATTTACAAATTACAAACTGCTCAAAAGGCTTACCTGGCTGGTCGTCTCTAGGCTGGCACCACTCCGGATATTCCACTCGCGCTGAAGAACACCGCGACCTACAAGGAAGGAAAACACAGGTTAGCAAAGGCAAGACTTTGCAGCGCTGCGCATAGCGCTTACTTACCGCATCATAGCGCTCTTAATGCGCCATCATTTAACCGCGGGGCTCAACCAAGCCAGTTCGCCGCGCTGAAGCTCCACATACCTAAGGGAGAAAAAAGAGACATTTTAAACAAAGAAAGGCATGCAGATAGCATCAAAACTAAAGAACAGCAATAAGACCTACCTGAACAATATCAAATGGGCCGCGTCAGTGAAGTAACTGGACCGCACTCGCCCATGAAAGACAACGCGCCCCTGCAAAGAAGGCAGGACGGAGAGCACGCCTAATTCTACCGCAAGGTGAGGAGAGGGCGCAAGAGGGACTGAAATCATACAGGAGTGGAGGGAGGATACTTAACCCAGTCGGTCAGTCTTAAACACAGTCCTCCTGTATTTTCAGGCAGAACCTTCCCCGCAGACCACATCAGGGCAAAGCTGAGAAGCATACCAGCGAGTAACCCGGCTGGGTGGCGTCCCTGTGGATACCAGGTGCGCGTAACAGCTGGCTGCGGGACAAAAAGACACATGGTGGGGGACAGGTGGAGCAGGAGGAGGCACAGAAGCTTCAGCAGATAAAATTACAGTAGTTTCTTGGGGACTATATGGCCTTGCATAACCTGTCTGCTACTGCTCCTGAACCTCCCATGCCTCACCTGGGCTTCCACCTCTGACAACTCTGCCTCTGCCATTCTCCTCCTTGTGTGCATCCTATGGGCGGGTCATAGCTCTGACACACTGCTGCCATCCTGGGCCATGGGGTCACTGGAAACTGAGGCTGCAAGACAGGAGCACACAATACAATGCACACACCAAGGGCGGTACTGCACACACATGTGGCACACACATTACTCCTACACGGCAACAGACACCAGACATGTGGATATCAAGCCAACACTATCCTGGGTTGGTGGAGCAGTGAACATGGCATGTGGCACACACATCTGGGAAACGATAGGCAAGACCGATAAGGTGAAGAACACCTACTGGGAATATGCAGGAGCTGATCGATGCACAAAACCCTCTCGTAGTACTCCAGGCAAATTTGCCATAGGACCGGAGTTTCAAGGGGCTGATGATGGCCCATAGCATGGGACAGGATGGATCCTTTGGCCCGACCTCCAGCAGCTTCTGCTCTGGTAGACCCCAAGTGCGCTGATGTGGTGTGGATCTTGGTCCAGGACTTGGCCTGTGCTGCCACCTCGTTGTGCCTTGAGCTGCGACTGGTGAGGTGCTCATACTTCATGAGCACCTCTGTCCCAGGACCTTCACCTGCTGTTGGGTCAAGTTGGGTTTTCGCAAACCAAGAGGTGGAGAGGAGGAGTCATCCCTTTAAGGTGGAGAATCGTTGTGAAGTGTGGGGGCGTTGTGGTGGTAGGTGCTGACTGCATGGTGGGAGCAGTCATGGCTTGCAGTGAGGCAGGGGCACCCTGCCCACTGGGGTTCACAACAGATCCCAAGTGGGTGGCGGTCCCCACGTCCCCTCTTCCTCTTCCAGAGTCGAGGGAGGTTGTGTTCAGGAATGCCCATGATGTCTTCGACAGGAGCATTGGGGACTGTGATGCATCCAAGGTATTTGTCCCTTCTCCTCAGGGGGAGCCACCCCCTTCGAAGGTAGGGAGGTGAACCAGCTGAGCAAGACCATCCCTAAGAGTCTGGGTAAGTGGGACTTCACTGTGAGTGACTCATTCCCAGGAGGAACTCCCTATTAGAGAAACACTGTCCACTTATATGGGAATTAATGTGCCTGCTGTATTGATTTCAATAACCGGTGATATGATTCCCATCTCGTTGGCTTTAGGTAATACTGGATTTAACCAAAGAAACAAAAAGGCCCTTTAAGAGTCAGTGGCAAACTTAAAGAGACAAAGAACCCAAAAAAGAGGAAGAGAGAACCTTATGCAGAGGAAGCCCTCTGATGAAGAAACGTCCTGGAGGCGCAGAGTGCTGCTGGGCCACAGAGCCAGCAGCAGCACAAGAGAATCAAAGAAGCAGAGACGAACGCTGGAAGGCTGGGAAAGAGAGCAGTGGAGCAACTGCTGAAAGGATGGGTTAAGATGTCCGTCCCACTTGGTGGCATGACCACAGGGTACCTGTGGTGGGCTGGAGCCCACAAATGAACACTGATACCAGGCACATCGGGAAACACAAGTCCTCCGCTCTGCCTGTGTGCACTGACACTGAGACGCTGAGAGGTTGGAAAGACCAGAGAGTGAAACCAGGGGAAGATGTCCCAACAAAGCACCAAACCACAGGAACCAGCCCAATGCTGAAGAAGGTAGCAAGGTTTTGCAGGGAAGGGGGAGGCTACTGGAAACAAGTGACTGTGAATGTGGGTTACAAGAGCATTCTATGAACATAGGTGAGGACCACAAGTGTTATCAAGTATAAAGAATCACGAGTCCTATAAGACACAATGAATCTGGATGATTCAGCCTATTACAGGAAAAACCAAAAGAAAAGCATACAAGCAGTTGGAGAAAGGATACAGGAAGGATCCCTTTGGTGTAAAGATGTTAATACGTTAAGAACTTAAATGTATAACATGAATTACAGACTCTCTTGAAGAGTGTGCAAGCAAGATTAAGGAACTTTCTTTATTGACTTTAAATACACCCTTTTTTCATTGGAAATGACACGAAGCCCAGAGAGCTTGGCCAAGGGAAGTCTTAACCAGAAGCATGGCGCTCTCAACCTTAGGTTCTTTTTTTTATATTGGTAGGGCCAGATAGAATTAGGATTTGGACAGAGAACATATTTTTGGTTTTTGGACGACTGACGAGCAACCATAGCTTAGTCTCTTAGGCAGGGGAAATTACCTTAGCGATAAGGATAGGGATGAATAAGCCTTTAATTTTATTTTAAAAAAGAACAATTTGAAATGTCCTCAGTGCATCTGACTCCTTCTTCTGGTTGACTGCAGGACATTGCGGTGCACCTGTACCGATGGGCATGGCAGTGTTCTGCTAGCCTGGGTGCACTCTCCTCATGGATGCCTCATGCCTTTGATGGATCAGGCACTGGAGTCCTCTGTGGTGGCCTGCCTGCCCCTGCTCATCCTGGTCCTCCTGCACAGACCAGGGGACCCCTCCTGGTGATCACTGTCATCCCTGCCTCCACAGTATTTCCTGCTCCTTTCCATGTCAGCTGTTGTCAATGTGTAATGGCACGGCTGCCCTTTATGTGACGAGGGAGACCTATTGTTGCTAGGCACGCTCACTGTTGCCATGGTGCCAGACTGTGGCAGGGTAGTCATTCCACTTCAGCCTGTGAGTGTTCACGGCTTCCATAAGTGTACCGGAAGTGGTGCTTTCAGGGAGCTTGGACTATCCCACGCACGTATGGTGACACCCACACCTGTGTACATGCGGTTACACAAGGACATACGAGGAAGCATTGGAACATTTGTGTGCCACCTGTGAGTGCCACTTCTACGTCGAATCAGTGGTTTGTGTTGCAGGCATTGAATAGACGGGACAGTGCCATGTGCTGTATGAACATATCAGTCAGGAATGTTATGCAATCTCCATAGATGGCCACGTGTATGATATGCCACAACTTGCATGTGGTGGTGGCAACTCACTGCCATGTATGTGCCATGTGTACATATGAGTTGTGACATCGAGTGCCACCTGTCCTTGATGAGTGGTGTGAATCAGACATGGTCCACTGCTGTGTGTGCCTGCAACTTTTAGTAGCGGTTGTGTGGGTTGCCTTTGACTGCGAGTGCCATGTACATGATTAGCATGGTTATTTATTTATTTATTTCATTTGTTGAAAGCGCCCAGACCCAGAGGTATCACGGCACTGGTTCATTTTAGGAGAGGGAGAAAATAATAAACAGGAGTACGTTGCTGGGACCAGATGGATGCAGAGTATGTTAGAGTCTTGTTGAATATCAAAGTATTCTTAACTGCGATTGATGAACAACCAGGTTTTTTGTCGTTTTTCTGAACCCTTTGTAGGAGGGTTCTTCTTGAATGCCAGGAGGGAGGGTGTATCAAAGTGTCGGGCCTTGACAGTGAAGCTGTGACACAGGCAGGATAATGGATTATCAGAATCAACACATTTCAATTGTGTGCCATCAAGTGTTGAAGTGCTTGTTGATAGCCAGACTGCTGAATGTCTCTGAATCTGGTCTGCACACCTTGTGGCAGAGGCTTTGTGTGCCTGACAAACGTTTGTATGGCTTCACCTCTATATATGTAAGCTGTGTGCCATGTCTATATGGAAAGACCTGCATCTCCACGTATGCACATGCATCATAGACCTGACACTGGTGAGTAGGTCACATGCAAACTAAGACTGTTGGTTGTATGTTGTACAACTTTGCATGTGGCAAAGTCACCTGAGGTGAATGGTGATACTGTTTGGTCAGTACTGCTTGTGACATTGCACTTGATCAGCCAGTGTGAGTAAGCCATGTATGCGGGTGATTGGTACACCAATGTCACTGCACATAGGGTTGGCACAGCATCCAATGTCACATGACTGATGCATGGATGTGGTGAATGGATGCAGGCCAACTGCTGCAACAACAAAGAAGTACATGGACCACTGCCTTGGTGCAGGTCTATGTGTGTAGTGATGTTGCATGTGCATTATACGTGCGTGGATGTGGCAACTTGTTCATGTGTTCACAATTTGTCTCTCAACAGTACTCACCATGCACAGTTACAACTTTCTGTGTTGGGAGTGATGGTGCAGGGAAGTGAGGTGCGTGGAGTTTCCTGCAGCCGCTACTCCGGATAGCTCCTCTCATCTTTTGAGGGGTGCACCTTGGAAACACGGCCCCACAACTCATCTGTGCTGGGTCCTTTTTCCTGCAGCCCTCTACCTGCCCAGGGCTATGGATGGGCCTTTATTAATTCTGGCCACCACTGGAGGGCTTTTAGAAAACATCATTTCAGATATAAGGTGAGGAACTGTTCTCCACCCCACCCGGGGGCCGCGTTTCCTGCCGCCTTCAAGTTGCTGATTAACTACAGCTCTACGAGACTGAACTGCTGCCTGCTCTCTTCCGCCCTTTCCTTCTCCCCCCTCCCCCCGGACCTAAGCTTCAGAGAGATACAATCCTCTTTTGGCCCAGATGAAGGCACCTACCCTGGAAGCCGAAACGTCCTAGGGTCCAATACCACCACTGTTGACCCAATATACATCTCTGGGAATTGTTTGTTTCCTGACGTAGACCGACTGAGGATTGGTCACTCATAGATCGAAATACCATTGTACAATTATATAGGATTCACAATTGGCATTTTAAGGAAAACTGCTCCTTACCTATATGTAAATGCGCACTATTTACTAACACTCACCACTCTGTCCTGCTTTATTCTTGTTGCAGAACTCCCCGAATGGGAAAATAATTTGTTTAATTTCTTTTGTAACTAAAGCAAATGTATCTCTGTTGTATTGGGTAAAGAATTCTACCATTCAAATGATGATGCTATGCAGAGTTTTGGTCAAAAGTTTATTACAGTAATTTAGTTATTTCGCTTTCTGGTTACTGTATTCCTTTAGCATACGGAACAGGCCTGAGACTTATGCTCTATTACTGCCTGCACTTTTTGCTTTTCCATTTTATCAGGACACTGTATTTTGGTTTCTGCTGTTTTGATAAAGAAAGTGGAGTGCAATAATAAAAAAACTGCACCTCAAAAAATTGGTTTCTTGTAATAAAATAGAGCATACCTATAAAATACACTTTATATTGTCTTGCACACCCCCCAGGGGGATTTAGATTACATCACTAAGATGAATCATAGGTGAATTTTTGTATACACCACCGATTTCAATAGAATCAACCACATACATAAGTTATAGTATGTTTCAACTTTGTTAGGCGGCTGCCCCCTCCTGTGATGCATTGGAGTTTCCACTGCTGCTGTACTCAGCTAATTCCTTTGCAGGAATGAAGGGCATGCTGTTTTAGGACAATACTTCTGCCATTGCTTCCTCTGCAGGCAGGGCGATTCATAGGCCTGTGCACCCGTGCCCCAATGGCAATTCGGCACAGTGCCCCTCCTGTGTGGGGAAGATGTGGAACCCAGTCTTCCGCCTGGGCATCCTTAATGGGCATGCTCCAGACCCAGTTTTGTACTCCCTCCTCATGTGTTGGGATGGTGGCTGCCCCATGACTCGCTGCATGGCTATGCATGTGGAGGAAGGTGCACTGCATTTAGTTTTTGTGTCCCCGGTGGTGATGGTGTTGGGACTCATTTTGGGGTAATGTGAGATACGTTGACTCTGACTCAAGGGATTCATGGTTTTGGTCAAAGACATTTGGTAAAATAGAAGCGGGTGGGGAAATGCCTCTCTGTCCCTGCACTAGAGGTATTTCCCTAACTAAAACCAAAAGTGTCAGAATGTCCAAAGCAAGACCATCCCATGTCCAAAGTATTTTCTAGCCCTCACATTTTAACAAAATAAACTCTAAGGTGAAAAGGGTAGTGCCTTTGGCCTGAAGTGGTTTATAAATGTACAAAAAGGAAAATGTGTAACTCCAACACAAAAGATGCAGAAGGATAGAGTTCCTCATTTCAGGGGGAAGTTCCCTTCCCCTGGATTTCTCTTCCTTCAGTAGTATTTTCAAAGATATCAGTTCCTTGTGTGTGTCTTGATTCATAGGTGGCACACAAACGTTCACTACTACACAAAACAACTTGGCTCTTTGTCTTTGTCTTGTTCGGATACCTGGCGCACTATCCCACCAGGTTTTCACTCCTCTTCTCTTTGGTATCAGGCAACCATTGCTAGTCCTGATATATCATTCTCAGAACCCCTTTAGGTGATGTATTTCATATACACTGTTCAGTTTGTTCTTGCCTGGTGTGCTTCCCAACCAGGGCTTTCTTACATGGGCACTCTTACACTTGACTGGTATACTGTCCTGCCAGGGCTTTCTTAAATGAACACCCTTGCAATTGACTGGTATACTTTCCTGCCAGGGCGTTCTTCAATACACTTGCAACTGCCTGGTATACTCTCCTGCCAGGACCTTCTTGAATGAACACTGTTACAACTGCCTGGTATACTCTCCTGCCAAGGCTTTCTTGAATGCACCCACTTGTTGCTTTACTTTGCCTGGTGTACTCTCCTTCTATGGCATTTTTCATGTGGGCTCTGAACACATTTGAAAATGTGATATCTTCCTGTATTTGCATTATCACTGTGTCTGCCTGGTAAACTATCTTGCCAGGGCTTTTCTTAAATGTGTATTGCAAACACCCAAAGACTTGAAGGTCTCTTGCTTTTCTTCTGGTTTCCCATTCAACAAAATGTTCAGTGGCTTCTTCTCTTTCCAGCCCTTTACTTGCTTTCTTAACATATAATCACAAGTAACATGGCTGCCAATATGCCCCGGTGTCCCTGCTACCCTTTCGGGGACTCACCAACTCCTGCTGGCATACTTTCTTCTTCCGACGGCAAGCCTGTGGTGGCTATTCAGCATCTCTTCCTGTCTCACTGCCTTTGTTCCTTGGCTTCTCTGCCTCTCGTGTTTCCTGCTGGGCTCTTCTGCTCTGCGTCAGGCTTAGATCAGGTAAATTCAACAAAGGTAGCAGGCGCCCCTCTCTCAGAAGAACAAGGCATGATAACCTGTTCAGTGGTTGTTAACCACATTGAGAGTTCGCAGCCATCTGCTTTTTGCTCACTGTAGCTTTCACCTTTGTAAAACTATTTTTGAAGGAACCTGGAACCTGGGATTGGTAACCCTAGGTTTCCTGGGGGCAACCAGACGTGGTCTCCCTCTCACTGTGCTTAGAGAGGCATCAGCTTCACCTCACTGATGATCCCCAACAAGGGTGAAACACGTGTATGGGGTTGCTGGTGGTACTCTCGTTCAGATTGGAATTGCCATTGTATTTCGGTGCTGGACTGCCCCTGGGCAGGACAAAGACTGATATGCAAATGGATATTACCCATCTGTGAAAGGCACAGTGAGTAAAAGCAGTGGCTGCGAACTCTCAAGTGGTTAATAACCACTGAACAGGTTATCATGTCTGTTCTTGCGAGAGAGGGGCGCCCGCTACCTTTGTAAAACTATTTTTTAAGGAACCTGGGATTGGTAACCCTAGGTTTCCTGGGGGCAACCAGACGTGGTCTCCCTCTCACTGTGCTTAGAGAGGCATCAGCTTCACCTCACTGATGATCCCCAACAAGGGTGAAACACGTGTATGGGGTTGCTGGTGGTACTCTCGTTCAGATTGGAATTGCCATTGTATTTCGGTGCTGGACTGCCCCTGGGCAGGACAAAGACTGATATGCAAATGGATATTACCCATCTGTGAAAGGCACATTGAGTAAAAGCAGTGGCTGTGATCTCTCAAGTGGTTAATAACCACTGAACAGGTTATCATGTCTGTTCTTGCGAGAGAGGGGCGCCCGCTACCTTTGTAAAACTATTTTTTAAGGAACCAGGGATTGGTAACCCTAGGTTTCCTGGGGGCAACCAGACGTGGTCTCCCTCTCACTGTGCTTAGAGAGGCATCAGCTTCACCTCACTGATGATCCCCAACAAGGGTGAAACACGTGTATGGGGTTGCTGGTGGTACTCTCGTTCAGATTGGAATTGCCATTGTATTTCGGTGGTGGACTGCCCCTGGGCAGGACAAAGACTGATATGCAAATGGATATTACCCATCTGTGAAAGGCACAGAGAGTAAAAGCAGTGGCTGCGAACTCTCAAGTGGTTAATAACCACTGAACAGGTTATCATGTCTGTTCTTGCGAGAGAGGGGCGCCCGCTACCTTTGTAAAACTATTTTTTAAGGAACCTGGGATTGGTAACCCTAGGTTTCCTGGGGGCAACCAGATGTGATCTCCCTCTCACTGTGCTTAGAGAGGCATCAGCTTCACCTCACCGATGATCCCCAACAAGGGTGAAACACGTGTATGGGGTTGCTGGTGGTACTCTCGTTCAGATTGGAATTGCCATTGTATTTCGGTGCTGGACTGCCCCTGGGCAGGACAAAGACTGATATGCAAATGGATATTACCCATCTGTGAAAGGCACAGTGAGTAAAAGCAGTGGCTGCGAACTCCCAAGTGGTTAATAACCACTGAACAGGTTATCATGTCTGTTCTTGCGAGAGAGGGGTGCCCGCTACCTTTGTAAAACTATTTTTTAAGGAACCTGGGATTGGTAACCCTAGGTTTCCTGGGGGCAACCAGACGTGGTCTCCCTCTCACTGTGCTTAGAGAGGCATCAGCTTCACCTCACTGATGATCCCCAACAAGGGTGAAACACGTGTATGGGGTTGCTAGTGGTACTCTCGTTCAGATTGGAATTGCCATTGTATTTCGGTGCTGGACTGCCCCTGGGCAGGACAAAGACTGATATGCAAATGGATATTACCCATCTGTGAAAGGCACAGTGAGTAAAAGCAGTGGCTGCGAACTCTCAAGTGGTAAATAACCACTGAACAGGTTATCTTGTCTGTTCTTGCGAGAGAGGGGCGCCCGCTACCTTTGTAAAACTATTTTTTAAGGAACCTGGGATTGGTAACCCTAGGTTTCCTGGGGGCAACCAGACGTGGTCTCCCTCTCACTGTGCTTAGAGAGGCATCAGCTTCACCTCACTGATGATCCCCAACAAGGGTGAAACACGTGTATGGGGTTGCTGGTGGTACTCTCATTCAAATTGGAATTGCCATTGTATTTCGGTGCTGGACTGCCCCTGGGCAGGACAAAGACTGATATGCAAATGGATATTACCCATCTGTGAAAGGCACAGTGAGTAAAAGCAGTGGCTGCGAACTCTCAAGTGGTTAATAACCACTGAACAGGTTATCTTGTCTGTTCTTGCGAGAGAGGGGCGCCCGCTACCTTTGTAAAACTATTTTTTAAGGAACCTGGGATTGGTAACCCTAGGTTTCCTGGGGGCAACCAGACGTGGTCTCCCTCTCACTGTGCTTAGAGAGGCATCAGCTTCACCTCACTGATGATCCCCAACAAGGGTGAAACACGTGTATGGGGTTGCTGGTGGTACTCTCATTCAAATTGGAATTGCCATTGTATTTCGGTGCTGGACTGCCCCTGGGCAGGACAAAGACTGATATGCAAATGGATATTGCCCATCTGTGAAAGGCACAGTGAGTAAAAGCAGTGGCTGCGAACTCTCAAGTGGTTAATAACCACTGAAAAGGTTATCATGTCTGTTCTTGCGAGAGAGGGGTGCCTGCTACCTTTGTAAAACTATTTTTTAAGGAACCTGGGATTGGTAACCCTAGGTTTCCTGGGGGCAACCAGACGTGGTCTCCCTCTCACTGTGCTTAGAGAGGCATCAGCTTCACCTCACTGAAGATCCCCAACAAGGGTGAAACACGTGTATGGGGTTGCTGGTGGTACTCTCGTTCAGATTGGAATTGCCATTGTATTTCGGTGCTGGACTGCCCCTGGGCAGGACAAAGACTGATATGCAAATGGATATTACCCATCTGTGAAAGGCACATTGAGTAAAAGCAGTGGCTGCGATCTCTCAAGTGGTTAATAACCACTGAACAGGTTATCATGTCTGTTCTTGCGAGAGAGGGGCGCCCGCTACCTTTGTAAAACTATTTTTTAAGGAACCTGGGATTGGTAACCCTAGGTTTCCTGGGGGCAACCAGACGTGGTCTCCCTCTCACTGTGCTTAGAGAGGCATCAGCTTCACCTCACTGATGATCCCCAACAAGGGTGAAACACGTGTATGGGGTTGCTGGTGGTACTCTCGTTCAGATTGGAATTGCCATTGTATTTCGGTGCTGGACTGCCCCTGGGCAGGACAAAGACTGATATGCAAATGGATATTACCCATCTGTGAAAGGCACAGTGAGTAAAAGCAGTGGCTGCAAACTCTCAAGTGGTTAATAACCACTGAACAGGTTATCATGTCTGTTCTTGCGAGAGAGGGGCGCCCGCTACCTTTGTAAAACTATTAGATCAGGTAAACACTGCCACTCAACACCTAAAAATGCCCAGGAGCCCTGCGTTGGCTTCTGCCATTCCAGCAGTGTGTTCTCTCGCCCCATGTGGTCTCTTGGCCCAAATCAAGAGAAGCAGCTGTCTCTCTCCAGCAGTACACCCAAGTCAGCCTTATCCACTGCTTAAATCTCCCAGATACAGGTATGCATGCCCAACAACTAGAGCACAGCCTGTATATCTTGGTCTTTTCCACTCTGCATTACTCGATTCATCTTCCTGATCCCAGTATCCTTGTGGTTATGGGAATGGTAGTCCATTCTTGGTGCTTTACATACAAAGTCTGTGTAAGTGTTCTTTAAAGGCAAGTCAGCTCTGAATGACTTGCAGGTAAAGTCTGAAAAGGTGTTTTCATGAGACTTCAATACATATTTTGAGAAAAGTTCTTCCATATTCTTCTTGGATTGATGTGGGGAGGTGTAACAATATGCATTAAGGCATTCTTTATTGAGGGAGTTTCCTCAAGAGGGGCAGGGGAATACCATGCATTGTCTGATGGTGCCCTGCTACTTGTGATAAATCGAGTGAGATCATCACTAGAAACCCAGTATGGGCCTCTTTTCATGTGGCAAGGGAAAGGCAACCACTGATCCTGATCCTGACCCTGGGCTTGGTTTTATGTGGGAGGATCACATGGGGGGGTGACTCATGCAGGGAGACAGTGGGGATCACCCTATCCCACAATTGCCCTATAACTACTGAAATGCTAATAACTTACTGTAAAATATAACAAACTAATAACATACAATCCTCTATGGACTTTAAATTGCGTAATGCTAAAAGTACTGGCATGGGGAAGTGGAGTGCAGAGGCAATAGAGACTCAGAATGGTGAATAGTCAAAGGTGCAGTCTACTTGCTGTTGCTCAAAGCACCCGAGTGGGATATTTAAAAACGAGAAGAGGTACAGTTGTGGAATGAAGGGAAAGTAGGTGAAGCAGAGGAAGAAGGCCAAGGAGCTTTAAATGGCCATGCAGGAGGCGTAGCTGAGGATGCAGAAGCGATTTGAGGTGCAGGAGCAGCCATGGAAAGAAGCCTGCGAGCAGAAGGTACCATGAAGGGTGAAATTAAACAGAATTGCAGAGCATTTGCAGTGGAAAGCAGCGTACTACGAAGAAGCCCAGCTGAGGAGGAGACATGCTTCCAGAGCAGCGTGTTGCAGACCAGTGAAGCCACGGAAGATCAACAGAGCTGTCATCGCTCCAAAAGACAAACACGTAAATTACCTCAGGCTCGCAGAAGTGGAAGAGAAAGCAGACTGAATGTAGAAGGACCACCACAAAGCCTGACAGCTGGAGGGAGCCACCACATAGAACCAGTGAGTTGGCAGAGTGTGAATGCTGACCCCGTGGTGCTCCTTACACAAAAGCTGTCACACCGCAATAATTGTGAATACCGAACAATTTACGAATCAATGGAGAAATTGTTTATGAAAGCCGAATAGTTAAAGAAACCAAAGTAAAGTGGCAAAGACAAAGGTTCCCTTATAAGATACTACAAGAGGGGAAGGTTGATAACCAGTACTACCCACAGTCAAGAGGCTGCCAAAAGACTTTGGGAAAACTACCAGTGCAGAAAATCTCTAACCAATACTGCCCACAGCCAAGAGGCTACGAGAAAACCATATTAAGCACGTGCATTCCTTTCACATCACTTTGGCTTTTCCTGCTGTGCTGAAATTACCGTAATTGCGAAGCCGTGAGAGAGTTTTCTGGCACTGTCTATCAATCAATTTATCTTAGGTCCCATCTCCCATTTACAGCATGGGATGAAGAGTCAGTTTAGACTCGAAACACGTGTCAGGCTACTTTGCAAATAAATCCATAGGACTTATAACCACATGTCTCTTCTATTAAGTGCAACACATGCCTATATTGCACTCTTGGGCGCAGTGCGACTGAGAATTTCCCGTGCCCTAATTGTTTCCACAACAGTGGATTGTACTTGGCAGTACTCCCACACCTCTCAGGCACCTGCAGCCTATGTGCACTCTTAATAATTATTCATACAAGCGTTGTGGTTTTGTGACTTTTTCTGCCAAACCTGTGTTTTTCTTATTTTGGAGAATAGGTTATTTTTCTTTAGTTTTAGTTTGCTAGGCAGGGAAATCTCTATTAGGTTAGAGAAAGCTAGGCACTTTTCAAAACCCCTTGTTATTGTGAATAAATGGAAAACTTTGAGAAATCTTTACCTCTGTGTCCTTCTCGCATTTCAGACCCCTATATACTCCACATGAGGTTATCTCCCCCATGTGATTCTCCCTCATAAAGCAGCCCAAAAGGTCAGGATCAAGTGGCGACTGCAGTGCCCTGGCCACATGGCGAGGGGTCATCGCCGGGAAAGGAGTGATTACACCATTGGATTCATCACACAGTGCCGAGGTGGCACATTGACAAGGACAGCGTCTCGCCAGTTCTGCTTTCCTGCTCTTTTTCGGTGATCCATCGTGATTTGACTGCACTGGATATCGATGTTGTGTAGAGCGAGGAATCGTGGCACCCCCAACAGAGTGAGAGCCTGATGTTGTCGCCCCTACTCCCCAAACCATTTGAGCACTGTCCCTGTATGACTGTGGTGTGATGACAGTGTGAACACTAACAGAGGAAGTAAGGCCTTGGTTTGGCCACTCGTTTGTAGACTTTCAGAGATGTCCTAAAGATGTCAGGCTTGTAACTGGAAGGGACCAGGTCAGTAAGAGGATCAGACAAGATGCGGCTTGCCAGGTCGGGAGGTGCTTCATAGTCACTTGTTCGACAGTCATAGTGTCGAAATACAAAAGTTTCGACACAAATGGATAGAAAAAACATGTTTTGACTGCATTTCTTTTTTTTGGGGGGGTTCCCCCCGAAACCCAGGTTTTTGTTTTGCCAAAAACCACTAATTTTACTATACGAACCAACAAAAAAAACATTTACATTAAAAAAAATGCATTTGAATAATTTTTTTTCAATTATTTTGTTTCGAAAGTAGTGTATTTCAAAACTATGTATTCAAAACTTTGACTGGACACCTCGGGAGACAGAAGGAAAAGGCCAGTGGAAAGGATTATCAGGCAAAGGCTAACAAGGCAAGCAAGACTGAGCAGGTGGGAAATGGCAAGAACAGGTAAGACTAGGCAAGCAGGACATGGATGGGGTTCAGGTAGGCAGATCAAGTAAGACTAAGCAGGCAAGACAGGGCAGATTCATGTAACAATAGAAAACTAGCAAGACAAGGCAGGCAGGTAAAACAAGGAACAGCAGTAAACAAGGAATACTATCAGAGCGCAATAAGACACAGTCGAGAATCATACGTGGGAGTTTAAATACTCCTGCAGCACAAGAGTGAGGCTCCCTGGTGCTTGGATGATGTTTCCGCTGACCAATGCAAGTTTCACTGCAACTCACATGCGCGTAACCCGGGAACCAGGCCACTGCGCATGAGTGGTAGAAACAACATGGCAGCACCCAAAAAGTGCTGGTGCCTCCGTCTGGGGTGCTTACCCAACCGTCGGTTTCCCAAACACCATTGGGGGTATAAGCACCAGGGTGGACGCGGCAGATAATTGTATGTGGATGAATGCATGTCAGTGTATCTGTTGTGTGTGTGTGTGTGTGCTGTGTTTGGAGCAGAGCAAAAGCCGTGCTGCGTTGCTTAATGTGGAGCAGGATGTTAGCACATGGCTGCCGCATGAAACACACGTGGCATGATGGAATGCTCCCTTTGGGTGTATCTGAGACATCCATGTGACTGGGTTGTATTTGTACTTTGTGGAGGTTATGATACATGTACCTATGGTGTTGTTGTCTTCCATGAAGGATGCTGACTTGTGTGTGGAATGGGAATGGGTGTTCTGTGGACATCTGCATCCAGGTCCGTATGTGGTATTTGCATTGTGGTGTGTCCTTTGCACCGTAATATGATGTGCTATACTTGTAATGTGTATGGATTATGGCCTATGTGCATACATGTCGTGGTTCCTTTGCGCCAGTTGTATTCATGTTTCAGATGTTGTGTGTGTGGTCGAGACGCAGATATGAGTGATTGCACAAAGGTGAAGTGCTTACCACAAAGTCTATGCCTTTCGCTGCGCCTCATAAGCCAGTTCACACCTCCTCTGAAATCAGGCTCAGGATATTCTCTTCCCTGGGCATCAGTTGCAACCCGGGGCCTGGTGGTTCTCCTCCGAGAGCTCAGGCGATGTTGTACTCAGTGTATCTCAGTTTCACCTGTCGCTTCTTGTTCAACCACTTCTACTTTTTTTGATTTGCTCCATGAATCTGAGTCACTGTGCCTGCCACAACCAGAGCAGGCAGGCAGGTCTGCTGGCTGTTGATGAACTCCACAATCAGGCCCACCTCACCTTCAGTGAAGTATATCTTGGGCCGTGGATCCTTTGCACCTGCCACATTGCTGTGCAACACGACCACTGTAGCGATTGGGGCTACTGGGGTGATGTTATTTATTGATTATCAGAAGTGGTGTGGAGGTGATTCATGCAGATTAGGATGTGTGCATCATTCTGTTTTGTAGTGTCATCCATGAGTACTGTCTTGCTTGAGTATGTGCACAGGTGTTGTGACCACCATTTGAACAGGGCTACATCATTTTACTAGTGTGCACCTTGTTTGATGATTGCGACGTGTGGTGAACCGGAACAAGTATTCGGGTTGCATTAGGTCATGGTAACAAAGTTTATTTAAATAAAATTCAATATGCCTAACTTGCCCTGTAGCTATGAGGGAAGTTTCCTACCTAACAAAACTAAAGCTAAGGGTGCACATCAAGTCCAAACTAAAAAGTCTTCAACCCGAATCCTAAACAACTAACTTAAAAGGAAAAAAGGGGAAGCTTGCCTAAAAGACTCAGTACAGGCTTCTGCTGGCCTGACTTGAAATGTATTTGTTTTCAGTCTTAAAGTTCCTTCAGAATATCATGGTATAGTATTTCCAGTCTTCACACAGACTGTCTTGGTATAAATTACAATTATTTGCAGTATGGGTTTAACTCTTCCCCTTTTCAGAGTCAAAAACTGTTGCTTTCTCTTCTCCTGTTTTAAGTGTTCAAATCCCTACAGGATTACTTTACAATATACTTTGCTCTCTTCCCCCTTCTTGGCACTGAGATTCCCCCAAAGTCCTGTGGTTCAATGGTATGTGACCTGTGTTACAATTATAGTATTTACCTTAGGCTCTCAGCTTGATCGAGTATTACAGGTTTCCATGGCCTTATGCACTTGGCTAACCTTGCTGCCGAACATTCAACTTCCTTTCGCTCTGTTACCCAGTAGCATTGACGTCTATTCCATTCTTGATGCACAATGTTTGTGATGAGCGAGGTTGTGAGCCTGTTAGTTTTTCTTAAGTTCTTGTGCTTTTGATGGCCATTCCAGCCATAACACAGAGTGTTAATATTTTTTACCATCTGTTTCAGCAGGGCCACGAGCATGTTAACTTCTCTTAAATTCTCATGCTTTTGGCAGTTATTCCAGCCAGAACATACGGTGTCTGTATCTCTTTCACTACAGTGTTAATACCTGCGTCAGTTTTGGTATTCTGTGAAACCAACTGTTATAGGCCTAACTGGCATCTGCAAATCAATAGCGTCCGTGTTCCTGCTGGTGTCTCCCTCAGCATAACAGCCATGTCTCCTCCCTTGACCGGAGCCTCTTACTTGGTTGGTCAAGGCACCAGACTCCAGCTAGCGGGTCCCCCTTTGTTCACTCAACCGCTGGCTCCACGGCTTGACGTAGCTTGTCCCCTCCAGGATGTTTTTGCTACAGAGGCTTGCCTCTGTGTAGCAGTTGCTCTCCTCCCTCCGTAGGAATCACTTCTCCATTCACAGTCCATTCACTCTTTATACACGTCATTGTAATTAATGAAATTGTGTTTGTTTTTTATCATCATGGCATTCAGGCAGCTTTCTGCATTACATGAAGCCAATAGAGTCAAAGAATGATCTTTGTTAATTATGCTTGTAACAGGGAATGCCAAAGTCTTTCCAACATCCATATATGCAGAAAGGGTGGACATGCTGATTAGATGGGAGTCTTTGTCCCCAAGAGGGGAGTCGCTCCCAGTGAAGACCCAGGTGCCCATACCACTAGAGAGGGTCTTGTGTAGCGGACTCACCTCCCTAGCCTTAAAGAGGGTGGATCCCCTGTTGGGAGAAGGGACAAATTGTCCAGATTTGTCACACGAGCCACAAGGTACTTATGGGATCAGATGTGTGGTCATGTTGTTGGGTGCATTTTGTTTATTTGTGTCTTTGTATGTGTTGGAATGTGTCTGTGCCACTGTGTGATATGTGTGTCCTGTCGGTGCTGTGCGTCTTCCCTTGTGTTGGCCATGTCTACATAGTCGGAGGAGTCCTAGCATTGTTGTGACATTTAGCAGATGTTTGGCTATTCCATGGAGTAATGTCAGTGTCTGGATGTCCAACATTTCATGGTGCACATATCGGTGGCGTGCTTTCCATTGCATTTCTGCCTCTCTGGGCCACGTGGTATGGGCATTTCTGCAGATGTGTCCTGTGATTTGTGGTGTGTCGATGGTAGTGTGAATATGTTTGGTGGGGCAGTCGAATCTTTTTGGTGTGTGTCAGTGGGCAAGTGTGGCCCCCCAGAGTGTAAGTTTGAGGGTATTTATGACACAAACGTGGATCATGGGTGATGTGTGTAGTGTCTTAACTGATGATGTTATGAGGTTTATGGTGTAAGAGTTAAGCATAAGCAAGATGTTTGTACGTTTTGGGATTTGAATAGTGGCTGCAGGTATGAATGGCAAATGTGCGTGTGTGTACGGAAAAATATCTCGAATGAAAAGTGACAGCGTGTGTCGTGTTTGGCAGCTAGATTGTGTACCATGTTCACTTGCACTGGCATGTGCCCCACTGACGGAAGTTGCAATAACCATTTTTGGACATACGTCCTTTTCAATATTTAATCAGATGTGACTTGCCTACGAATTTGGGCAAGGTATAAGATTTCTGTGTCTGAATTGGTAAATTTGGTAGCCTGGGCGTAACTTCACTGCATGTATGCCTGAATGACTTTTCATGTAACCTTTGCAGAAAAAGACATTGTTGGTAAATTTGGGTTATTATATTTAAATCAAATAACATGTCAATCTTAACTCACCTTGGTTTTGATTTGTAATATTTAGCTTCGGTTGAAACATTTGTTATAGTGAAGTTGATGCAATTTGCTTTAGAAATATTTGTGTTTGGTGAAAATGTGAAATATTAAGTATTGCTTTATGTTGTTAATGTGTATTAGATTTGGGCAGCTTTTGTAACTATATACATTTTGCATTATATAGTAGCTATTTTTTTAGAAGAAATTGGATGTTTGTATTTTTGTTTATGTAAAACATGAGTATTAAAATTTAAATGTTACTAAGTTTGTAAATTGTATGAGTTGTGTGTATATTTATGTTGTTTGTTGAAATACATATTTGTAAATTGTTTTTACCTTATTGTAACTGTTATTTTGTTGCTTAGTATATGTTTAATGTTTATCGGTACAGGGGATTTGCATAAACTAAATTATAACATGTAAATATTTTAGCATATGTTTTTTATTTAGGTGTTAAAGTTACTTTTTCATATCAAATATATGTGTTAAGTATTTTATTATTAAATAAAAGTGTTGTATATGCATTACATGTATATTTTAGAATTAGGGGAATTTTTGATTGATCCAAAATACGTTATAGTTTGTTTGGTGTATTAACAGTGTAATTTTAATTACGTTTTTAATACTTTCACTTTATAAAAAAGATGGTTTATTTGTATGCATACAATTATGTTTATGGGTGAGTTAAGGTTACCATGATATTATATATAAATATAATATATTCTGAAATGTACTGATAATATATTTTTATGCTGTTATCCTAACGTTATGAATTCATTTTCTTTGTAGGCTTTCAGTTATTGTTAGATTAACCTTAACTCTTTGGTAAAAATATATTTAGACGTTCCTGTGTTTTTTAAAGCTTTTGTAATTGTTTTTAAAATGTTTTTAAGCAATATTTAATTTTAGTACATTACATATTGAATTGAAATGTATTAATGTGAATGCTTGTTGCAATTGTGTTATTTTGATGTTGTTGTGTAAAATTGAATTGTTTTATATCTGAGAACGTTTAAATACAATTTTGGGACGGCCTCCACATCATCCCATAAAGCTGTTCCTTATCTCCAATTTTAACAGGAACCTTTGAAGAAGAGTCCAATTGAAAAGGCAAAATCTTGAAATTTAAAAAAATCCAATTACACCTTTTGTATAATAGCCATTTTAAAAAAAGGCCAGAATTGAGGAAGTATGTAAAAGTAGACTTAGATGTTATTAATATTAAAATAATATATGTTATGAACTTATATGTAAAATGTTTTAAAGTACTATTTTATTGTTGAAATGAATTTGTGCCAAAATGTATGTAATGAATTATATGATTTGTTTGTAATTGTGATTTTTATGTAGTTGTGTAAAATTGTAATTATTTATATTTCTGAAAATGTAAATATAATTATTTGTGACGGCCTCCACATCACCCCTTGAAGCAGTCCCTTGCCTCCAGTTTTAATATGAACCTTTGAAAAACAGTCCAATCGAAAATACCAATCACACTTTATTCATGTATAAATCTTTACATAAAAAGCAATTAAAGTTATTTCAAGTTATAATAGCAATAAATGTATGTACTTGTTCAATTTTGTCAGGGTACCATTATGAAAATTGGCAGCAATTAATGAAGTTTTTAAAAGTAGACGTACATGTTATTAATATTAAAAATATATGTGGCTGATTTACTAAGCTAAAAACATAGTTTAAGTTACACTTACACCAAAATTGGCTTAAGTTTTACTTACACTATTTTTTACCTACCTTAATACATTTAGTTTTACGTATGCAATTTCTGTTAGCTTAGTAAATTAGCGCAATACAAATATATAGTTGAGGTTGATTTACAAAGCGAAAAAAAATTGTTTACGGTACACTTACACCAAAAAGTGGATTAAGTTGCACTTACGATCTTTTTTTGCTTAGTACATTTAGTCGTACTTAAGCTACTTATTTGGCTTAGTAAATCTGTCCCATATATTGACTGACTTCTATTTTATGATATTTATATTGACTTGTTTTCAATTAGTAAAAACTCTTTTTAGTGTTAGTATGTTTTGTGCAGCATGAACCAAAATGTTAAATTATTTTATGTTTTGTATGAATTTGTAATATGAATTAATTCATTATTTAAAATTGGTATACAATGTATTTGTGTTTGCTGTGTTTTCTTGTGGCAGGTTTTATAATGATTTTAAATAAATAGAATTTTACTTAAATTTGAAAATATACAAATATTTAATTTTACTACATTTATTATTGTTATTATACTCATATCTATGTGCATTACATTGATTATTATCACATAGTAATGGCCCATATTGATAAATACACAGTGAAATACAAATTTAAATGTGAAATTAAAACTTTTAACAGGTATAGTATGTATTAAAACAGATTTGTTTTGGATAAATATGTACTGCAGGTACCATAAAATCAGGTAGGGGTCTAAATATCCTAGGAACATGGAAAGCAAAGAAGGGTTTACTCATAGCAGTAATTACAGGGATGGATCAACTTGGGCTAAACATTATTTTTTTGAACATATACTGGACTCTGTCCGATATCCTGGCAGATACCTTGGGGATTTTAAATGCTATATTGGAAACCTGGTTCAAAAACGCCCCTGGTGGTAAAATCATTTTCGCTGGGGATTTTAATTCTGAATGTCTGTCTAACACTTTCTCAGATATTGAGTACATTACCTTAAAGAACACAGAGGACCCCAGTGAACCGCAAAAGGGGGCTTCTGCTTGAGATAACTCACATTTGTTGAGCTTGTCCAATAGGAAATGGTCAAGGACCGGAAATGGCATAATTTCCTCGAAGGATGGGGAATGTCTATGCTCAACAAGGGTAATCACCATAAAACACCCACTTGGACTAGTTGGAATGCAGCCTCAGTTATCGACTATGTATTTCTCACCAAACACCTTCAACCTTTGGCAGTAAATTTGGTTGTTTTACCAAATATCTATAGTGACCATGCTACATTGAGAGTACACATCACATCATGGGGTTGCTTTCTTTATGTCCGAGGGAATATTCTCCTTTATCAGCTACAGCTAACGTGGCAGGTAACCATATAGCTTGCCATCATAATAACATTCAAAAACTAAACATGTTACTCCTGGAGGACTTTGAAGGCTGCAACTATGCACTAAAAAATGCCACTTATTTGCCATCTATTTTTGGTTCTTACTTATTGCTCCATGTTGGGCTCAATAGCACTAGTTCTAGAAATCACTTTCATAAATTTGACATTCATGTTAAGATCATGAAAGAATCTATAAGACAGGACATAATTAGGCTTAGGGTCTCCTTCATGACAGATATAGACATTGCAAGTGTGGTCAAACACTTGCAACAGAAGAGGAAGAATTGGCTAAAATCTCATCAGATTGGCCCTCAATCAGATTGGGTTTTGGAAACCTTTGGGTATGGATTGCAGTGGTATTTTGCTTTCTAGTCTCCAACATTTGGTACGGATGGGGAATTAACCCTCAATTTATATAGCTCCATGGGTTTTAACAGTTGATCGCCCAACCCTTTGGACAAAACTGGACAAATTAGGCCTCCCGGAGGCCTTACTATGAACCATATGCACGAAGGATCCTGTATACGAGTCAGGCTAAATAGTGAGGGCCTGTTATCCCAGCCTATTCCAACTAGAAATGGACTGAAGCAGGGATATATTTTGTCTGCCTGTTTATTTAATATTTATGTAGCAGATGTTGCCACCCTTCTGTCAACTATCTCGTTCATACCTCCATGTACAGGAGGGGTAAACACTGCATGGGTAGCCTATGCAGATGACTTCCTGCTAATTGATCATACTCCTATGGGCTTGCAGCGCCTACTAAGTGCTTTTGATCATTGTATGATGACAAACAACTTAATAATTAATCTGCAGAAGTCTGTGATAATAACCTTCACTAAAAATAATCATGGCATTCCCTTAAAATGGTTGTTAAGCAAATGTAAACTGCGAGTAAAACATCCAAGGTATATCTAGGTTACCCAATTACATCTACATGCACAAAGTCTTTCTATAGAAATTACCTGAAGGATAAGACATGCACCTTAGCTAGACAAACGAGAAGAATGGATGGGAAATATGGTAAATTTGCTGCGCTTCCATCTTAAAAATTCTATCTGGCGAAAGCGGTACCTAAACTTTGCTATGGCCTGGAATTTCTTCCCACTTGGATACTTTCAGAACTCCACACTTTGGAAGTTATATTATGGTGTTCTGTTTTTTTTATGTTCTTCCAAATTGTGTGGCCATGTGTGCGATCAGATACGAAATGGGCTTGCAATCCCTACATAGCATGGTCTTCTGGTGAAGATTGTCTCTCTTCAGGAAATTTTATACAAATACTGAGAGAAATTTCTATGCTATGCTTAGTAGAGAGGTTTGAGATGGAAGCCTGAAAAGGGTTTTATTTATATATTTCATGCTAATTGTATGCAGATGTTGGAGGTTTTAGATCTCTCCGTTAAATCCTTGCTTACTAACCCAAATAAAGGCCAAACATGTATTCAAGTTGGGATTGGGCCAATACTGTGAATGAATTGCCCAAATGTCACCTTTATAGGCATATAATCTCATCCCAGAAAGAACTATGTACGGCTGTACCTTATTTATGTTGTTTCCCAAATAAGAGTGCACGCAATAATTTCAGGCAGTTCTGAATAAATGTACTATGACACATGACATTCAATATATTCCAGATAGCTCCTCAAATTGTGATTCTACTTGTCGTTTCTGCAGAAGTAGCACTGAGAGGGAGACATTGGTACATTTATTACTATATTGTCCAGAGTTAAGATATCAACGCATTGAATATTTTAGTAAATATGTTAGTTCAACGGAATGGGTCTATTTAGATAGCATGTGGTGGAACATGCTGCATGGCCAATTTGTTTCTATAAAGCTTACGGTACCCAGATTATTAATTGTTTGGAAACTGTGTAACCTGATAAAATTGCACTATTATATAAGAAACTTGTCTTATGCGTTTCTTGAATTACTATATCGCTTTTGGGATGTGAATCTAAGTGTTGAAATTTATTATTTAATCATTTTACTTTATGTACATAGAATGTATAATTTATTGTATAATCTTGTATCTTTCTCTTCCTGTATTTTAGTCTTTTTGTAAAGGTTTGTATAAACCAACACAAATAAACAAACACATAAATAGATACATATTTACTTTTTAAAAGCATGTCTTGATCGGTGTTATTTCAATTTCTGAAGATGAGTAGTTGCATTTGTTTCTCCTACGGCAATTATTGTTTAACATTTTAAGCAGCCTAAAAAAGAAGAAGCGTACTGTGATCAACACTCGGTCAATTTGAAAGTGACACGCACAATCACTGACTCGATATGTTTTAGGAACTTCAGAAGATACAGGTTGAATTCCTTTTTCTACAGTTACAGTTTCTATATGTTTTCTTTTAGTATTTTGTTTTTTAATTGTAATAACTACAGAATTTTTTTTTTAAGTTTGTTTGATAATTTGATTTTTATAAACATTTCTAAAAAAATATGTGTTCATATTTACTTTGCATTTGTGCTATATTGTTGAATTTCCTCAATTATATTTTTGATGGTTAGCCCTTTTTAATTTGAATTTGCCTCAGGTGCAAATTGCTTCAGTTACATTTTCCTTACCTGGACATTTTTCTTTACTTAGATTGCTGAAGTAGTAATGCCTGACAAAAGAAATGTAATCTAAACACCATCATGCATGCACAGCGTGCATGCACTGCACAAGTGCACTGTTAAGTGTACTGACTTGCTGTCATGCTATGTGTCTGGGTGTTGGCAGTCCTGTGGCGTCCAGGTAGCCCTATTTCTCATTTGATGGAGTCACCACCTCCCTCGACAGCTGTCCCCTCCCATGTGATCCTCCCTCACAAATCCACCCACAGGGTCAGTATCATATAGCAACTGCTGTCCCATGGCCACATGGGGGGAGGTCACGAATCAGTGACAGGGAAACGAGGATCGGGAAATTCAGCAATCGCATTTTAAGTCCACCTTAACATTGCACACCCTGTTGAACAGCATATGACCACCACAGAATTTCAAGGGTTATGTTATACTATAGTTTCTTTGGGGCCTGCTAGCCATGACCTTTGTCTTGGCCACTGGACATTTTGTACCAATATGTTTCTTCGGGGCCCGCTAGCCATGGCCTTTGGCTGTGGCAACTGTACATGTTGCACCAATATGTTTCTTTGGGGCCCACTAGCCATGGCCTTTGGCTGTGGCCACTGTACATGTTGCACCAATAGGTTTCTTTGGGGCTCTCTGTATATGTTGCACCAATAGGTTTCTTTGAGGCACAATGGAGGCAAGCAACCATAACTTGTGCCACCAGTTTGCACTGTAAGGACTAACGCCCATGACATCAAAGATGCCATCACAAATCTCTTACATACTGCTACCATTCATCAAAGTGAATAAACATGTATAAATAGCACCATGTATGTAGATCGCAAGGAGAATTAAGTAAGGTAAGTGTGCAAACTCTGTACTTGTGAAACACACAGACCAAAGGCATACAGTATGCACCATAATGGAAAGAATCAGTACACAAAGTCACAAGCGCATCCAGCAATATTACCACACTGCTTCAACACATGAAAATTTAGAAACAAATAGCAGAGTAAGGAATGCAAAGTATTGACAGCAAAACGTACCCCCAACTACACTAAAGTGTCTCCTATTAATGCCTAATTTCTGCAGTGTACCACAATAGCAAACCACGATATTTGCCAAGCACATTATAACAGCTAGAAAATAATGTCCCTCTTCACTAAATAAGTAAGGATACTAACTGCATGGGCAAGCAGCACAGTGTAAAAAGAAATGTAGGTAATAGGTATTGCTTTATGTACACTTCACACATATGTTTGTGTGTAAGAGGACATACTTTACATTGAAGGAACTCATCAATAGCGGCACCTCTTCCACAACAGCATGTAGCCACACGAAATCTATGAGACACTGTAAAAAGTAATGTACACAGCCAGTACGTAAAAATTGAACAATTGCTAAACAATTTCTAGTACCCCTACCCTGTCCAAATACAGCCGATGTTTCTAAATGTGTACAAGTAAACTGTTTATGACTGTGTGCATATGTGTTGCTTTGCTGCTGCGAATGCATTGTAACTCTGTAGTGCACAGTGCTGCCCCAGATGCCTGCAGATAAGCAAAATGGAGGTTTTCTTACTGAGAGTGCATGTGGCCGGCGTATGTTCAATCGCAATGGAAGTGTCCATACGACTACAGAACTGGCCTCATGTCTGCATCTTCTCATTCCCTTTTTAATTAGCAGTGGCACCGGACGTCTGTCAGTTGCACAGCTATACGTATGAATATGTCATCCTCTGTTTCCTGGTAATAACGTCCATGTCGCCACACCTACCGAATCATGCCACACACTACGTCAATTCAAAATGTGCTGCTGCCGCCTACGGATTTCATGTTGCAAAGCTACCAATTTATGACTGTGTCACGGCTGGCTGCCTGGGGCCCATTGGGAGCAAGGAACAGAATGCTCCAGTGTACAGTGGGCATGTTAAATGGCCCATTGCCTTGATTGATGAGCTGCTTGTCATTCCATTATTTGTGAAACTCACACACCATCTCTGCACTTAGCGACGGGAGGGTACATAGCAACTTCCACACTACCATTTGCACAAGTGCATAAAATATTGCACTGCACATTTGACAAGCAGTAGTTACTCTAGAAAATATGAATGCTGTTGCTGCTTGTGAAATCCCAGACAGTTGCATGTGAGCACAGCTGAGTAAACAACAAAATCTTGCATTCTCAAACATTAACAGTGCCGGTTACAAACGTATAGTGGCCGTGTGGCGCTGCCTGAACAACTGTCTTACAGGGCTTTCTAATGAAACTGCGTGTCTCCTGATAAAAAGCATTCCTATGTGGCAAAACGTAGTCATCTCCATAAATGCTACAGATACCACTAATATTGTACCATCAAGTGAGGGAACTTTTGCCTGGATGCACAGATTACTATATTAGAAGACGTACAAATAGCAGTTTTGTGTGGTTTTGTGGTGTAATATGTGGCAAAGAATATGGTGCACATCAGTAAGTACGAGAACACATTACCTGTGGTGAGACATTCACTCATATGGCAGTTCCACTGCACAAGCTGTGTAGGAGTAGTGTATGAGACATTGGATATGTACATTCACTGTTCTATTGTACTGTTGATCGCAACCTGTACAGTGGCCCTTTGTTCACAGGCAAGACGAAAGGAACACAATGCGTATTGGAACCTAGTTACAGTCAACGGCTTTCAATCGCAATGCATGTGCAAGTCCCTGCCCAGCCTTTGCATTACCTATTCCAATTACCTGCTAACAACATCATATACAGTACTGTAATATTCCATTGGTGACTCATTTACAAACGTTACTCTTCCAACACATTCTTGCTCACCCCACACCCAGAAGCCTTATTGCACAATGTCGTAGCTTCCACAGACCCAGTTCCATGCGCACCATTCTGCAAATGGCCCGGATATGCAAGTGGAATCCCGGAAGTAACAGGGTTTACGCATACTTCTCGTGCTGTGCTGGGACGTGGCGGAATACATTTCAAGCAGGACCACAGATTGTATTTGTAGCAGTGGCTTTAAAAAGAGGCGGTTGCGGTTTTGTTTGTCTAGATGATTTTTAGGGAAAACTCTTTTTGTGGTTTGTATAGAGATTTGTGCACTCTGCCCATTCTTACAACAACCTCCTCACCGCATTCTGTACATGCAACTACAAAAAACCATTACCAATATTACACAAAGAAATGCCATTGTCATGGAATAAATCCACATTTTTTGAAGCAATGTGTTGTGAAATGAGGTAGCAGAAGCTCTTGTGTTGCAAACTTTACTCTTTATTACTGCAGCAAAACCAGCAGTGGAAAATAGACAAGTGTTGCATTTATTTCAAAGGTAGCTAGCCTTCAACAGTGCAGGGTAATGCAAAGAAATACAGACTCTGGAGTTGTTTTAATGTTCATTTGCAAGGAGGGCTGGAAGTTCGACCTGCTCAGTGTCCTCTGCTGGCTTAGTCTGAGTCAGTGACGGCTTTGTGCTCTTTCTTCCCGGCTCTTCAGAGGTCGCCCAAGGTCTGGCGAGACTTCAGCATCATGCGAGATCCCAACAGAATAATGTCAATCTTGCAGAAAAACATTGCAGCATTATACAAAAATGTAGACATGCTTCCATTGCTGACACATCTTCCGCCCTCTCTCAGGGAACAAACTGCATTAGAACATGTGCATAGTCTTGTTAGTGGTATGGATAATACTAAGGATTTTTGCTTTTTGTACAGATTTTTCTTTTCCTGTACTCCGCGCATTCTTAAAGTAAGGTTATCAATGCATCAAAAGCTGCAACAAAATATCATTGCCAATGTTGGACAAACACATACCATTGTCATGGAAGAAAATGCATTTCTACACCCAATGATCTCATTGTTGCAGAAGAACATTCCAACTCTGCTCAAATTGATGGTACATCTTTCGCCCTCTGGGTGGGAAGAAACGCAATTCTTCTTGGCGGTATAGATGAGAATAGAATTTCCGCAGTGGAAAAGAAACGCCTCACCGCTGTCAACAATTTCTCCAGTTGATGCACCACATATGAAGAAGAGGCGTGACCCACATGTGGAGCTCCGTAGTGTAGCAGTACAATGACAAAAGGCCCGAAAGTGACCACTTCTTTGCAAAGGTCAATGCCTCCACTCCTTTCAACCCGAAACTGCCATCCAAGTCTTTTTCCTGGGCTTTTTCTGCGTCTCTCTATTTCTACCAGTCTGAGTTCACAAAGTAGTGTAAAAATGTGTTATTACAGTAACAATTTGTTACTGCCCCTTCCTGGGAGGCGGAACCTAAGAAGCTAATTGGACAGGCACATTCCCATTGCCCAGCATCCTTACAAGGGCACAATGTGGCACATGCGCTTTCCGAACTAGCAAGAGGAGTCCTTCTCCCTAATTATACTTCTTCCTTTTGCACAAGCATTTTTGCTCCACTACTCCAGTAGGTGCTGGCAAATTGTCAAACACGCATGCAACATTCACATACAAAACCTCTGCATAGCACACTATCATTTCTACAAACCTCTCCATATTTACCATTACACGCTCTCAGTACACATCCGTTTCATTCCAAAGCCCCTCAACCAGTAACCTCTGCTAAAGAATGCACGATTGCAGCATCCACAATTATCCAGAAGCGCACCCACCACACCTTTGGCCATGCACACAAAAGTGCAGCCCTTTCCACACCCATGACAACACTATGGATCCATGCATACCACCATTTCGCATGCATACCACCTCACCACTAAAAGTGGTCGCTGCAAACCGGTTGTGGCACAAGCTATCGGGCCATTATGACAGCTTACTACTATCACCACACAAAGTAGTCCGCAGTCTATGTTCGGGCAAATTGATGGAATACGCACTAATACTGCAGCCACTCTTCTGTCTTCGTCCACCTAATAATCACATATCTCTGATGAACCACTTCTCTTTCCCCCACCCCTTCTATCCCCTCTTCCCACCACCATGCCGTACATTATGTTTGTCAGTCCCTTTTTGGCGACACACTGTCCACTGACAGACCATGGAGGCATTTTCCAAAAACATTGACGCACAGCACGCTTCCCTCCAGCCAACCGCTGACCGCGTCCAACATTCACCGACATCACGGCGTAACGCAGTCCCATGACACTTCGGTCCGCGGAGTGAACAGGGAAATGGGTCAGCAGAGCAGACACAGATATCACACATTTTTTGGGACATACATTTTAGTAGTTTGCAACAAAAGTACTGATCAGATTTCCACCAAATACACAAAAGCACACTTTCTGACCCAAGCCCCCGCTACTGACGCAAAATCTGGTGAAAATCCGTCCAGCCGTTCAGGCTGTAGCCGTGCGCAACATTTTTCCCCATTCAGTCTATGGGAAAAAAATGTTTGGGACCCCCCCTATAATTTTGCCCCCCCTACACTAAACCTCACCCAACTTGGCAAAATAATTCCGAGCCGGCCATATACTTTTTTTTGCAAAGTTTGTTAAGGATTCGACCAGGGGGAGTGAAGTTATAAGCCGCCGGAAAGGTGCTCTTCCTATGAGTTTAGCAAATAAATACATATATATGTCACAGGGCCTGTAGGGCCATCCTTGCTGATGCACCTCGCACAAATTTGCTGCAATCCCGTCCAGCATTTCGGTCTGCAGCCGCAAGCAGAATTCTTTTCCAATTTAAACCTAGGGGTTCAGCCATGCTGCATGCCCCAATAAGTAATTCAGAGTAGGCATTCATCCTTGCCGAAGGCCAGGCCCACTGTCCATACACCCAAGTGATATCACTATTTTTTGTTCTTACGTTTTGACACTTTGGAAAAATAAAACACAGGAAGGATTTGCAAAAGAATGCTTCCAGGTCCTTGCTGATGCTCTTCGCGCAGGTCTGTTGTAATCTAGTCAAGCAATTCAAGCTGTAGCCGCAAGCAAAATATTTTTTCCCATTCAAACCTAGGGCTTCGGCCATGCCGCATGCCCCAATAACCAAATCAGAGAACACATCTGGCCTTGCTCAGAGCTTGGCCCATTGCCCAGGCCCGAAATTAATTTCACAATTTATTTTGCTTACATTTTGACACTTTAGAACAAATAAAACACAGGAGAGATTTGCAAAACCATGCTTTGAGGTCCTTGTTGATGCTCCGCACAAATGTTTGCTGAAATCCCATCTAGTTCTTCGGGCTGTAGACACGAGCAGAATGTTTTTTCCCCATTCAAACCTATTCCCGAATTCGAAAGACTTTACCACATAGCCGGCCCCTGGTGGCCATGTCCTCTTTAACCTCATTGCCGGTCCCTTGTGGTCATGGCCAGCAGCCAGACTGTCCGGGTCATGGCCTTTAGGCATGACCCGCATAATCTGGCTATTGCCCATGGCCACAGAATATACCTCAGTCCACAAAGATATATCACAATTTTTTGTACCTACATTATGACACTTTTAAAAAAAATAGAACACGGGCACATTTGCAAAACCATGCTTTCACGTCCTTGCCAATGCTCCTTGTCTGCTGCAAATCCGTCCATGTTTTAATTTTTGGAAAAGTATCAAAATGTACATATAAAAAATAATCATATAACTTAGCCCCCACTTACTTAACTAAGTCCATTCAGACTTTGCACAAATGTTCAAGGTTGGGTCTATAATCTTTATGAAACCCTCAAATTCGTCAAACAGCAACAAAGTTATAAGCCAACTAAACATGTTCAGACCCTCCCTCTAATTTTGCCCGCTCTTGATAAAATCCCACCAAACTTTGCAAAAACATTACAATCTGGGTCTAAAATCTTTCTGCAAACGTGTCTGCAGATTCGTCAAACATCACCAAATCTATAAGCCTTTCAAATATTTTAGGACCCCACTCTAATTTTGCACCCTCTTGCCAAAACCGCACCAAACCTTGCAAAACAATTCAGGGTCAGGTCTAAACGGATATTGCAGCATTTCATGCAGTTTCATTGAGTGGCTCCAAATTTTTAAGCCATCTAGAAACTTTTCTGCACCTACCCTGTAATGCAGAAATATGCATGGATGTCCCTGAACATCTGAGACGTTTGCGAATAGCAGGGGAGTGTACCCGAACATCTGAGATGTTCACAGACTTCATAGAAGAAAAAACACCAGAATTATGGCGTTTTATGGTCATATCCCATACCATCCACGTCACCCCTAACCTGCCCAGAGATTGTTTCATTAGTTTGACAAGTGCAATGTTGTGTTTAACATTCCCTTTCTTCAAGGCCTGTATTGTGAGTTTTGCAATGATGGTAAAATAGAAGGTATTTTAAATGGCACTTGTTTCACTACCCACCATATCATGTAATGTGGTAAATACAACCAAATTATTAGGTCAAATATTGCATGAAAAATTACTTCAATTCCTACTAGCAACCAAACAGTGAAGTAACAAATGTTAAAAAAAGACGCATATGCAAAAAAGATGTATTTCCTAAAGGAATAAGTGAAGGCAAGCAACTTCTAAAAAAAAAAGAAATCTGTACGTGTAACCCCTCATTATTTTAGATTGTTTTGTATCAGTATCATCCCCCATGCTAGGCAATACATGTCCATCTTCCAAACAGGGTTGGTATTGTCAAAACGAGCAGTGATGTCAGGATTACCACATGTGGTAACAGTAATTATCGCAGGTGCGATCATGCGAAAGAAATCAGCCAAACTCTGTATAATGAAATACTAACTCACACAGAAACTGCAAAAATATTGTAATTGCAAAGAGTGTTTTAGTGAACATTTTGTTCACTATGAAAGGGATGAACCGCTTTAATAATTTGCGTTTTTCATATAGTTCTTCATGCAAGTTCCATCCCATTTCTAAGTGTTGCAAGAACAAGTGTTATTGCGTCATTCTCTTAATGCTGCGACTTGACGTTTTGATCACGGAAGAATGAAAGTCCCTGATTCATGGAATCATTTGCGCTGAAAATAGGGAATTGCATGCCAAACTGTGCACAACTCAGCATTTGTCGATTTATGGAACCGACAGTGCATAACTTTCTTGGGACTTGCGTGGAGTTCACTCAGGCCCGGAACATCTGTGCAAGTCGATGAGCGCCTTGCGTGAGACTCCACGCAGAGTGTGGGCCGGGCCTGCGCATCAACCAAAATAGGGGGCGGAACATGCCGAATGAGGAAGAACACGTGAAAATGTAGGTGTGTTGAGGGACGTACACGGCCAAGAAATCAAGGCCCATCGCCGCGCAAATATAACCGTATTCATGGATTTCAACTGGGAATGGTGGATCGCAAAAAAGTACATACAAATCCCGGAACCCAAACGCCACATGATAGCTGGCGTATATGTCAATGCGCATAGGAACAAATGCGTATAAACCATGCAATACACACCAAACCAACGTCTACAGCCACGATGAATCGAGCAGTAGTAGGAGCCATTGTTCACGGAGACCGTAGGAGGAGGAGGATGCCCAGAGCCCGGACCTTTACAACACACTTTTTGGGATAACTGATGATCAGGTCTATGGCAGTTACAGGTTCCCCCCGTATAATCCTAGACCTGGTCAGGGAGTGGAGTGAGAAGATGACCTAACCTCACCCACCATCTGCTCCGAGGCCCTTACCTTGCTAGAAAAAGTGCTCACTGCACTACATTTCCTTGCCACTGAGTCCTTCCAGCGGACCACTGCAGTAGTTGGTGGGATATCACAGGCCACCCAGTCACGCTGTCTAAACCAGGTGCTGTCCTGTATAACATTGCATGCATGTGCGCATGCACACATATATGCCCCGAATACTGGCGGAATGGCATACAGTCATGTAGGAGTTCTATTCAGTAGCATGCTTCCCCCATGTACTAGGTGCCATAGACTGCACCCATGTAGCAGTTTGGCCACCCAGATTGACAGAGCACATATACAGGAACAGAAAGCACTGGCACTTCATTAATGTGCAGGATGTGTGTGATGCCAAGGGAATCATCATGGAGGTGTATGCTAATTTCCTGGGCAGCACACACGACAGCTACATCTTCCGTATGTCACCACTGCACCGGACCCTGGTAGCTGGGAAACATGGCAACGCATGGCTAATTGGTGAGTACGAATGCTCATGCACATGCATGCACATCACACACTGAACAATAGACACAGCAAAAAAATAACAATAACAACCATGTTGACATTTACAGGGGACAGTGCCTACCCCCTGACTACATTCATGACAACACCCATCAGGTACCCCACAACACAGGAACAATACTGCATATACATCCACTCGGGACACAGTGGAGTGCGCATTCGGAGTGCTAATGTCACGGTTGCACTACCTTGACCACTCTGGTGGGGTGTTCCTGTATGCACCACCAGTAGTCTGTCAAATAATTGTGGCTGCTTGTGTCCTGCACAATGTTTCCACATAGTGGGGTGTACCAGTGGACATGCAGCTGGGACACCGCCCGCACCCACAGGTAGAACCCTGGCCAAAGGGCACATGGAGAGGTTGCGCACACACATATGGTGCAATCGTACTTCACCTAAATGCCAGCCTCTGTGGAACACACACAGTGAAGCCACCTCCCGTGTGCCATTCAATGATGAATTGGGGCCTATCCTCTGTGCCCACAACGACAACTTGAGAATGTGCCAACGTGTGTGTGTCCATTAGACATAAAACAAGCTGGCCAATCAGAGGCCCCTGAAAATACTTGTAAGTGGCAGTATACCACTATCACTCTGTGAAGTATGTAGTCAATGAATATCAACAACTGTAGAAATGCAAATATATTGGCAAGCGTGCAAATATGACGCTATAGAAAAATGCATGAAATAGGCAACAATCAAATTTTAGTACCTAGTCATTCATGGGTACCAAATTCAACAATTCCATCAATTCCCGAGAAGCAAACCAAAATCTGATGAAAGACCTGTGAGACCATGTGCACTACAGCCAAGAACATATCCATGTTGCTGTGAGTGTCAAAGCAGGGGTGCAAGATTAAACATGTGACATACATCCTGGGAATAGGCATACATTGCCGCCACATGAAAACATCAGAATAAGAGCTAATTTGCAATAGAGCAAAGGTGCTTGACACACCCCAAGGGCCACATTCAGAGGTCTGTCAAATAATGGTGCAACCACACATGAAAGCAGACTCATGCCCCTAATCTGCATATCAATGCACAACTGAAACACCCAGGCATATTAACCTGACACAACATGTCCATGTAGTGCACACAAAAGCACACAGCACAAGAAACAAAGTCCTAGAGGACTGTCACTTGTACAATAAGTAGACTTCATGTAGACACCAAAACACGCATATGAGACCACAAGCAGGAAGGCATACTACAAATGTCATGCTAACAAAGCAATGCGAGTACAGACACGGACCCACAATACGTGTAACACAACAACAAACTGGTTCAGTGGCCAAACAGTCTCATCAAAGCAGTCATGTTGAGACTGGAAAATAAAGTGCACTGCAAGAGAAATGCACATCTTATGTCATCCCATGGGAGCCTGCATCATCAGGACTGTGCTGTCCACCAAACTCCCCATCTGTCAGTCTGGAAACCACTGACTCCTCATGCTGTTTGCTGTGCATGCATAGAGCTGCTACTCCCATCACAATTCCTGCATCCATCATTCCATGCCAAAATCATCTGTATAGAAAGACAAATCAATGTGAGTGATGGCAACACATCCATGCACCCAAACATAAACCAACATGTACCCCCCTGAGTGACATGCTGCAATTGCACACACTTACTCACCAACCACCCATCACTATGTGTCCTGGCACACATGCCGCCATCTCCGCCCACCTAACAGCAATGCACAAGGAACGACCCACACAGTTATACCTTAGCCACCCACAACCTCTACACTGGGTGCCCCTCCGCCCATGAGTGACAAGCAGTGAATGACCATGTTACACTTAACCACCGTCATGCTGATGGTACGTTCCCAACACATGCATCTGGCCACAGTCAGCATGACCCTGAGATGACCCGCAAAAATAGAACATTGAGAGGTTGGAAACCCAGGAGCACCTTCGTAGTATTGTCAATGCCATGATATGCCATCCCTTTATCAATGCAGTAGTCACTGGCAGCACAGACGGTAATGCTAAGCCGAAGAAGAAGTGTAAGAGAAATCTCACCAATTTCACACAAAACCTGATCTTGCAGAAGGCAGCACTTCACAGAGGCATCTGTTAGACTGGAAGGCAGGTCACTGAGGCAATTGGCATGAAACACACAAGCAGACATGAGAAGGCAATGGCAAACAGAGGACAAGGAGACACACACAAAAAGGGAGCATACAAAACGAAAGTGCAAGGGAAGTCAGACTTCACTGGTAATGGACTGAATTTGGTGAAATGGGAATTGAACTGAACACTGACATGCACCCAGAAGCTGTCAACATGCCTCATTATATGTGACGGCACGCCCTGCATGGTACATGGTGTCAATGGCAACCAACAAAGAATGGACAACCATGAGTGCCTGGTGTCTGTGGAGTACATTGCACCACAGCAATGTGCAGCAATTCTGGTATGTGTGTGGATTGGTTTAGGGACAGCAACCCCAGAAGGGGAAGAAGCACCAAGATTGGACTGCCTCCAGGGGTAGGAATTACTATTAAAAAATCTTTAAACGGGAAGACATTTGACAGGCAAGACACATATGTAAAGTGCCAGGAGACACTCACCACCACCACCACTTTAAAGATGTGTCACAGCACAGAAACAGCTGGGGCAGCCACCCTATGTATTTGCATTTATATAGTGTACAAGCATCCCACAGGCATCGTGTCAACTCATGACAACTCACCAACTATGGCCCTACCGTGATACCCACACCCAACTAGGATCCCGCAACCAGTGGCAACATAATTACCTCTAAAATACAGCATGCATACACAAACCATACTAACAACAACCTGTGTCACATGCACCCACGCAGCTGGACCTGTTACCCCCCCAAACAAGTGAAATACAAGCAACCCTACACAGTGCCAGACACCATGCCACTAAACACACCACAAGTCAAAGCCTGAGTGCACTTCACATATCTGCACATGTCATCCACCGGGCCTGAATCCACTGCATCCCACCTGCAAATACATTTGCAAATTGCAAAGACATGCATTGCAACAACTTCAAGATATTGCCCATCCATGACAACACATGTAGGAAACACAAAAGTAGGCATGCTCCACCGAGTTTTCACAGATCACAGAGTGCAAGAGGGAGACAGGACACAGAGTGATGATTGACGAGCAGTGAAGTGGAGCGGGACAGGAAAAAACATTGCAAGGATGAGACTGTCTGGAGCAGAGATGTGGACAGACCTGACTGACATCACAGTGTGTGAGGGCATAACCAATCCTCACTAGGGAAGAAGATGGAGACGTGAACACCTCTTCAAGTAGCATCCTGGTCGGAGAGAGCAGAAAGAACTGAGATGGACAAGAACCATATATAGTGGTACATGAAGGACAAAAGTGAGTGACGGTGAAAGGCAGAGTGGCAAAGAATGGGCACATGTGAAAGGTCAATCAACAACTCTGCATTCATAAAAAAACACCTGCAACACACACCATGGCATGGAAATCACACAAATACCCATATACGGTACATCCCTAAAAAGAAGGCACTCTAACCATGTACACAGACTCGACAAGAAACAACATACACCCCGGTACTACAACACTGCAAATGGACCTACAGACAGCATGCAGCGGTTTCCTCACCCCCAACACCCCACCCACACTGATTGAGACTGTTCCAGGAAGTGTGCATGGATTCCAGGTTGCACTTGCAACTCACACAGGGAAAACAGATGACGACAAGCTGTGGGGAGTGGACAATCATACACATGCATGGTCCCCAATGTGGGCAAGTAATGTTCACTTACTGACAGTGGCAAATAACATGAAGAAAGAATCAAAACTAAAGGACATGAAAAACACCCTGGTGCAGATGACCAACAAAACCAAACACTGTAATAAAAGTGTCCACATTGTGTAACACAGAACCAGTCAGTCACGAGAACACATGCATATATTTGTTTAATCCAACATGCACCAAGTGTGTCAAACATATCCTGTGGAGCCAATGCACACAAGAGGCCAGAATGATCATCCATAGTCTACGTCATGAAGTGCTGCAGTAGAGGATGATGATACATGAAAATCAATGTGTGTGGCACATGTAGAACAATGGCATGTCTGGGCAGATCATGGAAGTTTAGAAAGGAGTGGATTTTGAAGTGGCACAGGTCAAAGATAAGTGTGCACAGGGAGTAGCCCTGCAGGGCATGGTAGGAAACATCTGGACAGGGGGAGTGGATGGGTGGCAGTAAGTGCACATCATCACGGTTGGTCATGCAGATGCACAGTGAATGCATGCCATCAATCAGTCGTACATCCAGACTCAATAAAACATTGCCAATGGGCAAAGTCTGTATAGTGCCATCCATTCACTTTGAATTATGGTGTCAATGATCTAAGTGCATCCACACAAACAATGCACACGCATAGAAGTGTAACTGCACATACACACACATGCATGTGTACAGACACACATCAGCCCAGACATTCCCCAAGACACAAGGTTACGCCACCACTATGTCAAGATGTGCACTGCATGCAAATTCCATGGTCACCAATAACACCCACACAACAAGCGAGACATAGCACATGTTTACCTGCTGACTGAGCTGGTATGATGTGAGTCCCTCATCACCTCCACCAGGAACTGTGCTTCCAAATGCATGAGAGGATGGCCAGTGCCTGCCAGAGGGGAAAGGGACTACAGATGCAAAGGTGTGCATGGAGGACCTCCCATGGAGTGCAGTCACTGCATGATTCTTTAGCACTGCAAACACATGGGGCAATGCATTACAACAGCAATAGTTCACAATCATGCATTAAACATCACTTAAAGCAATGTTACCTGCACATGCCCTCCTGTTTTCCACGATGCAACCATGGCAGTTGACGTCACTGTGCATAGCTGCTTGTCCCAAACCGCATCCATCATGCCCCTGAGAGTGCAACTGCACATGTCAAGGGACCCATAAAATCGAGAAAATTATAAATCCACATTGGAAAGTGAAACAAAATAGATAAGACCACATCCGGGCCATGGGAATGTAACAAAGTGCCTATGCAGAATCAAGGTGAACCAAAAGAAAAAAATAAACTCTGGCCATGGACCCAAAAAAAAGGTCCATCTTCGACGATTGAGGTGGGGGTGGGGGAGGTTAGAGGGGTCTACCTTGGAGAGGAGAGGGGAGGGGTAGGATGCATGCCAATGTCCAAATTAGACCCAAAAATAAACCCTCTATCGGCTCATGAACCTCACAGCAACAGTGGACAAGGATGTTGGTCTTTGCTGGGGTGCCATCCTGCGGTTCATCTGCAGGAGGACGTGGTGTTGGAGCCACACCACGCAGTGCCAAGGCCTGATCTTCACTGGCAATGGCCAGCAGTGACATAGTTGAATGCACCAGCACAGTGAGGTTGGTGAGATTTCCATGCATTTCCTCACGGATGGTTGCAGAGTCTGTATGCGCACTCACCTGTAATGCATTCAGTTGCTTGGAGAGTGTCTGCCTGAAGGCATCCATCTCCTCATGGATCAGTGTCCTAGTGGCTGAGAGCTTGTCATTGATGGCAGCCCTCTCCACGGAACCCACCGTTGAGGTGTACCGTGCTGACTGCCACTGGTTCAGCCAGATACAGCTGCGGGTACTTGAGAGGTTCTATCCGGACCTCCACTCCGGTCTCTTTGCCTGGGAAAGTCGTCTGGATGCCGCCGGTGAGAACCTATGTGGGACAATGCTCAAGGGTGTTTGTGTGGCATGCATGTTTATAGATGCCACATCTTGTTTGTGGCTTGTGTGTTTTGTGAGACGCAGCTGATTGGTGACTCATGCCAATCTAGGCCATTTGTGATGTCAGCCATTGTGTGCTGCTATTTGCATGAGGACTGCCGGATTGTGCATTCATGGATTGTTATTGTTGTACATGTACAGAGTTTGAGCATGGAACAAGTGCTTGGACATGACCAATGTGGGCATGCTATGTTGTGAGCATGTGAGTGATGTGCATCATGTCCGGGGTGATGTGTGGCACAACTGACAGTGCATCCATGCAGGAACCTCTGATGATAGTGAAACATGTGCTTTGATGCCTGTGTGTGTGGGGTTCATGTATTGACGCCTCTGGGACTGGGATGTGACATGTCATTCCACTGGATTTGTAATATGAGTGTGTGTGTGTGTGTACATGCAATAATAGTATAGTTGGCCAATTGACATGTGAAATTTGATGTCCGACATGGGTGGTGGTACATGCTGCTTGCTTGCAGATCATGATGTGGCAAGTCGGACTTTGGTGACTAGGTTTGTGTGCGCAGGTGACCTGGTGCTGTCTCTATGGCCGTGGCTGAAGGTCGTTCTTGTGTTGGTTGATGATTGGTCTGGCAGAGTTTCCTGTTGTAGGGGATGTGTGGTGGGGCACCGTACAATGCATTGTTCACATGGGCATGGGTCATGACTGTGATTGAGCATTCACACTACAATCATGCCACATTTTCAATGCTGTTTGCCAGGGCATATATATGTATGTGTGCATTGTGTGTGTGTCAGTTCATGGATGTGACATGATGCATGATTCCACTTGTTAATTTTGTGTATGCCAGACATCCATTGATGACATTTACTGATGTCAATGTTTTTTCAAAAATGTTTTACAGTTACTGCAGCTCGTGAAGAGGGAGAAGAAGGGCAGGGACAAAGCCACCAGACAAAAGCACAGACCCTGGCCAGCCCGACTGACAGATGCGTTGCTAGGGAGGGCTGAGGGGGCTATAGCCCCGGGTCTTTTGGTTGTAGCCCTGGATAGAAGCTCAGGGGTTACAATCAAAAAGGCTAACCAGCCCCCGGCCCCAACAGTCCCAAAATTAGCATATCCCTGGATCTTTTCAATACCTAGCAAAACCCCTGCGGCGACTGGAGTCTATGGCCCTCATTACAACACCGGCGGTAACCAATGGCGCTACTAGCACCATGGTTGCTGCCGGTATTGTAACGAGTCCGCCATGGTGTAATGGGGAATTACCACCCCATTCCAAGGTTGGCGGGGTGGTAATTCCCCATGCACCATTGGCCCTTCCCCATTCCCATTTTTCCCCCATAGGGCTCAATGGGAATGGGGAAGGCGGTAATTACAGTACCGCAAATTGCGGTACCGTAATTACCTTCAAGGTCCTTTTGCGGGTCCCTACTTTAACGGCTGGTCCAGACCAGCCGTTAAGGTCGGGAGCCGCAAAGGGACCTCGTAATTAGGCGCTAAGGGGTTAACGGCGCCGCAGCCTTTTACGGCGCGTTAACCCTTAGCGCAAGGGTCGTAATGAGGCCCAATATCCTATGAGGGTGAACTGGCTGGGGGAGCATGAGTTTCATCTGGCGGAGCTGCTGGGGTATGTCCCTGGAGATTGTTGTGTAGGGGGACTCCTCAGGGGCTGTGGCCCAGGGTGCAGGGACGCAGGGGCCATCCAGGGACGAAGGCTCTCTGGATTCCTCCAGGGAGATGGAGGTGGTGGTGGAGGAGGAGGGAGATGAAGGCCAATGCAAAGAGTAGGGTGGGGACATCGGGGAGGGTGTTCAGGCTGCACCCCTGGGTCAGGGACAGGAGGATGTGCAGTGCATTGTGGAGGGAGGTGACCAACCTCCTGTCCCTGCTCCATCTGTTGCAGCCATGACCACCATCGTGGAGGCCTCTACCTAGACCCGGCCTGGCTTTGGGGCCATGGAGATCACTCCTGAGATGTCACAGGCCCTGCTGGCTGGGATTGTGAGATGTACATGCAGGATTCGTGATGATGTGAGAGAGAGTTGTGACCTCCTCTCACATCATTTCAAAACCTTGGCCATCTCAATGTCCCAGCTGTAACGTGCGCTGCTCTTAATTGGTCTCGGTACGCTGGCACATTTAGCTGCCCCTCCTCCACTGCCTCTTCTGTGTCCCAGTCATCCTACGAGGGGGCCTTCCTTTCCACTTCCCATCATGGCCCCCTCTCCTCCTGTCCTACCCACACCACCCAGTCGGGTGGTCAGCATTTCCCTGACTAAGGCAGAAGTAGGTAAAAGTACAGTTACTACCTTAAGGGCAACCAAATTCTGGTTGCCCTTAAGGGAAGCCACTTAGCACCTATCTCAAAATCTTAATTTCCATGTGCTAATAAAAAAAAGGCTGCTAAATGGTGCTGCTTCTCTGCCCATTCCTAGCCCCTTGTGCTCCCTGGGCAAGGAAACAAAGTGCACTTTACCTAGATTCGATTTTGCAAAAACACAAGGTTTTTTGCCGTTCCAAGATGGCCACCACCGCATCTGTAGCTGGATTCAAACCCCTCTGAAGTCCCACTGTCCTCTGATTGCTACCCTGGCCTGATAGCCTATTGGGAAGCACCGGCAGGCGTAAGCCGGCCCCCGACGAAGGCAACCGAAAAAGGCCCCACCTGACTGAGCCTGATGTCCATTCTGCCTACAGAGGTTGGAGCAGGAGCTCCCTCTTCCCTCCAGCTGCTAGAGCAGCCTCATGCAGCCCCAAACTCTGGTTGTCCTTAAGGTAAACCAGGAGGCTTCACCATTGCTTTTTCCACTGCCTTAGCACCTATCTGAAAATCGCAATTTCCATGTGCTAAAAAAGGCTGCTGAATTGTGCTTCTTTTCTGCCCATTCCTAGCCCATTGTGCTCCCTGGGCAAGGAAACGAAGTGCACTTTACCTAGATTCAATTTTGCAAAAACACAAGGTTTTTGCCGTTCCAAGATGGCCACCGCCGCATCTGTGGCTGGATTCAAACCCCTCTGAAGTCCCACTGTCCTCTGATTGGCTGCCCTGGCCTGATAGCCTATTGGAAAGCACCGGCAGGCCAGCCCAGCTCCCGACGAAGGCAACCGAAAAAGGCTCCACCTGACTGAGCCTGACCGAGCTTGGACGTGCTCGAGTGCTCCGTTCACATCTGCGTACCAGCCTCGGCTTAACCAAGGTGAGGTCCCCAGCGCCCCCTTGGCTGTTACTTTCCTGATTGATACACCTGCCCTTTTCCCATAATCCCGCAAACTACTCCGGCCCAGTCCGAGCACTTTCCCGCATGTCCTGTCCGCCTCCCACCTTCCTGTACTGGCGTCCCTATCCCGATCCCGACATCAGGCTCCCTGCAACCTCCCCCACACAATCAGCTGAACGATGCTCGTGCCCCGCACAAAATCATTACGCCACTCGAGCCCCCTGGAAACCGTTGCCGTACCTTTACCATAATTGCCACGAGCAAGACATCTGCAGCACGGAGCCTGTGACCAGGTCCCAGCTATCGCCCGATCCATTGCTCCTCCTTCAATTGCGGTGCTAGAACTTCTCAAATACCACCATACACCATGAGTGCCCCGCAGATGAACAATTGGACTTTGCCAAAGCAGTAACTTGCCCTGTAATCTTGACGAGCGCATCCTAATGACAATCTGTTTGCCTTTACCTTATCCTCCCTAATGACTGTGCTAGTGCCCCTCAATGTCTGCCTGCCCTAATTTGATCTGCAATTGTTTGTGACCCGTATTGATTGCTTGCCTTACCTCTTTTGGGAAACCTGATTTGAACGAGGCCAGCACCTCGCTATGTTTGCCTGCCCTAACTGGCTCTGCAACTGCCTGTGCCCATATTGCTTTGCTTGATTGATTGCTTGTGAACCTGTTTTAGAACGAGGCTAGAACCTCTCTATGTTCGCCTGCCCTAACTGGCTCTGCAACTGCCTGTGCCCTGTATTGATTGCTTGCCTTACCTCCTTTGGAAAACCTGTTTTAGAACGAGGCCAGCGCCTCTCAATGTTTGCTTGCCCTAACTTGATCTGTGGTGGCTTGTGCCTGTACCGATTGCTTACCTACGTATTGATTGATTGCCTACCTTTTGCCCGTATTGATTGTCTGCCTACTTTGCCAAGTGTGCTTTGTAGAAGCATGGCTAGTGCCCTCCCCCTGATTGTTGCCTACCACTGCCATTATTTGCCTCACTGAGCCTATGACTGACTGTCAGTCCAAGCCCTTGCATGGTGGTCTGACTTTAACTATCGCTATCACAATCTGCAAATGCACTATATCGACACCTTAACTGTAGCCACCTACCATCATTAACTCTTCAGAAAGTGTTTTTCACCATATTCTAGCATGCTCCCTCTAGCCTCCAGCCAGACTGACTACATCATAGCATTCATACAAAGCATTACGTTCTACACTATGTTACTACACTTACCCACCCTGACACATACTTCTAACCTACATAATATTACAACTACTAGACTACTCTTAGACATGAATGACACCAAATCCCCACTACCAAGTAATCCCTGCCCAACTGCAGCTAGGAACCTACGTCTTAGAGCTAGATTAGCCAAAATGTATGAGCATCCCATCAGCTCTATTCCTACCATAAAAGGACTAAGGACTACGTCAACTCGGCCTTGCCAAACAAACATAAATTTGAACCTAGCTTGCAACTCTGACCCTATGCCTATAAATAGTCTAGCCAAGCATAGCAAACCTAAAACGTCACAAGTCCACCATTCGACAACCACAACCACCTTGAATACTCAGATCAAGGGAGCTCTAATTAACTCCAGATCTCTAGTAGCACATGCTACAGAAATTGCTGACCTGATCCTAAGAGAGGACTTAGATTTCCTCGCCATCACCGAGACCTGGCTACACCCTGCAGCAGGCCCCATGCTCATGCTAGCAGACCCGGACGGCTATTCCATATTGAGACAAGACAGATTAAAATCTAGAGGGGGTGGTATCGCTATCATCTACAAATGTAGCCTCTCTTTGAGATTAGCCACTCCTATTGATGTCCTCTCATGCAAACTGCTATCTGTCAAAGTTCCACTCACCAATGGCCAAACCCTTAATATCCACCTGATCTACCGCCCCCGGGCCCTCCCAGAACATTCGAGGATGACATTAATACCATTTTGTCCAGTAACCTCAAAAGTTCTACTCAAGTACTTGTACTTGGGGACCTCAATATGGGTTTTAATGACCCATCAGACCAGCTCGCCCTTACTACACACAACACCATTTCAGAAATAGGCTTCACCCAAAGAAGTAACGTACCTACCCACAATAAAGGTAGAATACTTGACTGGGTGGCAGACTACAACTGCCAAGCCAATATCCTCTCTATCTCACCACTAGCTTGGACTACCCCCACCTTGTGTCATTCATGCTTTCTACCAATAGACCCCAACCCTCACCAGCTATCTGGGCTCCACCCATGCTAACCAGAAATAAAAAGAGTATTACTGTGGATAGGCTTATGCCGGCCTCACTCCCTACCCTCAACACGCTCCCAGACAACACGGATCCCGAGATCCTGGTCGAAGAATATAATAAAATTATGACCACCTCCTGGGACTTGATTGCCCCCCTTAAACTTAGACCAAGTAAGCCTAAAACTCATCTGAATAAATGGTTTACGCCTTTCCTAAAAAACCTAAGGCAACAAAAAAGAAACTGCGAGGCCGCTTGGAAAAAACTACCCTCAGCAGCCAACAAACTCAAACTCACTAAACTTTCATCCCTGTATAAAAAAAGAAATATGTCTAGCAAAACGAATCTCCTTCGACACGCGCATTTCCCAAGCCAAATCCAATATGAAGAAACTATTCTCCATCCTCAAAGAAATAGAGAACCCCATAGCCCCACCTGACACATGCATTAAAGATACAAAATGGTGCTCAGAGATCCAAAACTCACTAGCCAATAATATATACACCTTACAAAATAAAATTTCCAGTAAAAGAGCTTCCTTAAACGACTCTCCCCCATCTAAAATAACTGAGAGTATTACTGCTAATGAATCCACCCGATTCAACTTTACCAAAGTTTCTGTTCTTGAAGTGGAAAGAATCATCTTGTCCCTGAAACCATCTAACTGTCAGGGCGATCTCTGCCCTGCACAGCTTATCAAGGATGCAGCCCGAGACCTCTCTCCCTTCATTACGAAGTTTATCAATGCGCCCTTTTCCACTGGTACCATCTCTACCAATCTTAAACAATCCTGGGTACTTCCACTTTTTAAAAAAACTACTCTCGACCCATCCACGCCGACCAACTACAGGCCAATCACGACAGTACCTTTCCTCCTAAAGATTCTGGATAAGGCTGCTTATGTACAAATCCAAAAACACCTGGAAGTACACCACCTACTAGGAGCCAGACAATCAGGCTTCCGCCCTCAACACTGAACGGAGACAGCACTCATCTACCTTAAGACCCAAATCGACGAGCTTAGAGACAACGGCAAAGCCACCCTACTCCTCCTCCTAGACCTCTCAGCTGCATTCGACTTGGTCGATCATACTATTCTATGCAACCACCTTAACACAGCTGCACACTTTTCTGATAAAGCAATTACCTGGATTAGATCCTTCCTAAATGGTAGAACCATGAGGGTTTTTTCGCCTACAGCAGCTGCCGACCCTATAGCAATCACCTGTGGCGTGCCCCAGGGTTCTAGTGTTTCGCCTATATTGTACAACATTTTTACCAAGCCCCTTTTCGATAATCTGGATCATCTCGATATCACCTACACTAATTATGCAGATGATACCCAGATCCTCCTCCCGCTTTCTGGGGATTATGAAATGGATTTGGCCTTGGTGAATAGAGTGTAAATCATCATCCAGGCATGGATGGCCACGCATGGACTATGCCTGAATGATGATAAAACCAAACTCATCATCCTGGGCACCACCTCTAGCCTAAAAAACTAGGACCTGACTATTCCTCATTTATAATTGATGGTAACAGCATCAAAGTAGGACAAGAGGTAAAAACACTAGGCTTTTACCTTGACTCAAACCTCTCATTTGCCAAACAGGTTAATTCTCTAGCTTCCTCCATGGCCTACACGTGTATACTTATTCGCACAGTTAAGCCATTTCTCTCTGACACCAGCTGCACCACCCTGGCTAGAGCCCTCATCTTGTCTGCCAAATCCAAACTTTACAAAATAATGCCCTTAGAGCGGCATTAGGCATCTCTAGAGGAGACCTCATCTCTAAGAGTAGCCGACAGAATAACTAGCTCCCAACCAATGACAAAATCCTCCTAAAAACTTGGTCACTCACCTACAAATCCCTCAACAACGCTGCGCCCATTTACCTGGTCGACAGATTCCACAGACAGATCTCCCTGAGACCTTCTAGAATAGCTTATAAAGATTGCCTCTCTATTCCTAATTTCAATCGTTCCACAATCCGAGGCAACAGCTTCCCCGTGAAAGCAGCCAAACTGTGAAACTCCCTACCTCCCACATTGAGAACTGACCTTTCCTACCACAATTTCAGGACCAACAATATCCTGTGGCTGAAAGCGAATGCTCATTAAATGCAGCAAGCAGCCAGGATTCACTGTGAGGAGCCACAACTACCCCTCCACCCAATTGTATACCTGTACACATTCACCCCACTATCACCTATACCTGTTTATATTGCTGATTTAAGCAAGCTGTATGTATTATTTGTATTTTGCTCTTGTACCATCTGCCTTTAAATAGGCTCTATCTGTATATACCCTTGTATTTAATACCTGTATGTAAATACTGACGCTGTTGTAACTAAGCTTTGCATATACATGTAACTGCTGTGCCCTATTACCTTAGGGTATGTTGCGCATTATAAATAATAAAACAAACAAACAAACAAACAGTGGATGTGGTAGCTGCGCTTGCCCAGGCACATGCATAAGAAGAGGGATCAGTGGGCCAGCTGGCACATCATGACAGTGCTGGCACTGTACCCCCCTATCGTGCAAGAGGGGAGGAGGATAAATGACTGCCTGCAGGCCACCCAGGACCGGACAGTGACCTGCCTCCAAATGGAGGACGATAAATGTGACTCTGTCCTGGAGGACGTAATGGCAGAGTATTGAGCCCTCTGCCCATGTAAAGAGTCAATGTTGTGGTTTTTGTTTTTGTTATTTTTTTTCCCTTGGACGTTTTCCCCTTTCCACCTTGAGATATTTGCTAGTGTTATGTATTTAATACAGTTTATCGTCTTTTAGTTTTATTTTCCTATGCATTTCTTGTGTGACTCTCACGTGGGTTGGGGGACAAACTGTGGAGGGGTGGCATACACTCTACAATTATGTATGGGGGTGATGTGGGGGCTCACAATGCATGGCCACCCATCAACACACTTCAACTTCCAAACAGTGTGTGGTCTCATGTCATGCAGCACCTCTCCCACTGTATTGCTTCTTCATCACATGTGAGTTTGGTTATATGTGGCTGTACACATCAGAGATCTCCTTGACCCACACACTCTCAGAATTCCTTTGTATCGCCCCAGAAACTGCCTGTTCAAATTATGTTGGCTGCAGGGGCTTAGAATGCTGTGCTTTCCGGCCTCAGTTCATTGATTCGTTGGATGTTGTTTGCTACAATGCTATGACATCATATGTCCCACTGTCCTATCAATGATATCTTGAACTATTGTCCTCCTAGGCCATTCACTTACAGCAGTCTGAGGCAATTGCAATGACACATGTGCACAATGATACCTCACATTGCAGCACATTGCTTTATTGTATGACATGTACATGGTGATGTCACTGTGTAGCTGCTGCTAAATTCAGCTAGCCTGTTGCAGTGCCACTGGTTGTGATGTAGCAGGGATTCCTGTGATGGGGTAAAAACCTGCATTCTGCATCAGAGCGGTATATGGGTGGGTATGTGGCCTGTGTGCTTCATGTTGGTGGCAGGCCAGTAGAATTTAGGTACGTTATTGTGCACTATTGCACTGTTAGGGGGGTGAAGTGGCAGGGCCAAGCTGGGTTGGTGTCAGGGGTGAGGCGGGCTGGTGGGTGGTGTCTGGCCTTGAGGGGCTGCCTGGGGGCAGTGTCAGAGGTGAGGGCGGTGTGGGTAGGGGAGTGTACTGTCAGGGAGCTGCATGGGGTAGTGTCAGAGGTGAGGGGGGCTGGTGGTTGGTGTCTCGACTTGAGGGTCTTGCTGGAGGCAGTTTCGGAGGTGAGGGCAGTATGGGGAGGGAAGAATACTGTGAGGGTGGTGCCTGGGGTAGTGTCAGAGGTGAGGGCAGTGTGGGGAGGGGAGTGTACTGTCGGGGGGCTGCCTGTGATAGTGTTGGAGGTGTGGACGGCTGGTGGGTTGTGTCTGGACTTGAGGGGGCTGCCTGGGGGCAGTGTCAGAAGTGAGGGCAGTGTGGGGAGGGGAGAAATACTGTGAGGGTGGTGCCTGGGGTAGTGTCAGAGGTGAGGGCAGTATGGGGAGGGGAGTGTACTGTCGGAGGGCTGCCTGGTATAGTGTTGGAGGTGTGGGCAGTTGGTCGGTGGTGTCTAGACTGGATGGGGCTGCCTGGGGGCAGTGTCAGAAGTGAGGGCAGTGTGGGGAGGGGAGTGTACTATCATGGGGATGCCTGGGGTAATTTCGGAGGTGTGGGCGGCTGGTGGGTTGTGTCTGGACTTGAGGGGGCTGCCTGGGGGCAGTGTCAGAGGTGAGGGCGGCATGGGGAGGGTGGAGTGCTGTGAGGTTGGTGCCTGGGGTAGTGTCAGATGTGAGGGCAGAGTGGGGAGGGGAGTGTTCTGTCAGGGGGCTGCCTGGGGTAGTGTTGGAGGTCAGGGGGCTGGTGGGTGGTGTCTGGACTTGAGGGGGCTGCCTGGGGACAGTGTCGGTGGTGAGGGTGCTTTGGGGAGGGGATTGTACTGACAGGGGGCTGACATGGGTAGTGTCTGAGGTGTGGGGGGCTGGTGGGTGGTGTGAGGACTATCTGGGGTAGTTGCAGTGGTGAGTAGGGCTGGTGGGGTGGTGTGAGGGCTGCCTGAGGTAGTGTTGGAGGAGAGGGCAGCTGGTGGGTGGTTTGAGCACTTCCTGGGGTAGTGGCAGATGCAAGGAGGGTGGTGGGTGGTTTGAAGGCTTCCTGGGGTAGTGTCAGAGGTGAGGGGGTGTGGTGGGTGGTGTGAGGGCTGCCTGGGGATAATAGGCAAGGTGTGATGGGCTGGTGGTCTGCACCTGAGCGGGGCTGATGTTCAGCCAGGGTGTGTGCCAGCACTTTGTGTGCAGTGAGTGTAGGGGGGACGATTCGCCGTGGTGCGGACATTAGTTATATGGGAACTCAGGCACAGTAGCTGGGGTGCATCTGTTACTTACATTGGACTTCGTGCAGAATAGCTGGGGTACAGCCGTTACTTACACGGGACCTCACGCAGAGCAGCTGGGGTGCAGTTGTTATTCACGTGTGACTTCACGCAGAGCAGATGGGGTACAGCCGTTACTTACGTGGGGCCTCACGCAGAGTAGCTGGGGTGCTGGATGTTGTGTCGGAGGTGGACACAGAGCTTTGAGAAAAGGTTGGTCTTTGGCAATGTTTTTGGTTTACTTGGGGGCGTGTTGTGGGCATTCCTCACGCAGCTCGATTACCTTTGCATGTCTGCAAATGCTGGAGAAATGTACACTTTTCCATGAATAGGGCCCTAAGTTAACATTGCTGCATCCTTAAGTTGCTTATCTATGACGGACACACTGTCAACTGTCGCTTAGATATTTACTATGAGAGAGGGCGCTGGCACATATTGGGCCCTCCACAACATTGTGCCTCTGATTCAAAACATGGCCGCGCATCCAAAAAGAGCAAGAATTGCACAGTTCTTCCACGCAAGAATGAGAGCAGCAGCAAATCACTGACAAAAACACCTTATAAACCAATTCTTCCAGAAGCTGTCAAATGTGATATCTGTTAAGGCCGAGGGAGAAGTGATTCTCGGGCGGGGGGGGGGACTTCAACGCTGTGGTCAATCCCCTAGTTGATAAAACCCTACCCCCCACAGCTAATGACAGAACCAACTTTAAGGCTCTCACTTCTCTACTGAAAGACCACTCCCCGATTGAGGTATGGAGATACTGCCATCCAGAAGAAAGGGATTATACCTATTTCTCGGCAGCCCATGGGGGGCATTCGAGGTTAGACATGTTTTTTTATATCTGACCCCCTGATTCAACACGTACAAATGGTGGATATACTCCCTGAAGCACTGGCAGATCATTCCCCGGTCCTATTGGCGATAGACTCCCTTGGACCGACCTTACCAAGGAAACCTGCTTGGAAGCTAAATGACTTCCTGTTAGATGACCCGCTGACCTGTGCAAACATTAGCGAAACTATCAAGGCATACTTTAGCGAGAATGACACGGGAGAGGTGAGCTGGGGAATGATTTGGGATGCGAGTAAGGCGGTGCTCAGGGGCCACTTGATAGAGCAGGCAACCCAGCGAGGGAGAGCTAGGAGACTCCTGAGAGAGCAATTGGAGGGGGAAGTACTCAGACTTGAGGGGGTGCATAAGAAAAAGCCCTCCCGGCGCTCATTGAGGGACCTGAGAGTGGCGAAAAAGGCCCTGGAAGCGCATCATATGGGAAAAGCGGCATACAGCATGATGCGCACTAACCAATTTTTCTATACTAAAGGAAACAAAGCCAACAAACTCTTGGCTGCTAAACTTGGTAAACAAATGAAACAAAACAGAATTGACCTTCTGCGAGATAAATCTGGCAAAAGACACATACTCTGAAGAGGGGAAATGCAACATTATAGAAGATTTTTTCAGGGAACATACAACCTCACACAAGGGGGACCCACAAGAGGTTAGGGAATTCATATCTAAGGTGAACCTCCCACAACTGCCCCAATCCGCTTTAGAACTCTTAGACGCCCCAATATTGTCGGAAGAAGTTGAGCTCACCATCAAAACTCTCCCTTTGGGCAAGGCTCCGGGTCCGGACGGATTCACAAATAAATATTATAAAACTTTTGCGAAGGAACTCATACCACACCTTACTAAATTATTCAACATCCTGTGGGCCACGTGATCGGTCACCCAGTCCATAGCGGAATCTACCACAATCCTAATACTAAAACCTGGAAAAGACCCAACGGACTGTGCGTCCTACCGACCCATAGCCTTGCTCAACACGGATGCCAAACTGTTTAGCAAAATTATAGCGCAGCGATTATGAGATATACTATCTACATTAATAGACAGCGATCAGACAGGCTTTATTTTAGGAAGATTGGCCCATGATAACATCTGGCGAGCAATAGACTTAATAGTCCTGGCCCCCTCTGCACCTGGCCCCCTTTCATTGCTCTCTCTAGATGCCCACCGGGCCTTTGACAGCATGTCCTGGGACTACCTGCGTCTAGTCCTGGAGGGGTTTGGTTTCATCCCACATTTCTCTAAATTAGTCCTGGCCAACTTTCAGATTCCCACGACTCGAATACGGGTCAACGCCCAATGGACACCTCAGATAAGACTAGGTAAAGGGACCAGACAGGGCTGCCCCTTTCACCTGTGGTTTTCGCCTTGGCGATGGAACCTTTAGCCCAGCACATTCGCCTGCACCCAGATATTCAAGGGTTCGAGGTGGGAGCCCAAACTCACAAAGTGGCGCTATACGCCGATGATGTGCTTTGTTTCTTAAGAGAGGCACATACCTCGGTCCCGCCGCTCATGAGACTGCTGGGTAAGTTCGCGAGGATAGCAGGCTTCACAATTAATAAGGCAAAATCTAAAGGACTAAACCTTTCGGAAACGCCAGAGGTATTAAAGGTCCTAAATGGCACCTACTCTCTCAAATGGGTTAACTCCAAATTAATGTACCTGGGAGTACACCTAACCCCAACATACGCAGGATTAGTTTGAGCCAATGTCCCCTTGTTAAAAGAGGCTAAAGATTCTTTAGTAAAATGGTTCCCTCAGGAGATGTCGTGGCTAGGATGAGTAACTGCCATTAAGATGACCCTACTAGCCCGAATCCTTTACACACTTCAGGCGCTCCCAATTCATATCCCGGAGCGAGACTTACTTAGCCTATAGAAAGATATAGACAGATTCATCTGGCAGAGCAAAACACCTAGAATCCAGCGCCGGATCCTCACTAGAAGCAGGCAACTGGGTGGCCTAGGTCTCCCATCGATTTTAAGATACTATAGAGCCACTCAAATTGCTCCCATGCTGAGCTGGGCAACCCAAGCTGACCCCCCCAAATGGCAGGATATCGAACGGAGGTACGCCGGAGCGCCCCTTTCTCACCTTCCCTTTCTACCACGGGAGGCTCGGGAATCTCGGGGCCCCCTTCCCCCAACGGCGCGCGCCACGCTCCGATCTGTTGGGACAGGCAGCTAACTCTTAGAGGTTTAACTCCGGGACTAGGCCCCTTGACCCCGATCACGCAGAACCCATTGTTCACCCCAGGTCTCCAAGCTACATCATACCACAACTGGTCGGGAGGGGAGACCCTGAGACTTCAGGCGCTATATACTGATAATGCCCCCGTGACGTTTATGCAATGTAAAGAGAAATGTAGCCTCCCGGAGACGGAGAGATTTAGATACATACAACTTAGACACTGGATCACCAATCCGAATGTGAGGAAAGCGGCTTCTAGACAACCCATGGGTCTAGAACTGACGGTTGCGGAAGGGCAGCGAACACATACGGTGGCAACCTGCTACCGCCTCCTAGAACATGTACCAGAAGAAGAACAATTGTCTTATATGACAGAATGGGAAAGGGATATAGGAAGGGAGATAGCCCCTGAATCATGGCGAAGAATATGGGATAGGGCACACAGGTCCTCGAGATGCACAACCACCAGAGAGTGCGCACTAAAAATATGTTATAGATGGTACTTTATGCCACAGAGGCTGCATGCAATAAATGTAGATTACCCAGATAACTGTTGGCATGGTTGTGGTGGTAAGGGGGACTTAGGACACATGTGGTGGCATTGTCCGATCATCCAATCCTTCTGGCTGTAGATCAGGTCCAAAATTAAGGATATATGTGGCATCCTTATCCCCCTGGACCCACTGATACTGGTACTGGGTGACACCCCAGAAAATGGCTCATACCCTCAAGCGGGCCCCAGAGCGCGGCTAATCACGCAGCTGTTGATGGCGGCACGTTTTACGCGCGCCAGGTTCTGGAAATAGCATGAAGGCCCTCACATTGCGCATTGGTGGGTTAAAGTCTGGGACATTTTGGGAGTGGAGAAATTAACAGCTACGATGGAAAACCGACTGAACAAATTTCAAAATATCTGGGGCCCATTCCTAGAATACGTTGAGGAAAAAGAACACATGTTTTTCCAACCGAGACTGATTAAATTCCTTCTTCAACCCTGAATATCAGGAGAATATAGGGAGGGTCCACTGATTGGTGTGCTAGGACATAAATCCCAAGAGACATTGAGGACAACTCCCGGAATCAGGGAAAATAAAGAGGGGGTTGGCATGAACTGAACTGAAATAAACTTAACGGTGAAGTTGAGAAAAGTGGTACTGTAAAGCCTTTTGGTTTCTTTTTTTAATTTTTTTTTTTTTATATCTTTCTTCTCTCCCTTCCAATTAAACGCACTATGGATGATAAAGCGGCTATTTTATGCCCCAAAAGATATCCACGAATCAGTTTTAACTCCAAGAACTGTAAAAATGTTAAAATGAAATGTTAATGCATTGTGACAAATTAATTGAAGTTGTATGAACAGCGTTAAACGCCGAACCTTATGAACCCTTATGAATGGCAGGCAGGGTTTCAAGAGACAGGTGCCAAGGGGGCGTCTGCCCGATGTAATCTTTTAAGTAATCAATTTTGCCATTAACTTGTTCTTTGATGAATTCAATGTATTGGTGTTTCAATAAAAAGATTTTGATTAAAAAAAATAATACTTTCCTTCCCGTTCCACACCCTTTTGTTCTTTTCTAATTCTAATTACAGAGCTTGCACACAACTACTTTCAAAATCGACTTTTACATATAAAGCAATTGTAGCATGTCATCTGATACAATACTTTCAAATACCAGCACCTGTGGTAAGCTATTTCACACTTTGTGCCTTCAATGTACCATGTTTGGACTCTTAAGTCTTCACATAGCATAAACTACCAACGTTCTCTGTGTGAAATGCAAAGGTGAGTGATTGCTGGAAGAATTGACGTTTCAAAATATAACATTCTCTTTCATGCACTTCCACTACTAAAGCAAACAGTCACTTGGTAAATCTTGGTTAGTTACTATAACTAAGTAGCTAACTATGGTGCATGCTGTTTAAAAACAAAAACCTGTCACCTTAAACAAGCAAGTCGCTGCAAACCTACACATCGGCTATGTTGCTGATCCTGCTCCAATTATCTTTAAGTGCAACAATAAAAACAAATTAAAATTTCAAACTATGACTAAAGGACAACAATACATAGCACACCATTCGTAGAGTTAAAAATATATACAGTACTTTGCTCAAACAACACAACAAGGATGCCTCTTAGGTTTTCAACAGCTGGATCTCTTCCCATCACATTAACAGCAGAAGCAACAAATTATAAGTAATCTGCATACATAATAGCCACACATTAATGAAAGAAAAAGCCAGAAAACATACTAAAGGTGGTACTACAGACACAGCGCTAAGCATGATGTGTATTCATACAGATGTGTCATCTATATAAAACCTTTTTGTTTGCAGCATTAGAGGGCCCTAATGCTTCAATTATGAACCAAAACTAATCAAACTTCATACACGGTCAGATCAGTTTTCCCATTTAAGCATTAAATGGCATATTTAAAGAATACAATTACAATGTTAAGGTATGAAGTATGTAGTGTACTAACATTCAAATATGTATTTTCCATTAAATATATATGTATTTTTCAGATTGATATTAAAGAAAAGCTCTTTTTGCTATTACCTCTTTTGGAGAACTTCTAAATTTTGAAGTAAACCCATTTGGTTTGTGACTTGTATCACATTTCTTGTCTCAACAACTCCAGCAACAAGTTCCTAAAAATGGGCAAAATCAAGATGCTATAATGAACGAATTTGGCATATTAGTACACAGTTCACAAAATATGGTGAAAACGTAATGTGGACAATGAAAAGAAGTGGTTGTAGTCAAATGCAAGAGGATGCAAAATGCAGTTGCAGATCAAAAGAGGCAGGATTTGGACTATGCACGAGTAGAGATGGATATTGAGAACCAAATGGCAAAATACCGGTTCTGTGTTATTAAATTGACTGTCTTTTTCAATGTTTTTTAAAAACCTTGTTTTATGAAAAAACAAATCTAATTCTTTTTGGGGGGTTCCCCCAATCTCCCACCCCTATTGTTTTGTATTTATTCCCGAACCCCCCTCCCCCATATGCACTTTCCCACCCGATATATTTTTCAATATCTTTTTCATTAAAATAAATTCTGGAAAAAAACATCGAACAAATTACCATCGATTTAACAATGTTATATGAAAATGTGATAATGGGACAAAATAAAAGAGAGAAACAGGAAAGTAGAGAACTTTAAAAATAATGAAGGCTTCCAGTTTTCCGTTTTTACGGATTTTTGCACATAAATACAGACGAAAATCAATCTGCTTTCTGTCTGTATTTATTTATAAAAATGGGGAAAAAACGGAAAAAAAGGTCTTTCTGTCTGGTTCTCTATGATGTCACTCATACATCGCAGGCCAATTGCATTACAAATTGGCAGCATGAAGAGTGTAAAATGTGTATGAAAATAGCATTCAAGTTCTTCAAGTTGCTGACAGCATATATTTTAAGGCAGCAGCTGTCACAGGAGCCACCATTTGTTGTTATGGAAAAAATGGAGCTAGGATTTCTTTCCTGTATGGCTGCATGTGTGCTTTAATAAATGCATTTTTTATTAGAATAAATGCAGAAAAAACTGGTTGGGAATTATCTTTTTATATGACAACAAATACAAATAAATGAGGATGAATACAGAAAAAAGGACAAAAAATAAATATGGATAAATACAGACGGAAATGGCGGGAAAATGAATAACATAAAACCAGAAGCCATAAAAATAATTTTTAAAAAACGGCTATTTTAAATTTTGAGTGTGTTCCCCTTGAAAGATCCTCATTGTCCGGAAAAAAAGGAAAGGTTTGGTCACGAGCGCTTGGGTTCTTGTGAGGCATGTATTTTAGGGATAATGTATACATCCTAAGGCACCTCAATGAGTTAAGCTCGCATTGGAACATTTGTGACAAAGGAAATTATAAGGTAATGTAGATGTGTTAATATAAGAGCAGATTTCAACATTTCCAGGCACTCCTGTGATCAGTTTCAGTGTATTTGTGAAATCTATCCCCTTGCTATGAGCCAGGCAGCAAGCACAGATGTAGACCTGTTGACTCAGATGTGGAGAACAGAATCAACACCAATGATCACAGAGTAAAACTAGCAAAGTCCTGGGCTCTCAACTTTGAAACCAGCTAAAACCACACACTAGGCATCAAGCAAATCTTCAGTCTTTTGAAACTCCTTCAACACTATCCCTTTTGAAGGCAGCCTTTGCACCTCACCTTGCTAATGTTGGACCCACATGCACGAGGTAAGCCAGGCCCCTTCAATTGGTGTGTAGGAAACCACAGATCTACACCAAACGGTCCATGTGCAATAACCGTCAAGACACCAGCATGCTCCTACCTGGTCCAATTGCTTTCTCTTCCTAAACACAAGTAATGAATAATTTCCTGATGCTGCAAGGTCCCTGTTAATGGAGCAATCCTCAATAAATGATTTGTGTGTAGTCAGTAACACAGTTCACTCATGGCAACTACATAAACTACTGTTGTTTGTGCCACCTTTATTCAGATCAGAGAATTAGGAACACAAGTGAATAAGGTAGCCATTCATCATCCCCTGGTGCGCAAACTGTGTCTTCTATGAGCAAGGTCAACTAATCATCCTTAGAATGACTTGTTTCATTGCTGGCATAAGCTTCACAATCTCTCAGATGGGAGTATTAATACACATAAGTAGCTATGGAAGTTTTCCCCCTTAACCAATAAATTAACAGAGCGTTATGAACACAGTATTCCAAGTGCAGCGTGTAGACAGTGCAGCCTTCCGTTGATTGCCTTAGACAGAACCATACACAACCTGACCATTGAATTTGATAAAGATAACTGTATAGACATTCTTAAAATAGCTACATATGTCTTTACATTATTCATGTACTAGCAATACCTTAAAGTCCCTATCAATAATTTCAAATCTTTTGGCATCCTCTGGGAGCTGTTTTCTGATGTCTTCAGAGTTGGCAAAGATACTCTGCAAATGAGCCCATGTTTGTTGTACTTCCAGCCAAATAGAGATGACCATGTCAGCAATCATTAACCTTTTCTGCCAGCTTCTGACTTCCACCAAGAAATATTCAACGTATTTACTCATTAGGATGTTCTGAAGTTGAACCTGAAAGCAAGTTTGAAAAAATCAATATTTAAATTAACTGTTTAGCATACATACTCTAATGAATGAATAGGTCCACGGCCAAAACATCTACTTTACACTTATATTACATCGAAATTAAATTCCCCAAAAAATATGTTGATGCAATGTAAATAAATATATATAGCACTATTATAAATCACTCATCTACAGTCTTCCACACCCAGTGAGTTTATATGGCAATATCCCCACACAGTGCCACCAATCTGCACCAAATTCTTCATAGGACCCTCCGGACATTAATGGAACTTGACATTTGGACATGCCACCCCTTTTTCCCGCATTTCAGCCCCTTCACACATAAGACGGTTGCTTCAAGTCGATGAGACATAAATGTAGTGCGGACAAAACTCATTTTAAGCATCTAGATGCGAGGAACAAAACTCGACCTCGAAAACCACGTTTCAAGGCCTAGGACACATCATTTCTGAGATATTTGCATCATAACCCACCACAATTCACTACACCACACCAAGGTGAGGGGACAAATGGAAGGGCAAACAGAACGTCCCACTATGCTGCAGCACGCCAACTCTCACCTCCCCTCCACGTCTGCTGCTGGGTATGTAAGTCAGAACCTGTGCGTAGTTCGTGTACTTTTTGCTAGCATGAAATACCATACAAATGGATTTTCAAAGTGCAGCAAAATTATGCGGACAAAAGGCCGCTTTTTAGCAGTCTAAAGAAAACAAACAGATAGTCCACAAGCTTGATGTTCAACAGAGTAGCGGCTACCAAGTAAAATGATCTTCCACTGGTCCTCATCTGGGCAGAATTGAGAATGATCACATGTTCAGAAAACAATGATCTTAAATGATTATTTTGGCGCGTATTGTTTATATCGTGACAGTGAGACAGCAATGAGCAGGCACTTCGAGCTGTTCACAGGGATTTAATTTGGAGATGTCAATACACAGTGTCGGACACATGCCCTCAGTCACTTGGGACACATTTTCTACATTTCTTCAAATAGGGCGATGACAGCATTTTGAACATGGCCCCAACTTTTGATAGCTCAACCTGGGCTCATCACTGTGACCCTTTCAGAACTGGGAAGGAAGGTGAGCAGCTTGTGCAAAACTCCACACTTGGAATAACCTGTTTCTTGAAAACAACATTGCAAGATCTAAGACAGATGACAAACTCTACAAAATGTGTTTTTATTGTCAATTATATGGAATTTATAAAAAAGGAATGCCCCTCTCTGTTATTGCAAAACCACTAAATTAAACTCTCATATTCAATTATTAACACACATTATTAGAAAAGAAATCAGAGTGCATGAACAGTGGATTGTATATGAAGATGTCCCACCCTCAACATGTGGTGATAATTAGTCCAGTGTAGATTGCGACTATGAAAATAATGTCGCTGAGACAAAACATATGGAAATATAGAGTGCTAACCATCAATTTTGGGAATATATTCCATTATGGGTTTCTGAGTGATATTTGATAGACAAGAGCAAAACTCGAGTTGTTTATAATGTTACTTGAAATTTTGACTTGGAAGGCAACATCCAGTTGAGGGATGCCCCTTTAAAACTGTATATTATTCATGCTACCTGCATCCTTATTCTATTCCCATGCTGTGCCTTATGGACCAGCATTGCAGGGGGCATTAAGTAGAGGCATGATAGAACAGTACACAACATAAACAATCACAGTTATCACACCCCTCAGCAACCCACAATTAGGAAAAAGAAATACCTGGCCGAGAAAATACTATATGTCCTTGCTATGACATCATGGCAGTAGGAATTCCATAATCTTCTGCCATTACGCCACTAAATGGAAATAGTTGTCAATATATACGCAGGTTATTACATATATGGCGGTTTTACATGCTAGATACCATAGTATAGGTCATCACTGTTGCATGAAAGAAAGATATGAATTGTATATCATTTACTCTTGGAGAGTTACAAGAATGTAAATGAATGTTTGTTTCGAGACGACGTTTATAGCTCTTGTTTATACAGTAAGCAATAACTTTGACAAAGTGTATATTTTTGCTGGTGCACAAAGAAATTATTTAAGCCACTTTTAAGTAAATTGCGGGATGCAATTACGGTTCCAAGCACTTTCTGTCCAAAAGATTGAAATCATTTAGGCTTGGCTTGATTCGCAGCCATTTTAAGAATTCAATTAGACTCTAGTGAGCATTTATAAATTACTCAGAACTAATCAGAACCCACCCATGTTCCCTGTCGTTAATGTGTGTTGGGCGCTTCTCCCACCACTAAGCTACAGTTTGCCTGTGGAACTAAAACACCTTGCATCCCCCGTGTGTCCGAGCCAGCACATCTGATGTAAGGCATGTGGTGGTGTGACTTAATGCATATCCAGCCGCGCTTAAATGCTTACTTAATTGACTTTCCAATTGGCACAGTGATGTATCACACTGTTGGGCAGCCCTTTAGCTGATGAATAACCACACACCCACATGTTCATAATTGCTCTTTTTAAACGTACTTTTGTTTTAGTCCTAATGGTTTGTGCATTGTATTTAGGAATCCCTAAGTCACAGCATTTTATCCATACAATATATCTTCCCATAAATACAGAAATGTGTCTCACCCAGAAGAGTAAAAATGTGAGAGCCAAACTATGCAGTTTGTGTATAAAAGCATTTGTTTCTAAGCAATGTTCTGTTCATTTCTTTTATGAGGTATTTTATCTTTACATTTCTAACCCGCATTTGTGTTTTTCAATTTTTAAAAAAGAAGAATAAATCTTGGTTATTTTTTCTGAGTATGTGGCTACTTTCTAGGTAACTGAACAGTTAAGGTAGCATCGAGATTTTTGATTTCCTGGTAACCTTTCAAGGATACTCCTAAATAAACCATGCCACTCTAAACCTGGCACACTAAACATACAACAAAGTATTTTTAAGTTGGCAACAGTTGGACATGATTGTTATCGGATACATGTTACCTCTTTTCCGAAGACGGGTTTCAACTATTTTGAGCACATTTTAAAACCAGTTTGAAATTATTGCTGGGACCGTTTTGAATACATGGGAAACACTTGTCTAGCGTGGAAAATAGCACCGGGTTACTATGCATGTCAGATCTCACAAATTCTCAGCCCCCATGAAGAACCACTTATCATCAAACCTCATCCCGTTCAACTTCCTTAAGAAATGCAATTGGACGTAGCGTGGCTAGGATTTCTTCTCAACCGGGCAGGCCTGGGATGCATACATGTGGGCCTGTGGTAAGGGTCGTCATAAACTTATTCTTGGGAATATTTTCCTTTGTGCGTTCCACTGAGATTTGATAGGATATTTCCATTGCATTGTTAACGACAGACAGATGATACTATGAACCAACTAAATGGTGCTCATTTAATCCACTTGTAAGGATGATAGGCAGAAAGATCCCGGGAAGAATTCAAATATATTCCAGGAGCTTGTGCAAAGATCTGTTCTACTTGACTTTGTACCTGGCCTAATGGGGTGAACCCACTTAATGGGCAGAAGTACATGTTTTCTTTTCTGCTGCAGATCAGTAATGTGCATGCAAACAAGTGCAGGGTAGGAATATTTCAAAGCTACTAATGCAGACAAACAGGCCCGTTGTTAGCAGTCTATGATTGGGGTAGGCATAGCCACAGGACAGAAAACAACATATTCCCTACAATATCCTGTGAATGGCACATGTTAGGACCTAGAACTAGCGATAGTTGTGATGGCAAGCTATACAGAATTCCAGTACTTCAGTACTGCCACTGCTTTATCCAGTAATAGCATACCACTGAAGCAGAATATATTGTTACCTCTGCTCAATATAAACAAATCGGTGCATATCAGTGCATTTTTTGTAGAGTCGTAGATGCCACCCACCAGAAATAGTGGCCAGATTAAAACAACATTTCATTGAATTAATGCCCCCCATCAGAACAAACCTGCTTGGGTAAAGAGATCTGTTGTTCATTGGGTGCTATTACATTGGGTAACAATAACACCTGTTATATAGGCCTTATAAGCATAAGGATTCTGGCATGGAGTGCTGTATAAGACCAGATTCCAGCTGTAAGAAAATACATTCACAACAATGAGGGTCCTTAGCTGGAAGGATTTGAATCAATCATAACCACTGGCATTGTTCTGGGCAAGCCTCCAGACTATCATATTACATTAAAGAAGTGGAAAGACTATTTGAAAACCAGGCTTAGACACACCCAAAAGGGGCAGTCCATCCCCAACTGCTAATTCAGGTCCGTTCGGCACAAGACCACAAGCAACCCCAGACAGGTTGAAGCCTTATTGACCATCTTAAAGAAGGTGTAGATGCTGTCTCCAGGCACAGCAGGCTTCTAGCTCGGGTGTAGGCATTACCCGTTGTCACTGTGCACATGATACCTAAAGATATATTAGTGTGCCACCAAATTCCTGCTCATCAGTTACTGTGCACAGGCTGCCAACCCATCACCAAATGTGCTATAGAATACCTGCTGCTTTACATAGAATACCTACTCATAATATATTGTGCCTGGAATGCCAGTCTTTCAGTTTCTATGTCAAAGAAGCCTGCCAATGATTAATCTGCTCAAACTGCACGCTATCAGTTACTGTTCCATCTAATTGCTTGCCATTGTTAGGGCTGGCTAAGGAGAGTACCGCTCTCAGGGATGATTTTAGTCATGTGGAATATAGTATAAGTGACAAGGAATATAAGGTGTCAGTCAAGGCAGCCATACTGCAGCTGCATCACACATGTCTCACCAACTGGTGTTCCCTCTTTGCCCTACTTCTCTCTCTCCCATCCTCCTTCACAATAGCATGTCTCCATAGAGCCAGCAGGCAATATGTGAGCACACATTGGGCGCAGGTATGACACAGTGGAGCATAATCAGTAACACTGGGGAGGGGACACCCTTGCAGTATAAATGCTCGAAACGTATGTGGTTCAAACTGTAGCTCTCTTGCACCTGAGAGAAACATACACACACCCTCTGGTAAAAACAACCAAAGACCAGGTGAACCTGCGTGGTAAGCCCCTAGTACAATTAGACTAAACGAACTCCAAATCCTAAATTCTACTGTAATGCAATAGAATACTAAAAGTAAAGATAAATCAGTGAGCAAACACTTGAAAAGAGAGCGTGCATTTCAAATATGTGGTTTAATCCTGGACGCAGGAAAACATGTGTATCCAATGCGGTTCGGATGAAAAAGCCTTCGTCGGGGCCTACATCTACAAACGATGGCATAACTATGTTTAAGTACATAGTTCGCACATATCTGTTTTAACATGAATGAATTACTCAATCTGCAACCAAAACAAAAATACGTACCTGTCTTGGCTGTACATTATGGATAGTGACTTAAAAAACAAAATCAACAATACAATGGTATGTTCCAAATCAAATTGCCAATTGTTGGAGAAGTTAAAGTCATGATTAGGAATGCAAGAATTAACAATGTTATGTCAATTAATGGCAATTGCATTCATGTGAAAATATATATATCTCCCAAGTTGTGCTCAATATGTGTATGTCACCAGTCCAAAAGGCTTCGGGGACAGTGAAGTATAATCACACACTGGAGCACATGGTCACTCCCTCGGTCTGAGTATCAAACAAATCTCAGAGCAGTCTCACTTATGAGAAGACATTCAAACCAGATAGCGCAGTCTTGCTCAGTGAGTCTAAAACACAGCATCACTTTCTGGATGTGAGTTTCAGTTCTGTGAGCACATCCTCACTTATTGAGTGCAAACTCCACTGCTGGCAGCTGTCTCAATCAATAGGTGTAAGCCTAATTGTGGAACAAGTGTCAAAATCGTGTAATTTGTGCTGCTAAAAGAACTTGATTAATTATTTTATGCGAGTTTCACACCCTGCCCATAGTTCCACTTTTAGTATGTGAGTCTCATACTTCAGAGAACAGTTTCACTCATTGGGGATGAGTCTCATGTCTTGGAGCACAGTCTCATTCATTGAGAGTGAGTCTCACATTTCAAATAACAGTCACACACATTGGGATGAAACTTACCATGTAATCCACTATCTCATTCCTTAGATATACCTCTCATAACTTGAAGCACATCCTTTCTTAATGTTTTGTGAATCTCAACTATGGGAACACTGTCTATCTCACTGGATGTCAATTTGACATGCTGGACCACATTTGCTCAAGAAGGTAATGGGTGAGACTGTGAGTGACAGTACTGTCTTCATGCACAGAACTAAAAAGAAACCACATCCAACAGACCTTCACATTCAATGTAAAATGACCACTATATTGGTATCATGTATCCTGTTTATGAGTGAGACAGAACACCTCCACATGAGTTGTCACTGCTTTGCCTTCTCCATCACTCACACCTTTTCATCTTCTTTTCCCTGTAGGTTTAAGTCTCTGGCACACCGTGTCTCAGCCACCCTCTCCCTCTACCTGATGCTATCAGTAATTCCCTATGTCTGCCTCTCCCTGCTGTAGAATGTTTTTTAAACATCCCCCAATTCTTCCGTCTCTACCAGCCCATTCCCCAGCTCCGTGTGACTCTTTACCACGCTTCTGTCTTTGTGCCCACCCCCTGTTCTGCCCAATTTTCCCTGCCCTCTTATCCATCCCTTCCTCCTGCATCTCTCTGTGCACACATCTGTCCTTCTCTTTACACCTTGATCTCTCTTTACTTTCACCGCCAATTTTTCTCTCTCTTGGTCATATATGTCAGCACTTTCTCCCTGTCCCTGTGCTCAATGCAGCATTTCATGCTCTTTCTCTCTCCCAGACTCACACCCAGCCTTGTAGGGCTGCTCTCTCTCTCTCTCTCTCTCTCTCTCTCTCTCTCCCCCTCTCTGCCACATGTCTTCATGCCAGATGACCTTTTAGTTGCCTCTTAAGATGGATTTCTGAACTCGGACCTGGAGGGGCAGAGGATCAGAAGGCCAGCCTAGTTTCTTGGAACAGGGTAACCCCTGGACAAGCCAGACCAATCAGGGTAGCGATGGCGGCGGTCAAGATTAAGTCTCAAGAAGCGTGAGGGTGACTGAGAGACCTCAATGAGCACACAAAGCAAGGACACTTACAAATTACTCCAGACAGGTGTTATATTAAAAATATAGACACATTTATTACAAGGCCTTTGTAACATCGACCATAGCAAAGAATCACAATAATACTAAAGTAAACCAACAAATCACAATAAATACAATATATATACAAGACCGAGTGGTCTAAGGAGTTATGAGCATGTAATATGTAGACCACCTAGATGGGGAGGAAAACAGGCAGTGCAAGTAATCATTAGTCCCAGTTCGACATCAGAAATACACCTAACTAGGAGGAAGTCCGAGCCCTACGAAGAGAGGAGCATTATGCTCAAAAGTACCTGCACGCGCTTGTGCCAATGGACAAAATAGGGTCTCTTCAAGGATCTCAGGCAGTTCAGGAAGGTGAATGAAGCGATGAAGAACAAGTCCCCACTACTCATGCAAGGCCTCCACTTGTGGGCAGAGGCAGGGTGAGAGTGCGGGATAGAGTCGCTATTTCGCAACATCGGTAAAAAAGAAACGGGCTCCTGCGCGAGTGGCCACCGGTTGGGGTATGGACTTCTCACCGGTCCCCGATGCAGGCAGACCCAGACTTCTCCAGTTCAGTTCACGTTGCTGGCAGGTTCAGATGCGACAATCAGGACGTCTCGATACCGTGTAGATTCCGTGTAGCAGGATGCAGGGTCGAGGGTGTCCCAAATGCAGCGAACGTGCACAGGTTGTTACCACAGCAAGGCAACACGGCAACCGCGTTTACTCTGGTCCGGGCGCACTCGTCTCACTTCAAACCTGGGAATGCCAAGTGTACAAAATTCGGTGTGAGGGTGCCATGGACGCAGAGTGAGCAGTAGACCAAGTTTCGAGGGCTTCTCCGAGACGGTGGCGGTGACAGAGCAAATCGTCCTGTGTAAGCTGGTCAGCCCACTGGTTGGCCCAGGGACACTATTGAAGAGGCTTACTTGCAGGGTTTGAAGAAGGTGCCGTGAATAGTTGATCCCACCATTCCAATGGGTCGCAGCGCCTTTGCAGACCTTCTAGGACGATCAGATGCAGAGGGGTCTCGCAGGACGACAGCGGCTCAGGGTGCCAAACCTTCAGCGGGTCACCAGTGGTTCCTCGCCTCAGCTTCTTGTTGCAGGATACTTGGATCCTTATCCCTTGTTCTGTGTGAACTCAGGAGATCGACATGGTAGTGGTGTTTTCAGTCTCCTCTTATCTAACGTTCCCTTTGTGCCAAAACGGAGAGGATCCAATGGGAGATCTGCTCACAAACACTCACACCATACGTGGACCTATCACGGACCACAGTGGTCCCGGGCATTCAGGACACTCCAGACTCTCTGGCACCCAGGATGTGTATTGGGAACAGACATCCCAGCCCATGGCCTGGAGGCACACACACAAGGCATGCAGAAGCCCGCAAAAGCTTTGGGTTTCGTTGGAAAGTGCATGACCAAATACGGACTGACCCGGGTCGGCTCGACCTGGGGAAGGTGAAGGGGCAAGACGGTCAGTGGACAGGACAAAGAACCTCGTGGCATGGCCATTTTGGGAGCCAGGCCACCTATTTGTGCCAAACCCGGTAAGTGCAGATAACATGGCAAAAAAGGGTTCAAAACACAAGAGAAATGATAGCTACCACCAGTACTGTCTGTGACACACTTGCACAGTTCATAATAAGTCCAGCGAGAGTTTCTAGGGCCTTTCCAGTGACAAGAGACCCAAGAGTGCGGTAAAGTAAGTTACAGTGCACTCTTGTTTCATGTTGCACAAAAGCTGCAACATGAGGAAAGGACTAAGGGAAACGAAGTCTCCCAGTACTGACTGTCTTAAGGGCATGCCAGTTTCCCCATAAGAATTGAGCGAAAGCCCAGAGGAGTGTGGCGGAAGGCTGCGCTTCTCTGGCAAAGTCTAGATCAGGGTGTAAAACAGCAGCAAAAAGTTTGGGGGTTGCCACATGGAGTGAAAATTACATACAATCATGAAATCTTTCCAAACATTGCCCAACAAACCAATGTTTACTTTTCTCACCTAACTTCTTTATTCAGACTCATATTTCTTAAACATTTGCAGAAACAGCATGTCCTGTTCTTCATGGCAATTTAAGTCCATGTCATGTTGCATTCCCGTAGAGATTGTAAGTACAAGCCTACAAGTACCAGAACGCAATCGGACGTGAACCTAAACATCAGTACTGGTTGATTATTTCACACCCAAAATGGGACAACTTCAGATGCTGTCCTACAGATTACACTATTTTCAAGACTTGCATAAACCCCAGAAGATAGAAGGGTGGTAAAGTGGATGGTTTCCAGTTGATTTTAAAAGGTCTTCTGTAATTTAAAAGGTGACCAAATGTAACATGTCTTCCATGCTAAGAGAAGGAGACTGAACGCGCGGGGCACACTTAAGGAGAGCCGCACAGAAAAAGTGAAAGAGTAAAGTGGAATAAAAAATTATATACTGGAGGAAAAGGTGAGAAATGAGTTTAAGAACGAGAGAAAATCGGAGGAAGGGAGAAATAGAGAAAAAAGAGGAAAAAGAGTGACAGAGAAATATAGGCACATGAGAAATCATATAAAATGTCATTTGTAAAGACAAACGATCTTAGTAGGTCTTGTGTCATTCAGATTGTGCAAGTGTGACAGAGTAAAGAGTGCAGGGGGAGGGTAGAGGAGGAAAGTTCCAGGGAGAAGGGGGGAGTGAAATCAGGGCAACATTGCTCTGAGTGAGTGCAACCAGGGCAGCGCAGCTCTGGGTAAGTGCAAGGAGGCAGGAAGCTGTAGAGATTACAGTTACAACCACTAAGTGCGCGGTAGGCCCAGAGGAAGCGCAGGGAAGACTGATCATGGAGGAGCCTGGTACCCGATGAGACTCTGGGGGTAGCCAAGAAAACAGTCGGCGCAGCAGACAGGTAAGTCAGCAGCGGAGAGAGAGCGTGAAAGCAGAGGAGAAAGCGAAGGTCTTGAGCAGCTTCCGGAACTTCAGGTGGTCCGGCTCACGTTTGAGAGGCGCCGGGAGGCCATTCCACAGTCACTCTCTGCCTGGAGAAGCGTCAGACCCTCAGGGAGTGGGAGGTAGCTGAGTGAAGGGCTTGTGAAGGAAGGTATTTAGGAAGAGAGAGTTGGATATAGAGCAGGCCCAGGCTTCAAAAAGCCTTGTGGACGATGAAGAGGGTCTTGAACTTGATCCTTGCAGCCACTGGGAGCCAGTGGAGAGATTTCAGGGCTGGAGAGATACGGTCACTGGGGTTTAGGCCAAGGATAATTCTCATAGTCCTGTTTTGGATTTCGCCCTTATCCCAAGTAGGTAGAGCAAGACATAGATACTATTTAAGCTGACGATGTCAAAAGCAGCAACTAATGGTGTAACAGTAACAAGCGCATGCATTAGACACGAAGCACACATGCACTCCACATGAAGAAACACAGACACTAGGTAAAATATGCATTTATACATGAAGAAAATTAACATAGCATCTACAAGACATGAAGAACACTAACGTGTCTAATGTATAAGGCGAATGCAACATAAACAACACACAAATATAGCTCACTAACATAGGAAAAAGAGGATAATTGGGCAGCCATCCTCTTTAAAATGGAAGTCATAACATGCTAAAAGCTTCAGGGTTGTCCATCAACCCATGCGCATTTTCATTCTTGTCAATGTATCCAAATCACAGGATATTTCTTCCTGCCAACACACTATTTAAAGTGCAAACCTTGCAGATGTTCATGCATACAGATTTCAGTGGAACCACACCTGACCTTGCCCAAGTAATTTTGTATCCATATGCAGTCTTGAAGAACTCATTATTCTACATTAATACATTAACAGGGTCAGAGAGGAGCTAATATCTTTAAAGATCAGAAGCAGGTCGTCGACATATAGCCAACTTTCCTTTTCTGAATTACCATTATTTCTATGTTTGCATCTTTCCAAACCCATAATACTAATGGCTTGATCTCTAGGGTGAATAACATTGGCAAAAAGTGCACCATTGCCTTGTTCCTCTCTGTAGCATAAAAGGTTACACATGTCCCTTTATTATTGAGGAGGAAGACTCATATATGCTGGGTATAGAAATAACAAGGGAAAATAATGTAACAGCTGTGAACAATGAAAATAGTTGTAGTAACTGGGCCAGGATATGCTATAGATAGAATTCTTTCACAATTTACCTGGCAAGGTGACTGGCCTACTATATAGTGTTCTAAAAATGTATATCACGTGACAGTCTATGTCCAAGTTTGCATAAGGATTCTATTACATAGATACTCAGAAAGATAAAATGGTTACCAATTACCGACCTATCAGCTGGATGAATACAGAGTGTGAGATTCTAATCAAGGTCTTGCAAGAATTCTGAAATGTGCAATTACCAAACTGGAAAATCCAAACAGGCCAGTTTTGTCAGAGGAAGGTTTGTCGCTGACTACAACAATGAATATAATTTTCTATAAAGGGAGACATCTTTGCAAACTGGCAACTGCTATCTCATAGGATCCATAAAATGTCCTTCATTGCATAGAGTGGTCTTTCCAGACTGGGTGAATAGAAAAAATGGGCATCGGACTCCAATTCCTTATCCACACAAGGATAATATACACAACCCCAACATCATCAGTTTTCAAGAATGCTTTGGGTTCATACCAATATTTTAGCTTGTACGAAGAAACAATGCCAGTGACAAAGCAAACGAAAAGCAGGTGGTCTGTGTAGCAGATGGTCGAAGGAACAACATATATTAACTCTTCAGGTACATTTTGTGAAATCTGTGAAGCATTCAAAAACTGTACAAGAAGAATAGATGTTTATCCTTGGTCAGACAAACTGCCAAACAGACCCCATGCCATTAACTAGCCTCACAACTGATATTGTTTCTTGTATCTGATGTCCTCTGACTTTGTACAACTTCTTTACAAGACTTTCATCTGATGAACCAGCTGCAGCCCTTTTTCATCAAACCCTCTCAAGAATTTGAGAAGTTTGACTTGGTGGAGCATGCTACAATCTGGGAGCATTATTACCTAAAAAAGCATGCAGGCCAATGATATGGACATTGATCTTCCAGAGATCAATCCATTATCCAGTAATGCAGAAAAATGATTTATGATCTAAAAAGATTGTATGCTACTACAGCATATAAAATAAAGTAATACGAGACCATTTAACTATGTTTAGAGTGCAACAGGGGAGATTGCTGTTGCCTTTGAATATTATTTAAATCATAAATAGTTGTGGTGTTGCAGTGAGCTGCAGCCGTTGCATGTTTACCTGCTATTCAGTCTGTTTTCTGCTGCTGGACATGTAATCTCGTTAGAGCAACTGTCATAGAGGAGGAGTGTCTTAAAAATTCCAAGAAACCTACCGAGTGACGCAGTCTCTGCTGGTTTCCCTGCTATTCAGTCTGTTTTCTGGTGCTGGATCCATAATCTCGTTGGAGGAACTATCGTGGAGAAGTGTCTTTAAAAACTTCCAGCAACCCACAGAGCGGCACAGAGTTGCAGTGAGTTGCAGTCTTTGCAGGTTTCCCTGCAATTCAGTTTGTTTTCTGCTGCTGGACCTGTAATCTCATTGGAGGAACTGTTGTGGAAGAGCGTCTTTAAAAACTCCCAGCAACCCGTGGAGCAGTGCAGAGTTGCAGTGAGTTGCAGTCTTCACAGGCTGTCCAGACGTGGGAAGTCGATGCTTTGATTCTTCTCATTGATTGCTTACGCCGCTACCATCGTGGGACCCTTACGATTGGAGTGAGAAGGCTGCGAGGAATCATCCAACTCGGAGTTACTGGGCTGGTGCTTTAGTGTTCTTCCCCTCTCACACCTTCATCTGACTGTAAAACCTGGGTGGCTTTCTATCACCCATTGCTTCTAGCAACGGTTTTCTGTGTGTTACCTGTGGAGCAGAAAAGACAAAATGCCAGCACGTCTCACAAATGTTACGGATGCTGAAATTATGGTGGATGTGAACCTCACACTTACTTTGTCCCCAGAGCAGGGTTCCTTACATCATGTATTGCTCGGGGCTGTTAGTTCTGTTGAGGGAGAGGCAATAAAAATTCCACTTGCCACTCCACCATTGACTAATGAAATAGCGCTTAAAAATTGCATTGCAAAGAGAACAACTTCCTTTACTCTTAAGAAAACGCCCAAAGGAATGGCTGCTATAACCTTGTACACAGTTAATCCACCCGCTGAAATCGTTCTTTTACTTCAGTCGGGCCGATTCCATTTGTTTTGAACTTTGTAGACGTCACTTTGCCTTCAAATATTGATCTTAGTGTTTACTCTCAGAGCTGTCTTGATACTTCACCTGCTCTTGAGGAGCGCCATGTTCCAGACTTTGATTCTTCCTCTTCTTCTATTGATTCCTCTCCTACATTTGTCCCCTTTCGCAGATTTTCTACAACTGTGCCTCAAATGGATGGTACCAGGGGAACGTTACAAATCATACTTTGAAAGAAATGAATCAGGTCTTATGTATTTTGGTTTTACTTTATGAAGGACTTAAAACAGACCTGAAATCTAACGCTGTCATTTTGGCATCCTTGCTATTTTAATTTTAAAATATTAAGCTACATGTGTCTGCAAAAGAGTTTTTATTCAATCACAATCTTTTGAAAGTCAACGAAACTAGGCCCAATATCCCAGCAACTGTAAGTGAGGTTAGTGCCACTACAGTGATTGATTTCTCTCGATCAATGGCAAATCAAATGCAGATTGAGTGCTTGTGTCTTCAACGACACCCCTGGGAATCCCTAATCAATCTGTTTTGGGGATTGCTTCGAACAAAATGATTGATCGCCTAGTTCCAACAAGGCTTCCTCAACTTCTGGAAGTTTTCTTGGTTGAGGGAGTGGGCTTCCAAAATAGATATCATTTCCCCTTCAGGGTCTGGTCTTGATCCCCACGTTGTGGCTCCTAATGAGGGCAGAAAAGAGAGCGGTACCTTGGCAAAAAAAATTCAAAAACCTCTGTGTTCCAAAGAAAAATAACCAGGCATCATGTTGCTTTTTTCAGAACATATTGTCTGAGCCCTCAGTTAAATGTTCTACCGATTAATAACACATCTAAAGCCATGGTGGTCGATTCCTTTAATAGTTTGGTGGAGAATTCCATACTCGAGGTAGCCGGACAAGTTAAGGAGACTAATCGTTTTTCTTTTACATGTGCTTCTTCTTCAACCTGTACCTCAGGTGTTGCCTTCCATTTGCGTGAAGGAATGGACTGCTGTAACAGGGCCGGTCATTATTATTTCGGAGGCCGGGAGAGTCTCCTCTATCAATACAATGCCCCTATCTGTTTTGTCGGTGAGCCATGGATATTGTGTAGGAGGTTCTTTTCCGGCTTCACTTTTTGGGCCCCCAACTATGGACAAGCCTGATATCCAACATTTCACCCAATTGATGCCAACTGAGGGGGGGGGCTTAGATTGTCGCCCATTGGGCCCGACAGCTGCTCAAGTTTCACAAACATGAGCCATACATTTGGGGTGCATACTCAAATGCAGGAGAAATCAGCCTGTTTAGAAGATCATCAGTCAGGACATCCTCATGTGATGTTATTTGAGAGTTTTTTTCCTGAAAACAGGTCTTTGAGTCTAAATCGGTCAGAGATTTTATGCAAACTATCTGAAGTAGGTTATCTTCTTCTGGTGATATTCAGAGAGTTGATTTCGTAGATCGCTATAGAAGCAACCGATCGATTGCATATTTTAATACGAAACTTGTGTTTGATTTGTTGTTGCAGGAGCATGAAAGTCTCAGAACTTTTGCTTTTGAACTTGTGCATCATAAGGAGAACTTTGTGCCTGGTAATCCTGTTAGATATATATTGAATGATCTTGCTCTTGGGAAAGAAATTCATACTTTAAAGCAAAAAAAAATAAAAGCCTCTGAGGAGACTAAAGATTGGTTTTGTCTCTTAAACGCAATACATAACACGTAGTGACCAATCTCTCAATCATCCTGTCCCTCTATATTTTCCCTTAGCTGTTTTGTCTTGGAATACCCGAGGGCATTCTTATCTCTTCACCAACCTGGAAGTGGGAGTGAAACTTAAAACCTATGGGATTATCTCTCTGCTGGAGACATGCTTAAAGCCCCCACCTCCATCGTTTGACAGATACAGTGTGTATTACCAGGCAGCCAAACAGGGAGTTATGGGATGGGCATACAGTGTTTTACTGGCCTTAGCGAAATCCACTAAACACATTTTAGTTATTGGATCAGTGGATGTTTGCTTTGGGGTTATTGCAACACGTCACATTTTTATATGAGGGATCTTTTGATGTATTGGTTATTAATGTTTATTGGCATCTGGTATGAGTGACCTGGATGTCACATTGGAGTGTCTCATCCACCTACTGAAAGATTGGGTTGAAATTGTGAAGTAGGGCATGTCATGCTCATCAGAGATTTAAACTTGGATTGTATTAATCCTGTTAATGGGGATTATTTGGCCAAACTTGGAGCAAGGAATAACAACAAGCAAAGATAAGGTCAACAATGGTTGCAAGGTTTGGGATCTTGGTTTGGCCTCTTTAAACAATATCTCCGTTCATGCTGATATTGATGTCCCGATCTGGTCTAATGGGAACACCCAATCAACCATATATTCACTGATAGCTGGCTATATTCTAAATGTACACACCTAAGCATTATTCGAGCAGGTTTGCGTGATCACTCAATGCTTGAAGCCTCGTTCGCCGTAAAGTTTGAGAACAAGATTTCACGTAAGCAAGCTCCAACTGGCATGATGGTTAATGCATCGGGCACTAGAATATCCTGGAATGTTGCTACAGCTACAAAGGTGAACAGTCTTATTGGTAACCTTTTGACGTGCTGCTCAGATGAGTGGACATTTAACACCTTTTTGTGGATAACTTTGGGTCTTTTGTTAGTAATATTATAAGCTCTAGTAAAGTAATTAGAAAGTTGGGAGCCACAAACTCAGCCCCCAAGCATCCCCATGCTTATAATGAGGTCCTGGTAATTCGCAAACATGAAATGAGAAAGAGTCTCAGATTCATAAGGAAAAGGATGGATATCTCATTTGAGGAAAAGGAGTGTATGAGCAGAAATATTCGACAGTTCTATCTTAATTGGCTTCATCAGACTCGCATTAAAAGATCGCAAGAGAATGCAGAGCGGATGATGTCCATTCAGAGTAATAAAAATGCTGCAGCTTTTTGACGTGTGATTAAAGGAATAGATGTTTCTCAAGCTATACAGCAAGTTGATGTAGTTATGGATGCTGATTAGGTGGTCCATTTTCATAAGTTATTTTCTCTATGCTTGGAGGCAGTTTCCTCGTTACCGCTGGTTTTTCAGGATTTGAATGAGGTTGATTACATTGACTATCAGTGTTTGATGTAATCCGTTACTTAGCTCTTCTTGTGCTCCTGGCCCTAATGGGCTGTCGGACTTCTTGTTCAAATCCAATCCTGAAATATGGGCTAACACTTTGTCCTTTTTGTTTCAGAACATCGACAAACTTAACGTTTTTCCTAACACCTGGCCAACGCTTATATAATGCCTATCTATAAAAAGGCAGTGAGAGCAGACCCTCTCAATTATAGACCTGTAGCAGTACTGTATGCTGACAGTAAGGGTTTTGCCTCAAACCTGCTGTTGCACCTTCAGTTGTGTGCGGTGGAAGCGGAGAGGTTGGAGAAATGGCAATTAGGATTCAGGGAAAATATGGGAACATCACAAACAGGGTAATTCATAGAATTTCGCAGAAAAGTGTCGCAAGCGGCTGGCGCAGAGTGTCCGCATGCGATTGTCTGCGCCAGGCACGTGCGCTAAAACCGATTTCCGCGCACAGCGTATTCATGGATTTTAGGCTCCAAAACCAGCCGTGGCGCAGAGAATCGCAGCGACCCTGCAGCAGCGCCAGTAACGCCCCCAAGAAAGCCCTCGCGCAAGTAAAAGCCATCAAAATCGCCAAATCATCGCAAAGGGCTGCGCTAACCCTGGACCAGTTCACCGGGCTGGCAAACAGCAAACGCCAAGCAGGGAACGTGTATTTCAGGGGTGCGCGGGAAGTTCCACACGCGATTGGCCCCGTGCAAGCAGGGTACGTGTATTCCAGGGGTGCGCGGGAAGTTCCACACGCGATTTCATCAGGGTACGTGTATTTCAGGAGTGCTTGGGAAGTTCCACACGCGATTGGCCCAGTGCGAGCAGGGTACGTGTATTTCAGGGGTGCGCGGGAAGTTCCACACGCGATTTCAGCAGGGTACGTGTATTCCAGGGGTGCGCGGGAAGTTCCACACGCGATTTCAGCAGGGTACGTGTATTTCAGGGGTGCGCGGGAAGTTCCACACGCGATTGGCCCAGTGCGAGCAGGGCACGTGTATTTCAGGGGTGCGCGGGAAGTTCCACACGCGATTTCAGCAGGGTACGTGTATTCCAGGGGTGCGCGGGAAGTTCCACACGCGATTTCAGCAGGATACGTGTATTTCTGGGGTGCATGGGAAGTTCCACACGCGATTGGCCCAGTGCGAGCAGGGTACGTGTATTTCAGGGGTGCGCGGGAAGTTCCACACGCTATTTCAGCAGGGTACGTGTATTCCAGGGGTGAACGGGAAGTTCCACACGCGATTTCAGCAGGGTACGTGTATTTCAGGGGTGCGCGGGAAGTTCCACACGCGATTTGCCCAGTGCGAGCAGGGCACGTGTATTTCAGGGGTGCGCGGGAAGTTCCACACGCGATTTCAGCAGGGTACGTGTATTCCAGGGGTGTGCGGGAAGTTCCACACGCGATTTCAGCAGGGTACGTGTATTTCAGGGGTGCGCGGGAAGTTCCACACGCGATTGGCCCAGTGCGAGCAGGGTATGTGTATTTCAGGGGTGCGCGGGAAGTTCCACACGCGATTTCAGCAGGGTACGTGTATTCCAGGGGTGCGCGGGAAGTTCCACACGCGATTTCAGCAGGGTACGTGTATTCCAGGGGTGCGCGGGAAGTTCCACACGCGATTTCAGCAGGGTACGTGTATTTCAGGGGTGCGCGGGAAGTTCCACACGCGATTTCAGCAGGGTACGTGTATTTCAGCAGGGTACGTGTATTTCAGGGGTGCGCGGGAAGTTCCACACGCGATTGGCCCAGTGCGAGCAGGGCACGTGTATTTCAGGGGTGCGCGGGAAGTTCCACATGCGATTTCAGCAGGGTACGTGTATTTCAGGGGTGCGCGGGAAGTTCCACACGCGATTTCAGCAGGGTACGTGTATTTCAGGGGTGCGCGGGAAGTTCCACACGCGATTGGCCCAGTGCGAGCAGGGCACGTGTATTTCAGGGGTGCGCGGGAAGTTCCACACGCGATTTCAGCAGGGTATGTGTATTCCAGGGGTGCGCGGGAAGTTCCACACGCGATTTCAGCAGGGTACGTGTATTTCAGGGGTGCGCGGGAAGTTCCACACGCGATTGGCCCAGTGCAAGCAGGGTACGTGTATTCCATGGGTGCGCGGGAAGTTCCACATGCGATTTCAGCAGGGTACGTGTATTTCAGGGGTGCGCGGGAAGTTCCACACGCAATTTCAGCAGGGTATGTGTATTTCAGGGGTTCTGGGGAGTACTACACGTGAATTGGCCGTGTGGGTCCTCCCAGGTGTACGCTCCACAACCTCCACGACCCCTGCAGGCAGCCCACACCACGGGGGACTACCCTGCACCCCTGCCCATGTCCCGCAGGCAGCCCATCCACCATGGGCATGCCCCCCAGCCAACCCACATGTCACCTTGCACTACTGATCAACAATGCATGTCTCCCACCACCCCCACCCCCCAGCCACCAGGGGCACCCTCCACCAGGCCCCCACTCATGTCTCCCACCACCCCCACCCCCCAGCCACCAGAGGCAGCCTCCACCAGGCCCCCACTCATGTCCCTCTGCACCCCCACCCCCCAGCATCCAGGGGCACCCTCCACAAGGCCCCCACTCATGTCTACCACCACCCCCACCCCCCAGCTACCAGGGGCACCCTCCACCAGGCCCCCACTCATGTCTCCCACCACCCCCACCCGCCAGCCACCAGGGGCAGCATCCACCAGGCCCCCACTCATGTCTCCCACCACCCCCACCCCCCAGCCACCAGGGGCAGCCTCCACCAGGCCCCCTACTCATGTCCCCCTGTACCCCCACCCCCCAGCATCCAGGGGCACCCTCCACCAGGCCCCCACTCATGTCCCCCTGCACCCCCACCCCCCAGCATCCAGATGCACCCTCCACCAGGCCCCCACTCATGTCTACCACCACCCCCACCCCCCAGCTACCAGGGGCACCCTCCACCAGGCCCCCACTCATGTCTCCCACCACCCCCACCCCCCAGCCACCAGGGGCAGCCTCCACCAGGCCCCCACTCATGTCTCCCACCACCCCCACCCCCCAGCCACCAGGGGCAGCCTCCACCAGGCCCCCACTCATGTCCCCCTGCACCCCCACCCCCCAGCATCCAGGGGCACCCTCCACCAGGCCCCCACTCATGTCCCCCTGCATCCCCACCCCCCAGCATCCAGGGGCAACCTCCACCAGGCCCCCACTCATGTCTCCCCCCACCCCCACCCCCCAGCAGTGCAGGGGCAGCCTCCACCAGGCCCCCACTCATGTCTCCCACCACGCCCACCCCCCAGCCACCAGGGGCAGCCTCCACCAGGTCCCCACTCATGTCTCCCACCACCCCCACCCCCCAGCCACCAGGGGCAGCCTCCACCAGGCCCCCACTCATGTCCCCCTGCACCCCCACCCCCCAGCATCCAGGGGCACCCTCCACCAGGCCCCCACTCATGTCCCCCTGCACCCCCACCCCCAGCATCCAGGGGCACCCTCCACCAGGCCCCCACTCATGTCTACCACCACCCCCACCCCCCAGCTACCAGGGGCACCCTCCACCAGGCCCCCACTCATGTCTCCCCCCACCCCCACCCCCAGCAGTGCAGGGGCAGCCTCCACCAGGCCCCCACTCATGTCCCCTGCACCCCCACCCCCCAGCTACCAGGGGCACCCTCCACCAGGCCCCCACTCATGTCTCCCCCCACACCCACCCCCAGCAGTGCAGGGGCAGCCTCCACCAGGCCCCCACTCATGTCCCCCTGCACCCCCACCCCCCAGCATCCAGGGGCACCCTCCACCAGGCCCCCCCTCATGTCTCCCACCCCCCCCACCCCCCAGCTACCAGGGGCACCCTCCACCAGGCCCCCACTCATGTCTCCCACCACCCCCACCCCCTGGTATCCAGGTGCACCCTCCACCAGGCCCCCACTCATGTCTACCACCACCCCCACCCCCCAGCTACCAGGGGCACCCTCCACCAGGCCCCCACTCATGTCTCCCCCCACCCCCACCCCCAGCAGTGCAGGGGCAGCCTCCACCAGGCCCCCACTCATGTCCCCCTGCACCCCCACCCCCCAGCATCCAGGGGCACCCTCCACCAGGCCCCCCCTCATGTCTCCCACCCCCCCACCCCCCAGCCACCATGGCCAGCCCCCACCAGGCCCCCACTCATGTCTCCCACCCACCCCCACCCCCCAGCCACCATGGGCAGCCCCCACCAGGTCCTCACAATCCCCAATCATGTGCGTTATGGTCAGCCTCCACAGCCAAAAAGCCCTACCAAGTAACTCATTCACCCACATGGAAATGGAAATTACATGTTACACCCCCAATGTTCATAAAGCCAATGAACCCATGTCCGTCACACACAATGGTTGCAATTGAATGGGAAAACACCCAACATGACATGCATGAAACCAATGAGATGATACCACACAGTGAAGTATGAAAACAAAATTGTATTAAAAAAAATATGAATGCAAAAGAAATGAAACAAACTACAATGGGAATGAAAAAAAGATAAGCTGCATGTCCGTTTGAAAAAATTAAAACACCAAATCCTAATCCAAAAAAATGTTGTGCAAAGTCAAATGAAAAATAAAATCAATCCAATGAAGAACTATGTACAAAACATCCAAGGGTCCATGAGCCCAACTGAACAAAGGAAACCTACAAAAAACCCTAACTAAAATGCAACTATATACAAAAAGTGGAGCAGTGTCCGTCGACTCCAAATCATAAGAACAAACAAAGGAAACCTAAAACTAAAGAACTATATACAAAGGCGGCGGGCAAGTCCAGCGGCTCACTCCGTGGTGTTCGATGTCCCGGAGGCGGTCCTGTTCCATGGCCCCGAGGGTCCGCAGGGACGACGCCGTGTCCTCCTCCAACCCCCTGCGGATTGCCTCGAGGCACTCGGCCCGCCTCAGGGCCCTCCGCATGGAGTTCTCCGCCCTGACCATTGTGAGCCACGCCTCTTCCGCCCGCCGCCGCTCCGCACCTATGGCGTGGCCCAACCGCTGCCACACGGAAGACACTCTCTGTCCTGGGTCCTCCTGCCCTCCGGCCGATGCCTGCCCCTCCGATGTCGAAGGCCCCGAGCCTTCATGGCTCCCACCATGTTGCTGCTGCTGCTCTGCCTCTGCCCGTGCACTGCCTCCTGCTGCCTGCACATCCTCCGCCGGCTGGGGTGCAGTCGTAGATGTGGCCACCCCTGCTGGACGTCCGACTCCCGACTGTGGCAGGGATGCCTCCTCCATCAGCCTGGCCGCACCGTCAGAGGCAGCACCACAGGGCACCCAGGTGACTGATGGGTGGGAAGATGGCACAGAGGACGACTGGCGCGTAGGGGGTCCAGTTGAGGAGGGGGGCGGAGAAAGCCCCATCAGACGGAGGAATCCGGCCTGGGTGACCTGTCCCAGCAGGCTGACGTGGTCAACGAGCCATTCGAGATGACGTGCAGTCTCACCATGAAAAGACTGCAGGTCACCTCGCATGGCCCGTTGACGCAACGCCACACCAGCCAGGACAGGCTCAACCCGGACCTGGATAGCCACGTCCGCAGGCAGAGGAAGGCCAGTTGACGTCAGCTCATCCCCTGCCTGAAAACGGGTCTGGACGTAGGCATCCCTGCTGGTGCAAGATGATGCAGGGACAGGATCGGGGACAGGATTGCACACAGGCACCTCCGCGGCGGCCTGTGCTGCCTCCTGTCCCTGGTCCTGCACTGCACCACTAGCACCAGTGGGATCCCCACCTCCAGAGCCCGTCTCTGGTGCTTGCACGGCCTCCTCCTCCACCAAACCCCCCACCAACCTGGATGACTCCGTGCCATCTTCCCCTGTTGGGCCCTGTGGGGTCCCAGCTGCCCCTTCTGCTGCCGAGGAGTCCAACTCCAACCTCCGCCTCTTGGACCTCCCCCCGGCAGCTGCGGCCTGGGACGCGGCACCGGACTCCTCACTCCCCGACGAGATGACAACACAGGAGGGGAGCCGGGCCTTGCGTCTACGGCTGGCGGTGGGATCCCCGCCGCTGTGCTCCACAGCACCTTCTCCGCCCTCTTCATCAGTTGACGCTGCAGACAGGGAGAAACAAAACACGGGCATCAGGGCACTGTACAATGGACACATACACACATGACAGTTGCACATGAGTGGCATTGGCAAACCTCAGACATGTCATCACAATCCCCAACACACATGTCATTACAACTCGCACACATGAGCCATACCACAGCCATATCGCAACTGCCACCACCATCCCTACACATACAACAGCATGAGCAGCCAAAGGTGAGCCAGACATCACATGCAACACAGGAAGTGCACCACACATGTACACACACCACCACACTTGCATGCATGTGTACACCTCTGCCAAGTGTCGCACTCTTCAGACGGGCATCCATGTCACATCTGCCAATCAGGCTTCCACATACCGCTGTCACATGCATCCATGTTGCACCACTGTTGCACCCTTGTCAAATACACACACATGCACATGTACACAGTGCTGATGCATGCAGCCGAAAACAACATACATGCGTGACATCACGGACATGTCTACTTACATACACATTCATCCAAACATGTGTGCCCACACAACTGCATTTGCCATGCAAGCCTACACACACAAGCACCATCCATGTCTCACACATTACAGCCCTCGCATGTGTCAGCCCCACGGCCCTGTACACCCCCACCCATACTCGACCCCATACAAACAGATGTGCAACCTGCACACTACCGAATAATCACCACACGCACTGCTCACAATCAGGATGCATGTACACTCACCGCTCGACTCCAGACGGGTCTGCTTCTCTAGGACCTGGACGTGGAGCGCTGGGGATATGCGTTCCAGGACCCTCATCTGTTCTTCCGACAAGTGGCCCCGGCGCCCCTTGGCATCCGCTGCCTTCAAGAGGCGCCGGGCCTTGTTCAGGGTCCTGGACCTGAAGTCCTCCCAGCGCTTCCTGACATGTTGTAAGTCGCGGACTGCCACCCCCTCCGCGTTGATGGCAGTCACGATGTCAGTCCAGATCGGAACTTCCGAAGAGGGCATCATACTGCCCCAGGACTTGCTCCACCAGGACACCAACTTCGGTGGCACTGAAGCTGGTGCCCCTCTGCCTCTCTGGCCGGGGGTTGTCAGTGGTCACAGATGGTGTTTGCCCCGACATGAAAACCCCAGATGCAGGAGTGGGTGGGCAACTGGGTCCTGGGGCTGGGCTGTGGAGCGATGGAATCCCAGTCGGGAGTCTTCGGTTCCAGCAGGGGTGGACACAGCAACAGCACCCCTGGCTGATGTGCAGGCAGCAAATGGCAGTGCACGTGGGCAGCAGGCAGTCAGGCAGCAGCAGATGGCAGGTGGGAGCGTGCTCGGGGCTCTGGGGGGGCAGTAGTTCGGCCTTCTGGGCAGGAGCGTGGTCTTCCGTGTGCTTACGCGTGGCCAGCTTGATACGGAGTGATTTGGCACGTGAAAAATCCAGCACGTCTGCGTGTAGTTCGAGGAAAGGCCCTTAGCGCGTAAACGCGTCGGCAGCGTATGCGCGTCTATGAAGTCACGTGCACGTTGAATTGGGCACACGTTTGAAAATGTTGCGTGTGAAAAAAAAGAAAGACACGTCCGAGTGTCAAAGCGTGTAATTGGTGGGAATGGGCCTAGCGCGAACACGCGGCAGTGACAAAGCGTGTAATTGGTGGAAATGGCCCTACACGCAGAAGTGACAAAGCGTGTAATTGGTGGAAATGGCCCTACACGCAGAAGTGACAAAGCGTGTAATTGGTGGAAATGGCCCTAGCGCGTACACGCCGCGTAAGTGACGCTGGACGTGTGGGCCTGTATAAAAGGTACATGTAGAACACCATTTCCTTGTACGTGCTTTTCGTGGAGAGCGAGTGGGTGAATTCTGTACTTCTTGTCGTTTCACACGCGATTTACTTCATGGCATTTCAAGTTCGTATTCCCTGTTACCTCTGACAGCTTTTTCTCTTTTTTCTCTTTTACTGGTTTACCTGGGCCTGTTCCCTCAAACAGTGTTCCCTTCTACTGTTGTCCTGTCTCCTCAGACAGCGTACAAATCTTCTTTTGGCGGGGGTGTTGCCAACCAAACGCGCTCCTTTTTCACGCTCTTTTACCTAGCAGACTGTGAGTCACGCACGTATCTAACATCTGTGCTTGCCCCGTGTGTAGCCTACCCCTTCAGAGGTAATTCTAGGCTGTGTGTGACACGCATACATTCGTTCTTGTGTTACTGGGTGCCACAGCGTAGTGCAGGTTTTTCTTTCTGCACACGTGGTCTAGGAGGGGTTGCGTGCACGTCATCTCCCTTTTTTGGGGCTCCTGTGCGTAGCGTGACCCGTCATCTTTCCCCAGGGGTTACATTCAGCCTTGCAAGAGCACTAGGGTACAATTACCATCTGGTACCCAACCCCTTTGACCCCCAATTGCCCAGGACAATAGTTTACAGCCACTCCCATACGCACATTAACATCAGTGCCATGGCTGGGAGGTGAGGATTCCGTAAGGGTGGCAAAGGTGGAAGAGCCACAAGTGGTGGCCGTGGTGGATCCGGTAGGGGACGTGGTCGTTACTTGCAGGGTGAGCCTGTCCCCCCATGTGTGGAGGACCAGTCAAGGGCACCCATAATCCCCCCCCTCCCGTTGAGGCTGATGTGGCTGATACCATCCATGCTCAGCCCTTGTTGGACCAGCCCATTGTGGCACCAGACCTGGCTGACTCCATGGCTGACTTCCAGGTCAGCAGGCCTATGACACGTGCGCTGGTGCACGTTGATGTCATCATGCCACGTGCATCTGGGGCAGCAAGGTCATCTGCTCCCCCAAGTAGGCAGGGTGGAGAGGCTGCAGGGGCAGCTGCGGCTCCATCCACCCCAGCCCTCACACACCCAGCCAGGACAGTGTCGGTCCTAGTCCATTCCCCCTGACACCATTACACTTGAGCCAATGCCTGCACCAACTCCCATGCTGAGTGTGCAATCCCACACTCCTGATACAGAGTCCACCAGGGCTCCTGCCCCTAGTGTCCAGAGCGGCGCAGGACACTCAGGATCACCACCACCTTCCAAGCGGAAGAGGAAGAGTGCTCGTCCGGCACAGGCTGATGCCCCAGACACGGCTACACAGTCCGGCCCGTCCAGGAAGCCCAGCTTCACGGATGACGAACTGAATGCACTTGTCGAGTATGTGTCCACACATGACAACGAGATGGTCATTGTTGCAGGATCCAAGACCACACCTGCACAACGCCAGGCACACTGGCAGACCATTGCGGACATCGTAAGTGCCCTTGGAATCGTGAGGCGCACAGCCAATGATTGCTATAAGCGCTGGAATGACCTAAAGCGCAGGGCAAAGAGTAAGCTGGCCTCAAGTCATGCCGCAACTCTAGTGACTGGAGGTGGGTCTCCAGTAGTAGACATGGAACTCACTCCACATGAGTCAGTCGCTGGGACCTACGTCACGGAGGAACAGATCCAAGGCGTGGGAGATCTGCCTGATTACGAGGCATTGTCCGGTGAGTGCACATGCATGTGTGTGTCATCCATGTGCATGGTGTGTGTGAGGGCTTCTGTTTGTGTGCCAGGTGAGAGTGTGTGCGCCTGAGTCGTATGGGTCAGCCATGTGCTACATGCAATACATCCTGCGCAGCTGCATTTGGCTATAGCAGTATCCCTTCTGCCAAAAGTAGACATCTAGCCCAACTGCACGCCAGTTGCCCTTGAAGTGTCACCTTGCCACAACATTGTTGCTTATTTTTCACTGTTCATTCAGTCAGATTGTTTGCATTCCACCACTTTTACTAGGCATTTCGCAGTCCTCTAGTCACATGTCTGACATGGCTATGGTAAAGTGGAGTGACTTTGTTACCTGGATATCATTTGTTCACACATGTCCCTGTGCAATTGGACCATTTCGGACTGGCAGCTCCAGGTGAAAAATCTGACCTGTTTGAATTAGAAAAGCTATTACATGCGGGAACTGGACTGAATGAATAGGTGCTGGCCTCCTCTCCATCTTCACTCAATAGTAATGGTACATGCCATCTGTGTGATGGCATGTGTGTTTCACCTGGGAATCACAGGCCAATGTGTGATGCCACTGCCAGGCAGCATGCAGAAAATGTGTTCATCTTCCATCTTGGTGTCATCAGTGTGTGCCATTTGCCTGCCCTTCATATGCAGTGAGGGTGCATGCATGGGAGGGTTTTAGTCATGTGGGACATGTGTCAATCAAGTACTGGTTCTCTTGCTTCTCAGCCCTCATTGTGTGCCATGGTGCTAATGCCTGTTTCCATTTCTTTGTTTTTATGTCTTTGCAGGGGAAGACGCACCTGATACTGCTGGGGTTGTGGAGATGGTGCAGAACCAGGAGGGGTTCGAGGGCCGACCAACCACCAGTGAGGGACGTGGTGTGGTGGTGGGTGAGAACCCACAACTGCTGCAGGTCGTGCTCTCAAGGGGTGTCTCTAGCTGCACCTCCCCCGAGCTGTACTTAGGTGTTGATTCGGATGAGACCTACGTGCCGTCGCAGGTGAGTGTTCCAGGGAGGGATTCTGTTCTGTCCCACCCACCTGCACCAGGGTCAGAACCCTCAATGGGGATGTCAGTGTTGGCAGCTACGCCTTTGGTGGTTACGGATGCAGGGTCACACTCCGCGACATCTGATCCTGTTCCTGGGCCAGCAGATCAGAGGGGGAATGCAGTCCTGCAGCCTCAGGCAGTGCCGGCAGAGCAAGGCGCAGTTTGCCTTGCCCCAGACAGGTGTGGTGCCCACCGACGTGGTGGCCGTACGCCACCTGGCAATACCGCATGGGAGCAATCCATTTACGGTATGGCAACCCAACAGGCAGCATCATCCGAGATGATGGCTCAGGCCATGGATAGGGTGGCCACTTCCATTGTCCCCCCTGAAAGGCTGATGGAGCGACTACAGCAGGCAACCGACTCCATCTGCCAGTCACACAGGGAAGACATGTTGGCGTCCAACAGGGACAGGCGGACGGCACTGGCGACTCTGCAGGAGGCCATCTCCATAGAGTCCCAGGGCCACAGGGAAGCCCTGAGGCAGGAGCTCCTTCACCTCAGGACGACTCTTGTTGAGCTTGAGGCTTCAACACACCAAAGGACAGAACAGCAGCTGGAGCGTCTCACCCGTACGCTGTCAGCTGAGATGCAGGCAACGAGGGCAGAGGTCCGGGCATCCCGTGAGTTGTTGCATGGGGATCTCCGCACACTCATCCTCCAGAACCAGACCTACCACACCCGCATGCTTGCAGCCATGGAGGAGCAGACTAGGGCCTTGCGTGGGCTGCCTCCCATAGTGCAACCACCTCTGGATGCAGCTGCACAGGGTGATAATAGCGACAGCAGTGATACTCCCACAATAGGGTAGCCGTGTGGGCCATGAGCCCATGGAGGTGTTTTTTTTTCCCAGGATCCACACAGGTGGGTTCTGGTGTGCACCCTTCCTCGGACCTCCTGGGTGGCCTCCCCAACCCCCCCGGGCCCTTCAATGGCCATTTTTGATTTATTTTTATTTTTATTTTAATTTTTATTTTTAATTATTTTTTTCCCTATTTTTTTGGGACAATTTGTTGCCTTCCGTGGTTCCTGTGGGCATACGCTGCATTGTGGCTGGGCACATGCAGGCTTGTCATGTATTTGGTTCAGATGCTTGGGTTTGAGTCACACACACCCCTCCTGCTTCCCGTTTCCATGGGCTTGCAAAGGGTGTGCCCAAGTGACATTGACGTACATGGTGACATTGGACTCCCACTACATGTGTGGGTAGTCTAGTCAATACTGTGTATACATTCCTAGTGCATATTGCTGTTGTGTTGTACACTTCATGTTGCATTGATGTGTAACTCATCATCTGTGTCTACCTCCCAATTTGCAGGTCCCTTCCTCATGTCTACACAAGGCCCTCTAGTTTGGAGATGGGGTCCATGTTGGCAGCAGTGCACCTACAACTCTACATGGCGCCAACACTGCACAGTTGGTAGTGGTGGGAGTGCAGGCATTTCCAGGTGGTGAGACTACTAATTTATAACATTTGTGATGTCATGTTAATGGTAGTACCTGCTCAAGTTTGTTGTTGGTCCTGCATTACTGTGAGCATTTCAGCTGTTGCAAGTTTCAATTAGGGACACTGTACATTGTGACACTAGTGTCATGTTGTGGGGATTACTTTGTTTACCTGCAAATAGCATGACATGGCACAGTGTGTCGTGTGGCGGTGCTGGGGATGGGTTGGCTGACATGGCACTGTCCTCTTGTTGCATTTTGAAAGTGGGTATTCATTTTAGCTGCTTGAATGTGTTACTTCACAAAACTGCATTGTTGGTGTCTGTGTGGGTAGGGATGCACACATTGTAACACTTCCAGGTGAACAATCTCAGGCTGATATGGTTTTCACGGTTGATTCTCCAGACATTCAGGATCAGTGTCAGGTTGAGTCATCATTGATTGTCAGATGGAATGTGCCAGTGTGCACTCCACAGGGGTGTGATTTCTATGTGAAGTAATTAGCCACTAGCTGTGTACGGGCTGCCTCCCCCCATGCCCTTTCCCCTCCCATGCGCAGCGGCTGTGCATGTGGTTGGGGATGTGGGGCCACCACCATGTCCACGGCCAGGCCCCGGCGTGTTGCAACGTTGTGCAGGACACATGCTGCCACTATGATCCTGCACACTACTGGGGGAGCGTACAACAGCTGCCCGCCAGAACGGTCAAGGGAGCGAAAGCGTGACTTTAGCACTCCGAATGTGCGCTCCACTATGCCCCGGGTTGTAATGTGGGCTGTGTTATATCTTACCTGGGGTGGCGTGGTGGGGTTCGGAATTGGCGTCATCATGTGGGGGCTGAGAGGGTAGGCACTGTCCCCTGTGGAGGTGGTGATTGGTATCATTGGTGGGGTTGTGACCTTGCTCAGTATCTGACATGCATGCATGTGCAGTGGCATTCATACTCACCAAGCAGCCATGTATCGCCATGCCGCCCAGCTTCTAGGTCCCGGCTTAGGGTGGACATTCGGTAAATGAAGCTGTCGTGGGTTGACCCGGGATAGTTGGCATATACTGAGGTGATGATTCCCTTGGCATTACATACTACCTGCACGTTGATGGAATGCCAGTGCTTGCGGTTCCTATAGATGTGCTCTGATGCCCTGGGGGGACGTAGAGCCACATGGGTGCAGTCGATGGCACCTAGCACTTTGGGGAATCGTGCCACACCGTAAAAAATCCAGGGCGGCAGCATGCCTTTCTGCAGGTGTTCTGGGCAGGTATATGTGCCTGCGGACTGATGGGCGTGCAGTGATGATGTTCAAGACCTGGTGTAGGCAGCGTGACTGGGTGGCCTGTGATACCCCACCCACTATGGCACTTGTCCGCTGAAATGATCCAGTGGCTAAGAAGTGCAGTACATTGAGGACCTTCTCCAGGGGGCTGAGTGCTTGGGAGCACAGGGTGGGTGATGTGAGGTCATCCTCCCACTCACTCACCAGGTCCAGTATTATGTGTGGTGGAAACCTGTACCTCCCATACACCTGGTCATCAGGCATCCCAAAAAGGCTGGTTCTGGGTGTGAATATTCTGGCCCTGACTATCATCCTCCTCCTCCTCCTTTGGTAGGCCACGCCCACTGCTGCTAGGAACGGTATGTTCATCCTGGGTCTGAGCTTGTTATTTTGTTAGCGCGCAAATTCATGCGTTGCGCGTGTTGTAGGCGAGCGTGTGACCCGCGCACCCCTGAAATCCAGTACCCAGTCCAATGGCGTGTGGAAATTCCCGCGCACCCCGGGATACAGGTGCGCTGACGTACTTGCGTGTGTAAGTGCCCGCGCACCCCTGATATACACGTACATAGGCCAATCGCGTGTACGCGCACTTTTGTCCAATTACACGCGATGACACTCTGACGTGCTGTCCAATTACACGCGATGACACTCTGACGTGCAGTCTTTCCACGTGTGCTCTGTCATCACGTGCTGTGTGGGAAACACCCGTGCGGGTCACGTCACAGACGCGCTTACGCGCTGAGGGCCTTTGGTCCAATAGAATCGCGTATGCGTGCTGACGCGCTTACGCGCTACGGGCCTTTCCTCGAATTTCACGCTGACGTGCAGGATTTTCACGTGCCAAATCACTCCGTATCAAGCTGGCCACGCGAAAACACACGGAAGACCACGCTCCTGCCCAGAAGGCCGAATTACTGCCCCCCAGTGCCCTGAGCAGCCTCCCACGTGCTATCTGCTGCTGCCTGCCTGCCTGCCTGCCTGCTGCCACCGTGCCCTGCCATTTGGTGCCTGCACATCAGCCATCTGCAGGGGTCCAGTTGCTGTGTCCACCCCTGCTGGAACTGAAGACTCCCGACTGGGATAACATCACTCCACAGCCCAGCCCCAGGACCCAGTTGGCCACCCACACCTGCCTCTGGGGTTGCCATGTCGGGCACATCCACATCTGGCATCAGTGGCAACCCCAGGCCAGAGGGGCAGAGGGGCACCAGCTTCACTGCCACCGAAGTTGGTGTCCTGGTGGAGCATGTCCTGGGGCAGTATGATGCCCTCTTTGGATCGTCCCACGCCAGCAAGGAAGGACGGGAGAGGATCTGGGCCGACTGTGTGGTTGCCATCAACGCGGAGGGGGTGGCAACCCGCGACGTCCAGAAGATCAAGAAGCGCTGGGAGGACTTGAGGTCCAGGACCCTCGTGAAGGCCCGGCGCCTCGTGGAGGGGGGCCGGGGCTGCATGAGTTCCATCCAGATGAGGGTCCTGGAACACGTACGCCCAGCGCTCCACGCCCAGATCCTTGAGAGGGAGATCCGTCTGGAGTTGAACGGTAAGTGTCCAAGCATTGCTGTGTGAGACAGGGCATGTTGCGGTGTGCTGGTTCTCTGATACTTGCCTGTATGTGTGACATAGGCCATGTATGCATGTATGTGTGCAGGGACATCATGGTAATGCATGTGCGACCAGTGATGTGTGAACCACATGGTGGTTTTATGTGTTTAAATGCCACATGGGGAGCCCTATGCAGATTGTAGACATGAGAGCATGCCAGTCTCTGTTCCTGGACATGGGTGGGGGTGAGGGATGGGTGCTGATGGCAGGTACATATATGGTAGCCATGTCTGTGTGCCTGACCTGCGTGTCTGTGACTTGTGCATGCCATGGATGCATGACACATGTGTGTGACAATGCACAGATTCACTGATGCAGCCTAGTTACCCTTGTATCCGCTGTGTTTGGGGTGTATGGGGCCAGATGGATGTGACTGAGGTGAAGTGTGTGCATGTGATGGGCATGACCCATGATGCATGTGAGTTCCATATCATTGTATGTTTCAAGAGTCCATTGGACATGTATGGAAATGTCCATGGCATGCACCATGCCTGTTACTGTGTGTGTTTTGCCTGGACTGACCCATGTGTTGTGGAGGGACATGATGGAAGTGTACTTTGACAGTGGTACTCATCTGCTATTGCTTCCTGTCTAGGGGACCATTGTACAGTACCCTGATGCTTGTGTTCTTTGTCTCCCTCTACGCAGCGGCTAGTGAAGAAGAGGGCAGAGACGGCGCTGTGGAGCAAGGCGGCGGGGATGCCCCCACGGCTGCAGCGGAAGGGGTGGGTGAGCCCCCACAGGGGCCTGCTACGGTGGAAGATGGTGAGGAGCCATCCAGGTTGGTGCTTTCCACAGAGGAGGAGGAGGCCGCCACAGGGGCACACATGGGGCCTGGTGGGGGCATCCCTGCTGGTGCAAGTGGTGCAGTCCAGGGCCAGGGGCAGGAGGCAGCACAGGTCACCGTGGAGGGGCCTGTGCATGTCGCTGTCCCTGACCCTGTGAGTGCACCACCATGCACCAGCAGGGTTGCCCCGTCCCAGGCTCGTCCGCTGGTAGAGGGGATGTCCATGTCACCTGACTCCCCTCCACCTGCGGACGAGGGGACCCGTGTCCGTATGGAGAAGGTCCTGATTGGGGTTGCGATGCGCGTGGGTGCAATTTGTGGTGACGTGCGTGCTTCCCGGGGGAAGCACGCACATCATCACGAAGAGCACCGTGCCGACGTGGCCCAATTGGGATCTTCCATGTTCGGGGGTTTCCTGCATGTGTCGGCCAATCTGACGGCCCTCTCCTCTGTGGAGGCTATACGCCAGTCGTTCTCCTTGCCGTCTTCCGGCCCAGATGCCACCAGGGCCCCCTGTGGACCTGCCCTGACCTATGCAGCCAGCTCGGTGGGGATCCCATCCCTGCCACAGTCGGGAGTCGGAGGTCAAGCAGGGGTGGACACCACAGCAACTGTACCCCAGCAGATGGAGGATGTGCCGGCATCATCAGGCAGGGCACGTGCACGACGGCGTCGGTGGATTCCATCAGCCTGGATGCCGTCGTGCTGGCAGAGGCAGTTGCGTCGGAGGCAGCAGCAGAGTCAACGTGGGAGGCATCATGGCTTGGGGCCATCAACATCGGAGGGGCAGGCATCGGCCGGAGGGCAGGAGGACCCAGGACAGGAAGTGTCTTCCGTGTGGCTGCGGTTGGGCCAGCAGATAGGTGCGGAGCGGCGGCGGGCGGAAGAGGAGCGGCTCACGATGGTCAGGGCAGAGAACTCCATGCGGAGGGCCCTGAGGCGGGCCGAGTGCCTCGAGGCAATCCGCAGGGGGTTGGAGGAGCAGATGGCGTCGTCCCTGCGGACCCTCGGGGCCATGGAACAGGACCGCCTCCGGGACATAGACGAGGAGTTTGATGATGCCCTGGCCCGGAACACTACGGAGTGAGCCGCCTTTGTATATAGTTCTTTAGTTTTAGGTTTCATTTGTTTATTCTTATGATTTGGAGTCGACGGACACTGCTCCACTTTTTGTATATAGTTGCATTTTAGTTAGGGTTTTTTGTAGGTTTCCTTTGTTCAGTTGGGCTCATGGACCCTTGGATGTTTTGTACATAGTTCTTCATTGGATTGATTTTATTTTTCATTTGACTTTGGACAACATTTTTTTGGATTAGGATTTGGTGATTTTATTTTTTTAACCGGACATGCAGCTTATCTTTTTTTTCATTCCCATTGTAGTTTGTTTCATTTCTTTTGCATTCTTATTTTTTTTTAATACAATTTTGTTTTCATACTTCACTGTGTGGTATCATCTCATTGGTTTCATGCATGTCATGTTGGGTGTTTTCCCATTCAATTGCAACCATTGTGTGTGACGGACATGGGTTTATTAGCTTTATGAACATTGGGGGTGTAACATGTAATTTCCATTTCCATGTGGGTGAATGGGTTACTTGGTAGGGCTTTTTGGCTGTGGAGGCTGACCATAACGCACATGATTGGGGATTGTGAGGACCTGGTGGGGGCTGGCCATGGTGGCTGGGGGGTGGGGGTGTTGGTAGACATGAGTGGGGGCGTGGTGGAGGGTGCCCCTGGATGCTGGGGGGTGGGGGTGGCGGTAGACATGAGTGGGAGCCTGGTGGAGGGTGCCCCTGCACTGCTGGGGGGTGGGGGTGGTGGTAGACATGAGTGGGGGCCTGGTGGAGGCTGCCCCTGCACTGCTGGGGGGTGGGGGTGGTGGTAGACATGAGCGGGGGCCTGGTGGAGGGTGCCCCTTGTGGCTGGGGGGTGGGGGTGGTGGGAGACATGAGTGGGGGCCTGGTGGAGGGTGCCCCTAATGGCTGGGGGGTGGGGGTGGTGGTAGACATGAGTGGGGGCCTGGTGGAGGCTGCTCCTGCACTGCTGGGGGGTGGGGGTGGTGGGAGACATGAGTGGGGGCCTGGTGGAGGCTGCCCCTGCACTGCTGGGGGGTGGGGGTGGTGGGAGACATGAGTGGGGGCGTGGTGGAGGGTGCCCGTGCACTGCTGGGGGCTGGGGGTGGTGGGAGACTTGAGTGGGGGCCTGGTGGAGGGTGCCCCTGGATGCTGGGGGGTGGGGGTGCAGGGGGACATGAGTGGGGGCCTGGTGGAGGGTGCCCCTGCACTGCTGGGGGGTGGGGGTGATGGGAGACATGGGTGGGGGCCTGGTGGAGGCTGCCCCTGGTGGCGGGGGGGGTGGGGGTGATAGGGGCCATGAGTGGGGGCCTGGTGGAGGCTGCCCCTGGATGCTGGGGGGTGGGGGTGGTGGTAGACATGAGTGGGGGCCTGGTGGAGGGTGCCCCTGCACTGCTGGGGGGTGGGGGTGGTGGTAGGCATGAGTGGGGGCCTGGTGGAGGGTGCCCCTGGTGGCTGGGGGGTGGGGGTGGTGGGAGACATGAGTGGGGGCCTGGTGGAGGGTGCCCCTGGTGGCTGGGGGGTGGGGGTGGTGGTAGACATGAGTGGGGGCGTGGTGGAGGGTGCCCCTGCACTGCTGGGGGGTGGTGGGAGACATGAGTGGGGGCCTGGTGGGGGCTGGCCATGGTGGCTGGGGGGTGGGGGTGGGTGGTAGACATGAGTGGGGGCCTGGTGGAGGGTGCCCCTGCACTGCTGGGGGGTGGGGGTGGTGGGAGACATGAGTGGGGGCCTGGTGGGGGCTGGCCATGGTGGCTGGGGGGTGGGGGTGGGTGGTAGACATGAGTGGGGGCCTGGTGGAGGGTGCCCCTGGATGCTGGGGGGTGGGGGTGGGTGGTAGACATGAGTGGGGGCCTGGTGGAGGGTGCCCCTGCACTGCTGGGGGGTGGGGGTGGTGGTAGACATGAGTGGGGGCCTGGTGGAGGCTGCCCCTGGTGGCGAGGGGGTGGGGGTGATAGGGGCCATGAGTGGGGGCCTGGTGGAGGGTGCCCCTGGATGCTGGGGGGTGGGGGTGGTGGTAGACATGAGTGGGGGCCTGGTGGAGGGTGCCCCTGCACTGCTGGGGGGTGGGGGTGGTGGGAGACATGAGTGGGGGCCTGGTGGAGGCTGCCCCTGCACTGCTGGGGGGTGGGGGTGATAGGGGACATGAGTGGGGGCCTGGTGGGGGCTGGCCATGGTGGCTGGGGGGTGGGGGTGGTGGGAGACATGAGTGGGGGCCTGGTGGAGGCTGCCCCTGGTGGCGGGGGGGTGGGGGTGTTAGGGGCCATGAGTGGGGGCCTGGTGGAGGGTGCCCCTGGATGCTGGGGGGTGGGGGTGGTGGTAGACATGAGTGGGGGCCTGGTGGAGGGTGCCCCTGCACTGCTGGGGGGTGGGGTGGTGGTAGACATGAGTGGGGGCCTGGTGGAGGGTGTCCCTGGTGGCTGGGGGGTGGGGGTGGTGGGAGACATGAGTGGGGGGCTGGTGGAGGGTGCCCCTGGTGGCTGGGGGGTGGGGGTGGTGGTAGACATGAGTGCGGGCCTGGTGGAGGGTGCCCCTGCACTGCTGGGAGGTGGGGGTGGTGGGAGACATGAGTGGGGGCCTGGTGGAGGGTGCCCCTGGTGGCTGGGGGGTGGGGGTGGTGGGAGACATGAGTGGGGGCCTGGTGGAGGGTGCCCCTGGATGCTGGGGGTGGGGGTAGACATGAGTGGGGGCCTGGTGGAGGCTGCCCCTGCACTGCTGGGGGAAGGGGGGGTGGGAGATATGAGTGGGGGCCTGGTGGAGGGTGCCCCTGCACTGCTGGGTGGTGGGGGTGGTGGGAGACATGAGTGGGGGCCTGGTGGAGGGTGCCCCTGGATGCTGGGGGGTGGGGGTGCAGGGGGACATGAGTGGGGGCCTGGTGGAGGGTGCCCCTGCACTGCTGGGGGGTGGGGGCGGTGGGAGACATGGGTGGGGGCCTGGTGGAGGCTGCCCCTGGTGGCGGGGGGTGGGGGTGATAGGGGTCATGAGTGGGGGCCTGGTGGAGGGTGCCCCTGGATGCTGGGGGGTGGGGGTGGTGGTAGACATGAGTGGGGGCCTGGTGGAGGGTGCCCCTGCACTGCTGGGGGGTGGGGGTGGTGGTAGACATGAGTGGGGGCGTGGTGGAGGGTGCCCCTGCACTGCTGGGGGGTGGTGGGATACATGAGTGGGGGCCTGGTGGAGGCTGCCCCTGCACTGCTGGGGGGTGGCGGTGGTGGGAGACATGAGTGGGGGCCTGGTGGAGGCTGCCCCTGCACTGCTGGGGGGTGGGGGTGGTGGGAGACATGAGTGGGGGCATGGTGGAGGGTGCCCCTGCACTGCTGGGGGCTGGGGGTGGTGGGAGACATGAGTGGGGTCCTGGTGGAGGGTGCCCCTGGATGCTGGGGGGTGGGGGTGCAGGGGGACATGAGTGGGGGCCTGGTGGAGGGTGCCCCTGCACTGCTGGGGGGTGGGGGTGGTGGGAGACATGGGTGGGGGCCTGGTGGAGGCTGCCCCTGGTGGCGGGGGGGGGGTGGGGGTGATAGGGGCCATGAGTGGGGGCCTGGTGGAGGGTGCCCCTGGATGCTGGGGGGTGGGGGTGGTGGTAGACATGAGTGGGGGCCTGGTGGAGGGTGCCCCTGCACTGCTGGGGGGTGGGGGTGGTGGTAGACATGAGTGGGGGCCTGGTGGAGGGTGCCCCTGGTGGCTGGGGGGTGGGGGTGGTGGGAGACATGAGTGGGGGCCTGGTGGAGGGTGCCCCTGGTGGCTGGGGGGTGGGGGTGGTGGTAGACATGAGTGGGGGCGTGGTGGAGGGTGCCCCTGCACTGCTGGGGGGTGGGGGTGGTGGGAGACATGAGTGGGGGCCTGGTGGGGGCTGGCCATGGTGGCTGGGGGGTCGGGGTGGGTGGTAGACATGAGTGGGGGCCTGGTGGAGGGTGCCCCTGCACTGCTGGGGGGTGGGGGTGGTGGTAGACATGAGTGGGGGCCTGGTGGAGGGTGCCCCTGGTGGCTGGGGGGTGGGGGTGGTGGGAGACATGAGTGGGGGCCTGGTGGAGGGTGTCCATGGATGCTGGGGGGTGGGGGTGCAGGGGGACATGAGTGGGGGCCTGGTGGAGGGTGCCCCTGCACTGCTGGGGGGTGGGGGTGGTGGGAGACATGGGTGGGGGCCTGGTGGAGGCTGCCCCTGGTGGCGGGGGGGGGGTGGGGGTGATAGGGGCCATGAGTGGGGGCCTGGTGGAGGGTGCCCCTGGATGCTGGGGAGTGGGGGTGGTGGTAGACATGAGTGGGGGCCTGGTGGAGGCTGCCCCTGCACTGCTGGGGGGTGGGGGTGGTGGTAGGCATGAGTGGGGGCCTGGTGGAGGGTGCCCCTGGTGGCTGGGGGGTGGGGGTGGTGGGAGACATGAGTGGGGGCCTGGTGGAGGGTGCCCCTGGTGGCTGGGGGGTGGGGGTGGTGGTAGACATGAGTGGGGGCGTGGTGGAGGGTGCCCCTGCACTGCTGGGGGGTGGTGGGAGACATGAGTGGGGGCCTGGTGGGGGCTGGCCAAGGTGGCTGGGGGGTGGGGGTGGGTGGTAGACATGAGTGGGGGCCTGGTGGAGGGTGCCCCGCACTGCTGGGGGGTGGGGGTTGTGGGAGACATGAGTGGGGGCCTGGTGGGGGCTGGCCATGGTGGCTGGGGGGTGGGGGTGGGTGGTAGACATAAGTGGGGGCCTGGTGGAGGGTGCCCCTGGATGCTGGGGGGTGGGGGTGGGTGGTAGACATGAGTGGGGGCCTGGTGGAGGGTGCCCCTGCACTGCTGGGGGGTGGGGGTTGTGGTAGACATGAGTGGGGGCCTGGTGGAGGCTGCCTCTGGTGGCGGGGGGGGGTGGGGGTGATAGGGGCCATGAGTGGGGGCCTGGGGGAGGGTGCCCCTGGATGCTGGGGGGTGGGGGTGGTGGTAGACATGAGTGGGGGCCTGGTGGAGGGTGCCCCTGCACTGCTGGGGGGTTGGGGTGGTGGGAGACATGAGTGGGGGCCTGGTGGAGGGTGCCCCTGCACTGCTGGGGGTGGGGGTGGTGGGAGACATGAGTGGGGGCCTGGTGGAGGCTGCCCCTGCACTGCTGGGGGGTGGGGGTGATAGGGGACATGAGTGGGGGCCTGGTGGGGGCTGGCCATGGTGGCTGGGGGGTGGGGGTGGTGGGAGACATGAGTGGGGGCCTGGTGGAGGCTGCCCCTGGTGGCGGTGGGGGTGGGGGTGATAGGGGCCATGAGTGGGGGCCTGGTGGAGGGTGCCCCTGGATGCTGGGGCGTGGGGGTGGTGGTAGACATGAGTGGGGGCCTGGTGGAGGGTGCCCCTGCACTGCTGGGGGCTGGGGTGGTGGTAGACATGAGTGGGGGCCTGGTGGAGGGTGCCCCTGGTGGCTGGGGGGTGGGGGTGGTGGGAGACATGAGTGGGGGGCTGGTGGAGGGTGCCCCTGGTGGCTGGGGGGTGGGGGTGGTGGTAGACATGAGTGGGGGCCTGGTGGAGGGTGCCCCTGCACTGCTAGGGGTGGGGGTGGTGGGAGACATGAGTGGGGGCCTGGTGGAGGGTGCCCCTGGTGGCTGGGGGGTGGGGGTGGTGGGAGACATGAGTGGGGGCCTGGTGGAGGGTGCCCCTGGATGCTGGGGGGTGGGGGTGGTGGTAGACATGAGTGGGGGCCTGGTGGAGGCTGCCCCTGCACTGCTGGGGGAAGGGGGGGTGGGAGACATGAGTGGGGGCCTGGTGGAGGGTGCCCCTGCACTGCTGGGGGGTGGGGGTGGTGGGAGACATGAGTGGGGGCCTGGTGGAGGGTGCCCCTGGATTCTGGGGGGTGGGGGTGCAGGGGGACATGAGTGGGGGCCTGGTGGAGGGTGCCCCTGCACTGCTGGGGGGTGGGGGCGGTGGGAGACATGGGTGGGGGCCTGGTGGAGGCTGCCCCTGGTGGCCGGCGGGGTGGGGGTGATAGGGGCCATGAGTGGGGGCCTGGTGGAGGGTGCCCCTGGATGCTGGGGGGTGGGGGTGGTGGTAGACATGAGTGGGGGCCTGGTGGAGGGTGCCCCTGCACTGCTGGGGGGTGGGGGTGGTGGTAGACATGAGTGGGGGCCTGGTGGAGGGTGCCCCTGGTGGCTGGGGGGTGGGGGTGGTGGGAGACATGAGTGGGGGCCTGGTGGAGGGTGCCCCTGGTGGCTGGGGGGTGGGGGTGGTGGTAGACATGAGTGGGGGCGTGGTGGAGGGTGCCCCTGCACTGCTGGGGGGTGGGGGTGGTGGGAGACATGAGTGGGGGCCTGGTGGGGGCTGGCCATGGTGGCTGGGGGGTGGGGGTGGGTGGTAGACATGAGTGGGGGCCTGGTGGAGGGTGCCCCTGCACTGCTGGGGGGTGGGGGTGGTGGGAGACATGAGTGGGGACCTGGTGGGGGCTGGCCATGGTGGCTGGGGGGTGGGGGTGGGTGGTAGACATGAGTGGGGGCCTGGTGGAGGGTGCCCCTGGATGCTGGGGGGTGGGGGTGGGTGGTAGACATGAGTGGGGGCCTGGTGGGGGCTGGCCATGGTGGCTGGGGGGTGGGGGTGGGTGGTAGACATGAGTGGGGGCCTGGTGGAGGGTGCCCCTGGATGCCGGGGGCTGGGGGTGGGCGGTAGACATGAGTGGGGGCCTGGAGGAGGGTGCCCCTGCACTGCTGGGGGGTGGGGGTGGTGGTAGACATGAGTGGGGGCCTGGTGGAGGCTTCCCCTGGTGGCGGAGGGGGTGGGGGTGATAGGGGCCATGAGTGGGGGCCTGGTGGAGGGTGCCCCTGGATGCTGGGGGGTGGGGGTGGTGGTAGACATGAGTGGGGGCCTGGTGGAGGGTGCCCCTGCACTGCTGGGGGGTGGGGGTGGTGGTAGACATGAGTGGGGGCCTGGTGGAGGCTTCCCCTGGTGGCGGAGGGGGTGGGGGTGATAGGGGCCATGAGTGGGGGCCTGGTGGAGGGTGCCCCTGGATGCTGGGGGGTGGGGGTGGTGGTAGACATGAGTGGGGGCCTGGTGGAGGGTGCCCCTGCACTGCTGGGGGGTGGGGGTGGTGGGAGACATGAGTGGGGGCCTGGTGGAGGCTGCCCCTGCACTGCTGGGGGGTGGGGTGATAGGGGCCATGAGTGGGGGCCTGGTGGGGGCTGGCCATGGTGGCTGGGGCGTGGGGGTGGTGGGAGACATGAGTGGGGGCCTGGTGGAGGCTGCCCCTAGTGGCGGGGGGGGTGGGGGTGATAGGGGCCATGAGTGGGGGCCTGGTGGAGGGTGCCCCTGGATGCTGGGGGGTGGGGGTGATGGTAGACATGAGTGGGGGCCTGGTGGAGGGTGCCCCTGCACTGCGGGGGGGTGGGGGTGGTGGTAGACATGAGTGGGGGCCTGGTGGAGGGTGCCCCTGGTGGCTGGGGGGTGGGGGTGGTGGGAGACATGAGTGGGGGCCTGGTGGAGGGTGCCCCTGGTGGCTGGGGGGTGGGGGTGGTGGTAGACATGAGTGGGGGCCTGGTGGAGGGTGCCCCTGCACTGCTGGGGGGTGGGGGTGGTGGGAGACATGAGTGGGGGCCTGGTGGAGGGTGCCCCTGGTGGCTGGGGGGTGGCGGTGGTGGGAGACATGAGTGGGGGCCTGGTGGAGGGTGCCCCTGGATGCTGGGGGGTGGGGTGGTGGTAGACATGAGTGGGGGCCTGGTGGAGGCTGCCCCTGCACTGCTGGGGGGTGGGGGTGGTGGGAGACATGAGTGGGGGCCTGGTGGAGGGTGCCCCTGCACTGCTGGGGGGTGGGGTGGTGGGAGACATGAGTGGGGGCCTGGTGGGGGCTGGCCATGGTGGCTGGGGGCTGGGGGTGGGTGGTAGACATGAGTGGGGGCCTGGTGGAGGGTGCCCCTGCACTGCTGGGGGGTGGGGGTGGTGGGAGACATGAGTGGGGGCCTGGTGGAGGGTGCCCCTGGTGGCTGGGGGGTGGGGGTGGTGGGAGACATGCATTGTTGATCAGTAGTGCAAGGTGACATGTGGGTTGGCTGGGGGGCATGCCCATGGTGGATGGGCTGCCTGCGGGACATGAGCAGGGGTGCAGGGTAGTCCCCCGTGGTGTGGGCTGTCTGCAGGGGCTGTGGAGGTTGTGGAGCGTACACCTGGGAGGACCCACACGGCCAATTCACGTGTAGTACTCCCCAGAACCCCTGAAATACACATACCCTGCTGAAATCGCGTGTGGAACTTCCCGCGCACCCCTGAAATACACGTACCCTGCTGAAATCGCGTGTGGAACTTCCCACGCACCCCTGGAATACACGTACCCTGCTGAAATCGCGTGTGGAACTTCCCGCCCACCCATGGAATACACGTACCCTGCTCGCACTGGGCCAATCGCGTGTGGAACTTCCTGCGCACCCCTGAAATACACGTACCCTGCCGAAATCGCGTGTGAGACTTCCCGCGCACCCCGGTATACACGCACACGTATTTTTTGTCAGCGGGTGTCCGTGTTTGTGGGTACCCCTTTGCACGTCATTTGTCCTGGAGTGCCACAGTATAGGACATTCATCATGGCTGTATATAGGTGCTATTTGTTGGTGCACCTTTTGGCGCACATTTCTTCCAGGCGCAGAGACGCTACCGCCTGCTTTCTTGTGGCGGTCGTGTTTGTGCCTGTGCGCTGGTTTGAGCGTGCGCTTTTTTGCCCTATTCTATTCCATGGATACGTGTTGTAGGCGAGCGTGTGGGCGTTCCGCGCACTTGTACCCTGTACTTCCCCCGTGACGCCCACATTTTGGCAAGTTGTTCCCCATTCCGAGTGTTACGCCCCGTGTTCCGCCTACTTTTGTTGCGTGCGCCGCGCTATGTGCGGTTTTCGCTGTGGCCTGTGCAATTTTCGCTGTGACCTGGCGCACGCAGTTAGATGGCCTGTGCGCCAACGTGCGCCGCGCACTTTTTTTTCGCACATCCCATGATTTTCTCGTGCACGGCCTTCCATGAATCGATGTGCGCTGCTTTTCGTGCGATTTTCGCTATTTCACTGCGATTTTCGCTATTTCACTGCGATTCGCACGTTTTTGCCCACTTGCGCCGCGCTAATTATTCCATGAATCGGCCTGAAAATATTTTGAGTGGGAAGCATCAATCTGTGTACATTGCATCAGTGGACCTAATGGCAGCGTTTCGATGGCATTGACCCTAATCTGCTGTGGCCTAAGCTGTATGCTTGGGGAATCCCAGCAGGTTTGCAAAAATTGATTATTGGTTTATATTCCAATTCGATACTCAGCTTCTCCTTAATCATTCTGACCAATTATCACGATATGTATCCTCATTACTTGGTGTCAGGCAGGGATCCGTTCTGGCTCCATGCATGTTTAATTTATACATGGCCGACATAGGTTTAACATCAGCTGCCTTTATTACTCCCAAAATCCATCATCTCCAACCGATTTGGTTGGCTTATATGGACAACTTTCTCATTTTGTGAGCCACCAGCATTTACTCAATGCCTTTTCTGGTTTTGCGATTAAACACACATGGAAAATGAATCCTCCCAAAACCAAAATAATTCAGTCTTCCATGTCTAGTAAAAAGAATGGGTATATCTGGCGGCCTGGCTCCAACCAAGATTTGCTCCTGGATAAAGAGTCTGGCTGTGGCCCTGTCCACTCAACTTCAGAGGGTGGACTCTGGATGAGGCCTGCCCTACAGTACTAGGAAGAGAAGGTAGTCACAAAAATTGCTCTATGGGATAGACACCTACCCCCGGGCCATGCTTGCTCATTTGCCTATTGTTAAGGCTTTGATATGGAGAACTGTTCTAAGGTTACCTTCATCTGTTCCTGTTACTGCCGTTATGTACGAGCTGGGTGTAGTCTTCCTTAAAGCTAGAGCTCATTGGAAGATCTTATCCTTCCTTCAAAAAATGTCCATCTGCCAACTCTGTTAGGAATATGGTTTATCATGCTTTCATTTTTCACCATCCATGTTCCTTCTGTCTCTAATTTAGCTCTGCTTAGCTAGCTTTGTATATAGTTAACTTCAGCAATATCAAGCTTTGTATATAATTAACATTATAGTTTCTCATGTATTAGTTCACTGTGTTCTGTTAAGATGGTCACTCATGGAACCTGGAGTGTTGGTGGGAGGCTAATCCAGGTTCCATGGGAGTCAGTTGAAGGGTGCTGAACCGGGAGGTTGCTGCTTAGAGCCCGTCCTAAAATAAATATGAGCATTAAGATACAGCAAGTCATTTGAAGTCATTGGAGGTACTTACAACAAACTCCCTGTTTGTTGTTCTCAAAATGATTCTTGAGTTGAGTGGTAATGCTTGTTTGTGTGAAATAGCAAGATGTCGGAGGTGGCTCGTTGCTCTAAGTGGCAGTGCACCTTAACGTCTGCAGCGCTGTGGTGGGCCCTTCCTCTGGCTTATGCTGTGTGTGAACTCAGCAGAGGTGAGGCTGCCACGGCAGGGACTGAGACAGTGCCAGCAGGCGTTTGTGAATCTCCACTACTCACAAGGTGTTGGTGGGCCAGGGTAACACAGCCAAGTGAGAGGATTGAGAGGGCCTGAGGGGGTCCTGGCTCACTCTTTCTGTTTGGCGTCCTCCCTCGCCACCCGTCAGAAATCATTGGAATCCAAGTGGCAACTCACTATTGTGTTTTAGGTGCTTTCTCCTCCGAGGGCTCTGGCTTGAGTATCTGATTTGAGGTACAGTATGCCTGGGGGAAGAAAAAGAAAAACTGTAAAAAAAAAATATAAAAGGGCTTACACAACAAACCAGACATACTTCGGTTAAAGGAAGTGTGTACCATGTCCGGCGTTGGCTATTTTAAACACCACTACCATATCCTCTCCTCCAGTTGCTAGAATGGTTCAGTGAAATACAGTGGCTTCTCCTGTGGTTGCTCTCTTGACCCACCTAGTATCTGGGAGGGATCGTTTATCTGAGGTCCTTGCATTAAGTACACACAGAAGGCAAAGGCTGCATTCAGAAAGGGTGAGCTGGTCCCCAGAGGTTTGTGACACAGTTGTTTTAAAAACAGCTAAGATGGCTAAAGTTGAACACTCCACTTCAAATGCAGGGGTTATCCTTGTGCCCTCATGGCTACTGCGATCCCCTCCGATATAAAGAGGTTGAGACTATCCCCACTCCCCAAATCCTCTTGCTGTGACACATCCCTCTATCTGGGATGATGATGTACAAAGGCAGGTTACTCCTGGCCAATGGGTGTTGGTAAAGGACAATATAATCAGAGAACTGAACTTGTGCGTAAACTTTTCAGACTTCTGGACCTGGGTGGACTCCCGTGACAATTGTGATGGGAATTACCACATGATTAGAATGGATAGAATATGCCAAATGGATTATAACCCTTTCTATAATTAATCAACACTCTGGTCAATTGAACATTGGGGTCCAGGTAGCCTCCCCACCGGGGAAAATGGATCAGGCCTCACAAGCTATACAGTTGTCATAGGATGCTATGGTTGATAGTACTGGTTCTTATACAAGTGAGGGGCTGGTTGATAGCATAGTGGAAACACATGCCATACCGGGAGATTCAAACCTCTCATCTCAGGTGGATCTATGGAAACCCAAGCCAGGCTCTCATGTAAAGGGGGCCCCAGTAGGTACAAGGGTGGAAGCAGGTGCAAAACTGGGAGAATCTAAAACTTCTTTTTTGGTTGATGCGAGGAGTCCCAAGATAGGCTACTGTGTCGAGGATCAACCTCTGAAAGGCTGTTCCTCCTCATCCATTTCTAAAACATTTAGTTTAAAAAATCATCTGTGCCGGTACTGAAAGACAAGTCCCTACGAGATTTTGTTATGAATCATCAGGATTTCATCATAACCAATATAGAGAAACCACGTGCGAAATAACCTACAGAAGCATTGAGGAACAAGGTCTTGGCTTGGCTTTGGCAAAGAACTGGGCCAAGAGTGGTCAGATGTTCAGATGTGACAACCCATGAAGGCTGGAAATTGATGAGTGGTGCAACCCAAAGGCACATCGAACTTGAAACTCATTGTAAATTAGCTCTGAGTAATCAATGTTATGCCTGGAATGTAGATACTAATGATCATTTTCATTATATTTTATTTTTCTTGCCCACTCCAGTGTGTTATTTTTGTTTTAAAGTTGTAGGTAATGTTTTGTCAGTGCTCTGATGCCTGCCGTCTCCAGGGCTATAAAAAATATATAAATATATAAATAAATTATTATTGTAGTAGCCTTCTTGAAGAGTTGGGCACTTCAATTCAAGATCGTATTTATTATCTGGTCAGAGTTAAATGCAAACTGTATGATATGGACTGGATATTCACAACCAAGACCATGCACTCATATCCCTCTCTGAATCACCTTCAGGATGATCATAAGAAACCTGGAACCTTAGCACCATTTATTACTATTTATTCTGACAGACTTAGCAGGTCATTTTGTTTGTTTTCGATTTCGCTGGAACTGGATTCTAACTAAACAAATCTTGGTAAGGTATGATATGCTATCTGTGGACCAAGCTATATGTCGATTCTGTAATCAAGAGGATATCCATGAAACCTTAAAGCATCTCCTAATATCTTGTAAATGTATTCAAGGTTTAAAAGGGAATTATCTAAAGAAATATCAGGAAATATTTTTGTCGGGTGATGCAGAGTTGATATGGTCTGTTTGTTTAGCTGGACGTACTTGCTCGATTGTAGTTGCTGTTACTGGCTTTCTTCAAGCACTGAAGTTAGATGTTTATAACAATAATAATAATAATGTATTTATTGTTATGTTTATAACTCAAAAGACTTTTATCATAACACTCAGAAAATTGCAATTTTAAACATACTAGATTACACATAATTAAATAAATCAACGAATATATACAATTATTCATCCAAGTATTAAACAGTTTACAAATTCAAAATTCATATAATTTAATTTCATTTGCATGTTCAGGTACAAGTATTGGTCTCCCTTGAGTGGCAGTTAATCACATTAAAACATTAGCTTTTAAAGCTATAACAAAGACAACAAGAGTCTCTTTTTCCCTTTTTTGGGGGGGGACCAAGTGGGTTGTGCAAAGTGTAATATTAAAGTGCAATATTAAAGTGCAATATTAAAGTGCAATAACAAGATTTAGCCAATGTTTGAACATAGCCATGAACATTGCAGGAGCTAGTTTACGCTCAAGACTTTGTTCCCAACTTTGCCCATGCTAACAATGGCCTTCCAGATATTAATTAAGGCAATGTGCATGGTTTTATGCCCAGAATTTAAGCAATAATGCCAGAAGGAATCAGTTTTTATGCTGTTACTATCGGACACAAATCGACCAAGCATCTTTATATATATAGAGGGTTGCGCTCTCTACATTCGGTCACAATGTGTTGCAATGTCTCGAGTTTATTTTTAACACAACATGACCAGCAGATTCTCTTTTCTTTCTGAATGCCTAGTTCTGGACCGACAGTGGTTAGTAGTGGTAATTTGCTGATTCTCAGCAAGAGGACCATCCTACACAACTCAGGAGAAGGCGACCATTTGATATAAACTTGGGGCGCTATAAAACTATGGGAAAGCAGATTTACCACAGGATGGTAGCTACTAAGTGTGGAGAGGTGAGTATAGTTGGCACACCAATCCCATTGGGACAACTTGACACTTGATTTCCTAGTAAAATTCTGCAGATTATCTACCCAATGCAGACTCCATCCCATAGTGTTAAAGCTTGCTAGGATTAAAGATGTCAGGGAATCAGAGGTCTTGTCGGCTGATAATTGTCCCAACAAAGTGAGGGTGGGACAAATTGGTGATTTACAAGCCTTTCAAAATAGCAAGTTTCTTCTTTTACGTGCCATTGATGCCAAGGATATTAGGACCAGTTCTAGGCGAAGGATTTCAGCCGGAGCTCCAGGGCCAAGTCCAAGCATTTTCCTCCAGAATTGACCTTCTAAAACGTTAAGCCAGGTAAGGTCCCTCATGCCGATAGCATCCAACCCATACAGTAAAGATGTGCTAAAGCATTGTTTATATAGGGTCAATATCCCATGGAAAATAAAACCTGATGATACCTTCACACATCTATAGAGCATGTTCAGCTTTAGCATAGCATTCCTTTTCCTGGCCTCCACCAATCCAGCATAATCAGACTTGGTGGTAAATTCTACACCCTGATATTTATAGTTGTCAACACGCTCTATGATATTCCCGTTGACGACTAAAGTAGGTGTCTTAACCTGATTGTGAGAAAAGAACATGATCTTAGTTTTCTCATAATTCAATCTTAGGTCATGAACGTTAGCGAAAATGATCAATGCCTCCATGGATCTTTTGAGGCCAGAAAAAAGTATGGTCGAATAAGATAAGGTTGTCCACATATCAGAGGCAGTTAACCTTTCTCACCAATATCGATGGTGGACATTTATGCACTTTCTCAAGCGTGCATGGTAATTTGGCTAGGTATTTATCTTGATCAAATGAAGATGCACTACTGAAGACGCATTTAAAAAAAAATGAACTGAATTGTTTATCCTATTGGTACATTTAATCTTAATTGTATTTGATATGTCATTGTTTTCATTCACTTGAATATATTTTAAAGAATTCTTTGTAATTGTATTGATGTTTTTGTGTAAAATGTTAAGGTTGATTTTATTTTTTCCAACTAAATACCAAAAAAAATAATAATAATATAAAAATAATATTATGAAATGCTGGTGTAAAGGTAACAGAAACTAAGTGCTGTAAGAGGTGAAAACATTAATTGCATCATACTTAACAGGCAATTGGCCTACCTTTAGTGGCTCTACATGGCAAGAGCATAGGAATCACGCATCTGATGAACTACTAACCTTGTACAAGATCCAGCTAAATGCAAGCTTTTGTTTAACTCTACTTGTTCTTGACTGCTGTAGTTTCCCACATGAACAGTTATTGTATACAGAAGGTGTAAAACAGCTGTGTCTGGACTGTCATTGGACTGGTCTGCAACAACTTAAATAAGGAGACCAATCACACTATTGTTATGAAAACTAATTTTAGATGTAGTAGCAGAAGAGAATAATTTGAGACTGAAATCGCAGTAACTCTGTTCATATTGTACCCTGATATTATTGTTTAGCAACTACACACATCGAGTAGCTCCTTGACATTATTTGCAACAGGAGAGCAATACCAAGCTATACACTGTCAGAACTCTGCTTTTCTGATGGCAGGTAGACAGCTTATACCACCTTAAGGATACTTCAAAGTGCTGCGAAGGAACCTGAGAGATGGAAAGAGGTTAGTGTTTTGTTGGTTCTCTTTAGCAGACAGACTGAATAATTACTGGGAACGGCCCTTATATTGCTTTTTATTGTGCCCATTGATTCATTTCCATTGCCTGTACAGTTCTGTAAAAGGGTGCACATAATTATGTATTAGACAAAAATATATATTTGTTTTGGGTATTAATAATATGTTTGGCCGAGTAAAGAATAGAGGTGTTCTATGTCAGCTTCAGCGAATATTTCTGCTTTGGGTGTGTTGTGTGTTGCTGTGCTTCTGAGTTGTGTCCTTGTCTTTCTGTCTGTCTGAGTCTGCATCTTAATTTCCATAGTAATGCAGTGAAATCCTTGTGGTCAGAGAGTTAACACAAAATGCCCCATTAAATTAACTGTTGAGTAATCTGACAAGCAAGAGTAATTGACATCTTAAAACACCTGGAAGTGTCTGCATGATCAGCCAATTATCCATACTATAAAATAGGCAATTTGTGACAGTTTGGAAGAGGGTCCCTTCATTTCTGATTTTTGGGTACACTGATGCTTATTTTGCTGTCTACAATTTACCTCCGTCACTGCAACCCACCTTCTCGGCACTCCTCTCTCATGGAGTGACCACTTTCTCCTATCCTCCCACCTCACCCTCCCTACCCCGCAGGCCAAGCCACCTCTGTCACTGCCACCCACCTTCTCGGTCACCCGACCCATGAAGCGTGTGTCATTTGAGGCTTTCGCCGCCACCTTCTTCCCCCTTGGCTGACTCTCACCCTGACACAGCCCTCTCCACGCTCCACTCTTCTATATCTGATACTCTCTATATCCTTGCCCCTGTCATGAGAATCCGCCTGAAGCCCAAAGCCAAGTGTAACTCCTGGTATGACTCAGACCTCGTCTCCCTTAAACGCAAGTGTAGGGTTGCCAAGAGGAAATGGCGTCCTTCAGGCTCATCCTCTGACAAACTGGCATGCCGCCTGCTGCAAAGGCAATACCGGCTCTCCGTCCTCACCAAGAAAAGAGCCCATATCCAAGCCCGCGTCTCTGCGGCATCTAACAACTCGGCTGAACTCTTTAAAATCTGCAGGGAACTGGCCAATCCTGCCGCAGTCTCTACCTCTCCTGTCCCTTCCCAGGCCCTCTGCACGGCACTGGCTTCCCACTTAATTTAAAAAACTGAGGACATCCTGTCCTCACTCTCCCTCTCTTACCCCCCTCCCGCTATTTCCTGCTCTTCCTCTGGCCCTTCTGCAGCCATCCCTCCTCCCTCCTTCTCTGCCTTTCCCCTTTTCTCTCCAGCAAGGTTTCTAGACAAGTCTGATCTATGAAAGTCTCATCAAAACAGGTTCACCCCTGTTCCTCCAAAACTATCAAGGATCACATCGACTCCCTGGCGCCTGCCCTGGCAGATTTCTGCAATCACCCCTTTGCCACTGGAGTCTTCCCTTCCCCCCTGAAGCACTCCCTTGTGCACAATCTTCTTAAGAAACCCTCTGCCGACCCCTCCTGCCCGGCTAACTATCGGCAAATCTCCATCACTCCCTTCCTGGGCAAGCTCCTGGAGAAACTGGCCATCTCCCAGCTCAATCTCCACACTGGATCTGTTGGTTGTCTTCATGACCATCAGTCTGGCTTCAGAGCTTCCAGAAGCACGGAAACTGCTCTCCTCAGCATCTGTGAAGACCTGCTCACCAACCTCGACTCTAACACCCTTGCGTTCTCATCTTGCTTGATCTCTCTTCTGCCTTTGACATGGTCAACCATGCCATCCTGCTCAACCATCTCTGTGATAACCTGGGTATCACTGGTCAGGCCCTGACGTGGCTGACTTCTTTCCTCTGTGACCGACCCTCCCAGGTCCAACTTGGGTCCTTCCTTTCCGACATCTTTTTTTCTACCTGTGGTGTCCCCCAGGGATCAAACCTCTCTCCCTGGCTGTTCAACCAATACCTAGCACTCCTTGCCCACCGCATCGCTGCTCTCTGTCCCAACTTTTAGTGCTATGCTGATGATACCCAGCTCATTTTCAGGCTACCCTCAGCCTCCTCATCTCCTTCCCTCATCTCTGACTGTCTGTCTGCCATTCAGGAATGGTGTACCATCAACGACCTCTGCCTTAATGCCAGTAAGACTGTGATTCTACTCATTAGCACACCCACTCCCTCCTTCCCTGCAGCTCTTTGGCTGGCCTCTCTTGGCCCTCCTCCCACTCCCACCTGCAAGGCTAAAAACCTTGGGGTCATCTTCGACTCTGCACTCTCCTTCTCCCCTCACATCTCCGACGTCTCCAAGAAGTCACACTACCAGCTGCATCTCCTTAGACGTATTCTTCCTTTCCCCTGCTTCCCCCAGAAGCTCACTGTCTCCAGAGCCCTGGTCCTCTCCAAGCTGGACTACTGTAACAGCCTCTATCTACATCTGCCTGCCTCTACTCTCCGCCCTCTGCAACTTATCCAGAACAGGACTGCAAGACTTGTCCTTGGCCTCAAGCCCAGGGATCGTACCTCTCCAGGACTGAAATCTCTGCACTGGCTCCCAGTGGCTGCAAGGATTAAGTTCAAAACCCTCTGCATTGTACACAAGGCCTTCTGGGGTCAGGGACAGAAATACCTTCAACTCTCTCTACCTAAATATCTCCCTTCTCGAGCTCTTCACTCATCTGCCTCCAACTCCCTTAGGGTCAGTCGCTTCTTCAAGCAACGAGTTGGTGGCAGATCACTCTCTTCAGCAGGGGCCTCTCTCTGGAACAGCCTTCCTGCCTCCCTGAAACTTGAGGAGAACCATCTCCGGTTCCGGAAACACCTCAAAACCCTCCTCTTTGCATCTGCTTTCTCTCCTCCCGTCCCTTGCTGAATTCCTAACCGTAATTGCCCTGGTTACCTGGCCACCCTTTTGATCTCTGGCCCAGGCCCCGTCAATTACCCACCTGCACTGCCTCCCTGGCAACCCTGCACTTGGGGACCGTTTTTCTGTATCCTTTCAGTCCCCTTACTAGCGCTTTCGTCTGCACTTCCTTGCACTTGCCACTAGCTGGCTGTTTATGTGTCATATGTATTCCACTACCCATGTACTGCACTTCCCCTCTCCCTTCCCCCTGCGCACTTTTCCTTTCCCCCCTTCCCATGCACTTGCGCGATCTTAATGACACCTGGCCTAGTAGGATCGTCGTTTGTCCTCCCATTGTTCCCCCCCTTGCCTCGTCGCGCCTTGATAACCCTGTGTATAGGCGTGTTATAAATGCCATATCATATCATATCAATTGTCGATTTCCGCACCTCTGTGGAGGGAGGTGGTATTACTGTGGTCTGAAGTACTATACAATCTAAAAGCTAGCCATACCCTATGAAGTAAGGTCATGTAACAAATGCAGCCCCCTGTGCAGGAACCCTGAGCTGTGCAGAGTTTGTACTCTCAGACAATACAGCAATCACCCCTGTGTTCGGGGGCATACAGGGAGGGTAATGACCTGCCAGCCTTATCCTAAACCTAAATTAGGCCACAGTAAAGTGAGAGCCTTGGTGAGGCCTCAGGGATGTTACTAGCGCTGCACACCCTGAATATCGGGGTGATCACTATTCAGATATTCACACCCAGGGCTCTTCAGGGCTGCAAATAATTATAAATATGTGCTTATTATGGATGGGAGATGCATGTATTGTGCATGCCAAATTCTGTAAAAAAAGGAGAAACCAAAATAAGTCCCTTTTCTACTCTGTTATGGCAGTGGAGCAGACAGAGAAGGAGAGGGGCAGTCAGAAGAAAGATCTCCTAAGGCCGGCAGATAAGTTGAGCTAGGGGGCTGGTGGTGTGAGATGTAGAGGGTGCATGTCTGGTGTAGGAGGTAAGTAAGAGTTGGGTGCCAAGGGAAAACACTGGCAACACCTGGCAAAGGGGTACGTGTGGCAGGGCGAATGTGGGCGGTACCTGCACATTCCACCAGTGATCCCAGACATCTTATTGGCTGAGCGTCCTTCCTTTTGCATGAAAATCAGAATATCACAGTATTTCCCCACTCTTTCAAAGTGCCGGTCTTGCATCCTATACTAGAATGTGTCAACAGATCCATAGCAGCTTGCCCAACTCAATTGTTCTTCAACTAAATTCACCTTCCGCACTGAGCCACATTTTGTCTACCAACTTGACAATTATTAATTACTATTCTGGGATTTTTCCTGTGGAAAAAGGTAATTCGAGATCAAAACGATACCTTGATTTATCTAGAAATCTGTAGAATATCACAGGCCCATGATTGAGCCAAACACCATGGCCCTCATTACGAGTTCGGCCGGTAGCCATGCCGCTAAATCGCATCCGTGTCCGGGTCATAAGAATGAGGACTTACCGGGCCATTCCGAGTTCGGATGGCCCGGTAATTCCTCCCTCAAGGACCCGGACACGGTCCTTCCCCATTCCCATTTCAGCCCCCAAAGGGCTGAATGGGAATGGGAGAGGGAGCAAACAACGGGCCATAACGAGATGGCCCGTTGTTTGTTCCATCTTCCCCTAGTGGGACCCGGTAAGCACGCCTGGTTTTCCCAGGCGTGCTTAACGTGTCCCGCGAGGGGACCTCGTAATGTGGCAGAACGGTTAACCCGTTCCGCCAGGGTCGTAATGAGGCCCCATGTCTTATTAACTACCTATTTTGCCTCTCAACTGCTTAACAGATACAATCTGTTTGATGCCAAATATGCTTTGAATAAACCTTTCTTTTTGGAATCCCAATCAATGGTGCACCTTCATAGATCCACATGCACCCAAACAATCACCAAACGTTCCCTTCTGCATTACCCCATCCCTATGTATGTGGCTGTTTACTCACTTTCCTATACTCTTCCATTTTCCCTGACTACTTTTTCTATGCAGACTATGGTCTGTATATCCCGGCACAATAAGAAAACCACCAGACAAGCCACACGCTCTGACACAACTACGGTGGGGATTTGTGGCAGTTGAAAAGCCGGTGACATAACGTAACATTTTGTTGGAAAATTACAGGTGCTTTAACGGAACTATAGGTGACATTTTTGCCAGTCAGATGCTAATCACAATGGCATCAATATTGTATTATTTGGCAATAGAGGCAGTTAAAGGATTGCTCTGTATATAAACATTTCTTTTAATTATTTTGTATTTATTAATATAGCCACAAATATGTAGAAAGGGCATTAAATTTAGCTATTTCATTTTAATAAATGTATTTACTATCGCCCGAATCTTGCAACGAGTGGCTAATGTAGTGGGGTACAAACGCGCACATTTCAAGCAAAACAACAAAGTGTTCAAAATGTAACTACAGAAAGGGTAACGCAGTACATTCATACTTATGGTTCAGATATCATCAAAAAATTGGCGTACTTCTGTAACAAATCCCTAAACAGCAACATTCCTAGTTCCACTGGAAAAAGTAGGAGTGAAGGGCCCTTCCAAGTAGTTCTATTAGAAATGGGCAGCAAATGAAAAGGCTTGCTTTGGGATAAAGGAATTTATGGAACAGTTTAAAAGCACAGATACTTCGTTCTTACCATGATACAAGTAAGTAACCTGTTTAGGGACTTCATATTGCTGTAATGTTTGATAAAAAAAAAACTACTTTTCTGAACTGCAGGTGATATTTTTGGATCTTTAATCTTTAATGGTAGGCATAATTTGTTGCATGCGCCTGGTCCTGCCACCATCACAGCTTGAGCTCGGTAAAGTTTAAATTGTTTCAGTGTGATCTTGTCATCCACTGAAGATGCCCGGTCACCCATCACATTTTTGTTACTGCTATAAGACTTTCCAAGTTTGAAATCCAACATGTCTACATCTGAATGCCATCAGTGTCACATCACAGTTTGTCAAAGAGTAGTCATTGGCCCTCATTACGACCCTGGCGGAGATCGTGGTCCAATATGCACCATGGAGCACGGCGGAAAGCTGCCAATACCGCCATGGGGGTTGGCGGATTTACCGCCCCATTCCGACCTTGGCGGGGCGGTAAATCCCCATTCCCCATTTTACCCTTCCCCATTCCCATTTTTGCCCCATAGGGTATAATGGGAGTGGGGAAGGCGTTAATTACGCCACCGTAAAATACGGTAGCGTAATTAACAACAAGGTCCCGTAGCGCCATGGATTTCTCCGCCCGGAAAAACCAGGCGGAAAACGGCTCCATGGCGCTACGGGAACTCGTAGTAGGGCAGAAGGGTCCGCCGCGAATACCGCTGGCGTAAACCCACTCCGCCAGGGTCGTAATGAGGCCCATTGTCAACAACTCTTAAATATGCGGCTCTGTGAAAGATGAATAACTTTCATTAGCACCATGGAAGAGGGAACTAGACAATCAGGAAGCTCAGAACGTGGACTGAATTTGTTACAAGAAGCCAGAGTGCTGCTGTGGAGTACCCACTTCCCTTCCCTGCAACACCATTCCCCTTCCCATCACACCTTAGCACCCATGTAGTTCTTGCAAGAGCGCTAAGGGTCCCTTTACACAAAACAGAAGTGTTTGGGTGCCCTAATGGACAGGCAGGAGGATGGGTGTATGTGAAAATTAAACAGACAAGAGAAACTGCTGCCCTTGGTTAATACTCGGGAGGTACCTAATTCAAAACCATATGGTATCATCCTGTAATTTAAGTAATGAATAAATCAATGCCAATTGCATTTAGGTGCCAGAACACACAGACTAATAATGATTGTTCTAAGGGTGTGTTTAATTTTAAAAGAAAACGAACTCTTGCCTCTCAAAGCAGCACTCAAAGCACCACTCAATTTTTTGGAGTCGGTTTCCTTGTCGATGATGTGAAGGTCAACAACATAGAAAATGGACTGAAGGTAATATTTGTTATTTCTTTTTTAAGTTACACACTGCCTTAGCATCCGTGTATAAACTACACAGATGCTAGGAGCGATTTAACCCTCAGGGGCCGCACAGCTGCCACCAGTAACGGCCTGTCACCGGTGTAAAAGGTTCTTTGCTCCACTGAGGCCCTTGGGATGTTACCAACCATTTGCTATCATTGTTGCTCAAACTGTCATGAAATAAATTAACTGTTAAATCTTGACAATAGAACTATGCTTCTTCACTATTCGATTAAAGCAGGATTATAATTTCATTGTTGAGCATTTCATAATAATTCAATTAAATACCTGATTATCTTCAAGAGTTTCTATCAAATTTTCATCAGACTTCAACAATGGAGTCACAGTGTTAGGATGTTTTTCATATGAAAATTCCATAATGCTCCAAGTGTGATTAATCTCCACGAGAACCTGAAAAATATAACAAACGCAGTGGCCATTCTTGAATAGTGATTTGTCTGGACAGTTAGTTTTCCTCATAAAAACATAATGCATCAGAATATATTGTGGAAAGATCAAATGTATGTGACATCTGCAACGAAATCTCTGTTGCGCAAATGGAGAGTATGATGTGGAATGTTTCTTTGCATTATAGCACATACAGCACAGCAAAAGGAGAACAAACACATATGTAGTTTTCTATCAGTGATGTACAAAATGTTTATGTTTAAAAAATATAACCTTCTGCCATTTACACTGGCAAAACTATTGGCTTTGCCAATGCTTGTTATTCTTTGAGTTCAGTAAATCCATACAGTAGGAGAACGAGTGTGGTAGTAAACATTTATTTAAAAAAGAGGCACTCTATTTCGAAATGAAATGAGTATTCTGAAAATGTATCTTTGTCACCGGGAGGTAAATAAATCTGGGTCTAATTGGCGGCAGATTTATTTATTATTGCAAATTGAGAGCTGACAAGTAGCCCAGAAGATTAACCCCCTATCCCCAAACTATGAACTTAAATTCTAGGCTGTATGCCCGGATGCCGCACAGTTTATAAGTCAAGTGGCTGCAAGACACACTTGGCCAAAGAAATGTTTATTACACTACAGTGCAACATAAGGAACTAATTGTTGACCTTTCTTATAGCTGTTTTGAATCACCGGGCAATCATTTAGGTAACGTATTTATTTTATTTACATTATTTTTTACATTTTTGAAATGCTGGAACCCAAGGATATCAGAGCGTTTTGTACAGTATACAGGTAGGAGAAAAACTGCACATAATAACAGCATGGGCATGAAACAGAGGTCAGCTGTTACTCATATTAATCAAATAACCAAGTCTTGACTGTTTTTTTGAAGATTAAGAACTATTGTTCATTTCTGATGTGGCCAGGTAGTAAAGTCTAAAGAGAGGGTGCCGTGACGCAGAAGCTGACACTGCCTGCTCTTTTGCTCTTAAATTGGGGGGTGAACAGTGAGATACTAGTGCTGTATCTAAGCTCTCGTACTGGGACAATTTGGGTGACGCAGTTGTTTAGGTAAAGGGGGCCTCATTATGGATGCAGCGATGAGCGATGGATAGAGTTTTGATATCCACCCGGGCTTTGATGGGGAGCCAATGGGATTCATGTCTAGTAGCTGAGATGCGGTCAAAGCGTTTGAGCCTGAGAGCAGAGTGGAGAGCTTTATTTTGGAATAAACAGAGATTGGACATCTTGCCAGACGAAGTGCCCATAAGTAGGACATTACTATAGTCGATTTTGGTAAGAATCAATGCACGTGCGAGCATTAAGCAGTTACTCAGTGAGAGGAACTGTCTACTTAGAGGGATAAGTCTTGCTGTGTAGGCAGCAGATGAGGCTTGTGCCTTAACTTGCCCGGTCATGGTTAAGTCTGCTTCAAGGTATACCCCCAGTGGTTTCATACGTTTCAGAAGGGGATGGAAGGCCATTTGATACAAAAGGAGGAATAGGACACATCCATGTGGCTGAGCCGGAAAGGGGAGCCAATGGTGAGAAGCTCAGTTTTTTCATCATTTAGGCAAACATTATGAGTGGCCATCCAGTTTTGGATTGTGGTGTAGACTGTGGTGATTTTGATAGTGTCACAGTTGTGATCCCCCATAAACGGGGTGAGTATACGTGTGTCATCTGTAAAATTTGTGTAAATGATCTCCCTGGAATCAAGAACATCGAAAAGTGGTTTAGTAAACGTATTGTACAGAGTAGGAGAGAGACACAACTATTGCAGTGTGCCAAGTGTGGCAGTGATAGGATCAGCTGCTGATTCCCCTATGAATACTCATGTGGTGCGGCCACTAGGAAAGGATTTAATGCACAAGGTTGCTTCCAGAGAGAAGCGGAAGTGGTGGCACAGGATGTTGTGGTCGACTAGGTTGAATGCCGCAGATAGTTCTAGAAGGAGGAGGACAGATAGTTGCCCAAGTCACGGATGGCATCCATTTGTATTTTTAGGGTCCAGTAAAGCCGTTTCTGTGCTGTGCTTAGGGCGGAAACCAGTTTGTCTTTTGCAGAGCGAGTGGTTTTGCTCCAGGAACTGCTGAACCGGGACATAGGTTAGCGGTCCAGAATTTTACGTAGGAACAGGACAGTGGCAATGGGGAAGTAGTTGGTAGTGATGAAAGGGTCAAGGGACATTTATTTTACTAGTGTTCTGACCGAGGCCGCTTTGAGATGGGAGGGCACCAAGCTGTTTGAAAATGACGCATTGACAAACTTGGTGCTGATGGGAGTAAGCGTAGGTGTATACAATAAACCAGATGAAGGTCTCAAACACAAATACAATATGTACCCTATCTAATCCTCATGACGCTCTGAAACACAATCTTGAAACAAATATAGGTCGATATCAAAGGATCAAACTGATTTTACATACAAAATCATTTGTCAATTTTATTTAATAATACATGAAATCAAAGGTGTAGGCACCTGCTATTTCACATAGAAATTATTTGTTAAAAACATATACATTCATCAATATACAGCATCTGATGGTGTGGTAATTAATGCTCCAGCAAGTACAATAATGATACACTGTGTACGTGATTGGCACATTGAAAATCAAGTCCCCATTACCTGATAGTTCATAGTGTTTTTTTAAGCCCTGTTCTCACACAATGATTATCTTCACCCTACTTATATAGGTTTCTGTCCTTTGTGGCTGAACCATGCCGGACATTCCTCAGTGGCAGAAAATGTGTATCTTAAGGGTGGCAGAGGATCAATTCTACTGTTCTCTCCAATATGGTTTCCAGAGGGTCCCTGAATGTTGTTGTTGTTTCTTTACGCATTCAAACGACAATGCAACCCTAAATGTTGCTGTAGCTAATTCCACAATTCCCAGCTTAACCTCAACCGTATCACCGTCTTAGATGGTGGTGGGTGGAGGGTGCATGTCCTGTCCTATCTTAGGTTCAATTTCTTTAGTTCCCCTGTTGATTTACTGCCCTGGTAAAACTTGAGGTAGTAGCTCTCAAGACTGGTCAACAGAACACAGCACCCAGGGGAGGATCTTCCACACGGGGTACAGTCAAGTGGTGGGGCCTTTTATGAACTTCACTTCCTTAGAACTGACATTCACTCACAGCCGTCACAATACAGAACTTCACTATGTGGGCTGGGCAGGAGTCACCTTTAAAGTTTGAGGGTTTAAGCGCTCAAATAGTGGTAGCTGCTTGATCTTGTGTAACTAGGTAAAATGCAAAAGGGGAGCAATGAGAGGTGTGGACCCCACTAGGGAGGACATCAGAGTCAGGCATGGGCAATTTGCTAGCAAGCAGGGCCTTTTGGCACTGATCTTGGTGAGGAACGACACCATTTTGTGGGCAAGGGCACCTTGTAACGTGGTGCACCATTCTTTGTCTGAACGTGTGCCAATGATGGGGGTATGGGAAATTCCAGCTCTCTGAAAATCGCAAATATTTCTCTACTGTTGGAACTGGCATTAGCAATTCTATCATTGTAGCTATTTGACTTGCAGTTGAAAACAGCTTTCTTTTAGGTGCCAGTATGTGAAAGAATGTAGAGAACGTGCCAATCATGATGCCCATGGCGCACATATATGTGTGTGTATATGTGTATATATATATATTTATTTATATTTGTTCACATAAAAAACTTTTGTTAAGGTGCAGTTAAGTTGAGCAGATTTAACGCAACAAAATCTTTGAAATTCAGTGGATGTGGGCAGTCATGACCAGCTTAACTTGGTGTGTGTTCCCGTTGCAAAGCCTGTGAGAACATACATATTATAAGAGAAGGGATTCACAATTACATACAAAATGGCATTATAGGGTATTTGCAGTGAATTTCAATGGTTTTGTTATACCATAGTTTTTTATGGGCCAATAGCCGTGGCCTTCAGCCATGGCTAATGGCCACGACCTTAGGATGTGTCAACTGTACATATTCTCCCAGTATGTTTCGTTGTGACTCACTAGGTGGACACAGCCTTCGGCCATGGCCACTATACATGTCTTTCAGGCCCATAAACCAGGTCCTTTGGCCCTGGTCATTGAGCACATCCTTTGGCCATGCCCATTGTATATTTTAAAACACTACCAGGTCATGAGCCATGACCTTCGGCCGTGTACACTGAATATATTCCCCCAATATGTTTCCTTTCGACGCACTATTAATCTATTTTTTTTAACTCCCACCTTTTATATATTTTTTTCTTTCCATAACCCCAGTTATGTGGGCAATGTACTACAAATAACCCTGGTTATCGGTAAACGCCTGCAAATAACCACGCTTATTTTCGTGTGATGCCCTTTTTTCCAGATCCTATAGCCGTGGTTATCTACCCAATAATCGCAGCTATGCGAAAACATTTGAGCTCTGAACTTGGTCCTCAGTCCTCCCCCCCAACACCTCATTTCACATGATGTCCTCTTTCCCCCTCCCCACCTCTTGCCTGACGTCATTTAATCCTTTCTCCTCCTACAAATGGTGTTTTCGGCAATCGCCGGTTATGCACTTTATAACCATGGGTATCTCTAGTATTGAACCAAAAAAAAGACAGCGTTTTCATTTATGAAAATCTTCTCTCCGGCAAAGCACTATGGGAGATATAGCTATAATTTTGGAGAAGGGGGCATCCCCTTCTCTGTCAAAACATTTAAAAACTCCTGGCTGGAATAAGCTCAGAGCCCCCATGGAAATCGAGATAACGCTTCATGCCCAAGTTGTTTCGTACCTGGCACAATTCCATCCAGCGGTTTTTGCTGTGCACTGAGGAGCAATGTGGACTTTTTCTCTACAGAAAAATGACGAGGCCAAAACAGGTTTTTTTAAATGTTCTTAATAACTTATTCATTTTGTAACGGATCTTTCACAAAATGTTCAGTCTCTAGGGGGCCGTTGACAAGCTGTTTGTTTGCAAACTTTCACCCAAACCCGTCATGTGAGTCAAAAGTTATTAGCAATACATCTTTTGGATTGCCTATGTATCTTTATACTCAACTTAAGTACAGTGCAGAGACCTCCTTCCTATAATATATACATAATAGGAAAGCGGTCACCGCCCTATAGTTGAGGTGAGTCGCACTCCCATAGGAACCTGGAAAAATTCTATTGTTATTAACTTTTTTAACTTGTGTGACGTATTTAACTGAAATTTTGAAGTTGGTTAGGGATGCATAGGCACCTCCAGACTGCAAAGTTGCATAAAGATTTGTTAAAAAATAAAAATGATATAAAGAAGACAACATTTAAATCTAAGTTGCAGCCTACTTGCCATTAATTTTTCAATAGACAAACAAGGTCAATTTTTGCCAGACCGCACAGCCCAAACCTCTAGATGGATTTGGACCACATCCAAAACAAGTTGGGTACAAAGCAATCAAAATAGGCCTTTTTGAGGTTTGAGGTTATTCCGTGCTGTAGTTTTTAAAATATTTGATGCAGAATGGGGAGCCCCCTTCTCCAAAATAGATAACTATATCTCAGGTAAATTGTCAAAACTGGTTGTTTTTAGAAATTAAACAGCCGCCATCTTGTTTTTCTCTCGATGGGAGAGATAGCCGCGGCTATATCCGAGGATTTTGGAAAATGAAAAGCAGGAAAAAACCCATTTGCAGCAAGAAAAATTAAAATTACATCAGTCTAGAGGTCGGTGGTGGCTAGAGGGCACCAAGTGAAATGTGAGAGTTTGAGGCCGTTTGGGGAGTGAGTTTGCAACACAAAGCTTTTCTGTAACCATGGCTATATCCGTCAATAGCTGACATCTCAAAGCAAACTGCGTCACAGAAAACAGCGTGTTTTGTGGGGGAAGTGAGAGGGCAGGGGAGGTGAGGAGGCCATCTGAGGAGTGGGGGGGAGCTTGTACAGATGATGGGGGGACTTGGTAAGGGCCTGTGGGGGCAAGAAAGCATTTTCTTTCCAGCTGTTTTTCTAATATTCGCAGCTATAACACTACAGATAGCCACGGCTATCTGTAGTTCGCATATAAAATGAATACATTGTACCCGTGGCTATAGAAAAAAGTTAACAAAATAAAAAAAATAGATATTTCTACAGCTACATTGATGTTGGGGCGAAGAACCACTGGCCATGCAATAGTCATCTGGGACTCCCATCCATGCAGTAACTGGGAAAGACCCTGCTTAGTTTCAAAGCAATGTACTGGCTTGCATCCTCAGGCAATGTTGCCTAATAGATGAGCACAAGTCACTAAAGCACTTAGAGCAACATGGCCTGAGGGGGCATTCCCCTTCCCCGCTTTGAAGCTAAGCAGGGTCAGTCCTTTTTACTGCATGGATGGGAGACAGTCCACAGTGTCAGATGCCATCTGTTTTCTAAGTTTTAAATATCTGATAACATACTAAGAAAAGACACGGCATCTGCATTATTTTTTTTTAAAACCTGCTTATGTCATGCCTTGCAAGTACTTAGGGTTCTATGTCATTTCATCGACTTGAGTGTTTTCAAATTATTTACGTTTTAAATGATAATACTTTGTAAAGACTCATCAAATATTTTTTTTGTCTATTTGGGAGGTGTCCCCCCAAGTCCACCCTCCATGTATTACTAACCCTATCCTAAACCCCACCCTTTTAACCCTTTAACCCACCCCCATATACATCAAGGAGTTTTTCAAAGTATTGTCATTGAATAAAATACTTTGATAAAAAAAACCTGTGGATAAAAGTATGTGATATCGACCATTTTGCTGAATTGCATTCTGGTATTTGTAGTCTCCCAGTCAAGATGGGGGAACAATACCACAATTGTACACTTTTGGCCTAACATAGTTCTATAAAGATGTATATATTTCAGTTACACTATGGAATGTGTACTTTTCACATTATCTTTATAAAGCAGAGTATTGTTGAAAGCCAGACATGTGGGTGGGGAGGGGAAATGATGAAAGGGTAAGTAAGTCATGAGTATTTTCCCACGATGTGGCAAGAGAGTTTGCATTCCTGGAGACTGGTGCAGTTATTTGCCCCTGATTGTGGCGCCCCGATTGTGGCTGCTTTTCAGGGCAGAAGTAAAGGACACATGTGGGTGAAGAGCGTAACTTTCTTTCAGAGGGCGGACACAACCCCAAGGGTTTTTCGAAGGTTGGCGAGCTTGCTCAAGTATTTGGCTACCAGGAGTTTACTCAGGTTGTCATGTTCCCAGTGCAGACGCTTACCCCAACACCACAAGCACTTGTTTCGTATTGTGATTTTGTTTACCAGGGAATATTTCATGACAGATTGCTGGGTTTAAAAGGTGAACACCTTTTATACTTTGCCAGCATATTTTTGGGATAATTTCCTCTCTCTGGTTATTTTTCTGTCCAATGCTATTTTGTCTTGCGCTCTTTCTTCTAAGGGGCAGGTCAAATGAACTACCTTTGTATAGTGGCAATGGTGGAAGCTTTTGATTTTTGCTATGGCGGCAAAAGTACCTTAGCATATGTTATTCTTGCAGCCAGTCATTTCGTTCCCTTTTCCCTGCTGCTTAAATGCGGTTAGTTGGGGTTGTGCCATGCATCACAACAGTCACCAAAAGACCGATCATAAAACAAGGATCAGAAAATGCTACTTAACCAAATTGTGTGATTCATAGCAAATAATTGAATCTCGCTGTGCATTGCCTAAAAACATTGTGACTTCTCAAAGCCTGCAATCTTTTATACATAACAATACCGCTGTCAAAACAGGCAAAAATCAGTTTGTGATTGATGAACGTCTTTGAGCGATGTGTTGCAAGTGTTTTAAAATATCGAATGGTCGTGGCCCCCTGACATGGCCGAAGGCCATGGCTAGTGGTCTGGTAGTGTTCTTAAAATCGATGCAATAACAAAACCCTTGAAATTCAAGGAAAAAACTTTAGTTGCAGGGGTGTTAAGGTGAGCAATACATTGTAACAAAACCTTTGAAATTCAAGGAAAAACATTAGTTGCAGGGATGTTAAGGTGAGAACTTAACTTCATGCCCCCTGTTGTGCAGCCTATGACCACACTGATGACATCAATGATAACATCACTGGTGACACCTCTAATAACTAATTGCATCAGACAAAAGATCACTCTACTTATTTGCCCATATTTAGACCACCCTTACATTTTTTCAAATGTGATATTAGCATTTTAGAATAGTTCATAACAATGAGTAGATTGTTTAAAACAGTAAACAGCTACACATGCATCATATCACTACTTGTGAAGCTTTGCTTTGTAGTACATTGGTAAAAGATGATATCTAAATTATAAGTAGTACACTGCTTAGAATGTTCCCATTTGTACAAAATATATCAAAGACATGTTCACTATAATATAATCTGTTTATACATGTTCAAAACAAATTGTAGAAATTAATAGAAAGCTACACATGTTGAACCCTATTTATTGACTATGTTTAAAATCAAAATAATGTAAATGCAATTGTTTTATAGTAAGACAATTGTGTACATGTATCATTTTCTAAATGACATGATAAGTGCTTTAAAACAAGGAACAACTAAGTATTAGGATATATTTTAAGAATATTCATACATGGGTATTGAAAAAAGTTATTAGTACTCTAAATTTATATATGTATAGAAATGAAATGAAGTTTTAAAATTCAACATTCGCTTGAAAACATGTACACAGATGTATATTTCTTTCTGTGCGTCTTTTGTAAGTGATTAACATGTTAAAATTGAAATAGAACACATACTGTACAAAGTAATCTTTAAAAAGTATCCAGGTTTTTAATGTATTGACTTGTGTGAATGTCATAGGTGATGTCATTAGGGTTGTCACCAGGGATTTCATCTGTGATGTCATCATTGTGGTCATAGGCTGCGCAACAGGGGGCATGAAGATAAGGAGGGGTTATCTGAATTTCAGGGGTTTTGTTGCATTAAGTTCTCACCTTAGTGTCCCTGCAACTTAAGTTTTTTCCGTAAATATATATATATATATATATATATATATATATATATATATATATATATATATATATGTTTCTCCAAGACTTAGCAGCCTCGCTAGTCAGTGAGGAGCACTCGCCTTTCCGTGCATATAAGAACTCCGCCCAGCACTCCAAATTCATTGGACATTTCTTCTTTATTAACTCATAAATAAGTTCCACATCATAGCACCATATGTGTAGCCGCCATCAATACCGGCTCTCCCAAAAACAGTCGACGCGTTTCGCCGCACCACTTGCGGCTTATTCACAACACTGTGTCTCTGACACCTCCTTGTTTTTAACTTACGCCGGCAGCATGGTAATGGACATAGAAAGAAATCTGTATAATGGCGATCAAAATAAAGGAAGGACTAGTGTCACATAGGAACAGTGGTGGCCATTTTATAATAGGTGGTATATCTATCAGTCATTGGCGCACAATCATATCCTTCCCGTAATATGATTATCCCTTGGACCATTAAAATAATGATTGTGCCAAAGCAGTAATTATTGTTATTCTAATTTCTTCACTGTTTTCATTACAATCCTCACCATTGTAATTCGTTTGTTTTGGCATTGCATATCCCCCGCAATTGCATCATTTCTCCGATCAAGAATATAATATTCTCCATATATCAAGTGCTTAGTGCAAAAAAGTCAACACATGCAATATTCTCCTTAAGGTGCATAGTGCTAGCAACCTGGTTTCATCAACCAACAATTTGGTTGATTATTAGCAGCCTTCAGTTATAAAGTGCATAGTGCTTGCTGCCATTATCATAAAGTGCATGGTGCTAAAGTGCTGACTTCATATGCATATTCATTCTCACTATTATACATTCAACCACAGTTTGATGCATTTTTGGGAATGCCAATACAACATATTTACAACCTTATCTACCATGTCCAAATTCTTAAGCCGGTAAAATCTCAAGGAGATGTTAATATCAAAGACAACCACCCCACATCTGTGACATACCAATATACCGTGATATATTTATATATATATATTTATTTTCATATATTAAACAGCCTGCGGTAGCGGCTGTGTAGTTATGGTTAAATTGCTCAGCCCATAAGAAGCACAATTTTTGGGCGTCTTATAACTTTGCCCCCCCTGGACAAATACTCATGAAACTATGCAAAGAAAGTAAATGCCCCTGTCAAGTTGATTCTGCAAGGTTTGATGAGGTTTTGTACATATGGGTGGAGGGGCAAAGTTATAGGGGGGTCCCAAAATGTGTGATTCTTCCCATAGGCACAATGGAGAAAAGAAATGTTGCTCATGCTTACAGCTTAAACCGCTTGATGGATTTTCACCAAATTTGCGGCAGGAGCAGCGGCTTGGTCGCAAAAGCGTGCTTTTGTATATTTGGTGTAAATTCATCTAGTCATTTTTTAAAAATCAGCTAAAAAGTAGGTAAAAAAGAATTCGTGATATTTGGGTTCGGTCCGCGGACCCACTTCCATGTTTGGTCCGCGGACGGTCCTCGGATTGGCCGAGGGGGCGGCCTGGTGTCCATGAACTTCGGACGCGCGCGCTGATTGGATGGTGAAGAACGCGATGTGCATCATATTTTTGGGAAACGCCTGTTGGATTCGCAGATTACGTCCGTAGCCCACGAACATTGTGGTAAAAACATATTAAAAACCACAACATTGCACTTGTCAAACTAATGAAACAATCTTTGGGGAGATGAGGGTTGATGAGGATGGGATGGGATATGGCTGTAAAAAGCCAAACAACTGGCGGATTTTCATCTCCGTTGTCCGGTTTAGGAACAGCCCTGTAATGTTCGCGAACATCTGAGATGTTCAGGGCCAGCAAGAAATATCTTTTGCATTACAGGGATGGTGAAAAGCAGTTTTTGGCTGACGTATAACTTTGGCAACACCAAATGAAACTGTATGACATTTTGTGAAATTATTCTAGACATTATCTTAAATGGATCCACAAAGATTGGTGCTGTTTCTTCAAGAGGGAACAAAATTAGAGGGGGGGTCCAAAATATTTGAAAGGCTTATAAATTTGGTGCCATTTCACAAATCTGCGGAAAAGTTTACAAAACGATTTACAACCCAGATTTGAATGTGTTCGCAAAGTTTGGTGGGATTTTTTGAAAAATCAGAGGGGGGTTTTACATTTTTAGATGGGATATAACTTTGTTGCCTTTTCACAAATGTGCACAAAAGATTTTAGAAAGCTGATAGACCGAACCTTGAATTTTTCTGCAAAGTCTGAATGGATTTTGTCAACTGTGAGCTAAGTTATATGACTATTTTATGTACATACATTTTGACACTTTTCAAAAAATAAAACATGAATGGATTTGCAGGAAAGTTGTGCAAATGTGTTGTGACTTATTTTTGGAAAAATATCATAAGTGTCATAATGTAGATACAAAAAATAGTGCAAGATACAAATGAGGATTATAACCAAAGGGTTATGTGCTCAGGCCCTTTAGTCTAGTTACGGAGGCTGGCTCTGTGGCAGTCACAGGGTGGTAGACCCCCACCCACCCTAACTTACAAATTGAGGCAACTTGGTGTGATGCTGATCGCGCTCAGCCCAAATATTCAATACTGGTAAGATTCTGTTCACTACTGTTGTAGGAATAACATGAACAATGATCATGAAGAGTTAGACTAGTTATTTTAGTTTTGATTCCAGCCGACATGTGTTTCGACACAAAGGCTGTTCTCAAGGCTACTCCTGATTAAGAAACCCGAAATAGTAGAGTAAGTCGTATATGTTAAAATCCCTGTTGGGTCAGCTAACAATGTCTGTGTCCCCGCTGGGACCAGTTCCCTCCTCAAATGTCATCTCCATTGGAAAAGCATTACAGACACTCATTCAAAGCCCATATTTGAGGCTCTTATGTTAAAGCTCTTATTTTAATAACAATAGTTTTGGCTTAAAGGTAGCACTTTCAGCACCGGCTAATAGACCAAACTAAAGAGGGGATGCTTGTATTGATTTAGGAACATATAATGGCATAGTCTAATGTGTATCAGTTGAATAAGACATTCCCAAATGATTCCATCTGCTATGTTAGTACTGATTATCCCTTTTACTGTGTCCAAACTTGTATCATGTGTAATATTAGAGTACAGACTTCTCACATCTATTGTAAATAATGGGGACGGATTTTACTGCCAATCCTAGAATATTTGGGGAAAGACAATTGTTGCAGTATTGTCACACAGCTATCTGGTAAGCAGTGAGTATTTGCATATACATAGGTCTCAAAGCTTTCTGGGCAGGCAGACACTTATGGGCAGCATACTTTAGTTGATGAAAGCTGGAACTGGATAAGCACTTCACATCTCTGTTTGACAGAAGGGGTAAATTGCATGGGTCTGACTGATTTTATTTATGATGAATGGTCAAAGAAAAACCCAGGCTGTAAAAGGCCAGGGTAAAATATAATGGCCTGTTGTTCCTCCAACCACTTACAATTCAATGTTTCGGATTGTTAGGTGCAGATTATCTCTAAAAAAAAGAGCATCTGAAAACTTTACACAAATGTATACCTTTTCAATCGCCATTTCCTTTACAGATTTCTCAACGATATTCTTCACTTCATCTTCCACTCTGTGCAGGTTAAGAGCCAGCAGATCCCCCAAAACAGTGTTTTCATTCATAACAAATCGTACCTATGGAGAAAATACACAATATTGTTGTTTGCAATGTTCACAAAATAAATCAATTAAATGTTCATGTAGAAAAAAAGAGCCAAAACTAATACCCCAGTTGCATTCATGAGTTGCTGCCAGTGTCGTTTCCTCACTGCAGGATTCTGCAGTTCATTTACAGCTCGTAAGGATGTTAACAAGTTTTTAACAGTAGATTCTAATCCAATATACACATCCCACGTCCGTATTTCTTTGTCAACTGTCTTCATTTCCTGAAATGGCAAAACAAAAAACATAACATATGAACATCACAGAGCTCAAATTTTGAGATGTCTGTCTATCTGTGACTTTGAGGACCACATTGCAGGTTTGGTGGTAGATCTTTGGGATTACTGGCAAAAACATTTACTGTTACTGCCACTCGGTCCAGTGGAATTACCACCAGATTACATGTATGTAACAGCAGTGTTATTCCCTATTTCTGGAGTTTGTAGTATTACATGGGGATTTTGGATGGTTTACTGCAGGGAGTAATTCATCTGCAGTTGACAAACTGAATGTTGGGTGGCAGCATAAGTAAAGCTGGTGACAAAACATGTACACTGACAGGGAAACATGCTGCCTCTAATGACATACGCACAGGGACAGTAAAAAGGCGAGACACACACACCACACTCCCTTCACATGTTGGAAAGGGCAAGCCACTGTTTCAAAGCAAGTCAAAGCTGATCTGATAATAGCAGGGCAGATTTTTCAGTTAAGCAGAATTTTGCTCTTCTAAAGCTGCTTGTATTTCCCCTGTGGTTGTAATTTCAGCCGCTCACAATTTTGGAAGAAGGCCAGCTATTTATGGTGTGTGAAACGATCAACAAAAAGAGAAAGACGTCAAGAAGATTATGCAAACATGCACATTTTATGTCGTTATGAATAACATGTTCTAATAGACTTAGCATACAGGTTGAGTGAAAACGTGTTCAGAAGAATGGGAGGCCCAGCAGTGTCCATCAGGCCCCACTGGCTTCAAACACCCCCCACAAGGCTACGTAAAAGCCTCTGTAAGGGTTTATCGGAGCAACATTTTATAAAACACTTGAGTTATTCCATTGAAGCACGTACAGGTTAGAAAAGGAATCTTGATCATACTGCATTGTGACAATTAGAGAAAAAAACATGGATGCCAAACTGGAGCCAAGGACTCGCCTATTCTATCCCAGGTGAGAGCTACAAGCAGCAAAAAACTTCTACAACAGTCTCCAGAAATCCCATAACACGTTTATTGAGGATTAACAACAGAATGCTGGAGCAGGGGTCATTGTCATGAGATAATAACCCACCACAAAGTTATGGTCCGAGACGAAGCCGAGGGCCATAGATTGGGCAAGGGTTATTATCCAAAGTGACCCCTCCTGAGGACTATCAGGCTATTAGCACATAGTGGTAAATGGAATACATGTTTTGGAGTTTTCGTCTGTGAAGTAAACATTTTACTTTATTAGTAACCCGGCGAGAGCGAAGCAGAATGCAACAAGCATTCTGATTGGCTCTCGCCAGGTCCCTACCCGGCTGAGAATCCCTCCGTCGGGATTCCACAGCCTTTGTCCCCGGCGAGGGGTGTGGCAGCCCCTCAGCCAATGAGGAGGCTCGAAGCGTGGCCATCCCCGCTCCGAGCCTCCCCACGGCTGAGAGGCTGCCTTCGCCCCCCGCCAGGGACTCGGGTAAGTCTTTTTTTTTTTAATCCCTTCCCTCCCTCCCACTCGCCCCCCCAACTTACCTTCTTGGTCCTACGTCCCCGGCGGGGGAAGAGGGAAGCCTCCAGCCGTGTGGAGACTCGGAGCGGGGCCATCCCCGCTCCGCGCCTCCACACGGCTGGAGGCTTCCCTCGTCCCCCGGAGGGGACGCAGGTACTTTTTTTTTTTTCTCCTCCTACTCCCGCCCTCCCAACCCCACTTACCTTCTTTTTGATCCTTTTTTCGGGTGCGGACGCGCCCGATGGCCGCCATGGAAAAGGAAAACGACTCCGTTTTCACTTTCCATGGCGGCGGCCATTTTCTATTTTTTTTTTCAAATCCCTGCAGCGCCAAAACGCCCCGGTCATGCAATTTTTGCGGGCCGGGGACTAATAGCAATGGAACCCTTGTGTCGGGGCATTACCGACTGTGGTAATGCCTCGGGGCCATCGGTAAGGCCCTCGCGTAGCTCGGGTCCTTACCTATGGGCCCCAGGGCATTACCTGAGTCAGTAATGCCCGCGACGCTCGGGTTCTATTGCTTAAATATTGCTTAAATAGTGAATAGTAGTCATCTTTATTAATATTGGATTTCTCCATTAACACCAAATACAAACATATAAATATACAAAAATCAAATCTTAAAACCTTCACTACCATTTAATACATACTGCCATCATAGTAGATCACAGAGTTAAAAATTGGAATGTGTAGACCATATTCTTAACCTCTCCTTTTATCCTAGAAATAGCATATTTCATAATAGTTTAAACTCATGCTAAAGTGCCTCTCTTACATATTGAAATGGACTTAAAATAAAAATGGTATTAATATAATTCATTATTGCAAACAGTGCTTCCAAATATAATCTAATATTACAAATTGTATTACCGTTGCAATACTTGTGATGCTAGGGAACAATTTAAATTATGCAAAGATATTGCATGTGAAAATAAGAAATAGGGCTTTTGTCCAATTTACTTGGAGACATTTCCTGATGCACGGTACATGAACTTCTTTCTAAGATTTAGATTAAATCTCATTGTAACCAGAGAAATGGATTACATTATGAAGATCGTTTAAGAAAACAGCTGTAGATTCAGTGCTACAAAGTATGAAATGGAGAACCTTTATCACATTATGATAAAATGTCCTGCGCTTCGAACTCTGAGATTGGCAATGTGCACATGATTTTTCTATGGACATAATTAGTTAAATACAGATACATTTTGGGATCGACTGTTTAGTGAGTGAACTATTGCTTTGACGATAGCCGTTGTGAAATTAAAAGAAAATGTTAAAATTGATTATATCATGAAGAAACATGTAAACATGAAAGTAATCTTGTATCATTTTAAGCAATATATTACAATTAGTCATTTTTTTAATGACTGTTAATTTTATTGAAATTAATGATTCGATTTTTTTTTATTTTAATGGACTTATTTTGTCTTTCTTCAGACATAATGTATAAGGTCTCAATAAACCAAGCCAATGAAAAAAATGGTATATTAGATTTCATAAAATAGGGCTTAGCCACTTCCTTCTTAAATCAATGTACCTTTTGCAGAACAGTCAGAAGTGACCCAGATCTTTATGTACCCCCATTCCACAATGACAGCAAGGAGACGTACCTCCCCCTCCCCATCGTCTATGGCATTTAAAGGTAGCATATTAAGTCTGGTCATTAAAATTAATCACCTGCAGTCCTGGGGATTTATTTCTCAGACTTCACCTTTCAACCACTGAAACTGCCTCATATTACTGTATAGAATAAGACAGAGTATGGTTCCCACCTTTTTCCTGTCTGCCTCTCAGTCTTCCAAGAGTAGGTTTTCTGTCAAATCCTTTCAAAATGTTTCGTACTCATCAATTTCTATTAATTTCACTTGTTGCATGTCCCATTCCTGTAAAAGTTTGCCCCCTTCATTACTTACTTTAATAGTGAGCAAAGTAAATAGGCAGAGTAAGCAAGTCAAGCATGTTTTTATTTTGTAGTAGTTAAATAAGTTTGTCTTCATAATTTAAGCATTAATATGGTAAAGTTGGTTATGCTGGAGTGGGTTTATCATGCGTATGCAGTAGGTGCCATGTAAAAGTAAATGATTTGTCTATAAGAAAGTGGAAGCATTCTCCCATGTATTACCTTTTGTCTTTGTTGTGTTAAATACGATGTTTAAGCTTCTCCTAGAAAGGAAGTGTTTTGTTGATAATAATCATGCCCGGAAATTGCATTACTGTTTCCCTGTTTGCATTTGAAGACAAAATATTCAGAATGCAGTCAATATCCGTATTTATTAACAGCATTCTGAACTTTCTGATTGGCTGAGTGGTCATTAACGATCTTCATGAGTTAACAATCGATATTGTCTGATTCTCACCACGAGGATAGGCAAGTTTCTGTTTTGTCACATTATGTGACACCATTTTCAGAGAATATTTTAGTCATCCCTTTAAACAAAAAATATTTTGTGAAGTTAATGGAGTACATTTTTGATAGAAATAGGTTTGTATTGAATGAGTGATTTTCTGGGTCCATTGCAGAAGGAATGTATACATATGTTGTCATGCCATAAAAACTCTAACAAGGAAAACGCTTTCCAACAGCGTAATTCTCAGAATCATTTCATTTTAAAGCATCACTGCATATCAATTTCCAGAGTAAGAAGCTGTGGGAGGAATGGCTTAATGACTGATTAAGCCCCATGAGGCTCTTCTGAGTTGGTTGAAAAAAGAACTCCGTTGATTCCTCTCTCTCACGGGAAAATAAAAGAGCAGTAAGGATGATCAGATCATTGACAAACCACAAAAATATAGTCTTTAGGGCATCCCAGATGCAGAATCTCCCCTAACAATTGCAGGGTCTTCTGAATCCTCCAGAACCTGTTTCCTATGCCGATAATGTACTGTATCCCCCTTATTCTGTTTTTTTGTCTGTATACTTTATTTTCCACCTTGTAATTGTATCATATTTTTACAATCTGTTACTGAAACCGCGTGTTTTACTGTGCCCCCAACATATATTGTTTTTCTATATAAAATGCAATATAAACAATACATAAATACGATACAGAATATGTAAGGGTGCTTGCGGGAGGGACTTTCATTTTGGCACACTGAAATGTGAATATATTCACCCACTTGTTAGCAGCTGCACAAAGCTACATTCATGTAACCTTCATCACATCGTAAATGTTCAGTCCACCACAGTCTGAGTCTGCTTCAAATGGAGCCCTGATACGATCTGGAAATGTAATTATAATGAACTCACACAGCTGCACTGATAGCATTGTGGAAGTTTTGGAAGTGTTCCAGGGAATCTGTCAGCTTTCGGCTGTGTTGCTCCCTTTGGAACAGATGGAGGTGTAGCGCCCATTCCAAGATGGCAGCCTGCAGATGATGTGCAGGCGCATCACAAGATGGCTCCCACGCATCTACGCATGTGCACATGCGAAGATGGCCACTGTGATGACCCCGGCGGAAGCGAGAAGACCCGGCAACACACGCAAGGTAATGCATTGCAACTTTCCCACTCTTGTTGCCACTAGGCTGTGCTCTGTTTCCTCATTCTCTTTTCCTGTCTTGCTCTGTTCCCCTCCTTTGCTTGCAACTACTCCTGTTTCGTTCCTCCTATGAACTCCCTTTTGTCAAGCTTCTGCCTAGAGCTGCTGTTACACCTTCTGTGCTACCCTTGTCCTCTGTGTTCCTTCCTGCCTGCTATTTTTTACTTCTGACGTTGTGCTGCTTCAGATATCCTCATACCAACAGCAAGGGTTTTTCTCCTTTTCTGGAGTTTTTCCTGACTAGGGACTTGCTCTTGGGGGAAGCCAATCTCTCTCTGTCTAATCCAGTGATCGAGATGGCTGCCTGACAGAATAGACTTTTTATCTTCCCAGAGAAAGCCCGCAAGCTATTCCAGGTAAGGCGTGATCCTGAGAGAATCCTTGAATTGATTTGTTGCATGTCTAGTCACTGTCATAATTGGGAAGCGAGACAAACATCCTTAAATTAGGCCAAACATGCTTTACTGTACTCAAAGACTCCAATGTATTAGGAAACCTATATAAAGTGAGATACAGAGTGCACGGGGCATGTAGGTTTGGGGCGTTGTTGAAGTTGACATGTTTTGTCTACATTCCTTTCTCATGGCCAAACTCAGCCTTTCATCCTTCCGAGGTCGATAAATGAGCCCCACACACCGTGGGTAATAATAAGCAGCGCTCAGATACCTGAGGGTTCGTAGCGCTATATAAATGCTAAATTATTATTATTATATTATCCTCTGCTATTGCTGCTATTAAACATTGATTGGATTACTAACATCACCTAAATTGAAAGCAGAGTCTGAGGGCCTAATTCACAGAAGCGTTTTATAATGGCAAAACCCCATTGGAAAACATTCTGTGAATTAGCCCCTGAGTCTTTTCCTCGTCAATGGGTGCCTGGGGCTCGGATGCCATTGGCGGCTAGGACGACAGAGGACCTACAGATGGATTTCCTAGAGAAAGCCCCCAGATCCATTATAGAAGGTAAGACACTTGTCTTAAAGGCATGGTCTAGTAAAAAATGTTATTATCCCTATGGGTCGGCCATGTTTTTTTAAGCCTAAGTGGCTCGATTTTAGAAAACTTTCCTATGGACCTTACCCGAGTTTTCGTCCATTAAATGCACGCGAAAACAAGCACCAGGGAGCCGCCATTTTCTGATAATCCTATCTTTTCCCACATCGCCCTGGCTGACCTGCTTTTGTGGCACTAAATCAATTCCCCCGCCCCTGAGCCTGTCATTAGCAGACTCGTACCGCCCATTTCCCAAAGCAAAAGCACGTCTTGTGTCAACATTCGGTGCGCTTCAGCTAATGACGTGTCGCCATGGAAATGGCAGGACGCCTCTTTCCTCAATAAGTATAAACAGACCGTTTCACAACACACAGCAGCAGATTTTCGATTCCATTCCTCTCTCTGTGTTACTTTGAGTATTCTGTGACTCGTTTCAGTGCTCTGGTCAGCTACCTTCGTCGCTTGTAGCCCGTGTGAACAGATACCAGTACCACAGCTATAAATTATTTTAGTTTGTTTAAAACACAATGGCTACAATAATGCCCTACATGTACGAGCCCGAGTATACCGAGGAGGAACTACTGGAAAGGGAAGCACGTGAAAACGATGGGGATTCGGACGGCAGTTGGCAGGACGAATCAACAGATGAAGAGCCTGGGCCTAGTCGAATGAACGGCGTCTCCACCTGGTGCACATGCAATCGGTGCGAGCTAATGCCAACTGAGGATGAGAACTGCTGCTGCCGAGAAAACTCAGGATGCCTGGCCTACATTTCGGAAGGCGAGCCACGACCACAATGCATCACCGAGCTGCCAGACTTCAGGGCAGCCTGCCTCACACGGGCCGTGTTGAGAATAATGATGGTGCTTATGCACGAACTTCGCGCAACTGTTCGTCCTCGTAATCCGAGTAACGAGTAAGTATACTCTGCTTGTCATGCCACTCCTATTTCATGTTCTTCTACCATATCCAAAATTACATCTACATATCATTGTAACGCATGTAAGTCGTTCAATATTGTGCATTGTCTAGATAGCATTTGTCCGTGCAGAATGCCATTAGTTACAAGAATTGTCATTGACAACAAACGTTTATTAAACTTATTTTGGTCATTTAAAACAGTTTGTTTCATTCCTTTTCACAGGTGGTACAGGCTGGTGGCCTATCGTTCCTTTACATGGTGGCTCCAGGGGAGGCTTGGGCACCGCGTTCGAAGAGTGATACCCGCCTGTGCCATTCGTGCCATTAGAGAAACGTTCCCGAGTGACAGCGGTCAGTACAGGGGATTTTCTCTCGCTGTGCTGCAACCTGACTGTACAATGTTTAAAGTCTTGTATTTTTGTGTCATCAAAATAAGATACAAAATAAAACACCACACATATTTTAACAACGGTTGTTTCGATTTTTTAAATGAATCAAGTGTGTCTCCATTCAAGGATGGACGTCAGACATCTGTGCTCCGAATGGGTGAAGGTCTGGTTGCTGTGAAGCAGGGTGGTCACTATCTATCTAAGGTAACATAACATATTCTCGATAATGCATGCACTAAATAACACTTGTTCAATGTCTTTCAGTGGGTTATGTCTCTACAAAAGTCACACATATGTCTATACTAACAATTACCATTGGATTATACAGGCCTTGGGTCTTGACCACTATAATACACGGGTTGAAGTGTGGGTCTGTGCTCACAAGAATCTCCGGTATGTGGCATTTGTTATTGATAAGCAACAATATACTATAATTGATTTAAAGACGATATACTATATATTGATATAAAGGCGGTTCACGCCAGTGGATGCGCGCTGGCATGGGGGGCTGTCAGGGGCGCGAAAGGCCAAGGTGCCAAACTACATGTACACTTCAAAAGGTATCCCACGCCAAGGGGCCATCGGTCACATGGCCTCCTCAGACCCCGTGTCTCCAGCCAGGCCTCCCCTTGAAGCAGGCCACCCCCCTGCAATTCACATCAGTGTGTCTCCATTCAGCAGTCTTCCTGTGCCTTATCTGCACGCCCCAGGCCCATCCATCCCACCCCCCTGTATCAAAGGCGGTTCGCGCCGGTGGATGCGCGCTGGCATGGGGGGCTGTCAGGGGCGTGAAAGGCCAAGGTGCCAAACTACATGTACACTTCAAAAGGTATCCCACGCCAAGGGGCCATTGGTCACATGGCCTCCTCAGACCCCGTGTCTCCAGCCAGGCCTCCCCTTGAAGCAGGCCGCCCCCCTAAAACCACGACATACATACGTCATTCATTCACAAACACACCCCTGTTTCTAATACTTTATAAACCACTTGATATGTCTCATGAGAACATCTTTGTGCTTTGCAAGTCAACTCCTGAACGTGTTACCTGGCAACCACGGAGATCTACGCTAATCTGCTCGTCGTCGTGCTATCCGTGAACTTCTGTGACCGCTTAGAGCAAACCCATCAGTGTTCTACCTGTGGCCACCCACCTATTCTCCTGGAACATACTGCTCTGCTTGCTGAATCCAACTGTTTGTTGGTCAAGCTAAGGCCATGTATCCTAGTCATATTTCGCAGATTTTTAAATTTCTATCTATTTGCGAGTTGAGTACACAATAGTGTTAGGCTCATTGGTCTCATTGCTATTGACTTGCGTTTCCATTGCTACGCTATCAATAGATCTATTTCTTTTCATCTGTGTCTATTGTCATCGAATTGCACCCTTCGGGGGTCCAGTCTATAATGTAAGCATGTTTCCTTCTCGTGCAATACAGAACATCCAAGGGATGAGTCACATGTTCAGTTTTTAGTCACATCATTTATACATTTCTGAAACTTATGCAAATACTAAGACGCACATAGTGAATTGGTATGGTTCCTGCAACCAAAACAAACCTTGCATTGATCATTGTATGATTCATTTACTTTTGTATCAAATCTTTTTTCTTGAAGATTGTATAATAATGTCGATATTTACTTTTCAGATTTATCAACAATGCCTGCCTGTTCGATTAGCGGTTGCCCTTCGAAGACCCATGCGAAATCTGAAGGCACTAAAATGCATGTATTCCCGAAAACTGTTGATCGAATAAGAGAATGGGTCAGACATTGCGGATATCCACTGGATGAGTTGGAAAGTAGAGTCCAACAAGTCTTACAGGACAAGAGGGGTGATCGATACCGCATCTGCAGCCGGCACTTTTCCTTGGACATGTACACAACATCTTGGGTAACAAAGAAGAATAAACGGCGAACGACACGGAAATTGCTCAAAAACGCTATTCCCACTCTATTCGTCCACATTCCGCCACCGGTGAGTCAAGTGTCCGAATTTAGCTTTAGGCCTTGCGGTAGTGTGTAGGTATCCGAACTGATTAATTGATATTGTAGGTGTTCTATCCCTTGTAATAATTTCGATATTGATATGAGTGTATAGTTTTTTGAATAATGACATTTATCAATATATTCTTTTTTGATTTCATAACCCACAAACGCAATGTATAAATATGGGAACAGGGAACTGTGCTGTATTGAGCATTTTACAAGTATTCTGTCTCCTTAAATGGCTATTTTTAATATTGGCATTTCATTATCAATCATTAATTTACCTTTACAACTTCTTGACTATCCCTTGAATCTGAAGCAAGAACATTCTACATCCATGACGTGGTCGCAGTTATCAACCACTTCTAGCGCGTATCAGGTAATCTTACTAGGCTAATCCGCTACAGACTTGTTTTATGCATGTTAAGTAATATTTTTATTTTATCGTGTAATCATTTTACCGAATGTTTGGTTAGTGCTTTCCAATTGATATACACCTTAGTTATCGTCCACTGGTGTTTGTTTTCAGTTATAATTAGTGTTATCCATACTAATGCAAGTACTGTCTTTCAGGGAGATGCTGAAGCGTCCGCCACATCTACAACATTTCTAGATGTTCTTCAACAGCAGGAGGTATGGATACTGACAGCTCCATCGAGCGTCATCATCAGAGCTGGAATTCTTGTCGTTTGATTGTTCTACCCAATGTGTCATTCGTGGTTAGCTGTTGATATGTACCTGTGCTGTCGACCCCAGGTGTGTGCTATGTTTTCACTATTGTAATCCTCACTAATGCAAGTACTATGTTTCAGGCAGTTGATGAAGCGTCAACCCCTGCACTTGATGCAGAGCCTGACATTCAAGTAATTCCAGGGGAACTGGAAGCGGGACCATGCGTATACGAATCGGCGCAACAGCTTTCGGAAGTGCGCACTACATTTGCAACATCCATAGATATTCTTCAGCAGCACGAGGTATGGATAATGACAGCTCCATCATGCGTGATCATATAACGTGATTCCATTTGCAATACTTTCTTCCCTATTAACGCAAGTGCTGTGTTTCAGGGAGACGACGAAGCTTCCACTACAATCACAACATCCAATTTAGATGATGCAGATGTAAATAAATCGGAGAAATAAGTCGATGAAATGTGATCATATTTAGATTTTCCTTGATTCTTTTGGACAATGCATAATTTGCGGTTATCTCTTTATATGTACCTGTGCGTTCGACCCCAAGTGTTTGTTATGTTTCCAATATTGAAAACCATACTAATCCAAGTACTGTGTTTCAGGGAGACGACAGAGCTTCCACCACAATCACAACATCTCATTTAGATGATGCAGATGTAAAGGAATCGTTGAAATAAGTCGATGAAATGTGATCATATTTGGATTTTCCTTGATTCTTTTGGACAATGCATCATTTGTGGTTATCTCTTTATATGTACCTGTGCCATTGACCCCAAGTGTGTGTTGTGTTTCCAATATTGAAAAGCATACTAATGCAAGTACTGTGTTTCAGGGAGATGCGGATGCCTCCTCTCCAATACAACCAGTTCATAACTTTAAAAAAATGTTTGTGCTGGGGACTATTTTATGTTTTTTTCCAGTCAATTCTACTACACTCCATCTTGTGTTTAAACTGAGCATCCCTTTTCCAATCCCTCCTCCAGTTACCCGTGGGTGTCAGAACTATACACACACAGACAGTGAAGCGAATCAGAGATGTGGCTTGCCAGACCGTGTACACTATGGAGGAACTATTAATTGAGGCAAGGCGTGTTCAGGCTCGAAATGCTCATGTCCAATGGCCAGAACAGGAATTAACTGTGTTTGGAGACTACAGCAAAGTTGCATTGGACCATAGCTACAGTGCGACCGCACCACCACAAGAAGATGTTATTGAATGTATTGAAGATAGCTCTGAAGTAGTTGCAGATCAATTTACACAATCTACACCCGCCAAAAATTTGCCACCAAAAAACCTGTCGACATTGTTGTGTTCTCCCATCAATGTTGAAGTAATAGATGTCGAAATGACAGAAAATGAACCAGCCGCAGCATCCATAGACGCATCAGAACTTGATATCAGCGATATTACTTTCCAATGTGTTGAAATCTTCACAACATCACAGGCCGAAACAACGTTGGCGCAGGATGACAGTCTAATGAAAGAGAGCAAATACATTGTATTCGACAGTTGTTTGATGGAAATTATAAGTATGCTGAAATGTGTGCATTCCATTAGAGGGAAAGTATGTGGGAAGCCATTGAATAATGTGACTCGTCAAATAAAAGGCAGCAACGTCAAAATAAATGCCGCCTGTAGATTAAATCATAGGTTCTCATGGTCTGCACAACCGATGCTGGGGAAACTACCAGCAGGCAATCTACTGTGTGCAGCTGCATCACTTTTTAGTGGCTCCAGTTTTAGAAAGTTAGAGGCTTTCTTTCAGTTTGTGGGCCTCCGTTTCATTTCTAAAGCGCTGTACTACATATACCAACGTGATTATCTGTTTCCGGCCATTAGTGATGGTTGGAAAATTGAACAATTGTCTCTAGCAAGTACATTCAAAGGCAAACAATTCAGGCTAGCCGGCGATGGACAGTGCGACAGCCCTGGATTTTCTGCCAAGTACTGCACCTACCACTTTCAGGACATGGATAGTAAGAAAATTGTGAGTTCGGTGGTCGTGCAGAACACAATGTACATCGTCAGTGGCCATATAGAAACTAGGATTTATAAAATCAGTGGAATATCTACAATCAAGGGGAATGCACATCGACCTCATAGCCACGGATAGACACGTTTCAATTGCCAAGACAATGAGAGAACAGTTCCCACATATTAAACATCAATTTGACGAATGGCATCTTGCTAAATCAATCAATAAGAAAATCTCGGCTCCAGGGAAAAAAACAGGTTTTGAAAGTATTTTGCAGTGGTCACATTCTATCACCAACCATCTTTGGTGGAGCTCAAAAACTTGTGAGGGGTCAGTGGAAATACTACTTGAAAAATGGTGGTCACTGATGCACCACTGTACCAACGTTTACCGCTGGACAGCAAATCAACATTTCCACCAATGTGAACATGGCCCTTTGTCTCCAGAGGAGGCACGGAAGAAGAAGTGGTTGATTCCATATTCACCGACACACAAAGCCATTGAGAAGATTGTTTTCGACAAAACTCTATCAAGAGATTTGAGAGGACTGACAGAATTCTGTCACACAGGAGATTTGGAGGTGTTCCACAATATGTGCTTAAAGTACAGGCCAAGGCGCTTGCATTTTAGCTTTCGGGGCATGAAACATCGCACTCTACTAAGGTGTTTTCAAAACGAAGTAAGCAATGGGTGATCAAACCATTCTATGATGAAATGCAGTTCAACTTTGTGAAAGGCCTTATTGTTGCTGTGTTAGAGAAGCACAGATATGGAATTTTGGACGTTTCTGTGCAGAGCAGTGATCCATTGCCACCGAACATTGCGACTGTGCCATGCCCACCCGAAGCACAGCTGATTGTGAAGTACAAATCCCGGTTTAAATAATTGCAATACGATTGTCTTTTTGTAAATAAATGTCATTGTACAGTGTACCTGTAAACCTAACCCCTACCTTCACCATCATGGGTGGCGAACAAGCTGGGTGTCATCTTTGAATTCTCTCTATTCACCTCACATTTGTGTATGTATATATTTTTCTCATGTCTCATCTCATGTAAATGTAAATGCTGCGCACTGTTAATGGAGGGGAGGCTTGCCTATTGCAAATAATAAAACAAACAAACAAACAATAAATCTCACTTTTAACTCAACTCCTGTGGTACTTTATACTTTCCCTGACCTTCCGCCAAAAATTAAATGTCTCAATTTGGGCTGCAAAGCTCGCAGACAACGGGGACAAAATTGGGGCACTTAGAACGCGCCAGCCAAGCGGGCCGTGGCATTTGGGAGAGAAGCCAGTTCTCATTTGCACATTGAGGCGCACTACATAGACGGATTCTAAACTTCAAGTTCTCACAGATGCCTATACTACGGGATGTTGCAAATAAAGAATGCGAAGGACAGCACCCAGATGAGGCCCACAAGTCGCACTGGAAGTATAAGGGTCTATTGTTTTTTGACCTTGAGACAGGGACCATGCCGAAAGAACTACATTTGAAGGGGGTGCGCAATAACGTAAGAGACGATAAGGCAGAAAATTCAGAAACTAGACCGGGTTTCATTTTAGTTCAGTATACGAAAAATCGTTGTCAAGAGCACGGTCCGTTTTACAGACTGCATTACGAACAGACACAATGGAAATTTCAAATATAATGTAAGTAAATCTTTATACGCTTTTATACCGGAATTAAGATTTAATGAATGGATGCATGAATAAATGAATGAATGAAGAGCTAGGAAAAGCAAGTAAAACGTGTTCGTAGTGGGCACATGGGCATGCAGGTCCACTAGTCTCACCGATCTCGGTCCTTGGCCCAGCCACTTTTCCCTGCTTGCCTACCTGCACTACGGGACTGTCTCTGTATCCTTCAGCCCCTTCTCCCGGCATTTACCTTGCACTTGCCACCAGCTGGCACTATTATTTAATTTGTATTCAACTAACCATGTACAGCACTTTTACCCCCTGTCCTCCTCCCCATGCGCGATCAGAAAGACACCTGGCCTAGTAGGATTGTTGTCTGTCTGCCCTTCTTCACCACTTGCCTCGTCGCGCCTAGAAACACTTGAGTATAGGCGCGTTACAAATGCCATATCATATATCATATCATTCCTCACGCATGTAGACTAACTGTCGTTTATCATCGTGTGTTGGCCTCGATTTATTTCGTTACTTTTCGCATTGATTTTAGAGCCGAACATACTCCATTGAACTATCCTTGCAAGCACATAGTTTCTGATCGGCTGTAATAAATAAAATAAGTAATATTAATGAAGATCGGCTGGCGAGACTAATTATAATTTTTTTTTTTTCATAACAGGTATTTGCTCCCCTTCTGCTACTGCCATCGTTTTGAGACACCAGCAGATGGCTTTTACAGTAGACACCTGCAGCTTTGTGTGAACAACTGGAGCACACTGACAATTTTATGGGACGATTGCCAAGGGCCCACATGCCCTTACGCTGTACTAGTGGCTAGAAGCAACATATCAACCTTTACGATGGACTAGTGCCTAGTTGATGGAACAGGCTTGCGGTTCACCGTGCTTCCAAAGTGCTTCTTTTAACGAAAAGCAACACCCTGTGTACCATGGCGGATACATATAAAAGAAAATAAATGGCTTTCGAGTTCATATGGCAATTGCTGAATATTCTCTAAACATTTAATGTAAAATAAATGTACTTTACCAAATGTACCGTGTTGCTGTTTGATTTTAAAGTACAGTTTCATATTCCGAATTGTTGAGCGCTGTGTTGTGAGATGGTCTGTGTTGGTTTCCGGGTTCTGTGTGGAGTCCCGTAGAAGACGACTGGGCGCGTTTGCCTACGCAGCACAGTAACGTCACGGTGAGAGGCGGGGAATATGAATGTTTTGATAATGTCAGGCTCAGGGACGGGGGAATTGATTTAGTGTCGCAAAATCAGCTCCGCCAGGGCGATCGGGGAAAAGTTAGGATTATCAGAAAATGGCGGCTCCCTGGTGCTTGTTTTCACGTGTGTTTAATGGACGAAAACTTGGGTAAGGTCCATAGGAAAGTTTTCTAAAATCGAGCCACTTAGGCTTAAAAAAACATGGCCGACCCGTAGGGACAATAAAACATTTTACTAGACCATGCCTTTAATGCAATCTCATCAAGGCAAACATCCAATGGCTGGGAAACCCATTTGGTTTGGTAAATATTTAACTTGTAATTGTTATGTCTCTGTTCTGTTTATTATGTCTTTTTCTGGCAACTGGTTCTGAATTGAACAAAAAGAGCATTCTCCATTAAAACTCCCATCTGTTTAGGAAAACAGCCACCTGTTAAAAAGAAAATAAACTGTACATTTAAGTATTCTACATCCATGCACAACATTTAGAGGTGTACATTAGCAGTGCAGAAAGATAATCAGTACTCTTGTATGACTGATTCATGAATGAATGTCAAAATATAAAAGGACAATTCAAAATCACCAAAAAGCCAGAGGAGAGGTCTCCGGTGAGTCTCAATAGATGTTTATAACTGGATACAGGTATCACTTCAGATCTGGTGACAGAGGATAATGTACGTGTGCTGAAAAAAGTTATAGTGTGCATGTGCTTCTGTGTATGTCCACCCTTTCTCTTATCAAATTAATGTGTAAAGCTATAGACCTGTTGCGTCAGCAATTATGGCTTTGGCGAAGACTTTAGTTTCTGCTCTTCTAATCATAAAATACGAAACTGATCAGGCTTTCAGCTCCTCCTCCTTTGTGTGTAACCCCTGTCTCCTTCCCATACCTTTTCTCTGGATGTAATGAGAGCAGAAAACTGCACCTTGCTGCTACTGTCCTGAAGATGGCCATGACACTGACTTTTGTACAGACACTTGAGAAAATATCCCATCTAAATATTGGCCGAAACATGTCGACACCCCAGATCTCAATCAATAAAACTGTCTAAAGAACGATATTTGGCGAGGGGGATAACAGTGACATTTGGCGAATGATCGAGATGGGGGCCCAGAACAGTAACCTGGTCCTCCCACAAGCAGAGAGGCACCCCCGCTTCTCTGGAAGAAAATGCTGTCGCCTTACATATCAAACTATAATGTACTTATGCATTGTGTTTATCATTATTTTGCTGTCATTGACGATCAGAACTGCATATTTCCGTGGTGCACGAAGCGTTCCAATTTCAGTGCACCCACCTGATGATGTACGCATGAAACCCACAAAAGCACCCGACCTTATATAGTCATGCCAGTCACGAGAAAGTCCAATGGTAAAGTAAATGAACTGGAAATTAATGTAATTAGCAGTGTTACACACACACTTGAGGTAACGAATGAAGAGAAAAGCTGGAGACAGGGTCAACATGAGATGAATGAAAACATAGAACTGACAACTACATGCACACACAGACTGAATGCACACAAACCAGGCCACATGGCAAGAACCACAGAACCTCAAACGAAAGCAGCAGAGAAGACGAGACTGCCTACCGAAAACACTTTCACAGGAGATATCGAGAAAAAACGAGACAAAGTAAGTGGAAAGCTAACTGAAGCAGTCCTGTCAGAAGCCCTAAAGAAAAGAGAAGCGGCTGCAGAAAGACTCTCCGCAAGGACACAAATGTTAGTAGACCTTATTTTTCCACACCTGAGCAGAGCGAGAAAACGACAAGAGGAACTGCAGACCATAACAACAGAGGCTGTACTCTCCAGCACGCATAGTCCAACACAAGGGACAAGCACCAGGCCTATTATACAGCCACACACTGGGCCAGCAATAGGCTGGTGGTTGATAAAGGCACTTATAAATGGCAGGAAGAGGATGCAAGAAGAGAAGGAGAGAACTGCAAACCCTCCACCTACTCCATTGATGCAGATAAAGAAACCTGCACCATAGACAAGAATACCTGAGAGTCCCCCAGCAAGGAAAAGCCATACAGATGCATTTAGGGATGTAGTTATAGCAAAATACAGGAAGACACTAAGAATCAAAAGAAGTCTACATGAAGATAACAATGAACTGAATGACTATCTGGACAGCACAGCACATCAAGGGAACAACATTTGGTACCAGCACATGAAAGAATTTGGAAGGCGAACTTCAGAAGGAGAATGCTTCGTTTGTACACTTCTACCGTACAGCATGGGGAAATCCAAGATCTTCGTGGCTGTAGAAATTGATGTCCCAACAGCACATTGTCGGTCACATGTAGCAATGTGCAACACCAGAGCCAGTTAATGGGAGGGATGCCTCATTGATATGGGCAACTGGAACTGATTATCCTGATGAAGATGATTATGTTCAGGACATTAAGACGAGAACTAGAGCTCATACTAGGAATCACATGATCAGGTATGAAAATCCTGAAGTTAAAGGAGCAGGAACAAAATTAGAAATAAACCTGAGACTGAACGTCCAAGAGAAAACCCCGAAAGAGGCTCAAATTTGGAAAAACAGAGGCCAAATGCAGATTTGGGGAACAGTGCTTTCACCGAACGGAAGGGAAGAAAGAGTGGTGATCTGCCGAGCATGGATGGTCCTTGAAGCCTGCAAGGAAGCAATAGAAAACCCACAAAGATTGTGCAAACCTCTATGACCGAAACTCATAAAATTACTGACATGGGTCGAAGACAGAAGAGGACCCCTGCAGATAGTACCACTGGAAAGCCCGAAATTGTGCTTCAGGAACAATGGCACGAGGAAGAAGGGAGAGAATCAGAACTGGAGGCTCCAAGAATGATGCATGGGACTGCAGTAATTGTGGATCATTATTGGGCGTGTAGATCCAAAGCATACATCAGACTGCCAAAGAAGTGGGGAGGCATATGCAGGATAGTGAATGTCCATGTTTCAGCATTAGTGATCCCAAAGAATGACCTGAACATTGACAGTTTCCCGAAAGCAGATGCTCACCTGAGGAAGAAGAGTTCTGTGGAGCTGCTGACGCGAATGAAGAGAGAAAATTACTTCTCTGCTAAATCAGAAGAAGCATTTCATGCAATCCCATATGAACACAGGCTGTTCAGCCTAACCTCATCAATATTCACAACGATTTTCATGCCAAGGATCCAAGTTGGAGTAAATACTTAATGGTTGCAGATAACCAGATGGGAGTTATGGCAGACCATCAACACGACCATAAAATGATTCAATGCGATTAAACAAGAGTTAAGAGCAATCCGCCTGATGAGTCTCCAGAACAGATATGTACTTGACATGATCACAACGATGGATGGAGGAGTTTGTGCAAAAATCGGAGAATCATGTTGCACATTCATACCATCTCACGACGAGGAAAATGGAACCTTGACAGAGGGCATAGGTATGCTAACAAAGCTACAGAACCAGGTGATCCATGAAGCTGACTAAGTTGACGATGACAGCTGGCTTGGATCACTGTTTCCATGGATCCCACAATGGATGGCAGGTGCATTCAAGTTCCTGGGAGCCCTGCTAGTGATGATACTACTAGGATTTTGTGTTATCAAGATAATAATCTCGCAATGCCAGAAAACTGCAAAGAAAGCCATAGGGATGAAGATCATGATTGATGTCAAACCAGGATGGAAGCCCATAGACCTGATGACAAAATAAGAAACTTTGTGAAGGCCAGAAACTCAGATATTATGAAGGAAAATTGATATATTGTAGCCCAAATGGAGAATTTCAACTAATGACATGGAACAAGGATGAACACGTAAAGACAGCAGGAAGCCTAAAAGGAGTGATACAAATATGGACTCCAAAGAGACATTCCTTCAAACCATCATGTACAAACCCAGAAGATGAAGAAGAGATGAATACAGAGGAACCAAGTAAAATGAATCCCAAGGAGGAAGCGGAAGTGGTCGATAAACTGACCAGAGGGGGGAGTGTAGAGTAGGTCCCAAATGTAACCTGCACTCCAGTCGCCCATTTTGAAGTACCAGGAACGTTCACACCGAGATACGTGACATATGATGAACAAACAAACCAGCAGAGAGCCACACTAGGGCTCTGCCCAGTGCCCATCAGAAGAGCAATACCTATTGAAGTGCCAATAATCAGACAACCATGGACAGTAAGGTATCCATTGAGACAACCATACCAGCAAATGACATGAAATGAAGATTGCTTAAACACTGTCCCAGATGAAACTCAAAAGCCCTTAATTGACGACGAATGGTGACATTGCAAGGGCCCGGACAGACTCACAGATGAACGAAACGACAACCAAAAGATGACACACAAAGATGAAATGTCATGAATAAGGATGTAATGAACTTAGAAGAAGAGACAATGTTGAAACAGATAGAAACTCAAACGGTAACGGAGGACGAAAATATTCAAACCAGCTATCGCCTGTACATTTGCTTGTAACGCAAGAAGCTAAGAAAACAGTGTGGCTTGCTATACTTAGTAGAAGAATAGAGCAGCAAGGACCAACTATATATCTATCTCAACGAAGCACATTATATAAGTGCATGTCCACTTTATACAAAAGCAGAATTAACCCAGGTTACTAAGGGTCAAACAGGACAGGATTCTTATTCCAGCTAAAACAAGAAGAGAGACGGCTGAATCGAAACTAAGCAAGGAGCAGGCTGTGCCTGGGAAATCAAGGTCAAACCAAGAATGGGAGGAGGATGGTAACTTTGGAGAATCGAAACTTAAGGAGCAGAGCAGACTGCCCCGTGAAGGTCGAGATAAGGAGGCCCAGGCAGGTGGCGGCTGAAAATGAGAATTAAATGCACCAATAGAAGGAAAGCGAAGCAAATTCACGGTGTGCTAACACGTGACCAGCCAAGCGCGAAGAGGTACCAACGTCTGATGTCACCCAAAGCAGAAGATACCATAACTTTTCCTGACAAGAAGCTACAGTTTTGAGGCCAATCACAGCCAACTAATTGACACAAAGCACTAAAATACTGATTGATGGAAGGGAGGCAGGGTGATTATTGGGGCATCCTGCATCTGGGTGACCATTCTGCAAGCTGCTAATTAAAGTGGAGATTTATGCTTGGGGTGTAACACAACCCAATCACAATGGAGCAAATAATCTAGGGTCATATAGCTAGTAGAACCAATGAGATGTCGTACTTTTAGTGACGTCTACATGAGTAATGTTAGAGGGAAGGATGTAGACGCCCTCCTGAGAAGAGTTAACCAATCCTCACACTCCGATACCATATACAGATATAGCAGCTATATTTAAGTTACCTTTTCCAACCAATAGAATTCCATGACAAACTTTTGAGTGTTACACATCAATGATGACGAATTTTGGGTATAACTGTTACTGTTTGAATGAAGATTGTTGGGAGTTGAAGCGAGACTGGCCATCGCACCATTGTTGATCTCCATGTTTCCCCGTTTTTTGCACTTGTCATTAAATGGACTCCCCTTTGCCAAACCATTAAGTTGTCCTTATTGATTGGTGTTGGAGTAAGAAACCTGCACCCCCACTCACCTCAAGGTGCAGCTATCTCGTCTTAAAGTATTCGAGAGCAAGCTCTGATTCTATGGGCCAGTCAGGGGTCACTCACACTCGTTTACAAGAGACGGCCGGAAGGGGGCCAGAAGTGGTAGAGGAAGAGGAAGAGGAGAGAGTGGACTGGATGTCTTCAGCTTTAGTCGTGAAGTGAGAAGCCAGTGCCTTACAGAGGGCCTGGGAGGAAACAGGAGAGGTGGAGACTGCAGAAGGATTGGCCAGCTCCTTGCAGATTTTCAAAAGTTCGGCCGAGTTGTTAGAGGCCACAGAGATGCTGGTTGTAAGTAAGCTTTCTTCTTGGACAGGACAGAGGGTCTATATTGCCTTTGGAGCAGGCGGCATGCTAGATTGTCAGGGGAAGAGCCTGATGCCCTTCACTTCCTCTCAGCCACCCTACACTTGCGTTTAAGGGTGGCAAGGTCGGAATCGTACCAAGAATTGCACTTGAATGTGGGCTTCAGACGGATCTTCATGACAGGGGCAAGGATATCAAGGGTGTTAGCGATTGAGAGATGCAGGTTGGAGAGGGCTGTGTCAGAGTGTGGGCCTCATTACGACCCAGGCGGTAAGTTACCGCCTGGGCCGTGACTTTACCACCATGGCGTAAACTACGTTTACGCCATGGTGGTTGGCGGACTTACCGCCCCATTCCGAGTTTGGCGGGGCGGTAAGCCCCCAATCCCCATTTACCCTTCCCCATTCCCATTTTTGCCCCATAGGGCATAATGGGAGTGGGGAAGGCGTTAATTACGCCACCGTAAATTACGGTGGCGTAATTAACTCCATGGTCCCTTAGCACCATGGATTTTAACACCTGCTAAAAGCAGGTGTTAAATCCGCCATGGCGCTAAGGGACCTCGTACTCAGGCGGTAAGGGTCGGCGCTGTTTACGGTGCCGTAAACCCCTTACCGCCTGAGTTGTAATGAGGGCCTGTGAGTCAGTCGCAGGTGAAGGAGGAGGGGAGAAGGTAGCAGCAAAAGCCTCCACTGACAAACACTTCATGGGCTGGATGACCAAGAAGGTGGGTGGCAGTGTTGGGGCCGGTTTTACCGAGGGACAGAGAACGACAGGTGAGAGGAGAGAAATAGGTCAGTCCAGAAGCGAGGAGTTGGTAGAGGGTTAGAGAGAGGGATGTCTGATGAGATAAGAACATGCAGGGGTGCCCAGCAGAGTGTGTCGGCCAGAGGGAATGAGAGAGAGACGGAGGGAGAGTTGCAGAGATTGCGAAAGAGCCCAGAGGAGGGGCTAGAGGCATCCAAGTGGATGTTGAGGTCTTAGAGGAAGAGAAGATGGAAGGTTCAGGCAAGGAGGGAGGAGGAGAGGTCAGCCCACTCGGAGAGGAAGAGGGCAACCTGACCAGGTGGCCTGTAAATGATGGCAACAGTAAGGGAGAGGACAGGAGAGATAAAGAGAATGCAGACCAAGCCTTCAAAGGAAGAGTAGGCCTGTGTAGGAATGACAGAAGCAGGCTATCCACTCCAGGATGATCAGAGCTACTCCACCTCCTGGATGGTTGGTTCTGGGTTCAGAGAGGATCTTGTAGCAAACAGGGAGGAGAGTGTTGAAACTTGTGACAGAGCTGGCCGTAAACCACTTGATACTTCCACTACCCCTGCTCCGATTTAAGAGCCTCTGAGTTCCTAGATGCTCATTGTTCAGATGAAGTGAAATGCTATCATGATTGGGGCCAAACTATACCTCATCAAGTTATTCACCCTACGTCTGTCACTCTGGGTCTTTCCCTCTTGTTCCCAACTATACTACTAACTTTGTAGTGGTAGATCTGTGTTCTTCTTTATTTGCTATACCTGTGCAACCCAAAAGCCCATTTTCTTTCGCATCGACTTAAACAAATCTTTACATTTGTTTCACAAGGCTGCCCCCAGAGGTATGTGGAAAATCATATACTCTTCCCACACATTTTAAAAAGCGATCTGGCCCAATATGCAGATGACCTCTTATTGGAGTCCCCCTCATTGAAAGACTGGGATTGATATTGTCTCAATTATTTGTCGGCTCTTGCTTCAAAGGTACACAAGGTCCCTAAAGAGAAGCTCCAATTGCATCAAGACATAGTTCATTATCTTGGCCGATATATCTCTGCTGGGAGAGACACTACTGCAAAGATTGTATTCATGTGATTTTACAAATACCCAGACCCTGAACTAGAAAGCAGAAAAGAGGTTTTCTTGGGATGGATGGCTACTGCAACAAGTGGGTTGTGAATATTACTTCAATTATGAAGCCCCATTAAAACACACTCTTGATTATGCTCTTTAACCCTGGCACTGATCATCTGAAACTGGAGAAACCTTGGTTGACATCAAACAAGAATTTCCAAAAGCTCCAATTCTGAGTCTGCCAAATTATCAGAAATCCTTTGCTCTATTGTTTGATGAATGAGAAGGGTTTGCTCAAGGTGAGATAGGTGAAATGCATGGTGACAAGCACTGCCCAAATTAATGTTACAGTGCTGCACTAGATCACATGGCTGCAGGATTACCTTTTTGTTTGTGTGAATTGGTGGCACCTGTATTGTTAGATGAAAAGGCTGATGCCTTTGTTCAGGGACACTCAGTTAATGTTACAGTGCTGCATGAAGTTTTGGCATTACTTCTGAAGAGTAAGGCCCAGCATTCCCAACTGAGTAAATATGATTATTTCAATAGAACATTTACGATCAGTAGATGTTCTGTTTCAAACCCTGCCTCCCTGCCTTCAAATCTCACCGATGGTGAAACCCAAAATTGCTTGGTGGTGATGAAGTACCAAAGCTGACCTGAAAGATGTGCCTCTGCATAACCCGAAGATGATGCTGTCCGCTCATGGTTACATAATATTATGGGAAGAGTTTCAGCATGTTATGCAGAATGTACACCACATTAGGTTCTACAAGCTTATCGGCTACTTGATGTTCATTCTGCTCATGTTGCTGAAATAGTAGCACTCACCCATCGTGTGCTGGACATAGTTAAATCTGCCACAATGGATACTGATTCGAAACACGTACCCGGTGTGGTGTATGATTTTGTTGTCCTCTGGAAGCAGAGGGGCTATTTGACTTCTGCTGGGGCCACTATACATAATGGAATATATGTTTCCATCCTGTAGCATGTTCTCTTGTTCCCTTCTGCAGTGGGTATAGAGAAGTTGTAGAGGAGCAGCTGCATGCCTCTGCAGGAAACCCTGCCACCCTACCTCCCATATGTTGGAATCCTGAGATCGTGCCATGTTTGACAGCAGCAGTTGTGCCAATACCATAATGTGTGTTTGAGAGAAGATACCCATTGAGACAACCTTATCAAATGTATCCCCAAAAACAATTTGAGGTAGGAATTCCCTGGAGAAATATGAGAAGGAGCAGAGAGAAGAAGCCAGTGACTTCACAAAAGAGTATGAACAACATCCCAAGATACTGGCTGAAGAAGAGGTATAGATCCTGAAGAGACTAATGATGAAGTAAAGAATCAAGTGAACTTTTAAATATGAAAAAGGAGATTAGATGGGCACTTTGTGCTCTACAAAAACAGCCATTCAATAATTGTACAGATGCAAAGGCAAGTAGAGTAAGTCATCATAGAAGCTTGCTACACGTAGTGAATAGAATGCAGGCAAAGCTGCCACTGTATAGAAGCTGGACATCAGTATCATGAATTTAATAAGCCAGGACCCATAAAGAGGGAAGGGAAAACTATGTAGCAGCAAGAAGAAGCAGAATTGTGGAGCTGCAAGATGCAGCTGTCTGGCCGGGAGTCAAGACTGAAACCGCCACGGTCAGCTATCTATTCTGGAAAGGAGCGAACATGTGAAGAATGAATAATTCCTTGTTAAGGTGCAAAGAAAGAACACCAAGAGTGGCAAGTTTAATTCATTTAGAGCATTTACAACCTGCAAAATGGACCATTTATCTAATATTGTGAAGATAAAGAGATACCACATAGGAAACCCGAATTTAAGGGAATTCAAAGGAGATATTTCAAATTCCAGCAGAGGTAGGGTGAAATATAAAACACGCAGTGATGACTGCGTAAGGTCATGTCTCAAACCCTGTATAGGGTAAAAAGTAAAGGCGAGGAAAGAAGTGATCATGGTGTTTATAAAATTTAATGTCTGACTACCTTGCCTGAAATAAAGAGTCTTGCTACGGAAGAGATAGGAGTATATCCTTTAAATAAATTAAGAGCAGCGACAGGGTGCAACAATCCGATATATGAACCCCCTGCTTACAGTAGTGATGATAGTCCGGAAGAGAATAAAAGAAAGGACCATATTTTTAAACTTATACAAGACAAGAAAGGAAGAAGTGAGCTGTTGAATTCACGACAGAAATAGACAGAGAGATTAAAAGATGGAAAGGAGAAAAAGATAAGGCTGACGAGGCAACACTTGTACAAAACAAATTGATGGGGGACAGATAGTACTCATGATAAATGGGAAAAGCATTGAGGAAGTTAGGCAAAGAGAAGATAAAGACAAACAGGAGAGGAAGACTAAGAAACAAGAGAAAAGATTGAAAGAGGGTGAGCAGAGAAGGAAAAGTAGGGAGCGACGAGAACAGATATATCAGGAGGAACAAGAGAAAATTGAAGAACAGGCAGAAGAACAGAGAAAGTACGACAATAGACAAAGAGCGATAGAAGAAAGGGACAGTAGGTAAAGAAAGAGAGAAGAGGAAGAAGTACAACGATTAAGTGACCAAAGATTACAGAGACGACGGGAAGAAGAGGAAAGAAGGGAAGGAGCAAGGAGACAAGAAGAATGAAGGCAAGTGGGAGAAAGAATTAGAAGGGTTGCAAGAAAGCGAAGGGAAGTAGATGAAGAAATAGAACAAAAGAGGAGACAGTGAGGATTTGATGCCAGTCTCATTCATAAAGAACAAATGAGACCGAGTCCAGAAATACAATAGGACAGAGTGGAAGAGATTCTTTCAATAAAGAAAGTAACAGCAGCAGTATCTAGAGTAGCCCTAGAAGAAGAAACATTTGTTGCAACAAGCATTGGAGAAAGGATCAATAAGGTGTATCAACAGTTAAGACAAGATAGCGAGTATGGAACTCGAGGGAATGATGATCGATCCCCAGTACCTCAATCATGAAGTGGGGAGGGAAACTTGTTTAGTGATGAACGTCAAGCATTGTCTTTGAGCAGACTGAACATAGAAAAGGGTGAGGGGAATGATAGTCATACTAGTTGGGGCCTAGACATGTCAGACGAGGAAAGAGAGTCCAGTCTTGGGGCAGAAGGAGGGAGACTGTGCGCCCCTGAACAAAGCCCACAAATGGATAAGGAAGTAAGATGGTCGGATCTCGAACAACCTAAAGATAGAACACCAGATCCCATAGCATATCCTGAGCATCCCTGAGGACGATCATATAATGAGAAGGGAGAGTCTCCACCATATGTAAGCAGATTAAGAGGTCATTACCGGCAAGGAGACAGAAAGGGACGATTATCCCTGCCATGGATAGACTGCTAGTGGGATCCGACTGTTGGATGGGGTTCACACAGTTCCCCTTGTTAGAGAAGGGGGAGCAAGGCTGCAATACATTTTATGGTCACAGATGGACAAGCATAACTTAAAATGTAAGCTCTCTAGTCTGACTTTGGGGGCTGGGAAATGGATATACGAATTAGAGAAAATGACAGGAGGAAATACGCTGGCCATAGGGGACATAAAAGGTCTCCTGGCAGCTATTCTTGGGGAGAGGGCGGACAACATATGGAGAAGAGCAGGATAGTCAGGTGTGACTGCACAAAACACAGCACATGATGGAGCACCATTGAATAATTTTAGGGCAGATGTTTGGAGGGCTCTCAGAGTACAGTATCCTGACACATCAGATATGGGTGCAAATATGACATGGAAAATGAAAGAAGATGAAGACCCTATTGCTTATATTCAAGATATTCAGGAGAAATGGCAGCTTGAAACTCTTGAGCCATGGGAAAATACAGAGGCATTATTTTATCACATTTTATGTTAGGGGTTGCCTGAGCCAGTACAGAGGCATATGAAAAAACAAGTGGGGATGGAAATGAAGCCATGGGCTGAGATACAGTTGACAATAGCACACCATTGCTAGTTATTACAAAAAAAGAACAAGAAGAAAGATGAGAATATAAAGATTCAGGAAGCTAAGTTAGTTCAGAAAGAATTGTCAAAATTTGCCATAGAAGTGACAGTATTGACAAGCGGAGAAGGAATGGGAATGCAGAAAACAATGGGTACATCACAGGCAAATAATCTGCGCCTGATGTCCCAAGGTGGGTACGGGTTTATACCACGAAGCAGAGGTATGGGCTATAGGGGAAGAGGAGGCGGATTTCAGAATAACCAAGGTGGGTTTCAAAATAAACAGAATGTTGGAATTGTGGAATGACAGGACATATTGCGCATGTAGGTGGGAGCCAAGGGAATGTACAAAATGGCCAATTTTCCAGAGGGGGGACAGTTTAACTTCTGCCATACAGCACTCAGACCAGGTGGGGCTTTCCCCAAGATCACACATCGTAATAGGCACACGCACAGCAAGTACAGCTAGTGCAAAAACTGGGAAAACCACATATGAATCCACCTCAAGGACAGTCGCAACAAGCCCTTATGCAGACACAGCAGTATGCAAATACAGGACAAATATTGACACCTAGAATAGGAGGTGTCACTGTGGTAGGAGGAAATCCTTTCACAGGTACAGGGATGAGCTTGTATCTACAATAGGACAGCTCACACAGTGATTTGATGTGTTCAGTACTATCTGTGACACCAGACCCCCAAGAGGAACCAACGGTCAATGTGACAATAGGAGGCAAACCTTTTTCTTTTCTTGTAGACACTGGAGCAACTTGTTTGTGTATATGAGAGGGGAAATATCCAATGTCAGGCATTGCCATGAATGCTCAAGGGTTCTCTGGAGCTACGAGTCGAGTTCCTTTTACTAATAAATTACCAGTCTCCATATGAGAATGTGCCATGTCAGTTCCTCTGTTATATTCACGACAGACACCGGTTAACATTTTAGGAAGAGATTTAATGACAAAACTTAACATGACGATTTCATTTACTGCTCCACTCCAGGAATACACAATTTTAATGTGGGAGAGTTTATATTGGCATTCATAGGGCAAGTGGCTCTGCGAGGAGTTACAGTAGATCCAGAGATTTCTTTATATGGGGTAAGCATTTTACTGACATGGCTATCTGGTCTGGTGGGAAAGATTGTGAGAATACCTGATGAGTTTTAATTTACACCACAAATACCCATGGATGGGGAGGTGGACAAACTATTCTTATAGAGTTTGAAGCAGCCATAGTACAAAATGAAATGGCAATGCCTGAAGGGATAGATGATTAAGGTAGACCATGGAGAACAGTGATAGCTCTTGAAGAGGGGTACAGACTGACTGAAATAACTGATGATGATTTGTTCAGGGCAGATCAAAGTGATGATGAAGTGGTGTTCTTCATGAGCATTACATACTGGATAAAGATAGAGAAAAGGGAAATCCCACAGCGAATGGCGATAATGCGTCAGCGACCACCATTCTTTCAGGTGGATCTTGAACAAGTGCTGAGCCCCCTATGGACCACAGGCCCTTATGAAATAGATTTATTCAAGGGGGTAGGGGAGGTTAAATAAAGCTTAAACAAGGAGCAATTTTGCCTCACGCTAACTAGTACCTTATGTCTTGAGAAGCTGATGAAGGTATATTTCAGACTATTTCAGCACTGATGAATCAGGGATTCTGGTGCCATCAGAGTCATTGTGTAATACCATGGTGTATCTGATTGAAAAATCTAAAGGAGGATTGTCGAGATTTAGCCAGGATTTGAGACCTCTTAACCAGATTGTAGATGCTGCGTTCCTTTAATTCCTAATCCGGTGACAATATTGTTTAGTATCCCTGTAGACGATCGATACTTCATGGTGATAAATCTGAAAAATGTATTTTTTTCGATCCCGTTGCATAAAGACTCCCAAGACTTGACTTCATTTACGTTTCGCCATAAGAGACTAAAACATACCCGATTACTTCAAGGGTACTGTGAGTCCCCATCAATCTTTAACAATCTTTAATATTGATTTAGGCAATATTGATCTCGAAAGTGCAGTGATACAGTATGTAGATGACCTATTGATTTGCAGTAAAAGAGATGATGAGTGTAGACAGGACTCTATCCGATGAATGACTATTTTCGCAGCTAAAGGATATAAGGTGGACAAGGAAAAGTTACAGTACTGTCAAGAAGAGGTGTTATATATAGGTCAGTTGATTTTGCATGAAGGAAAGGAAATGACACCTGAGAGAGCTGAGGCAATCAAGACATCAAAACCAAACAAAGTGAGACAGATGCAACCGTTTCTGGGTTTGAGCAATTACATTAGAGCCTGGGTGGTTGATAATAGTACGTACACAAGGCCACATCTGCAAGCATTAAAGAAAGCACACGTTGGTCAAACAAAACTAGAATGGACCGAAGAAATGGAGGAGGGATTTGAGGAATTAAAAAGAGCAATTTGTACAGTGCTAGTTTTAGGGATTCCCAACTATGGTGAAGAATTGTATTTATTTTCACACAAGAATGGGGCAGTCATGACAGCAGTGCTTACACAAACAACCATATTAGGGTACAAACCTTTGTCCTATTAGAGTGGTATTTCACTGTAACTGTTATGAGAGGACACTTCCCTTGCGAACAATCTTCAACAGCTGCCACATTTGCAATTGAGAAGTCCACAAGTGTTTTCATGGGCTGCTCTATGACGCTTTACATGGAGCGTGCCCTATTTGTCATTCTAGAGAAACCCAAGGGCACATTGACATCGCAAAGAGCTTCAGTTTATGAGGTAATGATTTATAACCCAGCGATTAAAACTGTAAGATGTAAAATAGTGAACCCAGCCACATTCATAGCTGAACCAGTAGAAGAAGGTGATCATGTCCATGACTGTGCTAATTATGTTGAATTTTAAGATACACCCGTGTGAAATAGAATGCTTTGGGGGGAGGGGAGATTCTTTTTATTGATGGTTCTTCGAAACTTGATCAGATTAGTGGGGAAAGACATTCAGGCACCACAGTAGTGAGAGACAGATTAAATGGAGAATTTGAAGTAGTAGCATGTGCAACATTACCATTTAATTTTTCAGTGCAAGCAGCAGAATTAGCAGCACTCATTGTCGTGCTTAAGAAACATGAAGGACAGGAAGTGATGGTGTACAGTGACTAAGCCTATTTGAAGTCAACCGTACATGCAGGGTTAGCATGTTGGAAAAGGAGGGGCTACCTACATGCGTCCTTATTGGAGAGACTTATTAAGGCACTAAAACTGCCAGTAGCCATAGTGGTCGTGAATGCTCAGGGCATACTAAACAAACACATTTTAGGAACGAAGCCGCAGACGCAGAAGCCAAAAGGGTTGCATATTCTGCAGAACTATTCGAATTTTGATACTGAAGATATTACAGAAAATTCAGCTACAACAATGTTGGTACAGGAAGGGTTTAATATGCTGTCCATAACCCAATTAATAGAGATTCAGTGAAGCGCACCACAGGAACAGCAAGAAGTGTGGAAACGAAGGGGGTGTTTGATGAGAAGTTTTACGCCAAAAGAAGCTGAGAGACAAATGGAGAAAGTTGAACTGTTAACGAGACAAAAGACTTTGGAGAATAAACAGAGGCAACACCTGCAAGCACGTTAAGAATACTGAATACAGGCAAAATATAAAGGAGATATCACGGATACGTGACAGCTTGGGCTCAAGATGAAGAAACATATGCCACATACATGATGAAGATATTTAGATAGTTTAAACATGTACAGATGCAAGTAACTGCAAGAGGCAAATAAATTGTGAAGCTAGTTTATGCTTAAATAGTCAATAAATTGCAGCAAGCACCAACGTTTACAAGTATACACCTCAAAGAAGCAATTCATGTATGAATGCAAGTCCACTACGCATATGAGCAGAATTGAACAAAGGTTACAAACGGCCTCAAATGGAGTGTGTCACAGCAAGAAAATCGAGAATCGAGGCAGAGCAAAACTCAGCTAAGAATGACCATGCCAAGAAGCCAAGGTCTTATCTGGTTGGAATGGGCTGACATTGGATACAATTAAGGAGAAAAGAGAACAGAGGATCCTGTTCAGAAAGGTCAAGATAAACCACAGACATTAGAGAACTTGTAGAATTAAATCAAATATACGAAAAGACACGTAGAAAAGCCGATTTCACAGTGTCCAGTCACATGACAAAGACAGGCTGGAAGAGTAAGACTTTCACACCTATGAATGGATCCCCGCCATGCCTATACTCCTTAAAAGTTCTCAGAGCACAGAGCAGACTCAAGACCGAATTACAAAGAAGTCATTGACACATGACTACTGAGGTGATGATTTATTGTAGCATAATTGGTTGGAAGCTGGGGTGCAGACAAGCTTCTCTGCACCTGGATGTTCTTTCTGCGTGCTGCTAGACATAGGTGGAAAAGTATGAGTGGGGTTGATGCCAACCCAATCATAGTGGACCATGTCATCTAGGGTCCTATAATGTGTAGAGCCAATGGGATGTCGTACTTTTAGTGATGTTCATAGTGGCCATTTTGCAGGGAGGGCTTTGTTACCCCACCTGACATTGATTACTCAATCCCCTCTCCCCGTTACCATATACAGATATAGTACCTATAATAAGTTACCTTCCTATAACCAATCACTTTGCATGTTAGGTTTTTAATGTTGCCACGTAGAATTATGTTAGTACGTGCGCAGGTTTTACGTCAGCAATGATGAGTTTTTGCTATAAATATTGTTTTTTTCTGAAAGTAAAGAGAGCGAGAAGATCGAGCGATTGCTGATGTTCGTTGTACTCCCCGTTTTATGAACTTGCCATTAAACTGACTCACTTTGCCAAACTTTTGAGTTATCTTGATTTTTTGATGAAGGAGTATGAATCTGCATCCCCATCTATCTCGCGGGTACTGCTACTCATCTTAAAGGGCTGTTTGGAGATCATCCCGTTCAAGCCGCTTTGGTGTACTTATTGTAAAGGAAGGCATGGTATCAATAGTAAAACAGACACAAGTGACCACAGTTCAAGGGTGTTTATTGAACTTCAACAAGGGTATGATAAACGCCTATCTAATCCTAAATCTACAGATAGGAGCAAGTTACGACCATCAAATAATAATAATAATGCAGTCCTAGTGGTTTCTTGTCAAAAGAAAAGGACCTATTCTAAAAAAAAGATTGCCAATCCTTACCTCTAAATACAAATAGTGTGGGGGTAGTGTTTATGAAAAAGAAAGCAGTGTTCACAAAAATATGTCAGGATGTTCAGGCCATTGGCCTCCCTTCCCACGTTTTCAGCACCAGAGAAGGCGGTTCACTCGAGCGTAGCACAATGTCTGGCTTCTTCGGCATGAGGATATAGTTCAATCACTAGTCTCAGGGCCTTCTGGGCCCACGTCTCTTTACTTATCAAAGTCTCTTGATTCAGAGGGCCTGATGTACCAAAACAAATGAAAAGTTCAGGTGATTCCATCTTCACACCGGGTCCCCCTAAGCCGTGCTCAGATCTCTTTATTACAAAGATCAATACTTTGGATCCCCCTCTTCCGGGCTCAGATCCCCTTTTACAATGTTCATAGAATATTCTTCCTCAGGTGAATCATAGTTCACCCCGGAACCCCTCAGCCAGGCTCAGATCCTCTTCTTACACAATTAGCCTCCGCAGCTGGGTTCGGACCAATTTCAGTTAGTATCAACTATCAAGACTTTTGAGTGTGCACAGGGTTTAACTTGACCCTTTGCAGGACCACTTCGATTTCACAATTCCTTTTTACATTTGCCACCTCTCAGTTGGATACCTAACAGAGACCTTCGAATGAGTACCCATTTGGCGCCGGACCACTCTGTTTACGGTATCTGTCTTGGCTTCAAAAGTTCAGTGACTCATCTGCTGTTTAATTATTCATGTCGCTTGTCACACACTGTTCCCTTCAGATTTATCTATACAATGTTGCCACTTGCAACCTTGGCTCTAACACAGCCAGGTCTGATATCAGTCTCTCCGACTCACCAGCTATGCTGACTTTACTGGCACAGCTTTGTTGTAGGAGCCAAGGTCAGTACGACATTGGCAAACCCTTCTCCCACCGTGGTTATCGATGCGGGAGAGCCCCGGGTACCTCTGGCACACAATGCAGGTTTCTTCAGCTTTAATTCCAGGTCTTATGTTTCTTATTCTCGAAGGCTCATGAAAGTAACTGTCTTTCTCTGAAAAGGTTAATGGCACTTGCTTCCTTGCAACCCTCTCTGGTCTTGCCGTTGTTCTTCTCGTATTACACTTCCATCTTGGAACTGCTGCTTCCTCATGTGCTTTGCCTTGCTCAGAGTGTGCTTTCATTCTCTGCCTTTTATCCGTGTGGGGAAGTGTGATGTAAGTCAGGTGTGTGTAACTATTAGTAATTGCCTGACTCTGCCTGACCATTGTGTTGGGACATGTAATTTTTACGGCTCAGGTGTTAGAAAGGGGGGGGGGGTGCTGAGTTCCTAAGTATCCTGGTAGAATGGGGAAAAGGTGTGACAGGGAAGGGGATAGAGCGTCTCGCCATCCTGTGTCCCGCTTCCACTCCCTGAAGACCCCATAACTGGTAATCCTCCAGCACTGGTCCACCAATAGGAACTGGATCCAAAAGCAATGGGTGTGCCTAGGCCACCTGGATGACAGATCACCAGGGACTAGCGGGTGAAACATCTTCAGGTTTCTCACATTTATCGTTGCATAAATATTGAGATGGACCACATAGATGATCAATGTTGAGAAAGGTAAATGGATGGGAAAGAACACATGGCATGGGGACATGGCATGGGGACGTGATATAATATGAGCGCAACAATGAGGAGATTGGAATGCATGGCAGGTGGTGCATTATTCATCTGACATTACCATTGAAAGAAGCATTAAGGTTACCAGAGAATGAAGGCAAAATTAGGAATTAATTCCACAACCTCCTGAATAGTGAATTCCAGAAATTTTGCAGCACAGCGACACATAGTAGGAACACATAGTAGGAATATCAAACATGCAAACAATATGTTTCTGTGCTGTTTCCACGTTTTGTTAGGCATTCTAAAGAAAAATGGGTGGGGGTGGGTCAGTGAGTCATGAACATAGATGGAGGCTGGCAAGGTAGGTTTCAATATCAGAGATTCACTTTTTGCAATACAGTCCATAGCATTTGAGCCAGCAGGAAAAATCAAAATTTGAAAGAGCTTTCTTGGATAGTGATTAAACATAATCATCGGTTTCACAAAGCTCATAACATTTATTTTGGAAGGAAATAGATGGTCAAAAGATAAATGAGGTTATCCCAACATGTGATTCCCAAAGATAATCAGTGATGTGAGGGTGAGAAAAGGGCAAGAATGTGCTCGATGTTAGAAAGCAGAGGTATCTCAACCGCTAGTCCCCGGGGATCTCTCAGGTGGCCAGGGCACAGCCATCGTCTTTAGATCCAGACCCTGGGGGTGGACCAGTGCAGGAGTATCACCTGGGCGAGGGTCTTTGGGAAGTGGGGGTGAGATAACCGATGGTGGGATGTGGTATTCACCAATGTTTTTTTCATCTACCCCATCCCATTTTTTATGATTAACTGAAGTCCCAACTCCCCCCCTTTTTACACAAACACTGGGCCGAGACTGAGGGTGACTGACAGTAACCTGACTGTCTCGCATCGTACTGGACATGTCCCATTAATCGGGTCAGGCTGTTAGGCTCACCTGGTGTCCACGGGGACGCCACCCAGCCAGTTGGTCGTTGGTGCCCTTCCCAATGATTCCCTGGTGTGGTCTCGGTGTCGATGGGATTCCGCCTGGTTGTCGGAATTGGTGGGCTCTCCCTCCTGCTCTCTGAGCAGGGGCGCGTTGTCTTTTGTGGGCGCGGGTGGTCCAGTTACTTCACTGACTGCCGCCCTTGTAGTGTCTTTCAGGTAGGTCTTATTGCGATTGATGGCGTCGTAATTCTTGCATGTCTTTTCTCTGTTCTAAATGTCTCTTTTTTTATCTCCCTAGGAGCGCGGAGTGTCCGCTTGGAGAACTGGATATGCTCGTTCTCACCGGGAGATGATGGCGTGCTATAGTGCTATGATGCGGTAAGGAGGCGCTTTGCGTAGCGCAGCAATGTCTTGTCCTCACTGACCTGTGCTTTTCTCTTTTCGTAGGTCGCTGTGAGTTCCCAGAACAGATGGAATTCCGGAGCTATGCCGGCCGAACAGCAACCAACCAGGTAAGTCTTTAAGCGCTTTGTGGTTGTAATGACTCCACTACCTCCTTTAATGATGTCTTTCCCCTTTTCTCAAGTCCTTCGATCCGGGCGGTGAACTCCACCAACAGAGCTGCCCAGGAGCTGCGAGCAGTGAAGGATGATGTATGCAGGTAAGATTCTGCTGCTAGCTAACGATGTTCTTGGTTTTTCTGCAGGTCAGAAAGCTGGACACGGTGAGCGTCACGTTGCTAGAAGCAAAGTAACGCGAAGCGTGTTGTCTTGTTCGGGTGTGGTTTAAATAGCCACTGTAAAGTAGTCCAGGTAAAGTAGTCCCTAGGCCACCACACCCAAAACACTAGACTGCATAGTTTGGTTATAGGAATCAAGCTATGTGGATGCATCCATGTTGGCTGAAAGCCTAAATAAAGTAGTTCCTCAAGCAGATGTCTTTCATTATTGATGAGCCTGGCGCCAAAGGCGCCAGGACTGGCCACAAGAGGGCCTGAGAAGTGGATGCCAGGCCTTATTAGTGATCCGAGCCCTGATTCCACCTGGCCAATGGGCTTGCCAGTGGGGATCAGGGCTGAGGGTCGTGACACAGGCAAAGTCAGGCACTTTACACTAAGTGCATATACCTAATACCAATTAGCTCTTCTCACACGAATAAAAGGCAACACCTAAATACACACTCTGAGCAAGGTGGAACACGAGTACGAGCATAACTTCTGGGATGAAGGCACACCTACTGGAGCAGAGCAACGGACCAAGGGACGAGAGCAGCGGGCTGAAAAAACCCAAGGGTTCCCTACTGGAAGTTGTTGCCTCTGACAGGCCACGAAAGACAAGTGGAGGAGGCTAGATCCCACAAGTGAAGACTGCATTGTGTTTCAAGGATGCCAGCTAACCTTCCGGGTGAATGGCAGAGTTGGGGAGGCAAGGCGAAGCCTGTGGTTCTAACATTCACGCGTGAATTGGAAAAAGCAAAAACAAGAAAGAGACGCACAGATCGTGTGAGTTGACAAGTGACCTGAGAGACCGGTTTGTGTTAAAGCAGATGAAGTAGCAACATTATATCACAAGTGAAGGCTGCATGCCTGTGGATGAGACAAGAAGAAAAGCAGACCTGTGAGAAAGGAAGAAAAGAAGTAGCCCACGCGAAAGTCTCTGTGAAAGGTACATTGTTTGAAGCAATAAAGCGAATGAACAGCAAAAGTGAAATAAGCAAGAGTAAACGTGAACTTTGAGTTGAAGTGGTCCTGTGCTGGTCTGTTAAGAGAGTCACACACATTTGAAAGTCTTCGACATCAGTAAGTGATCCAATCCCAATTAAGGGAGACCCGAAGTATAATAAGCTTGGGGAAGGGAGCCCCCTTGCAAGTTTGTGTTGAACTTTGACGTGAGTGGTCGGAGCCCGACAGAGGGGGCCCTACGTGAACTGTGTGGTGAAAGGTCTGAGCCCGACAGAAGGGGACCTTTGTGAACTTTGTGTTGAAGTATTATTTTTGGAAATCGAGAAAAGAGACTTTAACGTGGAAGGCCAGACGGGCCTCAGTCCACGGTTTGGAACTGGTTATAGTGTTGGAAACCGAGCCAGAGTGTGTCACCCTGCCTACAGGGACAGCCTTACTCCGTGAGGTCTAACGTAGGGAGGAGAGCTGGTTCAACTGCATTTATTCTTTGAACACTGATTTTTCCTTTGCATGCATTTCTCCTTTTTACACTTTTTGTATAAGATATAGGGCAGACATTAGGTTTTGATAGCATATGACATTTTGATATGACAGACTCCACTAGGACTGTTTTGTTTATCGTTTGATGGTCCAGACTACTCCCATATTAGTTATTGAACAAAGTAGGAGTTTCTCTAACCCCAACATTTTCAATAAAAGTCTTCAAATTGTATCTATTGTGTCAGTGCCATACTTGTGATACCATGCCTCCCCTACATCGGCCAACATGGATGGAATGGATATAGATGAAGAAACAGCAATAATACAATGTATGTTGCAACAGTGATTTTTTTCAGGCCATATGTTTGCCCCTTGTATGATTCTCTAGCTGTCAAGGAGTTTCCCCCTTCTCACCTGAGTCCGATCTTTGCTGGATTTCTTGGTCGATGACTTCTTGCGGACGGATCGGTTCTTGAATAAGGCTGCACGAGTCTCTTCCAACTCCAGCGTGCGTTCAAAGTTCCGGGATGCAACGATCCAGGAATCCGGGAAATTAAGAAGTGCACTACTCAGCACACGAGTCCAGGAAGTAAGAAAGAAAGGAGAGGGACTAGGAATGGAGTTAGTAGGGACAGAATCAGGGAAGCAATACCGCGAGCTACGGAGCACACGTCTGGTCGCTACTTCGCAATAGCATTGAGACGCGCGGAGCCACGGGTGCATGGTCTATTAATAGAACACGCTACGTCCAACGTGTAGAGCGAGGAAGGTGTTTCACGCTGGACGGCCATGTTGGGAGTACCAGGGAGTGCAAGCACCATTGAGACAAGAACCAGGAAGTCCAAAAGGGGCGCATTCTGTAGGTCATGACAGCATGCCACCTCTGAAGACCCGTTCCTCCAGGTTTGCCCGGGTGTATGAGGTGAAATTTTCTGAGCAGTCGAGGGGCCTTGAGTTTACAAAGTGGTTCCCAGGTTCTTTCACTAGGAGGATATCCCTTCCATTCAACCAGGTATTGAAGCTGACCCCGTTTATACCCTGAGTCGCATATTCAGGACACTTCATATTCCAGTTGGTTATCGGCCAGCAGAGGAGGGTGTCTGCAGGATTTCTGGGAGGATTGGATGTAGGGTTTTAATAAGGATGTGTGAAAAACTGGGTGAATTTTCTTCCAGGAGTCTGGTACTTTGATCCGGTATGAGACTGGATTTATAATTTCCTTGATGGGAAATGGAGCATAGTACCGAGGGCCAATTTGTTTGGCTGTAGATGTCGGGGTAGTCATTTCGAGGACAACCAGACTTGATCACCAATTGCATAAGAAGGCCCTGGTCTTCTTTTGGAATCTGCATACCTCTTAGTCTGTGTTCTGGCCTTCTCTCAGTTTTCTTTGGCCTCCTGGTGTACGTTGATGAGGGTTTCGATCCAGGAGTCGACAGTAGGTACCGGTGTGGGATGAGGGAGAACAGAGGGTAGAACCGATGGATGGAAACCTTGGCTAAAATAAAAGGGACTGGTTTAAGTGCTGAATGATCGGAATTGTTGTAGGCAAATTCAGCCACGGCTATCAGGAGCGACCAGTCATCCTGAACCTTGGTGGCGAAACATCGAAGATACTGTTCCAGGGTCTGATTAGCACGTTCTGTGGTCCCGTTGGTTTAGGGATGATAACCTGATGAGAGGGCGAGTTGGATTCCCAAAATGCGACAAAGGTGTTTCCAGAATTGTGAGACATATTGAGGTCCTCGATCAGATATGATCTTGGAAGGAAGTCCATGCAGATGGAATATGTGTTCCAGAAAGATTCCAGCAAGTTCGGACGAGGGGTGTAAAATGAGCCACATGAGTGAACAAGTCAATGGTAACCATGATGGTCGTGTATCCTCGGGAAGGCGGTAATTCCACAATGAAGTCTGTAGCAATGAATTCCCATGGCCTTGTTGGCATTTTAGGTTGCAGTAGAAGACCTGCCAGTCTCTTGTTATCATGTTTATTTTGACTACAGATAGCACAAGCTTGGATGAACTGCTGTACGTCGGTCTTCATTCCATGCCACCAAAACTGTCTTTATATGAGGCGGAGGGTGTTGGTTATGCCACGATGTCTGGAGTGAAGGGTATCATGACAGAGGTTTATTATTCTTTGTTGTAATTTCTGTGTGGGAATGACCAGTGCATTGTCTTTGAATAAATATCCTTCCTTGACTCTTAGATTCCATTGATTCTTCCTTGAAATATCCTTCCACACGATCCGAGGATTGGGTTTGCACTCTAATTTCTTCCAGGAGATTGACTGCTTGAGCTACAAAGATTGTGTGGGGAAACATCTAAGGATAGGCCCTATCTTCAGTAGTTACATAGTCAGGACGTCGATATGAGGCGTCAGCAATCAGGTTTTGTGATCCGGGAACATGAGTGATGTGGAACTGCTACTGGGCAAAGAAGTAGGCCCAACGCGCCTGACGACTTTTCCTACACTCCAATGGCTGTAGAATTTGAAGATTCCAATGGTCCATGTGGACCTGAACTGGATGTCTAGCACCCAGAAGTAGATGTCGCCATTCAGTGAAGGCTTGGCGGATGGCTAACAGTTCCTTTTCCAGGACAGTGCAGTGTGTCTCACTGGGAGTCAGGGTTCGTGAAAGGTAAGCAATGGGTTGTTCCAGTTTATCCTCAAATTCCTGCTTCAACACTGCTCCTATGCCGTAGTTAGAGGCTTCTGTTTCCACTAGGAATGGTCGATTTATGTCGGGTTGGGCTAAGATGGGGGCTTGCGTGAACTCTGCCTTTAAACGTTGGAATGCCTTATCTTGCGGTGTAGACCACATAAAGGGGGTGTCTTTCTTCAAGAGAACAATGATCGGCTGAACGATCTCGGAAAAGGTGGATATGAACTTCCGGTAGAAGTTGGCAAGCCCCAGGAAGGATTGAACTTGTTTCACAGACGTGGTAGCGGGCCATGCCAGTATGGCCTTTACCTTTGAAGGGTCCATACCAATTCCTTCTGAGCTAAGGATGAATCCTAGGTAGTGAACAGAAGTAACGTGAAACAAGCATTTTTCGGGTTTGGCTAAAAGTTTGTGTTCACAGAGTCGTTGTAATACTGCCTTTACATGTTCTTCATGCTTTAGAAGGTCCTTGGAAAAGATCATTATGTCGTCCAGATAGACAATGACGAAGAGGAATAGCATGTCAGAGAACACCCTATCCATGAAACGTTCAAAAACTGCGGTGGAATTAGCTAGTCCAAAGGGCATGACTAGATATTCATAGTGACCAAAGGGTGCTTCTAAAGGCTGTTTTCCATTCGTCTCCTTCCCGGACACAGATCAAATGGTAGGCACCCCGGAGATCCAACTTCGTGAATATTACGGCGCCTCTCACAGCTTCCAGGGTATCCGAGATCAAGGGCAATGGGTACCAGTCTTTGAGGGTGCATTGAATTAAGCTGCGATAGTCGAGGCAAGGTCTGAGTTCCTTGGTGTCCTTCTTGGGAACAAAGAACAACGAAGCACCCGCTGGAGATTTTGAAGGTTTTAAGGTGCCATTTTCAAGGTTGGTATCCAAGTATTCTCGGAGGGCCTTTTTCTCAGGTTCGGAAAGGATAAACATTCTGCCGAAGGGAATCACTGCTGAGGGATCTGTATCTATGGCACAGTCTTCAGGTCTGTTAGGGGTTAAGGCCTGGACTATGGCAGTTGAAAATACATCAGCATATCCCTGATAGGCCTCAGGGACTTGTATGATATTGGAAACCATGAGTGGTGTTTGCTGGTCTCTTGGTGGTTCTTTAGGGGGTGTCAAGGAGGGATCCAGGAATAGACAGTGAGTCATACAAAACTCTGAGCCTAGTAATAGTGATCCTGCTGTCCAATTGACATACGGATTGTGCTTCTGTAACCAGGGCATACCCAATACCATGGGGTAATGAGCTGACTTAATGATGTTGAATCTAATCCACTCTTGGTAATGGTTTATAGAAAGCTGGATCTCTTTAGTCTGCAGGCTTATGGGCCCTGAAGTGAGGGGTCTTCCATCGATTGCTTCCACTGGCTGCATAGTGCTTCGTGTCTCGTATGGAATGTGATGACTTACAACCCAATCTTGATCAATGAATATTCCCATAGCTCCGCAGTCTGCCAAAGCCAAAATGGAATAGGTCTTATTCTTGGAGGGCGATAGGAAGGCCTGCAGTATCACCAAATTATTTTGTCCAGGAGAGTTCAAGGATGGAATTGGTGTGGAGAAAACATCTCTCTCCCGAAGCTCTGCTCCATCTAGGATCGGGAGCTGGCATTTCCCGAATGCCAAGGAGGGGCTAGAGGACATTCCCTAGCCAAGTGTTTATCTGAGGCACAATACATGCACAACCCCGTATGTCATGATGCCTACCTCCAAGGTGCCAGACAAGACCCAGCTACCCCAGAGGCAGACATCATGTCTTCAAGGGAAGTCACAACAGCCTCAAGTAGGGGCTCTTTGGACTCAGACCTGGCGCCTTTGGCGCCAGGCTCATATCGGGCCACAGTCCTGGCGCCATAGGCGCCAGGCTCATAAAAGGGGACTTTGTGTTAAATGTGTTTAGTGTTAACTTACCTGATGCAGACCATGCTGCAACATCCAGGCCTTCTGAGGCCTGAATGGGACTACTTTATCTTTGGAACTACTTAACCACACGGGTGTGGTCAGGGGAGGAATACATACCTGAGAGGAAGGATACATACCTGGAACTACTTTGAAGGCTATTTAAGCCACGCCCAAGTAGCAACTCACGCTTCACGTTGTTCTGCATCTAGCAGCTGGACGCTCACTGTATTTGCTCCTGCATTATGTCTTCTGCCACTCCTGCCAGCATCCTGGAACACCTGCAAAGAGAGAAGAGAAGAGAAAAGGGTAAAGAAGAGTCCTTACCTGCTAAATCCGCATTCCGGAGACATCTCGCCGACGGTCCTGAACAGGAAGACATCCATTTAAAAGCACATTGCATCGATCGCTGCAGCGCCGCATCTCACTCACCTGTACAAGGTACCACCACGTTCTACGGCGACATCTGGACTCGCAGCCACATCACCGCGCCTAGGGAGAAAAAGACAAGAATAAATGTGAGAGGGGAAAGAAAACAAGGAAACCTTAATTTCCATTACAAAGCTTACGTGTTGGGTTATTCCAACTTCATTTCGGGTCAGTGCCGCATCCTTGCATTTCCAGACCCCGGCCCCTAAGGGGAAAAAGAGGCATCAGCGTTAGTGGGCGCATGAAAAGACTTTACCCAACGCCCATTAAAGACTTACCTGATTTCTTCTGGATTGATCTTTGTTTCGGGTCGGTGCCGCATCCAGGCATTTCCGGACCCCTGTCCCTATGGGGAAAAAAGACATCAGCGTTAGTGGGCGCATGAAAAGACATTACCCAAACGCCCATTAAAGACTTACCTGATTTCTTCTGTATTGAGCTTTGTTTAGGGTCGGTGCCGCATCCAGGCATTTCCGGACCTCGGCCCCTATGGGGAAAAAAGACATCAGCGTTAGTGAGCGCATTGATACAAGGACACTGAGCGAACTCTCATCAAGCTCACCAGAGTCTCATTCTTCGGTTCCACAGCTCTTCTCTGAATAGTTTCCGCACCTGAAAAAGAGACAACGAACAATTATTATTGCGGAATCATACTCATTAACAGAATCCTTACGGTACTATACCGGGAAAACAAAACTTGAACCCTCTACAATCAAAATCCCAGTGAAGTAACTGGATACAACACGCCCCTGCATGAGAAGCAGGATGCAGAGCTCAACCTTTCAAACCCTAAGGTGAGACTTCACGTGGGGGTCGAAGAGGGTTTCGTAGAGGGGTGAGAAGGGAGCGGGAGGCTTATACTTTCTCCCGCAGATTGTTAATATTCCCTTTTCACATACAAAAAGATATTCCTGCGAGCCAGACAAGCCAGATTCGAAGGTCCGGTCCAGTCCATCTTCCGGGTCCTGCGCTTCACCATAGAAGAAGCAACAACACTCCAAACCAGACCTGCGCCTCCGTGGGAGTCAGGTGAGCGTAACACAGTATGAATCCTTCTCATCCTTTCTTGCGGGGATATAGGTCCACTGAATGCTCCTATCTGCATGGGTTCTGATTCAGTGACTGAGCCTGGGTTTGCGTCCGTCTTGGTGGTGCTCTCAAAGGACACTTTCAGAGGATTTCCTCTGAATTTCTTCTTCTCTGTCTTCCTTTCCTGGATACGAAAGTCTATTTGCATGGCAAGGTCCATTAGTGCCTGGAATGAGTTTGGGCAAGCCACTCTGGCCAACTCATCCTTAATCTCCTCATTCAGTCCTCTCCTGAAAAGGGTAAAACTCGCCTCAGGGAACCAATCAGCTTCCTTGGTTAATTGCTTAAATCGGGTTACAAAGGTGAGCATATCCTGGGATCCCTGCTGAAAGTCTAACAGGCGTTCCTGGGCACTATAGACCTGCTCTGGGCGGTCAAACATGGTTTTAAGGGCCTGTATGAACCCATCATAGTCATCTAGGAGAGCATTGTTGGAAATAACGAGGGGCGTAGCGCAGGTTAAGGCATTTCCTGAAAGGTGAGAAATTGTGAAACCCACCTTGGCCCTGGGAGTCGAAAAGTAGTAGGGCTTAAAAGTAAAGTGGACCAAACATGAATCCAGGAATCCACAAAGGGTTTTTGCCGACCCATCGTATTTGTCAACTATGCCGCCCAGCAACACACTTTCTTTTGTGGCAGAATCATGGGATAGAACTAATTGTTTGAGTGCAGTGTTTTCCGCCTTTAGATTCTGTACCTCAAATGTTAGTTCTTGCATGCCACGCATCAGGTCCTGAACGGCCGCTTCCATGTCCATATCGAGTTTGGTCGGGTGGCGTCTCAAACTGTCAAGGAGTTCCCCCCTTCTCACCTGAGTCCGATCTTTGCTGGATTTCTTGGTCGATGCTTTCTTGCGGACGGATTGGGTCTTGAATAAGGCTGCACAAGTCTCTTCCAACACCAGCGTGTGTTCAAAGTTCTGGGATGCAATGATCAAGGAATCCGGGAAATTAAGAAAGTGCACTACTCAGCACACGAGTCAAGGAAGTAAGAAAGAAAGGAGAGGGACTAGGAATGGAGTTAGAGACAGAATCAGGGAAGCAATACCGCGAGCTACGGAGCACACGTCTGGTCACTACTTCGCAATAGCATTGAGACTCGCGGAGCCGCGGTGGGCGTGGTCTATTAATAGAACACGCTACGTCCAACTTGTAGAGCGAGGAAGGTGTTTCACGCTGGACGGCCATGTTGGGAGTACCAGGGAGTGCAAGCCACGTTGAGACAAGGACCAGGAAGTCCAAAAGGGGTGCGTTCTGTTGGTCATGACACTAGCAGACTGATCCTCTGCAACAGTTCCACTTTAGACATCACAAAGGACGTCTATGTAAAACATGCAGTGCTCCCCTTGCAAGAGATTATAGGAACCATTTAATTAATCCCTGTTTGTTCCTGAAATGTCTTGCTGAGCTGTATTGAGATGTAACCAGACACCTTTCAGTTTACTCTGCAAACTGTGTTGCCATACAGTCGGAAAGCCATAATACTAATAGATCACTGAACCAATTTACAATACTAATTATTTAAGTACAATGTATGCTATGTATACAATGCATGCAATGACACATTGAACCTGTAGTAAAGGAATTGGTCTATTAATATAGGCTATACATTACAAGGGCAACTATTACCTTGGCAAACCTCCTTAGTTCCATGTCCATTTGTTCAACATTGATTTCCTTCCATTGAGTTTTCATCCAGTCCTTAATGCTTGTCTAAAAAAAGGAACACAGACTAATCAAGGATTTATGACTAAGGCTGTGAAGGCTGGTAAAAAAACGAATTTACATAATTTTGTAAAGCCCCCATTTAAAACTATACATTTCACAAAAGGAAAAGATTTACAAATGAAATAGTAAAACTTTCATAAATGCAATATCATCAGTGCATAAGCATTGATCCAGTGCATACCATTTAAAAACATGAATGTGGAAATAATGATATAACCTATAAGTAAGTTTAATAATGAATAATTATTAAAGTGACACTTTTTGCGGTCATTTTGGTAAAACATAGCACGGTGTGGCATAGAATATATCAATCATTTTCATGGTTTTCCCTCAAACGCATACTGTTTTCCACATAATACTCTTAGCAAACCATACGTAGTTCCCATGCACAGGAGGTATTTGTAGTGACAAGTATATATTGTGTCATCCTTTATGTTAATTTCTAAAAGTTATCTATTGGCTAGAATACAATATAAATTGTTTCAATTGCTAATATGGTCCTGGTCATTTCAATATTGCTAATATGACCTGTTTCTATCTGTTAGGTATTTTACCTAGATTCATGAATGCCTGTATTGCAATAATGACATAGAAGCTTAGTTCAAAGGAATCTCTATCTGGGGAGGAGAAGTTGCTAGATGTTTCAATAAACCTCTATCCTACGAATAGACCACTGACCTGCTGCCTAATCTGCATTTTCCCCAACTCTAGATTTACAGGAAAGCAAGCATTTCCCCGGCTCTTATTAACATAAACATGAAGTGGCTCATTATGAATCCAGAAGATGTCTGGCCCAGATGACTGCATGTAACAATCTGAGGGCCAGGACACCAATAAGGCATTAACACTCTACTGGCTGTTAAATGTTCAGATTTTGAGAAATGCTGCATAAAGTGCATTAGAAATTCTACATTGTATGGTTTGGTATTCTTGGTATTCCCAGAAAATGACCCCATCTCTGATTGAAAAGGCATATGGTCATAAGCAGATCAGTAAATCTATGGAATACATCAGAATTTCAAACATTTGACTATTTTATGGAGAAATGTCCCAGGTCTAATAACCCACCACACCACAACAATCCAACCCAAAAATTTGGGACAGGAAAAAGGGTATTTTAAATCTGAGTATTCTGCTTTATTTAAAATAATAAATCAATACATTAAAAGTTGTCCCCTAACTTTCAAATGTGGTGAGGTCATCCACAATACTCTCCATAAATATAAGAAGCTTGTCTACAGAAATGAAACATAATCTGCAGACTCTTATATTGCTCAAGTTTACATTCACAAAACTCACCCCCTTGGCTGACTCATACCCTGACACAGCCCTTTCCATGCTCCACTCTGCTATATCTGATACTCTCAATGTTCTTACGCCCCTGTCATGAGGATCCGCTTGAAACCCAAAGCCAAGTGCAACTCTTGGTACGACTCAGACCTTGTCACCCTTAAACGCAAGTGCAGCATGGCTGAGAGGAAATGGCGTGCTTTCAGTACATCCTCTGACAAACTGACCTGCTGCCTGCTCTAAAGGCAATACCGGCTCACTGTCCTCACCAAGAAGAGAACTCACATCCAAGCCCATGTGTCTGCGGCATCTAACAACTCGATCGTACTCTTTAAAATCTGCAAAGAGCTGGCCAATCCTGCTGCAGTCTCTACCTCTCCTGTTCCCCCCCAGGCCCTTTGGACGGCTATGGCTTCTCATTTCATCTCTAAAACTCAGGACATTCTGTCCTCTCTCTCCTCCTCTTCTCCCCCTTCTACACCCCTCTCTTCCTCTGGCCCTTCTTCGGCCACCTCTCCTCTTTCCTTCACTGCCTTTCCCCTGTTCTCCACTGACAACGTTTCTAGAAAAGTCTGATCTATGAAAGTCTCGTCAAAACAGGTTGACCCCTGTTCCTCTAAAAACCGTCAAGGACCACATTGACACCCTGGCTCCTGCTCTGGCTGATATCTGCAACCATTCCTTCACCACTGGAGTCTTCCCCTCACCTCTGAAGCACTCCCTTGTCACCCTCTTCTTAAGAAACCCACTGCTGACCCCTCCTGCCCTGCTAGCTACTGCCCAATCTCCATCACTCCTTTCCTGGGCAAACTCCTGGAAAAGCTGACCATCTCCCAGCAAAATCTTCACCATGAATCTGTTGGTTGTCTCCATGACCATCAGTCTTGCTTCAGAGCTGCCATAAGCACGGAAACTGCTCTCCTGAGTATCCATGAAGACCTGCTCTCCAATCTGAATAACCTGGATATCACTGATCAGGCCCTGGCTTGGCTGACCTGCTTCCTCTCCGATCGACCCCCCCCAGGTCCAACTTGAGTCTTTCCTCTCCTCTATCTCTATCTCTGCCTTTGGTGTTCCGCAGGGGTCTATCTTCTCTCCTTGGCTGTTCAACCGATACCTGGTACTCCTTGCCCAGTGCATCGCCGCTCTCTGCCCCAACTTTAAGTGCTATGCGGATGACACTCAACTTGTTTTCAGGCTCCCTTTCTCCACCTCTTCTCCTTCTCTCATCTCTGACTGTCTGTCCACCATCCAGGAGTGGTGTGTCGCCAATGATCTCTGCCTTAATGCCAATAAGAATGAGATTCTCCTCATCGGCACACCCGCTCCCTCCTTTCCTGTCACCCTCTGGCCGACCTCTCTTGGCCCTCTTCCTGTTCCCACCTGTGAGGCTAAAAGCCTTGGGGTCATCTTCGACTCCACACTTTCCTTCTCTCCTCACATCTCTGACGTCTCTAAGAAGTCACAATACCAGTTCCACGTCCTCCGAGGTATTCTTCCTTTCTTCTCCGTCCCCCAGAAGCTCACTCGGTGGTCGATCTCTTTCTTCTGCTGGGGCCTTCCTCTGTAAAAGCCTCCCTGCCTCTTTGAAACTTGAGGAGAACCATTTCCGGTTCCGGAAGCACCTCAAGACATTCCACTTTGCTTCTGCTTTCTCTCCTCGTCTCCGCTGTTGATCTCCTGGCTCAATCTGAAATTGCACTGGTTACCTGGATACCCTCTGATTGATTGTGGGCCCAGGTCCCCTCCTGGCCAGTTGCACACCTGCACTGCCCCCTGGCAACCCTTGCTCTCGGGGACTGTTTCTGTATCCCTACAGCCCCTACCAGCACTTGCCCCTTATGTCTGCACTTACACTTGCACTTGTCACCAGCTGGCCGCAATTTTATCCATTGCATTTATTGTATTTATGTTTTACTGCTATCCTATGCACTGCACTGCCCTCCCCACACTTTTCCCCTTCCTCCTCCCCTGTACTTCCGTGATCTCAATGTCACCTGGCCTAGTAGGATTGCTGTCTCTGTCTTCCCTTTGTTTGCCCTCCCTTGCCTCGTTGCGCCTTGAAACACTTGTGTATAGGCGTGTTATAAATGCCATATCATACGATATCATATCATAACCATACACATTCCATACAAAATTATACACACCTCTCCAAGATAACCACACAAATTGTCATTGGACATCGAGTTCATAAAATTTAAGAAATTCAAACCCATTTAGAATACACTTACAGCAATACAATTCACTTAGTTTACTCTGAAACCATTGACAAGTGTTGGAAACAGGCAACCATATTTACATAGAATTGATTTAAATTAAAATCTTGGACACTATTGGTTTCTTTTGGACATGGTGTGAGGGTTCAGTAATGTGAGACTCCTGACTGTGTTTAGTTTTCTCAAGATTCAACATTTTATTTTACACACAATTATAAAATATACCCTAACTAAACCTACTCTACCAAGGGATTCCCTACCTAGTCTAGGATATAAAGGAACATCTCCTAGCATTCATGAAACTAACCCTCAGACTAAACAACATAAACATTCAAAGCAACATAAACACAACAAAAATATAAGGTTACCAAACAACCAGTGTCTTGGATGACTTCTACTGGTCCTGGGCAGATCATGCCCCCCCAGGAATGTCCCAAAGTCAATTTCTTCCAAGGAAAAGGAAGTCTTAAACATAGTCTTGAAAAATTCCAAAGAAACCATGATGAAAATATGTTCTTCTCCAGAAAGAAGATAATGGAACCAATGGGGATTCCTGGATGACTTCCAGGAAAGAATGGGTACATTTGAATACATAAGTACTAGTTCTATTTACATCAACTCCTCTGCGTTCAATTTCTGCAGCATTTTTATACACAGTTTGTAAGGATTGTTTCTGCTTAAGGTTTGCTCTCTCTTCAGCAACGTTTCTTCTACTATTGAAACTGTGCGAGCAGGCTCCCTCGCCCCAAAGTTAACTTCTGCTTCTACTTCTTTCAACTGTTACAGTTCTGACAAGAATGTTGACCACCAGAGTTATACTGTTGATACTACAACTTCTAATGTTAGGCAACTTCAACTTAAGGCAACTTCAACAAGACTTCTCCGACCTCTACATGTTGGCAAGGCACTCTTCTCTCTTGTATGGAAAAAAAGGGCAGCCTCTTTGCCTTTCCTTCTGTCTTGCAGCTACCATACAATCTGCTTCTAGCTTCCAGACTATTTCTTCTCCACTCAAACAGATTTTAAATCAGCTTATTTTAACAAGTACCCAGCTTCCTTCTGCAGCTTCATGTACACCCTTTCCTCCAGTAGTTTCCCCGAAGCTGCTGTGGCACACTTTTAGCTTTGGATAACCTTGTCACCTTGAATTTAGAGGACTCTTACGTAACAACAACTTTAACAACTTCAGAATAATGGTGTATAGTTCTGAAATAAGTGGGATTCACTTTCACAGAATGTACTCTGTTGGCTTGGGTAATGCTTGTTTTTCATTCTGCTTCAGCCACGTATACAACTTCTACTTCAGTGCTCAATATGTTACAAGATGTGGGTTTCTTAATGGAAATGAAATTAGGCACACACAATTTAGTTTTAATCTTGAACTGCCACTTTAGAAAGATGTGCGTTCCCACCTTTTGGTCAGCTTTCAGCTTCGAAGGTATCAGGAAACAGTGTATCATGCATGACCGCTTTAAACTGTGCTAGTCAAGTTTCAAGAAAGTCATTTCTGCTTCAATGAGTTTACCGGCAACATTCTCCTCGTTAATGGGAGCCACGTGACCGCTCAGCAACAAGTTATATCTAACAATGGGGAAAAGAGATGCTTTCATCACATGAACATAGATGTATAGACAAGTGCGAATAAAGCTGGATACAGTTACCGGTAAGGTATTTCTGTTGGTTTGGAGTACGGAGCTTCCCTTTTCCGGCTCGACAATTAGAACAATTTGCGCCATGGAACACTTGTGTATAGGTGCACAATAAATAACCAATAAATCAAAGGACTGTGGGCTGCTTCTGCTTCCCGGCTTGGTTTCTTCTCCTGCTACTGCTACAGGCACTCTTGGGACCCACACCCCTTTGCTGCACGGTTGCCTCCGATCTGGCCTAAGTAAGGGAGTGTTTTCCACTCTCCAGCTTCCCTCGGCTTGCTTTAGCACACAGGCCATGGGAGAATGCATGACTTCAGCTCTGCATTCACAGAGATTAGGCACACCTGGCAAGACTGCATGTTTCTTCAAGTCTCTTCCCATGCTGCCACATCCAAACAGGGTTTATGAGCACATGACCAACTCAGAGCTTGCCGGGGAAGTATACCCTTCCTATACTCTGGCGTCCCTTCTGTGGTCACACTTCCTTGTGAACTTCCATTCTCGTACTTTGCCTCTTCTGCTTCTGCTACTGCTGACCTTCCAGCTCCTGCTCCTTCTTTTTACTGCTCTTCCTTGCTGCAGCCTTTTATGCCCCTCAGATGGGTTAATTGGTTTCAGATACATGCCATTAGGATTAATAGCCTGACCTTGCCAAAAGCTATTAGGCTTGCCTGCCTGACATTCACTCCTGCATGCCTCTTTATCCCTCTTCTTCTTCACAGTCCTTGAGGGTTTCTGGGACATGCAGTCCACTTTAGACAAATTCAGTTTATATACTTCTTTAAAAGGTTTAAAGATGGATTTTCCTCCCTTGTTATATTTAAAAGAGGAGCTATGAGATGTAACCCTTTGAGAGACAGAAGGGGCAGGAGGAAAAAACACATGTTCACTGTTCCTGTTAGCATACCTTTGGCATTGTGGAGGACATGGGAAATTAGGGGTATAAAAGAATGGTTCTGAAGAGGTATTATGTTTGGGCATTTTAATCCTAAATTTTACTGATTTAATTTAGACTGACAGTCATCAGAATGGCAAGATGCTATAATCTCCCCTGGAATGATTTTACCATCATTAAAGGAGTAGTAAGTAACATGTCTTACCCTGTAAAATCTCCCACCTCCGTGGGGCTGGTCTCCACCAAGGTGATCCTGCTGCAGTGCACCACCCCGAGAATTGGCATCAGGAAGCGTCTGCCCTCTCCTGGCCACCTGGGAGGAGACTCTAGGTAGGGCATTAGTGATGGATCCGCAGGATTCTCCACAATAGATAAAAGAATATTTGGTAGGGTTAAGTTTGATACTTATCTCACAGCTTGGGTTCAGGGAAGAAGCTTTTATTTCGGGAATCAAAACATCTTGATGGATTAGAGCATCACACAAACATCAGATTATATAAATCAAATATAAAAATAATCACTTCATTTTAATTGGAATTAGGAGTGCACTGAAGGCAGACGCCTTCTATTTCTGTGCAATGCTATTTCGAAAAATCCCAGTGGTTATTTAAGTTGACATTTTGTTGGGAAATAAGAAGGGATCCAGTCTTGCTCGTATTCCACTTTAAGGGGTAGAAAACCGTATGAATCATTTTTTCTTTTATGTGAACTATGATTTTTGGAGGTCAAGAGCTTTATCAATCCATGTAGATTTGAGAGTCAAGTTTCACACCATGCTCATGAATCAAGATATAAATTGCTCTGTGAAAACTCAGTGAATTAATTAATTAGTCACTTACACTTAAGAACATGCCCTGCACAATTATAGATTGTAGGGTATTACATTTTAATTATACTTCTTCAAGATTTCATTTACAGGCCAAATTCTGATTTTGTGACATAGCTTGTAAAAAAGGTTCCCCCAGAATAATTTCAATTGCAATATGGGATTTGATGTATTCTTGGGGCATATATCTATATGCACTGGTTTATTGAATTTTTCAGTTTGTCTTTTCAAGGCCAGGTAAAGGTAGGGATATCAACAGCTCTAGGCAACTCCACCATGTAAGCTCTTCATGCTAAAACATTCACTGTATCTTCTATCTTGTATTTTAATGCTATTTACTCTGCTTCTCTTCTTGATCTGGCAACTTATTAAGGGGTACACTTATATCACACAATCAACGTTATTAGATATGTGCCTCCCCCACCCCCCACCGCTGGCACTTGTGTCTGCAAAAATATACATTAAAATGTGGCAATTTTGTTGTTGTCTGTGTTTAATTTTTACTGGTTCCAACTGACTGTAGCTAATAGGGAAATCTCTTTAAAAGAAGATTGAGTGAAAGCAGAGTACTTTTCCAAAGAGAAGGACCTGATTACCTAAGAGGGTATTGGAGCAGCTGCACAGAGTGGAGGCAGAGTGTGCAAGATGGAACTGCCTATGGTCAATCAGTGTCCTTACCAGCCCTAGGCCTTTGAAGGACTGAATAAATGTGAGTACCTAAACCCCAGGATTATGTAGACATTGTGCCTATGAATTAATTAAATCCCAGATAGCATTTAAACGTATTCTGGGAGCTCTGTTTAAAAGCTATAGTAGTGCATGTGAGAATATAGTGCAAGGGTTATGTGCTGTGTGTTTTATAATAAAATCAAACTCTAGACAGCTTAATAGTAGTATATTTCTCTTGCAATTTGGGATCTCTGGAAGCTTTGGACATCTTAAATTGAACATTGAACACCAAAACCTATGATTGATGTCTTCCATAATAAATACAGTAATTCAAATATTTTCTTTAATTTACACATTTAACTTGGGTCCTGCTATGAGGTGAACCTAATTCTTTGAAAGTAGAGAGTGAGTTAGGCTCAACGTTACCAGTATTCCAAAAGCAACACAAATACAGAGAAACCAGAGTTTTGACAGTTGTTTGCAACAAATCCCACATCACAGAGGCAGACAAGCAGGGTCTGTCCCCAAGCTAGGAGCCAATAGTTTGTCATATAACTGGCCTCATCACGGGTTGGGTGGTAACTGCCCAATGCTAATAGTGCTACCGCAACTAGGTCTGGTGCAATTTGTGCCGGATAACGAGTTGCGGGGGGCAGTAAATCCCCATTGGGTCCGAGCTGGAGGTAAGAATAAAATGTACCGCCCAATTTGTGATTGGGCCAGCCTTTAAATGCAGCAGTAATACCGTTACTGCCACATTTAAGGGCTCAGGCCCCACTGGTGATGAGGCCCATAGTGTCAACATTTTAAATTAATTGAAATCAGTCCAAGTATTAAGAATCACATTTGTTGTGTATTTGCAGTAGATTCTTTTGCTTTACATTCGATTCTAATAACTGCTTCACCATTTGATTTTTGGGTGGTAAGTGGGTTTAAAATCTTAATTCTCTGCTGTAGATTGTTTGATTCAATTCTCTGTGAATCCATCAATATTAAGCATTGTGCCTATATTTAGAGAAAAGCAAATAGCTTACATTGCTTTAAATTAAAGTGGTGGGGAAGAAAAACATGAGTATTTGGATGACATCTTATTTGATCAAATAGATTGTTATTGCAAACCAGATTTTCTCGTCTCAAAGTGAGGGTTGTATTGTTTTATGCTACCATTATTAAATGAAGGGTTTTAAGAGATGAGAACATTTAAAACTCAATGGTTATATTTGTTATTCGCAATGATATTTGTTAGGTATATTTTACTTTTTATGTGACATCCCCTTCACATGTGAGTCCCCCAGCACTTTTTGCTGGACTACTGCATTGGTTGTCAGTTCTCCACAGTATGGTGAAGTTGGCTATACAGGGGTAATTGTCAAGTGTATTTTGAGTATTGATTTGACACTACATGGTGGTATAAACAGGGGATGTTAACAAGATAAAGCAGATTATGATGGCAAGCATGCATGCAAGAAGATTACAGAGTGAGAATGTGATTTCAGTTCTAATTTTTTGAAACTGCATACCCTTTCCGAGAATTGGTAGCGATATTCTTGTGATGAATTCTACTCACAGCTACATTCTTGTATCCATGTTTTAGCTGACTACAAAACTTAGAGCAACTTTGAAGAAAACAAAAGCAAAATGATTCATTCAAGAGCTCAGAAAAATTAAACAGGGACATATGAAATTAGGAAAAATATGGGGGAACGGTATAAAAAACAAATAAGAATTGAAAAGTCACTATTACGACAATTACATCAGGCTAATAATTTGCAAAAATAAATGTTTAGGATCATTGAAGAACATAATACACCCCAGCAACATCAACAGATACTAGTCCTTAACAAATTTCATGTGATCAACTTCTATCAAAAGTGTCAGATTTGCAATAAACCTCCCTTCCTTCCTCCTCACCTTTATCGTCTAGGTCGTCTTCTTGTGGTGCTGTCTTTCTTCGTCTGCGTATTTCCTTGGTTTTCTTCTTATCGTGTAAATAAGGTCGGTCTCTGCTGGAAGCCACGCCGTCGGGAGGTAAACCCCCAACCGCGGGGCTCCCCGGGAGACCGTCCTCCAACAGGGAAAAAGCCTCCTGGCTGAAAAAACCCTGTATTGGATCCTTATGGATGTTTCACAAGAATGGCTTCGTTCAAGGTACGTAGTCCACACGAGGAGGATGAGAGTGTGAGAGAGAGACGGAGTAGCTTGGAGATGCAATGGAGAAAGGAAACAAAACAGGTAAGGAATACGGAACAGCAGAGCGGAGGGAGACAAGGTAATGGAGAGCGGAGAAGCCGGAGCTGCAGAATGTGCCTCATGCGAGGAGGACACAACACGGAAAGCAACGGAACGGGAAACGAAGGTAAGAACAAAAAGAAAACAGAAGTAAGTACGCTCGAAGAGGCGAGAGAGCAGAACAGTAGGCAGCGATCGAAGGGACGATCGCGGGAGAGAAAGACAGAAAAGATAACAATGGAGCGTTAGCTCTGAGAGTGAAAGTTACTAGCGTTGGCAGGACGGTGAAAAGACCAAAGGTGCAACGCATCCGAACGCCAGCAATTCCTCCAGTATAAACAATGGGCAGCCATTTTGAAAAACACTAGACCGCTCACAGGAGAAAGTAGTGTAACGTGAAGGCACTTTCAATGGAGTCTCCAGGAATGCCACAACTTCCATCGGGGAAGCATGACAAAAAGAGCCAGAAAAAACATATTGAAATTAAATCTCAAGAACTTACTTCTGACTTCATTTGTTCTTGGGATACAGAATGCACCCAGGTTCCTTTAAGTCTCTTTAGGTTACCCATGCCTCATCAGCAGAATATGCCAAATTATACACAAGTGCTAAAAACTGTAGTTAAAATTTGGAAGTATGTCTACCAGCAATGTTTAAAAATGTGGCTCTGTCTAATATGTAGCTCTACCTCTTAATGAGTTTGACAACTCATTACGATCAGGTCTAGTTCCAGAAACGTTAAATAATACTCTGATCTCTCTATTGCTAAGAAAGAACTGGCTAAGATGCTCAGAATTTGAACAGATTTAGGCCAATTTCAAATTGACAATTTGCTATTTGGATACTGAATCAAACTTTTATTTCAGGTTAACCAGTATGCTTTCTGACTAGGATAGAATACTGAGTAGGTCCTGCCTTTTATCTTGAATGATCTAAGACAGCAGGCAGATGATAATCGAAGCATTGACCTGATGATGTTGGCGGGACAACTAACAGCCGTGTCCCTGCCTTCACTAATTGTCATTTTGCAGGCAGGCATGTGGGGTGCCACAGATTCCTTCATTACTCCCAGAATTGTTTTTAACATTTATAAGTACCTTCTTCTCATCCTGATTAAACACTTTGGTATCAAATGCTATAATTGCACAGATGATACACAACGCTTCTTCAGAATAAAGGGATCTAATTCTTCCTAGAACACTACCTGCTATTCAGCGATGGATGCATGCCAACCTAGAGTAAAGATGTGCTGTTCAAAAACTGAAATCTGATCTGCTGGTTCAGGTCAACATTTTCATAACCCATCTTTTGGGCCAGTCGAACTAGCAACCTGCCTGGAGCTGGTGCAGGAAGTCCAGAATTGGGGTGTTATATCTGACCAAAAGCTGCTGTTATATGCTAAGACTTCTTCTGCCTTCATTTTTTGAAACATGTCTTTCCATTAATATTGTATCCAATGCAATAAAACCTCAGCTTTAGTAGCCTTGGTGATGTCCAAAATAATGATGCCACTGCATTGTATCTCAGACTCCTGGCCTATTCTTTGAAGAGATTGCAATGTCGCAAAACGTGGTAACTAGGTAACTCATGCAAATCCAGTAGAACATCACTATTACACCAGCTTTGCAGGAATACACTTGCTCCCGTCAACGGCAAGGGTTGAATTCAAGTCGATTTGCATTTTTCATAAGATCTGCCTTGTTTATACATATGTCCAAAGCTCACATCTTTTTCACCATAAAATTGCTCCTTATCATCCTTCATGCAATTTAAGACCAGCATACTAAGCATTGTCTGGCACTTGTTTTTGTCAGACAACTTGGACTGAGTTTAGAGCATCTAGATCTACATTTGAGGAATTAATTACCCAAACATATTTGTGAAATCAAAAACTTTAGAATCCTTGAGCATAAATCAAAACACACCTCTTCAGTATCAATCTTTTAAATTACACTTGTTTTTTTATGCATGGCCATTACTGGTACATAAGCAGACTACAATAGCATATGTTATGTTATAATATGACATAACATAGAGGTTATCAGAATTTTCAGAATGTCAGTGTATAAAAGGGAGTTATATAATATATCTATATTTCATAAACCCTGCAATGAGGTCTGCAGAGCACTGTGCGGGGGAACACATGAACACCATGATGAAGGATGCTAGGAGCACCATGAATGGCAATGAAAACCTGCACCTGGATGCAAGAGGTGTGGCCATCTCTAACATTCATGTTACCTGTAACCTGACGAAATAATACACCAAACTGTTTATTTTCAATTTTGAGTGCAAAACCTCTTCTCAAACATCTCACAGATGAGTGAATAATCTTGGGAATTGTTTAGGAGGAGTATCTACCTGGTTACATTTTGTCAAAAAAGCTCTAATTTTCCTGATGTAAAATGAATCATGTTGCCCCTCAAAAAGCCTGCAAATGACAATGTTAGTTGATAAGGGCATACTGAAGTGAACCCACAGCGACCATTTTTAAAACATGTCCTAAATTGTGAAACTAAACTCATACTTTAAGAAAAACATATGTCGCAGAGTTCAAGGGGTCTGCAAGGAAAATTAGCAATCTCGCCATTTTTGTTCTTTTATCTCCCTTAATTATATGTATTGTATTGTTTATTTATATAGCGCCTACACACAGGACAGTGTATCATAGTGCTCAAGGAGGGTGGGAGCAAGGGGAAAAACAACAGTCGCTCAGAGCCCTTGAATTTCTGAGACGATAACAGTCTGCACAGGCAGAGTAAGTGCGTAAAATACATTTACGGTTGAGACACAGCAAATAGGCCGGACGGCGATTCTGCAGTTTTACAAGTGCAATTAAGGGGAGAAGACAGGGGAGAACAGACAGACGATCTTCAGGCAAGTGAATTTGGATCGTGCAAGTGCATAGAGGGTAACATGGGGGGGTCCAAGTGCACCCAGTTGGTGGAGACTGGGGTAAGTGCAGAGAGAGCCACTCTCTCAGGTTATTGCTAAGTGCCTTGAAGGTGGTTGGGTGTAGGGCACTGAGGCAAGTGCGAGAGAGGACTGGCAGGGTCCCCGGGATATCATTGCATTGCATATCATTACATGAATGCAAGCCAATCACATTAAAATAACAAGACATATCATTATAATGGCGAAAGAGCCCTGTAGGTGATTGGATTTAGCAGGTTTGTTTTTTTGTTTATTTATTTGATATGGCGCACAAAACCCAGAGGTAACAGGGCGCAACAGAGAACAGGAAAATAAGATTACATAAAAGCTTAGTTGCAAGGTAAGGAACAGTTGAGTAGGGAGCAGAACATTACATTTTGTAGAATCTGTTGGGAGGGCATATAAACAAATATACATTCAGTATTTTACATTTCAGCAGGTCCGTTTATGTACATATATACAGTTAGGTTGGCTAGGGTCTGTTAGTGTGCATGGGCACTGTTCAGTCATGGGGATCGTTGGAGCATAGCCAGGTCAGACTGTTTCGCCTAAAGCTGTAGTAGGATTGGTTGGTTCTGATGTTGAGTGGGAGGGCATTCCAGTGTTGGGCTGCCATGACCGGAACCTACTGGAAGGTGTCATTGTTTCAAAGGTGGAGGAATTCTGGGCTCTAGGACATGGCCCATGATTTAGAGGATGGGGAAGTCCTAACATGTTACCTAGAACAGCTGAAAGACTGATTGAAAAGTTAAGTTTCCTTGCTCCATTTTGAACCACTAGGGTACCTTCTAGGTAAGGGTGATTTGTTCATCCTGTTTGATATTAAGGCACACTCTTGAAGCCTTGTTCTGTAATCATTGTCATTTTATGATATTGGGAGGTTAAATGCAGATTACATTCTTGAGTGAAGGCAATGGTAATTCTCACTCTTGGCCACCCTGTTGAACAGTAAGGGGTTTTGGGACTTTAGTAATAGAAAAATAAATGTTAAGATATGTGCTGCAAACTTTGTTTCTAAGGGCTGTTCCCAAATGCACACTATCAACTCTGGGTATCTTTAGTATGATCAAAAGGTATTACTGTCAACCTCTTGTGGCCTTCCATTAAACCAGGTCCTCTAAGAGGCTCACTGCTAGACACTCATGGTCAAAGGATGATGTATAGCCTCTCCCAGGTTTATTAGCAGCCTCCCGTGGCATTATGTTACATTACTATGCCATCATATGGTGCTTATTGACTACTGTAGTAATTTCAAAGTGCTGGTCCATGTCTGTGGTGTATTGTGCCCCTGCCTGGGGAGCCAGATGTTAATCTGCCCAGAAAGAGAGCAGGAGCAGGTGTGAAATAAGAGAGAGCAAAAGCACAGCAGACATAGGGAGGAGAGCATGCAGGGGGGAAATGCTGTATATGAGTGTGGATGCATGATAGTCCACTATACATGAACTATCTCCTAGAGAGATGAGACACAGAAAGGTATGTGTTGGGTTAATATACACATTGAGATTTCAAAGCAGTTTTAGAAGAATGTTTACATTTTAGAGATTTAGTAGTCTTTGGTGGGTGAAGGCCTTGAGGGCATACTCAGGCTACATGGGCAGACATGTAGGCTTACACAACATACAGAGAGGATTTATGGCATCACAGGTAAGATCCTGAATAGTAATTCTGGGGCTGCCAAGCTGACTCCGAAAGGTGGCAAATACCAAGAATAGGATTTGTGACAAAGTCAATGTTTGGGAGTAACAAAAGGCAGGGGAGTGGGATAGTCAGAATTAATCAGGTAAAATAGGATTATCCCAGGCCCATAGATGAAAAGGCACATGATGACTGTACATTCACATCTGGGGAAGGGTCGTTGGTCAATCAGGTGGCTGGAACAGCGGGCGAGAATATACATTCTCAGCCCACTGTTCCAGCCACCTGAGGCCTTTCCCCGGGTAGCACCATTTTATTTTTTTGTGGGGACACAACAGGGAGCTTCTCCCTGTTGCCTCCCCACCCTGTCAACCACTCAAACAAACAAAACCTCTCCCGACCTCCTCCCTCCATCCAGACTTAGCTGCGGGACCAGAGCTTTGAGCTCCGGTTTGCTGCGCCTCCCGCTCTGACCGTCTTAGAAATGAAAAGTGGAATTAGTATTTTCTTCCATTTTTTTCCCCTCATGAAATTGCAAGCGACACGAATCTCCATTAAAGAAAAAAAGAAAGCTATTTGCACCCTGGATGAATCCCATGGTGCGAATGGTTTTCACGCCTCAGTGGGGGAGGGGCGGACATGGGCGGTAAGAGCCAAAGACCTGGCTTTGCTTTGGTCTATCATGGCTCGGGATGGCGTGCTGTTACCAGCCGTTTCCACCTCTCGGCTGGGCCATGAAAGGCATATTCTTTGTCCTTCTCAGTTGACTTATGAGATATTGCCTTAATGCAGAGAGCCAAATGTCAGTGAGATTTTGAAAAGTGTGTGCAGGTTCTGGCTAGCTATACACTGTCCTGCTTGCATGCATTGTCAAAAGGACTCTGAAGAGTGTTTAGAATACTAAGAAGTGTCACATTTCATTTAATTATGACAGGAAGTCACATCTCATCATACCTCTTGGAACATTTACAAGATCATTCAGTCTTCCTTCATGGATTCATTTGAAGCTCATCTAGGGGATTTCCATTGGGCCTACTAATCAATTAGTGCAAAAAAACTAGACACTGGTCTGGCACAGAGAGGACGCTGCACTGAGAAATACTGCATGTCGGCTACAGAGCCACTGACCAAATTTGAATAAGAGGAGACCTGCATCGGTGTCAGACAAGAGACACAGTGAGATTGTTGTTGCGATACCAGAGCAAAGTGGTTACAAAACCAACACTGCATAATGCACTGACCAGTCTATGGGAAGTGGACCAGTCCAAAGAGAGACAGTCCTGCTGTGTGTAGGAAAAAGTCCAAGCTGATGGAAGAACTCGACAATCCGGATCCGATGTGGGGATAGCAGAAGCAGAGGCAAGGCCAGGGCAGGTGTCCCCTAGAACAGATGTGGAAAAGAGAAAGGTCCCAAGCCCAAGATGCAGAGAAATGGGCAAGAGCGTGGAGCAAGAGTAAGACCATACAATAGCAAGCCAGAGGAATAAGAGACCTGGCTCACACACCAGGAAGAGCTATTCGACCAGAGCATCAACAAGCGGCCTGCTTGCATGAACCAGAGAGGATGCACCCACAGAGAAAGAAGAACCAGACGAGAAAGCGAGACGGAGACCAAGCTCAAGAAGGAGAGACAGGAAAGATACAGGAAAGTGTCACAAAATAGAAACCAGTTAGCAAGATTGATCCAATCTCGAAAAAAGTATGTTTCATTAGTACATCTTGATATGTTACTTTTGTGTTAGCGCATTGTGGGGACCCCCTGTCACACACGTAAATCAAGTTGAGAAACCACCAAGAATTTTGCCAGAATCAGGACCACCATTGATGAAGTTGCATCCTATCCATTACCCTGGCCTGCTATAATGTAAAAATGGGATATAGAACTCTGAGGGAAATACCTAAACTGTTCTGTGGGAAGAAAATAGTAGGCTGCCCTGACAAAGAATGTGAATGATCAGAAAACTGTAATTATACTGCCAGTATAGTGAGCTGATATTGTATGCAATGTTCAAACAAAATAACAAAAAAGTGCATAATTAAGCACTCTTAAATAGAATGTTTTTTTTTTCTCTGTACTTTAAAGTACATGCAAAATATATTCAGGTGAGCACAGTGTCCTCAGGCCATGCTGAAATAGGTTGCCCTCAATACAAGTTTTATGCATGTTTTTCTATTATTTGAGATGAGCACTGTGACAAATTGGATTCTGCTCTGCAGGAGTACAGGGATGAGTAGAGGTGAAAGTGCCCACTCAGCCCTCACACTTCTACAAACCAAGAGCCAATGCAATCTTAAAGGTAAAAGAGGCAGAGTTAAGAGATATGGTAACGTGGGCCAAGAGAAGGCCTAAATGCCGACATTACTTTATTTAAGAGTTTATCGGACCACTACCATGGGTTACTTATGGTCATCGTAATTTCGGTACGGGGGAAGTATCTTAAATGCTGCACCGGAAGAGATTTTGCTGTCATTGCGGCTGTTTAGTGAGCATCTGTGTCCTTTGAGCCTGCTCTGTGTCACTGGTAGAGCAGGCACTGCAGATCTGGCAACTGATGTAGCAGGGCACAAGTACACTATGGACCTCATTAGGAGGAAGGCGGTAGAGGGTTAACAGCGCTGGTAGAGCTGCCGGCGCCATTAACCCTCTACCGCCTCATTACGAGGTCTGCTCACGGGTCCTGCAAAGGACGTATGGTAAAACTAGGCGTCCTTAGCGGGACCCGCTAGCAGACCAGGATGCTAACAACGGGCCTGTCATTAACGGGCACGTTGTTAGCATCCTCCCCATTCCCATTTGAGCCCTATATGGGCTCAAATGGGAATGGGGATGTACCGGGTCCGGGTTCCAGGAAAGGGAATTACCAGGCCCTCCAAGGTCAGAATGGCCCGGTAATTCCTCATTCCTGGAACCCGGACCCGGTACCCGGTATGGGGATAGCCATGCCGCTAAAAGCGTCATGGCGTCCTCCATACTCGTAATGAGCCATATGTTTTTGGCATGGAGATTACGAAAGCAGAACCTGATCAGCAGATTACCTTTTTGGAGATGGAATTACCTGCATCATTTTATTTATTATTAAAAATCAAAAAAGCCAGGGCTTTGCAAACTTGCCAGATGACAATTCCTCACAAGCACTTCATCAGCCCTAGATGTCTTTATGTGTATTCTCTTTTTTTCTTGGGTGCATATTTAGTTGTTTTAGTTCCAATTGGCTTTGCCTATCTGACATAGATTGTTTGTGGACAGAATTTCTTTAAAGGATGCATATGTGCATTTTTGATTGTCGTAGAGCGTGGTTTGGCATCAAACCCCCTCTTCTCCCAAGGGTGAAAGATGAAAGATATGTGTAACACCTGTACATTACTAACTATCACCGCATTTGGCTTTCTCAGCAAAAGAAACAAGGAGAGTGTAACCCACATAAAATTTTAGCAGAGGTTGCCAATCCGCTTTACTTTTCTTTTCTTTTCACAAGGACACTAATTAGAGGGTCAGAGGGTTACTTACACATTAAATATTAACTTCCAAAAGAACAATGAGCAGGCCCTGCCTAATGGTGGTATAAAATCCTCACAGCTTCTCTGAGACAAATATGGTGGGGGTCTTACTAAAGTAGGAGGCTAGTTAGTTGAACCTTGGTGCCTGGATGTCATGGAAAATGACATTCAGGCACAAGTGGTGCTACATTCCAGCCCTTACAGAGTGTGTGAGCTTAAGTTTTCCAGCTCTCCTGATAGAAACAGATTCAAGGTGTATTGCACTTGTGTCACCTAGCGGGAGCCTACAATGTAGGGTAAAGAGTGAGTCTTCACAAAACCCTAGACAAAGGCTCGCCACTTGTGGGGGCACATGGGACCACTTCCATGTAGCATGAGGAGGGGTCCAGGCAGTGCTTCTGATTCGATTTGGAAGTGGGAGTATTTTACTCCCTATGTTTTAAAGTTGGGAGCAAAATGATTTTTTAGGGAGTAAAAATGTAAGCACAATTCCCAATGACAGTATTTTACAAGCAAGTAAAAATATGTGTTAACTGGAAAACGGAAATACTTTTGCAATAATTATTCCTTTGCACCTGGCTATTCATGTACATTAAAAGATAAATGTTTACTTCTTCCAATCAGGCAGTTAAAATAATAGTTTCTTCATGTGGTACTACGTGCATTACTAGTCCAAACATATCCATGGAACTATGAGGCTGAAAGCAGGGGTTCGAGATTCCACATGTCTCTTTTCTATTTTTGTACTCCCTATTTAAATTTTTTGGGAGTATTTGCCAATTTGTAGGGAGTAAAAGTGTCCGATACACCCCTTATCTGTAGGGCTGGGTCCATGTAACATCCTGTCCTCCGACAAGACAAATTGAGGCCCGGACCCCTCTGGCATGTGTGCAAGCTACCCAGGAGAGACCAGACCCTACAATAGTGAGAGCAGACGGAGTCGAACTCTACAGGGAAGAAGAGGTGCCCAAAACAAACGTAGGGGTTACTGGGAGATTCCCTAGATAGTGATCTAGGTACTAACATGTGTAGCATCCACAGACCTACAGATCTGGACATCTAAATACCATTGTATGACCCTGTAATTCAGGTTGTGCTGGCTGAGGGTCGAGATGCGTTGGGCAATAGTCAGGCCATATGTGGGTGAGGGATGTATTCCTAAGTAGGTGAACCTAGCGCCTCTAAAATTAGGGCCAGCAAGGCACTATGTAGTTCCATATGTCAAACTTTCTCATGATACAGTTGTATGTGCACTCCCTTAAAGACAGATAGCTCGGTCATCCAGAAGAGATTCTTGATGTGTAATCATGGGCCACTGGGTTTTATATGTTAACTGAAGCAAATGTAGATGTCTAAGAAAAGCCCTCAGAATCAGTCCTGAGAGTGCGTTCTCAAGGTTACTATATGTGAAAAAAAATGTCTGCCGGGATCAGTTTAATACCAAATGAATTAAAGAGAATAAAAATAAAAATACTAAAATGAAAATATAAGAGACCAGGACATTAGCACTCACTTAAAGCTTTCATATGTCACTTGGTTTGTGTTTTATTACATAAAAAGTAGGTAGAAATAATCTGAAGGTAACTAATTATTTTGTTTAGTTGGTGGAAGTGAATTATATATATGATTAAAGAGCATAGGTTCCGTATCCTGAAATGCAAATATGCGACCCTTTATATGTGGCATTTCAAAATACAACTCGGTTTTGTGATTTAACCAGTATATTTGGAGCAGTGGCAAGCCTTCAAAAGATGCTAAAGGGTGGGAATGCGTGCAATGAATTTCAATAGTATACATAGATGGAAAATGTTCCACCCTATTCACCAGAACTGAGAAAAGAATGAGAGGTGGGAAACAGTGGGGAGGACTCACCTGCTCCTATAATTAGAAGGTTGAGCCTGACAACAGACATTTTTCATTGGCTATTGGTGCTACCTGGTACACCCCCAAGCTCCTCTCTGGCCCTCCATTCCCTTCCAAGTACACTTCCACCAAAATCAAGACAGACATGGTCATACTGGATTTTAGGGAGAATGGAGGGACTGCCCCCATGCCTTCCACTGGACCATTTACACCCATCGATTTAGGATAAAGACACAGAGGTGGGACATGGGTACCTTCCTAGGACACCTTGCAGCAGACCTTGTATTCAAGATTGCCTCTTACCAAGTGTTTTGCCTGAAAGACCCACGCATGCACTGGAAAAGAGAAAGGAACATTTGGAACAGATCCCCCAGCAGAGAGGGATTTTAATTAGCTATGGAGAAGACTTGAACCGCATTCAAGGGACAAACATAGTAAATGGGAGAAGAAATGTAACATCCTTTCAAATCTTCTTTGGATGTACAGGAACAGCACCATGAATATGTACCTACATAAGTCTCTGGAATGGATGACCTGACACAGACCCTCATCCAGTAGTCCATCTGATGTGAGCACTGTCCAGATGACATGAGAGGTTGCTTGATTGCAAGGGTCTCCCGGACTGGACTTTTGGCACAACCATAAACCACTGTGCAAGCCAAACTAGGAATTGTTCCTTTTCTGAGTGAAGAGTGGTAAACCACTAAGGAGCTCACATAAGCATGTTCAGACTGTGTTTTATTTTAAATTTGTCAGGATGGAAATTCTTTAATATTGTCAAAATAACATTTATTGAATACTGTCACTTGGTTAGCATGTTACTGTTACGTTGAACTTCCTTGAGTGAGTGGTGTAGAGCAAGGAGAGGGGGCTTGACTCTTTCCTTTGTTTTTATTTGTAATTGGTAATCTGATGAAGGACAGTACTTGAAATGTTATATACAGTGAAGCAGTAGAGTTGCTGCAACAGTTTTAAACCTATATTATGCTGTAGGCCCAATCCCTCAGGTTAGGCAATATAAGTACTCTTAAGCATGACTGGGAATTGACAGAATGTACAGAGTACCTCACCAACCATCAGGATGTGGTGAAGAGAAACTATGGGTGAGAATTAGGGGCTATGGCGAATGGCATGGGAATGTCCTTGAGACAGCGTGAAACTGAAATCGCAATTGTAGGAGCTCTTCCATACTACAACTCTAGGTCTAGCCTTCCTACTATCGTTAATGCACTGTGGGATTAATTTATTTATAGGGCTAGGGTACTAGTAGGCTAGCTGAAGGGGGCACTCTGTTGGCTTTGTGGTGTATCTGTGTGAGTTCAGGTGACAACCTTTCCAAGATTCGTAGCCCCTCCCAGCAGGTGATTGTGTGGTGTCCTTCCTTCTTATCAGCTGAGGACAGTAGGATGTATTTATTTTTATTTATTTATTACATTTATAATACGCCCAAACCCAGGGGTATTACGGCGTAGGTTACAATGTACTTTGTGTCTGGTTACAGGAGAATAAGGTTACAGTTACATTGAAATACATATAACATCAGAATTATTAACATTACTTAATAAATCACATGCTATGGTAGAGTCTAGGATAATATCCAGTCTAGTGGTATGCTATGCAGGCATTGTGTTGTTCTGCGTTAGTATTTGTTAAAGAGCCAAGTTTTCACATTGACATTAAGCGCCTGGATCTAGGAGTGACGCAGGGCAGTTCACTGCACCATTCCACAACCTGCTCTGGATGAGACATCACACATTTGATAACCTGAGGTAGAGCCGAGGCACAGGGCCTCATTATGACCCAGGCGCTAATGGGTTAACGGCGCCGTAAAAGGCTGCAGCGCCGTTAACCTATTAGCGCCTAATTACGAGGTCCCTTTGCGGGACCCGACCTTAACGGCTGGTGTAGACTAGCCGTTAAAGTAGGGACCCGCAAAGGGACCTTGGTGCTAATTACGTACTTAGCGCCTCCCCCATTCCCATTGAGCCCTATGGGGCAAAAATGGGAATGGGGAAGGGCCATGGAGGAAGGGGGAATTACCGCCCCGCCAACCTTGTAATGGGGTGGTAATTCCCCCTTTCTCCATGGCGGAGTCGGTAATTTACCGGCATGGACCATGGTGCTACTAGCACCATGGTCTTCCGCCAGGGTCGTAATGAGGCCCATAGACTTTGTGGTGGAAGAAAATGCAAAGTTAATGCATGCTATAAGATGGTATGCAGTGAAAAGTGTAATGCTGCTTTAAGAATCAAACTAATGTGATGATGCTATGTTAGTTAGGCCAAGCCACTACAATATTGCACTTGCCTGGTTAGTGAGATCACTCCATGTTTTCTGGGAACTGCTCACAATGCTGAACGTATTTCCGCTTGCACACCTAAGCAACAATTCTCTCGCAGCCTTATTCATGCTCAGGACAGTTAGGATATTTTCATGAACTTGCACCAGTTGTAACTGCTTTATAGTTGAAGCTGAATCAAGCTACCATATAACATGCACTAATGAGATGGTTCCCCCACAAAAGAGCAGAAGGAATGGCAGAGTGAAGATTAGAAGGAAGCCATGAGTTCACTCCCCAGAATTGTCTGTTGTTGTGCACACCTCTTTCATAGGATGTCATGTGTCTAGAATGGTAAATGAACTGCTGTTTTTGGGAGGGGCATGTTCGGGTTGCTACTTGCTTGTGGCAACATGCCCTGTTGATGTCTGTTTGCTCCCTTGTGACAGTAATATGGGAGGAACAGAACTCATGGGTCACTGCAGAGAGCGCTGATTTTTCTAAGCGGTCACCATGACCAGTGTTGACTCCACCAGCCTCTGAGCGCTAAAGCACAAGGCACTATGGGAAAGCAACACATACTTCCGTTATTGGACATCCCTTGTCTGTTCCCCTTGTGAGAATGAGTGCAAGCAGATCTAGAGAAGTGCCAGTCGTTGCTAAAGGGAGCCCAGCTAACTTCATGTTTGCACATTATTCTCCCCAAAAAGTTGCGTTTCTGGGTAAATGGCACTATTTTATTTGAGATGACCCAGCAAAACAGTTCCCAGAAATAGGCATTTTTGATCTTGAGCATGTGGTCCACTTATGAGTGACCCTAGAAATTAAGGGTTCGAAGGTCCACCAGCAACAGTGGTACTGTCTCATTGACTGCTACGCAGAATCAGAAAAAAGACAATCTGACTCCAAATCCTGTGCATTCAAAGACCACCAAGAGAAGCTTCAGGAACAGTTAAAAGAACTAAAAGGTGAACATTCAAATTGAAGAGTTTCTAAAAATAGGAAAGGTTATGAAAATTGGTACCCAGTCCTGCAAGAGGTGGCCACACTGAAAGAAACCCCCAAAGACATTTTTGAGTCATACAATCCCAACATTTTGCGCCCGTTCAGAGAATCAAACAGATTTCGTACTTCGCTTCAGCTCTGACTTCGGATCGGGTTGAGCAGAGTCTGATCTGAAGCCCAGATTCAAGCCTAAGCGAACCACCAGCATACAGCCAAGCCACACCTATGCAATCACTCTGTAGCTCAACGTAATTGCTATTGGCTATTGATACCTTACGGGACCAATGCCAGCTGTCCAACTTTTTCGGGTTCCGGTCAACTGGCATTTCTTTGACTTTGGAAGGTTTCCAAAACATGCCCCCTTAAAATGCCACTTCTGATTTTTCCTTAACACAGCTACCTGGCAGAGGAAATGCATTAGTTCCAGCACATGCACCATGGAGCGCTACAGACTTCTTTAACATAGTCCAACGGTTTCCTAAGAGTCGTGTTGACCCTGCTAAATTTCAAGAAGAATTGCAGGTTATTATAGATTTTATAAGCCCACACAGACCTTAACCAGTTATTGGGAACTGCTTTCCCACGTGACACATTCAGTCTGTAAAAACAAAAATGTAACTGGTCAATCTAAGAACATCCAGCTCAAGATTTAAAATCTTTTACTGATAGATTGGTTCAATCAATTTTAGATATCTGTCAAAAAAAGACTGATTGGTCCAAAATAAATGCATGTGAAACAGCAAAGTGTGGAAATCCTATGAACTACCTTCAAAAAACAAAAATTACTTCGATCATTATTCAGGAATTCTGAACATCACACGCAAGGCTCTGCAAGCCGTAGCGTCACAATGTGTCATGGGACTCCCATTCTAAAGTGGCGGGATGTATTAAATCAGTGCTTATCGATTGGAAAGGAAAGAATTTAATTAAAGTACTGGTCTCTGTGTAACATTTTCATGACAAAGCAGAAAGACAAAAAGAAAACACAGAAGCAAAATTAATGGCACTAAAAATACTGCAGCTTCAGCCCTCTCAGGGAAGGGAAGTGTACCGGGCAAATGCCAGTTTCCAAGGGAGAGTGCATGGAAGAGTAAGAGGAGATCCTGTTGACAAAGCCACGTTTTTTAAAGAAAGACTGCTATGCATCAATGATCAGTACAACCTCTCTGAAGAGTTTTGACGGTGGAAATCTGAATGATCAAGTCGTATGATAAATCAGTCTGCGCAACTTAACCAGTGGAATTTTCCCCAGACTCTCCCTCCACCCCACCATCAAATAAGTTGAACTTGAAATAGGACAGCCAGGGGGGTGTAAAATGATTGCCCTTTTATTAGTGCTTGATCCATCTGCCCCTTATGTTAATTGTGCTGTCAGTAGCAAAAATGTTGCATATTTGGTTGATACCAGAGCTTCACGCTCTGCATTGAAAGCTTCTGAATTTCTCCATGCTCTGTGTTCTGATGAAGTGATAAAAGCTGTTGGTGTTGGGGTTCCTCCTATACTCTACCCTGTTACTTGTCCTATAACTGTCACTATGAGTCCCATTTCCAAAGATCATGTTTTCCCGTTAAGCCCCCTGCACTCCTGTCAAACTATTTGATACAAATGTGTTGTGTAAGATGAACTGAGCAATGTATTGTTCCTTAGAAGGTATATTGCTTGATGTTCCCAGTCTCTGGTAATTGGAGGTTTTGGCTTTGCTAATTTGAAAATTGAACTACGGAATGACATTCCCTCTATGCAACAGGCACTGTTGGCCCATGTTCCTCCTAAATTATGGTCTACACATGCAAATGATTTGGGATGCATGCTAAATGTCGAGCCTGTGAAAATAACTTTGAACCCAGTCAAACCTCTCCCATGTGTTCTGCAATATCCCATTTCTATGCAAGTAGAACAAGGTATACGCCATGGTATTGAATCATTGCTTAAACAAGGAATTATTTTGTCCACTCGCACTTCGTGTGATACTCTGATTCTTATGATAACAAGGCAGATAAAGAAATTGTATTGTTTTGTTAAGATTTGTGCACCATTAATGCAGTGGTGCTACCTACTTTTTCACTTATTCTGAACCTTGCTACTAGTCTGTCCTGTATCTCTGGTATTGCCACTCATTCTTCAGTGGTTGACTTTTGGCCTGTGTCGCTGATGGCATGGAAATCATTCCTAGGCCTCAAAGAATGTACAAGAGGTTTTTGATTAAACATTTGTGGGCCCCACAGATGTTCCTCTCTCTCTTATCTCCAGTGAGATATCCTCCTTAGGCCAGGCATCCGTAATTCCAAGGTTAGTGTGATCGACCGGTAACCCCTACTGTATTATTGCTGCCTTTGATAATCTTGGCTATCTAGGTGTTGGCTATCTGAATTCCCTGAGATACTTCCTAACTTTCCCTACACTAAATGTAAGTTAGTCATGTAGTGGGGTTAGGGATTGTGCCTTGCACTCATCCTGTTGGATTTAAGCTAGTTTGCTCATGCTCATGTGTACTTCTCAGACGCTACTGTCATTGTCTCACCACCACCTTGCTCCACCCACCACTCTGCTGTTCCTCTGATGTAGCCCTCCTCCGAGGTCTACCCTCCACCCTTTGATGTAACTTCTCCTCCCACATTACTACACTACCTTCTTCTTACTACTACCTTCCTCCCACTACTACACTTCCCTTCCTATTGCACTTCTCCCACAACTGCACTCCTCCTCCCACTACTACACTCCTCCCTCCACAACATTGACACTTCAAATGGTTTGGAAATCTCCCTCGAATGAGAGGTTTTCAGAAGCGGACATATTTTGCGTTTTCCTGTTACGCCGTAATGCTGTTACGCTGTAACTCTGGTGCGGCTTGACGGGCTGTAGTGTGCAACGTAGAATTGCTAGATCCATTCCTTTAAAGAACTCGGAACTCAGAGTTTCTAGCGGCGCAGGTGCAGCACTGTCCCATGCCGTTTGCTTGCTGGTCCGGCATACCTGTGTTCAGTGTCGGGGCACCCTGAGCAGGGGGTGTGGTGCCTGCTATCCACCTACCAGATTTTGGAGCAATGGACAAAGGGTCCACCCATGCACTGGTAAGGTTGTAAGTAGTTGCCGACTACAGTCGGTTTATACAGTGTACAGTGTACAGTGTACAGAATACGTCCACCAAGGGTTCCTGTAGCTTTCTGTGGAAAATAAGGTTCCAGTTGTCTGTAAAAAAAAAGGTGAAGTGAAAGAGGAGGAGACTGCTACAGGAAGCAATAACACTCCATCTGCTATTCCTACTGCTGTTGAGAAGTTAAAAGAGGAGAAAAAAACACTGATTGCAATGAAGAATTCCACCAAAAAGGGTCTAAAAGGCAAGGTAAATTCACGGTCGGTGGAAAAAGTGGTTATCACAAAATTTCTAAAGCCTATAAAAACTGTGAAAGAATCCCTGGATCTGAGTAAAGGCATAACAACATCCCTTAATCCCACTGCACGCGAATTTGTTCCTAAAAACATCTATGAGACTGAGAGGAGTGATAACCCTGTGGTTCGAGTTGAGAGTAAATTTGTACCTAGAGGTGCTGGTAGATCAGAGAGAAGTAATATTCATCCAAGGGATGGGCTATCCCTTAAGGTTGTACAAAAGAAAGGTGTGAAGAACTTGTTCCCCATATTTCTAGCACTAGAAGAATGTAAGAGATTGGTGCATGAGAAAGTCAGGTATGAGAAAATAAAAGGGGGAAATGTGACCAAAAAACCTCTTGGTGCTCCAGCAAAGGTGGAGAAACAGGCAACCTCTGAAATGACACTCAAAATGTTATACTTTCTAGAAGTGGAAAGGAAATTTAAAGTGCATGAATTTCTTCCTCTCGATAGATCTTACGTATTGGCTCTATTTGAAGAAATTCAAAAATTGAACCTCGTAAAATCTAGTGATTTGGCTCAGGTTCAATTTATATGCCCATGGAAAATAGATATGGTGAGGCTGGGATTTAAATCAGAACTAATCAGAAATGTGGTACTGGCTGAAAGCCAGGCCTTTATAGAATTAGGATATGAGCTGTACACTTGGGAGGAGGGAGTGTGCAGTGATGAGAGTGATCATTTGAAGCAGGGTACACAACAACTACTGATGGTTAAAATGAATTGCGGAGATCAAAACCCCAGTAGGATGGCAAACTCGTAAGGTCCAAAAAGAATTGCTAGGTATAACTGATCATCAATCCTGAATACTTTGCATACGAAGAGTGGTGTGGCTGATTGTAGATTCTGAGGTAACAACTTTAAAATCTCGTCATGGAATACAAGGGGCTTCACCCATCTCTCATCTGCCTATTCTCTCTGGGGCTCTTCAGAATTCATAGCGTTACAGGAAACATGGATCTTAGATCAACCAATATTAGAAGGGTATTGCGTCTGCTATGAACTGGCGCGGAAAGGGGCCCTTTGGAGGCCTATTGAATGCAGTTCGTAATGACTGTAATTTGTTGATGGAAAAACTCCCAATGGAAGAAAAACATGTATCATCACATGTTTGTTTGATATTGAATGTCTATTTTAACTCCAATTCCGATGATCTAATCAAATTCTTAGCTACAATAGACTCCATGCTGGAGACATAGCTTACGGAAGATAGCAGCTATTTACTCCTAGGTGATTTGAATAATGAATGTTTACACGAGAAGTACCACCTGGGACAGAATGTAAATGTAGGGGAAGCCCGGGAAAGAGGGCGTATATGAAAAGATGTTTTGGAGAAACAGAGAAATACTAACCTCAATGAGATTTGCCCCATTTATTGAAGATATCCTGATGGGTTTTATTCCCTGTAACAGCCTTTCTGGATTTGGGAGAAAGAATAGACATCAACATGTCTTTGATCTCACAAGCCATAACAAAAAGAAAAATGATCACTGCCAGAGTAGGGCTACTAGGAAAATGGGAACTACAGGTTTCCCTCTTTAAAAAAAGGTTAAGCGTGAATATGACAACCAGGTAAGAGCAAAGCGACACTTGAAGTATCAGCATGATGCAGAGAGAATGCAGGCCTCTATGAACGCTAAAAATTACGTCTCTTTCTGGTGTCTAATAAAAGACAAGAGTCCACAGAGGTCATTGCAGGTTAATCTTGTTGCAGCTAATATCTGGGTTGACTTCTTCTCAAGACTCTATGGGGATGTTCCCCTCACAGTTGGGGGGCATAGAGAGGTCTCGAGATTGATCGTAATTGATTGGGACGGCCTCAGTATTATTTTGGAGGAAGTTCATTCAGCTCTCATGAAATCCAAGAACTCTAATGGGCCAAGACCGGATGGTCTGTCGAACCTTACTATAAAGTCTGATCCTGATCTGTGGTCATGCGTACTCCTTGAGGTATTTAATGTGAAAAATCAGCATATGATTCCCCTGAGAGAGGCTACTCTGATACTTATTTATAAGGCAGGTGATAGATGTGATCCAATTAATTACCAGGCCATATCTTTATTGGCCGGTTCATCTAAGATCTTTTGCTCTCTGTTGCTGAATTGCCTCTGTAGTGAAACAACGATACCAATGTGGAACAACATTTACCAGTCTGGCTTCTAAAAGGGTGTGAATGTCTCATTGAATTGTTTTACCTTCTCATTCCTGACGAGATAGGTGAAGGAGGAAGACAGATATTCAAAGCCTTTTTGGATATAATAAAGGAATTTTACTGTGTCAATCAAAGACTCTTGTGGTCCAAATTAAGGTCCCAAGGCTGTCCACCTCCTTTACTTGATATGCTGATGGCTTTACATGGAGAAGTAAGACTTGGAGCAAGATTGGATGCCACCAGGAATTGATTGGGTTGGATAAAAAGTGTGAGGGTCCTGCCTCAAGGGTTCTTTTTGGCCCCTTTCCTATTTAATGCCTATATAGCAGACCTGGGTGGCTCCTTGATACAGGTGAACATTCGTCCTCTGAAGCCTGGAAACTTGGCTATACCGTACCTATTATATGCAGATGACCTGGTTTACTGAATTATATTCAAGTAGGTCTTTAGAGAGTAAGCATTGAATTCATATTTTAAGAAGGTGGGTTTGGAGATTAATGAGGCCAAGTCCAGAATTCTTGTCCTAAATAAATTAAGAAAAATGGAGACTAAGACATTTCAGTGGTGGACTAATGACCTAAAACTAGAGCAAGTTCAAACTTTTAAATATAGTCTCTACTTGTAGTACTTTGAAACTCTATGAACAATGCTCAGTAACTAAGACAGCATTAATTCTGTCGTTACTACAGATAAAACAACTGAACAGAAAACGTGGATGGTTCTCCCTCCTCCTACTCTTAAAATTGTACAAGATTCCTACCTCTGTTATTCCTACACAGGCCTACTCCTCTTTCAAATGCCTCAACTGCAGGCTCTCTCTCTCCTAGCCATTCCCTTATTGTGGCTACTATCTACTCCTCACCTGGTCAGATCTTCTCCTTCCTCTCTGAGTGGGCGGACCTCTCCTCTTCCCTCCTGGTCTCGACCCCTGACCTCCTCCTTCTTGGAGACTTCAACATCCACCTGGATGCTTCCTGTCCTTCCTCTGTACTCTTTCGCAACCTTTACGACTCTTTCTCACTCTCTATCCTCCCCTCTGGCCCGACTCACTCTAGAGGGCATACTCTGGGTGTTCTGATCTCCCCAGACCTTCCCCTTTCTATCCCTCTCACCACTCCTCTCTCCGGGAGTGATCACTTTCTCCTTTCCTCCCAGCTCACCCTCTCTAACCCTTATGCCAAGCCAACTCCATCACTGCCACCCACCTTCTCGGTCATCTCGGTGACCCATGAAGAGCGTGTCAGTTGCGGCTTTCGGCACCACTTTCCCACCTCCCCTCCCCCTTTGGCTGACTCACACCCTGACACAGCCCTCTCCATGCTCCACTCTGCTATATCTGATACTCTCGATGTTCTTGACCCTGTCATAAGGATCCGCCTGAAGCCCAAAGCCAAGTGCAACTCCTGGTACAACTCACACCTCATCACCCTTAAACACAAATGCAGGGTGGCTGAGAGGAAATGGCGTGCTTCATGTACATCCTCTGACGAATTGGCCTGCCGCCTGCTCCAAAGGCAATACTGGCTCTAAGTCCTCACCAAGAAGAGAACTCACATCCAAGCCTGCATCTCTGCTGCATCTAACAACATGGCTGAACTCTTTACAATCTGCAAGGAACTGGCCAATCCTGCCGTGGTCTCTACCTCTCCTGTCCCTTCCCAGGCCCTCTGCACAGCACTGACTTCTCATTTCATCTCTAAAACTCAGGACATCCTGTTCTCTCTCTCCTCCTCTCTTCTTCCCTGCTCTTCCTCTAGCCCTTCCTCTGCCACCTCTCCTCCCTCCTTCTCTGCCTTTCCCCTGTTTTCCCTAGACAAGGTTTCTAGACAAGTCTGATCTATGAAAGTCTCGTCAAATCAGGTTCATCCCTGTTCCTCCAAAACCATCAAGGACCACATTGACTGCCTGGCTCCTGCCCCCGCATCCCCCGTAGCTTTTTTTTCCAGTGTGCTGCGGGGGTGTCCCCCGCAACACCCTGCTCATTATACCACACAGTATAGTGAGCAGGGTGTTGCAGGGGACACCCCTGAAGCCCCCGTTTTATTTATTTATTTATTTTCGAGTGTGCTGCATGGGTGTCCCCCGCAACACCCTGCTCACTATACCACACAGTATAGTTAGCAGGGTGTTGCAGGTGATACCCCCGCAACCCTCGCAGTCTTTTTTTGAAATATACTTACCTACAATGCTACCACCAAAGGTTCGAACTTTTGATGTTTGAACCTTTGGTGGTAGCATTTTTTGGACTTTTTGTACGGTCAGCCTTTTTTTCGGTCCGATCGTACAATTCCAATTGCCCACTTGTTTTCGGTTGCCACCACTGCTTTATTGCTTGAGAAAGCTGATATGTCGATCCAGAGACACCCTGTGAATGTAGCTGTCCAACATGGTGTACTTGATTTATTGTTAAAAGGAAAGGCAACATATTTGCAAATCTGGACAGGAATGTAAGAGAACCTCCTCCTATTAGCTGGAAATATTACTCTCAGCAGATATTATATTTTAAACCCTACATCTATGCCCCCGACCCCTTCTGATGGTGAACCCCATGACTGTTCTTGGGGTTGTTGAATATCTCATGAACCCTAGATCTGACTTAATAATGAACTAGTCAGAGTCTCTGCCAATTATTCAGTGTGTACTCCCGACAATGTTTTGGAAGCTTACAAATAACACAGGGTGAAATCAGCCCAGGTACCCACATTGATTACACTAACCTGTGCTTGTATCTTAGTTCGAAGAAATCTGACACGATTTACACAGATTCTAGGTACACTCAAAGAGTAGTGCATGATTTTGGTGTCCTCTCCTGGTGCCGCTATCTTCAATGATCTGTAAGTGTCTTCTTTATCGATCCCCTCTTCCCTGGCTATTGCCAAATGCAGAGGGCACGATACCTCACAGATGTTTACTGCAGCGGGCAATGACATGGCTGATAAATCAGCCCAAACTTCAGCCTTAACTGGGCCGCTGGCGCCTAATGATGTCCTTACCTGTGTTTCAGTTCAACAGTCACCGATTGCATCTCTTTCCAGTTTGACTGTGCTGCAAGTTCAAGACCTGGTGGATCATGCAGTTTTATGCAACCACCTCAGGTCGGCTGCCCATTTCTCGAGTGATGCCATAACCTGGGTTCTGTCCTTCCTAGCTAACCGTACAATGAGAGTCTTCTCCCCCTCAGCAGCTGCTGATCCCATACAAGTCTCCTGTGGCATACCTCAGGAATCATGTGTGTCTCCCACCATGTATAACATCTTTACTAAGCCCCTGTTTGACAAGTTGGACAGAATGGGTGTCACCTATATGAATTACGCAGATGACACCCAGATCCTCATTCCCCTTTTGGGTAACTTCTTGGAAGATTCGGCCTTAGTAAATAAGATATATATCCTCATTCAGGCATGGATGGCATCCCATGGCCTCTATCTGAACGACAAAAAAACAGAGCTACTGATCCTAGGTTCAGAGACAGCCATTAAAAAACTTAACCCCAGCTATGCCACCTTCAACATCGACAATAATATCATTAAAGTGATGCCTGCAGTGAAAACCTTAGGCTTCTACCTTGAGTCTTCACTTAACTTCAAGAAGCAAGTCAACTCACTAGCCTCATCAACAGCATATACTTGCAAATTGATCCGAGCTTGCAGACCATTTCTCTCTGAAACCTGCTGCATTACCCTAGACAACGCACTTATAATATCCAGATTGGATTACTGCAACGCCTTGTATGCAGGAGCCAATAAGTACATTATTGACAAAACGCAAAGACTCCAAAATAATGCCCTTAGATCAGCACTAAATTTCCCAAACAGAGATCACATCTCTACATTTAGAAGAGATGTCCGCTGGCTTAAGATCAAGGACAGGATTCTCCTTAAAACTCTCTCCCTCACGTCCAAATCTTTGAACAACATAGCGCCACCTTATCTCGCAGAAAGAATTAACAAGAAAATCGCTGCCGCACCATGAGATCCGCCAACGCCTACACTTTAGAGGTCCCTAGATTTAAACGCACTACTGCGGCCGGCTCTAGCTTCACGGTCATAGCCACCCAATCCTGGAATGCACTCCCTATAGATCTCAGAACAGACCAAACTTACTCCAGATTTAGACAGAAAGTCCTCACTTGGATACGGTCCAATGATGCCTAGGCCTTCCGACCTATCTACCTCTAACTTATACCTTGACTGTACATGCTACCTAATGCCTGCTAGGCCTTACCGCTTTCAATGTATCTGTTACTTTTGAACCACCCGAATGTAATCTTGGAATATCCATATGTGACCACTAGTTTTGCTATAAACTATATAGAAGTAACCCTGTTTATTTCCTGTATGTATGTACCCATCTACCTTTGTAACTAAGCTTTAAGTACCCTTTTAATGCTTGCGCCCAGCTACCCAAGGGTTTGGTGCGCTCTATCAAATAAACAAACAAACAATCAAACATAGAGCCAGAGTCTGAGAAGGTGCTGTAAGTCTGTAAGTTGCGTACTGATTCACTTTGGCGCTCCCCTGTTGGCCGCCTCATAGCTCCTAGAGTGGTACTATGTTATCTTGCCAGACTAGCGCATTCTATCAGGCACTCAGGTAAAGGGGCTGTGACTGAGATTGTGAAACGGAATTTACTCACCCAATAGTACCCAACTGTAGCTCAGAGATAGTGTAGTAATTGTCCTGTGTGTTTAGCTCATACTGACTTCATACACTTGCCTCAAGTGTTTGAATTAAAAATTCTGTCTTGTAGCTGTTTCTGCATGGGTAGACGTCTACCCCAGCCAAAGGTCAGATGAAGTTACTGTAGTGAAGAAGTTCCGGCTTGATTTTATACCACAATTATACCACGATTTGGGCTCCCTTTTATTATAAACAGTGACCGAGGGACCCATTTCACTGGTCAGGTTTTTAGAGAGATCTGCAAGGCCCTAAATATCTCTCAACAGTTTCACTGCACTTACCACCTCCAGTCCAGCAGGACAGTTGAATGCCATAACAGAGATCTTAAGATTGGAAGGTGTGCTAAGAGGCATGCCTCAAGTGGCGTGAAGCCTTACCCCTGTTGCATATGCGCACACACCTTCACAAGAAACATGGCCTGTCTCCTCAAGATGTCCTTAATGAACACCACTTAATGAACACCCTATGTGCATGGGTACTTACCCTCCATTGTCTTCGCAAAACCTAAATCTCTATCTGAATGATGACTTTTTAAAAATTACTTTAAGGCCCTCATAAAATCTATTTTTTTTCTTCTTGACTTGTCATTGTCATCCCTTGCAGCATGTGGACTATCTGTATGTGAAAGTGCAACAGCATACATCACAGCTGCAGCCCTAATGGCACGGTCTGTACATGGTTCTACACACAAGGCAGACAACTGTCAAGTACTTGGGACTTGTGTCCTGGGCTCATGCTTCCAGGGACAGGAGAGTACATCCGGCCACTGTCTCCTACCAGAATCATTTCTGTCAAACCGTTGCCTCTGGAATCGAGACCCCAGGAGCTGCTTCAATTTTGTCCATGTCAAATCCTTCAGTCGATTCTAGAACTAGGGTGGCTGACAATTCTACCACTTCTCTTTACCTGTATGCAGACATACTGAGGTAAAACCCACTGTTCATGTGAATGTTGTGGGGTTCCTCAGCAGGCATTTGAACCACAACAGGCTCAGAGTACTCCAGAGTAAAGGCTGATTCTAGCTTCCCAGAAAGTTCACAACCTTCTGTCACTGCTTTATCGATCCTGTCTCTCCCACTTTAGGGAGATATAACCTGTACCCATGCAAATGGATTGCCCAGAAGTGAGTGAAAAAAAGAAAGAAAGCAATATGGTTGCTACTTGAGTTTGCTATTGATTGATCCTTCTCTCAATGCCTCCTCCAGCCAACGAGGAACTGGAAGAACGTTTTTGGGAATGTTTCAGTGATATCCTGCCCAGAAATAGTTTGGGTCTCTTGCTACACCAAAGCTTCCGGTCTCTTTTCTGGTATTAGCAGTCTGCTTATCCTGATGCGAATATATGACTGCCTTTAAACCATACCTGACTCTTGAGCTCCAGGTATCTCTTTCTTATGTGAAAACTGTTTTATTGAATTTAACTGAAAGCTGTTTTTGTTGATCGAGATTGATTCATTTCCTGAACTGGCCCTTCTAAAAAAGGAACATTTCAACAGTGTTATGTTGTTCATAATCATCTGATTGGAACTGTCCCTGCGTGGGCTTTTCGATTTACCTTTAGGTCACAGGCTTGTAACATCTGAGTCATTATCACTACATGATCAAGTGTATATTATTTCTAGTTTTATCCTTTACCACTACTAATCTGACTTTCTACACAACCTCCACCCATCTCCTCCCACCTGCCATGAATTACAGGGCCCTGATACACACCCTTGCATCAGCAGCAAAAGTGCATTCCTCCATGCAACCTGGCAGTGCACCGGCATATAGAACATTTCTGATTGTTGGATCTATACTCACCTCAAAATTCGGCTTGTGGATTCCCTGTAGCCATTGTTCCCTTTAACTAGGGAGATGTATCCAGTGATCTTAGATTGGTTTTGCTCTACCTTGGTCTCAAACCCTGTATTGGTCGTCATTATTCCCAGGTTGGGTTTAGAGGCCTTCCAAATGTTCCCTCCCCTTATCAGCTTCCACAGAAACCTGCTTCAATTCACTAATCCGCTCCAGCTACAGGTCTCCTCTGCTACACCAACAAGGGATCTATATTAATGGGGGATAGTAGATGTTTATGACACCTTTCCAAAAGCACCAGTGTGACCATTAACAATGTCACTTTCTCCTTTGCTAAGGGATTTACTTTGTTTAATCTGGTAACACTACATACAAGGGGATTTACTTCATATGTGGCGTCAATTGTTTATTTCTGGGTGGCAATGAATTGGAGTTGGAGTTGTTGTAATTTGTAATTTGTTATGTATAACGTGCATAATACCCAGAGGTTTCTAAGCGTGGACCCAAGGATCGAACCTGTGTTGCTCCGCTTTGTCTTGCTTCCAAGACAGTGCCTTGCCCCTGGGCTATCCTCCCGAGACAGATACATGGGTTATAACATTCCTCCTATCTGTCATTTTTCCAATTTTCCCTCAGTCCCCTGACGGAAGAGAGAATATGGGTGGGAGAACTGCATTGATGGTATGGGATACATAATGCCCAGTTTGGGTGTCAAGATTACCAGATTAGACCCTCTAAACTATCCTTTCTGCTGGAAAGGATAGCCAATGATACCACTATGTACATTTTCCAGATCTCTCATGGACAGATAGCCATCCGTACTATCGTACGGCAAAATCAAATTGTGTTGGACACGATCCTGGCATCTCAAGAGGGCATTTGCGCTGTCTTTGGATCAAAATGTTGCACATTTATTCCTGATTATGGTAACAATCTCAGTGACATAATGTCCCACATATGTAAAACTGTGGTCACTCCATGAGGACAATACCTCTGTATTGGTCATTATGGTTCTAGTTGACAAGCTCCTTTGTTTACCTAGGAACGTCAATTTTGCATATTGATATTGATATTTTATTTGTATTGCGCTCATACACGTGTTTCAGAGTGTGACGAGGCAAGGGAGGGGAACAAAACAACGATCTTGCTAGGCCCAGTGACATAGTTGTTTTGGTATTTGTCATCCTGTTAGGAGTATAGGAGTATATGGTGTATTACTCCTGTTCAAAAATGTATTCTCCTGTTTACAAAAGAAGGCCACTGGAACCATGTGGGTTACCGAAACATTACTCCTCATAAAAACCTTGGAAGAGCTGCTAAACAGAGAATATGGAATGTATGATGTTTTGAATGAGACTAACAAGATGGTCTTATAAGGAGGGACTGTGGCAGAAAAAATACAGAGTCAATGCATGTTATAAGATGGTATGCATCGAATTGAAATGAAAAGTGCAAGGCTGTTTTCAGAATCAAACCAATACGAATACAGCCATGTTAGTTTGTCCAGGCCCATGCAATGCTACTCTGGCCTGGTGAGAGAGGCAACTCCACATTTTCTAGGGGATGATCTCTCTGCTGAGGTATTTCTGCTTGCCATACCTAAGAGGGGATTATCTTGCAGCATTACACATGCTCTGCACAGTTGGGCTATTTTTATGTACTTATACCATAATAGTTGGTCCAGTTGTAACTGGATGACACTATTTTGTAGTAAATACTAGATAAAGCTGCCATATATCATTTGTAATGAGACGCAGCTGCACATTTCACATGGGCCTCATCACAAAGTAATGACAAAGCTATGGTTTTTCCTTTGAAATTGTAAAATTAGCAAGAAGATGTGACTTCACTTCCCACAATTGTCTTAATGAGCACAGCTGTGCACGCTGCTGTCATAGGATTCAATGGGGTCATCAGGAGTTGGGCAGTGCAGTAAAAATGCGACGGTAACGCTATTACCACTGTATTACCACTCTGCCCAATCCTGAGTTTGGGTGGAAAGTGGGAGGTTTACCTGCAGCTTTTTGATGGAGGTAAAAACCTCCCTTTTCCACCCATTTTCACCACTATTAGCGTGGCACTAATTGGGCCGGCACTAATGGTGCCGAGAAAGCCCCATAGGGTTCAATGGACCCAATGGGAATGGGAAATTACTGCCACACCGCAACTTGGGATCCGGCACAAATTGCGCCAGACTTTGTTACGGTAACACTAATAGCATTGGGTGGTATCCTGGCGCATTTACCGCTGGGATACCGCCCAACTCATGAAGAAGCCTAGAAAGCTATAAGAACTGCTTTATTTTGGGAGGGTATGTTCAGTTTGGGATTTGTTTGTGGGTACCTGTCTGTTGATGTATGTTTTCTGCCTTCCGTCTTTGCTGCTTTCACCATTTAAGATGTTTATCAACCTACCTAAAATTGGAGTGTGTCTTAGTGGATTTTTTACTGTCAACTTGAATGCATTTGCCACATTGCCCTTTCTTAGCTAATGACACCTGCGATGTCACTTACGTTAGGCACCCCTGAATCCCGCCCACCAGTTCTTTGTCAAAACAGGATAGCGTGGGGTCAGCAAACGACTGACCCCAGCCTTAGAGAGACAGAGCCATCAAGCAATGTCGAGGACGCTTCATGATTTGCAATACAGCAGTTTTAATACTCTGACGCAGTCATTTATGCCTGGTATGAGAGTCCTGGCACAACCGCCCAGTGGTGTACATAAAGGGCACTGGTGTCTGGAATCTATGTCAGAAAAGAGCACCCCACTTGACATGTGTACCTCACCCACCATTGTAAATCAAGCTGAATCAGTCTGCCAATCATCATTGGCATGCAGTGTTGTCATGTATTTTAGCTGAACATGGGGTAGTGCATTTGGGAGGGATTAGCAGCATTACAAAACATATAGTCATATTTAATAATTATGCTAAGTGTACAAATGTGAAATTACAGACAGCATGTCAATAAAACGTGGAATTTGAATTGTACTCCTGTGCACAGATTAACAATTACAAATTACCTCTCATCTGTCTTCTGTGCAAGTACGGACTTTAGACCAAGATATCAGTTGTTTTGGAACACAGGGAGAATATAGTAAACAAAGAAGCTGGGCAGTGATCCAGTTCTAGTTTTGTTTGTGTAAATAATACCTGATATTCCAGTAATCTATAAACAATGTTCTAATGGACTACAGTGGACTACATTTCAGGTGGCTTCCGGGAAAGGCCGGGTGCGCATGAGGATTTAATTTATACAAATGCTCTGGCTTTTTGTTGATACAAATGCACAGGATTTTGTTCATACAGACGTTTGGGCTTTTGCAAAAACATCCCAGAGAAGTTATATAAAGTGAGGATGTGGGAAAGGTAGCGCAGAGCTGTTCGATCATCAGGAGATACTGTCAGAATGGGGACTGGAGGCAGAACTGAGCTGAGGTCTTAATAAGTTGGATACCTTACACCATTCTGGCTTATGGAGGAAGGAAGGGCTCAATGTTGCTCTTTTTTTCTGCCCTGGATTTTGCAGCATTGAAATTTGATTTTTTATAGGAGAAGCTCTAAATGCTTCCCTTTTCTGCTTTTTGAAAAAACTATTCCTTTTTAATTGAGCTATATAGGGAAGCACTGTTATCCACAGCAAATCAATCAATACCCATTGAACTATTTAATTCATATTTGGCCTATGTTTTGTCTCATGGTCAATTCAATTGACATAATATCTCTTTTACGGCTTTGCTATTGCCATTAAAGCCTGTGACAGGATTTCTTTGGTCATTTTTGCACTTGGATGTGATAGTGGATTGTGTGCATTTTTGTGTGATTTTTTAGATTGTACAAACCCAACAAGCCTTACACCAGCTATAGGCTCTCAGCTGTCCATCTCAAAGTGGACATTTGTAAATATGAGAGGTGTTTTACCCACTAGTCCTTTTTAAATTAGCTGTAAAGGGAAGCAGATCAATTCCCATTGAACTATTTAATTGAGATCTGTCGTAGGTTTTACCCGTTTGCCATTGATGTTTTGTGGATTTTGTGGATTTTTCTATGATTATTAGGATTGTACAAATCCCAAAAGTCTTCCTCCAGCTCTAGGCTTTCAGCCCACGGCTCTCTACCATCACAGAGGGCTGTTGTGAGTATGAGAGATGGTTTTATCAATTTTAATATCACATTGAAAAAGAGAAGAGGGAGGCCACCAGGGGGCGCGCAGGCAATGGCTGCCTGAACATACTGCTCTCCCCGAAGCCAGGCGTCTAGAGGGAAATGAGCCCCCCCCCGAGACCTCCCCGGCGGGCCCAACGCGGTGATTGGGACGGGTGAACCCTCTGGGCACCCCATGAGAGCAGGAGCGGAGTCCGACGATCCCAGGGTTCCCGAGATCAGGACCAGCAGGAGAAGGCGCGGCCTGGGCGGCCCCGACAACAGAGGAGAGACGAGGCCTTCCCGCACTGGCAAGAGGCCGGAGGCACTGCGAGCCCGGCAGCGGTTCGGGAGACGGGCTCCCTTCCCCTATCCCCCCCGCCGTCCAGGTCAGAGAGGCGACGGAGCAACGCCCCCGGCCCGGGAGACCGTCCCGGAGTGCTCGCTGTCGGAACCGCTCGAGCAAAGCGGGCCTGCGTGCAGACGTCCTCCGCCCCCATCAGGAGTCCCCGAGGCGGGCTGCCGCGGCCCTCGGGGCCCCAGAGGAGGGAGGTGAGGAGAGAGAGTGGCGGCGACGCGGGGAGTCCCTGACCCGCTCCCCCTCTGGCACGGGTGGGGAGATCCCCCGCACGCCCTGATTAAGCGCAGGGGGTCCCCGGACCGTGTCGGCCCCGGCCAGGAGGGTCCAGTGTTGGGCGCCCCTCCCCCCCCCACAGACAGAAGCACCGTCGCCAGAACTGGGGGTAGTTGGGGTGTGAGGCCCCTACCCATTGTTGGTGGGGCGTGTGCCTGCCCCCCCCACGGACAGAAGCACCGTCGCCAGAACTGGGGGTAGTTGGGGTGTGAGGCCCCTACCCATTGTTGGTGGGTCATGTGCCCACCCCCCCCCTACACCACGAAAGCCTTTAGGCTGGGCGTCGGGGTTACAGTGCCCTCCGCCCCCGCCAGCCCAGGCCACACACGACACCCTCCCACGGGGCAGCCAGGAGAAGCCCCAGACCATTGTGGCAGACTTCGAGCGGGGTGTGAGGCCCCCACCCAGGGATTGGTGGGGCGTGTGCCCGCCCCCCCCCCCAAGAAAATATTAGCCCCCAAGAAACAGCCAAGAATCATCCGATTCGCGAGTGGGGTGGCCTCGCTTGGCCTCCCCCCCTTGCACCCGCCCCCCTGGGGCGCCCCGGGAGGGAAACCGAGTACTGACCCGGAGTGGGCCCCCCACCCTCCGCCAGGGCGGCGGGAGTCGATACGGCGAGGTGCAGGTAAACACCAGATGAACTGGCGAGGAGCCTTACAGGGATACCGCTTCCAGGAGACCCCCAGAGGTAACAAGGGTACGAACCCCAAAAGAACTATGGCCCAATCCGAGGACGCGGCTCCCTCCTCGGCAGCAATGGAAAGAGGCTTCGCCTCGATCTTGCAGGAAATCAGGGACATGCGCTCCGATATAGCCCAGAAGTTTGAGAAAATGGACCAGAGGGTGGACAAGGTCGAGGATAGACTATTACAAGTGGAGGCCAACCAATCTTCATCAGCAGCCCAGGACATACAACTATGTATGAGGCTGGAGGCCCTGGAGAAGAGGGACGAGGAAAGGGCCCGACAGATGGACGATTTCGAAAACAGGGAGAGGCGGAACAACCTCAAAATCTTCGGGGTACCTGAAGCGGAGGGGGAGACGGAGAGGGACGTCACCCGAGTAGTGAGGGACATCATCACCCTCCTATTCGCAGAGGAGATGACAACCGAGCTCACATTTGACAGAGTGCATAGGGCAGGGGGCAGAGCGGGGGCCCCCCCGGTCAATTTTGGTCCGGTTCCACTATTACTCGGAGAAGACAAAGGTGCTGGAGGAGGCCCGAAAGACCAGAGAAATCACCTACAATAATGCCCAGGTCTCAATATATCAGGATCTCTCCGCCTACACGCTGGCCAAGCGCAGAATGTGCCGACCCCTTACGCTACTACTCAAAGAAAAGGGCGTGCGCTATAGATGGGGCTACCCCTTCTCCCTGAATTTTGAATACATGGACCAACGCTCAACCCTGATCATGGAAGAAGACATTCGGGGAGCTATTCAAGAGTACACAGTGGACCCGTACCCCTGGAGGGGACCGGTGGGACCAGAGAGCTTCAGAACAAATAGCCCCGGCCCGTCCGGAGAGAGGAGACGGCGAACCGGTGCAAGAAAATTTCGAAAAATGAACACTCCATCCCCAGCGAAAGCGGGAGAACGAAACGACCCCGAGGACTGAGAACGGGGGCAACCCGCTGAATCCGGGACGGATGTGCGCAGATTCGGAGACTCTACCACCACTATCGTCCCCACGAACAGCAAGTATAGGGGACATACGAACGGCTTACAGCCGGGGGGGAACATTGGGGGCTCAAGGGGATGAGCTTTATGCGTGAATTGCCTGGCCGAGGTGGGCAGGCTGGTGGTTCGGCCAAAAGCCAGCAATGATGGAACTAATTGGCTGGACGCCGGGGAGGGGGGTGGTGGGGTGTTTACGGGAGTTGGGGTTGTTCAGATATGGATGGGGTACGGGGGGCAGTTGGGGTGTTCTAAGCCCACCCGGGGGGGGACGCTCACCTGGTTCCCATGGGGGCGCTGGTCTAGTCTGGATTGCTGTGGCCTCTTCTAGCGTGATGCGCAGGACCCGGAACACCGATTGGACAGGACCTCCAAATCGTGCTTGCCTGGCCCGTAGGAATATCCTTCGTATGGTTTGGAAGGATGAACTCTCCATCCTGCTTCTGGTGCAGGGGCGCGTGTTCGTCCAGTTACTTCACTGGTTTTCAGAATGGCACTGGCAAAATCCACTTGACTTTCCTGAGCGATGCGCCGTAAGTATGAAAGTTCAAAGTTCAAGTGAGGCCCCCTTTATGTTGTCTTTCTAACCTGTGATCTGTCCTTTATTTCAGGTGCAGAATGAAGGCGATGCGTCGAGGGGTTAAACTTCCGAGGTGAGTAGTGATGAGGGCGATCCCTCTTAATGTCCTTATCATTCCCCAGAAATGTCTCTTGTCCTTTCCCCATAGGGGCCGGCGTACGGTACCTGCCAACAGGGCGGCGCCGACCCGAAATGTGGAAGAAAAGCCGGTAAGTATTATGGCTGTTAATCAGGCTTTCCTTCTGTGTTCCTTCTGCTCACCTTTTGTTTCTTCCTCTCTCCCCTAGGTGCAGAGATGTGGCGTCCGATGCTGACAGCCACGATGGAGCCGGGAGATGTCTCGAGGACAGGTGAGTGAAGCGTGGCGCTGCAGCGAGCAACGCAATGCTTTTAAATGGAAGTCTTTCTTCAGGGATGCTGGCGAGAAGATTCCGGATGCAGGTAAGAAGTTTGAAATAGTCCTTGGTTTTCACCTTTCTCTTCTCTTCCTTCCTTGCAGGTCTTCCAGGTTCGAGGCGGGCGTGGCTGGAGTCCAGGTGCAGGGGCAGACACGGTGAGCGTTAAGCTGCAGGAAGCAGAAGAACGCGAAGCATGAGCTGCTGTCTGGGCGTGGCTTAAATAGCCTCCAAAGAAGTCCCAGGTATGTATCCTTCCCCAACTAGGTATGTATCCTTCCCTGGCCACGCCCGAGTGAAAAAATAGTCCCTATGAAAAAATAGTCCCTTTCAGGTCTCAGGGAGGCCTGAAGCGTGCAGCATGGTCTGCATCAGGTAAGTGCACAAAACACCTCCCTTTATGAGCCTGGCGCCTATGGCACCAGGACTGATGTCCAACATGAGCCTGGCGCCAAAGGCACCAGGACTGAGTCCAAAGAGCCCCTATAAGGGGCCGCTGGGCTTTTACCCGAGAGCATGATGCCTGCTTCCGGGGGTGCTGGGCCTGGCCTGGTGCTTCGGGGGTAGGCATCATGACAGTAGGGGAAGGGAACAAAGGGGACCACAAAGTAGAACCAAGGGAGCACGCGAGGAAAAGAGTTACGAGGGCGTTGACCGAGAGGGAGGGAATCTGGGATTATGGCTGAGAGTCTGCCTGCCCTGGGAGTGGGCTCCCTTAATGTACGGGGCTTAAACACCCCCACAAAGAGATCCCTGGTCTGCAGAGAGTTTAGAAGGGCCACCCTCGACCTCCTCTTTTTGCAGGAAACTCACTGGCCATGGGGGAAGGAGCCCAAAATGCAGGGAGGAGGTATTGGGGAGGTCTTCAGTGCATCCCACAAAAATAAAAAGAGAGGGGTGGCCATCTTGGTGGCGAGGAATGTGGGGTTCGAGAAAGAGGCCGTGCTGAAAGACCCAGAGGGTCGCTACCTGCTGGTGCGGGGATCCCTGCAGGGGGCCCCACTTACCCTAGCCGTTGTCTACGGCCCAAATGAAGGCCAAATCCAGTTTTGGGAGGAGGTGAGGGACAAACTCAAAGGCTTTGTCCACGGGACGGTGGTGGTGGGGGGGGACTTTAACATGGTCTTAGACCCAACCAGGGACAGGAAACGAGCTGGTCCCCAGGCCCCCAGGGCATCTAATGAGATCACGGCACGTGGCTTCCAGAGGGTCAACTCGGATCTGGGCCTGGTAGACACGGTCCCGACCCCTAGAATGAACACCCCCCTCTTCACTTACTACTCATCTGTACACACGTCATTTTCCCGGTGGACGAGACCTTGTACCCATTTGTCACTGGCCATAGGGTTGACCCAGTCCCCTGGTCTGACCACGAGTCACCATAGCAAGAGGTGGGCTAAACGAACATAGGGGAGATGGAAGTGTAATGATTCCCTCCTGAAGGACGAGGTCCTAGCCCAGGAGGTACTTGACGCCATTGCAGATTTCTTTGAACTCAATGACAACGGTGAGGTGCGAACACACACCCTGTGGGGCGCCTTTAAGGCAACCCTACGGGGAGTCCTGATCAAATTGGGAGCCCAGAGGAAAAGGGAAAGGGAAGCCCAGGAACGGTATCTGAGGGGAAAAATCGCCCAACTCCAACAGGGAGGCCCCCCTAAGGAGCCCCTAGATCGTGACCGGGCGGCCGCCCTGGACGACTACAGGCTCCAACTAAAAGACCTCCTCCTCCACAAAACAGAGAGAAGCCTCCACCTGGTTAAACAAAAGTATGATGAAAAAGGGGACAGGGCGGACAGGATCTTAGCTTGGAGACTGAGGGAGGTACAGAGAAGCAGAATGGTGAAGGCAGTGACGAACGAGGTGGGGGAGCTGGGTTATGACACTCCCCACATTGGAGAGGCCTTCTGCCGATACTATGAAAGGCTATACTCGTCCGAATACAAGGGGGACGGGGGGAGATCGAGGAATTCCTAAACTCCATACAGATCCCGTCCCTGACCAGGGAGATGGGGGAGGGGTTGGAGGGTCCGGTGACCGAGGAGGAGGTGGAACACGCGATCAGTGCCATGAAGGTGGGCACTTCCCTGGGCGCAGATGGCTATTCAGTCTGCTTTTACAAAAGGTTTCGGTCGGCCCTTGCCCCCCACCTGGTTAAGGTGTTCAATGCGGTACTGGAGGGGGGTCCTCTCCCGGACTCCATGATGGAAGCAATCATCGTAGTGCTCCCCAAGGACGGCAGAGACCCCTCGGAGTGCTCCTCCTACTGCCCGATTTCCCTGCTGAATATTGATGTCAAGATCCTGGCCAAGGTTATTGGGAGCCGGATGGAGGGGATCCTGCCGAAGCTGGTCCACGGTGACCAAGTGGGGTTTGTTAGGGGGAGACAGGGCTCAGATAATATTTGTAAAACTATAGACTTGTTTCACTACGCCCAGGTGTCGGACCTAGACACGAGCATCCTTTCCCTGGACTCGGAAAAGGCATTCGACAGGGTTGAATGGAGGTTCATGGAACTCACCCTTCAGAAGATGGGCTTCGGGACACACATCAGGGACTGGGTGGCCGCGTTATACAGGGCCCCAAAGGCCAGAGTCCAAGTGAATGGTAGATTGTCAGACCCATTCCCCCTATCACGGGGAACAAGGCAGGGATGCCCACTCTCCCCGCTGATCTATGTCCTAACTATGGAGCCCCTGGCAATAGCAATCAGAACACACCCAGACATCAGGGGGATCAGGAGAGGTGATGTAGAATTTAAGCTCTCCCTGTTTGCGGACGATATCCTGGCCTACCTGGTGGACCCAAGATCCTCAATCCTCCCCCTCCTGTCCCTGCTGACCGCATTTGGGCGCTTTTCGGGCTTAAAGATTAATACATCTAAATCAGTCCTGCTCCCCATGAGAACTCAGGACCTGGGCCTGGACTCCCGGGACAGTCTGGGGGGGATAGCGGTGGGGAAGGCCTCTATTCGATACCTGGGGATCCTTCTATCCAGGGACCTATCCAATCTCGCCCCCGCTAACTATGATCCCGTTATGTCACAGGTCACCGCCGATTTAAGGAGATGGGGCTCCATGATCCTGTCCTGGTACGGCCGAATGACGGCAGTGAAAATGAACATACTTCCGCGCTTACTATACCTCTTCACTGCTCTCCCCACCAGCGTCCCCGACCAGACCTTTAGGGCCCTTCAGAACTCGGTGCGCGAGTTCGTATGGCAGGGCAGGACCCCGAGGACTGCGAAGGCCGTCCTTACCTTACCTAGAGGGGAGGGGAGGTTCAGGCTGCCTGACTTCCACCTTTACTTCCGTGCCGCCCAATTGCGCGTCCTCCTGGAACACATGAAGGAAGGGATGGGCACATACTGGTCGTACCTGGAGGACATGGATGCGCACCCATTCAAGGTACGCGACCTCCTATGGGCCCCACACAAATTCATCCCAAACAGACTCAAATCTCACCCAACACTGGGAGTTCTCTGGGCAATCTGGAGGGAGGGCCCCCAGACGGCACATCTGACATCATGGCCGTCCCCGATGTCATCCCTTTGGGGTCATCCCCTCAGATTGGGAAGCAGGGGGTTCCGTAACGCACAGCCCTGGTCAGACTCAGGGATGTAATGGGCTGGACAAATGTTTAAAGAGGGGGAATTCCTGCCATATGAAGATTTGAGGGACGCCCTCGGGCGGGAGTCAATCTCCATATTTGAGTACCTCCGCTTGAAGGGAATCTTATGTGATCAATCATGGGGCCAAAGTCTAAAGAGACAGATGACCCCCTTTGAGAAACTACTCGATACTGCGACCTCCAGGAAGGGGGCGGTATCTGCAATGTATAAAATTTTGAATACTTTTGACCTGGGGAGAAGGAGGGGGTTCCGCACTTTTTGGAACTAACTGGCTGGGGAAGAAATCTCGGAGGACTTCTGGTCGAGGATATTTAAAATAGCTTTCCACGGGAACTTGTTCACAGCGGACATGGAGCACAACTTTAAGATCCTACAGGGGTGACATAGAGACCCCGTCAAACTGTCAAAAATGTTTACGGGAATATCCCCCGCCTGCCCAAGGGGATGTGACCAGGTAGGCACGAGGGGCCACATGTGGTGGCACTGCCCGAAAGTGCAGGCATACTGGGAGAGCGTAAGGGGTTGGATCGCTGAAGTCACGGAGGAACTGCTTCCCCATAATCCCCTGACAGTGCTGCTGGGCCTTCCCCCAGAGGACACGGATGTATACAGATACCCGAGAATGTGGGAAACAATGCTGAGGGCTGGGAGGGTGGCCTTGGCCCAGAAATGGAAAAGCAAGAAGACCCCCGCAAAGGAGGACTGGCTACTAAAGGTTAAGAACATGTTTTTGATGGACAAATTAACGGCGATGATGAACAATGACATGAATTCCTTCCAGGCTAACTGGTACGGGGTGCAGCAGATCTGGGGATGGGAGGTCCATTGATTCTCCGGGAGGGAATATGGATGGAAAAGGGCGCCCACGGACCGGGGGACAGCGGACGACATACAGCCAAACATGCAGTCGAAATTTTCGCTCTTTCCCGAGCTCCGGTCACACAAAGTGTGCAACGCGTCTCCCCGTAAAGGGGGTTCTACTGGGACTAAGTTATTGGGGGGGAGGGTTTGTCTTCTTGGGAGGTTGAGGGGGGGTTCTTTTCCTTCTTTTCTTCCTTTTTTTTTTTTTTTTCTCTTCTTTTTTGGGCCTGTGACGTGTATACTCTTTGGTAAAGCTTTCAGCCCGTTTGTTATATTATGAAAATGTCAATAAAACAAAGTTTAAAAAAAGAAAAAGAGAAGAGGTATTGAGAGGCAGTCCAATTCATTAGGCTTTCTACTGAGAAATGATGAGTAGGATATAGTCTTTGAGAAAGCTTTTATGATTTTTAAGTTAAGTGATTCATTTGAAGTAGAGATATAGGCTAGAAAATTAGGGGAGTGCTTTCATTGATAACATCTCTCTTATCAAACGGGTTATGTGTTCTTACAGAGATAGTTGCAATGCATTTATATTATGTTGGTCTCTTGATAAAAAGAAATGCACTTTGTCTGAGTGTGTGAGAGCTTCCATTGAGGGCTCTTTATTGAGAATCAATACATGAAAATGATTGCATGTGTTTTTAGTGTGGTGCATCTATATAAACTACCTTATATTGTTTTACAGTATATTGTGTATGTGTTGATGAGGAAAGGGCGGTATGAGGTTTAACAAGTAGTCCCTCTATATATGACATGACATTAGTAAATCAGCCATGGGTAGAACAGTCAGGGTTGCAAGCCCACTACAGAGGTTTCTTGTCTATTCGCTCTTTGATGTGCAGTGACAAATATATGCATTTTGCTACCTCTATTCCTACCACAACACCTGCTGTGGAGGTCTAGCAAACTCCCTTTGGGGTGGAGGAAAGGAAAGGCTCTGGTGGTAGAGCAGATATAAATCATGACATTTGGTGACCATGAAGGGACTCCAACTGTGTAAACCACAATCCTACACCCGACTATATTCTCCCTAATTTGTTGCTGAGAAGGGGCTAAGAGGGTTGCTGCAGGCCTGGTGAAACAAAGAATGTCTAAAGTCTTAAAAGTATACTCTAGTGAAGAGTAGGGTATCTTTATTCAGCAAGTAATCGTAAGCAGTCTAGCTAAGTGTTACTAGTATGGCTAACCCATATGTTATTGTTCATATACCTGTAAATTGCCATGCAAAGTAACTATTTATTTATTTGTTTGTTCATAATGCGCCGGAGCCCGCAGGCATCAGGGCACAGAAGAAAGGAGAAGGAGTTAAGGTCAAGTACAGGAGCAAACCAATACAATGAGTTCATTCAAAAAGTACAATTTTCAAACATTTCCTAAACGTTGCATGGCTGCTATTCGCACTCAGGTCTTTAGGGAGGTTATTCCATACTTGTGCTGCCTGTGACTGGAAAGACATACCAAGGCCTTTCATCCGTTTACTCTTCGGGTCGACTGGGTGTATGGAATTGCCAGATCTAGTTGTTCTCTTGGGGCTAGAAACACTAATGGAATTTGCTTAATACCTCGGTGCTTGACCATAGAGACATTTATGCACCACTGTGCAAATCTTAAAGCGAATCCTGGCCTCCACTGGGAGCCAGTGCAGTTTTCTATGATGGACCGAAATGGGTTCCTGTCTGGGGATGTTTTTTACGATGTGCACAGCATTGTTTTGTAAAATCTGGAGTTTTCTCAAACTGTCTTTGTTTTCACCGGTTTACAGAGCACTACAGTAGTTTATTCTTGGCATAATCAGTGCGCGGACCAATATGATACAATTATGTTCTGAGACAAAGGGCTTCACCAACCTAAGTATTCTCAGGTGATATTGTGTTTTACTGGTGATGTTGTACACCTGCATGTCTGCGTGGAGGGATGTCTCAAGGGCCACTCCTAAGGTCTTGAACTTAGTGACTGTACTGACATGATGACTTTGAATTGTAATGCCTGAATACTTGCTGTCGAGTTTAGAACGTGCCTGAGAGGAGCCAGAAAAATGTTCAGTTCAGTCTTGGCAGAGTTCCAGCACATTCTGTTGATTGCCATACAACTTTGAATAGTTCCATAGATCAGAGAGATCCCCTCTGAATCTTTTTCATATTCTCCGCTAAAATCTATAATAAGCTAAGTATCGTCAGCATAATCAGAGAAGCGCACTCCTAATTTAACTAGGAGGTTGCATAACAGGTGAAAATTAACATTAAAGAGAGCCGGTGAGAGGCATGCGCCTTGCGGCACTCCATAACCCAATCTCTTTGGTTTGGATCGTGCTTCGCCCCATACAATTTTACACATTCTATTATGGAGAAAAGATTTGATCCAGGAGGCTGCTTCACTAGAACAGTCACCTATCTTCTTGAGATGGTCAATACGTTTTTCATGGTCAACAAGATCAAAGGCTGTTGAAAGAGATAATAGTATCAGCAGCCCAGCTTTACTGTTGTACATGATTTTGAGCATTTCCGTCTGCAAGTCCAACAAGGCACTTTCTGTGCCATGATGAGATCTGAAACCAGACTGCTTGGGATGGTAAACTTCAGATTTCTCCAAGTGTTTCTGCAGTAGTGTAGCCACTTTATCAACCACTTTCATCAGAAATGGCACGTTTGTAATAGGCCTGTAATTAGTGTAATTACACCTGACTTTTTCAATAGCGGGGTCACTGCTACATTTTTCAGTGAGTCCGTGATTAGATTTTCCCTGAACGTAGTATTGGTTAAACAGTCCACGAAGGGGAGGAATACCTCGTGGTTTTCAAGAATTACTTTGGATGGAAGAGTCTCACCTTCACAAGTGGTAGGTTGCATTTTATTTAGAGTTTTAACCAACGTTTCTTCAGAGATGTTTTGAAATGTGAATGTTTGTTTATGCTAATGTTTTATATCCTCCCGAGTCTGGACAGATGGTTCATACTCTGGATTAACCAGGTTTTCCTTAATTTGGGCATGAGCTGCAGCGATCTTGTCCGCAAACGCCTTCTGCACTGCCTCACAATCCTCCTCTGTTGGTCTAAACCGATGGAGCATTGCTTTTGGTTTTTCAAAATCTCAAAGGGTTTCAAACAGCTTCCTAGAATCATTTCTTGAATTCGCTATTTGCGAATCAAAAAGTATTTCTTAGCTGGCAAAATGTTGCTATGATATACTTTTTCCAGGGTTTTCCAGGCCTCTCTATTTACCTGTGTCTGGTCCCTTTGTCAAATTCTTTCTGCTTTCCTTTTTTCCTTTTTCGTAGCATTCAGGGCCGGTGAGAACCATTTCTGATTATTGGACTTCTCTCTAATTGCCAAGGGAAACACTTTTTCAGTTAATCCAGGGGGTATGTTCAACTTCCAATACATTAGGAGGAACTTAGATCTAATACAGTATGCACATTATATCTATCCTGGGTTAGTTCTGCACCAAGTAGACCACCATAATTGATTTCAAGAGGTATTGACATATCCCAATACCAGGGTTAGGCATGGTCTATTTGCTTGGAAGGGCTAAGCTTAGAACATATCCTTAGCTACCACCCAAATAGGGAGGCAAACGACCCTTACCCCAGAGAATACTATGAAATTCTGAGGAGGCACTTTGAAACTGTTTGTGCTCTGGCTGTAGAATTGAGAACTCTGGGAACTGCACCAGCAGCACCCAGAGCAGTGCTAGCAGGACAGGAAGGGGCACTCCCACTCTAGACCTTCAAAACTTTGTTGGGCACCGGCACCACTAAGCATGAGGAGATCCCTAAATGGTATTCCACGAAATTGAGCGAGCTTGAGGCTGCTTACCCTCAAGTTACTCCCCAGCAGAGGCAGAGGACCATAGCAATTATAATTCCAGCAGGTTGTAATCCACCCATGGAACACTGTGACAGCTGGGTTTCAGTGTTGGATATACCTCCATCTAATAGGGACTCCCTTGATTACAGCATTGACTTCCATTCTGTGAGAGGTATTGAGAGCACACAGGGAGCAGAAGCAGCAATGAGTCTAGCACTAGCCATAGCTGGGAGAAATGATCCCATGATTGAAGGGGTAATCATGCAACTTATTAAAGGCGAAATAGGGAGATGGATGTCTTCTGACACCTTGCCATGTTGCCCAGTGAACAAGAAAGAAAACTGTGGTCAAATTGGGACAGCTACCTATGGGACCCTAGGTAAAGATCACCTAGGTAGATGCCCCGGTGAAAGGGCAAAGAAGTCGGTGAGTGAGAGTAAGCCGACAAAAAGGACACCATATACTGGCTTTACTGGTACCAGGAAGGAACCAGCTGAAACACCTTCCCAGAAAGAGGGAGAAAGGGAAGGACACAGGCTTCCAACCTGCCCCATGTAGGAGAGGAAGAGAGTGAAAACAAGGGGATAAAACAGCCCAGGAATATTTTCAAGCAGAATGCAATCCCTTCCAAAAGGCATTCAGTATCGCTGGAAATATGCAGATGATATATACTGTAGAGATGATGAGTTGAATGAATATTTAGAAAATGTAAATCTAATCATAAAGGTGCTAGCAGCTAAAGGATACATTTTTAATTTTAAGGAATCTAAGATAGCCCATAGAGAAATCATATTTCATAGGTTCTCATTAACTGATGAGGGGAGGGTGCTCGTCCCTCAATTCCTTTAAAAATGTGCCTACTTGCAGAGTCCACACACACATAAACAGTTAGAGGCCATGCTTAGACTTTTGAGTTGTGGGCGTTTACATGTCGTAGATTATGCAGCGTTAGTGAAACTACTATATGACTTGCTGTAACCCCACTTCCATCCATCAGACTGGCAGGGGGAGCGCAGTTGCATTTTGCACCACATTTATTTATTTATCTTTTATAAAGATCATGTGGTTAGATTCGCAAACCTTTGGCAGTCTACAACAGAAACAATCACAATTTCAAAATAGGACATTTCTTAAAGGAATTCTATTAACAAACAACAGAGATAATAGCCCATAATAAAATAAACTGCCTAAAATGTTCTAAAACATTTAAATCAGTGTAAATCCATATACAAATATACAAACAAAAAAACCAAATTCATATACCTAATTTCATTAATACATGTTGTAGTTACAACAATATTTCCTAAAATGCAACATCAAATAACGCCAAAGCTTCCTTCCAAATATAATAAACTGCGGCCACAATCACCAATGGATCCGCCCCAAAAATGGTACTCCAAAATTGGTCAGACAACTCTATCCTCACTGGTTAAAAATGTCATACAGACATTCGGATATTTAATTCGCAAGACTGGGCTCTGTGTCAGAACATGTCTACTTGTTTCAATTTCTACGTGGCATAATCTGGCATAATCTGCACAGTCGTTTCTCAGGCGCAATGCCATTCCAAGCCCCAGGGTATTCATTGGTTGACATTGTTATTAAAATGGAGATATGTAATAAATATCCGTCGCTTATAGTGGCAATGTTTTGTCAAATAGGAACATGGAGAACTAACTGTGCAGCCCTGGCAGCGGTATTCTGAAGACCGCTTCTTGCTTTGAAGACAATCCAGGTTTATGCACCTGTCCCAATCTCCTGTTTTGTTTTTTAAGGTAGTATGCGACAGAGTAAGGACATGTTCCAACGTTAGACTAATCTAATGTAAGTGGTCGAGCGCTGAGTATTGAAAATCACAGATAAACACGTTTTTGGAGTCTGCTACAAGATGTGGCGCTATCAGACTCATCAAAGTATCATACTTGTTACCAAACTGGAGGAGCCTAAGATAAAACTTTGAACGCTGAAGCAACCATTGTGATTTGAGAAAATAACATTCCACTTCAGCAGAGCACGTGGTATGATGTAATCTTCATGAAATTGTCGGGTCAGTCGAGATTCAATGGGATAGCCCAAATAAGTGTAGCTATCTATCCAGGCCTCCGGATAAGGGTCGTACCATGCCTTTTTACGCATGAAAATCTTGTAACTACGAAAGCTTTATTATTTTCCTGCATTCATTTACGCATGTGTTTAGAGCAGAGGTCAGTGCAAAGGTCAGGTTACTTGACGGAAACCAGAATGCTTCTGAATTCTTTTCTCTGAAGCCTTTAAAAAAAGAAGCCACACAATAAGGAATGGTTTCTTTCCATTCAGCTTCTGTTGTGTTGTGTGTAGATGCTCATGGAGCAAACAAAAGCACTGTGCATATTTATTTTCCTAGCATTTTAGGATTGCACAATTATTAAGATGGGAAACTAAATTACAATTGCAAATACATCTTTTGTAACAAATTATGCTTTTTTGTCCAGTGAAAGCAAAGCAGTATTGCACAATTTCATTTTTCAGAGTTTTTGTGCTGTTTTCATAATCTTCAAGATGCATATAGGGGAAGGTGTTCCACAAATGTAATACATGGTTTGAAACCAGACCTCTTTGCTGAATAACTGTTCTGTTTCGACCAGGTCCTATTCATTTTAAGGTTTTGTCATGTTATAGTTGCCTGTTGCATACTTTTTACACACTTGTGGAGGCAGATTATTTTTACACTTATAATCTAATTTCAACTCCAATTATAAAAACGGTGTGTAAAATGATGAGTATGCACAGCCTAGTTTACATGCATTCAACTTTGCAGTCAATGGGGTGCATTACTAGGAATGGTCAGTGGCAGCAGAGTCCTTGCTCAAGGGTGAATGAATGCCATTACACCAATCACAGGTGTTACAGCCTCTCAAATCCTCAAGACTACAATTAAAACATCCAAAACTCTCCAGGAAGTGCAAGTGCTGTTCAAAAACAAACAAATGAAAATTACATTTGTAATTGAAATAGAAACTCAGCAAAACCTGTCCCTGTGATAATCCAGATAGGCATTTAATTTATGTAGCACTGCATGCGTGGTTCGTCCAACATCTAGGCACAGTGATTATTACATCTCAGTCGAAACTTAGTTTACCATCTTCTAAAGGATGTCATCCAATAATATAGCTCAGCCGGTTGAGCGCATGTTTCTGTGATCTGTGCATGATCTGTAGGTCGCAGGCTCGAATCCTGCAAGGCTAACTCAGCCTTTCATCCTTTGGAGGTTGATTAAGGAGTACCAACTTCGGTTTGGTGATAATTGTGCTAAATATGTTCTATGTGCAGGGCTTTACCAAAAGCGCTATATAAATATCAGTTTGACCATGTGATTTAGGATACAATTTAGCATAGAGTGCTTGTTTCTCTACACTGTTGTATCATACCATTAGGCAGTGATAGTCGCAGGAAATTACGACTTTCTTTAAACATCCAAAGACAATTGTGCTATCAAACCACAAAACAATTCATGTTTGCGTTACTATGTAATTGGCTATGTTTTTGTGTTTCCAACATTTAAATATATACAGGAGAGATCAAATGGCCAGACCTTAGAGAAAAAATGAAAGGTGTATTCTGTCACAATGCAGAAAGCTGCCAAATGGTAATGATTTCCATACAGTTTTTGCACATGTCGGCTGCATGTCACATACATTTGACTCTTTTTGAAAAATGAAAACTCATTTTTACTCTCTTGAAATCAGATTTACTCTTAAAGTTTAAAAATAGGGAGTAAAATACTCCTACCTCACAATCTTATATGGAGCACTGACGATATCCAATGTAACATTGGCCAACCTCCAGGGAAAGATACGTGATTTGCTCCTAGACAACGCACCCAATGGCATGATCTTAGACTTTGCAGCATTTATGTTCAGGTTATTTGCAATCACAAAGTCATTAAGGGCATCCATCAAATGCTGTAGCACAATGGGGGTGAGATGAAGGAGCACTCTACCATCTGCATATGCAGGGTTCCCCGCCTAGCTAAGGCAGATTATTCCCACAGCCACGAAAAGCTTCCCCCACATCGGACACATAGATGTTGAAAAGCCAGTGTGCCAGTACACACCCCTGCTTGAGATTTTTGTTCGCTGCAATGGGGCAGGTCATATCGCCAGCCTGACTCATCTTTACTCTGACTGTAGTCTCCGAGTGAAGCAGTCCAATAAGTTAGAGCAAGCGATAATCCAAGCCTCACCTCTCCAGCCTGCTGCTCAAGATCTTTCTAGAGACACAGTCAAAGGCTTTCGAATAATCAGTAAAGCACAGATGTAATATACAGTCAGGCCTTCGATAGATTTCCTCTGCCTTACAGTGTAGAGCGCATAAATTGTGTGCTGTGCTGTGGTCACTCCTGAATCCTGCTTGATATTTTTTTTATGATCTTATTTTCCTCTACCAAACATTTCAAATACCTTAGCAAAAGGGAGGAAAAGATTTTAGCACTTGAATCAAACATCGCCAGTAAGCGATAATTGGAGCGGTCCATCCTGTCCCCCTTTTTAAAGATGGGGATCAGGATGGATTCCCTCCAACTGTATGGGATATCACCTAGCAGCAATAGGGTGTTGAACAATACTTTCAATATTGCTGCCCAATAAGAAGGATTGGCTTTAATCACCACGTTGCATATCATGTCGAGCCCTGGGGCACAGGAAGATTTTTAATTTAGAGATCACTTCCAAAACATCATCCACATCAAAACCATAAATCTTTATGTCTGACCAATGCGGTATTGCAGTACTAAGCTATTTAGTATCGTGCTAAAAAACAATCTCCAGGATATATGCATGCCAGACAGGTTCTGAGGTAGGACTGCATTCTACAGAAGAATCCCCCACCAGATAACACCTGTACCCTGCCCAGAATCTTTTACTGTCATTACCCTGCAGCAGTGAGAACATGAGCTTCCAATTTACATTGGATGTCAATCTCTTATGATATTTAAGCCAGTTTTTAAACCTAGTAGAGAGAAAGGCCAAATTGCTTTCCCTATCTGCACAATTTGGGGGATAATAGCTTTTTACAAAGGCAAACTCCTTGCAGTAAGCCTTCTTTCTCACATGAATAGCTAAATCAAAAAACCCTTAATTAGACTTTCTATGACAAATGCGACAACGTTAGTGGCTTAGCCTATTTGCAAACTCTTTCATGATTATACCTAGATCCCACTGGAGAGAGGCTAAAAGGGTTACAGAGTCAAACATGGTTTCACAAGTCAATAATGTGATCTTTCTAACATTCAGAGCCGACCAAATGATCCGGTTCCCCTGGATTTTTGTTTCAGTGTATATGCTGGAGCGATGGTGCTCATAAGACTTTGGCAGGGATGGAACCAGATTAAGGGTGTGTGATTACTAGCTGTGTTAAACGTGATATCCAAGGGGCTATACCATTCCCACTGAACTGCATTGACAAATACAAAATCTATACAGGTACCCTTTGTTCAGGTCATGGGAGGATCTAAATGACCATGTCCCTTTCCAGTAAGGTCCTTAAAATCTACCTGCAATAATGAAGACCACCCATTGTCTCCCCAATTTTGCATTTTCTCAGTGTAATCACAGGCAAGATGGGATGGAAAGTCATTATTCACATTGCCAGCAAAACTATAACAGTTCTCATTAAAGTCACCAGCAATTATGACCCTTTTACCCAGCCATTGATGGAACCACTGATATAAAGGTTTTTCAATGTTTTGTTAGATGATTCCACTAGTTGACCCTCCTGGGGAGAGTCATATAAATCGATAATCAGACATTTATGTTCACGGTTGACGGGATCATCAAGCACGGGAGACAAAACATAGGGCAGGACGGTCCCACCGTTCATCCCTTAAGAGAGAATTTAGATTGTGCCCCAGTGGCCCGCCCTCCCTTAGAACTACCCTTATCCCTGATAGATGCACATTTACAAAGTACAGTGTAACCATCTATCATACATTTTCCAGTTACCCAGGAGATTTCCTGCAACAGGAAGATGTCACGGTATAACAAATGTGAGATACTCAGCGGACTGTAGAGAATAGAACTATAGCCTTGGGTACTACAAGATAGCCAATAAATATAATACCTTGCAGCCAAGCTTCAATGGTAGGTATTCCCAAGATGATCCAGGATTCAACCTTCAGTAGCTTCTTGCCCATTGCTGATGTTATTCTGTTTTAAGGTGGAGAACAGACTGTCTCTTTCTGTGCATGATATGATATGATGTGATTGGTTATTTATAACGCGCTTAATACCCAGAGGTTTCTAAGCGCAGACTCGGGGATCGAACCTGCGTTGCTCTGTGTCGTCTTGCTTCCAAGGCGAGCACGTTGCCCCTGAGCTATGCTCCCGAGACATGAGCTTCCCGGGGCTGACATCTCTCCTATTCAACAGTGGTCAACTGATAAATTGCAGACATCAGTCATTCTGCAATCTGTTTTTGACATATAGTTAATTGAAAATGCATTGCCACCATGTCTGCGTTACTGGCTCTCAGTAAGTAACAACAATTGGGAAGATGAATTCGATAACCACCTTATTGGACCTGCTGTCTGCCTCTGGGAGTTCAATGTGAAAGATGTAATCTGTACTGATAGCCCTTAGTTGCAGTAACTCTTGGAACAATTCAAGAAGATAGCTTTGATTCATGAAGGGGCTAGTTACCCACTGGTTCATTTCTTCAATCTTAGCCCATTTTCCTACCACAGAGATAGGTAGAGTTGATCAACAGCAGAAGGTACAATCAGTATAGCTCGAGATGGAACTGGCAGAGTTATAAAGGGCCTTTATTTGTCTCCCGTATAAGGCCTCTGAAGCCATGTATTTGCAACGAGAGGCTCCATTGTAGGTCTGTGGCCATACCAAGCATTTGATATGATTAGATCGTTAGATTGCTTTTGGCCCACAAATGGAAAGCCAGGAACCCTGTACCATTGGGTTTCACATGTGTGCTCCATAGAAACTTTGTAATGAAGTTCAAGGAATAGCAGGTGATTTGGATATTGCCAGGTCAGTAGATTGTCTATTGCTAACCACCAGCTGATTAATCAGGCCTGGTTGGTGGTGATTTTCAGGTAGGTTTACCAGATACATTTGGTACCACCAATCCAATGGATTGTCCTTTGTTTGCCCCAAGTGCATTTGTCAAATGAAGATGGTAAGGATTTTCTGTAGAAAGGCCAGGTGTAAGAGCCAATGTAAATGGGGGGAGGGGAGGTTTGTATTGCCTGCCCGTGATCTACTTGTCCATTGGGCCTCACAGTGTCCCCTGCCAAAAGCTTCCGGCTGATCGTGGAGTTTCCTGAGCTTGCAAGTGTACTAGTGGTGTTTTGGTAAATGGAGCAGTTTTACATACTGACTGAGAGGACCCATTTGCAGGTAGATTCCTTTTTCTACGCCGTTGTTGACAACGCACCACTCGAGTAGATGGACTTGTTTTTCTAAATCCAGGGTCAACGAAAGGCCGAAGTATTATTTGCCCATTCCATGCTACCCAAAGAGTCTCTTCGAAGGCCAAGGCAAATGTTTAACAGAGAGTGATCATTATCAATAGAAATAGATGAGTTTGGTGCATTTACAGCCCGCACAACCTGGCCTTGAGGAGACGATGAGCAGCCAGGCTGGGGGCTGCCTTCAAAAACATGAACTTGATTTGCATTCCCAAAATATCCATTAAATTTTGACTGAACATTGAAAGTGGTATCAGGTTTTTCCTTCTTGGAATACATGGACCCCTGCTGCTTGCTATTAGTGGCCAGCGCACTGTGAAACATTTTCCTGATCATGTAGCATTACACCTAAACCCGTATACTCTTGGCTTTGCCAATTTCTTAATGTTGTTGACTATGATAGAAGTGAGTTAAACAAAATAAGTTAGAAAAAAAATATTTTTTCCTGAGTGTTTTACTCGAATTCACTCTCTGTATACTAACTCACGAGACAAGTCCACAATCACAGTGCCCGCCACCACAATCTGCAAACACACTCTATAGGCACCACCTTAGGGATCCTAAAGCGCCCTCACATCTCAGCGTTGTCCCTGTTCTCTGGACCCGTACTAATGGGTTTGTTCCACCGGCTCACTCACCAATCGGGCTGACCCAAAGCATAGGCATAAACGGGAAGCAGGAGACGGAGCCAGTCACGTCAATTAGCTCTCATCAACATTTCCCAGAAAGTCAACAAATGTCAGCCTGAAGCAAGGACAAATGCAGCAGTGGCACTCAGCAACACTAGCTCTGTGCCATGCCGAACCGCAGCGGGCTACAGGAATGACCCTAGCAACATTTCAAAACACATGACAAGCTGCACTGAATGAAGAGGAATCACACAATCAGTCGCTTCTGACGTGTCTCCACATTTATCAGCAAATGACTCAGAGCAGTCCTCTCTTTCAGGACAGAAACACAGAAAAAGATTTGGAGATTACATTATTTTCTTGTGACAATACACTTAGAAATGTAGTATGTAATCATGGTGAGACTATACCCATAGCATACCACGCCCATATCTATAAAATTCCTGAGCAGACGTTTGCTCCAGAGGAGAATAATCTAGCTGCAGTACAAGTTGTAGTGTAGAAGGAATGTGCACTACCTAGAAACATAACTGTGCACATAAACACACTGTTGATGCAGTTAGAAGCAGCTACACACTCTAGTATCTTAAATGCAAAGGCATTGCATTCATGGTAGGTCCAAGAGGTGTCCACTCAAGCAGCACAAGACATAGATATCATTACAAGCCAGAACTACAACAAATGTATGATCTGGAATGGTCTTTATAAACAGAAGTAGATGCAGCAGCTCGAGACGTCCCACTTTCAATGTTTGAAAATGTCATATACTGTGACGGGAGTGCTGTACCAGCAGTTGGAACATGCTCTGCGCATTCTGATGCCTGTGCAGCTCTTAAAGGTCATTTTGACCATAATAATGCTTTTGAACACCAGGATACACAAACAAAACGTTTAGGTGATACATCAGCTCAGGTTGCGGACTTACACGTCCTTCTCCTTGCACTGCAGAAAGTCGCCCCACATAAGCGCACGTTAGGTGTGTCTGATTCAGACTATGTTGTGAGAAGTTATCATTTTGACCTACAATGGTGGCAAGCAAACTCATTCAGAGATTCCAAAGGTAAACAAATATTGTCAAAACAACTTTGGAAAAAGGTTTGGGAAATCAAAGAGGCAATTCCTCTCATCTGGGTTACACAAACAAAAGCACACAAAATGAATTAAGTGCAGAGTGCAGGCAATGTGCTTGTTGTTCAGTCTGCACAATAGTAGACTACAAAAAAGGCGGTGGCAGGGTTGACACGCTCTGCTACATACATAGATGACATAAAAGCATGTTTGGATGCAAATAGTCCTAACCACCAATGGTTCCCCACTCCTTATAAATATAGTGTGAAAGAGAACACAGCCATAGACCCTGTCCCTAGGTCGAAGGGAGGTCCTATTGATATGATACTGTCAAATAAGCAGGACAGGTTGAAACTTGTTTCTGCAGCACATTCTAAAGTGCATCCACAGCCAACACTGGGGATGCAACTACAACACAGCTCTTGCAGGACAGATATTGGTGGCCAGGGCTTAGTAAAGAAGTACGACAGTACATGGGAAATTGCTCCACATGTTTGTAAACAACAGTGGACAATACCAGAAAGCCAAAGGAGAGCACACTAGCAAGGGGAATTGTGCCATTCGAATGCATGTATATGGATCAGATAGGTCCACTAAAAACTGTTAACAAGTGCAGATATTTGTTATACATGGTAGACTTGTATACCAGATTTACCTAGTTAATTCACCAGGAGAAAGCTGACTGCAAAGAGGTAATAAAAGTACTGCTGTCCTTAGTAGCTATGGAAGTGCCGAAATTGCTCAAAACTGACAATGGGCCAGCCTTTTCTGGAAAACCATTAAGAGAAGCCTTGTCAAGCTGGGTTGTACTCTGCATTTCATAAAGCCGCTCTGGCCTCAGTCTAATGGAGTGGTTGCGAGAGCCAATGGGATAATAAAGCAAGCCTTGACTAAATGCATCCTCTCTTATTGGAGGTAATTGGGTAAATCATGTACCATTAGCGCAGTGTAATATTAATAACATGCCTCACCTTTTTTACTGTGTCCGGTTAAAACCGTTTTTTGAGTTGCTGTTTGGCATTCCCATTTACATATCTGGCTTATATGATCTCTTGGTTCTCTCACCAGGCCATGGGAGCTTCATCCTAGCAACATTTATGGATTTGCTGATGCAATCAGTCCTCTTCTTCAATCCATTAACAAGCACAATGGAATTCATTGGAAACATAGGCACAGGAATTTCTCCAATCTTCTGTATTCTTACAGCTGGGTTCATCCTGATCCCGATCATATTCTTATTCTATCACAAATAACAAAGGGTTAGAAGATCTAGAGTGACAAAAGAGAACTATTTGGAGCATTGTTTGTATCAATGCTGGTGAAAATAATCTATCCAGCTCTGTCAATAATTATGACTTTTCATCTTCTTTATTTGTTTTCCGATGACTGCTTTGGTGACTTGCAGCATCAACTGGATGCAGTCTACAACCTTATATCTGCCAGAGCTAGCTCTTCTGATTAGTACAAGTGTTTTTAGTTAATCTTTAATTGATATTCATTTTAGGTAACATTGCAGATTCTGAGTGAACATTTGTCACTGGTTCAATGTTTAATATGTTTGTTCTTTTGTCTCTTCACTGTTATTTCCATGATTATGAGACAATCTCCCTGGCTTGTTCTACATCTCATGGGGATGTCATGTATTTTAGCAGAACAGGGAGAACTGCATTTGGGAGGTTTCAGCATCATTTCAAACTGCATAGCCCTTTTTAATGCTTATGTTTAGTGTACAAATGTGAAAGTACAGACAACAGGTCAATACAATGTGGCATTTGATCTGTACTCATGCATTGCACACAAACTAACAATTACAAATGACTCTTCTGCTGTGTTCGGTGCAAGTCTGGGGTTTGGGCCAAGTTATCAGTTGTTTTGGAACACGGGGAGAATATAGTAAACAAAGAGTTTGGGCAGGAATACGGAGGCAGTTTTCTTTATGTAAATAGTACCCCATGTTCAAGTAATCTATAAGCAACATCCTGACAGAGTACAATGGACTACATTTGACGTGGCTTCCGGCCAAATCTAGATGTGGCTGAGGATTTTGTTTATACAATCTCTTTGACTTCCTGTTTATACAAATGCTTTGAATTTTGCTTCTACAAATGGTCTGGTTTTTGTATAAACATCCCCGAGAACCTATATAAGCGAGGATCTGGGAGGGGTGGCGGCACAGAACTGTTCAGAGATCATCGGGAGAAACTGTCAGACTGTGGAGGAAGAGCTGAGCTGAGGCCTTAACAAGCTGGATACCCTTCATCATACTGGCTTATGGAGGAAGGATGCGCTCAATTTTGTTCCTTTTTTCTGCTATGGGTTTTGCAGCATTGAAATTAGATTTGTTTCTAGCAGAAGCTCTAAAAGCTTCTCTTTGCAGCTTTTTGAAAGAACTATTCCTTTTTGATTGAGCTATATAGGGAAGCACCGTGACCCACAGAAGGTCATCCATTGAACGATTTAATTCATATTTGGCCTATGTTTTGCCCCATGGTCCATTCAATTGACATTAGATCTCTTGGAAGCCTTTGCTATAGCCATTATAGCCTGTGACAGGATTTCTTAGGTCATTTTTACACTTGGATGTGATAGTGGATTTTGTGCATTTTTCCGTGATTTTTTGGATTGTACAAACCCAGCAAGCCTTGCTCCAGCTATAGGCTCTAGGCTGTCAGATCTCTACCAGCACAGAGGCCTGTTGTTAATATGAGAGATGTTTTAGCAACTTTTTTATCAGATTGTGAAAGAGTAGAGTTATTGAGAGCCAGTTCAATTCAGGGGGCTTTCTAGTGAGAATTGATGAGCAGGGGATATTCTTTGAAAAAGATTTTATGATTTTTTTAAATTAGTTGATTCCTTTGAATTAGAGATATATACTAGAAAATGATAACAGTGTTTTCATTGACAACCTTTATCTTATTGAGTGTGTTATGCATAGTTACAGTGACAGTTGTTATGCTTTTCTATAACCCTTTTCTCTTGCTAAAACAAAATGCACTTTGCAGGAGAGTGTGAGATATTTCATTGAGTGTTCTTTATTCAGAATCAATTCATGAACATTTTTGCATGCATATTAAGTGGGGGGATCTCTATATAAAGTACCTTATATTCTTATACAGTATATTGTGCATGTGTTGATAAGGAATGAGTGGTAAGAGTTTTAACAAGTAGTGCCTCTATAAATTATATGACATTAGTAAATCAGTCCTGGGAGGAAGAGTGAGAGATGCTAGCCCAATGCAGGGGTTTCTTGTCTACTCTCTCTTTGATGTATAGTGACATATATAGGATTTTCTCTACCTCTATTCCTACAACAACCCCTACAGGGGAAGGTCTTGCACACTCCTTATCAGGTGGAGGAAAGGCTCTGGCATTAGAGGTGATAAAAGTCACATCATGAAGTATCCAGGCCGGTCCCGGGAAGTTGGTGAATGGGCACTCCAAATAGTTTTGTTTGATTATATGTACTGTAGTTGTCATGTAAAAAATGCTTCCTTAACTTTTTGCGTTTTCCACTGGGCCTGATTTTATGATTACTTTTTTGCTTTTCATGCCATTTTGCTGCCCAATTTAATTTGAATAAGCATTGATCCTTAGCCAAACAGCCATATTAGGGCAAGGGTTTCAAACTTGCCACATGGTTTCCATCCTTACAATATTACCTACCTCAAGTCTCCCATACTATCTAAATAGAATTTAAAATATTGTGTGACCTTACATCCCCTCCCCCTCAACTCCCATTGGGCTCTATCGATTTCACTTGAAATATATGGAAAAAGCACATGGCATCCTGATTTTCACTTATGTTTTGCAAGGCTTACACTGAACTTTTGCCACCCTCCTACATATCCATCCAGTAGGGCCATTCTCGCCAGCAGCACTGTCAATTTTGGATGAACCTCTGCTGATATAAACTTAGACCACTATCTTCCTTTGAAACTCTACGAGCGTGAAGCAGGCAGGATATTTTCCCTGGAGATCATGTCATAGCACCTAAGCTTGGAATGTTTACCAATGATCTGTAGTGATCTGAGCGAAGAAGTGGAAAATGCATGAGATGACAGTCCAAAAATCACTGTACCTTTTCTTTTTTCTGCTCTGTAAAGACTGTGAGAAACCTGAAGTTACTCTCACCTCCCGGGGATCTTCTGTTCAGGTGGCCAGGGAAGGGCCTGGGGTGGACAGGCGATGGAGGATTAGCTGAGTGGAGGGTTCTTTTCGAATTCGGGAGAGGGTGCCTGAGGACGAGACATTGTATCCTCAATTTTCCAACACTGATTTACCCTACTCTCCCTCAGCCTTTATAGGATATTGCCATTCCTATCCTGCCCTCTGAATTTACATCAAGTACTGGGATGAGGAGGAAGGCTCGAAGAGTAATGCAGAACTCCCTTAGGAAACACCAGTATAGTAGTGACATGAGGAAGAGGGCTAAAGAGGAATACCATTACTAAAACCAAACATGTCCCATTAATAGGGTCAGGCAAAGTCAGGCAACTGAGTCTGATACCTCGCACCTGCAACCTATGCTTGACTGGCAGTTGTATTAAAGGAGAAACCCCCGAGAGCAAGCTGAACTTTTTGGGAGAGGAGCAGAAAGGAAGCTAAGCTGAGATGTTGTGGAGCGGAGGAAACAGGAAAGCCAAGGTGCTGTGGTGAAGCAGAGAGAAGATGTCAGTGGGAGCGTAGCAGGAGAATTAAGTCTCCTGAGAGCCGGCAGCAGGAGTAAGAGGAAGCTGTGCAGGCAGGTGGTCCCTTTCTGGTGGTTTCAGAGTGCTCGTTCCCCTGGGTGGTGAAGCAACCCAGGAGTGCCTAAGGGCAGAAACCATGGGATTGAAGAAGCAGCAAGATCCCACAAAGCTAACAGTGGGTTTCATGTGTTAAGAAAGGTGGTGCGCAAGTGAATGCAAGTGAATGGATACAGTACAGAGGAATGGTTGCATGCTTTCGGCACATTGTCGAAAGTCTCTGGACGAAGGCGAAAAGCCTTAACAAGAGGACAATCAAGTGTAGAAGTGAATTATGAACTTAACGGGTACAATGTAGCGGAGTGGTCACTTTGCATTTTGGTGAAAATCTCTGAGCGAAGGCATTACGCCTTAACCAGACATTAATCTAGTGTAGACATGAACAAGGACCTGAAAACTAAAAGTGTATAAAACGTTGTATCAGAGTGACCACGTACAATAAAGCACACGTCTTGAAAGGTCTCTGAACAATGGGTAATCCCTAGCAAGTATCAAGGACAAATAACGAGCAACAGGCAAGGGGAGCACAATGAAGTGTGAGCACAATGAAGTGTGATCAAAACTTGAGCAAAACGCAATGAAGAGAGCTTGGGAAGCTAAGAGCATATGGTTGCGCAAACTTTTATTTATTTTTTTTTCCAACACTTTATTAGTTTTCTCATAAACAACAATAATATGAGAAACAATGTTTCACAGACAGTATAAGCATGAAATATACAAACTGACAAAAGTATCTTAAACAGTTAATTTCAAGCTGAAAACCAACCATAGTGAAACAGTGAAACAACCATCAAAAAGAACCACAACCACACCAGACAAGACAAGACAAGACAAGACAAGACAAGACAAGAAAAAAAAGAAAAAAAAAAAAAAGAGGAACCCCACTCTCTACACCTCGAATACCATTACCGCCAAACCATGCCATCTCCCCATCAGCCATACAAGGCCATAAAAGGACCCCACAATCTCAAATAATCTTCATCCTTATCTTTATTATGGAATGAAACCTTGTCATACTGCGCCAACACATGTAATTCTGTCAGCCACTCATCAACATTAGGTTTCTTCCTTGATTTCCAAACCCTGAGAATCAACTTAATAGCCACCATAATGGCCCTATCAATCCAGCAAGAATGTCTCGCAATTCGACCACTCCTATCTTTACGGGAAAGTAAGATGACATTCACTGCCGACCTCCGCAAAATCACATCAAAAATCAAATCAATTCTATCAATCACTGCCGTCCAAAAGTCCAGCACTCTCGGGCAATCCCACAGTAAATGCACTAAAGTACCTCTATCCCTGTTACAACTCCAACACAAATCATCCGGTCGGCGCCCCAATCTAAACATCCTAACAGGTGTCCAATACACCTTCCCAATAATTTTTTGTCGAATTAACCGTAAGCCCATATCAGGACCCAAATGCAAATGAACCTTTAGAATGTATTTCCAATCCAACTCAGAAATCTCATCCAGAACATCATCACACCAAGTATTTCTCAATCTAGACCATGCCTCCCGAAGTTTCTCATTAATAGGCATAAATTGCATATAAGTACGCACTCCATATTCCGGACCTTCCAATAAGGTAGCAATCTCCGGTTTATTTCCAATAGACCCATCAGCCAAAACCAATCTACAAGTTATCAAATTTTCAAAAGCCAAGTATCTATTCAATTCACTTCGCCTCAAACCATACCTGTTCACTAATGCCTCAAAACTCAATAACCTATCCCCATCCAATACATCTGCCAATTTCAGGATACCCTTATTAATCCAACTAGGCCAACTCAAACATTTATTATCAATCTGCAAAGCAGCATTGTACCATATAGAAGCATCTCTACTGAATCCATAACTCATATAATTATCCCGAAACCACTCCCCAATTACTTGTCTAGTAGCCACAACCGGGCGCAACTTCAATCTCTTAATCGGCAATTTATCCATATGGATCTCAAGTCAAAGGGAGCACAAACACCCCTTTCCATACGCAACCAAATTGGTTCATTCACCGCTCTATCCCTAAAGTAATATGAGCTTTTTTTAAGTACAAATGCTTTATAGTATTTCATCAAGTCAGGGAATCCAAAACCTCCATCTTCAACTTTTTGCACTAGAATGTATTTCGGAATCCGAGGCCTCTTACCAGAACCCCACAAGAAAGAAGAAAATAGTTTCTCAATCTTAAGTAACTGCTTCTTATACAACAACAACGGGATGGATTGAATAACATACAAGATTTTTGGCAAAAGGACCATCTTAATTGCATTGATCTTTGCCCACAGGTTCAGAGTCAATTTCTCCCATCTCCTAATTAACAATGACATTTGCGCATGCACCAAATTCAGATTATATTTCTGTAATTTCTTCAAGTCCCCAATAATATGAATTCCTAGATATTTAACCCCCTCTGGAGACCATTTACAATTCCATGTGTTCAAAACCGTATTCACACGCCGACCAGACAAAGGAAAAACCTCAGTCTTGTCCCAATTCACCTTTTGTCCTGACAATTCACCCACTTCTTGAAACATTGATTTTATTACATCCCCACACACTTCCGGATTCGATAACATAAGGAGCATATCATCAGCATACGATAGAACTTTCACTTCAACCTTCCCAACATTAATACCCTTAATAATCTCACATTGTCTGAGATAAGTAACAAGAGGTTCCAACGCCAAATCAAACAAAAAAGGTGACAACGGACAGCCTTGCCTCGTGCCCCTTAACAACTGAAATGGATCTGAAACCACCCCATTAACCAACACCCGGGCCTTAACATCATTATGAATACAATCTACCATCCTCATAAAAATCGGGCCAAAACCCATTTTCAGTAAAGTGAATTCTAGAAATTTCCAGTTTACCCTATCAAAGGCTTTTTCAGCATCAAAAAAACTTATGACTTCATTTGTGTCCTTCCCAAATCGGTCATCAACCACGTTTAACACGGTTCGAATATTGTCATAACCATATCTCCCCCGAATAAAACCCACCTGTGACCCATCAACCAGATCTCTCATACAAAAACCCAATCTGTTAGCCCAAATTTTTGTGAAAATTTTAAGGTCCACATTTAGCATTGAGATAGGCCTATAATTCCCACATCTAGTGTGATCTTTATTAGGTTTTGGGATCACCACAATCATTGCCATTTTCATGGAATCACACATCATACCCGATACCACAAAATCATTATAAAGGTCACACAACACAGGTGCCAACTGAACATCAAATTTTTTATAAAATTCTGAGACAATACCATCTGAACCTGGCGATTTTCCATCATTCATTTGCGATATAGCCAAACTAACCTCAGCAACCTCGATTGCAGCATCAAGAGAGGCACGTTGTTCCTGAGTCAGGCTAGAGAGTAACATTTTCTCAAAAAATGTGTCCAGTCTATCAGAAGTCGGGTCACAATCTTCTCCATACAATGCCTCATAATAACCCTTGAAGTAACTACAAATATCGCCATTTCTATTTAAAGTAACTCCCCCATCAGTTTGGATAGAAGAGACACATGAATCAGACACCATCTCCCTAAGCTTATACGCCAATAGTTTGCCATTACGATCACCCGATTCCCAGGACTTCTGTTTCGAATAAAACAAACTCTTACTTGCCAAGTTTTGAATGTGGGTCTCCAATTCCGCCTCCAACTTACGCAATTTCAGTTTGGATTGTCCTGAACCGTTAGTAGCACAGACTCTCTGCAAATTTTTAATCTCTTCCTCCAAATCACCAATCAAACGTTGTTTTTTTTTCTTCACATGGGCAGCTCTACTAATCAATTCACCCCTAAAAACCGCCTTAAAACAGTCCCAAACAGACTTAATACTGGCCGAGTCTAACTTTTCATTAAAGTAATGACCAATGAAAGCCTCCAAGCCCTCTACAACCAAATTATCTTTCAGCATTTCAGCTTGCATCTTCCACCTCCTCGTCTTAGTACTCTTACTATCCAAAATCAACTGGAGGTCCAACAGAGCATGATCTGAGATACCTCTCTCTAGTATGTTTGTTGAGATTGTTTGATCACTCAAAGCCATACTAATAAAGAAGTAATCAATTCTGGAGAAAGAATCATGAACAGGCGAATGAAAGGAAAACTCTTCTTCACCACGATGAAGTTCCCTCCATATATCAATAAGATTGTATTTGAACACAAATGTCCTGAGTTCCTCACTAATCCTCTCATTATAATACCTACACTCTGATCTATGATCTATTTTACTATCCATCACTAGATTAAAGTCACCACCCAACACTAATGAATCACCCTCCATACCATCCAACAAAAGGCTCAATTGATCAAGAAAAGATACAGCTGGCGAGCATGGCGCATACACAGATCCAAATGTCATTTTTTTCCCCATCAAGGAGCACATCAAGTAACAGGATTCTACCTTCCCCATCCATAACTGTCTTTTCAATCTTAAACAACAAGCCTTTCCTAAACAAAATACTTACCCCTCTAGATTTAGAATCCTAACAATTCGAGACCGCTCTAGAATATTTCGAGTTGGCCAAGTATTTTTCAGTTTGTTCGTCCAGATGAGTCTCTTGAAGAAAGACTACATCAGCACCACTCCTCCACAATCTTGCTAGAACCTTGCGTCTTTTCACAACATTCCCAATCCCCTTAACATTCCAAGAAACAAAAGTTAACGCAGCCATAACTCCCAAATTAGAACAGTATCATAGGAGCAGTAACCATCAAGATCAGAGGCAGAGTTCCAAAAAATAAAACCAAAGTGTATCGACACAACAACAAAACATTTAAACGAACAAACAGATAGAAAGTACAAGCTTTGCACAAAAAAACCAGTCCGATAAGCAGCGGACCTAACACATGTCATATTATATACATCGAGTAAACCATTCTGAACCATACCCACCAGAGACGAATCTCCAACCCAAACCTTATATAAAGTAATTCACAATAATATTCCACCCCCCGAAATCAATCCAGCTCATGTGAATTCCCTTTTTAACACCCACCCCCCCACATCCTGATCAGGTAAAAAACACATTCTCAGAATATTCCCAGAATTAAATACTGCAAGCCCGTCATGACCCCACAACCCAACACACTAATCCCTATCAACTAATCCTCACAAACACCTAAGAGATCTAATCCGAACACCGCCTCCCCAAAAAAAAAAAAAAAAAAAAAAAAAACCGCAGTACACCATATATATACAATTCCCCAACCGCAAAACTCAGAGCCCATACAAAGGCAACTACTAATACCCCATAAACCCACTAAACCATTCCCCATTTAAACCCCACAATCAACATGAGTCAAGTGGTCAATGAAATCAATATGTCAGCCTGCAAAAATCTCAGTACCATACCCCCATCCCCCTAGGAGACCGGACATGAGGGTGTGAAAAGAGATCAGTTTCCAAGTAGACCCAGAGAACACATAAAGCATTCAACCCATATTTAATTTGACTCAAGGATCCCTCATAACAGTTTCCGGGCTCCAAAAAAAATCAGACTATCCCCCCCCCCAATTAACGGAACAAAATATAGAATGAGAGGGAAGAGGGGATGAGTGTAAGCAGCAGGAAGTCATAGGAACACCTCCATAAAACCATAAAAAGAACCATAGAGCGCTGAAGATGTATGCCTCCAAGAACCTCTCGTATTCAAATGAAAGTTATGTGCTACCCCTTTCCTGAAAATATCTGCAACCATATAACTCATCCCTCAGGGGTACTGCAATAGCAATAAAGTCTATAAGGGATGACATTTCAACATTCCCCCACCCGCTTCAAAAGATCAACAACCCACATGTACCCCATATACAGCAGCATCCCAGAGATAGACCAGCTGGGAATATCACAACTGTGGAATTTTCGTGAAATGTATAGTGCAACTAGTCATAACCACTTAAAGAAATAACTCGGGGTCCTTGAACATTCTTTTTTTTTTCTCTTCCCTTCCTTTTCATATATGCAAACCAGAAAAACCAGAAAAACAACCAGATGCTATCATCAGTCCCATATCCAGTCTCCCAGCCGCAATTCCAGTGCACAGCTCCAAAGTCCCATAACCCAGAACATTCCTCAAATCCAACACGTTCGTATTGGGTGGTGCGTTACAGCTCTGCCTGAATGCTAGTTAAATTCCTCCATACCACCTTAAGTCTTGTGAGAGTCTCCCTCCTTCCGATGTGACCCCGGTCCCTGCAATGATGTTCAGCAGAAGTCAGGCGTGTTGTAAGAGGATTCAATTCAACACTACAGCTAAGTCAATGCCTAGTCTGGGATATTGAATGGAAACCCTTATTAATATATCTTTATGTCCAGTTCATGCGTTCTGGATGACTACCCCTATATAACACCCCTCTCTTGGAATCCTCCTGACCCCATTGAGCCAAGAAGTAGTTCTGTTTTGCACGTTTAAAGGTTTATTTGATAATTTAAACAATATATATATAGATCACGCTTTATAATAAATTAATAATTGAATATCACACTGAATCTGAGCAGTAATCAATAATGGATAGTCTGGCACTAGCACACTTGTGAATAGGAACAGAAGAATAATGTGGTAGAGAATGCTTTATATAAGTTCAGATGGATGTAATGTTGAATGAAAATGCAATACAGAAAATACTCAATATGATTTCAACAAAACAATGTAATCACTTTTCTCTGGCAATCCCCTCCCCACTTTATGCAATGCAAGGAAATGGAAGGAAAGCACACAGTTCTCAGAAATGCAATCAAGTGTAATTCAGTTCACCCCAGCAAGCTTAGACTACAGAAGTTGGAAACACAGGCCCAAAATGCTTTTATATGTGCTGGCAATGAAGTGAAAAATATGCTAAAATGCTTTTAATTCCCTCTAGAGGTTCAGGGTGAGTGGTATCTAGTTAATATTAGTCCAGGTTCACTCTAGCAATGATTCATGGATGGTTCTTAAGAGGCAAACGAAATTTTATCAAGGAAAGCAAGAACTGCTGTTTTTACACGTGGATAAATTTGCAAATCGCGGCAAATTCGCGAGTGCGTTTTTCGCGATTGCGGCAAAAGTATCGGGGGTAGGAATGCGGTTCTAAGTTCGTAGGAAAGCTAAGATTCTAAGCTTTCAGAGGAAAGTTACTGCAAGTCTCTAAGACAAACGGTTACGGAGTTATGAACGATTTTGTGAAGGTCGTTTTTCAGATTTGAAATTTTAAAGTTCAAAAAGACAAGTGCAGCTTGCAACTAGAAATGACAGGTGACAGCTTTACAAATGACAGGTGACAGTTAGGAGGCAGTTCTACTTAGATTAAAATAGATTGAATTATATTATTTTAACTAGAAGATTGGTTCTGCACAGTTCTGCTGGGTACTCACAATATATTTTGGAAATAGATGGGCCTCGCCACGGATCTGGTCAGGTTTTAGACTGGACTCTGGTCTGGTCTCTGCACTTCACAGTGATCTGGGTCAGCTCTCTGGTTCTGCTAACAGTGGTCTGGGTCAGCTCTGCTCTCTCTGGATCTTTCTGCACAGCTTTCCCTGGAGATTGATGGATTTGAAGTCTGGATCTCTGGATGTGGTATGGTCCGGCAGAGCGCGTTGCAGCAAATGGAATTGAATGTCCCTATCTGTCCTGACTGTCTGCTTTTATGTGTTTTGAAAATGGGTGTGTGTGCAGCATCACTAGGCTCTACCCCTCTCCACTTGTCATTGGCCACTTCCTCCTCTTCCCCTTGATTGGGGGAATGAAATGAAGTGTCATCATGATGAGGTCTGTTTATGGTACAGAGAACCCACCCCTGTCAAATTACACACAATCTATATTTTGACCCAAAAGACATATTTGCACAGGTACACATTTGTTTAAAATTACATGCACCCATCGCATATCACATGAGGTATACCCTGTCCAAATCTGCTCTTCCTGGGAGCTTGCATTGAGAAATGGCAACATATTTCACTTTTTGGTCAGGTTACCAATATCAGATTCTTACTCAAATTTATACACATGTGCGCAAGGAGTATGGACATTACTTGATGAAGTGTCAGATTTTTCACAAGCATACATTTTAAGTAATACCCTCTTAACTGCTAGCTTGCCCCCAGATCATGCCACCGGTTCTAAAAACCTCTTAAAATGTGGGCAGAAAAATCACAAGAATTATGGTATCATTTAAATAATTTTCACAAGTCCGTACTATGAGTTATTCATCTTTTTCTAAGACCATATTCTGGCTACAGGGGTGTGGCTTTTCAGGTCACATGGTACAGAAACCAGTTTTTCCACTTTCTTCAAGCTCAGCCTCTGTCTCCAGTTTCTCCCCCTCCCAGTTTCTGCCAAGAGGAAGCCATTTTTATTACCCCTGCAATAAACCATCTGCCTGGGCCCTGGAAGGCCCATTGTTCAAGAGGAAGCCATTTATGGCCACTTCCATAAACCCTCTGCCTGGGTCCTATGTTTAGCCTCTAGCAGTCCCTTGGTAATCCAATCAGAGAAGTGTCATATCCCTTTTGGTGGGAGCAGCAAAAGGCAGGTAGGCATGGGAACACAGCAGTTGTGCAAGTCTCAACTCCTGTCGGGGGTAGCTGGTGGGCAGAATTCAGTTCCTTAAGCCAGGCCCCAGCTAAAATGTCACTTTTTGTTACCCAGTTTAAGTCAAGACAATGTTTACATATGCAGCTAGAATGCTGATTCTAAGTTTAAAACTATGGCATTTCAACAGTGACAACTATGTGCCACTCAAAAGTAGGTCACTCAGTTAATTTAAACATTTTCGATTTTTAGTGTCTTTCAGTCCAAATTTACTTAAACTGCTGAAATCCACAGCTCAGCCAGTCTTGTTATAAACCTTCAAGTCACTTCAGAATATAACTTTACATTGTATCCACCAGCATTGCCATTCCCAATGGTTTCAGACTACTGTGTGGGTAGTCCAATGGTGGTTTAAGGCAGTGCCCTTCTGTGCCCATAACATCGGCAAAAATGAGTGGCAGCCTATTCTTCATGCATTTCCCTGTGCATTTTCTGGGAAGCTCTGGCCGTCATGATGTTTTCAATGCCAGTACTGCACAGTTTTTGAGGTAGGGCTCAGATGCATGGGTAAAAACATCCCACAAGCCCCCCTCTTGCGATGGCCATTCTGTTTCACTGATGGGACTCGCAAGACCTGGGATGTTTCCTCATCTTCTTCCAATAGATGGCACAGTTCAGCATCTTTTCCTCCATCCGGTACTGATCGATCGGTTCTCCTCGCCGGTCCTGATGGGAATATTGGGCGGTACACCGGGCCCCTTGCATCTCTGCTCCCGGTCTCCGGATCGTCCTCCTTGGCCCGTCTCCAGATTTTCTTTCTCCTAGGACGACAAAGGAAGAGCGGCAATACCTATTCATAGACATTTTTCCCCCACCATTGATATAGTGGGGTGGCATATAAATTTATTGTCAAAACATATGAACATGCACATTTCTTCTTGCATTCAAAACCGAAAACACCCACATTGAGAAACTCAGAATTTGATAGGCGATATGTAGGATATTTTAAGTTAGAACTGAATTAATCTGAGACAGTACCCTCTAGGATTCCAGAGGATTCCTCCAGTTGTTGCAGAGTGTGCCTGGGATGGCAACACTTCAACTGGTTAATGTGGACCCACTTGTCTTCCCCCTCTGCCAAACCGCCTTTGGGGATGCGGATCTTGTAGGCCACAGGGGAGATTTTGTCTATAATCTCAAAGGGTCCCTTCCATGTAGGCAAAAATTTTCGCTGTTTGGCCTGGTTCCTTTGGAAATTGTATAGATAGACCCGGTCCCCCACCTGATATTCCTTCCTGGAAGTTTTCAGGTCATAGTGGGTCTTCATGCTATCAGCTGATCTTTCTAGATTCCGCTGAGCATAAGCAAAAGCATGTTGAAGGTGTTTCCTTAAATTCTCCACATACTCATGAGTTGTGGAGGCATTTATCAGTGTCTGCTCTTGGGTCCTGTAGATCAAATGCTGAGGAAGCACCATCTTGCGCTCAGTCATCAACTCAAATGGTGACATTTTGGTTGCAGATGAAGGGGTAGATCTGATGGCCATTAGGACCAGAGGTAATCGGATATCCCAACTTGGCCCAGAATCTGCCACAAACTTCTTTAATATGCTCACAATGGTTCGGTTATATCGCTCTACTGTCCCAGAAGAAGCTGGCCTGTAAGCAATGTGTAGCTTCCTTTTTACCCCCAGTATCTCCCACATCTTTGTGATCACTTCACTGGTGAAGTGGCTACCCCTGTCTGACTCAATCCTTTGAGGTAGACCAAAACGGGAAAAGATGTGGTTAATCATCAGGGCAGCTGCAGTTTCTGCCTTGCAATTTGGGGCTGGGAGACATTCCACCCACTTGGTAAACAAGCATGTCACAGTCAACATGTACTTATTCCCCCTAGCAGAGCGAATCACGGGGCCTACAAAGTCGATTTATAAATCTGACCATGGCAGTGTCATCCCCCTCTTTTGGAGGGGTGCACGGTGCGTGAGGGATGATGGCTGAAATTGTGCACACACATGACACCCCTTCAAGTATTGGTCAAGGTCCTGCCCCATGTGTGGCCAGTATGCAACCTCTCAAGATTTCCAGTGTTGTGTGAAACCCCCTATGACCGGCGGTGGCCGCATCATGGGCGTGACTTAACATCAGGCTTCGGAATGAGCTAGGAACCACCCACTGATCGTGGCCAGCTTTGGATTTCCTTACCAGCAAACCGTCTTGGATTCGGAACATTTTTGGACATTTCATCAACACTCTTAGGTCCTCTTTCCCAGTGTAATCGGTATCCGTCAGGGGAAAGTTCTCAGGGTCCTCAAGGTGCTGGTAAAATTTACCAATTATTGGATCCCCCTTCTGAGCTGTAATCAAATCAGCATCAGGGGTCTCCTTGCTCCATTGTGCAATTGAAAGGTCGTTGTGAGCATTTGTCTGGGACCTAGTGATAGCAGTGACCTGGATTTCCCCCAACACGGACTCAATCTCAATTAGATCCCCTTGGATGGCCCCGGTTTTGGCCAGCTGATCAGCCAAGTCATTTCCAGTTTTGTCTGGTCCCTCTACTTTGGAATGACCCTTGATCTTTTTCCAATAGATGGTCATCTCATTCGAGGTGACCAGATCATCAATGTTTTGGATCAACTTCCCATGTTTCAAGGGTTTGTTGTTAGCACATAACATGCCTCTGGTTTTCCAATTAACCAGGTGCTCCACGAACCCGTTCCGTACATAATCCGAATCTGTGATTATGACCAGTTCGTGGAGTTGATGCTGGACAGCAGTGAGGATGGCCTGATGCACAGCCATCAATTCTGCCACCTGACTACTTCGGGGACCAATTTTGTATCCAGCGGAGGGTTCTGGGAACTCCTTCACCCATGCATTCCCTACGCCGGCCACCAGTTCTTTCTCCCAGTCGTTGTCAACATGGTAAGAGCATCCATCCACATATACAGTGGGCATTCCCTCACACTTGTCTTCTTCAAAGACTTTGTGGGGGGAACTAAGGTATGCCTCCCTGTTGTCCTTTATTTTTAGACTTTCGTCCTCGAGACAGTTTTCTCTGGCACAATCATGCAAGTCAGCCAGACCTTGCGCGAGGGGACTCTTCTTGTTTTGGCCATATCTGACCTCCACAGGAAAGCCTTGCATTGACAGAATCCAGGAAGTAATTCGGGAATTACTCACATTTCCGGCCCGGATTCTGTCACTTTGGAGATATTGCAGAGGCTGGTGTGGAGTCTCCACTATGATGTGTTCCCCCTGGATAAACGGGCGGTAATTCTTCAATGCCCACACCGTTGCCAGGAGTGCCTTCTCACAATCGTTGAATTTTTCCTCCACAGAGGATAAAGTTTTGCTCGCATAGGAGATTACTTTATTGACCTTGTCATGCTTTTGGTATAATACTGCCGTCAAGCACGTATTAGAGAACCCCGTCTCCAGGAAGAACTCCTTGTTTCTGGGTAAGCTAGGCAGGGTGCTTGTGAGAGGCTTCTTTTGAGTTGTCTTACTGCCTCGGCTTGTTCTGGACCCCATTCCCACTTGACCCCCCCTTCAGGAGATGAATCAGGGGTCTGGTGATCTCTGCATAGCCCTCAATGAACTTTCTGCTGTAATTAGTCAGTCCAAGGAGGCTCCTTAGTTCCCGCAGAGTTGTGGGGTCTTTCAGTTTCTGAAGTGCTTCCACTTTCTTTTCCTGGGGACAGAGACCCTGAGGAGTAATCTCATGCCCCAAGAAATTAACACGGGTTCTGCACCACTGTGCTTTCTGAAAGGAAAGTTTTGCTCCGGCGGCCCTCAACTGGGTCAGAACATAACGGATCTCCGCTATGTGTTCCTCCACAGATGAACTTTTGATGAGGACATCATCTACATAAGCCAGGTTACCCCTCGCACCCAGGTCGGGCATGGCCTTATGTAGGAAAATATTGAACTCATTACCAGAGTTAAGGTATCCGAAGGGAGTCCGGGTCCATGTGTACTGCTGGCCCCCAAAGGTAAAAGCCAGCTTGTATTGGTCCTCCCTACTGACAGGCACGGTCCAGTATCCATTGGTCAGGTCTATTGCAGTGAATACCTGTGACCCCTGAATCTGGGCCAGCCCTTGGTCAATGTAGGGCAGAGGCCATCGGGAAGTATGGACCCGTTTGTTGAGCTCCCTGAGGTCGGCGCAGAGTCTCCACTGGCCGTTTGGCTTCAATATTCCCAGCACCGGATTATTGAAGGTGCTGTGAACTGGACGGATCATTCCCCGGGACTCAAGGTTCTTAATTATTTCAGTAAGGGACTCCATTGATGCGAGAGGCAAGCGATATTGCTTCACAAACACAGGAGTCATGCCAGGGTCCGTGGGGATTGTTGTTGTGTGGATGTCAGTGCGACCACAGTCATATGAGTCTACCGCAAAGAGATCTTGGAAATCCAAGAAAACTTGTTTCAACTTTTGCTTTTGTTCCAGAGTCACACAGGCATCAGCTAGGTTGACTCTCTCTTCCACCATCTGCCTGAAGCCTGGAAAGACTTCTGGTTTGGCTATTTCAGCGGCCTCCTCCAGCTGGGTGGAGAAGTCCCTGGTCAGAGTGCTGATTTGGACTGGAGGCTTCAGGTGGGAAAGGCAGCCCTCATGGACCTGGAAAATCATCTCATCCCTCCTGAAGTCACAAGTCACATCTTCCTTACCATAAGGGCAAGAAGTGTACACCAGGAAGTTCCCCCCATGCCGGGTAAAAATCCTGTCTGGTGTTGTATTGTCATCACTGTCACTGTCAAAACAGTCCTTGGGCATTGGTCCTAACAGTTCATTACCTAAATCGATGGAAAAATGTCGGTCATCAACCGCCATTCCAATAATGGTGCCTGCGGCTAGAGTAATACTCTTTAAGTCGCTGTTATCCACCTCTATTAGAATGGTGTCATGTTCTATGTTGACTAATGGAGTTGGGTTTACCCTCAACCCTTGCTGTTGGAGAGAAGCGTTTAGATGTATGTAAGCATCAGGGTTTTGCAAATATTGTCCTCTTTTAACTTTCATTTCCAGGGAGAATTGTCGGGTCCTTTCTGGGATGGTGACTTCCTCTTTAATCTGAATTTCAACTGCATAAGGTAGCAATTGAGCTGACCTAAATGCTTTTTCTGGATCATCAAAGCCCATGGGATTATCCGCTAATCGGGACCAAGCTTTGAAGTTTATTAGGTCCAAACTAATGGCAAAGCGATTGAGAATGTCACTGCCTAAGTAAAAGGCGGCAGTGACGTCTTGCACGACCCAACAATTATGGACTATGCTCTTGTTGCCAATGGAGATTTTGAGCATACACCTGCTTGGCAGGAGATGTTTGGAATTAGGTGCTTCCAGGTCCATTTCCCATTTGTCTATCAGTTTGAATGTGGGAATGGCTGGATCTTTTGGGAGTTGGCGGAACATGGCTTCGCTGATGAAGCTCTTACCGTTGTTCACACACACTCGAGCGAGAACAGAGTCCTTCCCATCATTTAACTGAACAGGGATGAACAAATGCTCTCCAATTTGCTGAATCTCAGCCAGGCTCTGAGCTGATTTCACGTCTTTCTGGACTATAGGAGTGGGAGTTTCTGATTGTGGATTAGTATAGAATTTCAGAGTGTTTCCTTCCAGCGTGGAATACCACTTTAGACTGGAAGGAAGGTTGATTTTCAGAAAGAGAGAGGACCCTCCATCACCAGTCTGTTGTCCTACTGCTATTACTGTCACGTCTGGAATTTGGCTATTCTGGAAGTGAAATTCTACTTGGTCAGATTTTTGTTCAACCATGTGGCAGGTGCCGTTTAAACTAACATGGTTGACACTCTGTTTTAATTTTATGGGTCGGCTAGTCTGGGTCCAGAGGACCTTGTTTACGCAATCTATTAGGGGTGACAACCTTCTCAGGAGGTCATTCCCTAGTAAACAAGGGGTGCCCTCTGGAGTCACAACTATGACCGGGTATTTCAACTTGTGTCGGCCAATTTTAATGTCCAAATCTGCCGTCCCCTCGACGGGAATTTCCTTCCCGTCAAAGTTCTGGAGTTGTCCAGGAAGTGAGGTGAGAGGAATTTGGTAATTCCCTCCCCTTCCTGCATTCAGTTCATCAAAGGCCCTTCTGGACAGAAGGGTAGCTTGAGATCCCGTGTCCACCAGTGCCAAAATTGTACCCTGTCCCTGTACTTGTACCGGGGCATAGTATCTTCCCTCCTTCTCCTCAAGGGGGCACAGATAATGCACATTTTTGGACAACTGGTGGGCTAATTTTCTGGTTTTGGACATCGCTAGCGAAGAGATTTGGGCAGAATTCTGTGGAGAGCCTAGGGAATCTGAAAGAAAAAATTGGCAACTGGAGATCAGAGCCATTGTGGGTTCCCCTGGCTCCGGTTCCGGGCCGCCCCCCCCTTTTTGGAGGCAGTCACCAGGATGGGTTTGAACCAGGAGATTTTCTTGCTGTTGGTTCTGGGATGAGATGGTGGGCGGCGGTAGCTCAGTCTCCACATCTCCCCAGTCTGAATTGACATCCCTTGGGACCCATTTTTCTTTGGGAGGAGTTCCCCCATCTCTGAAGGAGAAGATCCTTTTCCCAGGATCTTCTGAGGATCCCTCTCCCTCAAATTGGAAGATCTGTACCTCCTCCTCAAACTGAGTCTGTTTGGGTCTTTTGTTTCTCCTACCCCCCCTCTGCTCCTTAGGAGGCAGACTTTCAGGGGCAAGAGATTTTGTTTCCGGTTCCTGGGTTTCCAGGGGCTGTTTACAAGTGAGGAAGGAAGCTTCCTCCAAGGCTTTACACCCCCCTTCCCTTTGTGCCTCCTCCCTGGGAACCGGTGAGTTATCGGGGTGCTGCCCCCGTCATTGTTCTGGAGCACCAGGTCCAGGGTTGGGTGCGTTCTGCGCCGGCATGCCGATCTGAGGGTTCTGCTGAGCCCTCAGTATGTGACCCAGATCCCGCGCCATGTTTTGAACCTGGCGCTCTAACTGGGAAACCCGCTCAGGCTGATATGGGGGCCCTGTTTTCTCCCCTGGGCTGATCCCGGGAAGGGTAGCTATCCCTTCTTTGGTAGTACCCCTGGTTAGGAAGATTTGGATACCCCTCCACCCTTAGCCTCCCCTCTCCCGGATTCGGTTGTCTGGGCTCAGGGAATTGGGGAAAGAAGGATGGATGATTTTGGGGTTGGAGGTTGGGTGGATACCTGGGGAAAAAGTTCTGCCCAGGATTTGGAGAATTTCTGCCCTCCGGTGGGAAGTTAGGAGGGAAGTTCCCTGGGTTAGGTGCTTGGCTGGATCCCCCCCCTTGGGCTGGAGGAGTCCACACATAACCCAGGATGGGTCGACTTCCCTTGTAACGGGGACTTACATAATCAGGAGAGCGAGGGACCCCATTTGTGGGGCTGCCTCCCTGGCTCCCTGTCTGTGGCTGGCCCGAGGATCTTCTGGGCCTAGCATTATTAGGTGCAGGTAGGTTTTTAGGCCCCCCCATCTCCAAATCTAAAACGGGGGTGACCTTTACCTCTGCCACCTTGGCAGCAGCAGGGGTGTTGTTGGCTTTGGGATTTTTCTGGGTATTGCTTTTATTTTCTATGGGCTTCTGCACCTCATAGATCCGGGTAGCCTGTTCAATGACCCAGTCTAAAGATCTTTTCTCATGAAAATCTCTCACGAGCTGGGTCATTATATATTTGGGCAAGGCATGGAAAAATGTATTGACGAATTCTCTGCTGTCTGTGCGCACCCTTCTGGTGGTCTGCGCAAAGGCACGTTTCAGTTCTTGCACAAACTCTTGTGGGGCCTGATCCTCCCCACACTGCAAATTGTAGGCTGCCTTGCGAGCCTCTTGAGGATTTCTATGAGTAGAAAAATGTTTCAAGATGGCCGCCTTATAGGTGGACCATCTTAAATGATTTTGGTCCTCCAGCCCCGCAAAGAAACTGGAGTATTCCGGGGAGAAGGTCCACTTTACATATTGAATACAGCTTTGGCTGTCTTTCAAATGGAAAGTCTCCATCATTTGCTCAAACAACTCTAAGTGCTCCCAAACAGAATACTTGGCGTTCTTATGATAAGGCGTGATGACACTCCTGATTGCCTTAATCTGTTTCAATGGGTCCTTAAGCAAGGCCCTTTTTGCCTTATTGGCCTTTTTGGTTCGGGTAACCCTGGTCCATTCATCTTCTTACTCAGAGGCACTGCTCGCAGAGGTTCCCGTCTGTTCTTCCAGGTTTTCCCGGATTCTGCGAGCCTGGGAATGGCTGGCAGAATGTGGGGACCTGGTCTCCTGTGTCCTGTACCGCTCAGAGGAGTCTTCAGATCCCTCCTTGCTGCCAGGATTTGATGGGTACCCCCCCCACTGACCTAACTGGGCAGAGGTTTTCAGGATGCCTTTAATGGGCCTACTCTCCTGGGTTTCCCCATCAAATTGCACTGTGCTTGGGTGCCCATACCCGGATGCCCGCCCCTCCATTCCTGGGTGGTACTGGCCTATGAGCCCCATGCTTCTGGCTGGATAGTAATCTGCCATCCCTGTGGCCCTGTGCTCATGTGCGCCAGGGGACATGGGGGTGGCAGAGTCCAGGGACTGAGAGAAATAAAGGCCTCTGGTACTAGGGCTCCTGGGGTTATGCTCAGGAGTTTCTCTTTCCCAGCGAACCTCATCTCTATCCGCCCCTGCTCCCTGTTGCAATGCAAGAGCCTGTGCCTTCAGTTCCTCAGTTAAGGCCTTACTAGACTCTATCAGTCTCTCCTGCATCGCTACCTGTTGTTGGAGTCTATCATTGTGCTGGCAGAGAGCCTCATTCTCTCTCTGCGTTTCCTGATTGGTCCTGGAGCACTGGGCCAGTCTTTGCTGCAGGAGGGTTACCTCCTGAGCTGTGTCCCTATGGGCCTGCTCCTGTCTTGCCAGAGCCTCCTCCACCCTCCTGGTGTGCTCTAGCAAGTCCTGGTGTTCTTTTTGGAGGTCACCCAGTCCCTGGTGGGCCAGGTGATTTTCTTCCATTTTTCTCCTTAAGTGGGAGACTTCCTGGCCTAAGGTGTCCCTTTCCTGACCAAGAGCTTGAATTTGTGACGCCAGGTCGTCCCTTTGCCTTTTGGAAGGCACCAGCTTTCTGGCGCTCCTGATCAAACTCTGCCTGTGTATCCAGGTCTTTCAGGATCAGTTTATTGCTCTCCTCTTTCTCTCTGTCTAGTTGGATTTGCAGGGTGGCTACCTGCTCTGTGCATGCCCTGTTGAAATTGATCTGTTGCTCCAGCTTTTTCTGGCTCTGCAGTAGGGAGTCCAAACTGTCTTGGCGTTCCTTCTGCAAAGCCAGAATTCTGGTATCCTGGTCTGTCTTTTCCTGTTGCAGTATATCCATGTCCCTCTTTATTTTAATGATGTGCTGCCTACTATCATTTTCTGACTCCTGGCTCCCCTGCAGCCTCTGCTCAGAAGAGACCAGGTCAGATTGGACCTTCTCTAACGCCATCTGTCGCTTATTCGCCAGATCTTGGCTTTCAGTACATTTATCCTGCATGTCTCCCATATATAGGTACAGGTATGCCGCTATCCTAACCATCTTGTCTTGTTCATCCTTAGCTTTAGGAGCCATGTATAGTTCACTCAGGGCCACATGTAAGGGACCCTGATCTCTCCATATATCTGACCCTGTTTCCGTGACCTGTTGCATGATGGCCTGCAACCAGACCATGCGGTCCTGGTGAGTCCACTCACCTCTCACAAATAACTTATGTAAGAAGTGCTCTCTGGCTATTTTCATGTCTAGTAAGGTCGTCATTCTAGAGATTGGTCTCTGTCCTGACTTACAGAAGTTTATATTATATTTTTGCAAAACAGACCTTTTCCTTAGAGCGTTCCTTTGAGGAGTGCTTTACAGCGTAACACAGCGTGTGCTCCGACCGGATATGTGTATCTGGTCAGCTGGCACGCTGTATTAATCTGCACAAGTGATAGATCTAACCCAAACGTCCGGCACGAGCCCCCAATTTGTAAGAGGATTCAATTCAACACTACAGCTAAGTCAATGCCTAGTCTGGGATACTGAATGGAAACCCTTATTAATATATCTTTATGTCCAGTTCATGCGTTCTGGATGACTACCCCTATATAAAACCCCTCTCTTGGAATCCTCCTGACCCCACTGAGCCAAGAAGTAGTTCTGTTTTGCACGTTTAAAGGTTTATTTGATAATTTAAACAATATATATATAGATCGCGCTTTAAAATAAATTAATAATTGAATATCACACTGAATCTGAGCAGTAATCAATAATGGATAGTCTGGCACTAGCACACTTGTGAATAGGAACAGAAGAATAATGTGGTAGAGAATGCTTTATATAAGTTCAGATGGATGTAATGTTGAATGAAAATGCAATACAGAAAATACTCAATATGATTTCAACAAAACAATGTAATCACTTTTCTCTGGCAATCCCCTCCCCACTTTATGCAATGCAAGGAAATGGAAGGAAAGCACACAGTTCTCAGAAATGCAATCAAGTGTAATTCAGTTCACCCCAGCAAGCTTAGACTACAGAAGTTGGAAACACAGGCCCAAAATGCTTTTATATGTGCTGGCAATGAAGTGAAAAATATGCTAAAATGCTTTTAATTCCCTCTAGAGGTTCAGGGTGAGTGGTATCTAGTTAATATTAGTCCAGGTTCACTCTAGCAATGATTCAGGGATGGTTCTTAAGAGGCAAACGAAATTTTATCAAGGAAAGCAAGAACTGCTGTTTTCACACGTGGATAAATTTGCAAATTGCGGCAAATTCGAAGAAGATTGGTTCTGCACAGTTCTGCTGGGTACTCACAATATATTTTGGAAATAGATGGGCCTCGCCACGGATCTGGTCAGGTTTTAGACTGGACTCTGGTCTGGTCTCTGCACTTCACAGTGATCTGGGTCAGCTCTCTGGTTCTGCTAACAGTGGTCTGGGTCAGCTCTGCTCTCTCTGGATCTTTCTGCACAGCTTTCCCTGGAGATTGATGGATTTGAAGTCTGGATCTCTGGATGTGGTATGGTCCGGCAGAGCGCGTTGCAGCAAATGGAATTGAATGTCCCTATCTGTCCTGACTGTCTGCTTTTATGTGTTTTGAAAATGGGTGTGTGTGCAGCATCACTAGGCTCTACCCCTCTCCACTTGTCATTGGCCACTTCCTCCTCTTCCCCTTGATTGGGGGAATGAAATGAAGTGTCATCATGATGAGGTCTGTTTATGGTACAGAGAACCCACCCCTGTCAAATTACACACAATCTATATTTTGACCCAAAAGACATATTTGCACAGGTACACATTTGTTTAAAATTACATGCACCCATCACATATCACAGGAGGTATACCCTGTCCAAATCTGCTCTTCCTGGGAGCTTGCATTGAGAAATGGCAACATATTTCACTTTTTGGTCAGGTTACCAATATCAGATTCTTACTCAAATTTATACACATGTGCGCAAGGAGTATGGACATTACTTGATGAAGTGTCAGATTTTTCACAAGCATACATTTTAAGTAATACCCTCTTAACTGCTAGCTTGCCCCCAGATCATGCCACCGGTTCTAAAAACCTCTTAAAATGTGGGCAGAAAAATCACAAGAATTATGGTATCATTTAAATAATTTTCACAAGTCCGTACTATGAGTTATTCATCTTTTTCTAAGACCATATTCTGGCTACAGGGGTGTGGCTTTTCAGGTCACATGGTACAGAAACCAGTTTTTCCACTTTCTTCAAGCTCAGCCTCTGTCTCCAGTTTCTCCCCCTCCCAGTTTCTGCCAAGAGGAAGCCATTTTTATTTCCCCTGCAATAAACCATCTGCCTGGGCCCTGGAAGGCCCATTGTTCAAGAGGAAGCCATTTATGGCCACTTCCATAAACCCTCTGCCTGGGTCCTATGTTTAGCCTCTAGCAGTCCCTTGGTAATCCAATCAGAGAAGTGTCATATCCCTTTTGGTGGGAGCAGCAAAAGGCAGGTAGGCATGGGAACACAGCAGTTGTGCAAGTCTCAACTCCTGTCGGGGGTAGCTGGTGGGCAGAATTCAGTTCCTTAAGCCAGGCCCCAGCTAAAATGTCACTTTTTGTTACCCAGTTTAAGTCAAGACAATGTTTACATATGCAGCTAGAATGCTGATTCTAAGTTTAAAACTATGGCATTTCAACAGTGACAACTATGTGCCACTCAAAAGTAGGTCACTCAGTTAATTTAAACATTTTCGATTTTTAGTGTCTTTCAGTCCAAATTTACTTAAACTGCTGAAATCCACAGCTCAGCCAGTCTTGTTATAAACCTTCAAGTCACTTCAGAATATAACTTTACATTGTATCCACCAGCATTGCCATTCCCAATGGTTTCAGACTACTGTGTGGGTAGTCCAATGGTGGTTTTAGGCAGTGCCCTTCTGTGCCCATAACATCGGCAAAAATGAGTGGCAGCCTATTCTTCATGCATTTCCCTGTGCATTTTCTGGGAAGCTCTGGCCGTCATGATGTTTTCAATGCCAGTACTGCACAGTTTTTGAGGTAGGGCTCGGATGCATGGGTAAAAACATCCCACAGTGTGCAATCCTTTCCAGTGAAAGGTGATCCAATGAATCTCCCCTAAGCATCAGATTCTTGTTCCATTATACCCCAGCTCAGCCAAAATAAGACCACATAATAAAGCACTTCCATGAAGCGAGGGCAACGAATGAAGAGAATACAGGTAATTGATGACAGCATATGCGCACATGCACGCCATGAAGGGTGCTCTCAGGAGATTGCGGTGCATCCATTGTCATTATAGGCAAGTTACTCAGCACGATTAATGCAGCAAAAGCATTTGAGGGACACGTACGCTCTCAAGTTATGCTATGAGCATGAAGCACAAGTTTGTTCATTTGGGAGACAGCCACGGAATGTATGAGCCGACGCAACCCCCCATAACAAAGTTATGGAAAAGTCACAGGCTTACCAAGTTGCGGAGAGGAAAAACGGGGGCTCCACATAACGCGAGCCGGAACGAGGTTGCGCAAACATACACACTGGGAGGATCCATGTGAGTGGCTGAAGCACTGATCATGACGGGCTATAGGCCGCAGGGTGATCCAGCCGAGTTCCGCTCCCATTGCACCATCCCGATCATGATCGACTGAACCAGGAAGTACAATCCATGTCAGCCACGTTACTTCGTACGTAACGAAAATAGAACAAGGTGCCTTACTCTAAATTCACCATCCGGGAAGGCAAACTCCACTCTTATTCCGGGAAAAGGTATAAGTAAATAACATTCGAAACCGTTGTAAATAACGGAATACAGGCGGCGGCCATTTTTATCCATTAAAAAACAACAGCAAAGTAATAAAACTAGAGAAATATTTTTTTTTTTAAAAAAAAAAGGGAAATACGTGCAGTTAAGCATCTGTCATCATCACAGACTAATGTGTGTCAGATCGGCCCTTTCTCCTCCTCAGTCTCTCCCTGGTCCCCAGACCAGATGAAGTGCCTTCCATTGGGTCTAAATCTAAGCCAGTTAGGAAATTCTCAGCCAGTTTGCTCTCATTAAATGAGTGCAGTCGACCATCTACCACAATCTTCAGGATTGCTGGATAAACCATGTAGTATTTTAGGTTCTTCTCACGTGCTTCAATCTTAGCCCCAATAAAAGTTTTCCGTTTATCCATGATATCCTTACTCAGGTCTATGAACACCATTATTTTGTTTCCACCCCAGGCAAGATCCTTCAGTTCCCGGGCTTTCCTCAGTACCAACTCTCTCACAGGGAATCTCAGGAATTTAACAATAATATGTCTTGGCCGCTCACCCAGTGCTGGTTTAGGTCCCAGAGACCGGTGGGCCCTCTCCAACTCCAATGAAACAGCTGTATCAATATTTAGCAATTTGGGTAAGGTCTTATTTAGAAAATCAATGATGTTATTTCCTTCTGCTTTTTCTGGAAAACCGGCAAAACGAAGATTATTCCTCCGTGAAAAATTTTCTTGCTCTGAGAGCTTCTGAGTAATCCTCTTATTGTCCATCTCCAATTCCCTTATCTGGTCCATCAGTTTTAAAGTTTTTTCATCAACCACATTCAAGTGATCTTCAACTGAATCCACTCTTTTGGCCACTGTGGAAAACTTCTCTTCAGACTTTAAAAGGGCCGTCTTTATTTCTCCAATGTCCAGTGTCATTTTGCTCAGCATCTCAAAGAGTTTGTCCTCTCTTGTCTCACCAGAAGTATTCTTCTCATCACCTTTCTGCCATTTAGCATCCGGAGTAGCAGGGGTTGACATCCTTTCACGAGTTATTATTATAGTAATCACAGTATAATATCAGGGAGCATGAAAAAGGTTAGGTACAGGAGCACAGCAATCAAGCTGCCATCCCTGGAGCTGACAGTTCTAGAATGACATTTGCGCAAACTTTAATGAGTGGACTGTGCAGTCTACCAAATGCCTAGACCAGAGGGCCCCAACCAAGAATGACAGTAATCAAGGAGACTAAGAAATCTGCTGTTCTATATTGTGATCTATTCAAAGTGCTTTGCGCTTTGGGAAGGGGAATCCAGAGCTCCTGTCAAATAGCTTGACAAGAGACTTTGAACTTTGGGAAGTAGAACCCAGAGCCTTGTTTTATGGAGAACAGCTGTTGAACCTTGTGACTCAAAGTTCTTAAAGCTTGAGGAAGGGAACCCTGAGAAATACCCTGAACACTGTTAACCAGAAGGCATTTAGAGTTTGGGGAAAGGAGCCCTCAGAAACCTGTTGAATTTGTGAAAACCAGGGGGCTTTGAGCGTGGGGAAGGGAACCCTGCAAAACCTTGGTTAACGCTGTGAACTAATATGTTTTGGAACTTGGAGAGAAGCCTGCTGACCTTTATGAATCAGAGTGCTTAAAAGCTTGGGGAAGGGAACCCTGAGAAACCTTAGTGAACTTTGTGAAAAATATGCTTTGAACTTGGAGAAAGGAGTCAGAGAAGCGCTCCAGCAGAACTCTGGTTTTGCATTTTACTTGCGAACAGTATTTTTTCATTGAGGGAGGAAATTCCTACACTGTGTTTAGTTAGATGTGAGGGCAAGCATAGGTTTTGACACAGACCGACTTTTGTTTTGGACTTATGGAGTTAGACCTCCCTTAGTTGCATCAGTTGAGGGAAATCCCAAATTAGAGAAAGGGCAAGCTAGGCTTTACACCATCCTAAATAAAGAAGTGTACTATTTAAAACTTAAACCTTTGTTGTCTGTGTCATCTCTTGATACCATGCCTGTCTCACAAGACCCAGAACAGGTGTGTGAAGATGGGGAGTGACAAGCTCTGCAACACAAAAGTGCCCACCACTTCTCTCTGTCTGTTAGTCAACAGGGTAGGTGAGGGCCTCCCATTTTTTAAGAGGTGGGTGCGGGAACATGATCAAATGTTGCCATACCCAGCAGTGCACAGACATTTTGGTTGTTTGCTTAATTGGCATTACATGAATGAAAACCAGATTTAGATGTTCACGTAGTGTATAATGGCTCCCTACAGAAGGCACACACAACAAACATATTTGTAGCAATGCCACACTGGTCTATGTGCACATTTTCAGCCAATTAGGAGGCTTCTAAACACAACCTTCTATATTTTTCAGGGACATCAAAAGGATCCAACAAATAAACAACGTATCATATGTTGGCGCATGATTGTAAACACTGGCACTCAACCTTGACATTTGTTACAGGGCATGACGAGTGGTTAGTAGAATTTGCATGACATACAGCAAGGAAATTGCAAGTTATGAATTCCTACAGAAAATGTTGACTACCAAAGAAAGCAACTGATATCTTACCCGAACAAAAATGACCATATCCCAAACAGACTTGAGTAAAATGATGTCTGTCCGGCATTGCTTGAGTTGCTTGTATTCCGACACACTCACTTCAAAGAGTTCTGCTGTGTCCTGAAGCTTCTTCATTTCTGCTTCATATTTCATTATGTCTTCATGAGTCTATTAAACAAATGCCATCCGTAAGAAGAAATGGAATACTGTTAGGATGTGTTATGCGCAAAATATAAAGCATAGGTGAGAGGATGGCATAGGCTCAGAACTTGCAATTTATCTACCCAAACACAAACATGTATCTACTGCATCCAAATGCACTTCTAGTTTTCCATTTTAAAGACTATCAAGTTCTGGATCTTGGACTCATTGGGCCTAAGTGCCCCAATTTCTACACTCCTCCCAAACATGGAAATTGGCCCGCCATCAGAAACCCAAGTTATGCGCTTTGTGTGAGCTATATCTCTGAAGTCAATCCATTGACCCAGCTTTCATTCTAAAGCAGGCAACGCTGTACTTTGCTCATGAAGAATAGTAGAAGTGTGCACCCATACAACAACGTTATACAGAAAGCAATGTCCATAAAAGTGTAAGAACAAGAGTACAATTTCAGACATAACAAGGCAGGATTACCTTGTCAGTTTGTTACCATAGTTCATCCAGAATCAACAATATAAATATGAAAAGGAAATGGACCAATATTTACAGGGTAATTCATAGAATTTCGCACAAAAGTGGCGCACGCGGCTGGCGCACAGTGTCCCCGTGCGATACACTGCGCCAGCCGCGTGCGATAAAATCCATTTCATCGCACAGTGTATTCATGGATTTTAGCCTCCAAAACCAGCCGTGGCGCAGAGTGGCGCAGCGACCCTGCAGCAGCGCCAGTTACGACCCCAAGAACGCCCTTGCGCAAGGAAAAGCCATCAAAATTCCCAATTCATCGCAAATGTCTGCGCTAACCCTGGACCAGTTCACAGGGCTGCCAAACAGCAAACGCCAAGCGGGGAACGTGTATTTCAGTGGTTCGCGGGAAGTTTCACACGTGATTGTCCTGGGTACGTGTACATCAGGGGTGCGCGTGAAGTAATACACGCGAATCCATCAGGGCACGTGTATTCCAGGGGTGCGCGGGAAGTATCACACGCAAATTCAGCAGGGTACGTGTATTTCCGGGGTGTGCGGGAAGTATCACATGCAATTCCATCAGGGCACATGTATTTCAGGGGTGCGCGGGGAGTACCACACGTGAATTGGCCGTGTGGGTCCTCCCAGGTGTTCCCTCTACACCCTCCACGGCCCCTGCAGGCAGCCCTGCTCATGTCCCGCAGGCAGCCCATCCACCATGGGCATGCCCCCCAGCCAACCCACATGTCACCTTGCACCACTGATCAACAACGCATATCTCCCAGCACCCTCACCCCACAGCACTGTGGGGCACCTGCCAGCAGGCCCACACACATGTCCAACTCATGTCCCCCTGCACCCCCACCCCCCAGCACTGTGGTGCACCCCACACCAGGCCCCCACTCATGTCTCCCAGCACCCCCACCCCCTGCAGTGCAGGGCACCCTCCACCAGGCCCCACTCATGTCCAACTCATGTCCCCCTGCACCCCCACCTCCCTGCATCCAGGGCCACCCTCCACCAGGCCCCCACACATGTCCAACTCATGTCCCCCTGCACCCCCAACCCCCCAGCATCCAGGGGCACCCTCCACCAGGCCCCCACTCCTGTCTCCCTGCACCCCCACCCCCCAGCATTCAGGGGCACCCTCCACCAGGGCCCCACTCCTGTCTACCACCCCCCCCCACCTCCCAGCAGTGCGATTTGCCTGGGTACGTGTATTTCAGGGGTGCGTGTGTAGTCTGACACGCAAATTCATCAGGGTACGTGTATTATGGGTCCGCGTGAACTTCCACACGCGATATCAGCAGGGTACGTGTATTACGGGGTTCGTGGGAAGTTCCACACGCGATTGCCCTGGGTACGTGCATTTCGGGGTGCGCAGGAAGTTCCACACGCGATTGCCCTGGGTACGTGTATTTCGGGGTGCGCGGGAAGTTCCACACGCGATTGCCCTGGGTACCTGTATTTCGGGGTGCGCCGGAGGTTCCACACGCGATTGTCCGTGGTGCGTGTATTTCTGGTTGCGCGTGAAGTTTCACACGCAATTTCAGCAGGGTACATGTATTCCAAGGTGTGCGGGAAATTCCACACGCGAATCCAGCAGCCTACGTGTATTCCGGGGGTCCCGGGGAGTCCTACACGTGAATCGGCCGTGTGGGTCCTCCCAGCTGTTCACTCTACACCCTCCACGGCCCCTGCAGGCAGCCCACACCACAGGGGACTACCCTGCACATGTCCCGCAGGCAACCCGTCCACCATGGCCATGCCCCCCAGCCAACCCACATGTCACCTTGCACCACTGCCCACCAACGCATGTCTCCCAGCACCCCCACCCCCCAGCACTGTGGGGCACCCTCCACCAGGCCCCCACTCATGTCCAACTCATGTCCCCCTGCACCCCCACCCCCCAGCACTGTGGGGCACCCTCCACCAGGCCCCCACTCATGTCCAACTCATGTCTCCCAGCACCCCCACCCCCCACCAGTCAGGGCCACCTGCCAGCAGGCCCCCACTCATGTCCAACTCATGCCCCCCTGCACCCCCACCCCCCTGCATCCAGGGACACCCTCCACCAGGCCCCACTCATGTCCAACTCATGCCCCCCTGCACCCCCAACCCCCAGCACTGTGGGGCACCCTCCACCAGGCCCCCACTCATGTCCAACTCATGTCCCCCTGCCCCCCACCCCCCAGCACTGTGGGGCACCCTCCACCAGGCCCCCACTCATGTCCAACTCATGTCCCCCTGCACCCCCACCCCCCCAGCACTGTGGGGCACCCTCCACCAGGCCCCACTCATGTCCCCCTGCACCCCCACCCACAGCACTGTGGGGCACCCTCCACCAGGCCCCCACTCATGTCCAACTCATGTTCCCCTGCACCCCCACCCCCCTGCATCCAGGGGCACCCTCCACCAGGCCCCCACTCATGTCCCCCAGCACCCCCACCCCTCAGCAGTGCAGGGCACCCTCCATCAGGCCCCCACATATGTTTCCCAGCACCCCCACCCCCTGCATCCAGGGGCACCCTCCACCAGGCCACCACTCATGTCCAACTCATGTCTCCCAGCACCCCCACCAGTCAGGGGCACCTGCCAGCAGGCCCCCACTCATGTCCAACTCATGTCCCCCTGCACCCCCACCTCCCTGCATCCAGGGGCACCCTCCACCAGGCCCCCACTCATTTCCAACTCATGTCCCCCTGCACCCCCACCCCCCTGCATCCAGGAGCACCCTCCACCAGGCCCCCACTTATGTCCAACTCATGTCCCCCTGCACCCCCACCCCCCTGCATCGAGGGGCACCCTCCACCAGGCCCCCACTTATGTCCAACTCATGTCCCCCTGCACCCCAAACCCCCTGCATCCAGGGGCACCCTCCACCAGGCCCCACTCATGTCCAACTCATGTCCCCCTGCACCCCCACCCCCCAGCACTGTGGGGCACCCTCCACCAGGCCCCACTCATGTCCAACTCATGTCTCCCAGCACCCCCACCCCTACCAGTCAAGGGCACCTGCCAGCAGGCCCCCACTCATGTCCAACTCATGTCTCCCAGCACCCCTACCCCCCACCAGTCAGGGGCACCTGCCAGCAGGCCCCCACTCATGTCCAACTCATGCCTCCCAGCACCCCCACCCCCCACCAGTCAGGGGCACCCTCCAGCAGGCCCCCACTCATGTCCAACTCATGTTCCCCTGCACCCCCACTCCCCTGCATCCAGGGGCACCCTCCACCAGGCCCCACTCATGTCCAACTCATGTCCCCCTGCACCCCCACCCCCCAGCACTGTGGGGCACCCTCCACCAGGCCCCACTCATGTCCAACTCATGTCTCCCAGCACCCCCACCCCCCACCAGTCAGGGGCACCTGCCAGCAGGCCCCCACTCATGTCCAACTCATGTCTCCCAGCACCCCCACACCCCACCAGTCAGGGGCACCTGCCAGCAGGCCCCCACTCATGTCCAACTCATGTCCCCCTGCACCCCCACCCCCCTGCATCCAGGGGCACCCTCCACCAGGCCCCCACTCATGTCCAACTCATGTCCCCCTGCACCCCCACCCCCCAGCACTGTGGGGCTCCCTCCACCAGGCCCCCACTCATGTCCAACTCATGTCCCCCTGCACCCCCACCCCCCAGCACTGTGGGACACCCTCCACCAGGCCCCCACTCATGTCCAACTCATGTCCCCCTGCACCCCCACCCCCCTGCATCCAGGGGCACCCTCCACCAGGCCCCACTCATGTCCAACTCATGTCCCCCTGCACCCCCACCCCCCAGCAATGTGGGGCACCCTCCACCAGGCCCCCACTCGTGTCCCCCAGCCAACACTTCATCACAATCTAGATCCCTGGAACTTATGGGCAGCCTCCACATGCCAACCACCCACCCAAGTATTGCATCCACCCACTTAGAAATGCCAATTACATGATACAACCCCAATGGCAAGTATGTAAATGAAGGCATGTCCCTCACATACACACAATGGGTGTCAGTGAATGTCAAAACCCATATCATGACATGCATGAAACCAATGAGATGATACTACACATTGAAGTATGATGAAAAAATATGTATTAAAAGCAACATAAATGGAATCAAAAATAAACAAACGAAAATGGGAATTAAAAACAAAAAGCAGCATGTCCGTAAAATAATGTAAAACCACAAATCATAATCCAAAGGAAAGGTGTCCAAAGTCACAGTTCACAAAAGTAAATCCAATGGAAAAATAAAACCAAAAACCATTGCTCCATGGGTAAAATAAAAATAAAAATAAAAAAATCCAACAGTCAAGTATATACAGATAAACAATCCAGGGTCCATGATCCCAACAGAAGAAATGAAACCTATCTAATAACACTACCTAATAAAAAAAACTATATACAGAAATGTGGTCCATTGTCCAAAAGGTCCAAAAAATATTAAAAAGCAAAGGAAACCTAACACTAACTACAGAACTATTTACAAGGGCAGCGGGCCAGTCCGACGGCTCACTTCGGGATGTTCCGGGCCAGGGCATCATCGAACTCCTGCTCAATGTCCCGGAGGCCGTCCTCCTCCATGGCCCCGAGGGTCCGCAGGGCCGACGACATGTTCACCTCCAACTCCCTGTGGATTGCCTCTAGGCACTCGGCCCGCCTGACCATCGGGAGCCGTGCCTCTTCCGCCCGCTGCCGCTCCGCATCTATGGCGTGGCCCAACCGCTGCCACACGGAAGACACTTCCCATCCTGGGTCCTCCTGCCCTCCGGCTGATCCCTGCCCCTCCGATGTCGAAGGCCCCGAGCCATCATGGCTCCCACCTCGTTGCTGCTGCTGCTGTGCCTGTGCCCGTGCCCTGGCTCCTGCTGCCTGCACATCCTCCACCGGCTGGGGTGCAGTCGTTGATGTGGCCACCCTTGCTGGACGTCCGACTCCCGACTGTGGCAGGGATGCCTCCTCCACCAGCCTGGCCGCACCGTCAGAGGCAGCTCCACAGGGCATCCAGGTGACAAATGGGTGGGAAGATGGCACGGAGGACGACTGGCGCATAGGGTGTTCAGTTGAGGAGGGGGTTGGAGAAAGCTGCAGCAAACGGAGGAATCCGGCCTGGGTGACCTGTCCCAGTAGGCCGACGCGGTCAACGAGCCATTCGAGATGACGTGCCGTCTCCTCATGAAAAGACTGCAGGTCACCTCGCATGGCCCGTTGACGCAACGCCACACCAGTCAGGACAGGCTCAACCCGTACCTGGATAGCCATATCCGCAGGCAGAGGAAGGCCAGTTGTTGTGAGCTCATCCCCTGCCTGAAAACGGGTCTGGACGAGGGCATCCCTGCTGGTGCAAGATGATGCAGTTACAGGATCAGGGACAGGATTGCACACAGGCACCTCTGCGGCGGCCTGTGCTGCCTCCTGTCCCTGGTCTTGCACTGCACCACTAGCACCAGTGGAATCCCCACCTCCAGACCCCGTCTCTGTCGCTTGCACGGCCTCCTCCTCCACCAAACCCTCTACCAACCTGGATGACTCTGTGCCATCTTCCCCCGTTGGGCCCTGTGGGGTCCCAGCTGCCCCTTCTGCTGCCGAGGAGTCCAACTCCGACCTCCGCCTCTTGGACTTCCCCCCGGCAGCTGCGGCCTGGGACGCGGCACCGGACTCCTCACTCCCCGATGAGATCACAACCTGGGAGGGGAGCCGGGCCTTGCGTCTCTGGCTGGCGGTGTGATCCCCGCCGCTGTGCTCCACAGCACCTTCTCCGCCCTCTTCATCAGTTGACGCTGCAGACAGGGAGAAATAAAACACAGGCATCAGGGCATTGTACAATGGACACATACACACATGACAGTTGTACATGAGTGGCATTGGCAAACCTCAGACATGGCATCACAATGGCCAACACACATGTCATTTCAACTTGCACACATGAGCCATACCACAGCCATATCGCAACTGCCAGCACCATCCACACACATACAACAGCATGAGTAGGCAAAGGTGAGCCAGACATCACATGCAACACAGGGTGTGCACTACACATATACACACACCACCACACTTGCATGCATGTGTACACCTCTGCCAACTGTCGCAGTGTTCAGATCGGCATCCATGTCACATCTGCCAATCAGGCTTCCACATCCGCTGTCACATGCATCCATGTTGCATCACTGTTGCACCCTTGTCAAATACACACACATGCACAACAGTGCTGATACATGCAGCTGAAAACAACATCCATGTGTGACATCACGAACATGCCTACTTCCATACACATTCATCCAAACATGTGTGCCCAGACAACTGCATTTCGCATGCAAGCCTACACACACAAGCACCATCCATGTCTCACACATGACAGCCCTCGCATGTGTTAGCCTCACGGCCCTGTACACCCCCCCCCATACTTGGCCCCATAAAAACACATGTGCAACCTGCACATTACTGGCACATCACCACACGCACAGCTCACAATCATGATGCATGTACACTTACCGCTCGACTCCAGACGGGTCTGCCTCTCAAGGACCTGGACGTGGAGCGCTGGGGATATGCGTTCCAGGACCCTCACCTGATCGTCCGACAAGTGGCCCGGCGCTCCTTAGCATCCGCTGCCTTCAAGAGGCGCCGGGCCTTGTTGAGGGTCCTGGACCTGAAGTCCTCCCAGCGCTTCTTGACATGATGGAATAGTCGGACTGCCACCCCCTCCGCGTTGATGGCAGTCATGATGTCCGTCCAGATCTGAGTCCGTCCTTCCTTGTCGGCACGCAAACTTCCGAAGAAGGCATCATACTGCCCCAGGACTTGCTCCACCAAGACACCAACTTCGGTGGCAGTGTAGCTGGTGCCCCTCTGCCTCTCTGGCCGGGGGTTGTCAGTGGTGCCAGATGTTGCAGTGCCCGACATGACAACCCCAGAGGCAGGAGTGGGTGGGCCACTGGGTCCTGTGGCTGGTCTGTGGAGCGATGGAATCCCAGTCGGGAGTCTTCGGTTCCAGCAGGGGTGGTCACAGCAACAGCACCCCTGGCTGATGTGCAGGCAGCAAATGGCAGGGCACATGGGCAGCAGGCAATCAGGCAGCAGCAGATGGCAGGTGGGAGCGTGCTCGGGGGGGCAGTAATTCGGCCTTCTGGGCAGGAGCGTGGTCTTCCGTGTGCTTACGCGTGGCCAGCTTGATACAGAGTGATTTGGCACGTGAAAATCCAGCACGTCTGCGTGTAATTCGAGGAAAGGGCCTAAGCGCGTAAGAGCGTCAGCACACGTACGCGAATTCATTGGCCCAAAGGCCACCAGCGCGTATGCGCGTCTGTGACGTGCGTGCGCGGGCGTTTCCCTGTACACGGGTGCATGTTACACGTCCAATGACTGCACGTCAGAGTGTCAGCTCGTGTTATTGGAGGATGGGCCTTAGCGCGTACACGCGGAAGTGACGCTGGACGTGTAGGCATGTTTAAAAGGGACGTGTAGAACGCCATTTCCTTGTACGTGCTTTTCGTGGAGAGCGAGTGGGAGAAATCTGTACTTCTTGTCGGTTCACACGCGATTTACTTCACGGCGTTCCAAGTTCGTACTCCCTGTTACCTCTGACAGCTTTTTCTCTTCTTGTCTTTTTCCTGGGCCTGTTTCCTCAAACAGCGTTCACTTCTCCTGTTGTCCTGTCTCCTCAGACAGCGTACAAATCTTCTTTTGGCGGGGGTGTTGCCAACGCGCACACGCGCCTATTTTTCACGCGATATTTCCTGGCAGACTGTGAGTCGTGCACGTATTTGACATCTGTGCTTGCCCCGTGTGTTGCCTACCCCTTCAGTGGTCAGTCTAGGCTGCGTGTGACACGCATACGTTCATTTTTGTGTTTCTGGGTGCCACAGCGTAGTGCAGGTTTATTGTTCCACGCACGTGGTCTAGGAGGGGTTGCATGCACATTATCTCCCTTTTTCGGGGTGCCTGTGCGTTGCGTGACCTGTCATCTTCCCCCACGGGTAACATACAGCCTTGCTAGAGCACTAGGGTATGAATTCCATCTAGTAACCTACCCCTTTGACCCCCAATTGCCCAGGACAATAGTTTACTGAAACTCCCATATGCACAACAACATCAGTGCCATGGTTGGGAGGCGAGCACGTGCTAATGGTGGAAAAGGTGGGCGAGCCACAAGAGGTGGCCGTGGTGGATACGGTAGGGGACGTGACCGGGACTTGCAGGGTGCCCCTAGCCCCCCATGTGTGGGTGACCAGTCAGGGGCACCCATGCCCCCCCTGGTTGAGGGTAACGTGGCTGACACCATCCCTGCTCAGCCCTTGTTGGACCAGCCCATTGTGGCACCAGACCTGGCACAGGGTGACTCCATCGCTGACTTCCAGGTCAGCAGGTCTAGGCCACATGTGGCGGTGCACGTTGGTGTCACCAGCCCACGTGGATCAGGGGCAGCTATGTCATCTGCTGCCCCGAGTAGCCAGGGTGTGGAGGCTCCAGGGGCAGCTGCGGCTCCATCCACCCCAGCTCTGAGTCTCCCAGCCAGGACAGTGTCGGTCCTAGTCCATCCTGCTGACGTTCCCCCTGACTACATCACAATTCAGCTAATGCCTGCACCAAGTCCCATGGTGAGTGTTCATTCCCACACTCCTAGTCCACAGTCCACCGGGGCTCCTGCCCCTAGTGTCCAGAGCGGCGTAGGACACTCAGTATCACCACCACCTTCCAAGCGGAAGAGGAGGAGTGCTCGTCCAGTACAGGCTGATGCCCCAGACACTGCTACACAGTCCGGCCCACCAAGGAAGCCCAGCTTCAATCAGGCCGAACTTGATGCAGTTGTGGAGTATGTGTCCGCACATGACAGCGAAATGGTGATTACTGCAGGATGCAAGACCACACCTGCACAACGTCAGGCACACTGGCAGACCATGGCCAGATTACGAGGCATTGTCCGGTGAGTGAGTGAGTGAGTGCACATGCATGTGTGTGTGTGTGTCATCCATGTGCATGGTGTGTGTGTGAGTGCTTCTGATTGAGTGCCAGGTGAGGGGGTGTGTGCCTGAGTGGTTAGGGTCACCCATGTGCTTCATCCAATACATTCTGCGCACCAGGATTTGGGTGTTGCAGTATCCCTTCTGGCAACAGTAGACATTCAGCCCAACCTCACGCCAGTTGCCCTTGAAGTGTCATCTTGCCACAACATAGTTGCATATTATTCTGTGTTCATTCAGGCTGATTGTCTGCATTCCACCACTTTCACTAGGCATTTCTCAGTCCTATTGTCACATGTGTGACATGGCTAGGGTACATGCCATCTGTGTGATGGCATGTGTCATGTATGTGTATTGGACATGCCAATCACAGGCCAATGTGTTATGGCACTGCTAGCCAGCATGCAGCAAATTTGTTGGTCTTCCATCTTGGTGTCATCAATGTGTGCCATTTGCCTCCCCTTCATACACAGTGACAGTGCATGCATGGGAGGGTTATAGTCATGTGGGACATGTGTCAATGAAGTACTGTTTCTGTTGCTTCTCAGCCCTAATTGCGTGCCACGGTGCTAATGCCTGTTCCCATTTCTTTTCTTTCATGTCTTTGCAGGGGATGACGCACTTGATACTGCTGGGGTTGTGGAGATGGTGCAGACCCAGGAGGGGTCTCAGGCCCGACCGGGCACCAGTGAGGGACGTGGTGTGGTGGTGGGTGAGAACCCACACTTGCTGCAGACCATCATCTCAAGGGGTGTCTCTGGGTGCACCTCCCCTGAGCTCTATTCAGGTGTCGATTCGGATGATGAGACCTATGTGCCGTCGCAGGTAAGTGTTTCTTGGAGGGGTTCTGTACTGTCCAACCCACCTGCACCAGGGGTAGAACCCTCAATGGGGATGTCAGTGTTGGTAGGTGCGCCTTTGGTGGTTACGGATGCAGGGTCACACTCCGCTACATCTGATCCTGTTCCTGGGCCAGCAGATCAGAGGGGGAATGCAGTCCTGCAGCCTCAGGCAGTGCCGGCACAGCAAGGCGCAGTTCGCCTTGCCCCAGACAGGTGTTGTGCCCGCCGACGCGGTGGCCGTACGCCACCTGGCAATACCGCATGGGAGCAATCCATATACGGTATGGCAAACCAACAGGCAGCATCAACTGAGATGATGGCTCAGGCCATGGATAGGGTGACCACTTCCATTGTCCCCCAAGAAAGGCTGATTGAACAACTACAGCAGGCAACAGACTCCATTAGCCAGTCACACAGGGAGGACATGTTGGCATCCAACAGGGACAGGCGGGCGGCACTGGAGACTCTGCGGGAAGCCATTTCTATTGAGTCCCAGGGCCACAGGGAAGCCCTGAGTGTGGAACTCCGTCAGCTCAGTGTAACTCTGGTTGAGCTTGAGGCTTCAGCTAACACAAGGACAGAACAGCAGCTGGAGCGGCTCACACAGACGCTCTCAGCTGAGATGCAGGCAACTAGGGAGGAGGTCCGGGCATCTCGTGAGTTGTTGCATGGGGACCTCCGCACAATTATCCTCCAGAACCAGACCTTCCACACCCGCATGCTTGCTGCCATGGAGGACCAGACTAGGGCTTTGCGTGGGCTGCCTCCCATAGAGCCACCACCTCTTGATGCAGCTGCAGAGGGTGGTGAGGAGAGCGATAGCAGCGATTCTCCCACAATAGGGTAGCCGTGCAGGCCATGAGCCCATGGAGGTGTTTTTTTTTCGCAAGATCCACACAGGTGGGTTTTGGTGTGCACCCTGTCCTCGGACCTCCTGGGTGGCCTCCCCCACCACCCCGGGCCCATTCATGGAGATTTTTGATTTTTGATTTTTGTTTTTTGATTTTTTGGACAGTGTGTTGCCTTGTGTGGCTCCCGTGGGCATACGCTGTATTGTGGCTGGGCACATGCAGGCTTGTCCTGAATTTGGGTCAGATGCTTGGGTTTGTGTGACACACACCCCTCCTGCTTCCCGTTTCCATGGGCTTGCAAAGGGTGTGCCCAAGTGACATTGACTTACACGGTGACGTTGGACTCCCATTTGATGTGTGGGCAGTCTGTAATCAATACTGTGTATACATTCCTAGTGCATATTGTTGTTGTATTGTACACTGCATGGTGTATTGATATGTGCCTCTGCATCCATCTAATCCTCCTAATTTGCAGGTCCATTTGTCATGTCTTCACAAGGCGGTCTACTTTGGAAATGGAGTCCATGTTGTAAGCAGTGCACCTACTCTTTTGCGTGGTGCTAACACTGTACAGTTGGAAGTGTTCGAAGTGCTGGCATTATCAGGTAGTGAGGCTACCAATGTTTATAGTCCGTACTGTCATGTTTATGGTAGGTTGGAGGTTGTGTAGGTGATTAGTATTATTGGTAAGTATTTGATAATGTGTGTTGTTGGTCCTGCATTACTGTGAGCGTTTCATGTGTGTCCAGTTTCCATTAGGAACACTGTAGTTTGTGACACTTGGGTCATGTTGTGGAGATTAATTTGCTTGCTCTCACATAGCATGACATGCCATGGTGTGTTGTGTGGCCGTGCCGGGGAGGGGTTGGGTGACATGGCACTGTTCTCATGTTGTATTTTGCAAGTGGGTATTCATTTTTGCTGCATGGAAGTGTGTCTTTTGATGACACTGCATTGGTGGTGTTTGTGTAGGTAGGGATGCACACATTGTGACACTTCCAGATGAACAATCTCAAGCTGCTATGGTTCTGACAGTTGACTGTCCCTTAATTCATCATAATTGTCAGATTGAGTCATCATTGATTGTCAGATGGTATGTGCCAGGGCTGTGTGCACTCCACAGGGGTGTGATTTCTATGTGAAGTAATTAGCCACCAGCTGCGTACGGGCTGCCTCACCCCATGCCCTTTCCCCTCCAATGCGCAGCAGGCGTGCATGTGTTTGGGGATGTGGGGGCACCACCATGTCCACAGCCAGGCCCCGGCGTGTTGCAACATTGTGCAGGACACATGCTGCCACTATGATCCTGCACACTAGTGGGGGAGCGTATAACAGCTGTCTGCCAGAACGGTCAAGGGAGCGAAAGCGTGACTTGAGCACTCCGAATGTGCGCTCCACTATGCCCCGTGTTGCAATATGGGCTGTGTTGTATCTTACCTCGGGAGGCGTGATGGGGTTCCGAATTGGCGTCATCATGTGGGTGCTCAGAGGGTAGGCACTGTCCCCTGGGAAGGTGGTGATGGGGATCATTAGTGGCGTATTGACCTTACTCTGTATCTGTCATGCATGCGTGTGCTGTGGCATTTATACTCACCAAGCAGCCATGCATCGCCATGCCGCCCAGCTTCCATGTCCCGGTTTAGGGTTGACATCCTGTAAATGAAGCTGTCGTGGTTGGACCCTGGATAGTTGGCATATACTGAGGTGATGATTCCCTTGGCATCACATACTACCTGGACGTTGATGGAATGCCAGTGCTTGCGGTTTCTATAGATGTGCTCAGATGCCCTGGGGGGACGTAGAGCCACATGGGTGCAATCAATGGCACCTAGCACTTTGGGGAATTGTGCCACCCTGTAGAAATCCTGGCTGACAGCCTGCCTTTCTGCAGGTGTTCTGGGCAGGTATATGTGCCTGCGGACTGATGGGCATGCAGTCATGATGGCCAAGACCTGGTGTAGGCAGCGTGACTGCGTGGCCTGTGACACCCCCACCCACTATGGCACTTGTCCGCTGAAATGATCCGGTGGCCAAAAAGTGCAGTACATTGAGGACCTTCTCCAGGGGGCTGAGTGCTTGAGAGCACAGGGTGGGTGATGTGAGGTCATCCTCCCACTCACTGACCAGGTTGAGTATTATGTGTGGTGGAAACCTGTAACTTCCATACACCTGGTCATCAGGCATACCAAATAGGCTGGTTCTGGGTGTGAAGATTCTGGCCCTGACTATCCTTCTCCTCCTCCTGCGATATCCCACGGCCACTGCTGCTAGGAACGGTATATTCATCCTGGCGTCTGAGATTGTTTGTTGTTTGCGCACTCTTTTATGCTGCGCGGGACGTGCGCCTGCTTCATGCTGGCGTACGTGTTTCCGGATTGGACTTTATTCTTTTTTGTGTGTTGTAAGCCACCGTGTGACTCTTCCCGCCCACCCCAGGAATACACGTAACACGCTCTCCCAGGCCCAGTCGCGAGTAAATATTCCCGCCCACCCCTGGAATACACGTACCCCACTCTCACAAGCCCAGTCGCGTGTGGAACTTCACGCGCACACCGAAATACACGTACCCTGCAAATTCGCGTGTGAAACTTCCCGTGCACCCCGAAATACACGTACCCAGGGCAATCGCGTGTGGAACTTCCCGCGAACCCCGTAATACACGTACCCTGCTGATATCGCGTGTGGAAGTTCACGTGGACCCATAATACACGTACCCTGATGAAATCGCATGTAAGACTACCCGCGCACCCCTGAAATACACGTACCCAGGCAAATCGCACTGCTGGGGGGTGTGGGTGCTGGGGGACATGAGTGGGGGCCTGGTGGAGGGTGCCCCTGACTGCTGGTGGGTGGGGGTGCAGGGGGACATGAGTGGGGGCCTGGTGGAGGGTGCCCCTGGATGCTGGGGGGTGGGGGTGCTGGGAGACATGTGTGGGGGCCTGGTGGAGGGTGCCCTGCACTATTGGGGGGTGGGGGTGCTGGGGGACATGAGTGGGGGCCTGGTGGAGGGTGCCCCTGGATGCAGGAGGGTGGTGGTGCAGGGGGACATGAGTTGGACATGAGTGGGGCCTGGTGGAGGGTGCCCCTGACTGATGGTGGGTGGGGGTGCAGGGGGACAGGAGTGGGGGCCTGGTGGAGGGTGCCCTGCACTGCTGGGGGGTGGGGCTGCTGGGAGACAGTAGTGGGGGCATGGTGGAGGGTGCCCCTGGATGCAGGGGGGTGGGGGTGCAGGGGGACAGGAGTGGGGGCCTGGTGGAGGGTGCCCCTGACTGCTGGTGGGTGGGGATGCAGGGGGACAGGAGTGGGGGCCTGGTGGAGGGTGCCCTGCACTGCTGGGGGGTTGGGGTGCTGGGAGACAGGAGTGGGGGCATGGTGGAGGGTGCCCCTGGATGCAGGGGGGTGGGGGTGCAGGGGGACAGGAGTGGGGGCCTGGTGGAGGGTGCCCTGCAGTGCTGGGGGGTGTGGGTGCTGGGAGACAGGAGTGGGGGCCTGGTGGAGGGTGCCCCTGGATGCAGGGGGGTGGGGGTGCAGGGGGACAGGAGTGGGGGCCTGGTGGAGGGTGCCCCTGACTGCTGGTGGGTGGGGGTGCAGGGGGACAGTAGTGGGGGCCTGGTGGAGGTTGCCCTGCACTGCTGGGGGGTGGGGTGCTGGGAGACAGGATTGGGGGCATGTTGGAGGGTGCCCCTGGATGCAGGGGGGTGGGGGTGCAGGGGGACATGAGTTGGACATGAGTGGGGGCCTGGTGGAGGGTGCCCCTGACTGCTGGGGGGTGTGGGTGCTGGGAGACAGGAGTGGGGGCCTGGTGGAGGGTGCCCTGCACTGCTTGGGGGTGGGGGTGCAGGGGACATGAGTTGGACATGAGTGGGGGCCTGGTGGAGGGTGCCCCTGACTGCTGGTGGGTGGGGGTGCAGGGGGACAGGAGTGGGGGCCTAGTGGAGGTTGCCCTGCACTGCTGGGGGAGGGGGTGCTGGGAGACATGTGTGGGGGCATGGTGGAGGGTGCCCTGCACTGCTGGGGGGTGGGGGTGCTGGGAGACATGTGTGGGGGCCTGGTGGAGGGTGCCCCTGGATGCTGGGGGTGCTGGGAGACATGAGTGAGGGCCTGGTGGAGGGTGCCCTACAGTGCTGGGGGTGGGGGTGCAGGGGGACATGAGTTGGACATGAGTGGGGGCCTGGTGGAGGGTGCCCCTGACTGCTGGTGGGTGGGGGTGCAGGGGTTCATGAGTTGGACATGAGTGGGGGCCTGGTGGAGGGTGCCCCTGACTGCTGGTGGGTGGGGGTGCAGAGGGACATGAGTGGGGGCCTGGTGGAGGGTGCCCCTGGATGCTGGGGGGTGGGGGTGCTGGGAGACATGTGTGGGGGCCTGGTGGAGGGTACCCTGCACTGCTGGGGGGTGGGGGTGCTGGGGGACATGAGTGGGGGCCTGGTGGAGGGTGCCCCTGGATGCAGGGGGTGGGGGTGCAGGGGGACATGAGTTGGACATGAGTGGGGGCCTGGTGGAGGGTGCCCCTGACTGCTGGTGGGTGGGGGTGCAGGGGGACAGGAGGGGGGGCCTGGTGGAGGGTGCCCTGCACTGCTGGGGGGTGGGGGTGCTGGGAGACAGTAGTGGGGCATGGTGGAGGGTGCCCCTGGATGCAGGGGGGTGGGAGTGCAGGGGGACAGGAGTGGGGGCCTGGTGGAGGGTGCCCTGCAGTGCTGGGGGGTGTGGGTGCTAGGAGACAGGAGTGGGGGCCTGGTGGAGGGTGCCCCTGGATGCAGGAGGGTGGGGGTGCAGGGGGACAGGAGTTGGGGCCTGGTGGAGGGTGCCCCTGACTGCTGGTGGGTGGGGGTGCACGGGGACAGGAGTGGGGGCCTGGTGGAGGGTGCCCCTGACTGCTGGGGGGTGTGGGTGCAGGGGGACAGGATTGGGGGCCTGGTGGAGGGTGCCCTGCACTGCTGGGGGTGGGGGTGCTGGGCGACATGCGTTGGTGGGCAGTATTGCAAGGTGACATGTGGGTTGGCTGGGGGGCATGGCCTTGGTGGATGGGCTGCTTGCGGGACATGTGCAGGGGTGCAGGGTAGTCCCCTGTTGTGTGGGCCGCCTGCAGGGGCCGTGGAGGGTGTAGAGGGAACAGCTGGGAGGACCCACATGGCCAATTCACGTGTGGGACTCCCCGGCACCCCCGAAATACACGTAGGCTGCTGGATTCGCGTGTGGAATTTCCCGCGCACCCAGAGTACACGTACCCTGCTGAAATTGCGTGTGGAACTTCACGCGCACACCGAAATACACGTACCCTGCAAATTTGCGTGTGAAACTTCCCGCGCACCCCAGAATACACGTGCCCAGGCCAATCGCGTGTGGAACGTCCCGTGAACCCCGTAATACACGCACACGAAATGTTTTCACACAGCGGGTGTCCGTGTTTGTCGGTACCCCTTTGCACCTCATTTGTCCTAGAGGGCCACAGTTTGGATCATTCATCATAGCTGTATATGGGTGCTTTTTGTTAGCGCACATTTTGGCGCACATTTATTTCAGGCGCAGGGACACTACCGCCTGCTTTCTTGTGGCGTACTTGTTTGGGCCTGTGCGCGTCTTTGACCGTGCGCTGGTTTGCCCTATTCGATTCCATGAATACGAGTTGTAGGCGAGCGTGTGGGCGTTCCGCGCACTTGCCTCCTGTATTTCCCCCGTGACGCCCATATTTTCACGCGTTGTTCCCCATTCCGAGTGTTACGCCCCGTGTTCCGCCTACTTTTGTAATGTGTGCCGCGCTTTGTGCGATTTCGCAGCGGCCGTGGCGCACGCCGTTGGATGACCAGTGCGCCAGCGTGCGCCGCGCACTTTTTCAGCGCACATCCAATATTTTTCTCACGCACGGACTTCCATGAATCGATGTGCGCTGGTTTTTCTGCGATTTTCGCAGATGCACTGCGATTTTCGCACTTTTACTGCAAATCGCACGTTTTGGCACCTCTGCGCCGGAATTTTCGGCACACATTAATTCCATGAATCGGCCTGCTAGTCTATAGATCACAATGAAATCGCATTGCTTCCCCAGGGTTGCATACTTTAGTATCTATTGAGTGTCAACTCAGGTTGAAGAGTCTATATTCCACAACATTATGAATGTCCATTAACAACATTAACTTTCTCAGAAGTGGCACCTTCATGTGGAGGGGAGAGGTGTGGCTTGAGATGCCACTTCCACAAATAACAGATCTGCTAGCTAGAGCAGGGACAGCAGTGTCTTCATAGCCCCTGCCCCTGCTCTCCTTGCAGCCCTCCTGCACCCTTGTAGCTCCTAGCCCATTGTATCAATGAGTAAGGCGCCAGGAGCTGAGAGCCCATGGAAGACCAGGAAGCACTGCTTGCCTACCCGTTTGCATACCCTCTCTTGCTTCACTTTCTCAAGTATTCTGGAGAGGCAGGTACCCTCTTTTACCCCTTTTGTCTTATCTCTCCCACGCCCAGAAACAGGCATCATGTGTAGAGGCGGCTTAGTGTCAGGTGCGGCTTTGAGTCGTGTTGACTTCTCCTGCAGCAGCATTGTGATCCTGCCTGCCTGTTGCTTTGCCTGACCATAACATCTTTTGGAGTTTGGTTGGTGCCCAGTGGTTCAGGGGGCTCTTTTATTAGGCTTTTTAGCCACACTGACTGGTGTACCTGTGGCCTGGGAAAATTGTGTGGCTAAAGGTGTTGACACCGCAAGGAGCAATGAAGGGGATATTGAGAGTATTTTTATATATAGTGGGCCTCATTACGAGGAAGGAGGTAACCATGCCGCTATTTGCGGCATGGCTACCCCCATTCCGGGTACCGGGTCCGGGTTCCTGGAATGGGAAAACGCTTGGCCATTCCGAACCCAGACCCTGTACATCCCTATTCCCATTCGAGCCCCCATAGGGCTCAATGGGAATGGGGAGGGTGCAATCAACGGGCCCGTTAATAACGGGCCCGTTGTTTGCATCCTGGTCTGCTCACTGGACCCGCTAAGGATGCCTGGTTTTACCAGGCGTCCTTACCGGGTCCTGCGAGCAAACCTCGTAATGCGGCGGTGGGGGTTAGCGGGGCTGGCACCTCTACCCGCCCTGTTAACCCCCTACCGCCTTCCTCATAATGAGGCCCACTGATTTGTAAATTGTTTTTCAAATATTTTTTATTAGGCCCATACCACTTTCACATAAATTTTTGTTGGCAAAGCTTATTTAACATTTGCTCTTATATTTGCCCAGTTATTTACCTTTTGACTGTGTTATGGGCAAAAGTAAAGCAATGCCCAATGTCTCTCCTGTACATGTTAGACAGAGCAAACACTCTTGGCTCATGCAACCAATACCTGAGGATAACGTATTGATTGAAGTAATAATGGAATTACTCCTGATGGACCTCAATAAGGCTCCTAGTAATCAGAAACAAACTAGAACCAAACTAGGAAATTCTAGTTTAAAACAGATTGGAGGTAATACAGGTCCTCTTCCATTGAAGCAATCCCACGTACATCCCCATTTGGACTGAATCTAAAACTCCTAGCAGAGATCTTTGCCTCATGTGGGATTCCACAGAATTAGTAGAATCCCTGAGTTACCACAATCAAGTGGTTTGAAAGAATTACATTGTTCCAGCTAAAGTAATTTTTCAACTAAGAATACAAGAGCTAATCCAGCTCTGCAAACTATATTCCTTTGAATATTTGGATCTTCCACCAAACCTTGTTGAGGTCTTTACTGCTGGTGCTAGTCTTCACGACAAAAGTTTACCAATATTAACATCACAAACCATCACATAAAGCATGGATAAGAGCAAGGTACATTTGCAAAACTTTGATAATGATGAAGGGCATGTCCTATATCCAAATGTTCTGAAACTCAACAATACATTTGAGATATTAATGGGTAAAGATAAATTCCTATTGGGATCAACAGCACCTAAAACCTTACTTTCAGCCAGCTCGGAGATAGGGGAGTATGCCAAATGCAATCCAGAAGGCATCATAGGCCATCTGTGACTTTCACTGCCGATTTACTATAATCCTGTAAATGAAGTTACATTGCAACACTGCCCCTATTTATTACATGCCAGCGCTGTAACAATATGTGGAACGACCTCTTGGTTTATAGAAGGAGCTAAATCAAATTAAGAACAACATTACTTGAACAGTCATACCCTTGAACTTGCATTAAACATACCAAGTAACTAATATGTGAGCAAAAGAGGTCCAGAGGTTTCTGAGAACTCTCAGCCTCACTGGTAAGCACTCATGTAATTTCCCTTTGCTCTTATGTTGTGTTATGTTATGTTATGTTATGTTATGTTATGTTATGTTGTTATATGGCATTTATATAGCGCTCTATATATCATTGTTATGACCTGGAAGCGCTGGTAGGTTGAGCGCCATCGGGGACCGTAGTCCTGGTCAGATGAGTGAGTAAGGTATCATAGAGTGCTTGAGTGCACCGATTATGTGTGCATCTGGAGCGATTGTCTGATGGCAGCTGCATCCAGGCATTAGGTGAGGTGGTATTTGAATCAGTTAAATGTGTGCATTCTGGAGGATAATCACCAGGACTGGCTTCAGGCTGCCTTGGGCCTATGTAGGATGCGTATGTGTGCAGCTAACCCGATTTTGAGGGTTATAGCTGCGTTGTATCAGAGTGTTGAGGTTTTTATGAAGTATTGTTCGTATGTGAGCAGCTAGGCCGAAATTGATAGAGGGGTGAAGCTGTGCTCTAATTGTGTGTTGGTGTAAAATAGAGAGCGAGCATGGCGATATGAGAGGAGAGTGTCTGTGAGGAGGATTTGGTCTAACGAGCTTGTTGTTGTGGATTTTGGTCCAGGTTTGCGATTGCTGCAAAATGTAATCGTAACTTAATAGCCGCATTCAGTAGCGTTATTGCTCGGGGTCTCTCTGAACATTTGTTATCAGGTTGCAAGGTCTCAGCAGTCTTAAATGGTCATAACTGGCATTACAGAAAAAGTCAGGTTAAGCTAATGTGACTTCTCATTTGCCCATGGGAACAGAAGCCTCCACAGGAAGAAACTCGATCACTGCTCTCACGAGTTTCTAGAGTAAACTCAACTCATGAGGAAAAAGGTAAACAAATTCAACAATATCCTGAACCTATTCGCCAATGTTCAGTTGACCCAATTCCAGGAACCTATCCTCTCAGAAATTCCAATGCGCCAGGAACTCACGTTGGCCAAACAGTGAATGAAATTATATACACGGCTGACATCAAGAGATTAAAAGAGAAGGTTCAGGAGGACAATGATGGGCGAATTACCAAATGCTGTTTTTTGGATCACATTCAAAAGAGGGTGTAAACTAATAATCTGCATGGACATTGGGCTTCATTATGACCCAGGCGCTAATGGGTTAACGGCGCCGTAAAAGGCTGCGGCGCCGTTAACCTATTAGCGCCTAATTACGAGGTCCCTTTGCGGGACCCGACCTTAACGGCTGGTGTAGACCAGCCGTTAATGTAGGGACCCGCAAAGGGACCTTGGTGCTAATTACGATGCCGCAATTTGCGGCACCGTACTTAGCGCCTTCCCCATTCTCATTGAGCCCTATGGGGCAAAAATGGGAATGGGGAAGGGCCATGGAGGAAGGGGGAATTACCGCCCCGCCAACCTTGTAATGGGCTGGTAATTTCCCCTTTCTCCATGGCGGAGTCGGTAACTTACCGGCATGGACCATGGTGCTAATAGCACCATGGTCTTCTGCCAGGGTCGTAATGAGTCCCATTATCTATGAAAAACAGATTAACAGGTCCATTCATGGAAATAATGTGCGCTGAAATTTTCAGCGCAAGCGTGCGAAAGCGCGCAAATCGCAGTGCCAGTGCGAAAAAATCGCAGCGAAACCCGCGCACAGCGATTCATGGAAGTCCATGCGTGAGGAAATTCCAGGATGTGCGCCAAAATACTGCGTGGCGCACGCTGGTGCACATGTCTTCAAACCACGTGCGCTAAGCGCACAGCGAAAGCGCACATAGCATGGCACACACAACAAATGTAGGCGTAACACGGGGCGTGACACGCGGAATGGGGAACAACGCGTGAAAATGTGGGCGTCACGGTGGAAGTACAGGAGGCAAGTACGCGGAACGCCCACACGCTCGCCTACAACATGTATTCATGGAATCGAATAGGGCAAACCAGCGCACAGGCAAAGACGCGCACAGGCCTAACCACGTCCGCCAAACGAAGGCAGGCGGTAGCGTCCCTGCGCATGAAAGAAATGTGCACCAAAATGTGCGCTAACAAAAAGGACATATATAAAGCCATGATGAATGTCCCATACTGTGGCCCCCTAGGACAAATGATGTGCAAAGGGGTACGCGACAAACACTGACACCCGCTGTGTGAAAAATAGCGTGTGCATGTATTTCGGGGGTGCACGGGAAGTCCTACGCGCGATTGGTCCTGGGGGAGCGGGTACGTGTATTTCATGGGTTCGCGTGAAGTTTCACACGCGATAGGCCTTGGGCGAGCGGGGTACGTGTATTTCAGGGGTTTGCATGAAGTTTCACACACGATTGGCCTTGGGCGAGCGGGGTACGTGTAAATCTGGGGTGCGCGGGAAGTTTCACACACAATTGGCCTGGGTACGTGTATTTCAGGGGTGCACGGGAAGTTTCACACACGATTTTGCTGTCAGAGCAGGGAACGTGTACTTCGGGGGTGCGCAGGGAGTCCTACACGTGAATTGGCAGTGTGGGTCCCCCCAGGTGTCCCCTCTACCCCCTCCACGACCCCTGCAGGCAGCCCACACCACAGGGGACTACCCTGCACCCCTGGCCATGTCCCGCAGGCAGCCCATCCACCATGGGCATGCCCCCCAGCCAAGTCACATGTCACCTTGCAATATGATCAACAACTCATGTCCCCTTGCACCCCAACCCTCCAGCAGTCAGGGGCCCCTGCCAGCAGGCCCCCACGCATGTCCCACTCATGTCCCCCTGCACCCCCAAACCCCAGCAGTCCGGTGCACCTGCCAGCAGGCCCCCACTCATGTCCGCTGCACCCCCAGCAGTCAGGGGCCCCTGCCAGCAGGCCCCCACTCATGTCCCCTTGCACCCCCACCCCCCAGCAGTCAGGGGCCCCTGCCAGCAGGCCCCCACTCATGTCCCCCAGCACCCCCACCCCCCAGCAGTCAGGGGCCCCTGCCAACAGGCCCCCACTCATGTCCCACTCATGTCCCCCTGCACCCCCACCCCCCAGCAGTCAGGGGCACCTGCCAGCAGGCCCCCACTCATGTCCCCCTGCACCCCCACCCCCCAGCAGTCAGGTGCACCTGACAGCAGGCCCCCACTCATGTCCCCCTGCACCCCCACCCCCCAGCAGTCAGGTGCATCTGACAGCAGGCCCCCACTCATGTCCCACACATGTCCCCCTGCACCCTCACCCCCCAGCAGTCAGGGGCACCTGCCAGCAGGCCCCCACTCATGTCCCCTTGCACCCCCACCCCCCAGCAGTCAGGGGCCTTTGCCAGCAGGCCCCCACTCATGTCCCCCTGCACCCCCACCCCCCAGCAGTCAGGGGCACCTGCCAGCAGGCCCCCACTCATGTCCCCTTGTACACCCACACCCCAGCAGTCAGGGGCCCCTGCCAGCAGGCCCCCACTCATGTCCCACTCATGTCTCCCTGCACCCCCACCCCCCAGCAGTCAAGGGCACCTGCCAGCAGGCCCCCACTCATGTCCCACTCATGTCCCTCTGCACCCCCACCCCCCAGCAGTGCAGGGCACCTGCCAGCAGGCCCCCACTCATGTCCCCCAGCACCCCCACCCCCCAGCAGTCAGGGGCCCCTGCCAGCAGGCCCCCACTCATGTCCCACTCATGTCCCCCTGCACCCCACCCCCCAGCAGTCAGGGGCCCCTGCCAGCAGGCCCCCACTCATGTCCCACTCATGTCCCCCTGCACCCCCACCCCCCAGCAGTCAGGGGCACCTGCCAGCAGGCCCCCACTCATGTCCCCCAGCACCCCCACCCCCCAGCAGTCAGGGGCCCCTGCCAGCAGGCCCCCACTCATGTCCCCCTGCACCCCCACCCCCCAGCAGTGCAGGGCACCTGCCAGCAGGCCCCCACTCATGTCCCACTCATGTCCCCCTGCACCTCCACCCCCCAGCATGGAAATGGCGATTCCATGACACAAACCAAAAGTCAACTATGTACATCAACACATGTCCGCCACACGAAGGCAGGCGGTAGTGTCCCTTCGCATTAAAAAAATGTGCGCTATCAAAAAGCACGTATATACAGCTCTGATGAATTTCCCATACTGTGGCCCTCTAGGACAAATGACGTGCAAAGGGGTACGCGACAAACACGGACACCCGCTGTGTGAACAATGGCGTGTATTTCGTGGGTGCGCGGGAAGTTTCACACGCGATTGTGCCTGGGTGAGCGGGGTACGTGTACTTCAGGGGTGGGCGGGGAAGTACAGGAGGCAAATGCGCGGAACGCCCACACGCACGCGCCAAAAAAGACGCGCTAATCTGGAAACACGTACGCCAGCAGGAAGCAGGCGTACGTGGACCCGCGTAGCATAAAAGTGCACACAAACAACAAGCAAGCTCAGATGCCAGGATGAACATACCGTTCCTAGCAGCAGTGGTCGTGGGATACCGCAGGAGGAGGAGGAGGATAGTCAGGCCCAGAATGTTCACACCCAGAACCAGCCTTTTTTGGCATGCCTTATGACCAGGTGTATGGGAGGTACAGGTTTCCACCTCACATAATATTCGACCTGGTCAGTGAGTGGGAGGATGACCTCACATCACCCACCCTCTGCTCCCAAGCACTCAGCCCCCTGGAGAAGGTCCTCAATGTACTGCACTTTTTGGCCACCGGATCATTTCAGCGGACAAGTGCCATAGTGGGGGGGGGTGTCACAGGCCACGCAGTCACGCTGCCTACACCAGGTCTTGGCCATCATGACTGCATGCCCATCAGTGCGCAGGCACATATACCTGCCCAGAACACCTGCAGAAAGGCAGGCTGTCGTCCAGGATTTCTACGGGGTGGCACAATTCCCCAAAGTCCTAGGTGCCATTGATTGCACCCATGTGGCCCTACGTCCCCCAGGGCATCAGAGCACATCTATAGAAACCGCAAGCACTGGCATTCCATCAACGTGCAGGTAGTATGTGATGCCAAGGGAATCATCACCTCAGTATATGCCAACTATCCAGGGTCCACCCACGACAGTTTCATTTACAGAATGTAAACCCTAAACCGGGACCTAGAAGCTAGGCGGCATGGCGATACATGGCTGCTTGGTGAGTATAAATGCCACAGCACCTGCATGCATGCCAGATACTGAGTAATGTCACAACCCCACTAATGATACCCATCACCACCTCCCCAGGGGACAGTGCCTACCCTCTGAGCACCCACATGATGACGCCAATTTGGAACCCCACCACGCCACCCGAGGTAAGATACAACACAGCCCATATTGCAACCCGGGGCATAGTGGAGCGCACATTCAGAGTGCTCAAGTCACGCTTTCGCTCCCTTGACCGTTCTGGTGGGCAGCTGTTATACGCTCCCCCAGTAGTGTGCAGGATCATAGTGGCAGCATGTGTCCTGCACAGCGTTGCAACACGCCGGGGCCTGCCGGTGGACATGGTGGTGCCCCAACATCCCCAACCACATGCATGCCCGCTGCGCATGGGAGGGGAAAGGGCACGGGGTGAGGCAGCTCGAACACAGCTGGTGGCTAATTACTTCACTTAGAATCACACCCCTGTGGAGTGCACACAGCCCTGCCACATACCAGCTGACAATCAATGATGATGACATGAGGGACAGTCAACTGTCACAACCATACCATCCTGAGATTGGTCTTCTGGAAGTGTCACAATGTGTGCATCCCTACCTAGAGAAACACCACCAATGCTGTGTCATCAAAAGACACATATGCTGCTAAATGCATGACCCCCTTGCAAAATACAACATGAGAACAGTGCCATGTCACCCAACCCCTCCCCAGCACCGCCACCCAACACACCATGGCATGTCATGCTATGTGAGAGCAAACAAAGCAATCCCAAACACCTGACACAAGTGTCACAAAGTACAGTGTCCCTAATGGAAACTGGCCACACACAATATGCTCATAGTAATGTTGAACTAACAACACTCATGACCAAATACTTACCAACTAAACAATGCATCTAGACAAGTTCAAACATTTCTAAAACATGACAGTACTAATTTGAAGTAGTCGTAGTCATACAACCTGAATATGCCACCACATCGCCCCCTTCAAACTGTAGTCTTGCAGCCTTCAAAACTGGTCTGTGTACTGCATACAACATAAACTCCATCTCCAAAGTAGACGGCCTTGTGAAGACATGAGGAATGAACCTGCAAATTCAGAGGGAGACATGGAAGCAAAATCATACATTAATACACCAGGCAGTGTACAATACAACAACAATATACACAAGGAATGTCTACACAGAATTGACTGCAGACTGCCCACACAGCTCATGGGAGCCCAACGTCACTGTGTACATCACTGTCACTTGGTCACACCCTTTGCAAGCCCATGGAAACAGGAAGCAGGAGGGGTGTGTGTCTCACGAACCCAAGCATCTAACCCAAACTCAGGACAAGCCTGCATGTGCCCAGCCGGAATACAGTGGATGCCCACGGGAGCCACACAAGGCAACACACTGTCAATTTTTTTTTCAAAAATCAAAAATCAAAATTCAAAAATCAAAAATCAAAAATCGAAACTCAAAAATCAAAAATCAAAAACCAAAAATGGCCATGTGGAGGACGGGGGGGAGGCCACCCAGGAGGTCCGAGGACAGGGTGTGCACCAACAGCCACCTGTGTGGATGTTGGGGAAAAAAAACACCTCCATGAGCTCATGGCCTGCACGGCAATGCCAATGTGGGAGAACTGCTGCCGTCGCTCTCATGACCCTCTGCTGCTGCATCAGGAGGTGGTGGTGCTATGGGAGGCAGCCCACGCAAAGCCCTGGTATGGTCCTCCATGGCAGCAAGCATGCGGGTGTGGAAGGTCTCGTTCTGGAGGATTATAGTGCGGAGATCCCCATGCAACACCTGACGGGATGCCCGGATCTCCTCCCGAGTTGCCCACATCTCAGCTGAGAGCATACTTGTGAGGTGCTCCAGCCGCTGTTCTGCCCTAAAATTAGCGGAAGTCTCAAGCTCAAGAAGAGTCTGCCTGAGGTTATGGAGTTCTTCGCTAAGGGCTTCCCTGTGGGCCTGGGACTCTATTGAGATGGATTGGCACAGAGTCTCCAGTGCCGCCCGTCGGTCCCTATTGGACGCCAACATGTCTTCCCTGTGTGAATGGCAAATGGAGTCTGTTGCCTGCTGTAGTTGCTCCATCTGCCTTTCAGGGGGGATAATGGAAGTGGCCACCCTCTCCATTGCCTGAGCCATCATTTCAACTGATGCTGCCTGTTGGGTTGCCATAGCGTACATGGAGTTCTCCCATATGCTATTGCCTGGTGGCGTACGGCCACCGCGTCGACGGGCACCACACCTGTTTGGGGCAAGGCGATGTGCACCTTGCTGTGCTGGCACCGCCTGAGGCTGCAGGCCTGCATTCCCCCGCTGGTGCCCGGTCGTGCCTGGGATTCCTCCTGGGTCTGCACCATCTTCTCAACCTCAACAGCATCAAGTGCATCATCCCCTGCAAAAACATGAAAAAATGGAAACAGGCATTAGCACCATAGCACACAAATAGGCCTGTCAAGCTACCGAACCAGTACATGATTCACACATGTCCCACATGACTATAACCCTCCCATGCCTGCACTGTCACTAAGTAGTAAGGGGAGGCAAAAGGCAGACACTGATGACACCAATGTGGGAGAGCAACACATTTGCTGCATGCTGGGTAGCACTGCCATCACACATTGGCCTGTGAGTGGCATGTCCAATACACATACATGACACATGGCAGCACACAGATGGCATTTAGCATAGCCATGGTACATTTGACAAGTACAGCCATATGTCAGTGATTAAGTACTGTCACCCATCCATGTGAGATGGACATGATGACATGAAAAATGCTGCATAATGTGACTAAGTACACATGTGCCAATCACTGCAACACATGCAAGGTACAAGAATACAGTAATAGTTGTCTGATCTATTTTTCGTCACATTGACATCACAGGAAACATCTGTCATTTTCCACATGCAAACAGGCACTCATCTAAACATTTGTTCTGGCCAATACTCCATCAGCCTGAATGGTCTCATTGTGTACATATCCAGGTAAAGCATTGCCCCAGTGTGGCCAGTAAACAATGACCGAAGCATATCACATATGTCACAATATGGTTGATAAATGTCTAGCAAAAAAGTGGAGAGTGGAAAATATTATCCTGAAGGCATACTTACAAATTCTGACCAATGTAGTTGCAAGATGGCAGTACAAGGTCAACTGCACAATTGTGGACCTAATAGGATACTGTGGGCAGAAGGGATGCAGTCATAGCCAAATACAAGGCACGTGATCCCATGTGAGGAAGGAAATGGGTGACCCATAACACTCTGGAGTACACACCTCACCTGGCACTCAATCAGAACTTGTCACCCAAAATACATACACATACACTACACACACACGCATGGGCACTCACCGGACAATGCTTCGTATTCAGGTAGTTCTTCCACACCTCGGATCTGTTCCTCTGTGACGAAGGTCCCAGCAACAGACTCATGTTCAGTGAGTTTGTTGTCCTCTTGTGGAGACCCACCGCCAGTAGCGGCATGATTTGAGGCCAGCTTCTTCTTTGCTCTGCGTTTCAGGTCGTTCCACTGCTTGTAGCAATCACCAACTGAGCGCCTCACAAATCCAAGGGCACTTATGCGGTCTGCGATGATCTGCCAGTGTGCCTGACGTTGACCAGGTGTGGTCTTGCACCCTGCAGTCAACAGCATTTTGTGGCTATATGCCGACACATAGCCCACAAGTGCATCAAGTTCCGAATTATTGAAGCAAGGCTTCCTTGAGGTACCGGAGTGTGTAGCCGTGCCTGGGGTCTCAGTCTGTTGTGCCAGAGCACCCTTCTTCCTCTTTTTAGAAGGTGGAGCGGAGCCAGAGTGGCTAACGCTGCTCTGGTCAGTAGGGGCAGAAACACCGGTGGACTGGGTAGTTGGAGTGTGCGAATGCACAATGACCATAGGACTTGGTGCAGGCATTGTCTGAAGTGTGATGTTGGCAGGGGGAACATCAGTATGATGGACCAGGACCAACACTGTCCTGGCTGGGAGAGTCAGAGCTGGGGTGGATGGAGCTGCAGCTGCTCCTGCAGCCTCCCCACCCTGCCTACTTGGGGCAGCAGATGACATAGCTGCCCCAGAAACACGTGGCTTGGAGCCAACAACTTGCACCGCCACAGGTGGCTTAGACTTGCTGACCTGGAAGTCAGCCAGGGAGTCATCCTGTGCCAGGTCAGGTGCCACAATTGCCTGGTCCAACAAGGGCTGAGCTGGGATGGTCTCAGCCACGTTTCCCTCAACCATGGGGGGGGCATGGGTGCCCCTGATTGGTCTTCCACACATGGGGGTACAGGGGCACCCTGCAAATCCTGGCCACATCCCCTACCGCACCCACCACGTCCACCTCTTGAAGGTCGGCCACCTTTGCCTCCCTTACCGCTTGTTCGCCTCCCAACCATGGCACTGATGTTGTTGTGCGTATGGGAGGAGCAGTAAACTATTGTCCTGGGCAATTGGGGGTCAAAGGGGTAGGGTACTAGATGGAATTTGTACCCTAGTGCTCTAACAAGGCTGTCTGTGACCCCTGGGGGAAGATGACGGGTCACGCAATGCACAGGCAGCCCAAAAACAAAAATAAACGTGCACGCAACCCCTCGTAGACCACGTGCGTGGAAAAATGAACCCACACTACGCTGTGGCACCCAGAAACACAAAAATAAGCGTACGCGTAATACACGCAGCCTACAATGACCTCTGAAGGGGAGTGCGACACACGGGGCAAGCACAGTTGCTAAGTGCGGGCGAAACTCACCGTCTGCCTGGAATAAGAATGTGAAACAACCCCGCCAAAAGAAGAATTGTACGCTGTCTGAGGAGACAGGACAAACGGAGAAGTGAACACTGTTTGAGGAAACAGGCCAAAAAAAAGTAGAAAAATGAAAGCTGTCAGAGGTAACAGGGAGTATGAACTTGAAAAGCTGTTAAGTAATCTCGTGTGAACCGACAAGAAGTACGGAATTCACCCACTCGCTCTCCACAAAAAGCACGTACAAGAAAATGGCGTTCTACACGTACTTTTTAAACTGGCCCACACGTACACGTCACTTACGCTTGTACGCATCCTTTCCTCCAATTACACGCGCTGACACTTGGACGTGCAGCTTTTCCACGTGTGCTCTGTCATCACGTGCTATGAGGGAAACACCCGCGCGCGTCACGTCACAGACACGCTTACGCGCTAAGGGCCTTTGGTCCAATGATATCGCATACGTGCGCTGATGCGTGCGCTGATGCGCTTACGCGCTAAGGGCCTTTCCTCGTATTACACGCTGGCGTGCAAGATTTTCACGTGCCAAATTACTCCATATCAAGCTGGCCACATGTACACAGAAGACCATGCTCCTACCCTGAAGGCCATTTTCCTGCCCCCAAGAGCCCCGAGCACGCTCCCACCAGCCATCTGCTGCTGCCTGTCTGCCTGCTGCCCACGTGCTCTGCTATTTGGTGCCTGCACGTCAGCCATCTGCAAGGGTCCAGTTGCTGTGTCCACCCCTGCTGGAACCGAAGACTCCCGACTGGGATTCCATCGCTCCACAGCCCAGCCCCAGGACCCAGTTGCCCACCCACTCCTGCCTCTGGGGTTGCCATGTCGGGCACATCTCCATCTGGCACCACTGGCAACCCCCAGCCAGAGAGGCAGAGGGCCACCAGCTTCACTGCCACCGAAGTTGGAATCCTGGTGGAGCATGTCCTGGGACATTATGATGCCCTCTTCGGAACAAGACGCGCCAACAAGGAAGGACGGACCAGGATCTGGAGGGACATCGTGACTGCCATCAACGCGGAGGGGATGGCAGTCCGCGAATTCTATCATGTCAAGAAGCGCTGGGAGGACTTCAGGTCCAGGACCCTCAACAAGGCCCGGCACCTCGTGGAGGGGGGCCGGGTCAGCCTGAGCAACATCCAGATGAGGGTCCTGGAACGCGTAGGCCCAGAGCTCCACGGCCAGATCCTTCGGAGGCAGACCCGTCTGGAGTTGAGCGGTAAGTGGCCAAGCATTGCTGTGTGAGACAGGGCATGTTGCAGTGTGCTGGTAGTCTGATACTTGCCTGTATGTGTGACATAGGCCATGTATGGATGTGTGTGTGCAGGGACATCATGGTCATGCATGTGGTACCAGTTATGTGTGAACCACATGGTGCATGTGTTTTAATGCAACATGGGGACCTCTATGCAGAATGCACACCTGAAAGCATGCCAGTCTCTGTTCCTGGACATGGAGGGGGGGTGAGGAATGGGTGCTGATGTCATATACATGTATAGTGCACATGTGTGTGTGTGTGTGTGTGTGCGCAAGAGAAGTGTGTGTTTGACTTTGAAATGCCATGGATGCATGTGACTTTGAAGGCAACATCTTGGTTTACAGGGGCCCTTGTACATGGGTGTTGATGTTGATTGCAGGCGGCAGGAGTGTTTCTGCATGTGTGTTGCATGCATTGACCCATGTGTTGTGGAAAGACAGGAAGGAAGTTACATTTGACAGTGCCACTCATGTGTTATTGCTTCGTGTCTAGGGTATTTTGTACTGTACCCTGATGCTTGTGTTCTATGTCTCCCTCTATGCAGCGTCAAGTGAAGAAGCCAAGCGACGGGGATGCCTCCACCGGGTGGCGACGCAGCCACCCTCCCAGGAATTACCATCATCCGGGAGCGAGGGGGCTGGTGCCGCGTCTGCCACAACGGCTGTGGCGGAAGGGCCGGGTGAGCCCCCACAGGGGCTTCCAATGGCGGAAGACGGTGTGGAGACATCTAGGTTGGTGGTCTCCACAGAGGAGGAGGAGCCAGCTACTGAGCCGCACATGGGGCCTGGTGGGGGTAGTACCACTGGTGCAAGTGGTGCAGTCCAGGGCCAGGGTCAGGAGGCAGCACAGGTCACCGCGAAGGGGCCTGTGCATGTCGCTGTCCTTGACCCTGTGACTGCACCATCATGCACCAGCAGGGAGGCCCTGTCCCAGGCCCGTCCACAGGTAGGGGAGAGTGCCATATCACCTGCCTCTCCACTACCTGCGGGCGAGGGGTCCCGCGACCGTATGGGATCCGTCCTGGTGGGTGTCGCATTGCGCACGCATGTCATTCATGATGACGTGCATTCTGCCTGGGCGGAGAACGCACGCCATCACGAAGAGCAGCGTCGTGACGTGGCACTGCTGGGAGGGGCCCTGGTCGGTGGGTTCCTACATGTGTTGCGCACTCTGGCGAACCTCTCCTCCTCTGTGGAGGCTATGCGCCGGTCATTCTCCACATTGTCTTCCGGCCCAGATTCCACCAGGGCCCCCTGTGGACCTGGCATGACCAACACAGCCAGCTTGGTGGAGATCCCATCCCTGCCACAGTCGAGAGTTGGCGGTCCAGCAGGGGTGGACACCACAACTGGAGACCAGCAGATGGAGGATGTGCAGGAACCATCCGACAGGGCACATGGACAGCAGCAGCAGGAGCAGGCTGTAGGTGGGAGCAATGATGGCTCGGGGCCATCAACATCGGAGGGGCAGGCATCGGCCATAGGGCAGGAGGACCCAGGAATGGGAGTGTCTTCCGTGTGGCAGCGGTTGGGCCAGCAGATAGATACGGAGCGGCAGCGGGCGGAAGAGGCACGGCTCACGATGTTCAGGGCGGAGAACTCCATGCGTAGGGCCCTGAGGCGGTTCGAGTGCCTCGAGGCCATTCGCCGTGACCTGGAGATCCAGATGTCATCGTCCCTGCGAACCCTCGAGGCCATGGAAGAGGACCGCCTCCGGGACATCGAGCAGGAGTTCGATGATGCACTGGCCCGGGACATCAACAAGTGAGCCGTTGGACTTGCCCGCTGCCCTTGTAAATAGTTAGTTAGTTAGTATGAGCTTTCCTTTCGTTTTTTCTTTATTTTGGACCACTTGGACAATGCACCACATTTTTGTATATAGTTTTTTTTTATTAGGTAGTAGTTTTAGGTAGGTTTCATTTCTTAAGTTGGGCTCATGGACCCTGGATTCTTCAATTGTACATAGTTCTACATTGGATTCATTTTTTAAATATTTTTTTGTGTTCACCATGGAGCAAATGTTTTTACTATTTATTTTCCCTTGGATTTGATTTTTTGAACTGTGACTTTGGACAACATTTCTTTTTGGATTTCTTTTGCTTATGTTTTCTTGATTTTCATTATTTATCGGACATGAACCATTTATTTTGTTATTCCCATTGTTGTGTGTTTAATTTGATTTACGTTCATGGTATCTTTAATATATATTTTTTTATACTTCCATTTGTGGTATCATCTCATTGGTTTCATGTCATGATATGGGTTTTGACATTCACTTGCACCCATTGTGTGTGTGTGACGGACATGTGTTCATTTACATACTTGCCATTGGGGTTGTATCATGTAATTGGCATTTCTATGTGGGTGGATGCAATACTTGGGTGGGTCTTTGGCATGTGGAGGCTGGCCATAAGGGCCAGGGATCTAGATTGTGATGACGTGTTGGCTGGGGGACATGTGTCGGGGCCTGCTGGCAGGTGCCCTGCACTGCTGGGGGTGGGGGTGCAGGGGACATGTGTGGGGGCCTGCTGGCAGGTGCCCTGCACTGCTGGGGGGTGGGGGTGCAAGGGGACATGAGTGGGACATGAGTGGGGGCCAGAAGGCAGGTGCCCTGCACTGCTGGGGGGTGGGGGTGCTGGGGGACATGAGTGGGGGCCTGCTGGCAGGTGCCCTGCACGGCTTGGGGGGTGGGGGTGCAAGGGGACATGAGTGGGGCCTGCTGGCAGGTGCCCTGCACTGCTTGGGGGGTGTGTGTGCAAGGGGACATGAGTGAGGGCCTGCTGGCAGGTGCCCTGCACTGCTGAGGGGTGGGGGTGCAAGGGGACATGAGTGGGACATGAGTGGGGGCCTGCTGGCAGGTGCCCTGCACTGCTGGGGGGTAGGGGTGCAAGGGGACATGAGTGGGACATGAGTGGGGGCCTGCTGGCAGGTGCCCTGCACTGCTGCGGCTGGGGGTGCAAGGGGACATGAGTGGGGGCCTGCTGGCAGGTGCCCCTCAGTGCTGGGGGGTGGGGGTGCAAGGGGACATGAGTGGGACATGAGTGGGGGTCTGCTGGCAGGTGCCCCTGACTGCTGGGGGGTGGGGGTGCTGGGGGACATGAGTGGGACATGAGTGGGGGCCTGCAGGCAGGTGCCCCTGACTGCTGGGGGTGGGGGTGCTGGGGGACATGAGTGGGGGCCTGCAGGCAGGTTTCCTGCACTGCTGGGGGGTGGGGTGCTGGGGGACATGAGTGGGGGCCTGCTGGCATGTGCCCTGCACTGCTTGGGGGGTGGGGGTGCAAAGGGACATGAGTGGGGGCCTGCTGGCAGGTGCCCTGCACTGCTTGGGGGGTGGGGGTACCTGGGGACATGAGTGGGGGCCTGCTGGCAGGTGCCCTGCACTGCTGGGGGGTGGGGGTACAAGGGGGTAATGCATTGGTGATCACTAGTGCAAGGTGACATATGGCTTGGCTGGGGGGGCATGCCCATGGTGGATGGGCTGCCTGCGGGACATGTCCAGGGGTGCAGGGTAGTCCCCTGTGGTGTGGTCTGCCTGCAGGGGCCGTGGAGGGTGTAGAGGGAACACCTGGGAGGTGTGACAAGGAGTTCGGTCCAGCAAGGCCCTGGTTTAAGTGCAGAAAGGATTGCCCCGCTCAAGGAGCGTAAGCTGAAAGTGCAGAAATGTTGAACGAAGTGCAGCGGCCTGGAGGCAAGTGCGAAAGACTGGCGACGGAGCCAGGGACCTATAGACTCTGGAGGTGAAACGGGCAACCAGTCAGCAGACCAGATATCCAGATTTGGGTGGGAGAGACAAGTCACAAGTATTGTGATAGGTATAAGTAGGACTAGGAGTGATAACAATTATCTGTAAGTAATCCAAACATTACCTCGATGTCCCTCTTCCTCATCCCAGTACTTACTCTAGGAGGAATGTCCAAGCCGAGGATGGATTGGCCAAGAACTAATCAGAGCCATGGATGCTGCTAATACCTAACGCCTTTATTTAAATTAATGCACCTTGTTTTTCACACACACCACTGAAACCCCCCCTCCCCTCAACCGAAACATTGTAGAAGCAGCATGGCCTGCTAGGTTCAGGCTGTAATGATGTATACACATATTCAGGTAGGCAGATGTGGCCACCCTGTAAATGTTCTGAATGAGCACTCTATATGATTCTGCCCAAGAGGCCGCCATTCCTCTGGTACAGCATCTGTGTATCTGTGCTGGAAGAGGGGTACCTGTAACCACTTAGGCTTAATAAATCTCTTCCAATATCCACCTGCTGATGGATTTAACCAATGCATTTCTGCCCATATTAGCCTCTCCTAAGGGGACAAAGAGATTGCGCGAACCTCTGGAATCCTGTGTCCTATTCAAATATGTTAAGACAGTCCTTTTTACATAAAGAAACTGCCACTCCTGGGCATCCAGAGATGCTGGAATTGGGGGAAAATAGTCAGTAGGATCACCTTCTGTGTTCTATGAATCTTAGACGATACATTGGGGATATATTGAGCCTCACAATTTAAGACTATTGAGTCTGGTAGGACTTGAAGGAATGAGGCACTACACAGGACCCCAATCTCCTCTAAACAATGATTCGAGGGCATGGTCACCAGAAACACACCCTTCATTGTCAAGCATTTCAAGCTGCACAACTACAAGGACTCAAGGGGAAGAACCTTCCGGCACTATAGGATCAAATGAAGGTACCAAGGCAGAACCCCTAGGATAGCCAAGGGCCGAAAATATGTGCAGTTCTTAAGGATCTTGGTAACCAGCTCCATATATTCAAATGTTTAGACCCTTGTTCCCTGACCACCTGGATATCTGCCCACTGCATTCCTGAAGTAAATGCAATACCACCAACAGTGGTATTTCCCCAATACTTGTTATATCTTTCTGTGTTAGGATTTTCTGACATTCTGAATTGTGGAAGGTCTCTTAGATGCCATACCCTATGTACGCCACCCCTCTCTTTCCATATTGAGATGCCAAATGGGCATCTTGCAATCCCAGGAATCCTCCCCTGAGAGAAAGGGACCCCCCCACTGCAAAGAGAGCATAGGTCATGTGGCAAGCGCCATCAACAGGGGGGATAAAGATCTCCCCAACCAAACTGAAACCACTAGGATGGCTTCTGCCCTAGATCCCCTGATCTTTACTAAATCTTTAGGTATGAGAGGTAGAGGAAATTAGCCATTTAAAAGGCACATCGGCCACTGTGATGTTAGGTTGTTAACCATTAATTCCTACTGGACTGGATATCTGGAGAAAAACCTGGGAACTTTAGCATTCAGAGGAGAGGCAATCAGGGCCACTATCCGATAACCAAATCTCGTGCATATATAATGAAACTTCCCCTGACCCTATTTCCAGACAGAGGATTGAAATATATTGCTTAGACAGTCTGTGTTGCAATTGCCAGGACATCTAGTTTGGCTCCGCCAAGAGTCCTAGTTCTTCCATTAGCTGGTTCAGGACATAGGGGCCAGTACTCCCCGGTGATTCACCTAAGCAATGGCCAAAATGGTAGCCTCCCACCCCAGCTTGCTGGTATCCCTGAGGCCCAGGGCAGAGGGAACCCCTTCAGCAGGTTTCTCATAGAAGGCCACCCCTCGAGTTTGCCCAAACTCCTGGCAAATTGGTATTGGACTCCCGATCCTAGTGTCTAGGAATATATTCCATCAGAGGCCTCATATGAAGTCTCACCCAAAGCACAACAAATGCTGTGAAAGGGCATATGACCCTGAAGCTTCAACAGTTGCGTGGTAGTCAGCAAATGTATTCTGGATTAAGGATTGGAGCAGAGTCTATAACCTGAGTACCTGATCTTCTGGTAACAGCACACAGCCCTTTGCAGTCCCAAACGTGGCACCACTGAATTGACGATCTTGTGAAGGTATGTTATTAGATTTTTCCTAATTGGCCAAGAGCACCAATCTCTTCAACATGTCATACAAAATCCTGAGATGATCCACTACTAACTGACCAGATGGAGCCCTGATTAGCCAATTGTCCAGGTACAAAAAAATAAACACGCCTATCATGCACAGAGGAGCCAGCACCACGAGGAGCTACTTTGAGTACAAAGGGAAGGATCTTGATCTGGAAATGACAGCTAGGAACCTCAGGAATTGGTGAAGTGATGAATGTATTGGCAAATAAAAAAGCATCCCAAAGCCTAGGAAGTTCTGTTCCTAATCAATGGGATTATTTGTTGCAGCGTCTCCATTTTGAATTTTTGGGAAGCAATGAAGGTATTCAGTCTCTTCAGATCCGGGGCCAACTTAAATTTGCCATTCATTTTGAATCCAGGAATATGATGAAGTGATAAACAACGGTATCTTTTCCCTCTGGGAAACCCAAGATACCACGTTCTTCTTCAACAAATCCTAAATCCCCACTGCCAAGGCCTGAAGTTTGGATGAAAGTCTTGGTCCTGGGGCTGCTACCAAGCCTTTATGACCAGGGTTTTTCTGAAGATTGTATGTTGTAGCCAACATTCACAATCCTGTTGACCCAGACGCCTTTATGGTTTTCATTTTTCTAGGAAAACAGGAACTGAGCCCCTACAGGCCTGGCATCACGAATTCTGTGTATACCATGCTGGAAAGGGCTTTCCTGAGGATGGTTGTACTCTTTGCTGCATCCTGTATGAATGCCAAAAGCTGCTCCTCCCTCCACTTGATTGCTCACATTCTTCATCTGAAACTGCCTGTCATTCCTGCAATTCTCGGTTTTCCTTCACAATTTTTCTTTGCATGCTGATCTGCTTCAAATAAGTGATGTACTTTATCCTTGTGAGAATTGCAAAACAACAACTGTCCCTCAAAAAATAATTCTGAGATCAGCAGTTTTCTGATAGGACTATATGCCAATCCCAAAGATGCAGAAGATGCAGATGACACCTTCCAGCTGCTATGGCCTCCATAGTGAGGGCAGATGCCAGGGTTGGACTGGGGCATAAAATTGTCTCGGGCACGAATGTAAAAGTGGCCCACAATTGCAGACTGTTTGATTAGTACTGAAGGAGGAGATTTTGATCAAATGCAATGCAAATTGTGCATTTTAAATCCTATTTATTCAGTTAAGCTGATCAAAACTACCAGCCGCATGATGAAGTAATTTATCAAACTGGCCCACCACTTTGCCCCCACACTAGCATTTTGCATTTCTGGTTCGGGCATTGCCCTTTAGGCCAGTCTGAGCCTGGCAGATGCCATAGCTTAATCACAAGCCAGATCTGATAGAAAGGCAACTTGGGACTGCATGGTCTCCAGTATAGGCACACAATCTAGACCTTTCTCTTTAGCCTTGGAAAGTTTAGAAAATCCCAAAGAGCTGACCTGGCTACATAGGACGCATATGTGAATGTCTTCAAAGACACGTGAGCTCCTGAGTATGCTTGCTTCAATGTCCAATCAGCCTTCTTGGCCCCTCAATTCATGACAGTGTAATCCAGAGCCATAGACACACTTCCAAATCCAGATGAATAGCATCAATCTATAAAGTCTGCTGAACTATTTTCTGTTCCACCTTCACGGAATACATTTTCTACAAAATACGGGGGTGGCTGATTTTGGCAGCCTCATTCCAGGATCTTTTTCTTAATTTCCTGTAATAAGTGGAGCCCCCTTCTTTATAGCTTTCTTAAATTGCTCTCATGAGGGGCATTTACATACCTCAGGGGCAGGAACTTCTTCCTCCTGAAACTCTATATAATCACTGATTTGGGAGAGGTGGGGTTTAATGACCACCAGAAGGACATAACTGAAAGGCTGGGTTAGGCCTGTAACTTGAAATACATTGTTTTAATGGGAATAGAGAGGGTGACATACACATGCCTGTGCAAACCTTAACACATCGAAAGGGCCTGGTGAGTGAACATATGTGTCTTGCTGAAGATGACACAAGGAACAGTGTTTTAAGGAAAGCGTGTGCCTTTCTGCAGTTGAAATACGGAGTATGCTGAAAAGTAAAATCAGATTACAAATTGAAAGGCACACTGCTGGCTGAGAGACAAAAAGCTGCATTTTTCATTGAAATTGACACACATCAAAATGCTGTGCCCTATTACAGTTCAGAAATAAGTGGGTTGTGCTTGAATATTGAACGCCATGTTGCTTTCAGTTGACTAAGACCCACTTTTCAGCAATAAATCATCATGTAACTATAAATGCATTTATGAGCGATCAACATGAACAGCAGCCCTTTACTTTAGTTTGCCACAATGAAAATGCTGCAGGAAAGAAGAAATTAACATATTAGTAAAAACGGCATTGGACGCTAACAGAAAGATGCAAACTGCTTAAATAAGTAAAATGCAGCACTGAGAAACGAAGGAAATAATTGAAAAGTGTATTTTCTCTCGGATGCAACATGTTTATCTCCTTAAACACAGACAAATGCTTCTTGTTGTTAGGAAGGTTCTCAAGTACCCTCAAGTACCCTCCCCCAGGGCAGGCCGACGTGGCTCCTTATCTGGAAGGGAGATCTTCTGTGAAGCTGACGCACACCAAGTATATACGACGGGCCAGCTTCACAGAGGACCGGCCGAGGTGGATGAAAATGCTTGAAAATAGAAAGTATTAGATCAAAATTGTGGATAATTTAAGATTACAAGGACAATCTGGTGCATTAAAAGAATCTACTCAGCCCATCAACCCTCAAGAGAAGAAAGGCTGGGGGGTTTATTTTAGGCTGAATTAATTGTAAGCTGGAGCATTTCAAGAAAACTGAAACCTACATGGAGAAATTGGAGTTAAGATTTGCATACATGTTGAAGATTTCCCATTAGTTTAAATGGAGAATCATAACTGGTGCTTTTCCCAGCAACGATAAGTGGCACCAAGTTCATTCTGGTGACATTTTAAAGCTAATTTCAAGGTGATTGTGTTGCCACAAATTTCATCTGCAGGTGATTTTTGGGAATCAAGTTAGAATCAAAAAAGTATTTCTAGCTTCCCCGATAATGTTCGGAATCTGAAAGTTGGGGAGTTCATGACTTATTAGACACCTAATTAGGAAGTTTGATATTCTCAACTATGTTCATTTTCGAATAAAGAGTGAAAACGTATAGCATGCCTGTGCTATAGTGTGCCGAAATTAAAGTCATCTCATTAAGTCCACAATGAGTAGGAGAACATTAATATCTACATATCATGGCATTTATTGGTAAATTACAACATTTTGCCATGTAGGGACTTTAAGCGGAAAAAGCTGTTATATTAAAAAAATGCAAATGATAGAAGGTGCGTACCTCTTAACTTCACTTCAATCACAATACTCCCCGAGCCTATCCGTATGGAGGGGTTGGATCTTGGAAGGAGGAAGAAAGAATAATCCTTCAATGGGAAAGTTAACATAAATGAACTGGCACCTACTAATTGTAATAATTGGAGGTTTGGCTTTTACATTAATAATTACTTGCTCTATGCAAGAAGCGATGAGTGAAGGCAAAACACTGGCTAAAAAAATATTTGAGGGAGAGCTGCCAAACATCTTCTGGACTTGCCCTTAATCCACTTGGGGGTTTCCTGAGACAACTACCTGACATCTTGGGTGGAGAGGCCTTAGCATTGAAAGGCCTTAATATTTGCCTGGGAGAGATAAACTGGGGGAGCCAACAGCTGACTAGGCCCTGATCCTTAAGGAAAAGTCAGATGAGGGATGAAAGTTGGTGACGATCTCTGACTGATGTGACCAGACCCTGTGCTGTCCAAAGAGGAGCCTGGCTATCATCCACTAGCACCCCAAAACAGAGGTCCCATATAAGGAGAACTGATCCATTTCAAATCAAATCTGTGGGGAATCTGCCTGCCCTAAAATATTTCCTTCATAGTGGGTGGGGGTTAACTTGTGTAGGATACCCCTTCCCAAAACTTGTTTTCAAATAAAAGGTATACTTATCCTAAACTGAAAATCCCAATCGTCACCACTCTTTAAACATTGCATTAAACAAAATGAGTGCCCTTGGCCCCAAACTACATTCCAAAACAGTCCCCACTCCGTAGACCAGGCTTTTAAACAGAGGGGTGCTGCGTATCACTGATGCCTGGGTCCTTGGTGCTGATGGAGAGGCATTTTGAAAGGGAAAGTAGTGTAATTTCCATTGAATAATACCCCTATCTCCTGAGAGTGAGTGACCCTGCTAGCAGAACGATTTTAGATTATTGTTGGGTGAGACGGAAATAGGGTGCTGTTTGCCACACGTATTTGTCCAAATCTGTGTTTCCAAAACTGCAAGCATTTTAAGTGTGCAGAGAAACTAACCTAACAGATGCTACTGTAAGATTGCTTTGAAATGAGTGTGTAATTAAAAGTAAAATCTTATCAATAAGCGCTGATGTTTATGCTCTAGTCATGTTACAAAGTATTATTTAATTTCACAAAAGGGGTGCGTGGGTCAAAATGGATGAACCGGTTATTTAGCCTGTGTTCCATGTCTATGAGACAAAAGTCAAATGTAGAAAAAGTGCATTTAAAAGTAACATCCTAAATAAAGTATGTTTTGTAATTGAAGCTTTGTTTTCAGCCACAGGTGGCAAGTGTAATCAGTTAAATTCATAATTAATTGAGCTCATAATTTAAATAAATATATATTCTTTCTATAACCCGGCCTGGTTCTTGGCTCATTGTTGGCACGGGGGCAGGGGTGTTTACGTGGCTTTATATGAGTCCTCAATAGGGCTAGCTCTAAAAACATACACAAATTGTTGTGGGGCACCTTGATTGGGGGGAAGGAACTCCTGAGGTTAAGGGTGGTCTCTCAATATATCATTACAAATTGGAGGCTTGTGTGCCAGGATCTAGCTTATTATTTTGGACTTGTGACAATTGCATTGATGTCAAGATATTCATTTTGGTGTAACTGCATTGAGGTAGATAGACGGTTGCCCAGCCTGGTTAAAGGACCACTGTCACTTGACCCCTGAGAGGCAGGAAGGTGTATAGGGAGACAGAGGGCCTCATTACGAGTCAGGCGGAATGGGTTAACGGGGTCTGCTAATGGATGCAGACCCGTTATTTCCATTCCGCCTGATTACGAGGTCCCCTTGCGGGACCCGGTAAGGACGGCTGGTAAAACCAGGCGTTGTTACCGGGTCCCGCGAGGGGACCAGGGAGCTAACAACGGGCCCGTTGTTAGCTCCCTGTACCCATTCCCATTGAGCCCTATGGGGGCTTGAATGGGAATGGGGAAGGTCTGGGCCCGGGTTCCCTGAGGGAGGAATTACCGGGCCCTCCTAACTCAGAATGGCCCGGTAATTCCCCATTCAGGGGACCCGGACCCGGTTTCGGATGCCAAAGCCGTAATGAGGCCCAGAGTGTGCAAAGTAAATTGATTTGAGTGGATGTCTGATTTTGTATTAATTGTGAAAGTCTAGCATGAAGAAGGTGATTTTGCCCCTTTGTAGAGAAAGTTTTGCAATGTTGCAAAAAGCCATTTTTAAAAAAAACCTACTGTAGAAATTAGCGATGCCAGGAAGCATCTCCTCGCTAAATTGTTCATTCGGGGTCAGTGGACAGAAAGTGAAGCAGAAACTGGCAGACTAAAATGATACAAGAACTCACATCAGAAGAAACTGATATTTGGCAGGATCATGGCATTTTGCATCAAGCATTAACAGAAATTTACATGACACAAAATATTCAGGATAAGCAGATTCAGATGGCTCAACTCACAGCTCATTTATATTTTCATGTGCAATTGCTTGAAGAGAGATTTCAATGCAGCAACTGTGCGTCATCTTCAAGGTCAATTTAATGATCAGACTGGTCACAATAGGGTGTCGTTGGATGACATTATGGATTTCAAAAAGTTCATAAAGAATTTGGAATGGGAAAGCAGTCAGTTCATCATAAAATAGATGGACTCCCAACAGGAGTTTGATGAAATGTGTCAGAATATAAATATTCTGAAGCAACAGAATTTACAGCTGGTCAAAGACCATGATGCAGAAAAGGAACCGTCAGGCTCCCGGGAACTGACCAGAATTATGGAGCTTGTGGAGCGTGTGAAGCAAGCAGAAGCTGACCTGTCACAGGCAGTGAATTGTAGGAGCGCATTAGAGAAAGAGATTTGTTTCTTGAAAGACAAGTGCCAAGAACATGCACACATAATACAGGACTACCAGAAAGAAAATAAAGCATTTCAGGAGGAATTACAGCAAATGAAGGGTCAATTGGTGGCTCAGAGCAGGGTGCTAGAGACTAGCCAGGGATTGGTGTTAGAATTAAAAAGCCATCTCTCTGAATACCAACAGGAGATAAGGACAGAGAGAAGTAGGTGTGGGCAGTTTATAAATGAAATTGAAAAATATAAATGGGTGTAAGGCACCCTGACCAATCAGGGTATGGGCTAGGGCCTTCGGATCAAGGAGAGATGCCCCTCTCATTAAAGACATCAGGCCAGATATCCACAATTTCCCATGCTCAAATGGGAACTGAAATCGTGCATCCCACTGATAAAGAACAGGGTAACATGAGGCTGTTTTACTTCACCCAGGTTTAGCCAAACTGATCCAGAAGGCCAGTCCTTGTCTGAAATTGATGCGTATTCATCTCTACCATACAGAAGAGAAGGGGCCGGACCAGTGTGTCCTGGGAGACTAAAATGAATATTGTGAGCACTTCAGACCATGAAAACTCCTATGAGGAGAAAATCAGGTAGTTAGATTGGCTGTAAATGAGATTACAAATAGACCACCTTACCCACTTCGCTGGAGGAGAATAGTCAGAGCTTCAGCCTAGGAAGGGCATACTCAAACCCTCCATACATTCAGGGGAAAGTGGGGATTACCCCAAACTCCCTGGAAAGAGGGACGAAGAAACTGTGTTTTATTCTGGGCCTAAAAATGACCACAGGGAAAGTGACCCTGAGAGTTCACTGTGGTCTAGGTGAGAGAAGTCCAGATCCTATGAGTCTGGGAGATATTCCCAATCTTACAGAGATAGGGAGCGCCTAGAGGACAAGAAATGGAATACACATAGCAGCTCTGAGTCCAATAATGAATTGACCCCTACCATAAGAATGCCACATATTTGGTGTGAGAGCACTTGGAACTTTATGAACAGATGATGGCATCATTCCAAATCAGAAATTATGTGAATTGGATAGCATTTGCTATACTGACTTTTTCACCCAAGTACTCTACTTTCTTTGCAGGAATGGAGTACCATGATCATTATAAATGGTCCACCTACAAGGTTGCCATTTAAAAACATTTCTGTACACGGAGAAGCCTACAAGAGGCCCAGAAGACTGTATATAATTTGCAATTTCGGGAAGATCAGGCACCTAGGGAGTTTGTGCAGGAGTTAAAGTGTGCATTTGCTCAAACTTCCCAGCAGGTGAACACCAATAGTAGGGAGTTTGTGACCATCTATTTCCATGCGCTCCCCAAATACATTATGACTCAGTTATTGCGTGATTTTCATGTGCAGAGTACTCTGGATTAGGTCATTGGGCAGGCCACCAGGATCTATGAGGTCCAGATACCCACTGAGCATAAACACACCCCCAAAACCATCTAACACACCTGCTGCTGCAAATGTGGTGGAGGTGAGAGCTACCCCTCCTTTGGACCTGGAGACAGGGGGGCCTAAAAATACTCCTCCTGCCAACAAGCAAAATGGGAGCCAGAAGGGACCCCATTCCCCTGTCCAATCGAATGATAGGCAGGCAGTGATTCAGAACAATGATCCCTCTGACCCTGCCACGTATGTAAGCCCTACATACAAGGGTACCAAACCACTCCTGGGCTATGTATACACTCCCATGGCGCAGGGGGGGACTCAAACTGGTAAGTACTGCCACAAGAAACTTCCCTCCAAACTACCCTCAGGAGAGAAGTATCACTCCATCTCCCAGCATGAACTTTCTCCCCATATACACCCCCGAACCGTAATAATTCTCCTCTCTCTCCCCGCTTCAGATCTGATCTGCGTTCCGTGTCCAAGATATAAAGCATTGTATAATAGTTCTATCCTGGCTTTATGAGTCTATGGGCCTCATTACGAGTCCGGCGTTAACCGAGGTGGTAAAACCGCCTGGTTAACGCCGGACTCGTATTACCATTCCGCCTCCGTGATTCCCGGAATTACCGGGGCATTACAACCCCGGTTTTCCGGGAATCACGGAGGCGGAATGGTGTAAATCCCCATTCCCATTGAGTCCTATGGGACTCGATGGAAATGGGGATCATGGAAACACCGGCAGCATCTCGTAACGCTGCCGGTGTTTCCTCGTCCGCCTGCATGCGGGAGGTGTTAAACCCGCCAGGTCAGACCTGGCGGGAACATCACCTCCCACCTGCAGGGGTCGGACTCAGGTGGTCCGGAAACAACGGTGGCGGCGGGTTTACCGCCACCGTTATTTCCAGACCGCCTGGGTAGTAATGAGGCCCTATGTGTGATATGTAGGAATGTACAAATAAATATTGCAGATTGTTTGCATGTACTGTACTTGGTTTTTACCTATCATGTTATGCTTTTTAACATATACAGTAATGTGTTGTTAATTGTTCAATAAAATTGAGAATGTTTTATATCTTAAACAATCTTGAACTGAGTGTAGGTCTACTATTTCAAGACCAGCTCTGAGTTCTCCCTATATTTGGCAGTAATTGACACTTGTATTATAGCTTTCCTTTGATTTATTTAAATTCTGCATCCCACAGGGTAGGAAGTTTATTTGTCCCCTAAACTGGGGGTAGCCGTTGGAGATTAGTGTACTTTATAATTAGACCTTGCATGTATAATGGAGGACCCCTGCGCTTAACAAAGAGAGTGGGTCATTTAGTGTCAGTATTTTGCCATTCGTAGTTCTGCTTGTATCTGTTAAGATTTGCCACACTTTAGAAAGCATCATAGAGCATTATACGATGAAAAAGGAGCCACAATCTGATAATGTTCCGTACTATAGACAGAGGTCAGAGTGAAGGCGTGCGTGATAGGCTTTGTAGCTAGAACTATAGGGGATGTTTAGCTGTATAGGTGTTAGTCAATGGGGAACATGGGATTGTGTTGTATCTAATATATTTTTCTAATGCTAATATGAAGTGTTCCGCTATAAAGATGTAACTTAGAATAGGTGTCTCGAGCGTTGTTTCATCTTTCAATCTATGTTACTGACTCACACTCCTGGACGTAATTGCCTGTAATAAAATTTTGTTTTTTCTTGCAAGCCGTGCACTAATTATCAATTGTTTTTTGGGTCTGCCTTATAAAGGTTTTGAGGCAGATGCCTCTTTGCTCCGCAACAAATGGCTGTGATGTAGTGTGAAGCCCTACAGCATGCCATGATCACTGCCAGAGACAGAAAACAAAATAACTAAGACATATTGATGCTGGGGCATTATGCACAACAGAGGCATAGTGGCTGTGAAGAAAGAAAGTTGGAAGAGTTGCCGCCTTCAAGGCTGGGGGTCTGTTACTGAGTAAGTACTGGGACAAGGGAGAGGGACGTGGGTTTAATTCGGGTATGTGGGGCATTATATATTTGCAATCAAATAAGCCTTGGTTAATGGTGCTGCTTGTTTAAATGACAGAACTGTCATTCATTGCTCTTCCATGTGAAAGGCGAGCAAGTTATTAAGAAATAGGGTGGGTTTTTCAGTCTGATCAGGAATTATCTGACTATAAACAATAGTCCAATAATGTATTCTTCTCTGAGTGTGTGAGTGAGTGCATGAGTTAGTTTATGAGTGAATAGGTTTGTGTGAACAAGTGTGTCTAGAGATTTGCAATGCACATAAAGGAAGCTACTTTTTGTTTCTGTGATGAACTTCAACAACAATAAAAATAATCGTCAAAACAACAGTGTTATCATTTTAAATCAAGGTATCAATTTAATTGTGAAGGACTACTGTGACAGGGTCAGGGAGTTGACCCGGTAAGGGTGAACTTGGAACCCTCCCATCAGCAGCCCTCCGCCTTTCCGCAACATTCTCTTGAGAGCTCGTGTTTTGTCTGGGTAAGCCCTGCAAATTGCGCTGCACTTCGTGCCTTTTACGCAATTTACGTCAGCTCTGTGCTTTAAAATCTCCATTTGTTTGTGGCGAGCTGTGGATTGTGTGAAAAGCAATAATTTTCTTTCTTTATACCCAATTCCTGGGTTTTTTATTTTTTTGTTTTTATTTTTTTTTTATTTCTTTTAATTCCTGGGTTTTTTGATCCACTTGTTCTTTGCTGTTTGGGCCACACTGTCCACTGGCCCTTCCAAGATGGCAGCAACTTTTTCCATTCAGCAAAGTTCCTTGCCTGGCCTGCACTCCCTCCCCCATTGGTTGCCTGGGCCTTGATAGGCCAATCAGAGCAACCGGGAGGTGGGAGCCAGCACAACAACTAACGCCCACAACACGGGCCTCTGTCTGCTCCCTGCCTGCTACAGTAATGCTGCTTGGTGTCCTTTCTGTACCCTAGCACCTTAACTTTAATGATGTTGCCACCTCACTCTTCTAAGAAAAGTGGACTGCCTTGACATTCATACCTCCTTAACTATGGGTTAGTTTCCTCCTTCTGGACTCACTCCTAACCTCTTTTGACTTTCACTGTCCCTCTCTGCTTGTTTCTTTCATGTTTGCATTCTGAATTGCATTCCGCTTTTAAACCCTTTGCTAGCATCTGAACCCAATTGTAAATTCAGATCTTGCTTGTTTTGTGCTTTTTTGGTTTAAAAGTGAAATCTTGCCGTTTTTCCTTTTGGTTTAAAAGTCAAATCTTACTGTTTTTCCTTTTGGTTTAAAAGTCAAATATTGATGTATTTGCTCTGCACTTCGATTGTGATTGTTGCTTCTCTGTAACTTGCCGTCCCAGTTACTTCACTGCTCTCTTTGTTCCACTCCTACCTGCCTTGCCCCCCTGCTTCACCCTCCTTTTCTCGCTACCACTCCCATGGCGCTTTGTGTTTCTCCTATCCATTCCAAATGCTTCTTTATTGACTATCCTTCCCTTTTCACTAAGTCTTGTAGGAAGAAGTTCAAAAAGGATATCTTGCCCTCGAACCCTGGTCTCCCTATCGCTGACACCTATTCCACCGCTTCCTCCAGACAGACACTCAATGACATCCTCTTTGTCGTTCCTTCGCCAGATCTATGGACTCTTCATATGGCCTCTGTGCTCTGTCCTGTCTCCTCCTCTCACATTAATGGTGGCACCCGCTGGGAAGCTCTCATGGCTCTCTTAAACTCCTCTAAATTCATCATAAATGTCTACCTTAACAACACTGTCATGGTCCAAGGCACTCAGGTCAATCTCCTACTCTTTGATAGGTGCTTCCCTCGCCTCACCAATTTGCTTTCATCTCCTGCTGTCACCTCCTCTCACCCCATGGCTGCCTTGCCCTCTCTTCCTTCCTCCTCTGCCTGACCTCGGGCTCCTTCTCCTCTGCAGGGCATACCTCTGATTTGTACTCCTCCCTGGAAGGTCTTTAAGGCTGTCAACTTTCTTCATCTTGCCAGTCTCAACCCTCGCTCTGCTGTCAAACACTCCTCTGACATCTGCCACTTCCCGGAAGTACTTGACCTTGATGTCCTCGGACTTACCGAGACATGGTTCACGGCCAGCTGTGTCATGAGCTTCGACACTCTCCTCCCTGATGCCTACAAGATCCTCTCTGCACCCAGATCCACCCGGTCTGGCGGGGTGTACCCCTGATCTTTCCTGAGTGGATTCCTGCCTCTATCATTCCCATGCAGACATACTCCTTTCTTGAATGCCTTGTCTGCAGGCTTTCTCTCTCTCCTTGCCACTCAGAGGGATGAGTCTTGAGGTGTGGGCTGTGGCAGACGTGAGTGCATTATGGTGTTTGGTCATTGAGAGCTCTGCTTCCAAGTGTACACCCAGTGTTTTAAGTTTTCAGTATTGATATTACCGAGCCATCAATGCAGAAAGTGGAAAAGGCCTTGTCAGGGCTTTTTAGCCGGTAAGGTGAGCCTCCAATGAGTAGTTCAGTTTTATCATCAACGACGCAAAGATTTTGGGTATCCATCCAATTTTGGATGATGCTGTAGGCATTGTTTATGATGTTGGAGTCCTAGGAGTGGTTGCTTGTCATACGGATAAGGATCTGGGTGTCATCTGCAAAGTTGGTCTAGATAATTCCAAGGGAGTCCAAGAGGTGGAATAGGGGCTTTGTCTATAGAGGGCTGGTGAGAGGCAAGAGCCTTGGGGAACACCAAGGGGCACCATAATGGGATTAGAGGCTGTGTAGCTGATGAACACTCTTGAGGTGTGTTCACTTATAAAGGATTTAATCCAGGTTGTGGCTTCTCGTGAGAAATTGAAATGAGAGCTGAGGTGTTGACAGAGGGTATTGTGGTCTACAAGGTCAAACGCAGCAGAGAGATCTAGTAGAAGAAGTATAGCTAGGTTGCCAGAGTCTCGGATGAGGTCCATTTGAATTTTTAAGTTGAGTGATGCTGTTTCCGTGCTGTGTTTGGGGTGAATGCCAGATTGTCTAGGGCCTAGCAGAAGGTGTTGTTCTAAGAATGGCTGTATTTGGCAATTTTTTGTAGGAAGAGTACTGCAGTAATTGGGCCATAGTTAGTGGAAAGGGCTGGATCGAGTGATGGTTTCTTGAGGAGCAGAGTGACTCAAGCTGATTTTATGCTTTTGGTGACTGCATTGGTAGAGAAGGGAGGAGGTGAGGAGGAAATTAGTGATGGGCAAGTGCTGGTGAGTCTGAGAGGAAAGTGCAAGGGTGCCAGGGAGGGTCCACAGCTAAGTGCTGGGCGGAGGAATCCCAAGGAGTGGAATGCACGGCCACCAGGCAGAAGGCCTACAAGTGAAGTGCTGAGGGGGTAGAGGGTTGCTTGTGTCGACTAGCAGAGGGTCTGGTAACCCCTGCTTCTGAAGGTACCAAGCCACAATTCTCAGTGGCAGTGGGGTGGTTAGCAGGCATGGGAAAGAGAGAAAGAGGTAGAGAAAAGCAGAGTTTTGAGAAGTTTACAGAATTTAAGGAGGTCCGGCTCAAGTCTGAGTGGGGCAGAAAGGCTGTTCCAGAAAGAGGCACCAGTGAAGTCAGTGGTAATGGGAATCAGGGTGCTTGCACAAAGCTTAACTATATGTGCAGGTCAATCATCACCCTTAGAGTTAGAGGGTTTCAGGGAGAGGATAGTTTCCAATACCTTCTCTTGAGTAACTTTGGTGAAGGTGAAGAACAGGAGCGAGATGGGTATCTCTGCTGTTGGGAGCCTTGATGTAGCTAGTGAGGAGGGTTTGGCAGTGAGTAATACGTTTTTCACTGAAATCCTAGCACGTAGTGATTTTGTTTTATTGGAGAGAGCGGTTTGGATGGTTGAACACTAAATTTTGTTTGTCAGGGTCAGGCTGTGAGTGGGGATGAGGTTCTCTAACTCTCTCAGTATGGAAAAAAGTTCTTTGGAATTGGAACCAGCTTTGCTGATTCTGGCATCCTAGGAATAGGCTTTGTGGGTGACAATTGCTTTCTTGTAGGACTTTGAAGCTGTGGCAAGAGTTTTGTGGTTGTGTGGAGTGGGGTGTTTATTATAGAGGCGTTCAAAGGCTCTTTTATTTCTGCGAGATGTGACAAGTTCCTCAGAAAACCAGAAGTTGGTGGGGATCATAGTGTGTAGGAGGCTCAGGTGGTAGAGATTGGCTAGACATTTGGGGTTCTTGTTGTGCGTCTCTGTGAGTGGCAAGTGCATGGACAGGAGAGAGGGTTTAAGTAGCTCATGAGTAAGCTTATGGGTATTGCGGACTAACACTGTGCTCATTTTGTGTCTAGGAGTGGAAGGGAGTTTAGCTAGGGAGAGTCTGAACTCTATGAGCAATTGGTCAGACCTTGGTACAGAATTTATGTCTGAGATGTTGATGGTGGCGGTGGTAGTGAGGATCCAATCCAAGGTGCGCCCTTTGGCATGCGTGGGGGAGGAGTTTAATTGGGTGGAGTTTATATCTCCTAGTGGTTGCGTGTACAGCATCTGATTGGCCTAGAGGGTGACGTCATGTCCACGGACATTGGATGCGCCCCCTGATTGGATGGTGAAAAGCGCAAAGTGCGTCAGATTTTTGGAAACGCCTGCCATGTTGGTTTCGCAGACATTCTGGCAGTGTCTGCGGACACCGCAGTAGTAAAATACAAAAAAATACAACATTGCACTTGTCAACCTTATCAAACAATCTCTGGGGAGGTAAGGGGTGATGAGGATGGGATGGGATATGGCTGTAAGAAGACATAAAATGGGTGTTTTTCACCCCGAAAGTCTGCGAAGAGTCCGGATGTTCAGGGGCAGTCCTGTGATGTTCGCGAACACTTCAGATGTTCGAGGACATCTATGGCTAGTTCTGCATTACTTGGATGGCTTATAACTTTGGCGCCACTCAATGAAAGTGTGGAGCTGTTTTGTCAAGAGGGAACAAATTTAGAGGGGGGGTTCCCAAAATATTGTAAAGGCTTATAAATATGTGCAATTTGACAAATCTGCACAAAAGTTTGTAAAACAATTTTAAATCTAGATATACATGTTTTTGTAAAGTTTGGTGGGATTTTCTCAAGAGGGGGCTACATTAGAGGGGTGATCTCAACATTTTTAGATGGCTTATAACTTTGTTGCCGTTTATGATATGGTATGATATGATATAGCATTTATAATGCGCCTATACACAAGTGTTTCAAGGCGCGAGTTCACATTTGACGAATGTGCGCAAATGTTTTCAGAAAGATTATAGACCCAACCTTGTGTAAAGACTGAATGGATTTTTTCAAGTGGGGGCTAAGTTATATGACTATTTTATGTACACACATTTTTAAACTTTGGAAAAAATAAAACATGGGTGGATTTTTCAAGCAAACTCATGAAAGGAGCGTTAGCAAGGACGTTAAAGCATGGTTTTGCAAATGTGCCTGTGTTTTATTTTTCGACAGGTATCATAATGTAGGTACAAAAAATAGTGATATACTTTTGCAGACTGAGGTATAGCCTGTGGCCATGGACAGTGACCAGATTGTCCGGGTGATGGTAAAAGGTCATGACCCGGTCAATCTGGCTACTGGCCTTGACCGCGATGAACAGAAAAAGATGTTAAAGTGGCCATGTCCACCTGGGACCGGCTATGTGGTAAGGTTATTCGAAAGTAGCATAGGTTTGGAAGGGAAAGAAATGTGCTTGTGGTAATATGGTCCTAGGGTTCTGGCTTCGCCTTCTGCAGGCTGCCATGGAAAGGGAAGGGCGGTTCTGTACGGATCCCCGCCTTCTCTTTTCATGCTGGCCATCTTGGAAAAGAATGTTCCTTCCTACAGTGGGACGCCTGTGGCGTGCCGATGTAGGAAGAAAAATCAATTTTTCAGCACCCCGGGTTCCCAAAACGAGAACCCGGTGTGCTAATGGTCTTTATCCCCCATTGCAGGGGCTGCATTGGAGGATAATGGTCAGGAGCCCTCATTATTTATTTGTTCATAACGCAACGAAGCCCGCAGGCATCAGGGCGCAGACAGACACACTTCGCTTGGGCCGATAACTTTGACTGCCGGTCCATTATCTCCCGTTCTGGTCCCTGGAACGGGGGATGAATGTCACATTTTTCACATTAGCATAACACAAAATGCTAATGGAAATGTTGGAAAAACATATTGAGTCTATGTACATTACTGGAGGAAGAGAGCCTACTACTTGCGAAGAAAGGAATGATCTTTCTGAGAGCATTGCAGTAGTTAGATTTGGTGTGGTGGCACATGAAGTTGGCCCTGTAGGAGTAGTAAGTGATTTCAATCTGGCACACACCCAAGTCACGCTCAGGATGCAGTGCGCAAATGAAACCCTTATTTATTTTTATCTATAAATTCAATATTCTGTACGATATACCACTCATATCACACCCTTCTCCTGAGACCGCCCCCCTCCCACCTGGTCACACTGAACCAGGAATCAGGCTAGTTTGCAAAGGTAAATATTTATTTATGTATTTAGAATTTAAATCACAATTATTTTAATAGGTAAACAACAATCACCAATGGGGTGACAGAACACTGAATAATCTCTTTAATGCACTAGGAGTCAAATAATGAACACAAAACAAATGCAGCACAGAAAATAATACTTTTGGATTGGTTTAGAACAGATGGCACTATGGTTAGGGGTTCCCCCTGCAACACCCCTCAACCCCCCAATAGGCAATTAAATAGATGTGAGGAGAGAGAAGGTATCCAGGAATAACACCAGTCACACAGAATATCACTCCCACCTTCCTCCTTCAAACACAAGAGAAAAACAGGATTGACTTTTCAACAGTCTGCATGGCTTTGAAATTGTCTTTGGAATTGGCTGAGCAAAAACACCAAATGTGGTCAAAAATACTTAAATTATTATAAATTCCTATGGGAGCCGCTTTGAACAGGTGCAAACAATCACAAGCAATGATTTATTGAGAAGAAAACATTTCAAATCTCAAGGTCCAAGTGGGAAATAATTTGAAGCTAATTCACACGTGTAAAACTGTCCAGAATGTCAAATCGCAGCAAACTTTTCCTTATGCGATTTTTGCTATAACGGGCTAATCCCGGTTTAGGGTTCTATGGATAGCTAAGGAGGTTAGGTACAAGTAGGAGTTGCAATTTCGCTTCTATCATAAAAAACGGAGGGAGTTATAGAGGTTTTAGTAAGAGACGTTTTTGCAAAATAGGTGCGAGAATGGGCAACAGAAATTCGGGTTTAAAACTACAGATAGGTTTTCTTATACTATGTTAAGGACTACAAAAAAGAGAATGCCACATAGGAATTAGTCATTCACGGCCACTCATACCCATTCATGTGTGATACTCTAGTTTCAGTTGGTTTGGGAATTACTTTTCTTAATCAAATCAATAAGAAGTTAGGGTTTAGTAACACAGATGAGAGAAAGGGCAGCGCAAGGATAGTTCTAGCAATACTATGGTTCTGAATTAAAGAGGGGATGGGTTTGAGATTGGGATCATACAATGCAGATATATTATGGGTCACTGTTCTTCCTATTAATACTTACAGAATAAGTTATTAAATTGGACCGTCAGTTCTGGTCATGGATTGGGTCTATCAAGGAAGGACCGCAAATCAGGCACGGGTCTGGATCAGCTAGGCCGGTCACTGGATTTGCACAGGATCTGCCCTTCTTGTTTCTGAGTATTTCAAATCAGCTGGATAGCGAGTTCCTCAGGCAGGCCTTGTGATGGCAAGCCAGATAGTTTCAGGATACTAGTTCAGAAGGCTTTCCCACACCACAGTGCTACACTAGGTTGTGAGAATAGGTTTGAGGATTTAGGCCTTGCTGAAAGTCAATAGTCCTCTACTGCTTTGCAAGAGTCTTGGCATCTGGATCTGGAAGGATGTTAAAGCTGGATGTAGAATGCTGGAAGAAAGTGCTTCGCCGAAATCAGGAAAGTGAGTGAATCAGTGAGTTTCTTTGTGTTGTCAGCTGTCTCTATTTATCCTATCAAATGACATCACAAAATGGGTGTATGGGCCGGCTTAGCTGAGCTTGCCCCTGTGAACTGGGATTGGGTCAGGACCTCATCTTCGCCTTGCATCTGAGTGATTCGATCAAGGCTGGATGATGTCACATTTATGGTTTGGATTTACAGTCCTTAGAAACCTCCCCTCAGCCACTAGTGTCAAAATCGAATTTTATTCTAAATACATATTTCTACATTGGTCACCTCTACCCAACTCACACACAAAGATTCCATATTTTATGTAGCATCTGTTCATCAAAATCCCACTGCTGTGGGATCTTGTTTCACCTTTCTACAGAATTTTGTCCTTTTCGCCATGAACACATTTTCCAAATGGTCTGCAAATTTCCACAAATGTGTGTGTTTACCATAGGGATGTGTGTATAAAGTTGTACAATTCTAGCATTAACACAGTTCACATAAAACCACATATATTGCCATTCCTGTCCAGCACATGTTACACAGTTCTACCGCCTCTTAAAATGTGCAGCCAGAATTTAGACTAACAGATCTATCATTTTTATATTTTTCACCACTTTGAATCACAAGTTATGCGTCTCTAAAAATTGTTAATTGTTCATTCTTAACAGAAAATGGTCCGCCCATTTGTCTGTGCCTGGAGTCCAGGAACAGCCCGCTTCTTTGGGGAAGTCCTTCCAGGAGCAGTTTATGACCCTTTCACCTCTCTGTTTTCTGGGCTGAAGGATCTATCATTGTTTATTCTCTTTCTGTAGACAAGAGTCTGGCCTAACCCACAACTATCATCTATCAGTGAGTTTCTGCTGAGAGGATTTCCCTCCGCTTGGGAGAAACCTGTTTTCCACTTCTTGCAGCTCAGCCAGGCTAATTTATTCTTAACTTCTTAATCCAGAAAAAACTAAACTTGTTTCATCAAACATAAATGCATTGCTTTCTTAGCCTTACATCTGGGGGATCAAAAACACAACTGAGATCTGTATTCCTTTTAGCAACAATCCTTTTAGGTTTGCTAACCCGACAGGCTTATCTGACAGCGGTCATCCACAGGTAGCCCAGTATACTGCACACAGATTTTGAGAGGAGCAGTCAGTTTGGAGACAATCCAGTTTGTCTGAGGAAATGTTTTGCTCTTTACACTTTTGTATATTCACAGTGCTTCATTATATTACATGAATTTTAGCACCAAGCAATATTTTTAATGTTGAGAAGTGTTGTGTACAGGCATTTTGGAGTTTTTAGCAACAAAGCAAATGTCATTTATAGGCACATTTTGGAATTTCATTTGCAAAGCGCTGCTTCTCTCTCTCCTATCTGGTTGCTGGTGGTGAAGCCCCCTGGCACACTTTCTTCAGTGTGTGATCTATCCCACCACATTTGCACCATGGGTGGCAGGTTGTGCATCCATCTTTTGTGTGTTGAAACATGCGGTTTTGGAGGTTTTTGGCACACACAAGAGTTTTGCCACCATTGTTGCTGTTTCTTGCACCATAACTATCAGAGTGATACCGCATCAGATAGCGGAGGGGGTCAATACATCCCACTGATCCCCTCCTCCCAACTTGGTTTTGACCTCCCGTCAAGGTGAAGTTGGGAGATTGGGATGTTATTTTCTGTCTATGTGGAGAAATTCAGTTGCTTCTACCGTCAGTGATTGAGGCGACCCGCTCTCCTTTCTGGTTCTGGTTGGGAGTATGGAGTGAAACTCCGGGCTCCTTGGGTCTTTCCTCCCCGAGGGGCCCTCCTTGGTGATTCTTGGGATGATTCTTAGTTCAAATGCCAGAAAATAGAACATAGCATGGTTTTGGAAATGTTCCCACCACTGTGTCCACATATCTTCGGGGGATGTCAGCAGTGGGAAAGACACTTGCATTCCTTAACAATTGGCAATATTCCCCATCTATTCTTCAGTGATCCTTTGCTCGTTTTCTTAGGTGCAATCAATGAAGATTTAATAATGTTTCTATGTGTCCAGAATTTCCCCCTCTGGGTTTCCGGTAAGCCCTTCTATCTGCCTGGGGTGGCAACTTTTTTAGCTGGTTTATGTGGACCCACTTGCCTTCCCCTTCTGTCAAACTGCCCTTGGGATGCGGATTCTGTAGGCGGCTGGTGCGATTCTGTCCACAATTTCAAAAGGACCCCACCAAGTTGGGAGGAATTTGCGCTCTTTGGCTTGGTTCCTTTGAAAATTGTACAAGGAGACCCAGTCCCCTTCCTTTTTAGTTGTCTTAAGGTCATAGTGGGTCTTCATACTGTCTGCAGATCTTTCTAGATTCCGCTGAGCATAGGCAAAAGCAATAGTTTTATTGTACCTCTCAACTCCACCACTAGAGGATTTCCCGTAGGCAATGTGTAGTTTCCTTTTGACCCCAAGTATCTCCCACATCTTTGTCATCACTTTGCTAGTGAAGTGACTACCTCGGTCTGACTCAATTCTTTGGGGTAGTCTAAAATGCAAGAAGATGTGATTGATCATCAGGGCAGCTGCTGTTTCTCCCTTGCAATTTGGGGCCCGTAGACATTCCACCCATTTAGTAAACAAGCATGTTATGGTCAACATGTACTTGTTCCCTGATGAAATCGACTTGCGAATCTGACCAAGACAGTGTCATCCCCTTCTTTTGGAGGGGAGCATGGTGTGTGAGTGATGTTGGCTGAAATTGTGCATACACAAGACACCCCTTCAAATATTGGTCGAGGTCCTGCCCCATGTGTGGCCAGTATGCAACCTCTCGCAAGATTTCTAATGTCGTATGAAACCCCCGATGACCGGTGGTGGCCGCATCCTGGGTGTGACTTAGCATCAGGCTTCAGAATGAGGTAGGGACCGCCCACTGGTCATGGCCAGATACGGATCTCCTCACCAACAAACCTTTTTGGATTTGGAACATTTTTGGACATTTCATCAACACTCTGAGGTCCTCTTTCCCAATATAATCGGCATCCGTCTGGGGAAAGTTCTCAGGGTCCTCAATGTGTTGATAAAACTTAATTATTGGATCCCCTTTTTGAGCCATAATCAAACCAGCATCTGGGGTCTCCTTACTCCATTGTGCAGTTGAGAGTTCATTTTGAGCATTTGTCTGGGACCTAGTGATAGCAGTACCTGGATTTCCCCCAACAGGGACTCGATCTCAAGTAGCTCCCCTTGGATGGCTCTGGTTTTGGCCAGCTGATCTGCAAGGTAATTTCCAGTTTTGTCTGGTGCCTCTACTTTAGTATGACCCTTGATCTTTTTCCAGTAGATGGTCATCCCATTCGAGGTTACCAGATCATCAATATTTTGTATTAATTTTCCATGTTTTAATGGTTTATTATTAGCACATAGCATGCCTCTGGTTTTCCAGTTAACCAGGTGCTCCTAGAACCCGTTCCGTACATAATTTGAATCAGTGATTCTGACCAGTTCGTGGAGTTGGTGTTGGACAGCAGTGAGGATGACTTGATGCACAGCCATCAGCTCTGCCACTTGACTACTTTGGGGACCGAATTTGTACCCAGCGGAGGGTTCTGGGGCATCATTCACCCATGCATTCCCTACGCCAGCCACAAGTTCCTTTTCCCCGTTGTTGTCAACATGGTAGGAGCACCCATCCACATAGACAGTGGGCATTTCCTCACAATTGTCTTCTTCATAGACCTTGTATGGGGAATTAAGGTATGCCTCCATGTTGTCCTTGATTTTAAGACTTCCGTCCTCGAGACAGTTTTCTCTGGCACAATCATGCAAGTCAGCCAGAACTTGCGCGAGAGGACTCTTCTTGTTTTGGCCATAGCTCCACAGGAAAGCCTTTCATTGACAGAATCCAGGAAGTAATTCGGGAATTACTCACATTTCCGGCCCGGATTCTGTCACTTTGAAGATATTGCAGAGGCTGGTGTGGAGTCTCCACTATGATGTGTTCCCCCTGGATAAACGGGCGGTAATTCTTCAATGCCCACACCGTTGCCAGGAGTGCCTTCTCACAATCGTTGAATATTTCCTCCACAGAGGATAAAGTCTTACTCGCATAGGAGATTACTTTATTGACCTTGTCATGCTTCTGATATAATACTGCAGTCAAGCATGTATTTGAGAACCCTGTCTACAAGAAGAACTCCTTGTTTTTGACAGGGTAAGCTAGGCAAGGCGCTTTTGAGAGGCTTCTTTTGAGTTGTCTTACTGCCTCGGATTGTTCTGGACCCCACTCCTACTTGACCCCCCTTGATGCACAGCCATCAGCTCTGCCACTTGACTACTTTGGGGACCGGATTTGTACCCAGCGGAGGGTTCTGGGGCATCATTCACCCATGCATTCCCTACGCCAGCCACAAGTTCCTTTTCCCCGTTGTTGTCAACATGGTAGGAGCACCCATCCACATAGACAGTGGGCATTTCCTCACAATTGTCTTCTTCATAGACCTTGTATGGGGAATTAAGGTATGCCTCCATGTTGTCCTTGATTTTAAGACTTCCGTCCTCGAGACAGTTTTCTCTGGCACAATCATGCAAGTCAGCCAGACCTTGCGCGAGAGGACTCTTCTTGTTTTGGCCATAGCTCCACAGGAAAGCCTTTCATTGACAGAATCCAGGAAGTAATTCGGGAATTACTCACATTTCCAGCCCGGATTCTGTCACTTTGAAGATATTGCAGAGGCTGGTGTGGAGTCTCCACTATGATGTGTTCCCCCTGGATAAACGGGCGGTAATTCTTCAATGCCCACACCGTTGCCAGGAGTGCCTTCTCACAATCGTTGAATATTTCCTCCACAGAGGATAAAGTCTTACTCGCATAGGAGATTACTTTATTGACCTTGTCATGCTTCTGATATAATACTGCAGTCAAGCATGTATTTGAGAACCCTGTCTACAAGAAGAACTCCTTGTTTTTGACAGGGTAAGCTAGGCAAGGCGCTTTTGAGAGGCTTCTTTTGAGTTGTCTTACTGCCTCGGATTGTTCTGGACCCCACTCCTACTTGACCCCCCTTCAACAGATGGCTCAGGGGTCTTGTGATCTCTGCGTAGTCCTCAATGAACTTTCTGCTGTAATTAGTTAGTCCAAGGAGGCTCCTTAGTTCCCGCAGAGTTGTGGGGTCTTTTAGTTTCTGGAGTGCTTCTACTTTCTTTTCCTGGGGACAGAGACCCTCAGGAGTTATCTCATGCCACAAGAAATTGACATGGGTCCTGCACCATTGTGAGTTTTGGAAAGAGAGTTTTGCTCCGGCAGCCCTCAACTATTACACTAAAGCTAAGCAAACAAAACAGATCCCACTACAACATATTTTGCTCCGGCAGCCCTCAACTATTACACTAAAGCTAAGCAAACAAAACATATCCCACTACAAGGTATCATTAGAACCCAAAGACTCAGATCCCGATTTATAAATCGCCCTAGCATACGTGCCTTTGCCACTTCTGCCACCATAGGTAGTGTATCACCACCAGCGCTCCAAACCAAACCTTCCAAAATGATTATCACAACCAAACAACAAATCATCGCTGCAGGAACCACCAACACATGCCCATCTCCTTTAGTACAAGTGCCACCCCTCTCTATGCACCTCAAAGCAGCCCTCATTAATGCACGCTCCATAGCTGCACATGCCACAGAAATACATGACTACATTATTGAGCAACAACTAGACCTACTTTACTTATAGTGTCTGAAACCTGGCTTCACCAAGCCTCCGGACCATCACTTACCATTGCCATTCCACCGGATTACACTATCCTCAGGACGGACAGAATGAAGTCATTAGGCAGGGGAGTAGCGATTATTGCTAAAACCCAACTCAAAATAAGAGCCTGCCCCATAGAGAACCCAGAGGGGTACGAAATCCTGTTAGCCAAACTAGCTACGAACCATAAAACTACTATAAACATAATAACCATTTACAGAGCGCCTAATACTAAATCTCAGCCAGAATCAGACATACCCTTACTACTAACGCCAGTCATTAAACCTAACACAAAATGTATAGTCCTTGGTGACTTGAACATAGGATTCAACGATACCCAAGACTATAAATCAGAAGCACTACACAGTGCACTCAAAGACATGACATTTACACAACTCGTGAACACCCCTACCCACACGAAAGGGAGAATATTAGCCTGGATACTACCACTCAATACAACAGTATCCATAGACTCCATTAACGTAGTACCCTGGTCAGACCATCATAGTGTAAACTTCTCTATCCTTTGTAATGAACCAGACCTACCTAAAACTACCATAGTGGAATCTTCCGTAACCAGAAATATCCGTAAACTCTCAGCAGCAAATCTTAACCCACTGCTAACAATCGCCTTCAACAACAAAAGGATCAATAATGAGAACTCCTGCACCTTGGTTGACAATTACCACAAATGCCTCACTAACACAATAGATACCCTAGCTCCTTGTGTCACCAAAACCAAATGTAAGGACAAAAAATCCTCCTTCTGGTTTAATGAGGAATTAGTTTCTCTTAGATGGATTAAACGATCGCTTGAACACCGTCTAAATAGAACCCACACCCCAGAAGCCCTGGACGCTTTCAACACCGCAAATAAAACTTATAAAGCAGCCATCATTGCTCATAAAGCAGATGCCCTTAATACCAGAATCAGAAATGCCTCTGATACAAAAGAGTTATTCACCATACCTAAAGAGCTGGAAACCCCCATCCCTATCATTAACCCGGTCCAGCCAAGTAAAGAATGGTGCACCATGATTCAAGATGCTCTTGCCGCTAAAATCAAACTATTGCAAAACAAAATTATCCCCAAAAGAAATCTTCTATCTGACAAACACCCTACATCGAACCAAATCCCCAAGCACATAGGCGACACTACTCCCACCTTCAATTTCACCCCAGTCTCCCAAGATGCAGTACATAGTACTAGAACCAAACTCAAAGCATTAAACTGTAAAGGAGACAACTTCCCAGCACATCTAGTTAAACTATGCGCTCCTACCCTCAAACCCATAATCACTAATTTTGTGAACGCCTCTTTCAATTCTAATCTGGTCCCAGCTGGCATCAAAGAAGCGTGGGTCACCCCACTATTAAAAAAGCCCACACTAGATCCACTAGCCCCCACAAATTACAGGCCTATAACGAGCATCCCCTTTATACTCAAAATCATTGACAAAATAGCTTACAACCAAATACAAACCCACCTTGAACAAAATAACCTATTAGGGACTAGACAACCCAGCTTCAGGCCCAACCACAGTACTGAGACGGCCCTCTTGGATCTGAAAATCCAACTAGACACCATCAGAGATACAGGAAAAATGGCTACTCTGCTGTTGCTGGACCTATCAGCAGCATTTGACCTGGTAGACCATGAAAAACTATGTGAAACCCTAAAAAAAGACTTTAACTTCTCAAACAACGCCACACTTCGGATTAAATCCTTTTTAACGGATCGAACATCCAGTGTTGCCATCGTAAATAATGCAGCTGATCCTATAGCAGTTCCCATAGGAGTTCCCCATGGATCTTGCCTCTCCCCCACCCTTTACAATGCACATACAAATCTCTTATTCTCAGCTCTTGACAATGTGGGTGTCATCTACACAAACTTTGCAGATGACACCCAGATCCTCATCCCCATTACAGGGGACTACACCCAAGATACCCATACCATCAATAAAGTCTACGCCATAATTCAAATTTGGATGGCCCTAAACAGCCTTTGTCTTAACGATGAGAAAACAGAAGTTCTCATCGTGGGCTCACAAAAAAGAATAAGCACCCTCTATCCCGACTATTCACACATCAACATAGACGGTACACAGATCCCAGTACTCAAGCAAGTTAAAACTCTTGGAGTATATATAGACGCCAACCTCACAATGCATAAACAAATATCAGCCCTCTCCTTCTCTACAGCATACACGGCTAAACTTATTGCACTTAGCCGCCAATTCCTTACTCCTACAAACTGTATTACTCTGGCTAGAGCGCTGATTTTAACGAAACTGAACTATTGCAACATCCTTCTTCTAGGAACATCCAAAACAAACATCAATAAGATACAATTACTGCAGAACAAAGCCCTCAGAGCAGCATTAGGTATAAAGAAATCCGAACACATATCCAACATTAGGCGAGAAAATCACTGGCTGCCAATTGAAGCCAGAATCATTTTCAAAAAACGTAGTGTCGTTCATAAATGCATCATTAACAAAGCGCCTAGCTACCTCAACAATACTATCAAGAATAAAACTTCCTATAGGACACTTAGATCCAATAAACTGGCTCTCTTGGAAGTACCACAATATAAATACAATAGAGTAGGAGGAAGCAGCTTCAAAGTCCTAGCCCCGACTCATTGGAATGCATTACCACTTAGCGTTAAAAATGAGGACACACTACCAGGATTCAAAAAAGCGCTGAAAACATGATTGTTCAACAAATACTAAATTCAGCTACCCCCAATCAACCATTGCACCATAATGTCCCTCACCTACCTCGATTTACCTAATTGCAATAACAAATGCTGATACTATGGCCTATTTGTATGTCCAGTGGCCTCTCAGGCCTGTAAAAAGAATTCTAAAAGAACTGCTATTCACTGTTTGATGGATTGTAAAATTGTATAAGAAATATGATAAGATGTCTGTAATTTCGCTGTAATACCTTCGGGTCTGGGCGAGTAACAAATGTAATAAAAAAATAAAAAATAATTAAAATGTGTCAGAGCATAACAGATCTCCGCTATGTGTTCCTCCACAGTTGAGCTTTTGATTAGAGCATCATGTACATAGGCCGGGTTACCCCTTTCACCCAAATCCTGCATGGCCTTATGCAGAAAGATGTTAAATTCATTTCTGGAGTTGATGTATCCGAAAGGAGTCTGGGTCCAAGTGTACTGCTGCCCCCTGAAGGTAAAGGCCAGCTTGTATTGGTCCTCCCTACTGACAGGTACAGTCCAGTACCCATTGGTCAGGTCATTGGCAGTGTTTACCTTTGACCCCTGGATATGAGCCAGCCCTTGGCCAATGTAGGGAAGAGGCCATCGGGAAGTATGGACCTATTTGTTGAGCTCTCTTAGGTCAGCACAGAGTCTCCACTGGCCGTTTGGTTTCAAAATCCCCAGCACCAGATTATTGAAGGTGCTGTGGACTGGGCGAATCATCCTACGGGACTCAAGGTTCTTAATTATTTCAGTAAGGGAATACATTGATGCAAGCGATATTGCTTCACAAACACTGGAGTCATGCCAGGGTCCGTGGGAATTGTTGTTGTGTGGATCTCGGTGCAACCACAGTCATATGAGTCCACCGCAAAGAGATCTTGAAAATCTAAGAAAACTTGTTTCAATTTTTGCTTCGGCTCCAGAGTCTCACAGGCATCAGCTAGGTTGACTCTCTCTTCAACCATCTGCCTGAAGCCCGGAAAGACTTCTGGTTTGGCTATCTCAGCGGCCTCCTCCAGCTTGGTGGAGAGGTCCTTGGTCAAAGTACTGACTTGGACTGATGGCATCAGGTGGAGAAGGCAGTCCTGGTGGACTTCAAAGATCACCTCGTCCCTCCTGAAGTCACAAGTCACATCTTCCTTACCATAAGGGCAGGAAGAGTACACCAGGAAATTCCCCCCATGCTCGGTGAAGATCCTGTTCGTGTTGTGTCATTGTCGCTATCACTGTCAAAACAGTCATTGGGGATTGGTCCTACCAGTTTGTTACCTAAATCTATGGAAAAATGTCAGTCATCAACCGCCATTCCAATAGTGGTGCCTGCGCCCAGAGTGATACTCCTTAGGTCGCATTATCCACCTCTATTGGAATGGTGTTGTGTTCTGTGTTAACTAGTGGTGTTGGGTTTAACCCCAACCCTTGCTGTTGGAAATGGGCATTGAGGTGAACATAGGCGTCAGGATTTTTCAGTTCCTGTCCGCTTTTAATTTTTACTTCAAGTGAGAATTGTCGGGTCCGTTCTGGGATGGTGACTTCCTCTCCAATCTGAATTTCAACTGCATATGGTGCAGTTGAGCTGACCAAAATGCTTTCTATGGGTCATCAAAGTCCATGGGATTACCCGCTAATCAAGACCAGGCTATGAAGTTTATTAGGTCCAAACTAATGGCAAAGCGATTGAAGATGTTACTGCCTAAATAAAATGCAGCAGGAACATATCGCACGACCCAACAATTATGGACTATGCTCTTGTTGCCTATTGAAATTTTGAGCATACACCTGCTAGGCAGGAGATGTTTGGAATTGGGGGTTTCCAGGTCCATTTCCCATTTGTCTAACAATTTAAATGTGGGAATGGCTCGATCTTTTGGGAGTTTAAGAACATGGCCTCGCTGATGAAGCTCTTACCATTGTCCATGCACACTCAGGCGACAACAGAGTCCTTACCCTCATTTAACTGAATAGGGATGAACAACTGCTCTCTAATTTTCTGAATGTCAGCCAAGCTTTGAGCTGGTTTCTCATCATTTTGCACTATATAAGTGGGATTTTCTGATTGTGAATTTGTATAGCATTTCAGAGTGTTCCCTTCCAGTGTGGAATGCCATTTAAGACTGGAAGGATGATGATTTTTCAGAAATAGAGAGGACTTCCCATCACCAGTTTTTTGTCGTACTGCACATCAGTGATTGGTTGTTTTGGAAATGGAATTCAATTTTGTCAGGTTTTTGTTCAACCATGTGGCATGTGCCATTTAAACTAACATAGTTGACACTATGTTTTAGTTTTATTAGTCGGTTAGTCTGGGTCCAGAGGACCTTGTTTACACAATTTATTAGGCGAGCAAACTACGCAGGATGTCATTCCCTAGTAAACATGGTGTGCCCTCTGGAGTTACAACTAAGACCGGGTGCTTTACCTTGTGTCACCCAATTTTAATGTCTAAATCCGCAGTCCCCTCTACAGGAATTTCATTCCCATCAAAGTTCTGAAGTTGCCCAGGAAGAGGGGTGAGAGAGATTTGGTATTTCTCCCCCCTTCCCGAATTCAGCTGATCAAAGGCCCTTTTTGACAGAAGGGTGGCTTGGGATCCAATGTCCACCAGTGCCAAAAATGTACATTGCCCCTGTATTTGGACCGGGGCATACAATCTTCCCTCATTTTCCTCAAGGGGGCAAAGATAATGTGCATTTTTGGCCAATTGGTGGGTTAATTTCTTTGCTCTGGATTCTAACAGAGGGGGGCTTTGGGCAGGAATTTGTTTGGGATCTTGGGAACCTGTACGAAAAAGGTGACAGTTGGATATGGGGGGAGTTTTGGGCTCCCCTGGTTCTGATTCTGGGCTGATCCCCTTTTTGGAGGCAGTCACCAGAATTGGTTTGAACAATTTGATTTTCTTGCTGGTCATTCTGGGGTTCAATGATGGGTGGTTTCAACTCAGTCCCCACATCTACACAGTCTTGATCAGGATCTCTTGGGACCCATTTTTCTTTGCGAGGGGTTCCCCAATCCTAAGGAGAAGATCCTTTTCCCAGAATCCTCTGAGGACCCCTCTCCTTCAAATTGGAAGATTCAAACCTCCTCCACAAAATGGGTCTTTTTAGGCTCTTTATTTCTCCTACCTGCCCTCTGTTCCTTAGGTTGCAGACTTTCGGGGGCAGGAGATTCTGGTTCTGGTTCCTGGGTTTCCAGGGGCTTTTCACAAGTGTGGAAGGAAGCTTCCTCTAAGGCTTTATACCCCCTTTCCTCCTGTGCCTCCTCCCTGGGAACCGGTGGGTTGTCAGGGTTCTCTCCCGTCATTGCTCTGGAGTACCAGACCCTTGATTTGAGGAGTTCTGGGCCGCCATGCTCATCTGAGGGTTCTGCTGAGCCCTCAACATGCGACTCAGATCCTGTACCAGGTTCTGGACCTGGCACTCCAGTTGGGACACCCGCTCTGGCTGGTACGGGGTCCTCTGATCTACCCTAGGTTGATCATGGGAAGGGTAACTGTCCCCTCTCCAATAATACCCTTGGTTTAGATAGTTTTGGTACCCCTCCACCCTTGGCCTCCCCTCTCCCGGATTGGGCTGTCTGGGCTCAGGAAAGTGGGGAAAGAAAGAAGGGTTGTTTTGGGGGTTGATGTTTAGCGGGTACCGGGGAAAGAAATTCAACCTGGCAATTGGGGGATTACTGCCCTATGGGGGAAAGTTAGGAGGGAAGTTTCCTGGGTTGGCATCTGCCTGGTTGGATCCCCCCCTTGGGCCGGGGGAGTCCACACATAGCCCAGGAGGGGTCTACTGCCCTTGTAACGGGGGCTGATGTAGTCAGGGGATTTAGGGGTTACATTTGTGGGTTACCTCCCTGACTCCCTGTTTGGGATTGGCCCGAGGGCCTTCTGGGTCTTTGGTTGGTAGGGTTTTGCGCAGGAATGTTTTTATGCCCCCCCATCTCCAGATCTAAAATGGGGGCAACCTTCACTTCCACCACCTTAGCAGCAGCAGGGGTGTTGGTTGGTTTTGGGCTTTTTTTGGCACTTTTATTTCCTACTGGTTTCTGCACTTCGTAAATGCGAGTTGCTTGTTCAATGACCGAGTCTACTGATCTTTTCTCATGAAAGTCCCTCACCAGCTTGGTCATAATGTATTTAGGGAGTGCATGAAAGAAGGTATTGATGAATTCCCTACTGTCGGTGCGTAACCTCCTGGTGATCTTCGCAAAGGCACATTTCAACTCTTGGACAAATTCTTGTGGGGCCTGGTCTTCCCCACATTGCAGAGTGTAGGCCGTCTTGTGGGCCTCTTGAGGGTTTCTGTGTATTGAGAAATGCTTTAGGATGGCTGCCCTATAGGTGGACCATCTTGAGTGGTTCTGATCCTCCAGCCCCGCAAAGAAGCTGGAGTATTCAGGGGAAAATGTCGACATGACATACTGAATACAACTTTGGCTGTTCCTTCAGGTGGAAAGTCTCCATCATTTGCTCATACAATTCGAGGTGCTCCCAAACTGAATATTTGGCATTTTTATGGTAGGGCGTTATGACGCTCCTCATAGCCTTGATTTGCTTCAGGGGATCTTTCAGTAGGGCCCTCTTCATTTTGTTGGCCTTGATTTGCGGGCTTGGGAATGGCTGGCAGAATGTGGCTGCCTAGTCTCTTGAGATCTGTGGCGCTCAGAAGAGTCTTCTGACTCTCCCTTACTCCCAGGGTTGGCTGAATACCCCCCACTGTCCTCTCTGGGGAGAGGTTTTTAAGATGCTCTTCGTGGGCCTAGTTTCATGGAATTCCCCACCAAATTTGACTGACTGATCCCTTGGTAGGTGATATGTCTGAGGATCCAGTTCTCTGATTCTCCTCTCACTGGAGTCTCCCTGATCAGAGAGGCTGTCCCTAATATTTGGGAATCTGTACATAGATGCCCACCCATCCATTTCTGGGAGGCGCGGATCTGTCAGTCCCATATCTCCCATTGTGTTGAAGTCTACCATCCCTGTGGCCCTTGGTTCATATGAGCCAGTGGACATGATGGTGGCAGAGTCCATGGAACTGAAGGGATTAAAGTCCCTGATGCCAGGGGTCCTGAGGTTATGCTCAGGGGTTTCTCTTTCCCATCTTATCTCATCTCTTTCAGCCCCTATTTCCTGATGACCTGCCAAAATCTGACCCTTTTGCTCCTCTATTAAGGCCTTACTGGTCTCTATGATTTGTTCTTGCATGGCTATCTGTTTGTGGAGCCTGTCATTCTTTTCACAGAGAGCCTCATTGTCTCTCTGTGCTTCCTGCCTGATTTGGGAATACTGGGACAATTTTTGCTTCAGGAGGCTCACCTCCTGAGTTTGGTCCTTATTGGTCTGATCGTTCTTTGCCAGAGCATTCTCTAGCGGCCTGGGGTGCTCTAACAGCTTTTCATAATCAGTTTTGATTTTCCCAAACTCCTGAAGGGCCAGCTTTCCTTCCTCCAACTTTGTTTTTAAATGTCTGACTTCCTGGCCTAAGGCGTCCCTCTCCTGAATTAGAGTGCCCCTCCGCTCAGCCAGGTCGTCCCTCTGTTTTTTAAATGCACCAGCTTTCTTGCGCTCCTCATCAAACTCTGCTTGGGATTCTAGGTCTTTAAGAATTAATTTATTATTTTCCTCTTTCAAGAATTCTAGGTGGTTCTCTAAAGTGACTATCTGTTCTGCGCATGCTCTGTTAAAAGTTAATTGCTGCGCCAGTTTTTGTTGACTCTGTTGTAAAGTCAAACCTTTCCTGACACTCTTTTTGCAGTGACTGTACCTGGGCATCTTGTACTGCATTCTTCTGCAATAAGAGAGCCAGATCTTCTTGGAGTTTAGTGGCATACTGCCTAGCCTCTGTTTCAGATTCTTGGCTATCCTGGACCCTTTGCTCTGCAGAGTCCAGATTAGTCTGGATTTTCTACAGTGCTTCCCCTTGCCTCTTGGTCAAATCTATATTGTCTGCGTACTTTTCCTGTATGACTCCTATGTGGAGGTACAGGTAGGGCGCTATTTTGGCAATTTGACACTGCTCCTCTTTTATTTTAGAGGCCATATACAATTTGCTAAGTGCTTGATGTAATGGACCCTTGTCCTGCCAGGTATCAAGGTTGATTTTAGTGATTTGCTGTTTTATTTCCTGCAGCCATACCTGTTCGTCCTGTTCTGGCCATTCACCCCTGACAAACAATTTGTGCAGGAAATGTTCCCTAGCGATATTAATTTCCACTGGGGTCGCCATTCCGGAAATATTCATTTCCTTCTGACTTATCTCAGGGTCACTTTACTTTTGCAAACAGGCCCAATTCCTTTGAGTATTTCTTTTGAGGGGTGATTGTACAGTGTAGCACAGTATGGTAACCCAACAATGTGTATGTACCCCGTTGGCTAGCACACTGTGTTAGACTGTCACGAGTGGTATGTCAAATTCAGGATCCCGGCACCGAATCCCCAAGCTGTAAGTGATTTCAATCTGGCACACACCCAAGTCACGGGCAGCATGCAGTGCGTCAATTAAACCCTTATTTATATTTATCTATAAGTGCAATATTCTGAATGATATACTGCTCATATCACACCGTTCTCCTGAGACACCCCCCCCCCCGCCGGTCACACTGAACCAGGAATCAGGCTAGTTTGCAAAGGTAAATATTTATTTATTTATTTAGAATTTAAATCACAATATATTTTAATAGGTAAACAAAACAATCACCAATGGGGTGACAGAACACTGAATAATATCTTTAATGCACTAGGAGTCAAATAATGAACACAAAAACAAATGCAGCACAGAAAATAATACTTTTGGATTGGTTTAGAACAAATGGCACTATGGTTAGGGGTTCCTCCTGCAACACCCCTCAACCTCCCAATAGGCAATTAAATAGATGTGAGGATAGAGCAGGTATTCAGGAATAACGCCAATCACGCAGAATATCACTGCCACCTTCCCCATCAAACACAAGAGAAAAACGGAATTGACTTTTCAACAGTTTGCATGGCTTTGAAATTGTCTTTGGAATTGGCTGAGCAAAAACACCAAATGTAGTCAACAATGCTTAAATTATTATAAATTCCAATGGGAGCTGCTCTGAACAGGTGCAAACAATCATAAGCAATGATTTAGTCAGAGGAAAACATTTGAAATCTCAAAGTGCAAGTGGGAAATAATTTGAAGCTAATTCACACGTGTAAAACTGTCCAGAATGTCAAATCACAGCAGACTTTTCCTTATGCGATTTTCGCTATAACGGGCTAATCCCGGTTTAGGGTTCTATAGATAGCTAAAGATGTAAGGTACAAGTAGGAGTTGAAATCTCACTTGTATCATAAAAACTGAGGGAGCTACAGAGGTTTTAGTAAGAGACGTTTTTACAAAATAGGCGCCAGAATGGAAAACAGAAATTCGGGTTTAAAACTACAGATAGGTTTTCTTATACTATGTTAAGGACTACAAAAAAGAGAATGGCACACAGGAATCAGTCATTCATGGCCGCTCATAACCATTCATGTGTGATACTCTAGTTTAAGTTGGTTTGGGAATTACTTTTCTTAATCAAATCAATAAGAAGTTAGAGTTTAGTAACAAAGATGAGAGAAATACTATGGTTCTGAATTAAAGAGGGGGTGAGTTTGAGATTGGAATCATACAAAGCAGATATATTATGGGTCACTGTTCTTCCTATTAATACTTACAGAATAAGTTATTAAATTGGACCGTCAGTTCTGGTCATGGATTGGGTCTGTCAAAGAAGGACCCCACATCAGGCGCAGAACTGGACCAGCTAGGCCGGTCACTGGATTTACACAGGATCTGCCCTTCTTGTTTCTGAGAATTTCAAATCAGCTGGATAGCGAGTTCCTCGGGCAAGCCTTGTGGTGGCAAGCCAGATAGTTTCAGGATACTGGTTCAGAAGGCTTTCCTACACCACAACACTATACTGGGTTGTGAGAATAAGTTTGAGGATTTAGGCCTTGCTGAAAGTCAATAGTCCTCTACTGCTTTGCAAGAGTCTTGGCATCTGGATCTGGAAGGATGTTAAATCTAGATGTAGAATGCTGGAAGAAAGTGCTTCGCCAGAATCAGGAAAGTGAGTGAATCAGTGAGTTTCTTTGTGTTGTCAGCTGTCTCTATTTATCCTTTCAAATGACATCACAAAATGGGTGTATGGGCTGCCTAAGCTAAGCTTGCCCCTGTGAACTGGGATTGGGTCAGGGCCTCATCTCCGCCTTGCATCTGAGTGATTGGATCAAGGCTGGATGATGTCACATTTATGGTTTGGCTTTACAGTCCTTAGAAACCTCCCCTCAGCCACTAGTGTCAAAATCGGATTTTATCCTAAATACATATTTCTATATTGATCACCTCTACACAAATCACACACAATGATTCCATATTGTATGTAGCATCTGTTCATCAAAATCCCACAGCTGTGGGATCTTGTTTCACCTTTCTACAGAATTTTGTCCTTTTCGCCATTAACACATTTTCCAAATGGTCTGCAAATTTCCACAAATGCGTGTGTTCACCATAGGGATGTGTGTATAAAGTTGTACAATTCTAGCATTAACACAGTTCACATAAACCACATATATTGCCATTCCTGTCCAGAACATATTACATAGTTCTACCGCCTCTTAAAACGTGCAGCCAAAAATTAGACTAACAGATCCATCCTTTTTATATTTTTCACCACTTTGAATCACAAGTTATGAGTCTCTAAAAATAGTTAATTGTTCATTCTTAACAGCAAATGGTCTGCCAATTTATCTCCCCCTGGAGTCCAGGAACAGCCCCCTCCTTTGGGCAAGTCCTTCCAGGAGCAGTTTATGACCCTTTCACACCTCTGATTCCTGGGCTGAAGGATCTGCCATTGTTCATTCTCTTTCTGTAGACAAGAGTCTGACCTAACCCACAATTAGAATCTATCAGTGAGTTTCTGCTGAGAGGATTTCCCTCCCCTTGTTTGAAACCCGTTTTTCCACTTCTTGCAGATCAGCCAGGCTAATTTATTCTTAACTTCTTAATCCAGCAAAAACCAAACTTTTTGCATCAAACATAAATACATTACTTTCTTAGCCTCACATCTGGGGGATCAAAAACACAACTGAGATCTGTATTCCTTTTAGCAACAATTCTTTTATGTTGGCTAAATCGACAGACTTTTAGTTTAGATACTTTGAAGTTTCATCAGGAGCTTATCTGACAGCTGTCATCCACAGGTAGCCCAGTGTACTGCACACAGATTTTGACAGGAGCTGTCAGTTTACAGACAATCCAGTTTGTCTGAGGAAATGTTTTGCTCTTTACACTTTAGGACTTTGTATATTCACCGTGCTTCATTAGATGACATGAATTTTAGCGCCAAGCAAGATTTTAAATGTTGAGAAGTGTTGTGTATAGGCCTTTTGGAGTTTTTAGAAACAAAGCAAATGTCATTTTGGAATTTCATTTGCAAAGCGCTGCTTCTCTCTCTGCACTCTGCTGGTCATCGAGCCCACTGGCACATTTTCTGCAGTGTGTGCTCTATCCCACCACATGTGCACCATGGGTGGCAGGTTGTGCATCCATCTTTTTGTGTTTTCAAACACGCGGTTTGGGAGGTTTTTGGCGCACACAAGAGTTTTGCCGCCATTGTTGCTGTTTCTTGCACCATAACTATCAGAGTGATGCTGCATCAGATATTGGAGTGGGTCAATACATCGCACACAGTAAGTTCTAGGTACACCGCTACTGAGTACAAAGTTGCACTCAGTGCATTTCACTTGTGTAGCTTTAGCCTTTGGTACATACCCAACAGTAGCAAAGAACTGCCACAACCATGATTCTCCCTGGGTGGTAGAGGTATGCACTTCCTCTACTTCATCTTCTTGGTCCTCCTCATTGTCTTTGGAAATACTGCGCTTTTTTTGTTGTGTGGGTCCTCCAGCTGGTGGTGGTGGTGGCTCTTGGGGAGGAGGGATGGCAATAGCTGATGCCCTTTTTAAGATAAATAGCAGATTTGCTACTATTCTTCCAAGCATGTGCTTTGTACTAGATTGTTAATGGATAATGTGTAAGAATAGGTGTAGGAGCTGTGCAAGGGTACATTTTGAGCTTGAAAGTTCCTAGATCAGTAGAAAATGCAGTTCCGAACTGTCCTCGAAGCAAGGACCCGAACACGACATGCAAACGCGTTCATGGACATGTCATCATGCTGCGCGCAAGCGCATGGTCATGTGGCACTGTCCGGAAGGTCCACAATGACGTCAGACGTTTGCGGATGTCGACAGAAGCAAAAACAGTGGAAAAAGTATAGATGTGTTAAAAATTATGCTAGAAGGTGGGAACTGGCAGAGTTTTAAGGTGAAACATAAACTGGACAAATATGTTGTCACCTGGGCCACTCTCACCGACCTCGGTCCTTGGCCCAGCCACTCTCCACTTGCACTGCCTCCCTGGCAACCCCAGCACTGCGGGACTGTCTCTGCATCCCTTACAGCCCCCCCCTCCCAGCACTTGTCTGCACTTACCTTGCACTTGCCACCAGCTGGCCCTATTTATTATTTATTTTTTATTCTACTTACCCTGTTCAGCACTTCCCCCTCTCCCCTTTCCCCTTGCACTTTTTCCCTTCCACCTACCCCTGCACTTGCGCGATCTGAATGACACCTGGCCTAGTAGGATCGTTGTCTGTCTTCCCCCTGTTCCCTCCTCCCTGCCTCGTCGCGCCTTGAAACACTTGTGTATAGGCGCGTTACAAATGCCATATCATATCATATCATATCATATATTGGGGTAAGTATGATATTAGTAAGTTGTAGGAAAATAGCATGCACTGGTAAAAACCATGGAATTCTCTGAAAGAAAAGTTGGTAAAGAGAATTTATGGTTAAGTTGCACCAATAGAAACCTATAAAATGTAATGAAAAAACTTTGTTAAAGGGATTTTATGGTTAAGTTGCACTACTAAAAACCTATAAAATTCACTGAAAAACTTTGTTAATGGGACATTATGGTTAGGGCGCACTACTAAAAACCTATGCAATTCAATAAAAAAACTTTGTTAAAGGGACATATGGTTAAATTGCACTGGTAAAAACATAATATTCACTGAAAAAATGTTTTAAAGGGACGTTATGGTTAAGTTGCACTAATAAAAACCTATGAAATTCTATGAAAAAACATTATTAAAGGGACGTTATGGTTATAAGTAAAACCGAAAAACCCCAGAAATTCATCAGTTATGGTAAGCTAAGCAACCATAACTCGTGCCACCACCGTGCACTGCTAAGACTAACACCCAGGACATCAAAGATGACATCACAAATGTCATTGATGACATCACTGATGACATCAAATATCAGGCCCATTTGTTTTTGTTCACTGACATATTTAGGCCAGGTGGTTTTGTACACTGAGTCAGAATATTAAAGTTCAAAAGGTGCTATATATCTAGATGTTAACTTTGTCATATGTTCTGAAAGTACTTTCCTTGGGGTTTGGTCTCAGCTCATGGTGCACGCACATGGGGCAATAGGCAGGCCTCAAACACACAATTCATTTGTATACATGAAGATAAACTTTAATGCTATTAACATTTTCTGATTATGCTGGTTCTTTCTTCCTTACTTTAGTTTCCCTGCATGTGCCTCTGATGTGTATGCAGTGTGGGTCTGCATATGTATTGTTTGTACTAGCACAAGTGTGTAGTAAGTATTGAATTGTTAGCTAGTTAATACATGTTTAACATTAACAATCACCCCTGACATCTTGTTACCAACATTATAAACACAACCCCTTGTAGGGACTTTTCATCAAAATAAATTTCACATGTGAGTTCATGATGTCATCAATGACACTTGTGAAGTCACCTTTGATGTCCTGGGTGTTAGTCTTAGCAGTGCATGGTGGTGGTGCGAGTTATGGTTGCTTAGCTTTCCTGCAGTCAATCATTACAAACATTTAGAAAACTGAAATTAAAAATCAAACCTCATTACCCAATATTTAAATTATTGAAGACATCTCTGACACTGCATGGCAATGTACTTATAGCCCAGCTCAAAACACTTTATACTTGTGGACGGGTGGGTAGAGACAAGAGCTGTTGGCGGTCCCTAGACGACAGTACTCTTGACTCTGTTAGATTGTATTTTATCCAAAAGCCTTGCTGCTATCAGTGTCTCTCAGACCTGACCCAGTGACCCCCAAATCAAAGGATAGCGACCCCCCCGGACCTGCTTTGACAGAGGGGCGTTGCCACGCATGGTGTTTCCTTTTCGCATATAATGAATAATCAAGCATGCGGAAAATAGCACAGACAGCCTCTTGAGCCCGTCCGCTCCTGTTAACATTGCAACAAGCGTCAGGCTACAGAGGGCACCTCAGAAACACGACCTTTACCTGGTCAATGCGCGCGTAGGGATCTTTTGCGTCAAATCGGAAGATTGCGTCGTTCTTAAATCGGTTTCTGAATTCGTGCTGTTTAACCTGAAGGAAAAAAACAGATTTGTTGATGCAATGGCCCTGACTGTTCAGAAAGTCACACGTTGCTCGGAAACGTTACTTCAATTGTTACTCAAGACACGTGCGGTTGCCTAAATGTATCTATTACGTAGTGAGGTTTCCAATGTGTCAAATGCAGAAACCTCAGCGCCCCTAGATAGCATCATAAACCATTCACATCATCAGTGGCGCCATTTAAGATTCCATTGCATTTCCCGTAATTTTCATTAACAAGACAACTAGTGTTAAACCCTTTTCTGCTAACAGGGAACACAACGCGGACACGAGCAGCACTTTTAAATTCGATCGATCTGATCTGACAACAGTAGTAGTGCTTAGTGGAAACTGGGGGGGAAAGTTGCCATCATAAGACATAAAACAGAGTTTGCAGGCCCTCGCTCCCATTTTGGTGAAGTGGGCTTTGAGCGATCAGATGATCAGATCCCCCAGAATACATTACCAAGGAACATTGAACTGTTATCTAGCGACAGGCTTTTTTTTCTCCCAGAGTTTACAATTTCTCAGTTCACTGAAGCTTGCCTCCAGCTTGTTATCAGAACACAAAGAGGAAATCATGCGGTTCAGCGCCCAGCGCCGATCTCACCTCGAAGAGGACGCATTTTCTCCGGATGACAGACACTTCATTGGCCTGCAGAGGCGCCACCTCGTGCTTCACGCCGAAGGCAATCTTCTTCAGATTCTGCCACTTTTCCGGCAATTCCTGACAACAGCACAAACAGATATTGTTTCCTGATTAATCCTCTAAACTGCCTTTTTCATGTTCCCTGTCTTGACACAGCCCCCCCACCCCCTCCTCCACCAACCCCGCAACAGCAAGTAAAGGACACTCCTATCTCCAGCAAAGTGAAAAAAACCGCATAGCCTACGAATGCCCTCACGCCTCATTCATGCCACGAGCTGTAGAGCGTTCGGGTAGCACGACTGACTGTAGTGCAGAACCCCACCGGACTCCTTGACCTCAGGAGGAGACCAGGGGGATACGACGGTTGGGTACCATGAAGAAGAAGTGTTTTTCAAGGGGAAGGGGCACTCCGCTGTAGTTATTGACGGGCATGGACTAGGGCCGTTGCTTACAGCCCTACTCATCATCGAGGAAATAACTACACAGAAAACCCCTTCCTCTTGCAGGACACAGCTATTGTGGGCTAAACCGCATTTTCTAAATATTTGGATCACAATAACCTTGAACATGCGGGTGGGGGGGGTATGTTTTGAGTTCTCTTGTCAGTGGCGTGGAGGCTGTGCTTTGTTTATAATAAGACAAATATATTTTTGGGACTGAATGGTATTTTGGGTAGTGTCAACTTGTTACACACTCGCAACTTGATCTCTGGGCCATTTCAGAGGGTCGGTGTTTACCTACAGCACGCCATAGGGGGTTTTAACGAGACTGAAAGATTCCACGCTGCCTATGTCGGCGAAACCCACCTACAGTTGAACATCGCGCAGTGATATGTGGACGCTTTGTTCAGCGACGCTTCTGGTAGATTCTCTGTCTGGTGGTAGATATTGACAGGCTATCAGTCAATGAGATCGCAGCGTTTACACGATGCACAGTGCTTTGGTTTGCAATCAGAGTTATCGGCTGATGTGAAAGGATGGCGTCAAATAGTGCTAAGCCACCTAAAATGCCAGTGTTCCACCTGCCACGCTGGCCATTGGCCTCATACGTTGCGGCAATGCCTCTCCTTTAGTGAGCAATGCAAACTTTGGCCAACTCTTAAAAACTGTGCTTTGGTGTTGTGATGCACACAAATGTTGCAAGGCTAAAACACTACTTTAATCCCAGAAGTAAATCAGAATCTGAATCTATTTCTTCCCAAAAAGAAATACACATATTTAAACATAATTTCCAAAAAACATTAATATTTTTGAACCAGCCACACCGATAACATTCGAGAAAAAGCAAACATTTCTAAAAATCCCAAACATTCCATCTGAGTCTGAATAATGTGCTGTGCTCCATTTGAGAGCCACTGTACATTATTCTTGCATTTCTGATTTGTTCAGGATGTGAGGCAATTGAAACGCAATTAGGCCACACGCTTAGTACATCCAAGCAATGTGATGGCAATGCATTTATAAACGAGGCAGGGGAAAAAATCATGGTCTTTAAATCTCACCTTAAGAAAAAGCATTTCCATAGTAAAAGTATGTTTTCCAATAGGTATTTAGACTGCATGAGAGATCTGAATTGAAAAGCAAGCAATCACTCTCAAAGGTCAGCAAGCTGCACAACAGCACAGGTCTATACATTTCCAAGAAATAAAAGGCCGGATCCTCGCAGTGGATTCATGCGCGCTTCCCGGCATTTCTGAAGGACTGGTCTAGAAATGGGCCTTCGGACTCGTACAAAATTGGCTCTTTTAAAGTTAAAGCAATCTGATATAATTGGAGGGAGAATGCTGGCATTTGATGAGGTATTCTTTTTCCCACTTGGACTGCTCTTGGTGCAGGCATGTTTGGTGGGACAGCAGGGTGCACACGTCACTTTTGGGGTAATTGCTGATTTTATGCCAAACAATTTATTTAGCTTTTAAAATTATCACTGATTTTGTTCATGTAATGCTTTTACATTTTAGTAGCAAGTTAAAACCTTCAAGTCGAAGTACTGGTGACAAATGTGCACAGAATTCGGTATTTGACATCTAATAGAGAAACTCTATTGGTAATGAGGTCACTTTGGGTTGAACCTTGGAGAATGTATACTCTTTGCAATTGAACGAACCGACCTTCAAAACAAAATATTCTTTAACACATATTAGTACCTGGCCGGGGGTAGGGGGTTGCAGCTTCTCAGCCAATGAGGAGGCTCGGAATGGGGCATTACCAGCAGCAATCCCCCCCTTTCTGAGCCACCTCATTGGCTGAGAGTAACCAGGGAACGAGGTAAGTGTGGTCCTCCCCCTCTTCCCTCCCCCCTCCCCATCCACAAAATTCCCTCCCCGCTTCCCACCCCCACTTACATTCTTTTCAGTCCATTTTGAGATCGGAGGACGCTCTGGGTACACTTCTGACCCCAGCGCGTCCGCTCCTAATATGCTACAGGCCGCCAGGGAAAGGAAGAAGGGATTATGTGTAGTCTCCTCTCTTTTCCATGGCGGCCATTTTATTGTTAACTTTTTTCAATGGCTGCCATGGAAAGAGAAAACAGACTTCGTTTTCCCTTCGCCGGGGGACATATAAAAACATTTTTTGTTTCTGTTACCCCGCTCTTACGGGCCGGGGTACTAATAGCAATAAGCCCCTCGCAGGGGGGGCATTACTACTTCAGGTAATGCCCTGGGACCTTTGCTAAGGCCCTCGCTTTGCTCAGGCCTGTAACTATGGGCCCAGGGGCATTACCTGAAGTGGTAATGCCCCCCTGCTCGGGGCCTTTTCTTAAATGGAACATATATTGTTGTAACAAAATGACTTCTGCCCCACAGGAGTACAAGGATGAGTAGTAGCTAACCCACCTACTCCGCTCACACTGCTACAAAACAAGACGGATCACAATTATAAAGGTGAAACAGGCCCAGATAAGAGATAAACTTCTTTTGCCTTTTGTGATAATGTGGGGCGAAGGCAAGCTATGCTCTTAAGAGAAACGTGAATCTGATAACAGTAGTACAACCCAAACAGCAATGTAACAATATTCCAAAATAAAGGAATGTCCAATCAAGGTTCTATACAAATATATATACTTTAATCAAACAGAACAACATGCCATAACAACTGTACTAGAAAACACTAACAAAAACCCAAAGCTGTGTAGGAAGACTGAATGTAATGATTCAAGAACTCTGGATACTCCCCAGAGAAAAAAGGCAACAAATCACCTCACCATTGGTAAAAGGATCTTTCTTTCAGAAAAAGGTGGGGAGCTCAGCCACTCTCTAGGGTCACAACAAATGGAGCACGGGGCTCAGGCATGTCAACAGAACTTGTCTTGCTTATAGGTGTTTTGACAGTGTCGAACCCTGTTTCTTATCATTGTGTGAGCAGGGTGAACCAGGTTTGAATGCTGTGAATCGCAGTAATCTAGATGGGGAGCAGGCATTAAGTCATGCACATACTGGAGCTCACTGCGTTTCAATGCAGTGCTCGAAGAGTGCAGGCCGATGAGGACACCAGGGTCGGCTCAGGGTATGAGGTGGGAAAGACAATGAAGATGCTGGTGGCTTGAGGCACTGTTCAAAACATGGTGGTTTGAAGTATTCAGCCAGGGTAAGCTTCTTGTTCGAACTGGGACAATCGACATGCTTAGCTGGCTTGGTGTGGTGGCAAACTGTTTCAAGGAGCAGCAACAGCAGTTTGAAGAGGTTTGAAGTGGGGAATGCAGTACCCCCGGTGCCGTTGGTGTGAATGTGTTTAAATGTGGTCGACAATGGTTTGGTGTGGTAGAAAAGCAGGAGACCAGCTTCTTTTCTTCTTCAGTGTAGTGAGTCCCAATCCATAGGCTCAGGGACAAGATGAGTCCTTGTTCTCATTCAACCAACAAAGGGGAGGTTGGCTAATACCTGCAGGGGGCCTTCACCTCCAGTTAGGTCATAGGGATGATTGTAGCAGGCAGAGAGGCAGGTCTTGCTCCAGAAGCAGTTCACTTCCAATGTGTCCTGCAGATGCACAGAGGGAATAACTTGCTACTGCTTTCTACCTTTCTTTCTTCACCTCAATGGCTGAGGATTTTGGAAAGAACAACTCTCCCAAAAGAAACCAACATGGGATTGGGGAAACTAAGCCTGCTAAGTCTATGCAAAAAGGAGAGCATACTCGTCCTTGGTGCTTAAGGGGTTAAGAGGTTCAATCCCTGGTGTTGTGACAAGGGATAATTGCCTTATTACACCATACCCAAAGTGCTCTGTACTAAAGGAAGTAGAGATCCAGGGAAAAGCAATATTGTGGTATCCCCCTGGCTGCCCTAACCTCACCCTCTTCTCAAGCCAATGCCATCAAAGGCCCTTTGGTTTGTAACATCCTGCTATGAGGCCTGTCCTATTGCTCAGGGTCTGCTTCCCAGTCTGCTCCTGTGAAAAGCTTCCTGGGCTGGAAAGAGGTGTTACATGCCCTTACAAATGAGCTAATAAAGGCAGCTCCTACTAGCTATTGTCCTACCGGTTGCACCAGAGACTGCCAATCTAGGAGAATGCACATAGAATATCCAGGATTGGCCTGGGTGTACAGTGATGACATATCTATGATACAGATCAGATGTGGCTTTAATAATTATGTAAACTATTAGCCACCATACCACAAAACTCAGGTATACCTTATGTTTAAAGATTAACCTGCCACTAGGATGATAGTTCATCATAATTATGTGGTTTTGGAGCAGAGATGTAGATTGTAAATGCAGAGATTTACCTGTCACAGCAGCTTTTAGACAGGGCACCTGTGTGCTTTGAAGCTGCTCTGTGCCACTCGCAAACAGGCACTGCAGATCACGATACGGAGGCAGCAGGGCACAGGTGTACACTATGCTTTGGCCTGTAGTATGATGGAAGTGGGGTCAGATTAGCAGGCCACTCTTTTTGAAATGGATAACCCAAACAATTGTATTCATAATGACAATTCCAAAAAATAAGAGCTTCCCTGCACTTGCCACAAGCCAATCCTTCACAATTAGAAATTCAGTCCGGCACACATCTACCTTGCAAACCTCAAATGCATTTTTGCGCCCTTCAAGTTAGTGTAGGAAACTTAAAATCTTTCATCTTCTGATAAGATTAGCTAGATGTTACTGTTCAGAGCAGGAGCAGGATATACAACTGCTCTGAAAGCAGCCTGAGAAACTGATATGCTTTCAAGTATATCCAAAAACAGGCAGAATACCCTAAACATCATGGTCTCTCCATTAACAATGATCTTAGTCTGTTTTCCTACATGGTTCAAACATTCCAAGGTGATCATTTTAACATTTGATGGAGCTCGGCAATAATGTAAAGTATGCATTATCTCCTTTTGAAAGTCACATGAAGGCAAGATACTGTTTGTAAGCACTTCTTTCCCATAATCAGAGAAATCTGCAATGTAAATATTCTGAAGGCTTCAGAAGGATTGTAATTACCAAGGACTTGTTTGAGTCTTCATTTCTGTTTATCCTAGCCAGGGGTCTGCATCCTGCGGCTCATCAGATCATTTGGACTATAACCCCCATGGTCTCCCACCACTGACTATGCTGGCAACGGCTGAAAGGATTTCATTCTTAAACATATGGAGATCCAAAGGTTGCAGTCCCCTGTCCTAGAGAAATCTAATTCACATGTCATGAAGCAACATTCTTTGGAAAGTCTAATGTTGTTATTTTGAAGAAGGTGAAGTCATTGTACATGTCAGTTTAATAACCTCACCCTTATTTCGTCAATTTCACATTCTAAGAATTGTATTTGGCTTCCACCATTAAAAACAATCCAGACAGAAACGTTGCAATACAAACTCATATATATATGCAATATCATACATTAAAACAACACAACTTTAAGCATAAAACGTTAACATCTCCCACTAAACATTTCTCAATAACATAGCCTTATGAATATAACATGCCACATCATAATTTAGCTGGGTTGTGGGATGTTTTAACCCACTATGCTCTGCCCTGCAACATCCCTGTGTGCTGATGGTGCAGGAATCATCAAAATGGCCGCGAAAACGCCATGCGCGCCAAAACCGATGGAGATTGCGCTTTGAAACACAGAAAGATGGCTGCCAAATCTACTTTGCCTGTTGTCAGTAGTCGAACGGAGACCTCACTGCTGAAACATGTTACTGGGCTGCCCACCAAGTAAAAATGAACAATGCAGGAAAGGCAGTGCTTTATTGAAAGAAACCCAGAAATTGTTCTTAAATCCCTTTTTCTTGGTTGCTGAAAATACAAAATACCGGACCAAAACACCACAAAACATCCAAAATCTTTGCTGGGTGTTACCCGCACTTCATTTAAGGAATCAATATGAACACACAATGTCAGGAAAAGCAGAATCTATCATCAAAATATCCACAGTAAAAAGTGTGCTTGCCTGTGAAAATCTGTCAAAATATGGGCGCAGTACCAGCGGCCGCCTGTATGACACCTGTCATTAGTTGCATCAGAAGCTTAAACTTGTGCAATTGAAATCAAATGTCTATAAATTAAGTGACCTGTTATCAAAAGTAATATAGGTTGCAACCATTTAATCTCCACGGTTTAGAGACTGGAATTAGAGTTCTAGTTGCCTGTTTTAAAATTGCAAGTTTATTTTCAACAAAGAAAAATTTAACAAAGTGACTTTTAAAGTAAGCCTGATTCAAGCCAAAAACTTCAAAGCAACTTTCCCCACTGGGCAAGGCACCTCCCTTCTGCTCTCTGGACCAGGAAATCACATTCAGGTGTTGATTAAGAGGGGAGGGGCACTGGGACGGCTCCTGGGAGAGACAATGAACCTTCCTTGGCTGAAAGGATATGCAGATTGTAAAGTGTGAACAGTGGCCTCTGCCAGATGAAGAAGGAGGGGATTGCTCTTGAGCTACAAGATGGAGACGGAGACAGACATTTTTGCTGATTCACAAAGCACAGAAAGCATATTTTTGAAAAAGACTAATAAAGTACTGTACGAATTTGTAAAAACTATAAAATTAATAGCATTGTTAAGGAGATTTTTTGTGCACATTTTAAAAGGATCCAGAACTCTGTGCAATGTTCTGGGAAGGCACAGTGAACATTCTGGTTTTGTAGCAATTGTATTCATGTCAAAAGCATGATACTTCATACGATTATGCCCATATACAATGTGCACATATGTATACAATTGTGGACAAATTAGACACTGGTGTTCATTATGAGGTTGGAGGAAAGGGAAAAACGATGCCGGTAAAGGATTACCGGCATCGCTTACTGCTACGAGCTATTCCGACCATCCAGACCGCTATTTACGGTACCGTGAAGTACAATGCAGTAAATAGCGGTCTTGGGTCACGCGAGACACACCATGCTGATATTAGCGGCATGGCGTAAACCGGAGCTGATCACAAGTAACGTGCACACGTAAATAACGGCCTCCTTAAGGCCGTAAAGTACCTTACCGGCATGGAGTACATACAGGCATCTCCGAGAAGGTGTAAAGAACCCTGAGCAGTGGTTCCCAGAGCCACAGGTCCACACAACCAGCACATGTGTAGGCAATGGAGTCTTCCACAGCAGAAAAGGATCACACCCACACACCACACCCCCTCCCACACCAAGATGATTCCAATAGTGGTAGCAGTACATGAAGCAGGAGGCCCTGCTTGCAAGGCCACAACTACAAAAACAACACCAACAACACCAGGCCCCACCACAGAGGAGACACAGGAGGAGAAGGAGGGTGAGACAGGCCCAGCATGCAGCACCAGTGCAGCCACTGTCACCACCCCAGCAACCCCCTCTCCCATGCATCAGGTCCGGTCCCTCAAGCGAACCCCTGAGCAGATACCCACCCTCTACCAGCTTGACTGTGCCACCATCACCACCATAGTTGCCCTGATTAATTACGAGAGATAAGTGAGCATCATACAAATACACATCGCTATTCCTGCTCAACTGAAGGTGGTGCCTGTGCCCCACATCCATGCCACAGGCACCTACCAGCACACAGTGGGGCCCATGCATGGGATATCACAACCGTCCATTTCACGGATGCAGAACCAAGTGCTGGATCCCCTCCATATGCCACTGACTACAGCCAACACACCCAACTACGGAATCACACAGTACACTGCAATTCATGGATCTAACCTCAAGACTGCTGCATGCATTAATAAAGAACATACCACAAGATGTGCGGGCCACTGTTCATAGACCATCTCGAAGACGCTCCCCCCTACAGCATCCCATTGCACAGGACACATATTGGGGCCATGAATGGGGTAAATGCATCCATAGACATGTGCGTATGGGCATCAATGACCTGCTACCATGTAAGACAAGTGCAGTACTCCACCATGACAGTCAAGACCCTTACCTTCATTGGCTAGACATGCAGGTGTTGGTGGTTGTCCCTTGACACCATGGTACAGGACCCCTGTCACAAACCCACAGAACAGGCCCAAGGAGGCCTACAATACTGCCCATACCCGTGCATGCGTGCAGATGAAGCAGCCACTTGGCTTGTACAGTGCACATATGAGTTGCCTAAGCTGGTCCGGTGGGGAACCCAGCTACTGCAATGAGTAGGTGTCCAAGAGCCGCATGTCATGTGTGATGCTGTACGAAATTGTGCATCCCTTGGGACGTGGCCCTGTCCCCTGACATGGGACTGCCAACACCAGGTGAAGTTGGAGTGAAGGAGGAGGAGGAAGGGGCAAGACAGCATTATTGAGCCAGTGCACAGGAGGGACATGTCATGTGGCAAACATTGATTGGACAACAAAACCGAAACACAAGTCAGCAGAGGGTGCCATGACATGGGCACACAGGGCACTGGGTGTGTGGATACTTGTAGACCATGCACTGTCATACATCATAATACGCATGCACAATGATGAATGTCCACACATGTTTAACTTTGCAACTCCAACGGTGTATTGTCGATTCAAAAGCATAGGTGTGAACATTCCCATCACCACCCCACCCCCCACCGCCCCCAACTCCACAACAAACTCTTACCCCCATCCCCCCCAACTCCACAACAAACCCTCACCCCCAAACCCCTCCCCCCAACTCCACATCAAACCCTCAACCCCCACCCCCCTCTCCCCCAACTCCACAACAAACCCTCACCCCCACCCACCTCCCCCAACTCCACAACAGTAGTCCCAGGTTGTCCATCAAGGCCACATGTGGCAGCAATGCCGACTACTCCATGCTCCCGGGGAGGCATGTGCCGGCGCCGCTGAGAACGCAGGGTGCGTCGCGGTGGGCTTGCTGGGGTGGAGCTGGATGAGGGGGTGTCCTCCAGCTGAGGCAGCTGATTGGGATTCGCAGCCTCAAGGGCATCTGCAATGCGTCCAAGGATGTTGCATAACCGGTTTGTGCTCTCCGTGACCACCTGACACTTTGCCCTGAGTTCGTCTAGACACTCCACCCTGCCCTGGTGGTTGTCTTCCATCACCTCAGTGATGAAGTGCATCCAGTGGTGGTCTTTCATCCCTGCAGGGGATTTGGCCTACATGCCCTGACAGGGCCCCGACTGGGGAACTGGGCCCGGGATCGACGTCTCCCTGTGTATCGCCATGTGCACTTCGGCCAGGTGTGTCAGGCTCCCCTGAGTCACTGCATGCCACCTGGGGGACATTTCTGGGCTCTGGGGTGTGGACGGTGGGGGTAGAAGTCCTCCTCTGACACCCCACAGATGGACAAGGGGCTGTCCACATTTTCCAGGGGGGCTGTGGCTGTCACCTCCCCCCAGCAATGCTCGACTCCTCTGACCTTGGGGTGAGCATTGTGGCAGGCGCCGATGCAGGGAGGGATGGGGATGGTGCATCCTCCATCTACCTTTGGGTTGCCGGGGTGGGTGTTTTTGTCTGGGCTGGTATGCGGCAGACCCTGCCTTTGCCCGTGGAGGTGGTGGGACGGCTCGTCTCGGCCTCCTCGCTCTCATGCTCAGTGCCTGTGGGGGTAGAAGAGAGGGACGGCATGAGTGATTGAGACGCTAATTACATTAATGCCTGCATTCACATTTCAGTCATTTGGGGTTTGTGGCCTTTTGGGCATTGCAACATGTGTCTGATATGTACGCAGGTGTTGGAGTCACTCACCCTGGCCTGGTACTGTGCAGTCTGACTCGCACACTGCCAACCCATCTGCATGGTGTGCATCATGGGATGTGCCAGTTTGTGCACTATGTGTGATATGCATTATGTACTTGCACTTGGCACTTGCTTGGGTGGCAGTTGGTTCAGCATGATTTGGATGGGGGAAGGGCACCATGACAAGGTGCTTTGGACGGCCCTTGGGTGTGTATTTATCATGTAATTGCCATTGGCGGTGTTGACTTTGGACACTCACCTCCATCAGCAGACGACGGTGCCCCACACTCCATTTCGCCGACGCCCTCTATGGATGCGGTCTCAATCAGAGCAGCGCATGTCACCTCCAATGGCTCCAGCCTCATTGGGCAACTTGGGCCCCCTCCGGTCTGCTGTGCCTGACTCCGGTTGGCGGAGAGGAGGCTCTGCACCCTCATCCGCAAGTCATCCCACCGCTTGCGGCAGTCACAGGGGCTGCGGGGGGTGGTGCCTACTGCGCTCACCCTTTGGGCGAGTTGTGCCCAGATTTTTTTTGCGAAGCACTGCCTCTCGGCGCATGTCGCCGCTGAACACGACGTCAGTGTGCTCCTCCAGGGTGTCGACCATGGCCTGCAGCTCTTTGGGGCTAAATCGCTGCTTGCGGAGCTGGACCACTGACTTCTTTGGGGCTTTTGTCATTGCTACCGGGTGTGTAGGCCTTTTCCAAACTTCAGATTGCTTTCAAGGGTGCTGCCTTATGAGGATGGCAATGCATTGTGTTTTTAAAGATGGCCGCTGCGCTCCTTCCCGTTCCTGCGCGATGATGATATTTCCGGTTCCGTTATTTTGCGGTGACCGTAATTTCCGGCATCCGTAAATTACATTCACCGTTATTTACAGACGTCGCTGCTTCCGTGGCGGTGTTGTTAAGTACGTCTCGCAGCATGCTGGTGGGGGGGTTTACAGGCCATGTAGCAGCATACAGCTAGGTGCTTTACCAGCATGGCGGAAAGCTCGTGCCTGCGAGGTCGTAATAGGCCGCAATCGTTCTTTCCGCCATGCCGGTAAGTACTGGAACTTACCTTCAAAGTCGTAATGAGGACCATTGTATCCCAGACAAAAAGTGGAAAATGTGTCAAATCCAGACCCAAGATCTCCCAGCAACGAGGCTTGGAAGAGGGTGTGCTCCACAAAATATGTGATCTATGTATGTTATTGGTATAAAGATTGTACACATGTAAAGATGTATCATATCAAAAATAGATTTTATGTGCAAAAGTCAAAGGGGAGGATGTTTAGCTTCATAAACTACATCATCATGGTGACACACTGTTTTCACAATCAAGGGAGAGAGCAGACTTTAGCCAATAGACTACCTAGGTGGTGCGCCTAGGATAATTCAGCATACCAACTCCTTTATCAAACAAATAAATAGAGACAGTTGAGAACCTAGAAAACCACACTGATCCACCCACCATCCTGAATTTGGCAAAGCACTCTGAAGGAGATCCAGTCATACTCCTTGTTCCAGACTCCAAAAACTTTGCAAGCAGAAAGGCTCAGAGCATAGGTGATCCACTTTCAGCTGGGCCTAACTTCCAGAACCCATCCCTCAACTTAAAGGGGAAACCAAAAGAAGCAGCCAGGCTGTGCTGTAACTGCTTGTCTGCCAAAGAATTAGCTTCATAACCAGAAGGGCAGATTAAAACCCAATCTGGTGCCGTGCTGTGCTGTGCAGACCAGAGAGTCAATGCAGGTCCAGTCTAGTCGTAATGTGCAGTGTAGACCAGAGCGCCTTGCTGTCCAGTACTGCCGTGCGGTGTCCAGAGCGCCTTGCTGATCGCTGAACCAGACCAGTCCGGTGCGCCCAGCAGTCTGCCCCAGAAAGTATCCTGGACCGGAACCAGAATCCCTGATGGTTTCATTCAAACAATGGTAGTGAGTATCCAAAGCATAGGATTATCACTAGCCGATGTACTGCCCATATTCATCCCTATCCAAATCAAATCTATCTCCTATCCGGAACCTGCGCTGCTAGAAATTATTTTTGTCTTACCTGAACTCTCTCTCTTATCCTATAGTCCTTCTATAATAATATTGTTAAAATCATCTTTGCCCTGATGTATTTAATCTGAAGAAGGCAAGTGTCTCGGCGGGCAAAGACCATTTGGAGACATCCTGGTATGGTGGCTGTGCTGTCGTGTAGTTTGCATCTTCATAGTCCATCCCTAGTGTAAAGAAACCTTGTTTGTATTTTAAAAGCGCATCCTTGTTTTACATTTTGCCTCTAGCTGAAAAAAACGACCTCCACAAAAACATTCATAACGTCTTCATACTTTATGCTAGAAACGAAATTTAAGTGTCTACTTGTAGCTAACATCCTAAGCATCTCACCTCCTTATAGTTTTTCCGTAATCGCGCAAATGTTTCGTTTGGCTAAAATCTATAACATGTGAAATAGCTTTTCATTGGACCGACTTCAAAATTCAGTTTTCAACTTGCCTATTACTCCCAAATCATTGCTAGTGTTTGTCCGATACCATACAAAGTGACTCCCCTGAGTATTTCAACAATTTCAGTGAATTAAACCATTTTCAGTGTTTTCCTTATTTCATTCAAAGCCAACTTTAAAACCATTTTTGACAAGTTTGCAATCAATTCTATTTTTCTCTGGTGTTTGCTGGGGGGACATTGGGATTGATATATTTGCTTGACTTCTGCATTCCTGAAGCCTGTCTCTCTCCTTCTATTTCTTCATATTGTATATTGTGGGGATTGAAGAGTGTGCAGGGGGAAATAGTAATTACATTGCCATTTGATTGAACATACACAAAAGTATTATTTCTGCGCTGCTTTATTTTTCCTCATTATTACTCCTTATGATTAAAGAGATTGTTTAGTGTGACCTCACCCCATTGATGATCATTTTATACCCATTAAGAACAGTGCGATATACATTATGCAATACATCAATAAATATTTTAACTTTGCAAACCAGCCTGCTTCCTGGTCCAGTGTGACCTGGGGGATTCAAAGAGAGGGGTGTGATATAAGTGGTACATCGTTCAGAATAAAAGAATTTATAGACACAAATAAATAATTAAGGTTTCAGTTGTGCATCCCATGCTAGGCATTGACTTAGGTGAAGTGCCGGATGGAAATCACTTACAAGATTGGGGGCTCATGGCAGGATTTCTGAATTAGACGTACCGCTTTTGACAGTCTAATACCGCGTGCTAACTAACGGGGTACATAAACCCTGTTGGGCTACCACGTTGTGCTACACTGTAAAAAGCACCCCTCAATAGAAACGCTGTAAGGAAGTTGGTCTGTTTTGCAAAAATAAAATAAACTCCTGTAAATCAGAAAGGAAATTAATATTTCCGGAATGGAGACATTGGTAGAAATCAATATGGCAAAAGAACACCTACTGCATACATTATTTGTAAGGGGTGAATGGACAGAGCAGGATCAGAATGTTTGGTTCCAGGGAATTAAAGAACAGGCTACTGCAACAGGATTAAATATATGGCAGGATCAGGGTCTGTAGGCAGAAACCTGTGCAGTTCCCTTAGGGACCACTGCAAAAGGCTTAAGACTACAGGTGTTGGCAGTAAACCCAATTGGTAGCAGTCTGTACCACACAGATTTACCTGGTAGCTGTGGCTGAGCAGCCAGACTTCTCTCAAGAAGAGTTAGACAGTATGTAGAGTATACAAGATAGGTACCAAAATACAGTACCACAAGCAAACACTGACCAGAGCTTTGGTATCAAGTATATAATTATTTATTTAAAGACACACTTAGAGACACTCTAGCACTATTATTGTAAGTAAGTTCAAAAACACAGTCACTATTAACATATATACATCCCTTATTCCTTATTAGACAAGTCTTAGTTAACACCACTTATTTCCAGACAGAGGTGAGCGCTTAACTAAAGATGGCACTCCAATAAGTTAAGAAAAAGGGAGGGAAAAGGCAGAAATTAGGAACAGCACACAACACAATACTTTAGAAGCACTCAGCAAGGCAGGAAAGTCAAAGTCTGCTGGTGAGCAGAAAGTTCAGAGGCCAGGCTCCCTCTTGGAGAGAGTAGAACACCAATGCGCCCAAGATCACACAGTTTAAAAGGCTTGGCAAGTCTTGCAGAGAGATTAAAAAGGAATCAGTTCAGCTCAGAAAAGTTCAGTTAGCCAGCCTAGGGCCAACCCAAGTGGTAAAATGAGGATTTACGAGACACCCCACACAGACCGTTGCGAGGGAGGCCAGGCGGACACAGTACCTTGAAAGTGGAGAGAATCCTCCAGCGGGGCAATTGTTCCTGGCAGTGGATGCAAGTAGCGGTGTCGTCCAGAGGAAGAGAAGATCTCGACGTGGAGGAAAGCTGAAGGTCGTTGCACTGCCAGGGAAGAAACCAGCCGCGGAGTTCTCCGGTTTAAAAGGTACTACCCTTTTATTCGCGGTAGTGGTAAAACGTGGTATCCCGGTTGCCAGGGTGCTTGGCACAGGCAAGGCGACCACGAGATGATCCGGGAAGGCGAAAAGGCAGGCAAACTGGTTATCCCCACCAGTCAAAGGAAGCAGACTCTTCGGGATGAAGATCTCCTCTGTCGTTGGAAGAAGTGGTGAGTCGGTTCAGCAGGGCTCCACCCGTGGTGTCATTGTTGCAGGTTGGCTCAGCTTCTCCCTCTTCAGATTCTTTGGTCCTATGGCGACGTCTGAAGTCCCAGTCCCCAAAGCCCTGCTTTTATGCAGAAAACCCCCATTGATCAGTCCTAGCTGTCACTCAAACATGCTAAGTGGTGAGCCGGGCGGCTCACCACTGGGCCAATCACACGAGAGTGCAATTTGAGTTGCAGAGGCAACTCAGTCCAGGGTGCCTAAACCCCCTCCCACACCCCCTGTGGTACCCAGACAGGGTGGCACCACTTTGGAGGGCTTCTGTGCAGAAGCCCGCCAAAAGTTGAACAAAGGGCTCAACTTCGGGTTAGAGTCACAGAAGCGAACACAAATGCCATTTTGGAACCGATTCTGGCAAAAAATACCAACCGGTGAATTAATATTAAATAAATAAACCGGCGGTATGTTTGAGGCTATGTTAAAAAGTATTAGCCCCGAACAATGGGAAAATCCCATAGGAATATGGTCGCGGTCGAATATAAAAAGTAGTATCCACTGCCACCAGCCAAAACTCGCTCAGGGGGGACTGGACAGTGCCCCCTCGAACAACAGACCCAGGGGCAATCGAATTGCCCAAACCAGTACGCCCACAATATGATGGTTTGTACTGGTTCTGTTCACAATTTAGGACTAGTAAAACCAATGATGACTTTACATGCCCTGGGAGACAGTAGTCAGTCCCAGGGTATGGAGTCTATGTTTGGGGGTCACTATGACACCCCTGTGTTACGGCACGGAGGGTGCTGTGTAACACACATACCAAAAACACATGAAGCCCTATGGAGTAAAAGACCCCATAGCCCATAAAACACATTACAAAGTCAAAGGATATCTCAAATCATGTCTAAGAGTGGGAGAACAAGAGTCTCACTCTTAGCAGGAGAAAAAAAAATAAACCCCAAAAATCCAGCAAAGCTGCTGGGGGACTCACTAGGTTAGAAAATTCAGCCTAAACAGAGAATTCTCCCTAACAGGGTCCATTACATATGGCACTGAGTGAACTGTATATGGCCCCTAAGGTAAAAGAAGAGTAAAGTAAGATTGCCAAAATAGCGGCATATCTGTACCTCCACATTGGAGCTATACAGGACAAATATGCCGAAAACCTAGATCTGGCAAAGAAGCAACTACAATCATTAGAAAAATCCCAAACTGATCTGGACTCTGCAGAGCAAAGGCAACAAAAGAGCTATGAATCAGAAAATAAAAGAAGACATGGATATCCTGCAGCAGGAGAAGGTAGAGCAGGATACCAAAGTGCTGGCGCTGCAGAACGAGTGCCAAGAACGTTTGGACTCTACTACAGAGCCAGAAAAAGCTGGAACAGCAAATACATTTTAACCGAGCATGCGCAGAGCAGATAGTCATGCTGCTAAACCGCCTAGACCAAAAAAAAGAAGACAATTATAAATGAATTCTCAAAGACCTGGACACCCAGGCAGAATTTGATGAGGGGCGCCAGAAAGCTGGTGCGCTCCAAAAACAAAGAGATGACCTGGCTGCACAGAGGGGTACTCTTATTCTGGAAAGGGACACCTTAGGCCAGGAGGTAAGTTATTTAAAAGATAAGATGGAAGAAAATCACCTTGCCCTCCAGGGACTGGGTGAGCTCCAAAAAGATTACACAAAACCGTTAGAGCACTCCAGGAGGATGGAAGATGCTCTGGCAAAGGGTGACCAGGCCAGTAAGGACAGGACTCAGGAGGTAACCCTCCTGCAGCAAAAATTGGCCCAGTACTCTAAAATGACACTGGAAGCACAGCGAGACAATGAGGCTCTCGGTGAGAAAAATGACAGGCTCCACAGATGGGTAGCTATGCAGGAACAACTGATAGAGACTAGCAAGGCCTTGATAGAGGAACAAAAAGGTCAGGTTCTTGCATGGCAACAGGGAGCAGGGGCTGAGAGAGATGAGGTCTGCTGGGAAAGGGAAACACCTGAGCATAACCTCAGGAAAACCGAGTACTAGATGCTTTCATCTCTTCAACCCCATGGACTCTGCCACCCCATGTCCACTGGCGCACATGAGCCAAGGGCCACGGGGATGGCAGACTTCAACCCAATGAGGAATATGGGGCTCATAGATCAGCACCTCCCAGGAATGGATGGGCGGGCATCTGGGTATGGGTTGCCAAGTGCTAGGGCTATATTCTCTGATCAGGGAGACTCCAATGAGGGGAGGGTCAGAGAAATGGATCCTCAAAAATACCATTTACCCAGAGACCAGATGGTAAAATTTAGTGGGGAACTCCATGAGAGTAGGCCCACTAAGGGCATCCTGAAAGCCTCTGCCCAGCTAGGACAGTGGGGGGGGGGGGGACTCATCAAATCCTGGGAGCAAGGAGGAATCAGAAGACTCCTCTGAGCACCCCAGGACTCAAGAAACTAGGCCCCCACATTCTGCCAGCCATTCCCAAGCTCACAGAATCAGGGAGAGCCTAGAAGACCAGACAGGCACCTCTGGGAGCAGTGCCTCTGAGTCAGAGGATGAGTGGACCAGGGTTACCCGAACCAAGAAAACCAACAAGGTCAAGAGGGCCTTGCTCAAGGATCCCCTAAAACAAATAAAGGCCATTAGGAGTGTCATCACGCCCTATCATCAGAATGCGAAATATTCGGTTTGGGAGCACCTTGAGCACTTGGTACAAAGGTCGAGACTTTGCATTTGAAGGACAGCCAAAGCTGTATTCAATATGTGAAGTGGACCTTCTCTTCCGAGTACTCCAGCTTCTTTGCGGGGCTGGAGGATCAGAATCATTCCAAATGGTCCACCAATAGGGCGGCCATCTTGAAACATTTTTCTGTGCACAGGAATCCTCAGGTGGCTTGCGAGGCAGCCTATAACTTGCAATGTGGGGAAGATCAGGCCCCACAAGAATGTGTTCAAGAGTTGAAACGTGCCTTTGCACAGACCACTAGAAGGGTGCGCACTGACAGCAAAGAGTTTGTAAATACTTTCTTCCATGCTCTCCCAGCTAGTGAGGTACTTTCACGAGAAAAGATCACTAGACTGGGTCATTGAACAAGCCACGCACATTTATGAGGTGCAAAAGCCAGTAGAAAACAAAAATAATCCAAAAAGCCCCAAACCAACCAACACCCCTGCTGCTGCTAAGGTGGCAGAGGTGAAGGTTGCTGCCATTTTAGATTTAGAGATGGGGGGCCTAAAAACCTGCCTGCACAGAATCAAAGCAACCCCAAGCCCAGAAGGCCCTCGGGCCAATTACAAACAGGAAGCCAGGGAGGAAATCCCACAAATGGGACCCCTAACTCTCCTGATTACATCAGCCCCCGTTGATGAGGGAAATAGACCCATCCTGGGCTATGTGTGGACTTCTGCAGCCCAAGGGGGTGGGTCCAACCAAACAGCAGCTAACCCAGGGAACCTCCCTCCTCATTTCCCACAGGAGGGCAGTAATCCCCCAAATACCGGACAGAATTTCTTCCCAAGGTACCCAACAAATTTCAACCCCCAAAACAATCCATCTTTCTTTCCCCAATTTCCTGAGCCCAGACAGCTCAATCCGGGAGAGGGGAGGCCAAGGGTGGAGGTGTACCAAAACTTCCCTAACCCGGGGTATTTTGAGAGAAGGGATAGCTACCCTTCCCGGGATCAACCCAGGGGAGAAATGAGGACCCCGTACCAGCCAGAGCGGGTGTCACAACTAGAACGTCAGGTCCAAAACATGGCGCAGGATCTGGGTTGCATGCTGAGGGCTCAACAGAACCCTCAGATGAGCATGGCGTCTCACAATGCCCCAAATCCAGGGCCTGGTGCTCCAGAGCAATGACGGGGAAAGAACCCCGACCACCCACCGGTTCCCAGGGAGGAGGCGCAAGGGGAAGGGGGGTGTAGAGCCTTGGAGGAAGCTTCCGTCCCCACTTGTAAAAAGCCCCTGGAAACCCAGGAACCAGAACCAAAATCTCCTGCCCCTGAAAGTCTGCAACCCAAGGAGCAGGGGGGAGGAGTAGCAGAAATAAAGAGCCCAAAAAGACCCATTTTGAGGAGGAGGTACAAGTCTTCCAGTTTGAAGGAGAGGGATCCTCAGAGGATCCTGGGGAAAGGATCTTCTCCTTCAGAGATGGGGGAACTCGTCCCAAAGAAAAATGGGTCCGAAAGGAGCTCCCAAGACTCCAAACAGAATCCTGCCCAAATCACCTTCCTGTCAGTGTCCAAAACCAAGAAACTAACCCACCAATTGTCCAAAAATGTACATTATCTGTTCCCCCTTGAGGAAAAGGAGGGAAGATCTAATGCCCCGGTCCAAATACAGGGGCAGCGTACAATTTTGGTACTGGTGGACACTGGAAACCAAGCTACCCTTCTGTCAAAACCTGTCTCTCTCCTTCTATTTCTTCATATTGTATATTGGGGGGATTGAAGAGTGTACAGGGGGAAATAGTAATCACATTGCCATTTGATTGAACATACACAAAAGTATTATTTCTGCGCTGCATTATTTTTTCTCATTATTACTCCTTATAATTAAATAGATTGGTTAGTGTGACATCACCCCATTGGTGATCATTGTATACCCATTAAGAACAGTGTGATATATATTGTGCAATACATAAATAAATATTTTAACTTTGCAAACCAGCCTGCTTCCTGGTTCAGTGTGACCTGGGGGATTCAAAGAGAGGGGTGTGATATAAGTGGTACATCGTTCAGAATAAAAGAATTTATAGACACAAATAAATAATTAAGGTTTCAGTTGTGTATCCCATGCTAGGCATTGACTTAGGTGAAGTGCCGGATTGAAATCACTTACAGGGTATCCTGGGCACTCAGAATCACACTGAATGCTTCCTTTCTCTGTGCAACTCCAATTCTGCATAAGTGCAGTGTTTTAACACTTTTCAATAAAATCATATTTAGTGCAAGTCAAGATAAAAGGCAGTACATCATCAGGTCTGTGATTTTTAAAATCACAGTTTAAAATCCCAGATGGCAAGTTCAACACCAAGGTTTATCACTAGTACTTAGAACATTTAAAGACATATGAGATAATACAGATCTCAGCCCCGGGGGAGATTCTGAAGAGTTTTATCTTTACCCACATTCTTAGGGAACAAAGATGATTTGCTGCAACCCTAGCAGCCACACGCCAATCTGTGGCTACTGCTACTTTATTTGTCCTTTCAGGGACAGCCGTGTATTGCTCAGATAGCAAAAGTTCTGTTTTTGGCAAATCCCATCTGCCATAGATATGATGCCTTCAAAGAGATTGGTGAGAACCGCTTTACCTAAATCAGTAATTGCATTTTACACATTTGAGCTTCTATAACTCAAAGTAGTATCTGAGAGGGGCTGGAGCAGCAAAGGCTGCCAATGGAGGAACACCAACATCTAATCTAATAGCACACATTAGAGTACATCTGGGAACACTTAAAAACTGACCTTCAACACTGATTTTGAACTATTTCCAGAGGTCCTACCACCAAGTCCCCCCACTTCAGCTCCATAATGTGCTACTGAGGACGTTTTAACGTAAAGAAAATGTCATTGCACTTTGTGAGACGCTGTGCTCCGTATCTGTAGTAGAATTTTATGAGACAGCTAATTGTAAGGTTTAACAAGTTCCTGATTCTTAACCTATGTGATGACCATGAGCCATTTTTAGATAAAATAACCCAAATAGGTATAACATCTTCTTCCAATAGAATTATGTCAAGGAACCATTTACTTGTGGACGTTTTACTGCTAAATAACAGAGCTTTGTTTTTTTCCAAATTTTCAATTCTAATTTACGTAACTTAAAGTAGTCCTTGGGAGTGGTTAAGCTTCTTTGCAACCCAGTAGGCATCAAATCCCCCAAATTAGTATTGTCTGCATACATAAGTGAAACATATTTCAAACCATTTAAAGAGCTACCAGTGTGGTCAGCATTTCCCAGACAAGTCTCAAAATCTGCAAGCATCAGTATACATAGCAAAGACACCAGCAGGTCTCCCTGTCCAACTTGCCTATTATACTTAAATGAGGCTCAGACCTGGGTGGCACACCTGACCGCCATTATGTGGCTGAGAAATAATGCTGTGACTATTTTACATGTAATGATAACCAGTCTCATTATGTACAAAGGTCCATTCATTGAGAGCAGGGGGTGCTTGTTTTGAATAAGTATTGCAAATAGAACTATTTTGTAATTGTTCAGAGAAAAATTGAATTATTCAGAGTGTGTTCATTTTGTGATTCTGATTTATTCAGCTCCTCTTTGTCAATAGTGTTTTAGGTGCACTTCCATTGTATTGAAAGTGGGGAGCTAAAGGGGGTAATTCATAGATTTTAGCTCAGAAGCAGCGCACCTGGGCAGCGCAGAGAGAGTACGTGCGCCAGCATGCGCTAGCTGCGTGCACCAAACCCCATTTTCACGCACAGCGTATTCATAGATTCTTACATCCATAAACAGCTATGGCGCAGAGTGGCGCAGCGACTCTGCAGCAGCACCAGTTACGCCCCCAAACCTGCCCCGTGCGCCAAAAACATTGCACAAATCCAGCACATGGCACAAAGGCCAGTGGACAAGCATACAGCCCCCCAACCACGAAAACGTGCTAAAAACGCCACACAGCCCTCACGCGCCAGCAAAATCATGTGTAAAACTCCCTGCGCACCCCTCGGAATATGCGTACCCCACTTGCGCCAGCAAAATCACGTGGAAAACTCCCAGCGCACCCCTCGGAATACGCGTACCCTGCTCGCACCAGCGAAATTGCGTGGAAAACTCCCCGCGACCCCTCAGAATACGCGTACCCCGCTCGCGACAGCAAAATTGCGTGGAAAACTCCCTGTGCACCTCTCCAAATACGCGTACCCCACTCGCGACAGCAAAATTACGTATGAAACTCCCCCCACACCCCTCAGAATATGCGTACCCCATTCGTGCCAGCATAATCGCGTGGAAAACTCCCTGCGCACCCCTCTGAATAGGCATACCCCGCTTGCGCCGTGTCCCCCCTGTGGTGTGGGCTGCCTGTGGGGCATGGGGAGGGTGGATGGGCTGCCTGCGGGGCATGCCCAGGGGTGATGGGTTGCCTGTGGGGCATGCACTGGGGTGATGGGCTGCCTGCGGGGCATGGTCTGGGGTGATGGGCTGCCTGTGCGGCATGGGGAGGGTGGATGGGCTGCCTGCAGGGCATGCCCATGGGTGATGGGCTGCCTGTGGGGCATGGACTGGGGTGATGGCCTGCCTGCAGGGTATGGACTGGGGTGATGGGCTGCCTGCGAGCAGCCCATCACCCCATGACCCACAGGCAGGCCACATGTCACCATGCACTTGGGAGCCATGACACATGTCCCCCACACCCATTGACTGCAATCTGCCAGCAGGCCCCGACTCATGTCCCCCATCCCACCCCCATTGACGCCAACCTGCCAGCAGGCCCTGACTCATTTCCCCCACCCCCATTGATGGCAACCTGCCAGCAGGCCCCGACTCATGTCTCCCACCCCATCCCCATTGACGGCAACCTGCCAGCAGGCCCCGACTCATTTAACCCAACCCCATTGACGGCAACCTGCCAGTAGGCCCCGACTCATGTCCCCCCACCCCATTGTTGGCAACCCGCCAGCAGGCCCCGACTCATGTCCCCCACCCCCATTGACGGCAACCTGCCAGCAGGCCCCGAGTCATGTCCCCCCACCCAACACGTCATCACAATCCAGAGCCATGGCCCTTATGGCCACCCAAATACCACCCATGCCACCACAGTCCAAACACCCAACCAAGCATTCCATTTACTCCACATTGAATACCCCATGTCATGATAGAAACCAAATAACCAGCATGCCATGAATACATGTCCCTTGGACCCACATAATGGCGACACATGACAGAGAAAACCCACATTGTGACATGCACAAAACGAATGAGAGAAGACCACACAAGTAAAGTAGAGAAAAAACAGTATTAAATCATAAACTAAATGAATTAAACAAAAGCACACAAGAAGAAAAAAAAAATCCAAGTGCGGGAGTCCGAAAATGATAATAAGAAATGAAGGCTGTAACCAATAAAATCCAAAGTAAAATGGCTCCAATGCGTCAGTCCATTAAATAAAATCCAAAGTTCCAAAAAAAGCAAAGTATTCCACCATGGGTCAAAAAATAAAGTAAATCCAGGTCCATAACTATATACAAATGAATATCCAAGGGTCCATGAGCCTAACAATCCAAAGGAAACCTAACTAAAATCCTACCTAATAAATAACTATTTACAAAAGGGCAGGGCATAGTCCATGCACCCCAAAGAAAACGAAAAGGAAACCTACACCTACATAACTATTTACAAAGGCGGCAGGCTAGTCCGACGGCTCACTCATTGATGTCCTGGGCCAGGGCATCATCAAACTCCACTTCAATGTCCCAGAGGCGGGCCTCTTCCCTGGCCTCGAGATCTTGCAGGGATACAGCCATGGCCTCCTCCAACTCCCTGCAAGTTGCCTGGAGGCACGCAGCCCGCCTCAATGCCAGTGCATGGAGTTCTCCGCCCTGACCATTGTGAGCAGTGCCGTCTCCTCCCGCCGCCGCTCTGCATCTATTTGCCGGTCCAACCGCTGCCACACGGAAGACACTCCCAAACCTGGGTCCTCCTGCTCGACGGCTGATGCCTGCCCCTGGGATGTTGATGGCCCGAGCTATGATCGCTCCCACCCTGAGCCTGCTGCTTCTGTGCACGTGCCCTGACTGTTGATGCCTGCACGTCCTCCTCTTGCTGGGGTCCAGTTGGTGGGGTGGCCACCCCTGCTGGACCTCCGACTCCTGACTGTGGCAGGGATGTGTCCTCCACCAGCCTGGCCGCTGGCTCAGGGGCAGCTCCACAGGGGGCCCAGGTGATACTTGGGCCGTAAGATGGCATGGAGGACGACTGGCACATAGGGGGCACAGTTGAGGAGGGGGTCGCAAGAAGATCCAGCACACAGATGAACCCAGTGCCGACGACCTGTCCTAGTAGGTCGATGCGGCTAAAGAGGTATTCGAGATGACGTGCATTGTCCATATGAGAACCCTGCACGTCATCCCGAATACCAAGTTGGCGCAACGCCACCCCAGCTAGGACAGGCTCAATCCGGTGATGGATTGCAATGTCCGCAGAGAGAGGAAGGCCAATTGTTGTATGCACATCCCCTCCCTGAAAATGGGTCTGGACGGAGGCATCCCTGCTGGTGCCGGATGACGCAGTCACAGGATCGGGGAAAGGATTACACACGGAACCACCACAGCGGCCTGTGCTGCCTCCTGTCCCTGTCCCTGGACTGCACCACTAGCACTAGTGGAATCCTCCCTCCAGGCCCCGTGCGTGGGCCTTCCACTGCCTCCTCCTCAACCAAACCCCCCACCAACCTGGATGCCTCTGTGCCATCTTCCTCCATAGGCCCCTGTGGGGGCTCAGCTGTCCCTACTACTGCCGAGGAGTCCACCTCCAAACTCCACCTCTTGGGCCTTCCCTTAGCAGCTGCGGCCATGGACGCGGCACCAGACTCCTCACTCCTGGAAGAGATGACTAGCTGGGCGGGGAGCTGGGCCTTGTGTCTCCGGCTGGCAGTGGGATCCCTGCCGCTGTGCTCCACAGCACCATCTCCGCCCTCTTCATCAGTCGATGCTGCAGACAGGGCGAGACAGAACACAGGCATCAGGGCACTGTACAATGGTCTGATACACACATGACAGTTGCACATGAGTGGCAGTGTCAAACATCAAAGATGGCATCACACTCCCCAACACACATGTCATTAGAATCCACACACATGCACAAATTAACAGGAATGGTGCAGCAGGCAGCAGCATCCATACACACACAACAGCATGAACATCTGAAGGTTTGCCTGACGTCACAAGCAACATGGGGAGGGCCAAACACATGCACACACGCCACCAGACAGACATGCATCTGTACATCTCCACCACCTGTCACAGTGCAATCATCGGCAACTATGTCACATCTGCCAATCGGGTTCCTACATGCTGTGTCACATGCTTCCAAGGCATATCACAGTCGCACACATGTCAAACACCCACACGCACATGTACAACATGCACATACATGAAGGTGGAACCAGCATCCATGTGTCACACCCCAACCATGGCATAGTACATACACAGAAATGCTAACATGTGTGCCTCTCCACATGTAGTTGTGCATCATGCATTGGAACACATACACCATTGATGTGCATCACACATGACTGGATTCACATGCAGCAGGGTCATGTCCCTGCACATACACATCCATATAAGGGCCTTTGCAGAAATATGTCCAAGCTGCACACTCCCAGCTCACCTCAACATGCACTGCGTCCAATCAGTATGCATGGACACTTACCGCTCGACTCCGGACGGGTCTGCCTCTCGAGGACCTGGAGGTGAAGGGCTGGGCATATGCATTCCAGGACCTTCATCTGGTCGTTGGTAAGGCGGACCCGGCAACCCACTGCATCCGCTGCCTCCAAGAGGCGCCAGGCCTTCCTGAGGGTCCTGGAACTGAAGTCCTCCCAGCACTTATGGATGTGTGGTAGGTCGTGGGTTGCCACCCCCTCCACGTTGATGGCAACCACGATGTCCTTCCAGATCCTCCTCTGTCCATCTTTGTTGGCGCGTGTTCTTCTTAAGAGGGCATCATAATGCACCAGGACTTGCTCCATCAGGATGCCAACCTCTCCTGCTGTGAAGCTGGCTGCCCTCTGCCTCTCTGGCTGGGGGTTGCCAGTGGTCTCAGATGGTTTTTCCCCCGACATGCCAACCCCCGAGGCTGGTGTGGGTGGGCAACTTGGTCCTGGTGCTGGGCTGTGGAGCGATGGAACTGCAGTCGGGAGTCTTCTGTTCCAACAGGGGTGGTCACAGCAACTGGACGCCTGCAGATGGCTGACGTGCAGGCACCAAAAAGCAGGTCACATGGCCAGCAGGCAGGCAGGCAGCGGCAGATGGCTCGTGGGAGTCGGCTCGGGGATCTGGGGGGCAGGAAAATGGCCTTCTGGGCAAGAACGTGGTCTTCCATGTGTTGTCACGTGGCCAGCTTGATACGGAGTGATTTGGCATGTGTAAAAACAGCATGTCAGCATGTAATTCGAGGAAAGGCCCTTAGCGCATAAGCGCATAAGTGACATGACGCGCGCGGGTGTTTCCCTCGGCACAGGTGCATAGAGAATCCGCACGTGCAAAAACAGCACATCTGCGTGTTAATGCATGTCATTCGAGAAAAGGGCCTAAGCGCGTAAGTGAAGTGACGCGCGCAGGTGTTTCCCTCAGCACAGGTTAAAGGTGAGCGGGGCCAGCAGTTCGCTGTACGTGCTTTTCATGGAGACCGACGCGTGTGTTGCTACTTCTTGTTGTTTCACGCGCCATCACTACTTCACAGCGGATCAAGGACGTTTCTCCTCTTTTGGTGGGGGTATTGGCTACGCATGTTTTTCATTACCACGCTAGTCAGACTGTGAGTCTCGCATGCTATTTTTCCCACTGCGGGTCCCCCTGTGTATCGCTTACCCGTTTTCAAGGTCATAGTAGCCTACCTGTCCCACCCGTACATGTTTTTTGTGTCCGTTAGTGCCACTGCGTACTGCGGGAGGTTAATTCCACACACATGGGCTACCGGGGTTGCGTACACGGTTTTACTGCAGTTTTGGGGTGCCTGAGCATTGCGTGACCTGTCACTTTCTCACCGGGGTCACATACAGCCTTGCAGGTGCATAGGGGTGCTGTTTACATCTAGTACCCCACTCCTTCACCCCAATTGCCCAGGTAAGTTGTCGTGTACACCTCCCATTGGCACTACTACATCTGTGCTATGGTTGGGAGGCCACGAAAGGTGAGGGGCGCCTCAGCTGGGCATCCTCCACATGGTAGGTGTGGTCAGGAACGTGGCCGGGGTGACCAGGGAGTAGGGGGACTCCAGGGTGTCCAGGTTGGCTGCAGAGGGGGAAGAGGCAGGGGTGTGCCACTTCGGCAGGATGTTCTGCCATGTGTTGGTGCAGTCATGCCACCACCCCCTGTGGTTCCGGGAGATGCAGCTCTTGCATCTGACACTGGCGCCCATGTGACCCGGCAGTCAGTTTCATCGACTGCCACAGACCCAAGGCTATTGGTAGCTGCAGGTGCAGCTGTGGCCACCACCACCCAGGTTCAGGGACGGCCAGCGCATGCTGCGTTGGCACCTGAAGAGTCCCAGAATGATTTCCAGGTGGTCAGGAGGCACGTGGTAAGTGCACGCAGGGCTGCTCTGACCGAGGCACCTGTATCTGGGGCAGTGTTGTCATCTGCTGCCACGAGCAGCTGGGTGTTGGCAACTGAATGGGCAGGTGCAGCCGACACGAACCCGGCTGTGAGTCTGCCAGCCAGGACAGTCTTGGTCAATGACCTTGGCACAGCGGCTGTTCCTGCGCTGGGTCCAGTCAAGAGCACCCAGCAGCCACGGATGCAAGTCAGGGCTTCCGTCCTAGTTCCACCTGCCACTCCCTTGGTTCAATCCACCAGCGCCACTGTCCCTACTGATCAGGGCGGCATTTGCCAGTCAGGGTCCGGATCACTGCTCAAGAGGAGGAAGGTTGCTCCTGCACAAGAGGCAGGGACCCCAGACACAGCTCCGGCCACCAGCATGTCTAGGAAGAAGCCTTTCTGCAAGCAGGAACTGGACTTCTTTGTGGGCTACGTGTTGGGACACGAACGTGAGATGCTAGTGGTCCCAAATTGTCACACTACGGCTGCCCAGCGTATGGACCACTGGAAGCATGTTGCAAAGGGTGTCAGTGCATTCGGACATGAGGTGCGCACAGCTCATGAGTGCAAAAAGCTTTGGGATGACCCCCGATGCTGTGCTAATCTAAAGCGTGCCTCCAATTATGCCATGACTCTGGTGACTGGCAGTGGGCCACCACCTGAGGAGGAAGAACTCACTCCGCACGAGTTGATTGCTGCGGAGTTCATCCCAGCAGAATCGGTCGAAAGAGTGGGAGAGATGCTGGATTGTGATGCCCCCTCCAGTGAGGGTTGTTGCGTGTTTGTCCATCCCATGTGTGGTTTGCTTGTGTCATGTGTTGTGCTTGACTGCCACTCCATGCTATGTGTACATGGTTCTCATGTGCGAGTCATGCAATGCTTCACTGATGCGTGCCTGCTGTGCAGCTAGTTGGACATGTGGAGGAGACAGGGACTGTCCTCATCACCACACTTGCACCCTACTCACATGCTAGTCACACGGCTGCCCCTCCGGTCCATGTTCCAGCTCACTGGCCCTTCTGCATGTAGCCTGGGGTGTCTTTACACTCAGCACTCGGACTATGTCATCGCATGACTGACGTGCATGTGTATTCTGCCTGCATGCGGGTACTCCACGTAGGCATGCTCCCTTGCCCCTTCACCCCCCTGCACCACAGTTTCATCATGGCACTGGTGGGTAACATGTTGGACTACTGCAATGGCCTGTTCAACGCTCCTGTGTACATGCACACTTCCCCCTGCCAACCTGCCAGACACATACTGTGGGGTACATCCTTTGTCCTTGATGCAGGGTGTCTCACTCAGACTGTGCAGATGGCAGATGCTCCGCAGGGACATGAGTGCCCATTCATGCTCCATGTGCATTCCATGCATGCCCCTATGTGTCCTTGGCAGGATGATCATAGTAGTACGTGTCCATGATGACATACATTTAACGGCTTTTGATCATCCATTCCATGCCCACTCTGGGTCAGTCCTGCATCACGCACATGTTTAGGGTGTCATGGTCTGTGTGGGGCACAGGCCTCCCCCGGTTGTAGGCCCCCTGACTCTGCTCCACTGGTGTAGTGACTTCTGCACAAATGGGTTTACTATAGAGGGTTCATCATGTGTCCTGCTTACTGTCCCATTCTCATCTGCTGTGTTGTCAGTTGACTCAGATGATGCAATTGACGCTATTCAACACAGTCTGCCAATACACAATTCTCTGGTCAACCTTTCACTGCCATGCCATGCCTCCCTACATATCTGCATTTTCACTAGGGGGTGGGGGATGCCTGCAGCCATGCAACCCATTGCATGCACATAGCACATGATGCCTGACCTTGCCCTTACACTGCCTTCATGTTTATTGATTGACATAATGTATTTGTGTTTGTAGATAGTCGGTATCGTACACATGTTCTGCACTGCACCAACCCACTTCTGAGCCATGTTACACCGTTCTACCTGCCTACTCACTGCTACAATGTCAATGTGACCTGGCATGTATGGTCAGATTGTCATCCCTTCACTGTCATGAAAGGCACGGCAACAGGTGCATCCTGTGACACATGTACTCAGTATTGGAACACCCTAGCGGGTGTTTAGCAAAGTTGATTGGTCAATCTGCGGCCTATACTAACTGGTATAGGCCGCAGATTGACTATAGCCTGCCAATCGGGTTGTAATGACTGTGGAGCTGCCTGCATGTGTGTATGCGTACACATTCACATACATATAAGCAAGCAGCGTTGTAGCTGCTTGCTTTGCTGTATAGGATGCTGTTTATAATCACCATACGGCTGTATATGGACACAGGTGTTTTTGAACACTTTCACAAGTACCTATGCAAGCAGCTTCAACGTTGTGTAGTGCAACATTGCGGCTACTCACTTATGTGTGTGTGATAGTGTTCATTTACACGTGTCCTCTGCAGCTTTTTTGTTGAATGACTAATATTTAGTTGATTAACGTTAATGCTGCTGAGTTTTCAGCATTGCGCCCGTTATGTTCAACTGGCACAATCCTGAAGGTGCACTGTCGTGCAGTATGTGTACGCCCAGGCCCACTAAGCTATTCTGGTGGGGCCTGGCCATGATGATTTGACACACTGAATAATGGTTTAGGGCACAATCAATGCATGTGCTCAAACAGGCCCTGAGGGGTGTTCTGGAGGCTCTTTGGCTGGCAGCTCGGACCATACTGGGAGTTTTGGTCCCTCATGCCTGGTTGCAGGCCCTCACTTTGCTCAGGACATTCACTATGTCTACATGGCCCATGACGCCCGGTACGGGGCGAGCTGCAGATGGATGTAGATATATATATATATATATTTTTTTTAAGTTTTTATTATTTTAAAAACAAATAAACAATACAAACCAAACTAGCAGCATTATTTGCGACAGACACATGAACATAAATTAATGCACACTACTGCTCCCCCAATCCCTCCCCCCGTAAGAGCTTGTATGCGTTTCTCATTCTGTATCTGCTGCGTGTGGCCGGGTATCGCTTCCTTCCGAAGCTGCAGAATCCCTTATTGTGCCAAACAGTCCTGTTATTAACACTCTCCATGCCATCAGGTTACCCACTTCTTCTTCCCCGCACTTGCTACATGCCGCCTGCCATACTTCCGTTTCAGCCTCTGCCCATTTTTGCAAATCCCGCCACCATACCTCAACCCGTGGCTTGTGGCACTGCTTCCAGCCCATGGCAATCCTTCTTTTTGCGAGCACATATGCCAGGTCCCTCAGTTCCCCAACATGTTTAGTATTCTGTGGTCTGGGAAACCCTCCCAACAGGCAGGCCCAGGCCGTTTCTATGTTGAGCGTGACCCCTTTATCCGCTAGTTTTTGTGCCACTTCCCCCCAAAAACCTTCAATCACTGGGCAAGACCAGAACATTTGTGTCATATCAGCGTCTTCTTTATCGCATTTTTGGCATGCTTGTCTTCCTGCTTTTACAAACTTAGATATTCTCTTTGGGGTCATATAGGCTCTATGCGTTATGTATAACTGTATTTGTTGCAATGTGGCGTTTCTGGACACCTTCTTGTGGTATCCCATAGCACGCTCCCACATCCCATCGGTCATCTGTGCCCCCACCTCCGCTTCCCAGTCCAGCCTCAAATGCGTCAAATCCTTCCCCACCCGGGTAATCACCATCTCATACAATCTAGAGATCTCGTGCCCTCCTTCTGATATGACATATATTGTCCCCATAATGGCATCTGGCTCCTCCGCCAGTACAGTCTCTGGCCAGGTTTTACGAATAATCTGCACTAGCCTAAGATACGTGACATATTGGCCTTTGTGCAAGCCTGCCTCTTCCCCCAGTTCTTCGAAATCCTTAATGATCCCCTCTTGCCATACATCTCCCAATGTGACCAGCCCGACCGATTCCCAATAGGTCCTGATTATCATTCTTAGTTGGTTGTCTTCCCCTGCTAAGGCCACTAGCGGCACTTGTGGGGAACACGGGTACGGGTTCTCCATCAGTCGGCATACTCTACGCCACATATTCCACCCAAGCAACATCATACCCGGGCGTTCTTTCATTTCAAGTCTAGGCAACCAGATAATCTCCTTCAGGTAAAACGGTGTGCAGTCCTGTCCAAACAGCCCAAGTTCAGGAGTTTCATCATCAGAAAGCCATTTGGTTACATATTGCAACTGACCAGCTACATAATAGGCCTCAAAATTTGGCAGCTTAATGCCCCCTCTATCATAGAAGTTCTGCAGCTTCCATAGCGATACTCTATTTCGAGTGCCATGCCATAGGAAGTCTCTGCACATGCTATTCAGTTTGACAAAAAACTTTTTGGGTATCAAGTACGGTATATTACTGAAGAAATGTAACAGCCTGGGCAGGACCACCATTTTGAGCATCGCCCCCGTCCCATCATCGCCAGCGGCAACTTCTCCCAAAACTTCATACTTGTTCGGATTTTTCCCACACCCACCTCGGTATTATGCAAGTGTTCCTCCTCTACCGTGTGATACACATCTATTCCGAGGTAGCGGAAGGAATCAACCGCCCATGGTACATACAACACTGGCAACCGCTCCAGAGGGGCTCCTCTGTAGCTCCCCAAAGGGAACATGCTCGATATTTGGGGGTTCACCGCTATGCCGGACAGTTCTGCATACCTTTCCATAACCTCTAGAATATATTGAAGATTTTCCTGTTGATATTTCAGATATAGTAGCAAATCGTCAGCATACAAGGATATTAGATGTTTCTCTCCCCCTACCTCAATACCTATCATGTCATATTGTTGTCTGAGGTACACTGCCAGGGGCTCCAGGGCTAGAATGTATAACATCGGGGACCAGGGGCACCCTTGTCTGGTGCCCCTACTAAGTTGCCATCTCTCGGATATGACCGATCCTGTGCGCACCCTGGCCAATGGCTCACTGTATAGTAATTTTGCCCACCTAACATAGCCCGGCCCCATCCCGTATTCCCTCAGGGCCTCCAGCAACCATGGCCACCTCACTGAGTCAAAAGCTTTGACTGCATCTAGGGACACAACCGCCATTTCCCCCTCGCTCCTGTTCCCCTCTTCAATCCCCCGGTGGAGTCGCCTATGGTTATGGGTTATATTTCTGCTGGGAACATAACCTGTCTGGTCCGGGTGTATCAGTTTGCTGATAACTCTACGTAGCCTATTGGCCAGGACCGCCGTCAATATCTTGCTATCCTGGTTCAACAAAGACAAAGGCCTATAGGAGCCGCAGCTATGCCCTGGCTTGTTGGGCTTAGGAAGCGGCACAATTAACGCTTCTCTAAGCGATTCTGGCAGCCGGCCAATCTCAAAAGACTCATTGAGCATCTCTAGCATAGGGGGGAGTACTTCCTCTCTATATGTTTTATAAAACTCGCCAGGCAATCCGTCCGTGCCCGGGGTCTTACAGGTGGGCAGCTGCTTCACCACCTCCTCCAATTCCTCTAAGGTAATCGGTGCGTCCAGCTCCTCCCTTTCTTCAGCACTAATCTTAGGTAATTCCATGTCTTTTAGAGTTTCTCTTATCTCCTCTCGATTGTCCCCTCTTCTGGCCTCATATAATGTCCTATAATAGTCTAAGAATGCCTCGTTGACTCCCTCTTGGGTGTCAACTACCTCCCCGTCTTCTCTAGTTATCGTCCTAATCGGGGGCCTAGGGGTTTCGCTCTTATATAACCACGCCAACAAGCGGCCAGTTTTATCCCCACCTGCATGTTGCCTCTCAACATACTTCTTATAGTTAAGGTTGCAGATCCTTTCCCAAAGTTCTGCACACCGCTGCTGTAGTTCGCGTACAAGTTCCGCATCCCCTCCTGCCCTGTTGCTTTCCCGTTCCAATTTCACATCCGCTTTCTCTATCTCCGTTAGGACCCCACCCTGTAGGCCTTTTGATTTAGCAATAGCAGCACCCCGCAATACCACCTTAAAGGCTTCCCAGAGCGTGCACGCGGAGTCCACACTGCCTGTGTTTTCCTCAAAGTACTGTGTGATCGCATCCCTGATATCTTCCCTGAAGACCAGGTCCCGGAGCGCCTCCGACGGAGGCGCCACGTCGGTATCCGCGCCCTGGGGCGGCAGTACTGCCAGCTCAGAACCAGAGGCGAGTGGTCCGACAGGACTCTCACTCTGTAGTCTATTTGGGTGGTCTCTATCACCACATCTGGCGTGGCAAGTCTCGTATGCAGTTGTTGCGGGGCTGAGTAATGCGAGTACTGTGTTTCATTAGGGTGTTTCAGCCTCCAAACATCTGCCAGCCCGAAGTTGTCGAGTAATGTCTGCAATACCCTGGCTGCTGGGGTGGGCCTATCAATCTTATCATCGGATCTGTCTGCCTTGGGGTTGTGCACGCAGTTGAAATCCCCTCCCCAAATAACCGCTCCTCCCATACACGCGCCCAGATGAGTACACAGGATTCTAAAATATGCCGCAGTATTTTGGTTGGGGCCATACGTATTTATAATGCACACCTCTCTATTCTCCACCAAAGCCTTTAATATGAGCAACCTCCCCTCCCTATCCACCACCTCTTGTGTAAGTTGGAGCGGAACGTGCAGTGCCACCCAGACCAGCACTCCCCTAGCGTAGGCAGAATACGGAGAGCCTACTACAGTACCTCTCCACTTCTTCCCCACCAGTTCCAGTTTTTGCCGGGTCAGATGTGTTTCCTGCAACAACGCAATATCAATCTTCTGTCTTTTCAAGTACATCATGATTTTGTTTCTCTTTAAGTAACTGTTGAGTCCCCTGCCATTCCATGTTACGATCTTAAGGTCCCCCATAGCTCATGAGTGTCCTCTTCCCTTCCGTGTAGCGAATCCCCCTTGCCCACGTCATACAGAAACAGCACTCCACCTTTACTTGTAGCTTCTTGTACAAGCTCAAGCTACCCATAACTATGTACACAACAACTTCCCCACTTTCCTCCCCACCCTCCACCCATCCCTTCCCCCACACCACACACCCCAAATGCTGCCCAGCTCCGTTCTCGGAACTCAGGCACCCCCACATCTAGCCCTGCAAGCACCAAACAATGCCCAGAGCTCAGTAGGGTGAAGTCGCCCTAATGGCCACTTAACTAAGATTACTGTGGGGTAAAGAGATCCGCTCTGCAAGGCTCCCATTAATTCAATAATAATTACAGTGCTCATAACATCTAGTGCAACAGTCTGACCTTCTCTACTGAAGGCTGCGCAATTGACTATATTCAAGTCCCATGGGTCCGTGCCGCGCCATCTTGTTTCACCCTCCTCGTGCATTACTTATCTCTTCCATGCTCTCTCTCCGTCCGAACTTCAGACTCCTGGGGACATTCCTGCGCATCGAGCCATCCCATGGCATCCTCCGGGGTGTCAAAAAACAAAGTTTTGTGTTTATATATAACTTTCAATTTTGCCGGATACAGCAACATGTATTTGTGGCCCGCCTCTCTCAGTCTCCGCTTTACCGTCCCAAAGTTCATGCGGCTACGCTGCACAGACAGGGTATAGTCCGGTAGGCTGTGATGTTTGCCGCTCCTCGTATAATCGTTCCTCCCTTGCGGAAGTGTTCCAATATCCTCTCCCGGTCCCGGTAATTAAGAATTTTGGCTATCACCGGCCTAGGCGGGTTTCCTGGCGGTGGCCTCCTTGTTAGAGCTCTATGTGCACGTTCCACCGCAAATCCTTGAGATAGGTCTCCTCCGGGTATCTCTTGCAGTAGCATGGACTCGATGAACTCTGTGGGATCGTGGCCCTCCAATCCCTCCGGCAGGCCCACGATGCGGATGTTGTTTCGTCGGGCGCGTCCTTCCGCCTCCTCCGCTCTGCTCTCCAAGTTGCCCACACTCTGTATCAGGGCATGCAATTCGGCCTTATGGGAGGCACAATCCGCGGTATTCGGGCTCACTTCCTTCTCAAGGGTCTCCTTGCGCTCCGTCAAGGCCCTGACGTCCTGCCGGAGTAGATTAACTTCCTCCTGCAGCTCTCCGACCTTAAGGTCCAGTGCCGTTTTCAGCTCAGTGATGGCTAGTTCGAGTTTGGCTTCCCAGGCCGCCTTTAAGTCTGCAATCGCAGCTAGGACTTCTTGGTTAGTGCCCGTTGCCGTCATGCTGCTTGCAGGCGACTTATCCTTGCTCTTGGTATTTTCTTGACCAGGGGACGTTTTAGCGAAGTCGTCCAGGGTGGGCTGCTTCGCCTTCGGCCTCACCGTTCTATTAGACATGACCCAGAGGACCTGTATTCTGCACAAGTGACAAATGCGCACCCAGTACGCCTCTTTCGCTCAATCACCGTGCGGCCTGTTCATTCTTTTGTTCCGGACATTGGTCGGCCATTTTGTGTCATCTTTTGTCTCCGGCGCTCCTTATCTTTTCCGCACAGAACTCTGCCGCCGTTCTTCCTACACCTTCCAAAAGTTCGCCAAGCATGGTCCAATCATTCACACACCGACATGTGTATTTTCAGCAGTCGTCGGCCCGTCGTTGCACACTTTTATGCCCGGATCATTTCAGGATCTCAGGAGCTCCTCCAGATCACGTCCTCCTACATGGCCCTTGTAGCCACGCCCCCCTAGATATATAATTGAGGATGAATTAGTAATGCATGTGTACATGCATATTACGTGTGTCAGGGGGTGTTTTGGATTCACTTGCAGCTGTGGCCATTTGGCAGTTCAGAAATGCTTATGGTATGTGCCATCTCTTTGTTGCCATCTGTCATTTCTGCCTGTGACATGTGCCTGACAGAGGTGGTGTGTGATGGAGGTGATTTACTACATTCAGTAAATGTGTAGGCTTTGTTATTTACACACATCCATTTTTGCTTTTGGGATGTGTTTGCATATCAATGCCACAGGATGCATGCCGGAATTTCATTTGTGTGTGACATGTCTGCTTCATGTGTTGCCTGTCGATGTTATGTCTATGTGAGTGTGTGTTATGTGCTTCTGACATGTGTACTCAATCTGGCACAAGTGGGGGTCATGGGGTGGTAGGCCACGAGAACCCACTTGTGCTCCAGACCATCGTGTCCAGGGCTGGCAATCAGTCTACCTCGGATGATCACTCTGACAACGATGTTGAGTTGGATGCGCATCATGTCCATTCGGCAACGGTGAGTGATTTTGATGTGGATGATCGTCTGTCTGCAACACCTGCACTGAGGGGCCAGACGGTGTTGGAACCTCTGCCTGTGGTGGATCAGGATGCACGGTCACACTCCACACCAGTTGCTGATGTGCCTGGGGCACCACGTCAACAGAGGGATGTAGTCCTGCAGCCACGGGTGCTGCAGTCCAGCAAGGACCACAGCTCCTTGGCCCCGCGGGGGTTGAGTCCGGCGATGCAGTGGCCGTGCGCCACCGGGGTATCCTGAGTGGGTGCAATCCATGTATGCCAATTGAGAACAACAGGGGGCAACTATTGATAAGATTGCTCAGAGCATGGAACGTGTGGCCCAATCCATGCTCCCCCCTGCTAGGCAGGTGGATCTCCAGCAGCAGGCAGCACAGTCCACGGCCCGCTCACTCAGGCTGGGCATGGCAGCCTCAGACAGGGCACGCTGGGCTGAAATGGTGTCTCTGCGTGACACACTTGCTGCTCATGCAGAGGCACACAAGAAGGCCCAGAGGGATGACCATCAATCCCTCAGATATACTCTGGGTGTGCTTAACATGTCCCAGAGGAAGCGGTCAGAGGAGAGGTTGGAGCAGCTTGAGAATACCATCTCGGCTGAGATACGTGCACGCCGGGAGGTGCTCCAGATTTCATGGTAGGCCATGCAGGCACAACTCCGTGTTACAAGTGCTACCTTGCAAGAGGAAGCACACATATCATGTGAAGTGCTGCATAGGATCAAGTCCATCTGCCCAGGAAACAGGCATCCAAGCACCCACTGGGATTCCCACCATCCCAGTTAGGAGCTATATGGGTGCGGTCCTGGCGCCGTAGGCTCATATTGTCAAACTTACCTCATGCAGACCATGCTGCAAGGAACTTACGCATAGGCCATCGTGAGGCCTAGAAGGGATTACTTTTCTTTAGGGACTATTTTTTGCTTGGGTGGGGTTTTGGGACTTCTTACCTGGGACTACTTTGAATGCTATTTAAACCACGCCCGATGAACAGCACACGCTTCACGTTATTCTGCCTTCTGCAGCGTAACGCTCACCGTGCCTGCAATCCGAGCATCCTGTCTTCAGCCACGCCCGCCTCGACTCCGGACCAGATCCTAGAAAGAAGGGAAAGAAGAAGGAAAAGTTAGAACAAGGACATTACCTGTTGATCATCAGCAGTTCTCAGAGCTGCTGCACCATCGAATAGAGAAAGAGACTTTAAATTCAAACGCGTCGCTTCGCCAGCTGCAGCGCCGCGACATACTCACCCGTCTTCACAGCATCTCCGCGACCCGGCGCAGCCTCCATTGCCTCATTGCCGAAATCCTGGCATCTGAACAGACAAGACAAATAACAAGATGAGCCAATAGCCAACAAGGACAATCTTCTTTCACCGCGAGATACTTACTTGAGTTCATCGCCCGAGGCATTCTTCTTCTGCACACCATTTCTTCTTACGCCGCACCTGTAGGGAGACAGAAGGAAGTCAGTTAAATACATTTGGGCCATTATTTTTCGCTGGACAGTTTGGGAAATACAGACTCATACCTAAGCGCTTCTGCTTCCAATGAGGTGATCATCCCTCGGCTCAAGCTGCAAGAAAAAAGGGAGAAAAGAGGGACAAGAGTGAATAACAGACACTTTGAACTCTAAAGAACTATACTTACCTCAGAGTCATCAGTTGTCTGGAACTCGCCCGACTCCTTCAGACCAGTGAAGTAACTGGTTTTCTAACCACCCCTGACCCCCCACGCAGCATGGAGAGCTCATCTTTTCAAACAATAAGGTGAGACCAGTGAAAGGGAATACAGGAGGTGTTCAGTGGGGAACAATTGAGTGCGTGCATCCTCTCGCCCACGGGTGGCTAATTCCCTTTTTCCTACCTTTAGGAGCTTATTCTTATGGGTTAAGCAGACGAAACTAGGAGGGCCAGTCCAGTCAGCCATCACCGCACTACGAGTCACGCTGGTGGAGTCCGTGGCAGTCCAGTTCCGTTTGACGCCCCTGTGGGGTCCAGGTGAGCGTAACAGAACGCAAAGCCTCTCTACAAACATCCACCCGGGCGTCATGGAGACCTCTAAGACTGACCAATTAGCCCAACTACTAAACGAACTTAGGGCAGAAGTGCATTCCGCCCGTCAAGAGACTAATGCTCTTAGGAGAGAACTGATTGTGTCCAAGGAACGTACGGATGACCTTGCCAGGCAATTACTTCAAGCCCAAGCTGGGCACACGCCTTTACCTGGACTCGGGGGAGCTGCTGCTCCAGTTCCATCAAGCAACCCAGTACAGATAAACCTACCAGGAACAGTTCCTTTAGCACCACCAGAACGCTTTTCAGGGGACCCAAAAAGGTTTGCTGTGTTTATGAACCAATGCCGCCTGCATTTTTTGTGTCGACCAGGCACCTTTCCGAATGACCAAGCGAAGGTGGCCTTTGTATTATCATATCTCAGCGGCAGTGCTGCCGATTGGTCTATCCCATTAGTCAATCAGGATGACCCCATTCTCCGGGATTTCCAAGGTTTTCAACTAAGCATGGAAAAACTATTTGCCCGACATTCCCAAGGCCAGGCCTTGGATAACAAACTTTTGTCTTTACGGCAGGGTAACCAGGATTTGTTAACTTACATCGCAACTTTCAACAGATTGATACTAGAAACCGGGTGGCCAGAGGTCAAACGAATTACATTATTTCATTGTGGTCTACGAGGTGAACTAAAAGACGTTCTGGCACAAGTCGTGAACCCACCCCAAGATTGTGCAGAATACATAGATCTGGTGGTCCAGTTGGATCACAGACTTCAGAATCATAAGGCGGATTGAGCCAGGTTCGAGAATCGTGTATTGGTAAGACCTAAAGACATTGTTATCCCCAAAGGAACTGATGTATCTGAACCTATGCAAGTTGGAAGGGTTAAAGGACCTTTAACTCAAAAAGAAAGGGAAAGGAGGCGGCAGTTACAATTGTGTTTGTATTGTGGAACCTCAGGACACTTTTTACGGGATTGCCCAGTGAAACCACCCAAAAAGATGGTCGGAGCTGCTGACAAAAGCAATATAGAGTCTGAGTCGGGAAATGACCACGCCCGACAAGCGTAGAGGTCTGCTTGCCGAGCATGAAGAAGGACACTCAGGCCTCGCATCGAATTATACCAATGGTCCTTATTGATTTCAGGCAACCATCTCGTATGCACGGAGTGAAAGCATACATTGATAGCGGAGCTATAGGAAATTACATGGACCACGAATTGGCTACAAGGATGAACCTACCACTTTGCAAAAAGACCACAACTGATGTCATTACCACTGTCGATGGGACTGAAATTGCCTCCGGACAGTGACTCATTCAACTCGGAGATGACACTGTTGGGTCAAGATGGGCATCGAGAGAGCATTGTGTTTGACTTAATCAAGGCCCCCAGTTCCAAATAATTCTGGGAATACCATGGTTGGAAAAACATACCCTTGTATTGAATGGCGAGAAAAGAGAGTGACCTTCCCGGATTGTGCACTTGTTATCCAGTAGAAACCTTGGACAAAGGCCTGGACACGGTCGCGAACCTGATGACTCAGTTATCTCAGGAATATCTAGAATTTCAGGATGTTTTTCAAAAAGACCAAGTAAACACGTTACCACCTCACAGATCATATGATTGTCGGATAAATCTCTTACCCGGTGCCCAAGTTCCATGCAGTAGGATCTAGGCCCTCACAGAACTTGAAAACCTCCACCTACGGCAATATCTGGAGCAATACCTTGCTAATGGGTTCATTCGTCCATCCAAGTCTCCAGCAGCATCAGCGTTATTCTTCGTGCCAAAAAAGGAAGGTGACCTTAGGACTTGCATAGATTATTGCGCGTTAAACAAAATTACGGTAAAAAAACTATACCTGCTGCCCCTCATCCCAGAATTACTGGACCAAGTAAAGGAAGCCCGTATCTACACGAAGTTAGACCTTAGAGGGGCATATCATCTGGTACGAGTTAAGAAAGGCGATGAATGGAAGACTGCCTTTCGCACCAAGTACGGATTGTTCGAATACCAGGTGATGCCTTTCAGGCTGTGCAATGCACCGGCAGCCTTCCAGTATTTTATGAACGATGTCCTTCGTGAACTCATTGACGTCTATGTTGTTGTATACATAGATGACATTTTAGTGTACTCCTCCTCAGAATCAGACCATGTGAAACATGTTCGTGCTGTCCTTGAAAAACTATGCGAAATTGGAAAAGTGTGTCTTCCACTCTACTGAAGTAGAATTCCTTGGATTTATCCTGACCCCAAATGGAGTTCAAATGGATTCACGAAAGGTGGACGCTATCCTCAAGTGGCCTTCACCCACCTCAGTTAAAGGAACACAGCATGCTCGGATTTGCTTATTTCTACTGCAGATTTTTTCCAGAATTCTCACATATTGTACACCCTATCACGGCCCTTTTACGAAAGAATAAACACTTCCTATGGACCGAAGAAGCAGAAATGGCCTTACAGAATCTAAAACAAAAATTCACTTCTGCTCCCATTTTAAGACATCCACGTCCTGAACTTCCATACGTGGTAGAAACTGACGCATCCAGCTTAGCCATGGGGGCTGTTCTTTCTCAGAAGGATCTGAGACTGGCCAACTTCATCCAGTGGCATTCTGGTCAAGAAAATTCTCAGCACCTGTTACTGACAAGGAGATACTGGACATCAAGTCAGCGTTTAAGGCTTGGCGGCATTATCCTCTCGGTGCTAGGCATACCATCACTGTAATCACCGATCACAGGAATTTGCAATACTTAAAGACAGCCAAGGCCCAATCATCACGTCAGCTTAGGTGGGCCTTATTCCTTGCAGAATTTGATTTTGTGATTACTTATAGACCAGGTTGTCGAAATGGCAAAGCTGATGCCCTGTCCCGTATTGGATTGGGAGAAGCATGTTCAAGCCCTGACCCAGTACCTATAATTTCAGAGAAAAGAATACTTGGTATATCCACTCTGCAAACTCTAGATGACGTCTATATTAAAATAAAACAACTGTTCGACCCAGCAGCATTATGAGACTGGTTAAACAAGGGCCAAGATTATTCAGTCATCGATGGTCTACCCTACTATCAAGGTCGTCTATTTCTACCAAACAAGGAACTACGGGAATTAGTTATCTCCAATTACCACGACGCTCTGATTGAAGGACACCCTGGAATCGCCAAGGCTGAGGCCAAAATCAAAAGACAATTCTGGTGGCCGACTTTGCGGAAGGACGTAAAATAATTTGTGTTGTCTTGTGGTATTTGTGCCCAAAACAAGTCCCAGAAGAAGAACCCAGCTGTTCTTTTACAACCCTTGGACATTCCACCTACGCCCTGGCACACTTTATCTCTAGACTTTATTACTGACCTTCCCCCATGTAATGGATTTAACACCATTCTAGTTATAGTGGACCTTTTTTCCAAGATGGCTCATTTCATCCCTTTAAAGGGGCTACCTTCAGCTTCAACCTTGGTTAAGGAATTTCTTGAAAATATTGTTCGAATACACAGATTCCCCTCCGTATTGGTTTCTGATCGAGGGAGCCAGTTTATTTCACAGTTTTGGAAAAAATGCTGTCAATTGGCCCAAATCGACATGAGATTATCAACCAGCCACCATCCCCAGACTGATGGTCAGACAGAGAGAACCAATCAAACTTTTGAGCAATACCTAAATTGCATGTTACACCAAACTGAAGGCAATTGGAAGGAAATCTTGTGGATATCCAAATATGCATAGAATAACTCTTTACATTCCGGAACTGAACAAAGCCCTTTCTATACCATATATGGGCGACATCCTCGGACCTCAGAACTCGACTCACCCCACCACTTAGAAATGCCCGCTGTAAACCATCTACACACCGCTATTACACAAGCTTTTAAAAGAGCAACTGAACATTTGAAACAAGCTAAGGAAAGATACAAGAAGACTGCAGATCAACACAGAAGCAAGGCTCCGCTATACCAGATTGGAGACCAAGTTTGGCTGGCTACAAAACACATACCTCTGAAAGGAACTCAGACCTTTAACCTTAGATATTTGGGACCTTACACTATTAAGGCCATTACCAATCCTGTGGCTGTTAAATTGGAGTTACCCTCAACTATGCAAATACACCCTGTCTTTCATGTTTCACTTCTGAAACCAGTACAACCTGGAACAAGACTCACCAAGCCACCTGATCCCATCCTAATAGACGGGAAACCTGAATATGAAGTTAAAAATATTTTGGATTCAAAAATAGTCAAATGAAAGCTCTTTTATCTAGTTGACTGGAAGGGTTATGGGCCACAGGAAAGGTCATGGGAACTGAGTGACTACATCAAGGCACCAAGGTTGATAAGAAAATTCCATCAGAATTTCCCAGATAAACCCGGACCAACGAGAAGAACAACCTTAGGAGGGGCTTTGGGGGGGAGTGCTGTCATGATGCCTGCCCCCGGATATCAGGATCAAGTCCATCTGCCCAGGAAACAGGCATCCAAGCACTGACTGGGATTCCCACCATCCCAGTTAGGAGCTATATGGGTGCGGTCCTGGCGCCGTAGGCGCCAGGCTCATATTGTCAAACTTACCTCATGCAGACCATGCTGCAAGGAACTTAAGCACAGGCCATCGTGAGGCCTGGAAGGGATTACTTTTCTTTAGGGACTATTTTTTGCTTGGGTGTGGTTTTGGGACTTCTTACCTGGGACTACTTTGAAGACTATTTAAACAACGCCCGATGAACAGCACACGCTTCGCGTTATTCTGCCTTCTGCAGCGTAACGCTCACCGTGCCTGCAAGCCGAGCATCCTGTCTTCAGCCACGCCCGCCTCGACTCCGGACCAGATCCTAGAAAGAAGGGAAAGAAGAAGGAAAAGTTAGAACAAGGACATTACCTGTTGATCATCAGCAGTTCTCAGAGCTGCCAGACCATCGAATAGAGAAAGAGACTTTAAATTCAACGCGTTGCTTCGCCAGCTGCAGCGCCGCGCCATACTCACCAGTCTTCACAGCATCTCCGCGACCCGGCGCAGCCTCCATTGCCTCGTCGCCGAAATCCTGGCATCTGAAAAGACAAGACAAATAACAAGGTGAGCCAATAGCCAACAAGGACAATCTTCTTTCACCGCAAGATACTTACTTGAGTTCATCGCCCGAGGCATTCTTCTTCTGCACACCATTTCTTCTTACGCCGCACCTGTAGGGAGACAGAAGGAAGTCAGTTAAATACATTTGGCCATTATTTTTCGCTGGACAGTTTGGGAAATATTGACTCATACCTAAGCGCTTCTGCTTCCAATGAGGTGATCATCCCTCGGCTCAAGCTACAAGAAAAAAGGGAGAAAAGAGGGGCAAGAGTGAATAACAGACACTTTGAACTCTAAAGAACTATATGCTACATACCTCGGAGTCATCAGTTGTCTGGAAGTCGCCCAACTCCTTCAGACCAGTGAAGTAACTGGTTTTCTACCCGCCCCTTACCCCCCCATGCAGGATGGAGAGCTCATCTTTTCAAACAATAAGGTGAGACCAGTGAAAGGGAATACAGGAGGTGTTCAGTGGGGAACAATTGAGTGCGTATATCATCTCACCCACGGGTGGCTAATTCCCTTTTTCCTACCTCTAGGAGATTATTTTTACGGGTCAAGCAGACGAAACTAGGAGGGCCAGTCCAGTCACTGCACTACGAGTCACGCTGGTGGAGTCCGTGGCAGTCCAGTTCCGTTCGACGCCCCTGTGGGGTCCAGGTGAGCGTAACACATGCTGACCTACATGTCATTGCTGCACAGGACCAGGATTACCAGTCCCGCAGACTTGCTGCCATCAAGGGGCAAGCTGCAAATAGGTGTGGTCAGGTTACTGTGCCACGTCCACCTTCTGATTTCCATCCAGACGGTGAGCAGGACGATGACTTATCTCCCACACAGGTCGGGCCGTGCAGGCATTGATCCCATGGAGTTTTTTTTATCTCAACATCATCGCATGTGGGTGTTGAGGTGCACCCTGTACCTCCCTCCTCCTGGGTGCCTCCCCCCTGGGTTGTATGTGGCCATTTTTTATTTTATTTGTTTAATTAGTTAAATTAGTTTAATATTGTTTGTCTATTGTGCATTCATGTGACAGTGTGGTGCTTTGTGGCTTTTGTTATTGTTATTTTGCATATATATAGCGCCTTATATACCATTGGTATGGTCTGAAGGCGCTGGTAGGTTGAACGCCCTTGGGAACCTAAGTTCAGATCAGTAGAGAGGGTAGAGGAGTCAAAAGGTGCGTGTGAGCACCGGGCATGTGTGCATCTTGTGCGGTATCCGTGTAATTGCTGCATTCTAGTGGTAGGTGTGATGGTTGAGAGGTCAGGAGTATGTGTTTGTTCTGGCAGGGTTTATCCAGACCAGATATGGCTGCGTTAGGCCTGAGGTGAACGCCTGCCTGGGGGTGTGTAACCAGCAGTGATTACTTAGAATGATGTGGAGCGAGCGGCGAATGTTGGTATGGGAACAGATATACCGAATGGTGTCATAGTATCTCTGTGTTCTAGTTGAGTGGTGATGTAAGGAGAGAGTGGTGAGATATGATGGGTTATATGCCCTTTCAGACATTCACTGTATTCCAAACCATACTATATACGTCGTACAAAATCTATGTGCTTCGGTCCATTGCATGCACTCCAGGCAGACCATGCTGCTCCATTCTGGTCCGCTCCACGCATTCCAGTTTGTCATGTGCGTTCGATACTGCTGCGCCCGCTCCAGTTCGCCGTGCGCATTCCAGTCATGATGGGTTATATGCTCTTTCAAGCATTTTCTGCATTCCGGACCATACTATATACGTCACACAATTCAATGTGCTCAGTCCGTTCCATGCCCTCCTATCCACTCTTGACTGCCCCCCGCGTGCATTCTTGTCTGTGCCAAGTATGCATTCTTGTCTGCCTTACGCATGTACTCCTGTCTGTCTCATGCATGCACACCTGTTTGCCTCACGTATGCATTCCTGTCTGCTCCATGCATGTGATCCTGGATGGCCCATGCTCTACGCATTCGGCAGCTCTATGTATTCATCCATTCTACGCACTCATCAGTATTGGCTGCATTCTGCGCTTTTTCGTTCTACGTACTCGGCCGCTCTACGCAACACGTCCGTTCACTCTGGGCGCTCGTTCGCTCCAGGCACTCGTTCGCTCTGGCATTCATCCACTTTATGCCCTGACATGTACTAAGCATTCGCCTGTTTTACTCACTTATCCCCTCTATGCACTCACCCCCTCTACGCACTCACCCCCTCTACGCACTCACCCCCTCTACGCACTCACGCTCTATATGCACTCACCCCCTCTATACGCACTCACCCCTTCTACTCACTCACACCTCTATACGCACTCACCCCCTCTACGCACTCACCCCCTCTACGCACCCCTCCCTTCAACACACCCACCCCCTCCCCTCTGCGCACTCATCCCCTCTACGCACTCATCCCCTCTACGCCTTCCTCCCCTCTATGCACCCCTCCCCTCTACACACCCCTCCCTCTACGCACCCCTCTCCTCTACGCACTCGCCCCCTCTACGCACTCGCCCCCTCCACGCACTCGCCCACTCTACGCATTCCCCCTCTACGCACTCGCCCCATCTACGCGCTCGCCCCCTCTATGTGCTCGCTCCCTCTATGCACTCGCCCCCTCTATGTGCTCGCCCCCTCTACGCGCTCGCCCCTCTATGCACTCACCCCCTCTACACACTCACCCCCTCCTACGTGCTCATCCCTCCTACGCGCTCATCCCTTCTACGTATTTATCCGCTCAACGCACACACACCCTCTACGCACACACCTCCTCTATGCATACACCCCCTCTACGCACACACCCTCTCTATGCACACACCCCCTCTATGCACTCACCCTCTCTATGCACTCACCCCCTCTACGCACTCACCCCTGCTATGCACTCACCCCCATACGCACTCATCCCTTCTACGCACTCATCCCTTCTACGCACTCATCCCTTCTACACACTCATCACTTCTACGCACTCATCCCTTCTACGCACTCAACTCCACTACGCACTCATCTCCCATGCGCACTCTTCCCTTCTACGCATTCATCCTCATAACGCACTCATCCCCTCCCAGCACTCATCCGCTCCCCGCACTCATCCGCTCCCCGCACTCATCTGCTCCCCGCACTCATCTGCCCCCTCACTCATCTGACCTCCGCACTCATTTGACCTCCGCACTCATCTGCTTTAAGCACTCATGCTTTTCACGCATTCAACAGCGACATCCTGTTCAATATATTCATCTCTACACTCATCTGTTCTATACTTTCATCCGTTCTGTACACTCATTCTCTCTGTACACTTATCCATTCATCCGCTCTATTCATTCATCTACTCTATCCACTCAACCATTCTATCCGCTCCCTCTGTTCTATCTACTCATCCGTTCAATCCACTCATCCATTCTATCCACTCATCCGTTCTATCCACTCATCCGTTCTATCCACTCATCTGTTCTATCTACTCATCCGTTCTATCTACTCATCCTTTCAGTCCACTCATCCGTTTTATCTACTATTCCATTCTATCCACTCATCCGGTCTATACATTCATCCGGTCAATCTACTCATCCGGTCAATCTACTCATCCGGTCTATATACTCATCCGGTCAATCTACTCATCCGGTCAATCTACTGATCTGGTCAATCTACTCATCCGGTCTATACACTCATCCAGTCAATCTACTCATCCGGTCAATCTACTCATCTGGTCAATCTACTCATCCGGTCTATACACTCATCCGGTCTATGCACTCATCCGCTCTATACACTCATCCGCTCTGTACACTCATCCGCTCTATACACTCATCCGCGCCATACACTCATCCACTCCATACACTCATCCGCTCCATACACTCATCCGCTCTATACACTCATCCACTCCATACACTCCTCCGCTCTATAAACTCCTCCACTCCATACAATCATCCGATCTGTACATTCGCTAGGTCTACACACTCTCCGCACTTCCATATTCATGCATTATCCATACTGATGTGCTCTACATACTCATCTGGTCCACATACTCGTCTGTTCTACACACTTATCCCGTTTACGCTCATCCGTTCCGGACATTCATCTGTTTTACGACTCCTGCGTTCTACCCGCTTTTCTGTATTACGCACTCATCCGTGGTACATGCTTGTCCGTTCTATACATCCAGCCGCTCTACACACATCCACTCAACATGTTCATCCATTCCATACACTCATCTGATCTACATTTTCATGTGATTCCCACATTCATTCGGACTATCTACCCATTTCGGCAGTTTAAATCCCTTTACTGTTTCCATATGATTTACTCTTATTAATTCTTTCACTGCTTCGATCTACTTTATTCGTTTAATTCTGTTTGTCTTTCTAGTTTATATTAGGGGTTGTTAGCTGTCAGTTTCTCGCATCAGGTGGTTTGATGGATTGGTGTCCTTGAGTTGCTGTTGGTCTGTTTGGGTTGGTTTGGTACAGGTTGGTTTTAGGGGACGAGCCAGGCTTTCAGCAGTTTGCGGAAAGACATTAAATCCTCAGTTAGGCGGATGTGGGGTGGGAGTGAGTTCCATAGCGCGGGGGCCAAGGCTGAGAATGATGATCCGCCTAATCTGCTTGAGTTTGTCTTCGGTATGATTAGGAGGCCGGCTGAGCTTGATCTTAAGGTGCGTGGGGGCTGGTAGGGTTTTAGCTTGTCTTGAAGATAATGAGGTCCGGTTTTTTGCAGTGCTCGATGGGAGATGCACAAGGTTTTGAAAGTTACCCTTCGGGCTACTGGAAGCCAGTGCAGCGTCTTAAGGGCTGGGGAGATGTGGTCTCTTGGGCCAAGTGCAAGAAGTAATTTGGCTGCCGCGTTTTGTGCCCTTTGGAGTTTATTCAGTTGGTACGCGTGGACTCTGAGGTATAGGGGATTTGCGTAGTCCAGTCTTGATATAACGATTGATTGGACTGCGGAGAGTCTGTTGGGAAAGGAGAGATATGGAAGATGCGCCTAAGGGTTTTAAGGTGGTAGTGGCAGGACTTTGAGACGTTGTTGACTTGGCGGGAGAGTGTTAGATCTGAGTCAAGGGTGCATCCAAGATTTTTCACTGAGTTGGAGGGAGTCGGTGAGTTGCCCATGGTGGATGGCCAGGGTAGTGGTTGTGGAAGAAGTTCCAGGTTGCCACATACCATGATTTCCATTTTTGAGGGGTTTAACAGGAGGTGGCTTTGGGTCATCCAGAGTTCTATGTCAAGGAGGCAGGAGGCCAGATCAGGTCGGCAGTTGGGATTTGAGTTCAGGAGCTTTAGAATTAGTTGAGTGTCGTCGGCATAGTTGTAGCACAGGATGTTGTGCGAAACAATTATTGGTGGGAGGGTGATCAAGTAGAGATTGAACAGGCGGGCGGATAGGCATGCTCCTTGTGGGACTCCCGTGTCGACTGGTCGGGCTTGGGAGGTATAGTTGGAGAGTATCGTTATTTGGTACCGATCCTTGAGGAATGAAGCTATCCATTTAAGAGTGGTTCCATGAATTCCTAGGGAGTGGAGGCGGTCTAGGAGGATTGAGTGATTGATTGTGTCGAAGGCGGCGGATAGGTCAAGAAGGATTAGTGCCGCGCATCCCGCGGAGTCTGCCGTCATTTTAAGGTCATCCCAAATTGAGATTAGGGTTGTTTCAGTTCCGTGACGGGCTCTGAAACTTGATTGAGCGGGGTCTAGGAGATTGTTGGCTTTGACAAAGGCATTTAACTGGGAGTAGGCAGTTCAGTCAATGAGTTTGGCAAGGAATCTGGTGTTTGAGATGGGGCGGTAGTTTTTGGGCTTGAGCGGGTCGAGCAAAGGTTTTTTAATTAGCAGTTTGACATGAACCGTTTTGAATGCGTCGGGAAAGATACCGGTGGAAAGGGAGGCATTTATGATGGATCTTGCGTGTTCACCTGCACAGGTGGAAGCGAAGATTTCTTTGAGGGTTGTGGCTGGGCAAGGGTCTAGAGGCGAGCCAGATGGTTTGCGGGCAGATAGAAGTTTGAGAAATTGCTCTGGTGATATTGGACTAAAGGATTCAAACATTGGTTGCGTAGTGGTCGCAGCTGGTGGGGCGGCCAGTATGAGGGGGGATTTCTTGGAGGATGTAAGAGAGCTAGTTTGGTGGCTAGAGTATTTGTTCTTTTGAGAGCCGAGGTGAAAAAGTGGAGGGAGAGTGAGTCGCACAGTGGTTGTGAGGGAGTCGGGACGGTCGTGTTGCAAGCCGGATGGGTGAATTCAGAGATGATTTTGCGGAGTTCTTTGCTTGGGTTTTTGCAGTTTAGGATTCGGGAGATGTAGTGGGCTTTTTTTGCTTTTCCGGATTTCAGCCTTGTACTGATTAAGGTGTCGGGCCAAGGTGGCCCTATTGTCTTGGGTTTTGTCTTTCTGCCATTTGCGTTCTAGGTATTTAAATAGTTGTTTAGTGATCTTCAACTCGGGAGTGAACCATCCGGGGAAGAGACCACGGCAGGTTGATTGTTTGCAAGGGGGTGTAAGCCGCATCAGAGATGTGTTGAGCCATGAGTCAAAGGTGTCAGGGGTTAGTTGTTTGTTGAGTGGCATTTAGGTGGTGGAGACTGGAGAAGTGCGTCGGCTAGGTCTGGGATGATTATTAGTTTTTTCCAGCATTTGCGTAGATTCGGAGGTTCAGATTCGAGTGCGGGAAGGGGGTCGGGTGAGTGGATCGTGAACGAGAGAATGAAGTGATCGGACCAGAGGATAGGGGTTGGGGGCTTTAAATGAATCTGGGTGTTGGAGCTAAAGATGGCATCAAGAGTGTGTCCTTTATAGTGAGTCGGGCCGTTTATGAGGGGTTGGAGGTTAATTGCGTCCAACCCGTCAACCAGAGAGTGTGTCATAGGGTTGGTGGGATGTCGAGCCATATGTTGAAGTCTCCAAGAAGGGTGAGGTTGGGATGGTTTAGTTGAAGAGTGGCAATAGAGTCGCAGAGGTTGTTTGCGAATTGTCTATCGTAGCCAGGGGGTCTGTAGATTATTAGGAAGCTGTGTGAGATCGACGGGGAGAGAGATATTGTAACTAGGAGGGATTCGCAGGATGGAATGGAAGGTTGGCTGTCGATGATTGAGGCGTGGAAGAGAGATTTGAAGACGAATGCTACTCCCCCTCCTCTAGAAGGACGGTTCAGTGGGCTGAGGAAGTAGTCGGGGGGAATGCTTTACTGGCGATTGGGGCGAAGTGGTCCGAGAACCAGGTTTCGGTGATGAAAACCAGATCTGGTTTGTCAGAGGCGAGGAGGTCAAAGATGCAGTATCTGTTTTTTGCTACGGAACAGGCATTAAACAGGATGCAGTTCACATCGGTAGGCGAGGTTGGTCTCGGAGCAGGATTGGAATTGGGTGGTGGCGTAGAGAGAGGAAACTGGGAAGGGAGAGGGGTAGGGTTGGAGATGATCGATGGGAATAGTGAGCGGGAAGAAGAATTGGCGGGTTTTGGACGGGAATGGGTGGTTGTGTGGGTTGGGATGCTCGGTTTTGGCTCAGGGGATTTGAAGGTAGGGTGGGGGTGGTTAGGAGTTTCATTTGAAGTTGATGCAAAGTCGAGGGAGATGGGTTTCAGGCAGGGTGAAGCTACGAGGGAAGGAGGTGATTGGGGTAATGAGGTGTGGGTCGAGACAAGGGTGGCGAGGAGTGCTGAGAGCTTGAGGGGGACCAGGTACGGTTCCTCTTTAGTTTCTTTATTGCAATTGGAGTGTGGGAGAGGGTGCGGGGGTCAGAGGGGGAGAGGGATGCGGCTTCAGTTCTTGCAAAGGCTAAGCGTGCAGTTTTTAGGGAGGGGAAATGGTGTGTTCGGGGAGGGGGGTGGTGGGGGTTTGTGGGCAAGGCGGAGGGGGACTGCTTGCAGGGCGGGGTGTGCTTGCTATGACAGTGAGGGGAGCGGGCATGGTTAACCTGGGCTGGTCGGTTGTGGTGTTCGGGGGATGAGTGTTTTTAGGGCGGTTGGCTCGCCATCGTGCCCCTCTGGCTTGGTGTTTGGAGAGGCGAATGGTAGGGAGTGCAAAGGAGGGTGGGATGATTTGGGACGTGGGGAACGGGAGGGAAAGCAGATCAGGGAGTGGGGGCAGATCACGGTGGTCATTTCTGACAAACTCTGGAGGAGTGGGTGGACTCATGCTTAGTACGAGCTGTTAGGTGTAGTCTCAAGTGTAATTTACAGTTGATTGGACTTTATAAGTTCTGCTGTGTCAGTGGTGTGAGTAGTCTTGATTTCAAGGTTCCAAGAACTCGGTTGATATTATTCACTTATTCTAGGTTTCAATGTGCTATTTGTACTAGCTTGCAGATAGTAGGTCATTTTGAGGTCAAACTAGATTCTAGGGTATAGTAACTGGGCGGCCTATTTAGTTGTAGCTACAGTTACGCTGTTGGGTAGGCTTTCTTCCAGTAAACTGGAATACAGGAAAGATAATTATTATTTTAGGTCGAGTTCGGGAGGGCTTTCTTATTGTAGTTCTAAATTCAGTGGTGGCACGCTATTGGCACACTTCCAAGTTCAGTTTGCACAGAGGCTCCTAACTGCTCCTAATATTAGGCTATTAGGAGCAGTTCCAGCTTCAACTGTATACAGAGATGATATTAGGTACTATTAAGTAGATAGTAAGTTCTAATACTTTTATACATGGAGGGTATTAGGCATGATTCTAAAGTCACTTTGCACATAAGGGTTATTAGGGAGATTAGTCGGTTCAACCAGGCACGGTATTAGACTATTCGGATACTGGGCGCACTTCTAAATTCGACTTTCGCAGGGAGGCTGTTGGGCACAATTCTAAGTTCACAGAGAGGCTTTTGGGCACACTTCTAAATTCACAGAGAGGCTATTGGGCACACTTCTAAATTCACAGAGTGGCTATTGGGCACACTTCTAGAATCAGTAAGGCTGTTGGGGACACTTCTAGAATCACAGAGAGGCTATTGGGCACACTTCTAAATTCAGTTTCTAAATGCACTTCTAAGTTTAACTTTTGCAGAGAGGCTATTGGGCGCAATTCTAAATTCAGTTTCTACATGCACATTTCTGGAATCACAGAAAGACTATTGGGCATACTTCTAAATTCAGCTTCTAATTGCACTTCTAAATTCTAAATTCAGTTTCTAAATGCACACTTCTGGAATTACAGAAAGACTATTGGGCACACTTTTAAATTCAGCTTCTAAATGCACTTCTAAGTTTAACTTTTGCAGAGAGGCTATTGGGCGCAATTCTAAATTCAACTTTTAAATTCAATTTTCACTGGTATTCTATAAGGCGTACATCTAAAATTCAGCTTTCACAATTCAGTTTTCACATGGAGGCTGTTGGGCACACTTCTAAATTCAGTTTCCACATAGAAGTTATTGGGCCTACTTCTGAATTCACAGGGTGGCTGTTGGGCACACTTCTAAATTCGCAGAGAGGCTATTGGATACACTTGTAGATTCAACTTTTCTCAAATAGGTTATTGGGCACACTTCTAAATTCACAGAGGGGCAATTGGGCACACTTCTAGATTCACAGAGAGGCTATTGGGGACACTTCTAGATTCACAGAGAGGCTATTGGGGACACTCCTAAAGTCAACTTTTCACAAAGACGTTATTGGGCACACTTCTAAGTTTAACTTTTCACAGAGAGGCTATTGGGCACACTTCTAAATGCAACTTCTAAATTCAGCTTTTCACAGAGAGGCTATTGGGTACACTTCTAATTCACAGAGAGGCTATTGGGCTCCCTTCTAAATGCAACTTCTATATTCAACTTTTCACAGAGAGGCTATTGGGCATACTTCTAAATTCAATTTTTCACAGAGAGGCTATTGGGCACACTTCTAAACGCAACTTCTAAATGCAACTTTTCACAGAGAGGCTATTGGGCACACTTCTAAATTCATAGAGAGGCTATTGGGCACACTTCTAAATGCAACTTCTAACTTTTCACAAAGAGGCTATTGGACACACTTCTAAAGTCAACTTTTCACAAAGAGGCTATTGAGCACACTTCTAAACGCAACTTCTAAATTCAACTTTTCACAAAGAGGCCATTGAGCACACTTCTAAGTTTAACTTTTTGCAGAGAGGCTATTGGGCACACTTCTAAATTCAACTTCTAGATGCACTTCTAGATTCAGTGGATTCAGTGGATGCTCTTTTGAAAGCATCCACTGTCTGTTCCAGCTGGGCCCATTCAAGCTTGTCTTGTATATGTGTTTGTGGCTTGGGGTCCTGACACATATGCCACTCCTGCTTTTCTCTTTCCATGGACTTGCAAGGATAGTTCGGTGTGACAACAATTTACACAAGGGCATTGGACCTTCGTCATATATGTGGCCTGTCTGCTGCTGTACTACTTCTGTTTACACCCCTGGTGGGGATTATGGATGTTTTCTCCACAGCATGTCTGCAATCAATTTTGGTGAGTGCATTTTTGAACTGTACATTTATTGATGTTGATTGTGATGTATTTTAATTTCTTGCCTGTATATGTGCTTGATGCACTTCATGCTGTAGATGGTAGCCTGCACCCTTTAGCTGTGAAAGTCAAACTGATGGTGGGAGGGGGCCGGGTGGTGACAAAATGTCAAGTTGTTACGTGTTGGGTTCAGCCCACGGGGATTGTGGCAAAGGAGGATGCATTAGGTATGTGACCCAAGAGGCACAACTCACGGTCCAGTCCTCACCTGAGATGTCCGCATATACTACTACTCCGCTCTGCTCCGTTTGGATGGCACGTTGTATCTCTCCTCCCTCTTGGACTTCGCTGCTGCCTGACGGCACAGTTTTCCTACTGGACTACAGCTCTTTTACTTTTTTTCCCACTCTCGTGCCTTTAGTGCCTGTTTTTCTTCCTGCTACTGTCCTTGTTGCAGATCTGTCTGCCCGTCTCTCGGGCAGTTATTTCCACGTACTCTTACACTGCCTCGGTTTACCTCAGTACACTTCTGTTCCACACCATCTCTCTGTCGCTCCTCCTATCTTTCATCTATTACATCCATGCCTTTATGGTGACTTTTGATTTTTACCAATGCTATTCAACTGTTGTGGCTCTTAACTTGCTGTCAGCTGTTTCTGGCTATCTCCCATTCACTGTGGCTTTCCAGACTTGTGCTGTCTCTGCCTTTCTTCGTTCAAGCTATCAAGGATTGATTGTGTTTCAGCTCAACCATCCAGTTGTGCCAGCCTCGTTGGTGATTGTCTACTCAAGTTCCAGCTCTACCTGTCAGGGTACAGACCCTGGGGTTGTGTGGGAGGTGGTCAGATGTGGGTCTCAGACATGGCCCAGTAACATGCAGCATGAAGAAACATGCAAGGAAAAGATTCAAGCCTTATTAAAGGCTTTTATGCCCTTTGTGCATGAAAAGAAGCCTCCAGACTACCTTTCCCAGCAGACACCAGGCCAAGAACTACTAAACCCTGCCCACGTTGAAGTCGCACCTCGCCACACGCGGCTAGCAGCACATCTAAGGCCATGTGTGTATCATGTGTGATTCTTATCAGGTGGTCTTCCGTTTACTACGGAGCCACGTGCGGCTACCTTACCGCATGAACAGTGTATAAACTATCACGGGGGCAAGCAAAACAATATGAACGAAGCAGCAGACAAGAGTGCTTGTTTGGGGAGGAGTCACTAAGTTTTAAGGCATGAATGGTGTTATGTGTGTGTGAGGCAACACCCACAGAATAGTAACTCACACTCTCTTTGCAGCATTGAACTGCCCCTGTTACCGGACCTGAGAGTGCGCAGGCAGAAGGCCAGCACTCACCCCAGAGATAAGTCTCTCTTTGGCTCGCCTTTGAGCCAGTTTGTACAATGTGCATGAGGAAGATGGTTTCTCTAATTTAGTATGTGTAATTGTCAATTGTTGTATTTTGTATTTTCCCTACTTTCCCTTGCCCATACACCTCCCCTCTCCTGACCCTCTTTCCGGTTATCCTAAATACCGATACCTATCCAACCAACAAATCCCTAACCCTCTTTCCCCGTCGGGGTCTCGGAGGCTTGTGTGAGTTTTACCTTGCAGGCACCCAGACCGCGTAGGGGGTGGTTGGTTCGTGCCACTCCCGCGCCTGGAGACCGGAACTGTGACACTACCCATCAGTTGTGGCATCCTCATTGATTATTGTGTACTCAAATTGCTACCCATCCTATTGAACCATTGTTCTACTGTGCTATCTTCATAGTTATTCTATCGTTGTGCTTGGACATGTGCTTGGCCATATTCTGCAACTTCAAGTCATCTACTGGAGACCTTTCCAGGGTTTTTTGATGCCTAGCGGCTTTTTCCCTGGTTTGCGGGTTTGTCTCCTTGGAGTTCTCTGCAATTTGATATTTTTACCAGTCAAGGTGGCATCTGAGGGGGCTGGACCCTATTTACATAAAAGGAAGAACAAGGAAACCAAGGGGAAAGGGGATCCTGAAGCCAGGTTCACTAGAAGGAAGAAGCCAACGGACCCCAGACACAGTTCTTCTGAAGGTCATGGTGATGAGTAAATGAGGGAGGGCCTTTTGTTGTCAGACAGAACGGGCTACAGTGATTGGGAACTCTCTCACATTGTCATTGTGGGGTACTATGTACATGATGTGTTCTGCTGGTCAATGGCTGTTCCTGTGTTGGGTTTACTTTTCAGGTGTCAGGGGATTGTTGTGGTTTGACATACTGGGGTGTCCACATGGACAATGCTCACATGTGATGTGTACAGTACACTGAGGATCACTTAATATCACATGAATGTATTGAGTGCATGTCCCTACTGACACACACTTAGACAATGCACCACCACACATACAACCACACTTCCATGCCCACACGTTCACACAGATTGCCTTCTCTGGCATGCTGTGTCCCTGCAGCGCATGATCACTTACCATTTGGGGATTGTGTGCATGCATCACTGGGTTATTTTGGTTGCTTGTCCTTTTTATATGATGCTCAAGGTGTATCTCCAACACAATGGCTGCTCACTATGCTGTGTGCTGAGCGGTGTGTTGCAGGAGACACACACAGCACACGGTTTAGGGATTTGCGCATTTGGATTGGGCAAAGTGCATGCCAACAGGCATTCTGTCTTTTGTTGATGGTACCGCTGGTGGCATGCATTTGTGTATGACTTTGTATGTCTGGGAGGTTGTTGGTCAGTCATTTCATCTGATTCCATGTCAGATGTGATTGTCTCAGGCCTCTTTCCATTTATCACGTGTCACTTAGTATCTTATTGGTCATGTGTTGTGCTTTTGGTTTGCTCTTTTGCTGTTGCTTGCCATGTCATGGTGTGGCCGACGAGGGTGATGGGGGTTGGGAGGGTTTGGGTGACATACCAGTGATTTTCATGGGCTGTTTTGCAGGGGGTGGTGTGATATGCACCTTGCATGTGTTCCTTTTGGTCACACAGGATTTAGTAAGTTTAAGTAGCTAGGGATGCAAACAATTTAGCACTTCTGCGACAACATTCTCAGGGTCTCTTTGTCATCATCGATTGTCACCTGGTATGTGCCAGGCCTGTGTGCACTCCACAGGGGTAGGAGTTTATATGAAAAATGTGTCCACAAGCTGGGTCCGGGCTGCCTCGCCACGTGCCCTTTCCCTTCCCATGAGCACCGCCTGTGCCTGTGGTTGCGGATGTGGGGGCACCACCATGTCCAACGGTACGCACCGCTGTGTTGCAACATTGTGCAGGACACATGCTTCCACAATGATTCTGCACACTACTGGGGGTGCATATAGTAGCTGCCCGCCAGAGTGGTCAAGGGAGCGGAAGCGTGACTTGAGCACTCCGAATGTGCGCTCCACTATGCCCCTGGTTGCAATATGGGCTGCGTTGGATCTTACCTGGGGTGGTGTGGTGGGGTTCCGTATTGGCGTCATCATGTGGTTGAGGGTAGGCACTGTCCCCTGGGGAGGTCATGATGGTTCTGATTAGTTGGGTTTGTGTATTTGTCTGTGTGTGACATGCATGCATGTGCACAGGCATTCGTACTCACCAATGAGCCATGTGTTGCCATGCTTCCCATCTTCCAGGTCCCGGCTCAGGGCAGACATTCTGTATATGAAACTGTCATGGGTAGACCCAGGATAGTTTGCATAGACAGAGGCGATGATTCCATGTCATTGCATACAACCTGTACGTTGCCAGTGCTTGCGGTTGCGGTAGATGTTCTCAGTGGCCCTAGGTGGACGTAGGGCCACATGGGTGCAATCTAGGGCACCAAACAATTTGGGGAAATGTGCCACCCTGCGAACGTCCTGGACCACGTCCTGCCTTTCTGCGGGTGTCCTGGGCATGTATATGTGCCTGCGGACTGAGGGGCGCGCAGTCATGATTGCCAACACCTGGTGTAGGCAGCGTGATTGCGTGGGCTGTGAGACACCACGACTGTGGCAGTTGTCCGCTGAAATGACCCAGTGGCCAAAAAAAAATGCAGGACATTGAGCACCTTTTCCAAGGGGCTCAGTGCTTGGGAGCACAAGGTGGGTGATGTGAGGTCATTCTTGCACTCAGTGACCAGGTCTAGGATGTTATGAGGTTGAAACCTATACCTGCCATAGACCTCGTCATCAGGCATCCCAAAAGGGCTGGTCCTGGGCAAAAAAATGCAGGGCCTGGCTATTCTCCTCCTCTTGCGGTGTCCCACGATCAGTGCTGCGAGAAATGGGACATTAATCGTAGCTGTATATACGTGTTTGTTGTTTGCGTGCACTTTTATACTGCGTGTGGACGCTTCTGCCTGAATTTGTGTGGCGGACGTGTTTACGCCTGTGCGTGTCTTTTGGCGTGCGCGGGTTTCCCCTATTCGATTCCATGAATACATGTTGTTCGCGCGTGTGTTGGCGTTGCATGTATTTCCCAGCAGTACTTCCCCAGTTACGCCCTTATTTTCACGCGTTGTTCCCCATTCCACATGTTCCGCCCCCTTTTTGGGGTGTGCGCTATGTGTTGTACGCTTTTGCTGTGCAGGTCGCGCACAGCATTAGGTATGTCACAGTGACGTGTGCGCCTGTGCACGCCACGCGCGGATTTGGCACACATCCCGGGAAAAACACGCACAGGGCCTTCCAGGAATCGCACGCGTGCACGTGCGCTAGCTTTTTCACGCTTGCGCTAGCTTGCGCCACGAATTTCGGCGCACATTTATTCCATGAATTGGCCTGTAAAACTATTGTTAGGACACAGCTTGTTTCTTGTCCAAAAAGATGGGAGTGAGATTGAGATGTGTCAGTGTGCGAGTTTTATTTGGGGAGGGTTGCACATTTCCACTGAATGGCGTCTGTGCAAATGAAGTGTCGCTGGGGCTCAAGCGCCCACAAGACTGTGTTTGGAAATGCCCCCGGTTTGGCCACAAGCTGGCCGGTCCCACACCCGTTCGTACAATTGCTCACTGGACAAAGAAGAGACATTTATCTGTGTGAATGTGTGTTGTTGCAATCTGATGCCCCTTGTGAATCTTAGTTCACCATATAAGCAAATTATCCCATTGGTATAGGCAAAAATGGAAAAATATGTCTGTGAATTGTACCCCAATGTTTCACCTTGCTAATGAAGGAGACTGGGCTAACAGACGTAACTGGTTCATGATTTTTAATTTCTGGAGGCACACTTTCAAACAGACGTATCTTTTTGAAACATTGAATGGGGCATGCATGGGTGTTATTTTGTATTTATTTGCAAATTTCAGATGAGTGTTGCTTTTTTGTTACAAATGTGTATTTTATAAAGCACCTTTAAAGATGTTCTTTGAACAGCAGTGTGCACTGTATTATTTTTTAGGATTTATCTGGCAGAGTTAGGGAGTGAAGCAAGCTTTGCATGCCTGCCACTTTTCTGACAGATTGTCAATGCCAGAGCTAAACCAACGGATTCCAATGTAATATGCCTGAGTATACCACCAGGTAAAAACACGCAGATTTAATATTTTTATTTTAATTTATTTATTTTATTTATTTATTGCATTTATTACTCGCCCAGACCCGAAGGCATCACGGCGAGGTTACAGACAGCTTGTAGAACATCTTAGACATGGTTACAGGATTGGAATGTACAGTTAGTCAGCCGGCTATGAATACAGAGAATACAGTAAGAGAGCGCAAATTAGAAATACAGTAAAACGTACACAGGAAAAACGTACACTTATGGTTACAATTATCAATATTGGTTAAACAACCAGGTTTTCAGCATGTTTTTCAAGCCAGTGATGGTTTCCTCATTTTTAATACTGAGTGGTAGAGAATTCCAGTGAGTAGGGACGAGGACTCTGAAACTACTGCCCCCTGCCCTGGTGCATTTGAAGCACGGGATTTCCAATAGTGCATGGTTATTGGATCTGAGGGTTCTGCTGGATGTTTTTTTTCTTTATGGTGTTGTTGATGTAGCTAGGGGCTCTATTCATGACACATTTATGTGTGACACAAAGTTTTAAAGCTAATTCTGGCTTTGATGTGCAGCCAGTGGGTCTCTCTCCTGATGTTGGAGATGTGGTCTGATTTTTTTATGCCTAGAGCAGCTCTTAAGGCTTTATTCTGCAGCAGTTGTAGCTTACTGTTAGTCTTGGAAGTTCCTAATAATAAAGCGTTACAGTAATCTATCGTGGATAAGATAAGATCTCTGGCCAGGGTGATGCAATTAGAGGGTGTGAGGAATTTGCGGCTAAGTGTGATGAGTTTGGCAGTGTATGCTGTAGAGGATGAGAGGGTGGTAATGTTTACTCATGGTGCGATTGGTATCTAAATATATACCAAGGGTTTTGACTTGCTTGAGTACTGGGATCAGGGTGCCGTCAATGTTAATAGCTGAGTAGTCTGGGTGGAGGGAGCCTATTGTGGTTTGGGATCCCACAAGGAGAACCTCAGTAGTCTCATCATTGAGGCTAGCATTGCCATCCAATTTTGGATAATGGAGTATACTTTGTTAATGTGTCTTGGGCGTAATCCTTGGTGATGGGGATTAGGATCTGGGTGTCATCTGCACAGTTTGTGTAGATGACACCCATATCATCTAATGCAGAGAATAGGAGTTTGGTGTAGGCATTATAAAGGGTAGGGGAGAGACAAGATCCTTGTGGGTACAGCTATAGGGTCGGCAGTGTCTTTGCCAATGGAGACTCTGGATATGCGTTCGGCTAAGAATGATTTAATCCAGTGTGTGGCGTTATTGGAGAAATTAAAGTCCTTAGCTAAAGTGTCGCAAAGTTTGTCATGGTCTACAAGGTCGAAAGCGGCTGATAAATCCAACAGCAGCAGTATGCTCTTTTTCCCTGAATCTCTGATAGTGTCTAATTGGATTTTTAAGTCGATGAGCACGGTTTCTGTACTATGGTTTGGCCTGAAACCAGATTGTCTGGCACCTAATAGATTGCTCTGTTCGAGGTGTGTTTGTATTTGGTTATATGCTTTTTTATCAATAATTTTTAGAAGGAAAGGGACCGTGGTTATAGGACGGTAATTGTGGGGACGAGTGGGTCCAGAGAAGGTTTTTTCAATATATGGTGTGACACAAACTTGTTTGATATTGGCTGGGACTGAATTGGAGTTGAAGGAGGCGTTAATGAAAATGGTGATAATTAGAGCTGTATTGAATAGAACATTTAATATTCGGCCAAATACCGAATAGTTTGTCAACTATTTGGCCGAAGCCGAATATGAAGCCGAATAGTTGCTTTATTTAATAAATCATGTTCCAAACCTCAAAAAAACACTTATTAAAAAAACAAATAAAACACCATTTTAAATGCATTCTATACATTTATTTCTCTTCATTGTAATTAATGTAGCATCTTTAATTAAAGTATAGAAGCCAGAAATAAAGCAGATTTAACCAAAATGAAGGAACCAAATGTACAGAAGATTGTTGCATATTCAGTGCCAGTTAAAGTAGGAGGCTTCACAAATGCAAAAGGACCGCCTTAGTGAATCAGATGCATTGCATTCTCTACCAGTTGCAAAGTCGATGTGGTCGGGTTTCAAAACTTCTTTGCAGCTCACATAGAAATGTATAAAATGGTTAATGTCGGCTCATGCAGTACACAAGTCAAGAGGAACTCTGAAATGCGTGAACTCCATCTCAGAACTATTCACCCCACCCAAACAAATGATGCTCACTTTTCACTTATCCTAGCCACTCTTTCTCGCCAATACACAAACATATGCAATTTATAATTTCCTGATAAAATATCACAAAATGTTAAACTCAAGACTCAATTCCTAAAAAAAAAAAGAAAAGGGGGGAGTATGCCGTACGCAATGGGAAGTGACATGACAGGAACTGAAAGTATATATGCACATTTCTTTCAGTTTGTATTTTCCAACTGAAAAAAGTGCACATTGCTTATAAACATTTGCCAAAAGAAAAGATGTTCCTGTAATGTTGCAGGCTCAGTATAAAAGATGAGCACCTTTTTTGTCTAAGAATCGGTAACAAAACATGCCCAAAAGAACAGATTACAATACAAGATATTTTTCAGCTCTGTGATGGTCTAATTCTATTCAGTTTTGCAAACTGAAGTCTATATTTGACTGTCTGAGTTCATGTTGCATTGTATTTAAATGGAAATATCAAAGTATTCGGCAAGAGCCGAATAGCAAGAAACTATTCGGCCGGAGCCGAATAGCTTTTTTTTAGCCGGAATTCGGCCGAATACTTACTCGAAGCCGAAGTTCGGTACACCCCTAGTGATAATGGGAGTGAGGGTAGGGGCACATAATTTAACTAAATGGACTGGGAAGTTATCCCCTTTGTAGTTAGATGCTTTGAGTTTGGCTATGGTGTTGCTCACTACTTCTTGGGAAGATGAGGAAAAGTGGAATGCTGGTGAGTTGCACGTTTTTGATCTAGTAGACATACTGGAGACAGTGTTTTTCAGCTAATATTTTTCTTTTGGTGATGATTTTATTTTGTAACAATTCCATTTTTGGCGCCAAGAGTGTCTTGAATGGTGGTGCACCACTCTTTGCTCGAGTGAACTGGGTTAGTGATTGGTGGAGGGTTTTCAACTCTCTAAGGATAGAAAACAATTATTTTGAATTGGAAGTGGCATTGCTGATCCTTGTGTTGAACGCTTCTGTTTTAAGGGCTGTAATAGCTGCTTTATAGATTTTGTTGGCAACGTTAAACACGTCAGCAGTCTCAGGAGTGCAGGCTTTGTTAAGGCAGTGTTCAAGTGAACAATTTGTGCGCCTCAGTGATACTAGTTGCTCATTGAACCAGAAGGAGGATTTTTTGTCGGTGCGTCTAGTTTTGATGACACATGGTGTTACAATATCTATTGTGTTAGTAAGACAATCATGGTAAATATCTGCAAGGATACATGGGTTATCATTGGTGATCACCTTATCTGTGAGTGTGTTCTTTAGGATAGGGTTGAGATTCTCCAAGGTGAGTTTACGGGTATTCCTGGTAACATAGGAGTGAAGGGTGGTATGCTTAGGTAGACAAGGTTCATTGCAGATGATAGAGAAATTAACACTATGGTGGTCTGACCAGAGTAGTGGTTTGATTGATTCAAGGGAGAGTGTCGTATTGAGAGATAGTATCCAATCCAACGTTCTGACTTTAATAAGGGTAGGCCCATTTACGATTTGTGTGAATAGCATGTCTTTGAGGGCATTATGCCATGCTTCTGCTTTGAGATCTTGCCTATCGTTGAAACCAAGATTCAAGTCACCGAGGATGTTACATTTTGTTTTTTGTTTGATGAATGAGGCTAGTAGTAGAGGTATATCTGTCTCTGGCTGTGACCTGGGATTGGGCGCTCTATATATGGCTACTCTGTTGATAGTAGTTTTATGGTTAGTGGCTAATTTTGCGAGTAGCATTTCATACCGTCTGGATTGTCTATTGGACAGGCTCTTAGTTTGAGGTGTGTTTTGGCAATAATAGCTACTCCCCTGCCTACTGTCTTGGATCTATCCGTCCTAAGGAATCCATTGTAAGTGCCTCCCACAATCATTAACTGCGAGGGGCATTTACACTTTTCCAAATAGTGGAAAAGTGAAGAATAAAGGAGATTTAACCTGTGTTTTACTCTTTAATTTTCAACTATGTTGTGTAGAGAATTGAGATTGCATAAGGGGACGCTTTTTCATAAAAGTGCAAATGGAACTGATCCCCTCCATGCAATTTCCACTTCAGGGAACATGATTTTATAGAGGCCCGTAGTGAAAACACAGAGGTTGAGAGGCATGATCAACCTATGAAAATGATGTCCCAAGTCACTTCAGACATTGTGGAAATTAAGGCATATATGAGGGAAATGAAAGAGGCCTATATACTAATGTAGCATAAGCACAGACCATTTGGAGGACCAATGCCATCATTTGAAGACTATAGTCCAGGTACTGCCCTTGCAGTTAGAGAAACAGACTAATCAACTTTACAAACAGGGAAACATCTCCCAAAGGAATAACCAACACATTTCTGGTTTCCCGATGGGGCAAAGAGGGGTAACATCTTATACTTCCTTCAGTTTACCCTTCAGCTTTCTAGAGGGAAAATCTGTCAGATGCACAACAGACCTTGAACCCAAGACCAGCAGAGGAGGAGTGGCCTTGTCAGATTATTGTGTTTTCCATATGTGCCACAAATGAGCTAGTGATCAGCAACATGAGCCATGGCTTCCCAAGGAGCACAGGACCATGTTTATTCTTATTATAGCAAGGATGTGTTTGACAGAAGGGAGCTCTTTCAAAGGACCACATTACTTGCTAAGGGTTGGTAACAGACATATTATTTGCATAGCCGACTGTCCGTATGGTGGTTATGGAGGGAGTGAATCACACCTTCACGGAGATTCTGGAAGCACAGGAGTTCATTGATGACCATGAGGAGGAACCTATGGAGCATCTACCTCGATCCCCCGAGGTCCAGGAAAAAGTGGAGGCATCAGTATCTGGTCTGGGGGCTAGGCATAAAAACATCAATAACACAAAGAGAAATAGATTCATAGATGCTGAGCTCATCTCAGCTCTATATTTTGATGCCATTGGTTTGGTTATTACTATTGAATTGATGGAAACATACTGGGGTTGGGTGCTTAGTTTAGGGTAGTTAGGTGCATAATACAATGATTGCTAGTTAGTTGATTTAATCCCATGCCATTCTCATTATTTACTCCCCCCACCCCTCCTTGGAGAGAAGGAACTGGGTTGGTCTGACCCTTTGCTATTGCCTGTATTTTCACTTGTTATTACCTGCTTAATTCAGCTTTTGTTCCTTTAATTACTATAAATGGCAGCTGTTTCAGTCGCGTGGTTAGCTCTCCTTTGTTGACAGTTGTGGCATGCGTGCTGGGCCTCGCACCATTCTTTTTCTGTTCCCAATGGTGAGCCTTGCACTTGATGTACTCTCCAGAAGCTGAATGGCTGACTTCCAGTCTGCTCTGCACTTTACTCTTCGCTGCAGCAGCTGCAGGGACAGGCTTGAACTTGAGGAGGAACATCATGGATGTGTGGGGCTGAAGCAGCCTGAGATGCTTAGCAACACCAGGTGAGAGGAGAGTCATGGTCTTTAAGGTCTAGGGTGCAAGGATAGGGGGGCAGCACTACTGACTTTGATTCCTGCACCTCCTGGAACGTCTTGGCCAACATTAATGGGGTATATCTTTGGGGTCAACAATTAAAGACTTTTGTAAAGCACAGATGCCCCAATGCAGTGCTAGGCCGTTATGACCTGCACTGTGTGCTGCCCGCCTACCTGACTTCATCTGCTGCTGGCCCCTGCCTTGTCTCCAGGATTGTAGACTTTCCATCTGCAGTGTAAACACTGCAGCTGCTGCGGGCTCCCCTCTGTGACCCGCCCCCCGACATACAGGAGTGGTCATGTGACTATCACCTGGCTGCTACTTCAGGAAGTGAACTCAGGGCCTCCTTAGCCCTGGGCATCCATTTCAAAGGGTGACCCTCTAAGGGCATTGCTTTCCCTGTTTGCCCCTGTTCACGCCTGATCTAATGCCAATTTGCCCCCACCTGTTCCTCTTCCTGCTTATCTTTTACACTCTGTTTTTCATGCCTTGCCTTATTACATCTAGGATAACCCACTGTTCCTTTCCTCAGGTAGCCTCTGCTCATTCTCGCCCCCATTCCAATCTATGTTCCCCTCAATTTCTACAGATGTCTTGCGTGTTTTTTACTTCAGTCTTCTCAGTGCCCGTTCAGTCTGCAATAAATCTCACTCGAATCTTGATCTGTTTTTCCGTTCTAACTTCCCCTTTCTTTGTGTTACCGAAACTTGGATTGCCCCTGACAACTCTTTTATACCATATTCATTTCATACTGCTTCTTCCCTATTCTCTCACAGTCCTCATCCTATCAGATGCGGCAAGGGAAATGGGGTTTTCTATAATTCCTCCTAGAATCTATTACCATCTTTTTTCTGGCCTTCCAACCTTTATCTCTTTTGAATATCATATTTATTCCTTTTTGGCCCCTTTCTGGTCTCGCTTCTTGTTGTATATTGTCCCTTGGGCCCAGCCGGTGATTTTCTGGACCATCTTGATCTCCTTCGATCCTTTCTTCTTCCTTCTTTGTCACTTTTTTCTTTTTCAGTGACTTTAATCTCCCTTTTTCTAATCCTTCCTGCTCTGAGTTTATCGCACTTACTGACTCCTAATATCTTAATCTGACTCCCGCTATGTTCAGCTGTTCCCATCTCCTTCCTACTATAAGTCTGGCTCTTCTCTTGACCTAATATTTTCCTCACAGAGCCTGTGTCTTTTTGTCCCTTCTATGCTTCTGATCACTTTTTACTGCCTTTTTCTCTCTCCCCTTACCCTTTCCACTTCTCCTCCTTGTTCAAATACTTTTACTCATTGTAATCTGCGTTCCTTTGACTCTGTATCATTTCTCTCTTCTCTACACTCTTCTCTTCCATCTATTCCACCTTTCTCTTCTTTGTCTCCTGATTTGGCCGCTAGTGCCCTCCTTTCTACTTTGCTGCCTTACTTGATTCTGTCTCTCCTTTTTGTTCTTTTACTCATAAAACTTTGCTTACTTCTGATCTTATCTCCCTCTGCTGTAGTCTGCGTGAAGGTGAGTAGCACTAGAAAAAATCTAGATCACTGTCTGAGCGTGCTGCACTTTCATCTTTACTCTCTTCTTTTGACTCTACCTTGCTTGCAGCACAAAAATCTTACTCTTCTGATCTTATTGTTTCTCTTTCACACCACCCTCATCATCTTTTTCAACTTCTCCACAACCTCCTGTCACCTAAATCCTCTGACCCATCCCGCCTTTCATTTCTTCCTTCCTCTGACTTTGCTAGTTACTTCACATGTAAAGTTGTTAATCTTCATCCTCCTTTTGCTTCTTCTCCCACTCTCCTCCTTCCACTTCTTCTAGTTTACCTTCATACTCTTTATCCCCATTCTCTCATCTTTCCGATGGGGGTCATCCAACTGCGTCTCCTAACCCTCTTCCCTCTTCTCTTATTCCACATATCTAACCCCAGCTTCTTCTTTATCTTACTTCACTGATTAATTCTTCTCTTTCTAACTCATTTTCCCCTGCTACCTTTAAGCATGCTCTTAGTGTCCCGATTCTAAAAAAAAAAATCCCTTCTACTTCTGCTAATTTTTGCCCAATTCATTTCTTCCCTTTCTCTCTAAAATTCTTGAGCGTCTTGCATATGTCCAGGTTGCTAATTGCCTACATCTTAATTCTCATCGACCACCTCTCCAATCTGGATTTTGTCCTTTTCATTCTACTTAGACTGCTCTTTTGCATGTCTCTAACCCTCCTCTCTCTGCTCCTCATTCTAAGCTCTCCTCTACACTTATTCTTCTCGATCTATCTGTGGCATTCAATACTGTTGATCATACTCTTCTTATTTCCTCTCTTTCTTCTTTGGGTATTACCGGGTCTGTCCTTGAATGGGTCTGCTCCTATCTTTCTCAGCAGTCCTATTCTGTTACCTCGGTTGGACACACCTCTCCATCACTTCCTCTTCTCTACGGTGTCCCTTAATGTTCTGTACTCGGACCTCTCCTTTTCTCTCTCTAAATAGCCCCACTCCATGCTTTTATTTCTTCGTTTAATCTTTCCTTTCATCTGTACGCAGATGATACACAAATCTTTCCCTTTTTCCTCCTTTGATTCTATTCTGCACTCCAATGTATCAACTTGCCTGTTTGCTGTCCAAAACTGGATGTCCTCTCATTTCCTACTGTAAAGACTGGAGGGGGGTATCTGTACTTCTGCCCTCTATATGGCAGAGTAGAAGCACCAAGCCCCCCAGCCAAGGTTCCCTATATGGTAGCTATGGACGAGCAACCAATGCCTAAGCTCTCAGGAGGTGATGCAGGCTGGTTCTTAAGTACAGTGTAGTTCCTGAGCCCCCACAAAGGAATGTCCACAAACTATGTTATGTGCTAACACAGTTCTTTATATAAAAATAAGGTTCAGAGATATATACAAAATTGAATAACACACTTTGTACTCTGGTAATTCTAATGTGGCAAATCTATACAATGCAATGTGGTACCACACTTAACTTTTAGATTCCTTTAAAATGCACCAACTGCTGACAGTTATACTAGAGCATACAAATCTTTCAGTAAGGTGTATGAACATAGATAATAAGGAAGGAAGGCAGGTTGAGGTTAAACAATGGCAGAATGTTTTCTTTGGATATAGATGCACACTTCTGAATGAGGATACCTCGCCTGGGCAACCTATAATAAATTAATTAACAAGCCCAGTCCATAAATGCTTAATAAGCCTTGCTTCTTGGTTAAAAGAGTTCAACCACACCAATGTACCTGGATTTCTTTGATGGTTCGTCGATGGGATCCTTCGAGGGTGTACTCCATTTCAAGCAGGAGCCACTTGGCATTGAGAACCTCAAGGAAAAGTGGAACAATTGCGGTGATGCTGCAGCTTCTACCTTTGTGGTGCTCTTCGATGACCGATTGACCGATTGTGGAAACCTAGGAAGATGAGGCATGCAGTAAACCTCGATGCAAAGTGTTCGGTGCTGCAAATAAGACTCAGTGATGGATGCAGGTTCAGCAGTTGGCATCGGGTGTAGGGAGTCACATTTGGTGGTCCTCTGGACTGTCGGTGCTGCAGCTACAGCAGGTACCTCGGTATTGCTTTGGCGATTGGGACTCAACCACAGGCTGGACCTCAAATCTTCACTTCATCAGTGTCCTCAGGACATCTTTGTCGGCTTCTTGTGGCGGGAAACACACCAGCAGACTTTCCTCAGTAACCAGCGACCTCAACATTCTCTGGCAGGACAAAGTGGTTGACAGTGATGGCAAGGGAGCCCTCTGTCAAAGGTTCTTAGGCTTTCGGGCTCCAGGCATCAAGCAACACGGCGCAGGTTGTCCCCACTTCTGGGCAACACTAGTTGACTGGCTTCCAGCAGTCACGGAAATCTTCCAAACCCTGGTCAACGTCAATGGACTTTGAGCACCTCGATGTCCAGGCACTCGCTTCAGGATTCTCGGCGAACCCCTTCTCTGGACTTCATACTCACAGAACTGGCTTCCAGGGTACCTCAATGAATTAGAGCATTTTTTACATGATGGTCCCTCTTAGCTTGTGGAGAGGTCTCCTAGACAGGTCCTCTCTTGGATCAGTCCTCCACAGACTCGACAGCTTTAGATTACTTCAAAGGAAATGCAGGAGCAAACTTCTTCCAGCTGGGCTACAAGGATGAGCTTTAAGATTCATCTTCAGCTTCTGAACAAATTGGGAAGTGAGAGGTCCCCAAATATACACATCTGTCCCTCATTCACTCTGGGTGAAGCAGGCTCAGTCAGCCAATCAGGCTAATAGGCATTTAGGTCATTCACTTCCACCCAGACACCCATAACAAGGAATGTGGATTGGGGCAAGCACCCAACCTTTCAGCACACTGCACTATATTCATGTCAGTTTCGGGTGGGCTATCTCATTTGCGTCACACTCACAGAAACTAGACACCCATGACATAGAATGCATATTGGTCACACACTCTATTCACCCATGTCCCACCGTAAGCGTGTATCCCACAACATAGATCACTGGGAAGGCTCCAGCCAGTCTGGCCTGGACTTCAGTGCAATACCATATATGGTTCTTCCACCCAACAGCCAGTCAGGGGAACGGACAGAGTCAGGGTTTCCCAGGACTTTGGGAAAACAAGGTAACGGGCAATAGAAACCAAGAGGCCACAGGGGCCATCTTGCCTTCTATCAGGAATCCACTGATTCCTATGGCAGAGCTTGGGTATCCCAACATGGAGAATACTCATAGCTCCTGTCATATCAGCATGAAGCTGCCACCAGACCATAGCCTGCTCTATGGGCAACACAATACAGGGTTGTACCCCCACCCATGGGTACCATAAGGGTATCCCAAGGGTCTCTGTTCCCCACAACCGAAAAGAGGAAGGAATGCACTGGCAGTGGTCCCAGCTGGACTTCTTTAGAGAAAATAACACACAACACACATGATAAGGGAGTACAGGAAAAGGACATGGAGGCCCTGTCCATCCAATGCATTTCCATCATCACACCTACACCTTAATCATTCTATGACTGAGGTTATGTTTTTTCTGGCTTCAACTATTCTGTTTACACTTACTCCTCTGGCTCTTTTTTCCTCCTTCCTCTCTACCCTTTTCTTCCTCTGCATGCAATTTGGGGTTTATCTTTGATCCCTTGCTTTACTTTAAACTACATATTTCTTCTATTGCGCGCTCCTGACGCCATGCCCTTTTTAACATCTGTCATGCTTGCCCCTATATCTCATTTCATGATACTAAACTTCTTGTGTTCTGCATGGCCTTTTCTCGTATTGACTACTGTTCTTCTCTTCTTCTTGACCTTCCTGCCTCACATCTTCTTCCTTTACGATCTGTTTATAATTCTTCAGTTTGTCTTCTCTTCCCTTTACCTTATGGCTCCTCTATCACATCTTCTTTACTGTCTATTTCACTGATTTCCTTTGAATCACATCTTTGCTACCATTGTCTTTCTATTGTTTTCAAATGTACTCAAGGCTTGGCTCCTCCTTGTCGTTCTTTGCTAGTATCATTCTATTGGAAAAGCTGGCTATCTCCCAGCTTAATCTTCACACTGAAACTGTTGGTTGTCTCCATGACCATCAGTCTGGCTTCATAGCTTCCAGAAGCATGGAAACTGCTCTCCTGAACATCTGTGAAGACCTGCTCTCAAACCTTGATTCCAACACCCCCTGTATCCTTATTTTACGTGATCTCTCTTCTGCCTTTGACACGGTCAACCATGCCATTCTGCTCAACCGTCTCCTTGAGAACCTGCTTTTCACCAATCAGGCCCTGGCTTAGCTGACCTCTTACCTCTCTGATTGACCCTCCCCGGTACATTTTGGATCCTTCTCTCCTCTATCTCTATCTCTACCTGTGTTGTTCCCCAGGGGTCTAACCTCTCCCGCTGGCTGTTCAACCAATACCTGGCACTTATTGGCCACCGGATTGCCGCTCTCTGCCCCAACTTTCAGTGCTATTCAGATGACACTCAACTCATTTTTATTCTCCCTTCCGCCACCTCTTCTCCTTCTCTCATCTCTGACTGTCTGTCTGCTATCCATGAGTGGTGTGCTGCCAATGACCTCTGCCTTAATGCCAATACGACCGAGATTCTCCTCATCGGCACACCTGCTCCCGCCTTTCCTGTCACTCTCTGGTCTGCCTCTCTTGGCCCTCTTCCTGCTCCCACCTGTGAGGCTAAAAACCTGGGGGTCATCTTTGAATCCACACTCTCCTTCTTTCCTCACATCTCTGATGTCACACTACCAGCTGCACCTCCTCAGAGGTATTCTTTCTTTCCTCTCCATCCCCCAGAAGCTGACTGTCTCCAAAGCTCTCGTTCTCTCTAGGCTGGACTACTGCAACAGCCTCTTTCTAAATCTGCCTGCCTCTACTCTCCGCCCTCTGCAACTCATCCAGACCAGGACTGCGAGACTTGTCCTTGGCCTCAAGCCCAGGGACCGTATCTGTCCAGGACTGAAATCTCTGCACTGGCTCCAAGTGGCTGCGAGGTTTAAGTTAAAAACCCTCTGCATTGTCCACAATGTTTTCTGGGGCCTGGGGCCTCAATACCTTCAACTCTCTCTTATTAAATATTTCCCTTCTTGAGCTCTTCGCTCATCCGCCTCCAACTCCCTCAGGGTCAGTCGCTTCTCCAAACAACGACTTGGTGGTCGATCTCTTTCTTCGGCTGGGGCCTCCCTTTGGAATAGGCTCCCTGCCCCCCTGAAACTTGAGGAGAACCATCTCTGGTTCCGTAAGCACCTCAAAACCTTCCTCTTTGCTTCTGCTTTCTCTCCTCCTCTCCCCTGCTGAACTCCTGGCCAAAACAGAAACTGCACTGGTCACCTGGCTACCCTCTGATCTCGGGCCCAGATCCCCTCCCCCACCAGTTGCACACCTGCACTGCTGCCCTGGCAACCCCCGCGCTTGAGGACTGTTTTCTGTATCGCTACGGTCCCCCACCAGCACTTGGCACCTAATGTCTGCACTTAATCTTGCACTTGCCACCAGCGGGCCGCACCTCTACATATTGCTTATTTATTCTATTTATTTTACGATCAATCCCAATGCTCTGCACCCCCCCTTCCACTCTGCACTTTTCCCCCTTCCCCTGCACTTGCATGATCTCAATGTCACCTGACCTAGTAATATCGTTGTTTGTCTTCCCCTGTTCCCCCTCCTGTCATGATGCCTACCCCCGGGCATCCAGACCAAGTCCATCAACCCCGGAAGCAGGCATCATGTTACCTGGAGCAAACCCAGCAACCCCTGTTAGGGGCTATCTGGGTACAATCCTGGCGCCTATGGCGCTAGGCTCATATGGGACATCAGTCCTGGCACCATAGGCGCCGGGCTCATATGTTAAAACTTACCTGCTGCAGACCATGCTGCAAGGGATCCAAGCATCCAAGCCCATGTGAGGCTTGAAGGGACTATTTTATCTTAGGAACTATTTTGTTAATCGGGTGTGGTTGTGGCCACGCCCGAAGAGCAGCACATGCTTCACGTTACTCTGCATCCAGCAGCGTAATGCTCACCGTGTCTGCAGTCAGCATCCAGCATCCTGCCACGGCCGCCTCGAGTCCAGAGCGCCTAGAAAGAAGGGAAAGAAGAAGAAAGGTTAGAACAAGAACCTTACTGGATTGCTTACCTGATTTCGGATTCAGCGCATATTCGAACCAGAAACAGTCTTCATTTTAAACGCGTCGCATCGCCAGCAGCAGCGCCGCGCCATACTCACCGTTCCTCGCAGCATCTCTACGATCCGGTGCTGTCTCCATCACCAGGTTGCCGCATTCCAGCACCTAAGGGGGACACGAAAACAACAAGGTGAGCCAAGGGAACAAACAAGGACAATCTCTTGCCATCATATGCTTACCTGATTTTACCGCAGGAGGTATTATCCACCAGCACGCCAAATCTTCCTACGCTGCACCTGCAAGAAAAGAGAAAGCAGCGAGTTAAACCATGGCATCATTTACTGGACAGTGTTACAAAACACAGACTCTTACCTGAACGCTTTCAGCTGCCACAAGACGATCATCTTTTGGGTCTAAGCTGCAAAACAAACAAGGAATTGGGCAAGAGTGATTATTCGGCCATTTTGAACTCTTTAGAACTATATACTTACGGCCTTTCGCCCGGAGGTTTGGAGCCAAGATTTGCCCAGAACTCTTCCAATACCCTCAAGCCAGTGAAGTAACTGGCCATCAACGCGCCCCTGCATTCTTCGCAGGATGGAGAGCTCATCATACAAAACTATAAGGTGAGCCTTGTGAAAGGGAATGTCAGAAGTGATAAGTGGGGACGCAGTGAGGTGTTACTACTCAAATCCACAGGTGGCTAATTCCCTTTCCCCATCTTTATGAGACTACTTCTACGGGTCAAGCAGACGAAGCTAGGTGGGCCAGCCCAGTCAGTCATCTCTGCACTGCGCATCACGTTGGTGAAGACCGTGGCTGTCCGGTTCAGCTCGACACCCCTGTGGGAGCCAGGTGAGCATAACACCTCCCTTGCCTCGTCGCGCCTTGAAACACTTGTGTATAGATGCGCAATAAATGCCATATCATATCATATTCTCCCTTTCTGAGTCTCCGATCACAGTATCTTCTTCTGCTCACTGTCCACAAACCCCCCTGTGCTTCTTACGATTTCCGATACTTTGCCCTTGTTGCCCTAAACACTGGACTTCTCTCCCTCTCCCTATCCACCCTTCTTCATCATTATTTTTCAATCTAACCTGAAACCTTATCTCCTCTCCCTTCTTTCTACTTAGTGACTTTCTGTTTCTCTCCCCCTCCTTTTTTTATAGTCATTTTTTGCATTATCATGTAAATTGTACTGTTTTCCAATATTTTGTAATAGCCCTTTTGGCGAAAGGCGCCTTATAAATTCAATAAATAAAATGCAGATGTGCCTGTGCAGAAAGGGGAATCATCAGCAACAGAGAGTGGTAAATATGTAACTTTTTGTCAGGTTCCAATCCCTGCCACTCCCATGCAGTCACGTTTAATGTTGGGACGCATCTGGCAACCCAGATGAACCTACAGGTACGGAGCAGTAGTGTATTCACGGCACAGATGACATCCCTAAACAAGATGGCAGAACCCTGTAAGCAGCATCCACAGGCCTCCATGTAACATCAGTATATCTTAACGTGTTGAAGAAGTTCCAGAAAACTAAAGCTGTGGAAGACAAACCGCAGCTCAGCCTCCATTCCGTGTTTGGCAAAGCAGAATTAAGACACTAAGCCTCATTACGAGGTGGGCACAAAAGGATACCGAGCACCATTAAGGACATTGGTGCCGGTAATCCCTTTGTGCCCTAATCCGAGGTCCCTTAGCAGGTCCCTTCCTTAACGCCTGGGTTTACCAGGCGTTATGGACGGGGCCCGTTAAGGTACTTCAGAGCTAATAACGGTACCGCAATTTGCGGTACTGTTATAAGCGCCTTCCCCCTTCCCATTGAGCCCTATGGGGCTGAAATGGGAATGGGGAATGGCTTTTTCAATGGGGACAATTATCGGTCCCGCAAAGGTCGGAATACACCGGTAAGTCCCCATTGAACGAGGGCGGACTCGGTACCGGTATTGGAGGCAGTCACAGCGCTAATAGTGCCATGACTACCTCCAACCTCAGACTGAGGCCCACTGACTGCTGCATGCTACGTTGACTTATAGCCTTCTTTAGGTAGTTAGATCTTCGTATTTGTTTATTTCATTATCCATATGTCCCAACCCACAGACCTATAGCGTCCGAGAATTAAGCCGCGTGTATGGCTTCAAACTATGCTGTTAATGGCTTCCTGATATAAAGATCTGTCACCTCCACTGAATGAAATACAGAACCCTGGCCCCAAGACCTGAACTACAGAATCCTTACTAAACCTCTCAGCTATAGGTGCCTGGGTGATGGTACATGTATTCTCCAAGGGAGGGGCAGGTTATGAAAGAATCTGAGGAAGATCACTAATATTATTTGCTTTTTCATTCCTGCAGTGTCATCACTCAAACACCCAGATTCTACAGGGGCAGAGATATAAGACACTATTTGCCAGGCAGGAGGGAGGAACCATGACACTTATAAAGAGTGTGAGTTCCTTTCTCCTACATGGTTGGAGGTGTACTGACTTCATGGTTTCCGAAAGCGGTCTTTTGAGATCCAGATTGGACATTGTTTCAAGAACGAAAAAGCAAAGACATAAGGACACAAGATTTAAGTTCATGGGAAAGAGTAGAAAATGAACAAAAATCAAGAGAGACATCTGAGTTACAACACGTTCAGGCTTCAGACAAGAACCAAAATATGTTAAAAAAGAGAAATCATAGTAACTAATCTTTCCTCCCATCAACTTTATGAGACCAACACAACAATATTAGAAAAGGCCTGTCTTTCACATCCAGTACCAGCATCAACCCAGTATATCCATACCTTGACCCATCCCCGCGATCTGAATGAACCCGGGCCTAGTAGGATCGTTGTCCGTCCTCCATTTGTTCCCCTCACTTGCCTCGTCGCGCCTTGAAACACTTATAGGCGTGTTATAAATGCCATATCATATCATATCATATCATCCAAGTACGGTAGGAAGCTTACATTGAAAAGGTTTTTAGGACAGCTTCCACAAATCAGTGAAAAGCCACAAAATGCATCAGACATCGAAAATAACAAAATGCTGTTATTACTTGAAAGACAGGAATTTGAAACCTCAAAAATATTGGGGAAATCAAATATTGAACAAAAATGAAAGGGTTTATCAGACCTTGAATGCAAATTAGACTTTATCCCACTCATGCCAAAGTTTAGCTGCACTGATTTGTTTTCTTTGACTTAAACACTAAAGAGATACAAGAACTTGAAGAAAAGATATTCACACAAGGTGGATAACAACAATAATCTGACATAGGGAGCAAGGAATGTCTTGCAATTATTGCAACAATAAAGGATACTTGATCTCATTATGAGTTTGGTGGTAATTCTGTGAAATTACTGCCAGCATTGTTTTCCGTTACCACTTCTCAGTTTACCGCAATTACTGCTGGATTATAAGTGGTAGTAAAGTAGCACAAAATCTTTTTGCAGTCCATATGACTCCAGGAGTATTTTTTCGATTTACAGTGAACTGTAATTATACTGCAGTACATCTACCAATATTTGGCCTTAAAATTGAGGATTTACCTCCAGCACTTTGCTGGAGCCATATCCTTCACTTGATGGTCAAAACTTATAATTCAGTGGTACGGCACAAGTGGTGGTAATTTCCTTAACACAGAAAAAAAAGTCAGAAAAAAGTGTCTGAATTACTGCCACTGTTATACCACACTGCCATGCTTTCAACAAGGCCCATAGGCATTACATAAGCTGATAGAGTTTGAAACATAGACATTGAATAGAAAAGATTATAGTTTTATTTTATTTAAATGCAGTTTTAGTTTAACAGATACACTTTTAGCATACATCATGTGTAGACTGTGATTCCCACTCCCTTCATCATTTAGTACTTGGTTAGATACATCCCCTTTACATCAGTGGATTCAGGCAATTCCTGAAAAATTGAACTACTGCTACTATCAATTATATCTTGTCTCCTCTTAGCAGTGTTCTCCACCAATTGTCCGGTAACATAGCTTTGTATCCCTCAAGAAAACGACCAAAGAAGAGGGTTCTTTCCTCGGTTAAACCGGTGCAATTTACATACAGGTGCAATAGGTCCTCCACTGACTCTTCCTTTTTACAAAATCGGCAAGTCTTGTTTTCCCGTCTCTCGCCAGCTCTGATTGAAAGCACCTCCCTTGTTTTGCACACGTTCAATAGTATCCTTAATAATCTTTATAAAACATTATATTGAAGAAGCTTAAATGAACACTTTTGCATAAATGGATAAATGGATCAGCCAAAGCTTGTTGACCAGTGAAGAAAGCTACGTACATCAGCAATATATTTTTGGCAAAACTACACTAACCACATGTACGTTCACCAAGCATAAGGCTTGTACCTACTGAGCGAGCTTGAATGGAAATCACCTTGTTGGTTATTACAATTAGATGTATCACCTCTTTATGCATCAATTGAGCATAATTTGACAAAAGAACTGGCAACATTTTTTCATGCAGAAAAATCAGCCTCCTAATATGACCAGTATTAAATTATATTGAACATTACATTAAACAATACATTATTTTCATTTTTTTCAAAACATGTATATAGGCACAATTGGCACAAAATATGGTCCATCTTTGGGAAATATATTTATGGGTCATTTTCATCTTTGGCAAATATATTTATGAGCCGTTTTGTGCAAACAATAGGGCTATCAATAGAAACACAATGTAGCATAAAAGATTACTGTACGAGGTTACACTCATGATATTTTGATTATATAGCTAGGAACAGTTCAAGTATTGTTAGATTATGTACACTGTGCAGGACCCTAAGATCTAGCTCTGTTTGGTATTGTGATCACTTGATCACCTGTGTCCAAAAGCTAGCTGTGTTTAGTACTGCACCCATTTCAACTGTTAGGCCTGGGCCTCTCTCCCACTGTGCAGGACTCTCAAATCTAGCTGTGTTTAGTATTGTAATCACTTGATCACCTGTGTCTCAAAGCTAGCTATGTTTAGTACTGCACCCATTTCAACTGTTAGGTATGGGCCTCTCTCGCACTATACGGGACTCTCAGGTCTAGCTGTGTTTAGTATTGTAATCACATAATCACCTGTGTCTCAAAGCTATCAGTGTTTAGTACAGCACCCATTACAACTGTTAGGCGCAGACCTCTCTCCCACTATGCAGGACTCTCAAATCTAGCTGTGTTTAGTATTGTAATCACTTGATCACCTATGTCTCAGAGCTAGCTGTGTTTAGTGCTGCACCCATTTCAACTGTTAGGCATAGGCCTCTCTCCCACTATATAGGACTCTTAAAACTAGCTCTGTTTAATACTGCACCCATTTGAAATGTTATGCATGGGCCTCCCTCCCACTGCAGAGGAGTCGCAAATCTAGCTGTATTTAGTACTGCACCCATTTGAACTGTTAGGCATCCAGGACTCTCTAACATAGCTGTGCTAAGTGTTGCAGTCAATTGCTCAACTGTGCTTCAAACCTAGCTTTGCTGTTACTGCTTTCATTTGCTCTGTCGAGCATGTGCCTCTCCCCCACTATACAACTATCTTGAGTCTAGCTAAGCCTTATTTCAAACTGCACTGTCTGGTAGTCATATTGTATTGTTGGTTGTGGAACACTCTCTCCCTATACAGGACTTTCAAATGTAGAGGTGCCCTATTTCAAATTGCATTATTGGCTATAGGCCTCTCCTCTGGGATAAAGTGTTTGTTAGCTGATTACTATGGAGTGACAGTGTGATTGTTGGGTCGCGCCCCCTGAGATGTCACGGTGATTATGAGCCAAGCTCATTAGGATAATTCTGTAGTTACAACCAGCTATACCCTTTCTCACACCACTCAATTTGTTTACTGCAATAAACCCTTCAAGGGAGCCCCACACTAGGGACAGCCACTGAAATTACCCATCGATATAACCCTTGCTAACCTCCCCTACCCGACTCGAGACAACGACTGAACAAGCCAGCAATAACAACAGACAAGACCGCCAACAGACTGAGCAAAACTTGTACTGGCAATCCCCTACATCCAGTACAACACCACAAGACACCAGGACCAAAGCAAAACCAACTTTGCATCAACAAACAAAAGATCAACAAAAACGCTCAAACTCAAAATGCCACACAAACGACCTGGATCAAAGGAGAGACAAAGAGCATAAAGAACAAACTCAACTGAACACCGCCGAAAACTCAACTGCAGAACACACTCCCACAGACAGGAACGACAACAGAACCAACGGCAGGAGAAGAGAGAAATCACTCTACCTAACTCCATAGCTCGTAAATAACCAGTGACCAGAACGAGCCAACCCAACGTACGAATCAATAACAGCAGACAACCAAACACAACCACACAGAAGAAGGGTAATCACTAGAAATAACAATTACCGAATCGACACACTAACTCCTTACATCACCAAAACAAGAAGAATATCCACTCCACAGCCACAAAACTTTGAAAAAGAACCTGTTGAAAACAAAAACCCAAAACTGAACCTAGAAGAGCTACTCGACGACACAGACACAACTGTACCAAGACCTCAACAAGACACCAACCTAGAAGGACATCGCAACACCACTCAGTAAACAAGGCTGACAACAAAACACAAACCAAACCACACCTGTAAAATCCACTGCAACCTAATAAATGCAAGATCCATGTCAAAACACTCAACAGATATCTTCAACCTTCACTGCGAAAACAGCATTGACATCCTATTCATCACAGAAACATGGCTGGACGACAACAACAAAATCACACTCCAAAGCTGCCTCCGGACCAACTTCAAATGCCTTCAGGTAAACAGAAAAAATAAAAAAGGAGGAGGCCTCACAATAGCACCTGAAAATAAAAACTGACAAACCCCTCAACATCATCAACTGTGAAACCATGGTCATGCACCTATCAGCGAATCCAAAAACTAACATCACATTCATTCTGGTTTACAGACCACCGACATATGATCCAACCTTCGTTGACAACTTCATAGAAGCCATCACCAACATAGCCATCAGGCACGAACATTTAATATTCCTATGGGATTTCAACATATGGTTCGAAGAAAAACACGCCAACTCCCAAAACTCACTAACTGGACAGCCAACAACCATGAAACTTCAACAACTGGTCAACAATTTGTCAAAGGGGCAACACACTCAGTAGGATACACCCTTGATGCAATCTTAGCCAAGAAAAAACTCATCACCACGACACCACCAATACAAATACTGTGGAGCAGCCATCTCATCATCCCATTCGTGATCACACTACCAACTCAAGTCCACATCCAGCCCCCCAACCTCTCAACCATCACAAAAAGAAACTGGAAAACAGTCAAAGCAAGCAACCTAATGGAACAACTGGAGATGACCAAACCCTCAACTACAGAACTAGTGCTGGTTGACCTAGACAGGAAAGCGGAGCTACTCTTCAAATGGATTGCCGAAGTAATTGAAAACATCGTCCCGGAAAAACTGTTTACACCCTCAAAAAAAGAGCAATGGCAAAATGGTTCACACTGCTACTAAGGACCATGAAAAAGGACAACATGAAGATGGAATTGGAATGGAGGAAAGAATACAAGAAGACAAGAAATTACTATTCCAGAAACAAAGCTGTGCATACAAGAAGGAAATACAAAAAGCAAAGAGAAGGCGTTATGATGACGGAATCACCAATGCCACCAACACACAAAAAGAAATGTTCAACCTCATTAAAGAAATGACAAACCCACCTGGTTACGACAACACTCCAACCCCCTCAGAGAAACTCTGCAATGACCTGGCTGTAAAAACATGATTTTAGAACAAAAAAGTTTCTTTTAATATACAATAATTTGGCCAAAGTCAAATATCTCCAAAGAAGTGGTATATTTCGCTGTTAGACAAAGACGTTAAGAATCACTTCCAAGAAAGACCAAAGATTATATACCCAAGATTATATGCAAACAAGTGCAAATAAGACACAACAGATTATCTCAAAGTCACTTAAGAACTATTTGGAGTGAAAAGGCTTTGGACCCGATTCATGGAAGGGGGCGCAGAAATGGTGCAATGTCCGCGAGGCAAGAAGGACCAGGCGCGAGTTGTGGCAGTGAAAACGTTTTTTGCGCCACGCGTTTTCTTGGAAATAAAGATCCATTACTAGCCATTGCACAAGTAAAAACAAGCTGCGCGAGGAACGCCCACAACACACCCCCAAGCAAAGCTAGCAAAAGGACAAACATGCTACAAGCCTCCGTGCCACACCTGGCCCACCATCCAGTACCCCTGTGAAAAGCGCACCTCACCTAGCAAGCGCAGGCTGCACCTCACTGTAAACACAGGGTCCTCCATTGCAAGCCCGGACAGCACCCCAGTAAAATAGCGCGCCTCACCTCGCAAGCCCAGGCTGCACCCCAGCGAAAACGCAGGTCCTCCCTCGCAAGCGCAGACAGTACCCGAGCGAAATTGTGCACCTCACCTCGAAAGCCCAGGCTGCACCCCAGAAAAACGTGAGTCCTCCCTCGCAAGGCCAGACTACACCCCAGCACAATCATGCACCTCACCTTGCAAGCCCAGGCTGCACCCCGGTGAAAACGCAGGTCCTCCCTCGCAAGTCCAGACTGCACCCGAGTGAAATCGCGCACCTCACATCGCAAGCACTGGTTGCCCCCTCTAGACTGGACACCCCACTAGCCGCCCTCACCTGTGACACACCCCACAGGCAGCCCACTCCAGACTGAACTCCACCCCCTAAACCCCCTCACCTGTGACACCCTCCACAGGCAGCCCACTCCAGACTGCACCCCAGCCCCCCTCACCTGTGACACCCCCCACAGGCAGCCCACTCCATACTGGACACCACCCCCCCAGGTCTCTTTACCTGTGTCACCCCCCAGGCAGCCCACTCCAGACTAGACCCCCCCCAGGCATCCCACTCCAGACTGGACCGCAGCCCCTCTCACCAGTGACACCCCCCACAGGCAGCCCACTCCAGACTGGACCCCCCTACAGGAATCCCACTCCAGACTGGACACCCCCCAGGCGGTACACTCCAGACCGGACACCACCCCCAGCCCCCCTCACCTGTGACACCCCCACAGGCAGCCCACACCAGACGGGATACCCCCACAGGCAGAACCCTCCAGGCTGGACACCCCCCACAGGCAGCCCACTCCAGACTGGACACCTCCCAGCCAGCCCCCCACACCTGTGAGACCCGCCCCCAGGCAGGCCACTCCAGATTGGACACTACCCCGTAGCCCCCCTCACCTGTGACACCACACCCCCAGGCAGCCCACACAAACTGGACCCCAGCCCCCTCACCTGTAACAACCCCCACAGGCAGCCACTCCAGACCGGACACTACCCCCGGCCCCCATCACCTGTGACAGCCCCCCACAGGCAGCCTATTCCAGACTGGACACCCCCCCAGGCAGTCCACTCCAGACTGGATACCACCCCCAGACCACCTCACCTGTGAGACCCCCCACAGGCAGCCCACTCCAGACCGGGCACCCCCCACTGTACAACACCCCCAAACCCCCATCACCTCTGGCACCCCAACAGGCAGCGCACTTCAGACTGGACACCCCCCAGGCAGCCCACTCCATACTGGACACCACCCCCGCACCTGTGACACCCTCACAGGCAACCCACTCAAGACTGGACATCCCCCCAGGGAGCCAACTCCAGACTGGACACCACCCCAGGCAGCCCACTCCAGACTGGACATCGCCCCCAGCCCCTCTCACCTGTGACACCCCCCACAGGTAGCCCACTCCAGACTGGACCCCCCCAGACAGGCCCCTCCAGACTGGGCACCGCCCCCAAACTCCCCTCACCTGTGACACCCCCCCAGGCAGCACCCATCCAGACTGGGCACCCTCAACAGGCAGCCCACTCCAGATTGGACACCCCCCAGGCAGACGACTGACAGTCTTCCACAATACCAGTGCAATGCATGTCTGCAGCTTACCTGAACCTCTGTGGTCTGGCAGCTACATGAAGTGTAGCACAAATATGTCAGCCACAAACATGATCAACTGTAAGCACCGGATATCCATACAGGACTGGAACATCTGCTAAAACACCCCTCAAGACATTAACTAGACCACCCCATATACATGTGACAAGTGTATGCAATGGCATGTGCATGTTGGCCATGGCACATTGGCAAGGCATCAAAGCACACTAACTGAATCTGTGTCCACGACTGAAGTAAACATACTAATACAAAATAAAAATACACAAACAATTCCCATGTGTGTCACCGCCTGAGCATCAGTGACCTGGGTGGAAGGTGTGTCAAATTATCCAACAGAGAACAATAAAATGACAGGGCCATCATGCGTGATGGGAGGGCAGTCAAAGAGTGCATGAGTCACAGAGACCAGAGAATCGTTATGCCACTCCAAAATCGCAAACATGGCTCACTGCTGCTTTCCAGTGTCCGAGGTGGAGCAACACATGAGAGAAGGCAATGTGTGACTGCACATGCGGGTGGGCGTGTCTGCATGACATGGTTTGAACACAGCAATGACAAACAAAAGTGCAATTAACGGGACCATGGAACACCTTCACAGTGAGCCCACCTACCTCCACCCCAACCACAATGATGGCAAACACACAGTGGTGCTGTACAGCTAAAAGCAAATGAAAACATACAGTGCAGACACAGCTGTCTGATGGACCCACCCCTACATGATAGGCACATGTGTATCCTTCCAGCCATAACCATCACAGCAACAATAACACAGTGCATGCATGCATGCCACAAGACACATGATTTGCAATGGCGAGATGCACTGGCTGAAAAGTGAAGTATCAAAGTTGCACACACACACACAAATGAACTGCATAAAGTGTGGAATGTAACCAGATGAAATACGAATTGCATAGAAATATTTACAATCAAAACATGGAAGGAAGTTGGAAGCATCAAGGGGAAAAAAATAAAAAAAATAAAAGCCCTACGCCTAACTATATACATGAAAAACTGGGAAGGAAAGTCTGGCAAGTCCAGGGAAAATAATTTTAAAAACAAGGAAAAACCTACATCTAAATAACTATATACACGGACAGCGGGATAGTCCTCCTTCCAGATCTTAATCAGCATTCCCCCCAGGGCTGGGTCCCACGCCACGTCTCCCCCCCACAGGCGGGCCTCCATTCTTGCCTGGAGGGCTTGTAGGTCATCCAGCATCCGTGCCTCTATCTCCTCCACCTCCCTGCAAGTTGCTTCCAGAATGGCAGCCCCCCTCATTGCACGACGCAGCACAATCCCATCCCTGGCCATCACCACACCTGCTTCCTGTTCCCACTGCCTCTCTGCCACAATCTGCCTGTCATAACATTTGAACACGGAAGACAATCTGTGCCTGAGGCGTGCCCCCTGCCTCACTCTTGTCACCTCCTCCTTATTTCCTGCTCCAGTGCTCGGTGCTGGCTATGTAAGTATTCCCACCAAGCGGAAAATGATACCCGGTGGCGTACATCACCTGCATTGTTCATGGGTGCCTGCTGTCCCTCCATTACCTGGGCCCTTGTTGGGGCCTGCGTAGCCACGGTGTCCACCTCAGCTGCTGTTCCTTGGACTCCCAATGTGGGCAGGGATGTGATCTCCACCAGACGGGGATTTGGTGGTGCGACTGGTGTACAGGGGCCGCTGCTGGCACCTTGGCCAGAAGGCACTCTGGATAACAACTGAGGAGGCAGTTGAGGAGGTGGTTGCAACAGGGAGTATCCCACGAAGTACAACACAGAGCAGGTATCTTGCGAGCCATTACACGAGGCGGTTATAGCTCACTGCAATGATGTCCAAGTAGACCACGAGTAGCCTGCAGATCATCACCAATAACACCTGTCCACCTCATCAATCCAGCCAGCAGGGTAGTACATAATCCCAGATGTACACATCACATGGTAATGGGGTGTAGGTCTAGGTGGACACACCAGTCGACAACGGGTAATGGGTCTGCGTGGAGGCATCCCGGCAGACGCACAATGCTGCAGTTGATAGCCCAGGGACCGCATTTTACACATGCACCTCCATGGTGGCCTGCGCAGCCTCATTTCCCTGGGCCAGGACTGCAGTATGCATGTACACATGCCCAACACCCCCACCTGACCCCATGGGCTGTGCTTCAACATCCACCTACTCCACCTTCCCCTCCAACCTGGATGACTCTGGGGTGACTTCCGCCATAGATGGTTCCTGTGTGGCATGACCTGGCCCCACCGCTGCTGAGGAGTCCACTCCCACCTTCACCTTCTTTGACTTACCCCCAGTAGCCATGCCCAATATCAACAGCGCTGCCCAACCACATCGCTCTCCGAAGAAGAGCTGTCATGGGTGCTTGGCTGTGACCTGCGCTTCTGCCTGGTGGAGGCATCCCTGCTCCACAGCACTGCTTCCACCTCCTTCATCAGATGCAAATGTGGAAAAGGAGACACAGACAATCAACATCAGTGTACTGCACTAAAGCCAGCATGGCATCAACAACATTTACAGGAACTTGACTTGTCAAGGGAACACGCATAAACCTCCACACCCACACACAAGGACATGCAATCCACATTGATGCAGACACCTGCCTGGCTATCACTCCACACGATCACATCAAACTACATGCCACTGTCACAACCAATCAATTGCATATGCCATACACACATGTATCAATTGCACGTACACATGAGCATAATGCATGCACATGACGTGGGCAACACTACCTCAACTGGCACACTTGCCATCCTGGAATGTTGCAGACACAAGTAACATTGCATGTGCACGGCTTGCAAGACAGCACTACAACACACAATGCAAGTAAGAGAACGATTGAATTCAAGACATGTCTTAATACCACAAGGAGAGCGATGTCGGGGGCATGCATGCAGACATCCGTTGCAGAAGCATACTTGCTGCAAGCCTAAGGGGGTCACTGCCAACATGCTTGTACATGCACAACACACATGCACCGTACAGCAGTGCACCAAATGGCTACTCACCAGTCGACCCCAGACGTTCCCATAATTTGCAGACCTGGGTGTGCAGTGCCGGGTAAAACCTCTCCAGGACCAGCATGTTGTTCCCTGACATCCGGCACCTGCGCGCATGGTGCACCTCTGCGGTAGCACCGGCCTGGATGAATTGCAGTGTCTTGCCCTAGGTCCCGGATTTAAGATCCTCCCAGCACTTGCGCACAGTCTTGAAGAAGTGGACTGCTACCCTGTCTGTGTTGATAGCATCTGATGCCATCCCAGATCTGCTGATATCCTTCCTTGCTGCGTTGCATCACAGGGTCAAAGAGGACATCATAATGCCCCAGGACTTGTGCCACCAGGATGTCAACTTCCCTGGCGCTGATGTTGACAGCCCTCTGCCTCGCTGCCAAGGGGTTGCCGCTCTGGTCTGATGATGATGGTGCAGACATGGCAATCCCCAAGGCAGGTGTGGGTGGGCAAAGTGGTCCTGGTGCTGGGCTGTGGAGCAGTGGTGGTGAATGGCACGGTGGAAGTCCAATGTAGCAGCTGAGGTGGTCAAGGGACGAAAGACAGGAGCACAGGCAATAGCTGGACAGCAGGCACTCCAAACACAGTGCAAGTGGGCAGCAGGCACACACTGGGCAGGCAACAGCAGATGGAAAGGCTGGAGGCAGCAGAGAGCAGGTGGAGGCAGGTAAAATGGCACAGAGGCAGGAGCGTGGGTCTTCTGTGTATATCAATGCTGGCAGACATGAACAGAGTGAGTGTGCGTGTAACAAATTCAGAAAGCATGGACACATGAAGTCCGAGGAAAGGCCCTGCTCCGTGCAGGTCATATTCAGGGATACATTAGTACATGTAGACCCAGCTCCAAACGTGCATGTGAAGGGGACGAGACGAACAAGTGGAGTACTGTGTATTTTGGAGTGCCACGCAATCGTTTCACTTCAGGGACTGTACAAACTTATTTTGGTGGAGGATTTGCCTCCGTGCATACGCGCATATACTTTTGATTTTTGCGAGGCTACCAATGAGTCGCGTATGCATTTAACCAACTGTGGGTGCCCCTGTGTATCGTGTACCTCTATTCTTACCTCTCGCGTAGCTTTCTGGGGTCCACTGCGTATCGCATACCACTTTTTACTTTTTCTGGAAGCTATCCTGGACTCGCGTATGCCTCTTTTTCTTTTTTTGGGACACTGTGCATTACACATACCATATTTTTCACACCTGGGGTACTTTTGAGCCTTGCTGGACCACTTAACTACGTCTTAAATCACGTAGACAGCCCCCTCAATCTAATTGCCCAGGACAATTGCTTGGTGTGCCTTCCATTTTTCACTTACACCTGGAACATGAGTGGAAAGGCCCCAAGAGTGAAAGGGGGCAGACATGGCCGGGGTCAGGGACGTTGAGCGGAAGCAGCTGTCCCAGCCCCAGGGGGTAATGCCATGCCCCAGGCCACTAGTGGTCCGGCATCTAGACCCCAGAGTGGTCCCAGCCACACAGGGGTAACACCAACACTGTGTGGCAAGAAGGCAAAGCCTGCAAGGCAGAAGCAGGCTCAACCCCATGGCATGGTACAGGACACTGGCACTTTGTGGAAGAGGAATTTCCATGATGAAGGACTCCAGATCCTCATGGACTACGTGACCATGCACCAAAATGACATGTACCAGCAACCGGGGAGCACACATACACCTGCTCATTGTATGGTGCATTGGCAGCATGTCACGGATAAGATCAATGCCTTAGGGTTTGAGAAGCGCACTGCCAAGTCCAACCTGGGTGCCAACCTCACCTCTGCTCTGGAAACTGGAAGGGGGTCACCAGAGGAGGAGGAGCAGACCGAGCATTAAGCGGCTACGAGCCAATTCATTTTACTGGAGAAGGTGCAAGATGTGGGAGGCCTGGAAAATTATGAGGACACGTCCGCTGAGTGACCAAGATTGTGCATCCTGAGTACATGTAGTGAAGCATCACCAAGATGTGTAATTGTGGTGCACATCTGGCTGAATTTGAATGACTGTCCCGGGTGAACTATGTCGTGGTGTACTGACTCCTGTCCAGTGTACACAAGAGTGGATACAACCCATGTATTGTACGTCAGTTGAACATGGCTGTGTGCCAGTACTCATCCCCCACTAGCACCCCACCCCAACATCTGCAACATGATGCCACAACGTGCCCTCTTGTTAGCTGCATCCTTGGTGTCAGTGTCGCTGCTCTGCTAGACATGTTCTTGTGTCCGAAATACGAGTTATAGTTCATGCCCTGCAGAGTATAGATTCTCTTTTCACACATCGTGTGCGCTCCACAGGGGAGGGATTTTAGGTGAAATAAGATTGCACAAGCTGGGTACATGCAGCCTCTCCACGTGCCCTTTGCCCAGCCACACGCAAGTGGGGTGCCTGTCGGTGTGGATGGGGTGCCACCACCATGTCCACCGGAACGCCATGCTGTGTTGCGACAGTGTGCAGGACACATGCTGCCACAATGATCCTACAGACTACTTGTGGTGCATATAGCAACACACCACCAGAGTGGTCAAGGGAGCGGAAATGTGACTTGAGCACTCTGAATGTGCACTCCACTATGCCCGAGTTGCAATAACAGCAGTGTTGTACCTTACCTCGGTGTATTGGGGTTGCATAGGGGTATCATCATGTATGTGCTCAGAGGGTAGGCACTGTCCCTTGTAGAGGTGAGAATGGTTGTCATTGTCACTTGTTGACAGTGTCTATTAGTCTGTGTGCAACATGCATGCATGTCCATGGCCATTCATACTCACCAATGAGCCATGCGTTGCCATGCTTCCCAGCTTCCAGGGCCCGGTGTAGCAGGGACATCCTGAAGATGTAACTATCATGTGTGCTGCAAGGATAGTTGGCATGCACTTCAGTAATGATGTCCTTGGCATCACACACAACCTGAACATTGATGGAGTGCCAATGTTTCTGGATGCGTTAGATGTGTTATGTTGCTCGAGGTGGATGTAGAGCATCATGTGTTCAATCAATGGCACCTAGCACTTTTGGAAGTGTGCCACCCCATAAAAATCCTGGACCACTACTTGCCTTTCCGCCGGTGTTCTGGGCATAGTGGTACGGTGGCAGAAAGAAGGATGTGCAGTCATGATTGCCAACACCTGGTGTAAGCAGCGTGACTGAGTGGCCTAAGAGATGCCACCTACTCTGGCGGTGGTACGCTGGAATGAGCCAGTGGTCAAAATATGCAGAACAGTGAGCACATTTTGCAACGGGCTCAGTGCTTGGGAGCACATGGTGGAGATGTCATCTTCCCACTCTGTGACCAGGTTGAGGATGATATAGGGGGAAACCAATACCTGCCATAGACCTGGTTGTCAGGCATCCCAAAAAGGCTAGTCCTTGGGTGGAAGATCCGGGCCCTGGCCATCCTCCTCCTCCTGCCGTGTCCCAGGATGAATGCTCCAACAAATGGTGCATTCATTGTGGCTATATCTGTGCGTTTGTTGATCACGTATACTTTTTTATGCATTTGATAGTGTGTGCGTTGACGTTTACACCTGCTATCATGTGACGTAGGTGTTTCTGAATTTGTGCATGGTATTTCATGTGCTGGTGGTCCCTGTTCAATTCCATAAATATGTTTGAATTGCATGCGTACGGACGGTGCGATTGTTTGACGGTGGAATGTCCCTCATAACGCCCACATTTTCACTTGTTCTTCCTCATTCCACGTGTTCTGCCAACTTTTTAGGTGGCTGTGCATGCCCGGCCCTTCCCTTGAAGTCTCGCGCAAGATGCTCGTCAGCTCGCAGTGGCGTGGTGGACAGGCGCAGATTCCTCACAAGTCCCGGGTAAGCCCCACGCGTTATGTTCCATGAATCGACGAACAGGGACTTTCGCACGCAAGTCCAGTTTTTATAGCATAGATTATTCCATGAATCGGGCCCTTTGTGTTCGTGCCCCGAAACAAGGATTCTTCAAATGCTGTTGTTGTAATGTTTGCAGTTAGTCTCTCAATACGCTTAGATCTTTCCGTTATGAAGATAGACATTTAAAATCAAACAAGTAATCAATTGCAAAAGTATACATTTCAAATATGTGATTAAATGTGCAAATAACCATTCTATATCGGCTGTAAAAATAAGTCAACAAAAAGTCGGATATTTGAACACATCAGGGACATTCAAATAGAATAGAGAGTAATGTTATATAAGTACAGCAATGGAAACACAATTACAAAAATGAAAAGATGGAGAAAAAGACATGTATTTTCGAGAGTGGGGAGCCATAAGAATAGTTAACCTGAGAACAATAACACAATGACAGAATGAGGAAAATGAGTTATATTCCTTTTCATAAAGCAACATGAAATTTGCATTTAAACCCAACTATATTGTGGGAAGCAATACTTTTTTGACAGTGGGTTGTTCAATTTGCAAACACCACAAACACCATGAATGCGTTATCAACATTTGTTTATGTAACTGAGATATATTAAACAGAAATTGGATAATGAAGGTAAAGATTAAACAGTATTTTCTTATTGTATAAGCACCTAACAAGCAAACAATACATGCATACATAAATAAATTAATAGATGTGTCCTAGTCGATGTGAGCAAAAGAACTCAATACACCAGGGATTATGTAATTTAATAACATCTGTGACAGAGTCATGGGTTTGATCCTGTCAAGGCAGGCCAAGGAACTAATTCCGCCTTGGGTAGATGGCCTACCTGGACAACCACACCTATTCCACAGGTGGTGTGAGGGCGTGGAGTTGGGACAACTGTCCCCAGCCCACCATTATGCATGGAGCAATGGCAACATATTGGTGCCCCTTTCTCTGTCGCAATTACCATCAGCCTCTGTCCCTGCCAGGTCTCTTTTTCTACTCTTTCGGATAGTCCACGAGAGACCAGAGAGACCAGCATGTGCCCACCACCACATCTGCTAGGGATGAATAATGGTTCCCGGTAATTATCACAGTGCATAGAACAACTACAAGTACCATAACAGACTGGTTACTAAAATGGAATTGGACTAGGCTTCCCCATTCAGGTGTCAAATGAGAAAACCAAGGCACACAACAGGGTCCCCAGAATAACTATAGGGGAACAGGGGCACAGCGGTGGCGGAACTGGAGCCAGTGGAGAAATGAACATTAGTAGAGAGGAACTGAAAACAGTCCAAACTAAATATTTTGATAGGGACTTTATTGATCAGGGAGGGCAAGAGAGAACACATGATGCATGAGACCACATGAAAAGCTGGAAGCAAATGGAGACTGAAAAGGAGGAAGGGCTAAAAGCCCTTATGAATTTCCTGGGAAATTCCAGCCCACAAGAGGAGGAGATGCAAGAATTTCGGATTGGTTTAAAAAGAGATTGGTTCAGGCAAGCAGATTACTCAAGAACCCCATGGGAGTTGAGACAACTTTCTAGACAGGAAGGAGAGGACTATAAAAAGCCAGCAGAGTCAGTTGACGGTGAAAGGTATTCAGGTGAGGTTAGAAGAGCCGGCGGAGCACCGAGAGACCAGAGAGCCGGGCAAAGCAAGAGAAGGGGGCCTTGGAAGAGACCTTTGGGAATGTTTAGAGAGAGTGATAAGGTGCTGGGATTGTGCGAGTGGTACCAAGTTATGCTGTCTATATGTATGCGGATGAGTTTGTGACTGAGGGAAGTAAGATTAGAGAGTTAGGGGAAGTACATGGGGTAAGGTGGAAAAGGGGGAGACGAGGTTTAGTGAGCAGGTCCCTGTATACCTGTGTGTGGTTTAGAGAAATCGTTTATTGAGCAGGACACTAGAATCTTGGTTGTGGTTTCAGTGAGCAAGTCACTATATCCCTGGGGCCAGCACAATGAGCAAGGCACTATATATTTAGAAGGTTAGTAGGGGACCATATCCCTTGAGGAGGTTGAAGGATAGTAAAGAAAGGAATAGTGATAGGGGGACAGAATATGGAGGGAGGTGGAGAGTAGGGACAGGAGAAGGGGCAAAGGGTTAAGATCAGGAAATAGAGTGTAGAAAGTGGAGAGAGGGGGAGATAGTTGAAAGGGTGTAGAAGCCCAGGAATAGGCACCGCGAGAGGAGAGTGAGGTTAAAGGTTAAAATACAGCCAATCAGATAAAACTCATTCCAGGGAAATCACACTATCTCATTAAGTTCACTTAAGAAGGAGTCAGAGAGATAAAGTTAAGGCTTTAGGCCCTCCCTAGAATAGCACCAGAGTAGACAGTAGGGATCCCGTAACTATAGGAAAGCTGTACTGTTACAAGAACTTTGGAAGTAGGGAGCATGGGCTATGGGGTCGGAGCACCCTGCCCTCAAGGCTGAGCGAAAAAGCATACAGAGACTCCCCAAGATTGCAAACTCCTATTGTATGTTATTCCATGACAATTTTTGGAATAAAACTGAAAACATATTTTACACATCAAGTGACTTAGCGGGGACATTGTCCCACATCACAATTTGAGCAACATAACACATTAATACAAAGTACTTTCTTTTTAGTTTATACAATTTTTATTTTATTCAAACTCAGATTACATATCAATAATCTCAATGACAATGAGAGATGAATAAATAGTATAAATTTTAAAATACAAACCAAAATATGATACCTAGTAAATATTAAATGATCAGAGTATAAGTCATTTGAGAACACAAAGTACTTTTTGACAGTATGCATACTGCTCTAGGATGCTACAGAAGGAAACACCCATTTATTTTAACATAGATAGAAGACTCACAGGAAGAACACATGTGACCTTTGGCCAATTCACTGTTTTGAATTGTGGAGCAATGAATTATAGGTCCCATATAAATTAATCTGAAAAATGTAATTTAAGTGCTTACATAAATCCTTTTCTTCAAAAAGTGTAAATATACACAATATGCATTGAATAAAAAAAAAACAATTTTGATTTATGTAGTAATGAGTAATGATTTTTGAAAAGTCCAAGACACTACTCATAATTATCAGGATTTAATATGTCAACAACATGAAAATACATCTAAGTAGTAGTTTATCCAGACAAAACACACAGGGGCAGTTTCTCAATCCTAGAGCATCTCCTCACTTGTCGCAAAACAAGGTTTAATACAATCCACAAAGGACATCACAATGTGGGCATTCCAGATGCCCACTTTTAGATTCCCACTTTCACTCCCTTTGCACTTTTGCACTAATAATGGGGAATGTCTGTGCATTTCAATGTGCATCCCAAGCCCACAAAGGGGATGCTCTTTGAAATGTGAAAACATGAACGACCTTCCCCTACCCTTTTTTGGACTAGGTGCAGGCCAAGGCGAAGGGGCAATAGATGAGAAGTTCATTTTGTCTTGTCTTTGTAATGGGAGAGCTGCACGGTGAACAGTTGCTCTCCCAGTTTCATTTCTATCCTTTAAACAAGGACAGAAATGCTTGTTACTGTACCACATTTCACGGGCCCATTAAGGACTTAAGCTTATAATGATATTTGATTTTAATATGCATGTTTTCAAATAATTATGTATTAGATAAGCCATACATAAAGGGACAGTCTCTTTGAAATGCACTGTCAGCAACTAAGTGGTTGCTGGAAGCCAGTCGTGCACTAATGTATGCAAGGGGGCTGGTCAGCGCATTTTTTATCTACTGTGCAGTCCCTCTGAAATACACAGGTCACTTTTCAGAATAAGCTGACATTTGCATTTCTGCAAAGCGCCCAGAGGAAAAGAGCACATCCCCTTTGTGATTTTCATTTTTGCAAAATTTTGAGAATCTGACGCTTAGCATTTTTCATGTCATCAATGGAAACAATTGATCGTTTATGCAAGGTGTGATGAATCGAGGGAATTTGTCCTTTTCCCTAAGGGAAAGACCCCCCCCCCCAGCCAGTGAGGATAGGGAGCTGAGCCCGCTGTGCAACACCCTACATAGGGGTCGAGGCAAATGGAAAATCACCGGGAGAGACCCCCTGTGGGGACAAGGGGCCTCATTACGAGGTTGGAGGTAGCCATGGTGCTAATAGCACCATGGCTACCCCCTTACCGCATTCCGGGTCTGGGTTCTCAGAATAGGGACCTACCGGGTCATTCCAACCTTGGAGGACCCGGTATGTCCCCATTCTGAGAACCATTCCCCATTCGAGCCCCCATAGGGCTCAATGGGAATGGGGATGGAGCTATAAGCTATGAGTTATGAGCTCCCTGGTCCCTTAGTGGCTCCCGCTAAGGGACCTCGTAATGCAGCGGTAAGGGGTTAACGGCAACGGCACCCTTACCGTTAATCCCTTACCGCCGACCTCGTAATGAGGCCCAAGGACCCCCATTCCCATGAAGAACTCCCTGATGCCCTCCATGTGATGGCCTATATGGAAACATCTAATACACCAAATCAGTATAAATCAATGACTGGAATGAAGATAAAGTGAACCTATTCCGTTAACAACGAGAAAATGAAACTGTCCCTTTAAATCAAAGTCTCCAATGGACTGTCCGAATTGTGTTCAAAAGGGATGACATGCCAGAGAGACGACCGAGAGAGAGTGGAAGGCAGAGACAGGCAGGAGAAGCCCCCTGTGAGTTGAATACCTGAAGGAGGCAGAGCTGACGTAGATCACAGAGCCCACAAAATCCTGGGCAGCTCAGAGCTGGAGCAGGAAAGGCTGGACACTCAGCTGGAGTACCAGAAAGCCAGGAAGGCTGGAGTGTAGAGCTTGGTGGTGTGACCACAGAGGAATCGTGGTGGGCAGGCTGCCCTCTTAATGGCGCTGACACCCCCAGAGAGAGGAAGCAACTCCCAAAATGATTACCTGTAGTGCTATCGAAAAGCCGAGAAGGAGACAGGAACACGTACGAAGCGGATGTCACAGAAAGCAATCTGAGAAGTACACAGAAAGAGAAGCAGATTCCCAGTACCTGCAGGCACCGGAGACGTTCCACTAAAACATTGAAGGTAATAGGGCGAACGGTAATACCGGGAAGCCAAAAGGGAATCTGTACAGCCACCGAGAAACTCGTCCCAGCGTTCATGACAAAAGAGTGGAAAGCAAGCTAATAACGTCAAACTGTGTTAATGTATTAAAAAGAAATGTAGAAATCACAGAGAGTGAGAAGAGTAGAATTGGAATTGAAGTATTACTACCCTGGGAAAAGGGAAAAATCACCCAACAGCTAAGAAACAAAAAGTGGAACATAACCCAGAGGGGCACTTGTGTAGTAATGCACAAAGGGTCCCTAGGATAAATCTTATACAAGAACATTTAGAGCCTTCTAAGAAAGAGAGAAGGAGACCTGTGACGCAAAAGGGGTGTTGATGTTCAGCTGTCAAGCACAAAGAGAGACCAGCATTGTCTTTAGCCAAACAACCAAAGGCACTTTCAACGTTATTTTGAGTCCCACAGTTGAATTTAAGATCGGTTTCTCAGTTTCCCATGTATGCAGAAAATGTCTTAGTTATAGGGAGTTCTTTATGGGAATGAGAGTGCTTGTGCCCCTGGGGAGAGTCACTCTCAGTGAGGTTCCACTTTCCCGAACCTCCAGATTCATCACAATTAGCACTAATAACACAAATCCTTACTGTGCACCCTTTTACAACACGCACTCTGATGACACGTGTTTATATAACACACACTCCTACAACATGTGATTCTATGAGCTGAACATCAACAACATGTGATTATATGAGCTCTGTGACCCCTTTTGCGTCACAGAGCAAGAATAAAAGCACTATTCCCCTTAAATGGAGGAGAATGAGATAAAGCAATTTTCAGAGGAGAGACTCTGATGCGCCGATGCCATTAAGAGGCAGAGCCGCACTTCACAGCAGAGCCAGCTGTGTCAAAGAGAGGAACCAGAGAGACAGTGAGGTGCAGCCGACCAGGCACTTGGCAGTGCATAGTCGGTGGAGCAAAGGCTGACAGGACCCACCCTTATCTAGAGGCATGACCACAGGAAGGGCGTGCTGTGTCCGGGGCCCAGGAAACAATGCCAAACCCAGAGAGAAATGGAGGAATGAGTCCTCTGTTCGCATTGAAGGAAGCGTGCAGTGGAAACGCACTGAGATGAGCAGGTACACAGGTTGCTCAAAGTGGAGTGGGTGGAGAGATCAGAGAGTGAAAGCGGGAGAAGGAAGGAATAGCCTAAATATCTATGAGGGGCATCCAGGTCCAGAGAAAGAGAAGGAAATAAGTAATAAAAAAGGTTTATGGGAACCCAAGAAACCCGAATAGTGCAACCAGCCAAAGGGCTCACTGCAGCTCCCATGAGTATCAAGGGAGGCATGTGAAAAAGGTAGCACAATTTTCCCATTTGTATAGCCTCAATTCGCTTTGTGGTTTGAATGCCCTTGGGGACCCAAGTCCAGGTTTGGGCGAGTGTTGTAAGAGTGGACTTTAAGATGTGTGTGTGCATTTGAAGGGATCATGCTAATGGGATTCTTTGACTGCAATAGGCATATAAAATAGATGGACATAGCTAATACGTGTCTTCCCCGTTCTAAAGAAGCTAACCGAGTAAACTGGTAAGCACAATGTAAATGGACACCTGCATGTAACCTCAGAGTGTTTCAACGGCTAAATTAAGTAGTAATAAGTGCAAAAGGGAGATGCTAGCAAGTGACTTAGAGTGTCATCAGTGGGCTGAAACCTTGTAGGCGTAGTGCTTCAAGTGGAACCACATGTGTTAATATAAAAAAGGGGTTACCAATACCCCTGAGAGACAAAGTAAGACATTGGTATCAAGAAACCGCAAGTATGTTTAGAGTTTCAGCTATTAGTTTTCTCTCACAGAGTATATCGGATAATTTCCCACTCATACTCTCAATTGGTAGGTCGGGTTATCCCAGTCAAGCTACATAGTGACTCAACGCATACTATCTCACTTTCCCAGAGGTCTTGTCACAGCTCGCTGGTGAAAAGATGGAATATTTTCATCTCAACACTGTATCAGTTGATGATTCAAGGATATTATAGCAGGGTCACAAGGCTACAATAAGGGGGAATCAATGTTGGTGCTGGCGGCAAGACAAAAGCAAAGGCAGGAGAGGATTTGTGAATTGGAACTTGATAACGAGAACCTGGAACAGGCCTTCCTCACTGATCGTTCCTTGATGACCCAGAGGGTCTTACTGTAATCGCGGTCCCAAACCAGAATATACGAAATGGAGGACAAAGCTGGGAAATGACTTGCATGGTTGGAACCAAGGGAAACCTCTCTGAGATACATTCATGAGGTCAAGACAGACACAGAGGCGATGGCTGTTAAAGACTCTGAGATTAGCACGGCTTTAGCTAGGTTTTATGCATGTCTATACCAAATGGCTGTAGATTCGATAGAGCCCACATATACAGTTCTCCGAGAGGAGCTCCCTCTTTCCACTATTACTAATCAGCAACAAGATGTCTTGGAGTCAGACATTACGAAGGAAGAGCTTCTTCTGGCAATACAGTTGCTCCAATCAGGCAGGTCTCCTGGGCGTAATGGATTTCCAGCTTAAATCTGGAAGATGTTGAAAGATATGGTCTCCAAACCGCTGCTCTCGATGTTAGTTGCATTTAAGGAAGAGCCCCCACCCCAAATTATTGGCTAAAATTCTTGCTCGGAGATTGATGGTAGTCCTTCCTTCACTGATCCATCCATATCAATCCGGTTTCTTACCCAACCGGATGACTTGCATGAACATCTGTAGGCTCCATTCAATACTAGACAAGGTGGGTGCCATCTGCAGCCCTCTTGCTGAGGTGGTGATTGACTTTAAAAAAGCTTTCAATACCATCTACTGGGGATTCATATGGGCAGTGATGAGAGGCAAGGGATTTGGTCCAACCTTCATGCAATGGGTAGGGCAGTTTTACCCGCAACTGATGGCCATTGTCCAGGTTAATGGAGTGATCTCACTATGTTTCCTCTGGTGCGGGGTATACGCCAGGGCTGTCCCCTTTCTCGGTTGCTCTTTAGTTTGGCCATTGAACCACTGGCAATATGATTAAGGGGGGATCCTATGATGACAAGATTTCTATGGCCTTCTGGAAGGGAAGACAGGGTGTTACTGTAGGCTGATGATCTACTTTTGTATATCGGGGACTCATGTAGATCCACCCCAACGGTTAGGGAAATCTTGCGGTTATTCAGGGTATTTAGCATATTGAAGCTTAACTGGAATAAGTCTTTGCTATCTTCAGTCCAAGGGGGATCAGAGGCAATACCCTCCCTCTGACAGCCACCTTCCTGTTACAGGAGACACTTTTAAATATCTAAGAATTAATGCCTGTCGAGACACTGAAGCATTCCTGTCCCACAATTTAAAGCAGATAACAAAGAGATTTCAGGCTTATATCCGCTTTTGAGCGGCCCTGCCCATCTCGCTGCTTGGACAGGCAGATTTATTTAAGATAATGACCATTCCTAGGTACTTGTACATTCTTCAAAACATTCCCATCAGGTTACCAGCAGGGCCATTTAAAAAAATGAGGCAGTCCATGAGGATGCTGTTATGGGGCGGGTTCCAAATGAGAATAGCGCTATGAATGCTGTGCGGCTCGATCTGGGATGGTGGAATCGATCTCCCTGATGTCAGGAAACATCATTGGGTGACACAACTGGCCGCTGCAAATAAATGGCTGCATGACTATCTCTCCTACCAACGCATCACCCTCGAATGGCAATCAGTGAGGTTAGATGACCCTCTCTTTTCTCGATATCATGGCGGGATTGTGTGGGGACTACCGCTTGCATCCCAACAAGTTATCTGAGCATGCAGGATGACCACAGAGGAGATGGGAAGCTCCCCTATGGAACAACCAGAACTTGCCTGAAATTTGTAAACTAAACTTCGGTGAGTGTTGGCCGGCTAAGGGAATCTGACTAGTGGGAGATGTTAAGGATGACTTAAAACATTCAGGAAACTGCAGAGTGGCTACTGGCTGCTACTGCCTGACTGTTACAGATATACCCATTTTAGACACGCCATGCATACAGAAGTCCAGGGGGTTTATAACTACCCAGACCGGACCCTGCTAGAAGCTCACATTAATGCTGAACCTTTTTTCCAGGTGGGAAATATCAACATTGTACCAAGTGGTGATTAACTTCACATCAAATCCAATTGGGAGACTCAATACTCGATTGGAAGGGGATTTGGGTTCCACTGATCTGGGTTCCCCCCGAGAAGTGGCTATTTGGGCCTGTTTCCAGCCAGTACAGCTCTGAAAATTCTCCACGGGATTTACTATACCTGGGAACTCATGTTCAAATATGGCCGCACTTTGGAGTCAGAGTGTCTACGATGTTGATATACTGTGGGCACCTTCTTTCACATACCCTGCCAATGTCTGATAAGTAGGAGATTCTGGCTTGTGGTACAGAGGCAGATGTCTAGGACACACACACAGCCAATAACCGATGATCCAAAATTAGTCTTAATTGGTATATGGGTGAAACAACCTTCACCAGACACGGAAAACTGCTCATATCAACTGCCCTGACTATTGCTAAACAAAATATTGCCATGGCATGGTGGGCCAGAGATCCAGGTAAATATTTAAATGGCTCGAGGATATGGACCAGTGTATGTCCATGGAGGACCGGGTGTATAAGTGTCGGGGGTGCCTGGACAAGTTAATTAAAATCTGGGACAAGTGGGAGGTGGGGATTAAGGTCATTTGGGGTGGGATCATCTCGATTGCATGGAATGCTTATCCTTGTATCTGGTGGATTTGCTTTGGTTTAGCACCTGATCAATTCGATGTTGGTCCATGTCTGGACACACTGTTTTGTATGCGGTTTGTGTGTCAACTATTGTGAAATTTCAATAAAAAAGTTTAAACAGGAAACCCCAAGTAGGAGTAAGAGAGGCCTCCAACACCCCAGAGAAATAAATGAAACATTGAAACAAAGGCATCAGAGGGGGTTCAAGTAATAACATTGTTATACATTGCCAGACAGCTTATGGCATTATCCACTTGTTCGCATCGATATTGACAGTGTATTTGTAGGCTGCTGCTTTTATGGTTTTAAATCGCAATAAAGCCGATGATGATGGTGATGATGATGAATCCAATTGTTATACATTGCCAGACGGCATACCAAACCTCTCCTCAAGAGTTGAGACAATATAAGAATAGTGTGTTACACATAACACAGAGAAAAAGGAGAGGCTGAAACACAAAATGGCCCAATTAGTGAGAAACAAATACAAGGGGAACAAAGAAACAAGTAAGATGTGAAGTTAGTGGGGAGAAACCCATGTAAGTGGAGTAAAGGCATTAAGGAGATACCCCTCAACCAGTGACAACTGGGAGAGTTGATCTTTTTGAAACTTGAGACTTAAAAGACTTTTGAAACTTTTAAAGTAGAGAAAACCGTTTTCTGTTGAAAAGCCTTCGACCTGAAACCATGAAGGATTCCTGGAAACCCAGTGAAAGGTCTGAGAGAACAACTTTGGAGGCAAGACGTACTGCCCAACTTCCTGTTATGTTTTTCTAAGTGGTAGGGCTAATTTAGAGGCTAGGATCTGGACGGAGGACTATATTTGTTATTTTGACAGTTATTGAGCACCTTTAGTATAGTATATTAGGAAGGAAACTCCCCTTTTAGCAATAGGGTCAGGAAAGAATGTTCTTTAAGTTAAATAAAACCATTTAAGAACATCTCTTCTGGTCTGAGTCCTTCTTATGACCTGCCAAAAATGGTGTCAGGGTGGGATTCTAGTGACCTGACAGAGTCAGAACCTCATCCTAAGTCGTATGGGAATACCTCTCGACCATATGACACCCATAGGGCACTGAGAGATAAAACAATATTTGGGATCAATCCCTAAAAGTCCCACTTTGTAGATACTGACGACTACACCCCTTTCCGTCAAACTTACAATTGGTTCAGAGGATGAGGAAGAACTTGAGTCCCTTCATTCTGAAAATTATTTTGATAACAAAATCGAAATTGCTTTGCTCGAAACTCTCCTGGAAAGGATTTTTAAAATCAGTCTTGAGCCAATAAACGTCACAAGGAGAACCTCAAACTAATAGGAATAAGCCAAATCCATCAGGTCCTCCACATGGCGTCCTAAAACCATACCATGAGAGGAAGACCTAAGCACCTTCTTCACTAATTTTTAAAATTTGGCTGCCCAATTCCAATGGGATGAATCCCTTAAGGTTTGCTATCTGGGTGCTATACTGAGGGGAGATTTGCAGTTATGGTACCAGAATATAAATCTCTAGCGAATCACCTCCTTTCAAGAATCAGAAACTATTTAGAAAGGGTGGTGGGGCAAACAGAAATATCTATTCAATCCAAGTTTCGATGAACCCATCTGCTTCCATGTGAACGCCTATTGAAATTGACCGGCCGCATTCAAAACAAACGTAGTCAATGGTTGGGAAAGAAAGCCCTAGCAGAAATATTAGAAGCCATAGCCCGAGAGCAATTTATAAATGCTCTACCCTCATCGTTTATAGAGGACAGTGCTCCAGCAACTCGACCTTCCCTAGATATGGCTATTCTAATAGCTCAGGCCCACTCTGAGGCACTTAAACATTTTAAGAATATAGGGAATTCGGTGGAACACATTAGATAATTAAAAACATAGAAATAGAGTTGCTTTTGGGGAAACATATAAAAAACCATAAAAACCCTTTCATATTAGAATTCTGAAGGAAGAGTTGTTAAGGAGAGCCTTGTCTCTCCCTTTTATAAAACAAAAGGGGATCCCCGTGGAAGTCGTAGGGAAGACAAAACCGGACCGGTCATAAAGACATTGATGAAGAACTTATGGAGGTAGGATTGATATGAGCAAAACAATGGGTAGAAGAGGAAAGGGAGGAAGATCTGGAATGGGCAGACAGTTTCTACTGCAACCCTTAGCCCTTCCAGACTCCAAGTCAATGACATCTGGGCTAAAGCTCTGATTGACTCCGGAAGCAAACAGACCGCTATCAGATCAGATTTAATTTGAGAGAAAGATTTAAACATCAAGGGAGCTATGAAAATCACTCGCATACATGGGTAGGTCAAGACCTTTCTGAAAATTCCCCACGGCCTAGAAGATGGAGGTCATCCCACCAGGCTAAGAGCTGCAGTGGTACCAGGCCTAGCGGAAGAAGTCATAATAGATACAGTTTCCCTTCGTTTCTGTCCCTATTATTTCCTTCCCATCCTCTTAGAGAACCTTCAAAGACATAGTCCCTCTTGACCTCCTGGGACTCATGTACTGAAAGTGAAGAACAATCAATGTAGGTCTCGGTAAATAGTAATACCAGGGGCACCATAGCCCTGGAATAGGGGTGCTTCTCTTTAACAGGGGGAGTATGTGGTGAATCTGGAGATTTCGTCCCTTCTTCTTTGGCAGAGTGACCTCCTTTGAGGATAGGGAGGTGAGAACATGAAGCAAAACCCTCCCTATGGGTTCGGGAAAGCAGGACCTCACTGGGAATGACTGCCCTCAAGAGGTAGAAGACTCTCATCCCCATAAGGAACTCCCTATAACTAAGACATTTTCTGCATACTTGGTAAACGGAGAAACTTTGGGACTCCAATATAACGTTGAAAGTGCCTTTGGATGTTTGGCTCAAGACAATGCCGGTCTTTCTGGGAACTTGAGAGCTGAAAATCAACAGCAAGCCCCTTTTGTATCACAGAGTGAATATAAAAGCACTATTCCCCTTGAATACCGACCAAGCACAGGGCAGTGCAGAGTCAGCGAGGCCAAGACCGCGCAGAGCTGGCTTTATCTAGAGGTGTGACCATGTGGAGGATGTGGTGGGCCCGGGGAACATGAAACAACGCTGAACCCAGAGAGCGAGGGAGGAACGCGTCCTTTGCTTTCATTGAGGTAATAATGCAGCAGAGACTCCCTGAGACAAGCAGAGCAGCAAACCTGCACTCATCCATAAATGAATGCCAGGAACCCATGGAAAATGCCACCGCTACCGAGCCACCAACACTGTGCTGGAGCAAACCCTGAAACTGAAAAGGTACACAGGTTGTTCGTAGTGTAGGGGGACACAGAGACCGGAGAGTGAAAGAGGGAGAAGGAAGGAATATCAGATATCCCTATAGGGGTGTCAAGGCCAAGAGAGATAGAAAGAGAGAGAGAGAGAGAGAGAGAGAGAGAGAGAGAGAGAGAGAGAGAGAGAGAGAGAAAGAAACAAGGAATAATAAAGGTTATAGGAGTCCAAGAAACCCAAATAGTGAAACTAGCCAAAGGGCCAACCGGATCTACCGAGAATCAAGGGAGGCATATTAAAAAAGGGGGCTTCAATACCCCTGGAAGATAAGTGGAGCATTGGGACAAACAAACCCAAGAAAGAAATAATTAACTATGCGCGTTACTGGAGCATAAGAAATCTCAACATTATAATCAGGCAAATGGCTCGCAGAAATTCCTGTGCATGAAGAAAGACATATATAAAGAGGTGTTTCCCATACCTCTGCAAGACAAAGGAAGATACTGGTACCAAGAAACCCCAAGTAGGAGTAAGAGGGACCTCCTATACACCAGAGAAATAACTGAGATATTGAAAGAAAGGAATCAAAAGGAGTTCAAGAAATCTGTTATACATTGCCCCCCCCCCCCCTCCACCTCCCAAGAGCTGAGAGAACCATATAAGAGAAGTGGGTTGTACATAACATTGAGAAAGGGAGAAAATGAAGAACAAGGAGTTACAGAGTTACAGAAACCCAAGAAATCTTTGTATTGTAATCCGCCTAACGCCTTCCAGAAACTCCAGAGGCCTACGAGAGAAACACAAAGAGGGGCGAGAATACCTCTGGAAGACAAGTGAGAGATTTGGACAAAGTTAACCAACGGAGCCAGAGCAGCCCAATAAGGCACGTGAGAAACAAATAAGTGGAATCAAGAAATGAGTAAGACGTGAACTTAGTGGGGAGAAAGCTACATAAATGGGGATAACGGATTCCTATATCCGTACGAAGGACGTCAGGGCCAAGAGAGAGAGAGGGAGAAGGAAACAGTAATAATAAAGCTTACGGGTGTAACGCTCACCTGATTCCCACGGAGGCGCTGATCCCGGCTGGGCTGCTATCGTTTCTTCAATTGAGAAGCGTAGAGCTCGGACGACTCTCAGGACTGGGCTTCCTCTTATCGAATGTCTGACTTGCAGGGTAAGTTTTCTGCAGGTGGAAGAAAAAGGGTTAATCACCGTTTGATGGGATTCCTTCTCCCACCAATCGCCAGTTTCTCCCACAGCCTCGCTTTCTACTTGTCTCGGCGAGCTCTCACCTTAGGCGTATAAATGCTGAGCTCTCCATCCTGCGTCTGGTGCAGGGGTGCGTGGATTCCAGTTACGTCACTGGATGAGTTCAGTGTTGAGGCTCAAGTCTTTTGCGGCCTTAGTTGTGGCACTGGTGCTGGGATGCCGAAGAGCGATGCCGCCGTTACTGCACGAGCGGATGCCTGTAAGTATACTGTAGTCTTTAGGCTTTAAAAGATGGGCACCTCAATAATGTCCCTTTTCCTTTGTTTCAGGCCTTGGGATGCTGTGGGCGTAGTTTTCCGTTGCCGCTGCACATGCCGATGCACGTAAGTATAATGTTCGTTGGCCGCTTTTAATGGCACCTCTAATAATGTCCTTTTTCTAGTTTTCAGGTGCCGGGATGCTGTGGGCTTTATATCCGTTGCCACTGCACGTGCCGATGCACGTAAGTATAATGATCGTTGGCCGCTTTTAATGGCACCTCTAATAATGTCCTTTTTCTAGTTTTCAGGTGCCGGGATGCTGCGGTTGATGCGGCTGCTTCTGCGCGTGCAAAAACTGGTAAGTTAAGATGAATGCGACTGCCTTCACCCGAAACCCTTTTTAATTATGTCCTTTGCCTTTCAGGTGCAGAGAAGCTGCCGAAGAGAAGGCCGCGGTTAGCTCTGTTGCAATCACAGATGGATCAGGTAAGCGGGCGCGGCTGCGAGCGAGTTGCACTTTTCTAACCTTATGTTTATTCTTTGCAGGTTTTGCCAGTGACTGTATTCCGGGATCTGGTAAGTATTGTTCTGTGTCTTTCTTCATCCACAGGTTGCTGCGCGGAAGCTGATGATGACTCTGGACCTGGAATGCAGGAGCCGACTCGGTGAGCGTCCTGCTGCTGCTGCAGAATAACGCGAAGCACGTGTTTTCCCTCGGGCGTGGTTTAAATAGCAGAGAAGTGCTTCCAGTGTGTGTTCTTCCACCGGTTCCACCCAGGTAAGAAAAGAGTTCCTGAATGGAGGGAATAGTTCCTCCCAGCCCTGATGGCTGAGGACTTCAACCAGACTGGATTATTCTGGGTAAATATGCAGCATGGTCTGCCTCAGGTAAGTCCACCCAAGCATTATTACACTGTTTATCAATATGAGCCCGGCGCCTATGGCGCGGGATTGAAACCCTTCATGAGCCTGGCGCCAAAGGCGCCAGGACACGGTCCAAAGGGCCCCTGTAGGGGTCTGCTGGGTCTGGAGTAGTGGAAGACGGGTCTGCTTCCGAGGGCGCTGGGCCAGTCCTGGCCCCTCGGGAGTAGCACCCATGACAGCACCCCCCCTCAAGGCCCCTCCCAAACTTGTCCTCCCCGGGGGTTTTGGTTTATCGGGAAAGGTTCGGTGAAATTTCTGGACTAGACGAGGAGCATGGACGTAGTCATAGGGTTCCCATGACCTTTCCTGAGGTCCGTAGCCTTTCCAGTCGATTAGGTAGAATAGCTTCGATCTGATGATTTTAGAGTCCAAAATGTCTTTTACTTCAAATTCGGGCTCCCCATTCACTTGAATGGGCTCTGGAGGATTGGTCAATCTGGTTCTAGGTTGCATGGGTTTCAAAAGAGATACGTGAAATACAGGATGTATTCTCATATGGGTTGGCAATTCTAATTTAACGGCCACTGGATTAATTATGGCCGTAATTGGATATGGTCCCAGGTATTTGGGGTTGAAGGTGCGAGGCCCTTTAAGCGATAAATGTTTGGTGGACAGCCAGACTTGATCCCCAACCTGGTATTGAGGGGCATTGCTTCGGTGTTGATCTGCTCCTTTTTTGTACCTCTCTTTAGCTTGTTGTAGATGTGCAGTCGCTTCCTTAAAAGCTTGGGTAATAACGGTGTGCAATTGATCCATGGCGGGTGTTCCAAGATCTTGAGGTGGATCAAGGTTGGAGGTTCAAGGATGAATCCCATACAAGATGTAGAAGGGACTCTTCCCGGTACCCGAATGAACTGAATTGTTGTAAGCATATTCAGCTATCCAAAGGATGTCCTTCCAGTTACTCTCCGACTGTTGTAGCATGCATCGTAAATATTGCTCGAGAGTCTGGTTTGTTCTCTCGGTTTGCCCGTCGGTCTGGGGATGATGGCTGGTCGAAAGTCTTACATCGATTTGAGCTAATCGACAACAGCTACGCCAAAAGTGGGAAATAAACTGGCTCCCCCTATCTGAGATTAGTACTGACGGGATGCCGTGTAGCCGGACGATGTTTCCAAGAAATACTTTGGCTAGGACTGATGCTGAAGGTAAGCCTTTTAGCGGAATGAAGTGGGCCATTTTAGAAAACAGGTCCACAATAACAAGAATGGTGTTGTACCCGGAACAGGAGGGTAAGTCTGTGATGAAGTCCATGGAAAGGGTATGCCAGGGACACGGTGGGATGTCTAATGGTTGCAGAAGACCAGCCGCCCTCTTCTTCTGACTTTTGTTTTGAGCGCACACACCACAGGACATCACGAATTCCTTTATGTCTTTTCTCCACGAAGGCCACCAGAAGTATCTCTTCACCTTTTCTGTGGTTTTGGCAATGCCAGGGTGACCCTCAATTAATGAATCATGATAGCAGGAGATTACCTGTCTTTGTAAATCGGCGTGTGGTAGGAACAATCGTCCTTGGAAATAAGGCAAGTCATTGCTTACGGTGAAATCTTTTCCTTTTTGTAACCAGTTCAGTAAATCTGGTGAGGTTACAAGTTGTTTAGTTTTTTCTTCAATATCCTCAATGGATTGTGAAGAAATCAGACCCACGATCCTTTGTTCAGGAATTATTGGTACAGGTTCTGGATTGGCAACGTTATCTCCCATTCCAATTTGGGAAAGAGCATCCGCTTTGCCGTTCTTGTTGCCGGGGCGATAAGTGATCACGAAGTCAAATTCAGCAAAGAATAGAGCCCAGCGAAGCTGTCTGGAGGATTGAGCCTTGGCGGTTTTCAGATACTGCAGATTTCGATGATCGGTGATCACTGTGACAGTGTGTCTGGCCCCGAGGAGATAATGCCGCCATGCCTTAAAGGCTGATTTAATCGCTAGAAGCTCTTTGTCTGTGATGGTGTAGTTGATCTCAGGCGCTGAGAACTTCCGAGACCAGAATGCCACAGGATGCAGTTGGTTAGTCTCTGGATCTCTTTGTGATAGGACTGCTCCCATTGCTAAGCTGGAGGCGTCGGTTTCAACGATGTAAGGGAGGTCCGGGCGTGGGTGTTTCAGTATTGGCGCCGAGGTGAATTTAGCCTTTAGCTCTTGGAAGGCTTGTTCTGCTTCTGCGGACCATTCAAAGCGTTTATTTTTTCTTAAGAGGGCGGTGATGGGTTGTACCACTCGTGAAAACTCTGGAATAAATCTACGGTAAAAATTGGCAAAGCCTAGCATGCTTTGAACGCCTTTCACGGAAGTAGGAGATGGCCATTTGAGGATAGCGTCTACTTTTCTCAAGTCCATGTGGACTCCTTTGGGTGTCAGAATAAATCCCAAAAATTCGACCTCAGTGACATGAAAAACACATTTTTCGAGCTTGGCAAAAAGTTTATGTTGGCGAAGTTTTTCAAGGACCGCCATAACATGATTTCGATGGTCAGCTTCTGAAGATGAGTACACAAGAATGTCATCTATGTAGACGACAACGCAGACATCAATGAGCTCTCTGAGGACATCATTCATAAAATATTGGAAGGCGGCCGGTGCATTGCATAGTCCAAAGGGCATCACTTGGTATTCAAATAGCCCATACTTAGTGCGAAAGGCCGTCTTCCATTCATCTCCTTCCTTGACCCGTACCAAGTGATAAGCTCCCCAGAGATCAAGCTCAGTATAAATACAGGCGTTTTTTACCTGGTCAAGGAGTTCCGGGATCAGAGGTAAGGGGTACCGGTTTTTTACTGTTATCTGTTTCAGAGCACGATAATCTATACAGGTTCTGAGGTCACCTTCTTTTTTTGGTACGAAGAACAGAGCCGAGGATGCAGGGGACTTCGACGGACGGATAAAGCCATTGGCCAGGTACTGGTCTAAATACTGTCGCAGATGAAGGTTCTCAGGCTCGGTAAGGGCGTAAATCCTACTGCCAGGGGGAGTTGCACCGGGTAGCAAATCTATCTGACAATCGTATGATCTGTGGGGTGGCAAGGTGTTAGCCTGTTCCTTTTGAAAAACATCTTGGAACTCTTGATACTCTAGAGGTAATTGTGGACCATCAGCCGTTACTGACGCTAGGCCAATGTTGGGTCGTGGATAACAAGTTGGTGTGCACTCTGGGAACTTTATCGTCTTTGCTCGCCAATCAATCTGAGGATTGTGTTTCTCCAACCAAGGAATCCCTAGAATTACTTGGAATTGAGGAGCCTTGATCACGTCGAACACAATTACCTCCTGATGCCCGTCTTGGCCTAGTATCGTCACTTCAGTAGTGGTATGGGTCACTGGTCCGGAGGCGATTTCCGTCCCATCCACCGTGGTAATGACGTCTTTAACCACCTTTGGACAAAGAGGTAAGTTCATCCTGGAAGCCAATTCGCGGTCCACATAATTTCCAACTGCTCCGCTATCAATGTATGCCTTAATTGCATGCAAACGATCCAGTTGCTCTGGGTTTACGAGGACCATTGGCATTATGAAGTGCGAGGTCAAAGAACTGGTTTTTACGCTCGGCAAGCGGACCTCTACACTTGTCGGGCGAGGTCGTTTCCCGGCTCAGGCTTTTCAGAACTCTTATCAGAAGCTCCCACTGTCTTCTTAGGTGGTTTCACTGGGCAATCTCGAAGAAAATGTCCTGAATTTCCACAATAGAGACATAGTTGCATATGTCGTCTCCTGACGCGTTCTTTCTGGGTTAGGGGACCCTTTACAACCCCAATTTGCATAGGTTCGACGGCTTCAACTCCTTTGGTGTGACTTTGAGGCTTAGGGAACACTCGTGTTTCAAACCTGGATCGATCCGCCTTTCTGTTTTGTAGTATGTGATCCAATTGGACCACCAAATCAATGTACTCTGAACAATCCTGAGGAGGATTCACTACCTGGGCAAGGACGTCTTTGAGTTCTCCACGCAAACCCCTGTGAAAAAGCGTGATTCTTTTGTCCTCAGGCCATCTGGTTTCCACGATTAGCCTATTGAATGATGCAATGTAGGCCAAAAGATCTTGATTGCCCTGTCGTAGGGAAAGGAGTTCGTTGTCCAGGACCTGCCCCTGTGAATGCCTTGCAAAAAGTCTTTCCATATTTGCCTGGAAGGTCGGGAAATCACGAAGGATCGGGTCATCCTGTGTAACCAGAGAGATCGACCAATCAGCGGCACTGCCGCTAAGATACGAAAGCACAAAGGCTACCTTAGTCTGGTCAGTCGGAAAGGCTGCAGGTCTACAACGAAAGTGCAATCGGCATTGATTTATAAACACTGCAAACCTTTTAGGGTCACCAGAGAAGCGTTCAGGCGGTGCCAATGGCACATTTCCGGGTAGGTTGATTTGAACAGGATTGGCTGAAGCCGCTGGGATATAGCTCTCTCCTGAATTAGGTAGCGGGGTTTGCCCCGCTTGTGTCTGTAATAACTGTCTGGCGAGATCATCAGTTTGTTCTTTTGATATTATCAATTCCCTCCTAAGGGCATTCGTTTCCTGGCGGGCAGCATGAACTTCAGCTCTTAATTCCCCTAATAACTGGGCCAGTTGGTCTGTGTCGGAAGTTTCCATAGCGCCTGGGTAGGAGGTTATTGGTGGGCTTCGCGTTCTGTAACGCTCACCTGATTCCCACGGAGGCGCTGATCCCGGCTGGGCTGCTATCGTTTCTTCAATTGAGAAGCGTAGAGCTCGAACGACTCTCAGGACTGGGCTTCCTCTTATTGAATGCTGACTTGCAGGGTAAGTTTTCTGCAGGTGGAAGAAAAAGGGTTAATCACCGTTTGATGGGATTCCTTCTCCCACCAATCGCCAGTTTCTCCCACAGCCTCGCTTTCTACTTGTCTCGGCGAGCTCTCACCTTAGGCGTATAAATGCTGAGCTCTCCATCCTGCGTCTGGTGCAGGGGTGCGTGGATTCCAGTTACGTCACTGGATGAGTTCAGTGTTGAGGCTCAAGTCTTTTGCGGCCTTAGTTGTGGCACTGGTGCTGGGATGCCGAAGAGCGATGCCGCCGTTACTGCACGAGCGGAAGCCTGTAAGTATACTGTAGTCTTTAGGCTTTAAAAGATGGGCACCTCAATAATGTCCCTTTTCCTTTGTTTCAGGCCTCGGGATGCTGTGGCCGTAGTTTTCCGTTGCCGCTGCACGTGCCGATGCACGTAAGTATAATGTTCGTTGGCCGCTTTTAATGGCACCTCTAAAAATGTCCTTTTTCTAGTTTTCAGGTGCCGGGATGCTGCGGGCTTTATATCCGTTGCCACTGCATGTGCCGATGCATGTAAGTATAATGATCGTTGGCCGCTTTTAATGGCACCTCTAATAATGTCCTTTTTCTAGTTTTCAGGTGCCGGGATGCTGCGGTTGATGCGGCCGCTTCTGCGCGTGCAAAAACTGGTAAGTTAAGATGAATCCGACTGACTTCACCCGAACCCCTTTTTAATTATGTCCTTTGCCTTTCAGGTGCAGAGAAGCTGCCGAAGAGAAGGCCGCGGTTAGCTCCGTTGCAATCACGGATGGATCAGGTAAGCGGGCGCGGCTGCGAGCGAGTTGCACTTTTCTAACCTTATGTTTATTCTTTGCAGGTTTTGCCGGTGACTGGATTCCGGGATCTGGTAAGTATTGTTCTGTGTCTTTCTTCATCCACAGGTTGCTGCGCGGAAGCTGAAGATGACTCTGGACCTGGAATGCAGGAGCCGACTCGGTGAGCGTCCTGCTGCTGCTGCAGAATAACGCGAAGCACGTGTTTTCCATCGGGCGTGGTTTAAATAGCAGAGAAGTGCTTCCAGTGTGTGTTCTTCCACCGGTTCCACCCAGGTAAGAAAAGAGTTCCTGAATGGAGGGAATAGTTCCTCCCAGCCCTGATGGCTGGGGACTTCAACCAGACTGGATTGTTCTGGGTAAATATGCAGCATGGTCTGCCTCAGGTAAGTCCACCCAAGCATTATTACACTGTTTATCAATATGAGCCCGGCGCCTATGGCGCCGGGACTGAAACCCTTCATGAGCCTGGCCCCAAAGGCGCCAGGACACGGTCCAAAGGGCCCCTGTAGGGGTCTGCTGGGTCCGGAGTAGTGGAAGACGGGTCTGCTTCCGAGGGCGCTGGGCCAGTCCTGGCCCCTCGGGAGTAGCGCCCATGACAACGGGAGCCCAATAAACCCGAATAGTTCTACCAGTCAAAGGGTTCAGCAGATCTGGCAAGAATCAAGGGAGCCATATTAAAAAAGACATATTCCTCAACCTGCGACAACTAGGAGAGTTGATCTTTTTGGAGCTTGCGACTTTACTTATAAACTGTACTTTTGGAACTTTTAAACTATAAAAAATTGTTTTCTGCTGAAAAGTGGACCTGCAGCCAGGATCGATTCCTGGAAACCATATGAAAGGTCTGGGTGAACAACTCTGAAGGCAGGACTTACTGCCCAACTTTCGGTTATGCTTTCCTAAGTGGTAGGGCTAGTTTAGAGGATAGGATGTGTACGGGGGACTATATTTGTTATTTTGACAATTGTCTAGCACCTTTAGTATAGTTTATTAGGAAGGAAACTCCCCTTTTAGCAATATGGTCAGAAAGGCATTTTCGTTAAAGGGGAAGTTTGCTCAGAAATTTAATTGGGCCAATCAATCGGGCAGCTATTTTTGAGCATACATCAATTGATCGTTAAAAAAATTTCAATGCATCTTACCTTCGTTTTTCTCACATGTACACATACGAAACTGATGGATCGGGTATTGCCATCTTGTGCCTTACTTAGCCGTTGATCCATTGCCCTAAATTCAAGTGCCCATGCAGCAGTAATTCAGATCACCTGCCCCTCAAGCTGACATTACTAGATGCTTACACCCCTTTTCACAATGCCAATGCACGTCTCATGTCAATTTCCTCTGTGCAAAATCTATTGACATGTCTCCATGGAATTGTCAAATGCCTCTTTCCTCGCTAAGTGTAAACAAACCGTTCCTGATCAGGCAATACTGGAGTATCTTTTTCCTTTGTGCCAGGCTACTTCATTCTGAGTCTCCACAACTTCATTTTGCTCCGTTCGGCTATGTACCAAGTACGACGTACTGAGAGCATGTACTTACACTCCTTCAAATTAATTAACTCTGTAATCGCTTTTTATGTAAACATTTTTTATATAACGTACATATGTCTTTACCAAACTATTAAAATGCAATATTTACATGACTTCTTTTTTACGTGTCAATGTGAAATTGCAAAGTTTGTGCCTAATATTCTTGTCTTTGCACTTGTAACATGGCTGTTTCTTCTCTTATTTTTCTTCTACATTACATTTTAAAGTAATACTATGCGTTATCCAGATTCATGACTTCAGGGCAGCCTGCCTCAAAAGATCTGTGTTGTGATTGATGATGGTCTTTATGCATGAACTTCAAGCAACGGTTCACCCGTGTAATCCAAGTAATGAGTATGTTTTCTCGTTATGCGTTGTATGTTTGACAATCGAGACTGCTCACTTTTTATGTTGTTCTCCTTCAACATGATAACTTTGATGGATCACTGACAATGGAGTTTTTCTTAAATATGAAAACATGTCTTGTTCTAATCTCAAATCAAAGTATTCAACACTATATTTAATGACTAAACAATTACATTTCTTTCACTTTAAATTTAAAAGCAATATTTCCCTATGCTTCATACTTATTTTGCTGGAATGGGGGGTTCATATTTCTAATTCATCCCTACTTGAAAACAAAAGTACTGTCAGAACATTGCTTGAAAAGGTACTTTTTTAAGCATACCAGTGCCTATATACAGAATGACAGTACAAATTAAATGCAATTATTGGATTCAGTCAAGTAAACTACTTCTGTATCTCTTACACACCACATGGTACATGCTTGTGGTCTATCAAGCGTTTATATGATGGATTCATGGAAGACTGTGATTCTGCGTTCGACAAGTAATACCTGCCTGTGTGGTTTGAGCCATTCATGAGAAATTCCCCAGTGACTCCGGACAATATGAGGGATTTGTACAGACAGTACTTCAACCACAGCAGTACAATTTGTAGTTTGTCAATCCCATTAACCTTACCAAACTAAATAAAATAAATGAGGGAATATGAAAAGTTATTCAAACTAAATTGTAAGTCACCAACACATCAAATATTTATGAATGTACGCTGTCGCAATAAGCAGTATTGAAGCACATTATATTGACATTTTGATGATCAGCGAGTCCTGGTTTACCTCAACATGTCAGCAATATTTTCACTCCATGGTATCAGAAAAGTACCTGATAAAATGGCTTAATAGAGAATAACAAAGGGGAGGCAGAGTTGCCATTATTTATAGAGACACCATAGATATTCTAAATACCTGTACTCTGACATGGAATAGTGTTTCTCAAGTTTAGGCATGCTCCTATCAATTTATCCCTAATGATTCTATTAAAATATTTTTATGTTATAGACCTCCTGGATCGGCCACTGCCTTTCTTGACACCATGGATACCTATTTAGGGGTTGAAGCCAGTAATCAGTCAATGATTATTGTTCTAGGAGATTTAAATATATGGTGTAATGAGCCAGATAACAGTGGTTGCAAACATCTAACTGATATTCTGGACTCACATAATCTCCATATTCTTTCTGATCACTCGACGCATATAAGCGGCACTGTTTAGACCCTATACTGCTCAGGGGGCTTAATTTGCAGGATGTAGATATCGAACCAGTGAGTTGGTCAGATCATTTCATGGTTCGGTTTAGCTGGACCATAGATTCAAATATAAATAGAAGCAAAACAACTTCTGTTTCAGAGCTTCGACATTGTAAAAAAAGACTTGGATCGCATTTCCGACACTGACCTTATGAGTCATATATCATGGACATACGATATTATGGTGGGTGCAGAGGTCTACACAAGCTTGATGAGACAACTACAATCGAACTGTGATACTATAGCAACTGTAAAATACACTCAAATAACCATTTGGAAAGGGAACCAGTGGATTAATGACAAACTGAAGTATTGTCTGAGCCAGTATTGGAAAGTGGAAAAGAAATAGTGCATGACCAGAGCCATTGAAGACCATATATCAGCTAAATCAGCCTTAAAAATATATAAAGATGAGATTACAAAGGCAAAAGCATTAAGCCTACAAAAACAAATAAACTCTGCAGCAAATAGGCCGAAGGAACTTTTTATGGCTATCAGAAATCTATCAAATCCTGACTTTATAAATACCTGTATGCTCCCTACCCAGAAGATGGCTAATGAGTTTAACACCTTCTTTCATAATCAAATTGATCAGATTAGAGTGAATATTGATGCTCAACTGATTTGGACTGCCTGATTCTGTAGCTGGGAAAAAATCTCATCTATCAGAGTTTAACTTCTCACCAGTGGGGAAAGAAACCATTGAGAAGTTACTCTCTCTCCTTAAACTTAACGACCTTACGTATGAACCAATTCCAGCATATTTGGCAAAACACCATGCACTGGCACTGAGTGAACCCATTCAGATGTTTGTAAATGCCTCACTTGACCAAGGTTTTGTGCCAGAGGAATTAAAGAAATCATACCTCACACCATTGCTAAAAAACAAAACACCATGGACCATAAAATACTTGCCAACTATCGCCCCATTGCAGGTTTACCATGGGCAACAAAAATCCTTGAGAAAGTTGTAACTATGCAACTTCAAGACCATCTGGAAGCTAATAACATTCTAGATCCACACCAGTCTGGATCCACACTCAGCAGTGTGTCTGATTTTTTCACTACCTTGGAAAGTGTCAGTTTCTGAGTTTCGCAGAGACCTCCACTGGGTGCCGGTCCAGCAACAGATTCAGTTCAAGCTTTTGTGTCTAGATTTTAGATGCTTGTGTGGTTTAGCACCACCATATCTAATCTTACAAATGAAGACCTATAACCCTAGACGCTCATTATGATCTACGGATTAAGGCCTTTTAGTAATCCCCCGTCAAAACTACCCATTGGGGGATAGACGCTTCTCTGTGGCCGGCCCTCAGGCCTGGAACTCACTTCCATCACACCTGCGAAGAATTGAATCTTTGACGGTTTTCAAGAAACAGTTAAAAACATACTTGTTTCTGTAAATTGAATAGCTGGTGCACTGTGTTCTTTCTACCTCTGTAGATAAAATCTGCGCCTAGATGCAGCTTGCTGCTTGGTTCCCTTGGGATATGCGCAATATAAATCTAAAATCTAAATCATGCCATGCATCAAATCGCAAAGTTTTTGTAGAATTACTATGTGCCTTTCACCAGAGTTTAAAGGTCCTGTGTGCGGAATTTTATTTAAGGGCAGTATGTGCCTGTGCCAGATAGGTGGAGGAAGTACAGGTTCAGCTCAATAGCAGATTTGAATAGACTAGTGCTGTGGGTATCAGGTAATATTATCCCCATATATATGGTCGCCATACATAATATCGCCGGGAAAAGGTTGTGGCGACATTATGTGGGTGACCATATATATGGTATAGGGGCAGCAACAAAAAAAAAAAGAAAAAATAAGGGTTTGGGGTTTGCGGGGGTGTCCCCCGCATGTTCCATGCAATAATGTCCCCACAAAAAACGGGCATTTTTCGGTGACATTTTTGCATGGCGATATTTTTGAGGGGACATTATTACATGGAACCGTGCTGTGGGGATCGGTTATGTGAAGGGCAGATTATTTTTGTTTATAGGATGGGAAGCCTTCCCAAATTCTTTTACAAGCATAAGATGAGTGTGTTGTGTGAGGTACATGTCAATATTCCCATGCATTCTGGGACATGTGGTCTTAGATCTCTAATGGGAACACTATTAGCATGCATGGTTGACTGTCTTTTAAAAAAATGTATGGTACATTAATAGAAATTATGATCAGCACTTCCATTGAGACATGTACAGTACAAACAAGGATAAATAAAAAAGTTTTATAAAGTAGTAATAAATAAAAATAATACCCCCATCCCATACGTCTTTCCCCACCTACAAAAGAAATACAAAAATCGCATATATAATATTTAAAAAATAAACACATGATAACTCATGTTAATGTTAATGTTAAAGGTATTTATATAGTGAAAAATAACTGTTGCATACACGCATTTAAAATAACAATGGTGTAACTGATCGAAACCTGGAACACGGTTGATTTAGGGGTAACCCAGTTGATGCGACTATCACTCAGGTGATGACTCACAAACTAGGATTGAACTAGGTTTCTGGCTTCCTTCTCCCTCTGGGTCATCTTCAGCTCTTCTCTCTCTTTCACTCTTCATATGCTGGACCTTGCCAAGAAGGCTCACTTTCAACTTCACCCCCTCAGAGGCATTCTCCCTCTCCTCTCGTTCCCCCAGAAGCTCAATGCCTTAAGAGTGCTGGTCCTCTCAAGGATGGACTACTGCAACAGTTTCTTTCTTCACCTGCCACTCCTATCCCTCCGCCCTCTTCAGATAATCCAGAATAGGGCTGCAAGACCTATGCTTGTCCTCACGCCGAGGGACGGCATCTCTCCAGTCCTAAAACCTCTCCACTGGCTCCTGGTTGCTGCAAGGATCAAATTCAAGACCCTCTGCATCATCCACAAGGCTGTCTGGGGCCTGGGACTGCGCTACTTTCACCTCTGCCTTACTAAATTCTCTCCCGCAAGATCCCTTTGATCCTCTTGTTCCAACTCTTTACTGGTCAACTGCTTCTCCAAGCAGAGAGCTGGGAGCAGATCTCTTTCTTTGGCTGACATGGTTCTCTGGAACAGTCTCCGCCTCCCTATCCATTTTGACCTGGATTTTCTCAAGTTCCGGAAACTACTCAAGACCTTTCTCTTCTCTTCTCCTCTTCCTTTTCCTTCTCCCTTGCATGCTTACCACCCCCTCAGTCACTGAGATTGGCAGCCTGGACCCTTTAGAGTCTAGTGGGGTCCAGGCCATGCGTCCAATCGCCACCAGCATCCCCCTCATCCCCCTTCCCGTGCTAACCACCCCTTCAGCCGCTGAGATTGGTGCTCTGGACCCTCAAGAGTCTAACAGGGACCAATCGCCCCAACACCCCCCCATCCCCTCCACTGGCCTGGGTCCTACCCTTGCCTGCTAGTTATTACTTCAGGACAACACTTATCTGATGGGGCAGTTGACTTCCCTCTTCCCTGAACTGTCACTGCCCTTGCACTTACCTTGCTGCCTCTGCAACAGGTTCATGTCAGTCTTCCCCTCTTCTGAGGGGACCCCCCTGCACATACCCCCCTCACTCTCTTGATCTGCACTTGCACGTTCTGAATTTTGCAAGGCCTAGTAGGACTGTTTTTGTTGTTGTTCTATCTGTATTACTGTCTAATGCAATGATTGTTTAATCCCATTGCTCCCTTACTTTTTGCGTTGTGCTGCTTTGAAACACTGTTTTGATATAAAATCGCCTAGTAAATGCCCGATAAATAAATAAATAAATAAACTCTGATGCCCCAATCTACACAACGTAGGACCTCAATCCTGCAGCCACTAATATTAATTACAGAGACCAACTGAAACCTGAATGCGTGCCTACTTGAAAGAACTACCTACATTACATTATTATTATTATTATTATTACATAGTGCATTTGAAGCCAGAACCAGCTCTTGAAGATGCTTGTGATTTGACCACCTTATTGAATGTCATGGAGCCACCTAGTGGTGAAAAGATAAACGTCACTGGGAAGGAAACAGTCCAGGTCTTAAGCCAAATTAAACCAAAGCACCACCATTCAACAAAAGATAAGAGTCAACACGTGGATGAATAACACGTCAAAGCTAAATTTGAGCCAAGTATGGGAGTCAACATTGTATAAGTAGGAAATGAGTACACCTAGATGGTGGACTACAAGAAGCAGTTTTATAACCGGTGCAAAGGGCAGTACCTTGCAACAAATGTGTAAGAACACTCTTTCAACCAATTTGGAAATTGCATGGCAACTAACTATATGCGTTGATAGCACACCTACTGTGTTAAGTAGGCCATCACGGAAAGCAATGTACCTAGTGCTTTCTTGCTAACTGCATGCCCATTCTGTTTTAACCAAGCTCATGTTTGCAGAGCAGATGCTCAGGTTGTAAGAGAGAGCCCTAGTTCATAAGCTGCAAAAACTATTTTGAGTATGTGGCATCATGCCAGCATCAAATGGAACCATTTAATCAGGAATTACTATGTGCCTTTCACCAGAGTTTAGGTCCTGTGTGTGCAATTATTCTAGTAGGCAGTATGTGACTGTGCCAGACTGTTTCTGCCAAGGACATTATCACTGTTACTTTTTACTATTTCGTCTTTTACAAAACAAGAATCTGTAGAGATTTTAGCTCTTCTCCTGCTACTCCTTCTAAAACCTCTCTGGCTCCTTTGCCACCTCCTTCTGCCTTCGCCTCTTTGGCAACTATCTTCTCCTCCTCTCTGACCCCCGTTCCACCTCCATCTATTGCCGCTGCTCCCTCTAGAGACCCTCTACAACCTCTGCTGGGTGTACTTCCCTCCTGTACCCCACCCCAGAAGTTTTTAAAATGTGGCAACCTGCTCCACGTTGCTACTCTCAAGTCTCTCCCTACTGTCAAACACTCCTCTGACATCTGCTGCCTCCTTGAAGACCTTGACCTGGATGTCCTCACTCTCACCGATGCAAAATAACAATTGGGTACTCCCCTATTTTTGTTCACGTGGGGTCGAATTTGTGCTGTGGGGAGAGTCATACGATAAAGAACAATGAAGACAGATCGACTACCCCTCTTCTAGAGATCCCTTTTGGTACAACTGGGAAGAGAATCAGAATCTACTTAGTTATTTGTAGATTAGCCACCCTTTGCCTCTTTTGACATTTCTCTATGACCAGAATTTTTTTTGTTTCGAACAATTCACTTTATTTTCCTTTTTTTTTTAAAAACAATGTAAAAAACATTTCATCATGAAGTCAATATACAACATGTACCACTTTCATAGAACAATTTAACTTCTCTCATGGGGTAACTTTGTTTTACTTTTCCTTGATTCCACAACAATCATTTAGTTAGTTAGCATTGCCGGATGGTTCACTGTCGGAGGCGGCCTTACAGAGCTGTGCTGACGTGCTGTGCTGACGTGACGGCTTCTGCGAGGTGCGGCCTGACGGTCCTTCTGGAATCCCAGGTCCTTTACTCGAACCGGAAACTCGGCGAGGGAACCAGAGGCGGAACGGCCGCTAGGACGCGAGCGGCTGAGAACGAGAGGCTGCAACAGACGTCCAGTGTAAGAACGCGAGCGGCTGAGTGCGGCTGAGAGCGAGAGCCGGCCTGCGCAGCGGGTCTGACCCCCGCGGATTCTCGCGGATTCCCACGGATTCCCGCAGACTCAGGGACATATCAGGCACATAGTGACACGGTAAGCCTGCTCTAATTAGGAGTGCGGGCGGGTGGGCAAAGAGGCCCCCTGTAGAACTACCGCCGATTTTGCACAGAGGGGAGGCGCTACCTATAGATTAAACGGATAATACTCCGTATTAAAACTCATAGAGGCCCATGGTGCAGCGAGCCATTATTAAAGCGGACCGCTGGTGGGATCTCTTCTTTCTTCCCTGAATACTGCACAGTACTGGTGCACAGGTGGGAGTGCTCAGAGACATCGAGAGGCACCGGCGGGGGAGACAGTGGGGGGGGGGGTAAATCCCCTTGGAACCCATCTGACCCAATAGACACCTCGGTGCACACAGCTGGGGGGTGGCTAGTAAACACTACCCCCTTTCGGCCCAGTGTGAGTTTACTGGAAGAGGCTGCTGCAGGCATCTCGCTTTTATTTAAACAGCGAGGTGTGTTTTGAGCTAGGACCCAGATAACTGAACTGGGGCTTAGCCGTAACAATGCAACGAGGGAAAAGAGCTCCCCATTCTATCTACAACCTACGGAAAATTAAGGCTAAACCTATGAAGGAAAATAAAGTGACCAAAAAGAAAGAAGACAAGATCAAGAAGAATAATGGGGCCCAAGGAGCGATCACCGATTTCTTTACAGCAAATCCTCCCCTTGAAATAAACTCAACTATCAACGAGGAAACGGTGGTACCTGTGCCAATCAGTAACATCACCCTAAACACCACTAACTTTGACGATATAGATAACAACTCGCTGCTTGACCTCTGTTTAGACATACAGAGAGGTATGCTATCTCAGATCTCCCAGAAGGTATCTAGCAGTACAATATCTCCCAAGGTTAACCCCAACACACTCATAGAGAAGCAAACACCTGAGGGTAACGTCAGTTCGTCTGTCCGCTTCTCCAAATCTAGCGATGGCATCTATGGAGGACGAACCTGAAAACGAGGTTGAAGATGATAAAAATCTACATCCAAGTACAACTGCGATAGCTGAGTTACAATCCTCGGTGGCCTCCCTCCAATTCGCACTTAAAATACTTCTGCAAATGTCAGGACGTATCCTGACAAACACTTACACAATCACCTGGGCGTTAGAACACAAGGATCCTCTCCATGAAGATGCAGAGAAAAATCTATCTGACGCTGTACACTTTGTAGAAGAATCTGAAGAGCTTGAAGTCCCGCTTGAGGTAGTGGGGGAAGCCGCTACGCCTTACGGGAACTCCCCAGAGGGGGAAACACCCTCAGTATCCGCTAAGGATCCGGAGCCCACACTAAGTCCCGGGGATATCTCATTTCTTACTCGGAAACAACGCAGATTGGCCAAGAAGGCACTTAAAAACAAGAAAGCAATTAAGAGTGACATTACTTCCACTGTTGAGCCATTGAAGGCCCCGGAAACTCGCTCCAAAAAAGCCAGGAAAAGACAAGCACGGGCAGCAGCCCGAGCGGCGGAAACTAAGGGTCCGCTCTCAGGATGGGTAGTGCCGGGAGAAAAATCTATAGTGGAGGAGCCTGAAGATACCTTTCTGGGGGACCCTGAGTTGTATCCTGACTCCAGCTTCCACGTAGGTCCAGAAGAATTGTCAGAAATAGGAGCAGTAGTAGAACCATCTAAGCCTATACGGAATGCCCCAAATAATACAGTGGAGGAGAGCAACAAGAACCGCATCTGCATCATCGAGAATCTGTATCCTAGTGGCAAAAACCCCTGGCTGTCACGCTCAGAGTTCCTAACTAGACTCCATTACATACCTCAACTCAGAGTTTTGAAATCTGACGACTTCTTGTTTATTGAACCTTTACAGGTGCCTAATTCACATGTCTCGGCCATACACTGTACCTTTCTGGCCTCTGCGCATCTAATCAGAAACTTTAAGGAAGAATTGAGGGCTGTAGACATTGACATAGATGTGGATCCGCAGGAGAGGGACCCTCATGACGATTCTGAGGACACGGCTATTCCGGTATCAGTCGCCATCGAAGCCAAGTCCGTAGCAGCTGAACATTCTGCCTTGGCCGAAATACAGCTTGCACTCCAACAACTGATGCTTTTCTTTAATTTCTTGGATCTGTCGAGGTTTTACGCATCTTCTGAGGCCCGAGGGTTCAGTTGCTTTACTGTCTAAACACAGCTGCATCTGCCTTCAGGAAACTTGGTCCTCTGATCCTCTATTCCTCGACGGTTTTGTCACATATCATTCATTTGCAAAGAGGGGTGACAAGGGCCGCCCATTTGGGGGATTACTTACAGGGGTTGTGAATAGAGTGATATCACGAAAGATAAAGTGCAAAGCTGAGGACTACCTATTAGCGGTAGAGATTGATTATGTAAATGAAGGTGATCTGTGTAGATTCCTACTGTTAAATCTCTATAATCCACCAGGTGCCGTGATAAGTGAATCCTTACAAGAAGCAATTCAGGATGTACTGTCTTATTGGGCACTCAGGCCCGGAAATACTGCAGTAGTGGTGATGGGGGATTTTAATTGCCATATGACAGGCGACCTCCTAATATCCCCTAATCCTGATCTTAGTGAAAGATGTGTGATGATGCATGGTAGAAGGGAGGGGGAAGGTTTAGGCTGGTTACAACTGTTCGACTCCTGGGACCTTAGTATGATCAATGGTCGCACACTGGAAGACTGGCCCGGGAAACATACTTGGACTAATGGCAAATCGTGCAGTACACTGGACTACATCTTTATGTGTCCCGAGTTGCAGTCTAGAGTAATGGACATGACGGTAACTCATAACATATGGAGCGACCATGCGCTGCTCCTTTGCTCTCTTCGTCTCCCCACTTCCTCTATCTCTCATTCTAATATCGGAAACATACAAACCAACTGCTCTGGTACCAGAATAATTTGGTCAGAGAAGAATATAACGAAGGCCTCTGAAGCTCTCAAATCAGCTGATGCACGGGTCCTTCCTCACTACGAGCATATGACATCGAACGACATAGAGGATTGGATTCAGGGTTTTACTGGCCTACATGCTACAACAAAAACTAGGTGCATGTTAAAGCCCAAGGGCAGAACTCCCTACTATAATAAGGGTATTCGGGATGCTAAGAGAGCATACAGAGCGGAGATAAGGGGGCTTAGGAGCATGAACATGGTGGGAGAGGACTATTATGAGAAAGTTAGAAAAAGCGAAATCCAGATTTAGAGCCTGTGTTAAGAGCATAAAAATGTCAGAAAGGAACAACAGACATCAAAGGCTCATACAAACTATCTGTACCAGAAACTCTCGTAATATATGGTCACTCCTAAACGAGAACAGAGAGGAGGTTAAGGGACCATTAGCTAATCCAATAGGCGAAGAAACATGGATAACATTCCTTTTAGGGCGAAATTTGGAAGAGGATGAGACCACTAAGATAACACTAGAGAAGGTTCCCTTTCCCCCGCCTTTTGATGTCTCTACTGAGGCCACCTATAAGAAAATGGTTGCTCTTAAGGCCTCCAGAGCCCCTGGCCCTAACGGGTTGGCAAATGTAGTTATAAAGAACTACCCTGCATTCTGGGCTTACCTCTTCTCTATTCTCTTCAAGAAGATCCTAGTCCAGGGGACTATTCCCAGCTCTTGGCAAACGGCTATTCTAATACCTGTGTTTAAAAAAGGTAGCCGCACAGACCCTAATAACTATAGGCTCCTTTCTATGTTGGACATCACTGGCAAACTTTTTGCAGCATTACTGCTCAATGAACTACAGAAATGGGTGGAACATACTAACATCCTCAGTAGGTTCCAATGCGGTTTCCGGCGTGACTATTCCACCTCCCATAACCTTTGTGTGATGGATATGCTACGCACACGTGCACTCAGTAAGGGACAGCCCCCGCTATATGCGTTATATATAGATTTTAGGGCTGCGTTCGGCACTATACCTAGAGCAAGGTTATGGATGAAGTTGGAAAAAATGGGTTGTCCGCCGGGCCTATTATATTACCTTAGACAATTACATCATAATACTTCTGCCTGCCTCAGACTAAATCAGGAAGGCAGTATGACTAAACAGGTGATCCAGAATAGGGGGGTAAAGCAGGGATGCGTAACTGCTCCCCTTATTTACAATTTATATGTATACGACATCCCTGCAGCATTGGCGGAGACAAACAATTGCCCCCCAAAAATTGGTGAGGCTCCCTGTAGTGTCTTAGCATATGCTGATGACCTGGTCATATTTGATAACACCATAGCCGGACTGAGGCGTTCAGCGGTTACTCTGTGGGATTATGCTAAGACTAACGGCTTGTCTATAAACCTAGACAAAACAAAGGTACTTAGATTCACTAGGAGAAGAGTCTCCAGAGTGAACCTATGGGTATACAACAATAATATACTCTATGCTCCATCCTATAGATATCTTGGTGTAGATATTGAGCCACTGGGTGATTATGCCCTGTGCAGGCAAGGGCGCATAACCAGGGCTATGCAAGTAATAGCATTAATATCATCTTTTACAAATAAGCAGGGTGGCTTTACCTTATGGGGGACAAGACAGCTATGTATTCAAGTGTTTGCGCCCATGGTCATCTATGGCCTGGAGACTCTTCTCTCTACTGACCTCGCCTGGCTGCAAGTAATAGAGGGCACATTTTGGCGCCGGATACTCGGCTTACCCCCTAGTGTCCCTATGGCCTTGATTAGGCTCGAACTCGGCCTGCCCTCTCTTAAAGCATTAGTACTTAAGAGGAGAGCAGGATTTTATTTGAAAATGAAGGGTGGCACTTCTAACCAATTATTGGTGGTGATCCATCAAGAAGTGAGTAAAAAACATTCCTCCTCCCCCTCCTGAAAGAAATGACCAAATTTCTTGCGAACATAGGCTGGATGCATAGAGAGGAAACAGTCTCTAAGGAGGTGCTAATAGCACTTGGTAAAAAGGTGGATATGTGGGATTGGCTAGAGAATTTCTCACATTTAAGTAGCCTAAACTCCTACCACTTCATTAAATATAGATTATATACCTTAATGCAACCACAAGCATATTTATATCTCTGCCCCACCAAAAGGCTTAGACGGTTCATTATTTTGTTCCGAATGGAGCAACTACCTACCTTTTATAACATAGGAGTCAGAGAAAAAATCGCAGCTTGTGACAGAGTCTGCCGTATATGCAAATCTCCTGGATGTGTGGAAACAGCTAAGCATCTGTTAACGGAGTGCTTAATGTTGGAACAGTCAATACTTAAATATCTTAGGGAATTCGTACACGACCCACTTAACATACGTAGAACCTCCTTCTGGCGCTATTGCACAAATACCAGCAATATGCACCTGCTTATTGCATTGTACAATGTGTGGCAACAGATCGAAAAACATCTGGGTCCTTTACTCTGATCTGAAACGTCTGATCATGGTGGGCTAAAAGATTGCCGAAGCTGTATGTGCTGGTTAAGCATGCTATTTTTAAAGCACCCTTACTTGATGGAACCCTATATCTATGGCATCTTTTGGTTAGGATAGCTGTGGGTGAGAGATGTAATGTCCGTATTTACGGCACTGACTTGGGAAACATAACGGTTAAAGATCTGTTATAATGAAGTCTTAATATTTTATCTTATTCTCATTTTAAAGAAACTATGTCTGATGTTTTAATATGTATAGATTTACATATATCTGTTGTTAGGTTGATATTCCATATGTTATATGGTATATTTTATGATTTGATTTCTTATTTTATGACTTGCTCTTTATTTTTGTTAATGTATATAATTCATATTATGTGTAAAGTTTTGAATTCATTTTCAAATCTATATCACATTAAAGTTATTATTATTTAATTATGTAACAGAGAAATAGGGAAAATAACATTTTCGATTCCCTAATAGGTCGACACATGTTTCGGCCCTTTTTGCGTGTACTGCTCCATCTCAAGGGCTGTCACTCAATGTGAGTATTGGGCCATCTTCAGGACAAAGCAATGTAATCGGGAAAATAAATCCATTCACCAGTGGCAGATCTTCTGATCTTAAAACAATACATAAAAAACTACATTTAATAACACTTTAAAATTCATAGAGCGCCCTCAAGGGCAATGTTTGAAAAAGGTGATGTCTCAATTATTACCCAACATCTCGACCTGATCACTAACCTGTTGTCCACACAATAGAATACGGGACGTCTGAGAAATACCTTCTGATTTGTGATGTTTTTTCCACTTCAGTTATCTTTTGTAACCTTGGAATGAACAAAAGGAGGAGTCATATTTCCCTCCTGTGTGCTGCTTCCTACGTTCTTTTGTAACGATTTTTTGTTATGGACAAAACATTTTTTTTTTATTTCACTTACGTGTCTTAACGCTACTACTTGTTTCCCTGTTAGTAGTTTGCCACCTGATTTTGAAAGTTGGCGGGAATTGTATCAAAATATCACCCACTTCAATGCAATACGGCTTCTGTATCTGTCACAAGTTTTCACACCCTCTTCCCGGAGGGCTACAAGATCCACTCTGAGCCCAGAACCTACCGGCCCAGAGGTGGAGTGGCCGTGATCTTTCCGCAGTGGGTCCCTGCTTCTGTCATTCCCATGCAGGCCTACTCCTCCTTTTAATGCCTGGTCTGCAGGCTCTCTATCTTTCCTGGCCTCTCTCCTCCTCAGAGAAGTCAACATCCACCTGGATACTTCTAATCCCTCCTCTGGGCTCTTCCGCAACCTTTGTTACTCTCTCTCTCTTTCCATTCTTCCCTTCCGACACGCTCTGCCGATCACATCTTGGATGCTCTCATCTCCTCAGACATCCCCTTCTCTAACCCTCTCACCACTCCTCTCTCAGTGGACGCCTTTGCATCTACTTTCTCTTCTCCTCCTACTCCTGCGGCTGACTCACACTCTGACACAACCCTCTCTAACCTGCATCTCTCTATCTCCAATACTCTGGACATCGTTGTCCCTGCCATGAGAATCCGTCTGAAGCCTATCTCCAAGTGCAACTCTTGGTATGACTTTGACCTCGCCATCCTGAAATGCAAGTGCAGGGTGGATGAGAGGAAGTGGAGTGGAGGTCTTTGGGTGCATCCTCTGACAAACTGGCAAACCGCTTGCTCCAAAAGCAATATAGACTCTCTGTCTTCTCCAAGAAGAGTGTCCACATCGAGCGTAGAGCGTGTCAATGCAGCCTCTAACAACACAGCCAAACTCTTTAAAATCTGCAATGATGTGGCCAATTCTACTGTAGTCTCCACCTCTCCTGTCCCCTTGCAGACCCTCTGCACGGCGCTGGCTTCTCATTTCACCACTAACACCCAGGACATCCTGACCTCACTTTCATCTTCCTCTCCCTCTACCTCTCTCAGGCCCCTCTTGGCCACCTCTCCCTCTCTTCCTCCTGTTTCCTCCTTCTCTCTCTTGACACCTGACAATGTTTCGAGACAAATCTGATCTATGAAAGTTTAGTCAAAATAGGTGCTCCCCTGCTCTTTCAGAACCATCAAGGACCACATTGACACCTTCCCTCCAGCATTGGCCGATTTCTGCAATCACTCTCTCGCCACTGGATCTTTCCCCTCTATCCTCAAGCACTTTCTTGTGCACCCTCGCCTAAAAAAGGCTTCTGGTGATCTTACCTGTCAGGCAAACTATTGCCTGATTTCTATCACTCCTTTCCTGGGCAAACTCATGGAACAGTTGGCCATCTCACAGCTTACTCTCCACACTTAATCTGTTGGTTGCCTCCATGACGAGCAGTCTGCCTTCAGACCAGCCAGAGACACAGAAACTGTTCTCCTGAACACATTTGAAGATCTGCTCTCTAATCTTGACTCTAGCTCTCCTTCTGTCCCCATCCTCCCTGACCGTTCTTCTGCTTCAATCACTCCACCCTGATCAATCAACTTCATGAGAAACTGGGCATCAAGGATCAGGATCAGGCTCTGGTGTGGTTGACCTCCTTCCTCTTGTACCAACCCTCCCAGGTTTAACTTGGGTCCTTCCTCTCCAGCACCATTCTCTCCACACGTGGTGTCCCCCAGGGCTCTATCCTCTCACCCCGGCTCTTCAATATCTACTGGACCCTTTTTCCCACCTGATCTCCACCTTCTCCAACTTTCAGTGTTATGTGGATGACACTCAGCTCTCCTTCAGGCTTCCCTCAGCCGTCTCTTCTTCCCTGCTCATTCCTGGCTGTCTATCTGCGATTCAGGACTGGTGCTCCTCCAACTATCTCTGCCTTAATGGCAGTAAGAACGAGATCCTTCTCATTTGGATGCCTGCTCCCTCTTTCACTCTGGCCACCCTCCTTGGGCCCTCAACCCTCACCTTCGTGTGAGGCAAAAAACCTTGGTGTCATCTTCGACTCCACTCACGTCCTTCTCTCCTCACATCACGGACCTTTCCAAGAAGGCCCACTTCCAGCTGCTCCTCCTCAGAGGTATTCTACATTTTCTCACTTTCCCCCAGAAGCTCACTGTCTCCAGAGCTCTGGTTCTCTCCAGGCTGAACTACTGCAACATCCTCTTTCTCAATCTGCCTTCCTCTACACTGTGCCCTCTGCAACTAATCCAGAACAGGACTGCAAGACTTATCCTTGGCCTCAAGCCCAGGGACTGTATCTCTCCAGCCCTGAAATTTCTCCACTGGCTCCCGGTGGCTGTAAGGATCAAGTTCAAGACCCTCTGCATCGCCCACATGGCGTTCTGGTTCCGGTGTCCATGCTACATCCAACTCTCTCTGCATAATTTCCTTCCTTCTCGAGACCTGCGTTCAGCTACCTCCAACTCTCTAAGGTTGAGACGCTTCTCCAGACAGAGAGTGGGGGTAGATTTCTCTCCTCTGCAGATTCTTCCCTCTGGAATGGCCCGCCTGTCCCTCTTAGACTTGAGCCGGGCCACCTGAAGTTTGGAAGCAGCTCAAGACCCTCCTTTTCTCCTCTGCTTTCTCGCTCTCTCGCTCCCCTGCTAACCTTCCTGTCTGATGTGCCGACTGGCTATTTGGTACCCTCAGAGCCTCATTGGGTACCAGGCTCCTCCGTTGCACTGCCACCTGGCCTACTGTGCACTTAGGGGCTGTAATCTGTAACCTCTGAAGCCCCCTGCTGACTTGCACTTACACAGAGCCACACTGCCCTGGTCACACTTACCCAGAGCCTTACTGGCCCTGATCGCATTTCCCCCTACCCTCTCCCTTGCACTTGCCCAACTCCCTTCTCCTGCACCTCTCGCTGTCACACTTGCATGATCTGAATGTCACATGGCCAAGTAAGATTGGTTGTCTTGTCTTCCCTCCCTTGTATTATGGCTCCTCGAAACACTTGTGTACAGGTGCGTAATGAATGCATTATCATATCATATCATATCATTCCTTCCATTTGGTGGAACAGAAATAACTCAAATTTTAAAAAGAAGCAACCACAGCAGCTGATGCTAAAGAGATGAAAAATATGTAACTTACCTGCACTGTTACAACTTTTGGAATTGGTTGCCACCATACCAGCAAGCTTCCTATTCTTGCATTCTGAAGCCAACCTCCTTATGGTGGTTTTGAACATAACAGGCCCACTTTAATAAATAATCAAGCCTCTAAGAACTGTGCAACGGAATGTCCGATTCTCTAAAATGTACACCCCACCTTATTCACACATGTGACCAATGCAGCTCATGGCTGCTTTGTGCCACCTAAGCATGATCGGATACCTGATCCCATCAAAAGAAATAGAATTAGCTGCATGGGCCCAACTCTAGTGTAATTATGGTCTGCTTGCAGAGCATGAGCCTAGAGAGCTTGCTTGTCAGCATGACCTCTTTTAAAATGGCAACAAATCTATATCCCTCTTTAAGGGATACAAATTAGACAGTAACAATTCATACCACAGCTACCCTTATAGGAAAAGCACCATAAATCACATGAGTGTTTGGTAAGATCATTGTATTCATTATGCAGCCTGAGCACCTACCCCAAATGGGTGCAGCAGTGGACACATGGCTTTCCTCCCACAGAAAAGTGCAATGTGTTTGCACTGATGTGAACGGCCCCTTGTGTGCAATAGTTTTGAGAATCAACCCCTATGTGTTTATACACCCATGTGATGACAGCTGAAGATTTCAGTAGAGCTACCAAAGTGGACGAGGAAGATGGGTTAGAGTATTACATCATTTTGGTATTTTGAGCATTTCCAGAAGATCCCTTCTTTCAATACAAAAAAGATTAAAATGAGGATAACCATCACTGAAATTTAAAGGTTACAAGTTGCTGGTTTGCGTAATTGCTTCTTAACTGTAAATATTTCTGAAAAAATGATTATTTTGATAAATAATAAATAATTTGACATTTAAAAGTAAGCTGATGGAAACAGAATTGACTCCTTACTTCGAGTTGGCTATAGACATGCTCTGGTAGTGGTTGCCTGTAGGTTCTCAGAAGATCAGCTGTGGCCCTCAGAGAATTAAAGTTGCCATCTGTTGATTGCCTGTCACGTATTGCCATCAGATGCCCCATTATTTCAAGAAGCACAGAGTAGTCGTCACCTTTAACTTTCTTTGCTAATCCTTTTTCGGTGTCTTGTATGAATTCCTCCAGCTCCCAGATACTAAAATACATGAGAGAAAGCACCTTAAATAGCTTCCTAGATCTCACAAAAAAAATCCATTAATTATGAAAAAAAGTAACTGCTGAAAGGAAATAAACTTAGCAGATAAGTATGGGCATGCCACTGCACTGCCGAAAACAAACCTAAGAGGTTGAGTGAACTGCTTGACCACAGGAAAATTAAATTAATAAGCATAATATCAAGAGGATAGTTGGATAAATTCATCGCCATAGACCTCATAACCTTTTCAACCTTTGCACTGGAGCCCTAAACAATCCCTTTAGCAAACTGACCTGCTGAACAAAAAAAAAATCTGTCATTCTTACCAAAATTAGGTTCCATCTTGATCTAACCAAATCCTCTTTATGTCCCAATGGTCAAACACAAATATGGGGCCATGAACTGTAGAAGACACTGATTGAGAGGCTATCTAGTCTCAATATCAGGGTGAATAAATACACATTTGAAAATTCCACCTGAGTAGAGCAACTTCCACAGGGTTATGGACCCACTAGTTACTCCATACCCTTACACCTAGTAAACTCTATTAGCATGCCAATGACAAGTCTGTGCCATCACACAACTGATTTTCACAACAGTCCATGGTGAATATTTCTAAGAAAACAACCATCATTAACGGATCTCTCTCAATGTTCAATTTGTAATCAGCTGTGACCAATGATTTAGCATCCACCCATGCTCTCACTTTCACCTGTACGTGAACTTGGATCAGGCCATCAGTGAGTACTGAAAGCAAAATGGACTGCACAAATAAACAAATTATATGCACCTTTCATACACTCCTTTGTCTGATTAGGGACATTGCAAATTCTAGAATATATTATCCAGACAGCGCATTGGCTTGACCTGTAATACTTTGATAACTATGTGAGGCTGGTTTGAACACAGATAATTGTTTGAAAACTAGAGGTTTACACTTGCAACCTATTGCTGACCCTTTTAGACTCGGGCTATGCAGACACATTATAGACAAAGATGCCAGAATCAACTATATGCTTCCTAATGCTTTTTGATGATATGTCTGCTAATGGTATTTTATATTTTATTGACTTTTGTACCTGTTATTGCACACTGTATTTACTTATGTCCGGTTTTATGTATATGATTGGTACTATGTTCAAAGAAAAGAACTGAAAAAAAGAAGATAACTTCGAGATTTGAGGAGTGACATGAATTGGGCTCTGTAATTTTGTGATTTTTTAGTTATGAAGAAAAACATATAATAAATAACAAGGGCAATGAGAAAAGCCTGTTCTAACACAAACTAAACATGAGTTATGTATTGCATGAGCAATTATTTGCAAATCACCTAGAAGGGAACTACACTATGTACACCACATAAGGGTGACTAAATGATAGAGAATCAAACATTGGGCCTCATTACAACGAGTGCGCTAGAGGGATAACGGCGCCAGTAGAGCTGCCGGCGCCGTTAAATCTCTACCACCTCGTTACGAGGTCTGCTCGCGGTTCCCGCTAAGGACGTCTGGTAATACCAGGCGTCCTTAGCGGGACCCGCTAGCAGACCAGGATGCTAACAACGGGCCCGTCATCAACGGGCCAATTGTTAGCATCCTTACCATTCCCACTGAGCCCTATAGGGGCTCAATGGGAATGGGGATGTACCGGGTCCGGGTTCCAGGAAAGGGAATTACCGGGCCCTCCAAGGTTGGAATGGCCAGGTAATTCCTCATTCCAGGAACCCAGACCCGGTACCCGATATGGGGGTCGCGATGCTGCTAAAAGCGGCATGGCTACCTCCATACTCGTAATGAGGCCCATTGTCTCAGAAATTATCTATTAGGACTCCCCTTATGTTATAACAGACCCTGGAATCTTAGGCATGTAGCTGCTCTTTACAAGAACAAGCAACCATCAAAACAGACAATTTTTGAACTCATCTACTCGAACAGACTGGAAAAGGAAGGTTAGTAGATAGAAACAAAAATTCTAAAGGAATGCAACATAAATCATTTATATTCGATACCACCCATGACCCTCAATGCTATCTTACACCACCATTAAAACTGCAATATAGAGAACAATAAGCCTTAAGTTAACAGACGGGGCCTGAATTCACTGTCATAGCACAAGAAGATGTAGAAACATGGATGACCATGGGACCTGCATACGCTGAACATATACTGCTGCTCTCCAGCGTTTGTGAGTTTCTTAGCATGGGACACACATTGCTAAATCAAGCTGCTTAGTAGGTTGTCTACCTTTACAAGTCTTGACATGGAAGTTATTGTCTGAATACTGGGCATGAGCAAAACCTTCAATAGTACGGAACATTCTCTTGCACAACACCACTACCCAGATTATTGTGCTTGATGCTGTGAAAATAAACAGTGGGCACCTTAATGTACACTTGACTTCCATAATCTTTCTTCCAAACAAACCCATTCATAACCTGTCAAAAAAGCATCATGGTGGCCATTACTAGTGCTACAAAGTCACTTTGGATTTGTACAAATCATCATGCATCCACCCATGTACATGTCCCTTTTATCTCAACATAATCTCTTCTAGGCTATCTGCTTCCTTCACGAGACTTCTACCTTACAATAACATTTGTGCAACACAATGGGCAAAGCTCAATTATAAACCTAAACTAGACTTGAGATGCAGCTCCTCATGACATGATCACCAATATGAGTTTATGCAGATGTAGTGAGAATAACTCTCTACGATACAACCTCCAGCTATATTGGTGCTCTTTCACACTACACTCAACTCTGTACTACTCACCAGCTCCCTGGAAGTACAGCTATCATCAACAACCTCTTCACCATTGGACCCTTTGATTCACAGGTCCACCAGGGTATCTATCATAAGTTGATTTTTCAGACCAGCTTCTTTACATGTACCTCCTGAGCTAGTTTCTTAAATCAATTATGAAGTCTGTAACACATCCATTCCATCAAATAATATGAACAACTCTGAGAAAGTCACCAGTCTAAGAACACTTAAACATCAAATCCATTTGTACATTCCAACATCACAACAGCTGGGGGCAATGGCATAGCTTTACTTCTAGACCAAACTGTTTTTAACATGTGAAAATACACAATTTGGTGCACCTACCAAGGACCGTGAAGCCTCAAGTTCATAGAGATAGTCTTCATCAAATATAAAGTGTGAAAAGGCCAGTGAAGATGGACTGTCATTTCTTGTAATACTGAGAGATACACACATGTGTAGCAGTGAGTTACACTCTAGCACCACCTTCACAATCTCAAGCTTATTTCAGTGTCTGCATAATTGTTGTGCCTTTCTTTAGCTTTTTTGTGTAGTCTTTCTGCTACATTCTTGTTCTGTTCATGTGCAAATCATGTAGCAACCTCTTCAAAAATGCATTGTCTTTGGTTTCAGTAGCTTGCAGGCATCTGTCAGCATGCGCTTGCGGATGTGCTCTGAAAAGCAAATGTATTTGGAAGCAGGTTCTACTAGATCTGATGTGACATTTTTATCCCTCTATCTCATGATGGCAGGGGTGGAATATAGGAGACGCTGTTCTACTGTTCTACCTATGATGGTCGATTCAGATATTTATTTATGACAAAATGCTTACAAAAGAACTGCATGGCTCCAAACAGCAGGAGGAGAAGGGCTAGATTCAGAAGAAATGTACCCCCTTTTATTTTTCTACTGTTCCTGACATCCTATTAGAGGAACAATGATAGTGTCAACCCAGGGGTAAAAACTTGGACAAAGAGTCATTACTTAAATTCCTGAAACAGTTTTCCTAACGGCTAGGCTTTACTAAACACAATGCCCCTGATACTGCCATTGAACAACCATCCAACATCTAATGAGACTTCCACAAACAGATCACCACTGATCTCTGTGGTCCACACCAAGATCCCGGTCCATGGAAGAAGCCCAACAGGATTTAACTACCTAGATTCATGACCAAATTCTGGCCACTGATGGGGGAGACGTCAACCCTCCCGCCCTTCCCTCTCTCAAGGGCACCATAGAACGTGTCAGTCTGATACATGCATCTAATACATCCCAGTCTCTCCTCGATGACCTAAAGATGTCTACACAGGACGGAGAAAGGCGTGCAGTCTTGAAAGAATGATTCTATGCCTATACATAATTGCTCACATAGTGAATATGTTCGGCTTGCTGGAAATATATCCATTTGCCTCCCCAGGGAATGAAATTCTGCACCTCTTCTGCACAAGGTTTCCCCACCAAAGACATGGGTCAAAAATGCCTTAACTTGAGCTTGGTCTAGCACACTCCACTATGCTTCTACTGATCCATTACAGCCCGTTTTTTAGCATTTGTCTCTACAGAGGCAATTACCATGTGCAGCAACCTTCCTTTCCATCCAAAGGATATATCCAATGTCCACATGTCCCAAGATGTTGTTCTTTCATCCCTTGCTGCTGAACCCAAACATTTTGGAATGGGATTACATGAATCTTTGGATGTAAGGCACATACTCTGGATGTATTTTGTAACTCAACTAATCTGTTCATTAAGTTTGGTGCTCTAGATATAGGTAGAAAGGCATCTCAGTAATCAGTCATTGATTTAGGGACACCATTTTATTTTATTTATTTGTTTGTACCGCGTCGGAATCCACAGGCACCGGGGCGCCAACATAAACACAGTAAACTCTTAACATACAAGCCAAAAGACAACAGATTTCATAAGATTACAGATAGGAGGTCACAGACTAACTCAGGGAGAATTTATCTGAACAGGTGTGTCTTTGGTTTTTTGCAGAAGATAATGTATGATGCCTCAAGTCTTATTTGTAATGGAAGATTGTTCCATGAGGTTGCAACTTTAATGTGAAAGACTTTGCCCAGTCCATTGGTTTTTCTGAACCTAGCAATTGCTAGTTGGCCCTGGGCCTCGGATCTGAGGACTTTGCAACATGTCCTTTGTTTGCCCCCAACAGGAGTGCATTTCCGTAGTCCAAGCTGGACAAAATGGCCACTCTCGGAATTGTAGCACAATTTTCCTCACTCAGGTAAGGGCGTATTCTATGCAAAATTCTTAAATTGTAGCAGCAGTTCTTGTTAAATTTCATAACCTGTGCCTCTGCGCTCAGTGAAGCTTCCATATGCATCCCCAGCATCTTAACTTTGTTTGTGACTTTTATTTGGGAATCGTTAATGTGAAAAAGCTTGTATTGATGGCTTAACTTGACCCTAGCTTGGTTAGTCCGGAAGACCATTAGTTCTGTCTTCTTGGTGTTTAAGCACAACCAATTGTTGTTTATCCAAATTTCAATCAGTTTGTAGAGTTTCTCAACATTGGGAGTAATTACCGCTTAGTTCAACCACCAGCTGGGTATCATCAGCGTAGTTGGTAAAAAATACTCAGATTTCAGATTTCTCAAGGACCACACAGAGGTACCTAATGTGTAGGTTGAAAAGGAGTGGTGATAGACTTGCCCCTTGTGGTACTCTGCAGCTGATGGTCTCTTCAAACGAGAAATTATCCCCCCCCAAACTTTGATTTCCTAATCGAGAGAAATGATGTGAGCCAGTCAATCGCCTTTTTGAAGCAGTTTGCTCCCTTCTCAAGAGCCTGTTTGAGCTGGTTGTGATCAAGCAGGTCAAATGCTGCGCTAACATCAAGTAGTATGAGTAACCCAGTTTTCCCATTCTCCACTATGCTCAGCATGTGGGACTGGAGATCGAGAATTGCCGTTTCGGTACTATGTGCCGCACGGAAGCCAGACTGTTGGCTGTGAAGAATCTCTTTAGATTCCATAAATGTCTGAAGTTGGTTGGTGGCGATCTTATCCAATACCTTTAACATGAAATTACAATTGGTTATTATTCTAAAGGTTGCCAGGGTCACTTTGATCTAGTTCAGGCTTTTTTACCAAGTGTGTGATCGTGACCCTTTTGATGTCTACCGGTACAAAACCATCACAAAAAGAAGCATTCACCATCTTGGTGAGTAGAGGGGCAAAGATGTTTGCATTCTCTAGAATGAGTTTAGATGGAATTATATTTTTGGCGCATGTGGTGGGTTTCATAAATTTTAAAGTTCTTATTATTTTTCTGTTGTAATTTTGTGGAATTTGAAGGATTCTCGTTGAAATGGGGGCTCAGCTCCTGTGGCTGGCTCTGTGTGTCTTAGTGAAATTATGTGGGCTTCTCTTAGCACGTCCCAGGCTTTCCTGATTTTTTCTGTAAAAGCTTTTTGAACCTTATCACAGTCTTCGCGGGACGGTGAAAAAGGGAGCACTAACACTTTAGGCTTTTCTATTGCTTTAAGAATTCCAAACAGTTTCCTGGTCAAATGTTCTGCTGATTTTATTTGTTCATTAAAGCAGTTCTTTTTGTGTAACTGATGGATTTTCTATACGTTTTTTCACTTTCTTTCCAATTATCTTTGTTGTCATGTGATTTTTTTTTTGCCATTTATCCTCCCTTCTCCTTTTTTCTTTTTTCAACTCAACTAAAGTTGTGTTGAACCGTTTCTGGTGGTTCTTGTTGGGTCTTACAAGCTTGTTTTTAAAGGGGCTTTTAGCACCACTAATTGTTTAGTTTGAGATATAAAATCTGCAATCAATTTGTCGCATGAGTCATCCTCCTTTGATTCTTTTAGTATTCTCTCTATGCATTGTTCTAGATCTAGATATTGGGGTTCAATTTTATTGTAGTTCCTGCTGCTTATTTGTTTTGGCTCGTTTCCCTTGTTGTTCTTGGTAGGAGTTTTTATAGTCAACCAAAATGTAACTGTGGAGTGGTCGGACCAGATACAGGGTTTGGTTTCAAATCCATTGGTCTACAGGTTATTTGTAATTATCCAATCCAGTTGGTTGCCATTTTTCATAGTTGGGTCAGAATTCTTGACCCTGAAATCAATATTATTTAAGGTATTTTCCCAGTGAATTGCCTCCTTGTCTTTATGTGTTCCCATGCCATCTGTTGAAATCCTCAAGAATGACTTTTTTGAAATTTCTTTATTGTAGCAGTATTACTGCCCTTCAGTGCGTTTAATTGTTGGGTGATATACTCATTAAACTCAGAGATGAGAGATGGAGGTCTGTATAATAAAATTATGTTAATGCAACTTTTTGCTGTGGGAGTGTGTTTGAGGTGCAGAATTTCACAGCCTGCACTTTTGGTGGTGGTCGGGAACATGATGATGGTCTCTGTAACTTTCATGGCCACTCCTCCCCCTGTACCGGATTCCCTGTCTTTGTGGTAAATCACCTAACACTGTGGGACAGAAATGGAGCATGTGTGCCCTATAGGTTCTTGTAGCCATGTCTCGGTTGTACATGCGGTGTCAACCGCTTCCTCGATCATTAGATCATGCACGTCCTGCGTATATTTATTTAAGGATCTGGTGTTTAGCAGGCATACCTTAAGTTGCCTTGGTTTATCGTCGCTATCTGCCTGTGAGCTTTTACTAATGTTTTCGATTTTCACCTTTAGAGCTTTTCTGTGGTGGTTGTACTTTTTGCGAGAGTGTGCTCTGGAGTGCTGTTCTTGAACTGGTATGCCATAAACTGTATCTGCTTTTGGCTTATCTACTTCCAGCGCCCTTTGTGGTGGCAGAGAGTTCCAAAGCTGAGCAGCTTTTACGGGAAAGCTACACCCCACCAACCTTGGCTAGGTTAGCTCTTGGGACAGTAAGGCAGTTACAGCTAGCTGTTATTGTGGGCCTGATCGAGGATTTTCTGCAGAATCTTTCACTAAGGTAACGAGGGGCAGCGTTGTTCAAACATTTGTAAGTGAGCAGGGCAGTTTTAAGCTGGATTTTGTCGCTCGTGGAAAGCCAATTATTTTGTCTTCTGATCTCAGAGCTGTGCTCTCTCCTTGTAATACCCAGGGCAGCTCTGAGGACATTATTTTGGAGAGTTTGAATTCTCTTAGTGATGTACTTATTGAAACCAATGTAAAGCGAGTTACAGTAGTCCAATTTGGACAGGATAAGGGTTCTGGCGAGGATAATGCAGCTGTCTTTAGATAAAAAGGCTTTACCTGCTCTGATAAGTTTTCATGTATATGCAGTGGCAGATGCCATAGAGTTTACTTGTTTAGTAAATGACATAGTAGAATCAAGGTAAAAGCCCAAGGATTTTACCTCTTTGGAAACTTGAATTTGATTGCCGTCGATCATAAAGGAAGTATATTCATGGCCTAATATTTTGAGTTTAGAGGTGGTGCCCAGAATGATAACTTTAGTTTTGTCATCATGTAGGCATAGACCGTGTACTGCCATCCATGCCTGGATGATGAGGTAGACCCTGTTCACGAAGGCCAAATCCTTGTCATAATCCCCAGAAAGTGGTAGGAGAATCTGGGTATCATCTGCATAGTTAGTGTAGGCGATGCCAAGATTGTCCAGATCATCGAAAAGGGGCTTGGTGAATATATTATACAAGGTGGATGAAACACAGGATCCATGGGGCACTCCACAAGTGAAAGGGATATGGTCAGCAGCAGCTGAGGGTGAGAAGACTCTCATAGTCCTATTGTTTAGAAATGATTCAATCTGAATTATGGCTTCCTTAGAAAAGTGAGCAGCTGAGTTCAAGTGGCTACATAAGACCTTGTGGTCCACAAGGTCAAATGCAGCTGAGAGATCTAGGAGGAGAAATAGGGCTGATCTCCGTTTATCCCTAAGTTCATCTATTTTAACCTTGACGTCAATTAATGCCGCTTCTGTTCCATGTTGTGGACGGAAACCTGATTGGCGAACTCCTAATATGTGTTTGTATTCCAGCTATTTCTAGATTTGTAGATATGCGACTTTATCTATTATTTTGAGGAGTAATGGCACTGTAGTAATAGGTCAGTAGTTAGTTGGGATGGATGGGTCTAGGGTCTGTTTTTTCAAGAGAGGGAGTACCCATGACTCTTTGAGGTTACTTGGAATTGAGCCTGATGTGAAGGAGGCATTAATAGGTTTCGATATGAAGGGTGCCAGGTCCCTCGCTGCATCCTTGTTGGGTTGGGCAGGGCATTGGTCGCCCTGACAGTCGAAGGTTTAAGTGACAAAATAACTTTTTCAGTCTCAAGAATGGAGACTTAAGAGAAGCTGAAGCGGATTGAAGGGTTGTGGGGGGATGTTGGGGTGGGTTTTGGATGGGTCAAGGTAGGTAGAGAGGCTTTGTCTTTGAAATTTTGTCTTGAAGGGTGGTAACTTTGTTGGCTAGAGCAGACTGAATTAGTGCACCACGTTTGTCTTTCGTGCAAGTGTCTTGTACTGGGATGGGTGTTTCTAATTCGAATTCTTTGAGAATTACAAATAGTTCCTTCACACTGGATTTGGCTTATGAAATTCAGTTATTGTATGATTCACGTTTCGCCAGACATATTTCCTTTTTGTAAAGAGATGATATATTGTTAAGGTTAGTTCTATTTTCCACGGAAGGGAGTAGTCTCCAAGTTGTATCACATCTTCTTTTCTCCAAGCGTAAGCTTTTCAAGTATGGGGTAAACCAGGAATAAAGATGGGCTTTGGGTTTACTATGTCTCATTTTGAGAGGGGCAATGGAGTCAAGTCTGGCTGTCATCATTTTATTGTACTCCGCGACTAGCATGTTGGGGTCCATACTGTCCGGTAGAGAGTTGAGGGTTGGAAGAATCAGAGGTACAAGGGTATCCACTGTGATATTCTTTTAATTCCTCGTTAGGGTCGGTGGAGCAGTAATCAAATTTTTAAGCGTCGGCTTTCTAGTGGCAAGTTTGAATGACAGAAGGTGGTGGTCTGTCCAGGTTTTTGGAGTAATTGAGGTAATGATGACATTACAGTTGTAGGTCGCCACCCAGTCAAGAATTCTCCCTTTGTCGTGAGTGGGTAGGTTAACTCTCTGTGTCAGTCCTAATTCTGACAAGATATAGGCAGTACTCTTTGCATATTTATCTCGAGGGCCGTTAAAACCTAATAGTAGAACTTGTGATGTACCTTTTAGGTTGTCTGAGAGAATAGTAGAGATGTCTTCCTCGAATGACCCAATAGGGTCTGGAGGTCTATAAATATATGGTAAATGGTAAGAGTCTGTGAGTAAGCGATAGGCAGTTTAGCTTCACATGATGTAATGTGTTGTGGAGAGGGGGCTACTCTCATTGACATGCTAGATTTAGCAATGCGGGCAATGCCTCCTCCTCGCACCTTGCATCTGTCAGGTCTCAGGATGGTGTATCTGCCCGGAACTGCTAGCAAAATGCTAGCCTGCTGCATCATGCAGCCAGGTTCAGTGATGGCAAGAAAATCATAGTTTTCAGCCAAATTCAGGTCAGATATCTCTGTAGGATGCAAACTAGAGATCTGGCATTTATTAATGATCCTTTAAGATCTGGAATGGGATTGTCTGGTAGTGGTGGGGGTGTGGAACTTGTCATCACACCTGATGGCTGTGTGGCAGTAAAAATGTGCTTGGTCTGTTTGGGTATTTTCTTTGGTAGGTTATGCGTAATCCGGGGAGGTGCCGGGTTAGGGGTATGTTTGTCTCTGATTATGGTTTGGGAGTATGGTGAATTTCTTCTCTCAGGATCGCGGTTAATGGTGGATCTGGCGAGGGGTTCAAATAATTTGGCTAATCTGGAACGGAGCCTTGTGTTCCTAGAGGCTGTATCACTAGGTCTGGTAGGATAAGATGGAGTCTGGGCGGAGTTCAAACTGCTTGGCGCTAGATCATAGGTTAAGTTGGTAAAATAAGGTGGCGGGACGTTCAGGGTCATGGCAAAGTTGGTTATATGCAGCAAGTCAAGCATATGAAAAATTGTGGTTGTCATCAGGCTTGCTAGGAGGCCTAGTATTTGTAAGGTGCCTAAGGCGGCCGGATTAGAGACAGTGGGCCTCATTATGACCCTGACGGCCCGGAAAGAACGGTGGTGGTAAATCTGCCACCACTGTTCTTTCCAGACCGGCTGATTAAGAGTCCTGCAGGTGGGCGGTGTCACTTCCGTCAGGTCTGACTTGGTGGGTTTAACACCACCCGCCTGCAGGCGGACATGGAAACACCGGCTCTGTCATAGACGGAGCCAGAGTTTCCATGGTCCCCATCCCCATGGAGTCCTATGGAATGGGGATTTATCGATTTCCACCTCCGGAATTACCGGGTCACCGGGGTTGTAATGCCCCGGCAATCACAGAGGCGGAATGGTATTACGAGTCCGGCGGTAACCTGCCGGAATTTCTGGCACGGTTACTGCCGGACTCGTAATGAGGCCCAGTAATGGGCATATTGCTACGACGATCGGTTAGCAAGGAATAACATTGAAGCTTAAGGCGTAGCAATATTAGCGACGGTCCTAGATCGTCAAATATGGGCTCCACTTTGGGTGGCTAGATTAGGTATATACATTGTTCAGGAACATAGTGTTTTAATCTGAAGTGGAACAGCCAAGATCTGTCCTTGTGAACCGGCTTGGCTTTCGAAGCGCCGGCACTGAAGCACCTGACATCTCACTAAGTAGGTGCCGGGTGTTCTGGGACTTATAGTCCTTGGTTGGAATGTATCACCAGCAGGAGATAATGCAATCAACCTCAGCTGCTGTTTAAATGTATGCTCGCTTGTGCTCACTACCGTCAATCCCCAATCATATAACAATGTATGTAATGAAGAACACAATGCAACACTTCCTCTGTTGTGGGCAGTTCTAATAAGCAACCTACAAGTCTACCATAACACGCAATATAAACCATGCGCTGCTTTAAATGTTCACAGCGCTTGCATGCGTGGTGTTTAAGCAAGATACAGAATACAGATTTAACAGATTAGCACAAGCACAATTTGGCTATCCGAGATTTACAAAGATCGGCTCCTCAATCAAAAATGCACTTGTTCCTTACAATTCTAATGCGTGACTCTAGCAGAATGACCTGGCGCACAGAGCGCGTTGCCAGGGAGCTTCACACAAACAAACAGCCCTACCAGGGGTATGGTAGCATCATCGCATGAAACTAGAAGCTTTCTACTGCATGGGGATATGCAGAGTGGCTACTTTGGCCCCTCTACGTACCTTTGTACATCACTATTGACTCCATATACCCAGGGAGGCCAACCACATATTTGGTGCAACCATACTTCAGGCTCAAACTGCTTAAGCATTTTTTTGCTTTCAGGAAATAAAAATGCTTCATTGGGTCTTGCAGTAAACTTGGGTCTGTATGTCATTTGGAGTTGTATGGGCAGATCTTTTGTCTTTGCTTTGCTTCTTAAATAAGGTATGCGATGAGGAAGAGGCGCATTTGAGTAATGCCCTCACTACTTTCTGTAAATATTAATTTCTCCTAGCCATCCTTCTTTGACACACTATTTGCTTCCACCTCACCCACCATTTCAGGCAGATTGTCTCAGATCCTTTGTTATGAACAAGAGATTTGTGGGAAGTGGAAAGACAGATGAGTTTTATTTTATACGTCCGATGGATGAATGCGTGTTATATATAATCCATTTGAATGATACCATTTGAGCCAAGTCACAGTTGCCACACAGCCGGCCATCACTGGAAGCTCACCTCCGTTTCAGAGCCACATCAGCAAGGCATTGTGGGTATGCACATTTGCCTAAATGCAAGCCTTTTTCTCCAGAAAATTGCCTTTGCCCTACAGGACAATGCTACTTGATACATAGCTTCAACCCAAGACCAACATTTCTGAAGACTGCACACAACTACATTCCTGGTTTCACCCTTATTAGGGATTATCAGTGTAGTCTAGTCAAGGTGTTTCCATAGAAAGAGACATGTTTTAATTGCTTAGAATGTTGGTGCCATTCGACGGATCTAAACGGAATCTCGCAATGAACACTCTAAACCCATACAAGGCAGATGAAAGGTGTATAATTAATTTACTTCTCAGGCATTATCTTTATTATTTGTATACAAAATATCTTTTACATAAATCAGGATTTTGTTTTTGAGTGTTTCAGAGTTTGTCATATACGCAGGCCATGAATCTGAACATGACAGATTCCATTTGTTCATGATGCTTCCTAATGGTAGTGTAACTAGGTTCAATTTCATTAAGAGAATTCTCGTATTGAAATCTGGTACAAAGTCTAAATACTGCTTGAATGTGGGATTAATTGGTAAATAAATAAAAAAGAGCATTATATTCGGACAATGATAAAAGGTTTCCGCTTTGTAACGTGATAGTATTTCTCTTTAACAAATGCAGAAGCTATTTTATTTGCGGAATTTGGATTTTTCTCATAGCACCGTTTCACCAATATCATTTGATTAAGAACGTCAAAAATAGCACTTTTATAAGCAGCCCATTTTGATAAGGTGTGTCATTTAATCGAATAAAAGACCGGCCTCAACATTTTTGCTTAGTTTAAGGTAAATTACCAAATTGGAGACAGACAGCGAAAGGCTAAGTAGTTCCTTTAAAACCTCTTTTCACTTCATGTCCGCAAACTAAAATCAGAACAACCACAGAATTCTGTGCTATAGATACACACTTGCCGGGCTTTGGGCTTGTAGACATTCAATGCAAGTTTAACTAATCTGTTCACTGCTTTATGGAAAACCTTAAAACTGCTATGGAATTCTTGACCAAGGCTACATTAGATTTGGAGCTTAGATCTTTCCAAGTATTTTGTTTGTTGAATGTGACACCTGGGTAATCATATGATGTCACTTCTTCGATCAGAGACACATTAATATACTAATTCAAACGTTTAACCTTTTTTCTACTGCATACCATTTTATTTGTTTTTGAGTAGTTCATTTAGAGGCCTTTAGCTTTGCACACATCAGCAAATAGCCTCACCTGCTTTTTAAAACCGGATACAGTGTTTTCTTTCACTCATGCTGCATCATCTGCAAATATTAAAATCCCAGTAATAATTCCATTTAAAAATTGTGCACCAGCTACTAAAATAGAGATCCCTTCTGAAAAATATTGATAGACTAAACAAAACAGTGGCTACAACGCACTTGTGTCTCATTCTAGACCAGTGGTATTCAAGGTATTTCATACCGCGCCCTTCCACCCCCCTTGAGTACAAATATTGTTTCTGGGCCCCTCAGACTAAAGGTTGCCCCCCAACCGAGGGGGCCCAAAGGATATTCAGGGGGGCCCAAGCTCTTTCAAAAAGGATTAAGTTGACTGCTTTTAATAGAAAATAGAAGCAATAGAAAATCTGCGTATATTTTAACTTGATGTTAGCAATCTTATTACTCAAGGATAGAGATGTATTTTGATGTTCCTTATCTCTTTCCGAATTATGCACTTTGCATCTCTTGTCTCTTTGTCAAATAATGTTCCACTCATTTTATTACTAGTGACTATGTGGTAGCATGTACATTCACCAGATCTAGCTGCTTTGTCCTTAAACCATTTTTCTATTTCATTGACAGTTAAGCCTCAAATCTAAATTGACCAACATATGAGACAATTTTAGTAGCCTTACTGATATTTCCACTTGTCTGATTTATTCGATTACGTGATTGGGCTCCACATCGCCAAATTTAACAATTGGCATTGTACCATGTTCGATCGCCAGAGTAAGTATCAAAACTGAGTGATCACTGTACTCATTTGGACTGACAAGTTCCCTAACAAATTCAAATAAATCATTGCTGCCAGGGAAATAATCCAGGGGCACGCAAGTTGAACCACTCCTCCATGTACATTTCCCTGGCCTGTCTCCTTGTGTCTGATTTTAAATAATCCTCCCATGACTTACCCTGCCGGTTAGATGTACTCTGAACCAAGATGCTTTTCTCCCTGATGTTCTCAAAGGGAGCACACAAATCACCATCCCTACATCATGCATTTAAATCACCCGCAAGCACTATCATTCCGAGTTTAGGGGTCACTGCAGAAGACTGTGCAGGTAGAAAACCTAATAGCCACTCCCTAACTCACTCATTATCATTTCTAGCCAAGCCAGGTCCTGCCACTTTTTTACTCTCAGTGAGAGGAACCTCAAAGCACATGGGAGCAGATAATCCAGTCGGTTTAACATCCAAGTCATAGCCAAAATAAGATAGAACATTTTTATATTTGTAGATGAAAGTTACTATATCAGCCATAAAACATAGAATACCAGAAATGTTCTCTCCACTATAATCAAGTAGCTCTACAAAACCAAAATCTTTTGAGCTACGACCTCTCAGCGTAGGAATCATGTGCAATACAATTAATAATTCTGAGCGGTTCAGCCTTTATTAGAGTCTTTATTATGGTTATCAGAGGGAGCAGCAGTAGTAACCGGCACTGACCCAGATTCAAAATTACTTGTGTCCTCGTCTTCTCCAATTTTGTCCTCTTTACCAGTAGCACCATATTTTAACGACCAACTGGTCAAAGTACCAGTGCTTTTTAATAATCTCGTTTTGCGCCTGCTTTACCACTTCCTCAATTTCTTTGTATTTTCCCAAGCTATTGATATAATGGTAGAGTTTAATGGCTCGGTAGCTCAATTTTTCTTTTGAAGATTTATTTTTTGCACCTGCTGTGGCTGATGCTTTGCAAGCCATCGTGCCTTATGTGATAGGTAAGTGCCAGCTAATTCTGAGTTCTCTTCAACATCCCTGTTGTCTTCCTGGCAGTCCTCATTGAGAGCAATGGCTAGAATAATAGGAGCTTCTTGAATCACTGATAAGCTCCCACTTCCCGAGTTGTGGCCTGTTTTACACTCCATTATAATCATAAGAGGAGCCACTTGTTCACTCTGCACCTACAAGTCTTCATGAATTCTACCGCAGAGTTTTAGAAGAATCTTTATGGCAAATTGTAAAGCATCAATACTGGGATTAATATTTGCATTTCTTGCGTCCCTCTGACTAGAATGGGAGCGGCAGACATCTTCTGCGATTTCTCCTGACCAGCAGGCAGAATAATTTCTTCTGCATTTAGAGGAGCAGCCGAAATTACAGTTACTTAATGGTTACCAGAAGGTGCAGCTGTGGAGTTTTGCAGTGAATTACATAACATAACTCTAATAGAGAGTTATTGTCGATGTCAGCAAAAGATTGATTTGTATCCTCCTCAGCAGCCTTCGACTTTCCCGATTTGAGTCTTTGTTTAACGCATGCCTAAGCATTTCCTTCTGCTCAAGCTCCAGGCTGAAAGCCTGCACGTCTCCAGATTATCACCTTCAGTCCCCTTAAAGGAGTCATGCAGCACATCGTGGCCTCACAGAGCATTAACACCAGGCCTTAAGTTGTTGCCAACTTTGCAGTATGGCTTTGCTTTCCTTAAGATGCAAGTCTTAGGCTTACAAAAGACCTTGCCAGGCATTTTTATCTATTGATAACTGCTTGTAGACCGACTGTAAGAGTTTAGTAGAACTTTGCTCGATATTCAGTTTAGGATCTTTCCTTGCAAAGTGCTCTGCGGGAGGGGGCTGCTCTACGCTGATCCTCAGCGGACCGCGGCAGACCACTTTTGCCCCACTTTCCCATGCCACGCTTCACGCATCTTTGGGCTTTTAATAATGTTGCAGACACTTCAACTCCACAAGCGCCGCATCCAGCGATTATAGGAACTGCAAACAGACTTCACAAACTTCACAGCAGTCACGGTAGTCCACTTCTGCCCACTTCTTATATATATATATGCCTGGATCATAACAGATTCAAGGGCCCACGTTTCTTGAAAATAAATAATATTCAATGACCGAATCAATTCTAGGTGTTTTTTATTTTCTATATGAGTTGGTAACCCAGCAAAATTCCAAGATAAAATTTGGATTTTGGCATAATTAGGAGAGGTTGCTGGGATAGAAAATACATTTCTGGCTTCACAAGGGGGGGACCTGGTACATCTATCTACAGTGCTAAGGTTATTGACATTGTCATCAGCATCTGACACCATTGTGCAAAGCAGCGATTGGTTTCCTGTTGTGAAAGTTTCAGAATAAAGTGATGGTAGAGATACCCTTTTGTGAAGCTGACTCCTGATGTTTCTAGACTCTGCTCTGATTAGATAGGTGACCTCTGCAATACTAGAGGAAATACTCTTAGCAAGATGGAATTCTATACCTAATTGACAGCAGCCCTTCAATCAAGTGACGGTCAGACAGCTCTATGCACAAATAATCCATCTTTTTGTCACAAGGATCGAAATGCTGGGATACATTCAAAATGTCACCCCAAATGATTGAGTGGCAGACTTTTGTGTATCTATTCCAGTGTATGCACATATGTATAGGTGCATCAGCCCTTTCATTTGGGCCTCTAGACATGTAGATCACTACCTCTATCCCTCTATTATACCTGTCGCCATGAATATTCTTGTGGTAAATATCATAGTCATTACACTCCAAAAACCAATATCATCACTACACTTAGTGGAGATAATAAGATTAGGGTTCCATAAGTGAATAGTGTATTTACCAACCCAGGAATAGTCTTCATGACACCGCTCATAGTTGCAATCTGATCTTTAGTTCTTTCAGTACTGTTATTTTTTCAATAGATCCCTTGAGTTTTTGGGTGATTGGTGCAGGGATTAATCATATGTGGAGTAAGATCAGAAGTGCACAAGGAGGGTGCGTTTACAACAGCATCCCTTGGGGCATCTCTTATTTTTGGTACTTCCTTAAACAAAATATTAATCAAGCCCTTGAAGGTCACAATTTTAGAAGTTAATACTTTCAGTTGATCAGTAATTGTTGATTCACAAGGGACAACTACACAACATTTCTGAGTACCATGGTCAAAGGAGAGAGACTGGCCTGTGTTTTCAACTGTATTTTGAGAATAAAGGAACCCTCCATCCCATTTATCTAATTTGGAATGTGATGCTAAAATGGCTAATCTATTAAATATTCGAACTGATTCATCAATAACGACCTTCGTGGAAGGCACAAGACAGGAACTTGGAAAGGAATAATAAGGTCTTAGTCAGGTATTACTGTGCAGGAATGAGCTTCCACTGGGATGTTATAGTTCCACTCTCATACTTGATGATGTTCTCTTAGAAGCTCTAACCTTAACAAAGGCTCCTGGGCATCCTTCATCCCTTTTCTGCCTAAATCCTTTTTGGGTATTTTTGATAATCTGCAGTCACCTTTTACAGTTGGGAAGAAATCGAATTGATTTATCGCGGTTTGACAGAGGTGTGATGTAACAGAGCCATTCATATTGTGTATTCTGTTATTTGATTACATTAAACTAGATGAGGCTGGAATAGTACTATGGCATTAATCCCCCAATCCTTGGGCTGGAACGGGGGATAATGGCCCGGCAGCCGAAGTTATCAACTTGAGTTAAGCGAGGGTGGATAACGAGGGCTCCGGGCCTTTATCCCCGTCCCAGCCTAAGGAACAGGGGATTAAGGCTATTAGCACCCCAGGTTGCCAAAGCTAACTCGGTATGCTAAAAAAAGGATTTTCCTTCGTACAACAGGATGCATGCAGCATCCCGTTGTACGAAGGAAAATCTTTTTCAAAGATGGACATCATGGAAAGGGAAGCGGGGCTCCATGTGGAGCCCCTCTTCCCTTTCCATGGTGTGCCTGCAGGAGCAGAAAGGAAGGAGTGGCGGGGCATGCCACCACGCAGAGATAAGGTAAATTTGGGGTGGGAGGGGGATACAAAAAAAATAAGGAAACAGAGGGGGTGGGGAAGATGGTGGCGTGGGAGCTGGCCATCAGGTGAGATGGAACGCGGCCTTTCACCGGTGGTTCAAGCCCACGTTCCTGGCCACCCTATTGGGTGGCTCCCACGACCAAGGTGCTAAAACCAATTGAACCTAGAAGATTCTCAACCTCAGCAATCAACTAATGTGCCTCTGAAATTGGAGCTGAAATTAGTGCAGATAATGTCAGTAAGGGTACTGGGGAAAGAGAGAAATGTACTTCCCTTTGGGACATATTGTGGCTTTTAATAGACTATATCAGAAATGTATGTAAATTAAATTCACTCAAACCAATACTATGCACTTATTCATAGCTATACAGATCTACTAAACAGCAAAAAAGGTTACTGGGACAATTAGAGTAGCAATTTGTAAGGGGAGAGGCAGTAATAATAAACTTACAAAGAATTAAAACCTAAGGCAAGATACTCCCATAACACAGTAATTAAAAGCCAATTTGCTTGGTGCTTGTCACAATAGGACTAAAATGTAGGACTAATGTTAAAACACGAAAGGCACCTTTTCATTTTAAAAAAAATAAATGTATGACAGACAATCCTTGGAGACATTACCCAAGTAATTTCTGGTTCCAGGGTAATGGAGGAGTGCAGATAAATATAATGGCGTTAATCCCCCGTTCCTTAGAATGGAACGGGGGATAACGGCTCGGCAGCCCAAGTTATTGGCCTGAGCGAAGCAAGGGCGGATAATGAGGGCTCCGGCCGTTATCCCCTGTTCCAGCCCAAGGAACAGGGGATTAAGGTTATTAGCACCCCGGGTTGCCAAAGCGGTTACCCGGGGACTAAAAAAAGGATTTTTCTTCATACAACGGGACGCGCGCTGCATCCTCTTGTATGAAGAAAAATCCTTTCCCAAGATGGCCACCATGGAAAGGGAAGCAGGGCTCTGTGAGGATCCCCGCTTCCCTTTCCATGGCGGCCTGTGCAGGAGCAAAATGGAAGGAGCGGCGTTGGGAGGGAGTGCTGCCACCTTAGATAAAGTAAGTTGGGAGGTGCGAGGGGATACAAAAAAAATAAGGGAATGAAGGGTGAGAGGAAGATGGCGCCGGGGGGAGCCAGCCATCAGGTGAGAGGGAACGCGGGCTTTCACTGGTGGTTCAAACCACCTGAATAGCTGGCTCCCCCGGCCAGGGTGCTAATATGCAATACAGAACTCCAGTGTTAGACTTAATTCAAGACCCTGATGAAGGGGGGAAAAGTCATGGAATCATCTGAATCAAGTTATCCCGATTAGAGTAGCCTGCTTAATTTCAGATAAAAGGCAGGCAGCAAAACAAAAAGCCAAAAGTAAGTGATATTTGAGAAAGTAATAATGGGCCAGATGAGAAAGCCATCAAAGGGATACATGCTTTTTTCGTTATCCAAATGTAGCCAGCACCTATTGCCAAATAATTTTGAGAGATTTAGGCAAATTGGGTATCAGTACTGTAATAACAGACCCAAAGCATCAGAGGGCTGAAGAAAAAAACCTTGCCTCTGCGATACTGGGGCCAGATAGACTGTTTGGTGATCTGTTTCCACTGTTGCCAATAATCCTCAAGGAAAATACAATAGGAAGAGAGTGGTTGCTCTTTTACCTTTTAGGGAGCCAGCTACCCATATTGCTATGTCACTTTCTACATACTATCCCACAAGGCTCCCTATGTGCTCCACTGCCCTTCCGCCTTGGCACGGGTGATGGAGTGTGGTGGTTAGCATCCTCTAAATCGGTTCTCCTGATGTTTTGGACTACAAATCCCATCAGCCCTAGCCAGCATAGCGAATGGTGAGGGATCATGAGAGATGCAGTCCAAAACATCCGGAGAGCCACTGGTTGCAGACCATTTCTCTAAATCCTCCTTTTGCAGGGCATATCCACCATGTGAGTATGGGTTGCTGCAGGAAAGCAGACAGCTAAAGAGCGTTCCCTTCACGCTGGCTTGGCACGGGTGCTGTGAAAATCCTCTAAATGCTCCTTCAGGTGATGTAGCTTTCATGTGGGAACAGGCGGCTGGAGTAGGCAACCAAGCAGCTGAACAGCGCACCGTTCACAGTAACCTTAACAGTGTAATCAGAAAATATTAACTGGATCACTGCCTTATGTATCACTGCAAACAATTTACCTTATTCACACTAAACATTAAATATGTATAGCTATATACAGAATCAGCTTCACATGTGTGACATAATCAAAGCGCTGCTTCAAAATACAGGAAACCCACCAAGGAAGCCAGCATCAGCAACAAAAAGCTGGAATGTACATCCAAAAATCTAAGAGACTCCAACTACAAAGGAAAAACATACGTTAGTAAACAACCACAACCACTATAGTAAAGGAAAAATAAAATATCGGTAAGTCAACTAGGGTTTGCAAGAATTGAAAAATGATGCGATGCCCTTTCTGGGCACTTTTCTATTTTTGCCATGCTAGTTGCAGATGTTCGTCTGCGCTGGTCAGTAGAAACCTAATTTTACCAGGCTCTAACTGGGTGGTTCTTGTGGATGTTTCTATTTGTTGCATGGTTTTGTGTGGCTAATGAACATCTCTGCAAATATCAATTCATTGTTTTGTTGTTAATAAGTGAATAGCTCAAGTTTTGTTGATGAAAATTTCGAAATGTTTGTGTCATGGTCTATTTCATTCTAAGGACTACTTGTGTGCCAAAAATCTCATAAATAGAAAGTGGACACTTTGAGGAATCATGGGTTAAATAGTGTTTCTGTCTGCCTGTATGGAAAGCCACATGCAAAAACCATGTTTTATTCAGTAGTCATTTTTGGCACAAAATAATGTGCTACATTTAACAGGAGTGGTGTTTGCATTTGGCCACAAGAATTGCCTGCCAAATCTGGGGAAATATGATAGATGGGATCAAAGGTAACCTCAACTTTACTGCCAATATAATGTTCAATACACTATAAAAAGACTTCCACGTCTTTTTTCCTAATAGCATCATCTGCCATGCAGCTCCACAGCATCGAGATGGTAATTCTATGTCAAAACCGGAGGCGAGCATTATGCTTCAACATCTTTAATCGCTACTCTTCAGCAGTTTCAACAAAATAACAGAAATAACCGAAAAATGGCATCAACCTCTCTCTTTTCTAGTCTGTTTACTGATCTCAAACTACATTTCCCTCTGCTGTCACTGTTTTTGTAGTCTTTGTCATTCCCAGCTCTGTCTACATGTCAAAACCTGTCCTTCACTCCTCTTCTTTTTCTGCTCTTCCGCAAGATAAGTACACTTTTATGGCAGAGCGTACTAAAATGCATATAAGAGACAAGCAATATGTTTATGTGATGACATATATATGATGGACAAGTGATACGTTTGTGTAAGGACATAGAGTCAAAGATTTAAAGAAAACCACAGGCATAGTATTAGAACATTGTTAATAGTAGAATGCATAGTGCAGATACATTGCTGAAGGAAGAATGCAGTGCGGTCACTCAGAGTACCTCAGGAAGGAGCATCGTTCCCTGACGCAGCAGGCGGCGAAGCGCAAAGCGGCAGAGCGCGAAGGACAAGTAGTAAGCCGGGGGCCTGTTTCCTCCTCCCGCGACACTGAGAAGAGCATGTCGGCCAGCTCGCTTGCGGAGGCAGATCCTAAAGTGATGCGCGTCTCAGAGCAAGCACCGTAGCGAAATACAGTGAACTCGGGCGCGGCAGTGAGCGAGGGACAACGAGTTCTCCCCTGTTAAAGCAGCTCGTGCAAACAGCATCAGAGGCTCAGCATGGAGTAAGCGACCAGCGAAAAGACCGCAAGATCAAATGATGAAAGGGCAACAGCCATAGAAAGACATTGGGCCTAATCACGAGTTGGGTGGTAGCCCTTAAATGCAGCAGTAACGCTATTACCGCGGCATTTAAGGGTCTGCCCAATCTTGGGCTGGCAGCATATACCTCCAGCTCTAAACTGAGGGTAAATGCGCAGCAAAAATGCCGATTTCCAGCCCAATTACTGCACAGTAATAGCACTGATGGTAAATTGTGCCAAAAATGGGGAATTACAGTTACCGCCTAACCAGTGATCAGGTGGTAATACTGCCACAGGGTTGGACGGTAACGCAAATACAAAAAAAAAAAAAAAAAAAAAAAAAGAGGTCTTTAGGGGAGTAATTAGACCCGTAAGAGGAAAGCCTCTACCGACCCCCCGGGTCGCAGTTACAGGGTGAGCAAAGATGCCCCAGAGGCTGCTGGTGCTTTTGGGAAGCTGAGGAACGCTTTCCTGCAGAAATCAGTGGTGCCAAGCCTCATGACCCCTTCACCAGGGGAAGACAATATGGGAAAGGCAGACATAGACTGTGAAGAAGAGTCGTGAGAAGTCATTTTCTATTCACAAAATGAAGAAGACAAGCTGGAAGAAGACAGGGCGAAGCCCTGCAGGGGCAAAAGAGCCTGGAAAGAAAAATACCTCAAGGGTGATAATGTCGAGATAGCAGACATGTTTGAACCAGGAACCTCAGGTCATCAGACTAGCAGCCATCCTCCAGAGTGCCTAAAGAGATGGCACAGAGACTTAGGAAGGCGCAAGACAAGGACACAAGACAGCACATAAGAGTGGAGTGTCCGCGGCCAGACTTACCAGGCATGGTAGCAGAGGTACCCGAGTTATACCCCAAAATGTTAGCATTTGTTACCAAGACAGCTAAAGATCCAAGCAAAGGTATGGAGAAGTTGTAAATAAAAAGTATTATATCTTGCAGCTCCATTAGCAAATATCATGGATTTAGCAGAGCGTGCCAAAGACACCGGAGAAGAAGTAGACACAGACACACTAGCGAATTGGGCACAAAGAGAAGTCTGCTTGCACGGGAACACGAACTGCGCAATATTTCCAGAGAGGAGGAGATGCCTCTTGTTAAAGATTGATGCATAACTGAGTGACCTTGCCACTTACGAGGCACGGGAAGCAGTGCAAGGCCTCCTCTTCGGAGAGACCTTTGGCGAGGAGATGGGAAGGTTTGTTGGGACCTAGACCTCTCTCGAAAAGGCCACAGGCATCCATTAGGAAAATGTTCCTGAGAAGAGTTTTTGCCGGGACCAGTCCTACAGAGGTCGAGCAGCCGGTCGATTCCAGGTAGCACGGAGACCTCAGAACAACAGAGCACACTACTGGGAGAATAAACAACAAGACTCATTCTTCCGCTCCAGAGGACGGTTCACCAGAGGTCGCAGGAGCAGAGGCACTGGAAGAAGACAAGGCAGGTGAGACCCTTTATGTACCCACCCGTGACGGGGTGGCTGCAATTTTGGAAGAACTGGCGTGAATTTTCCAGCGATGCTTGCATGCTGCAGACAGCCAAAGGGTTGCAACTAGACTTTATTCAGGACCCGAAACAAGAGCACTTCCCACATACAATATATATGGCACAAGCAGAGAAAGAGAGCCTGCATGCAGAGCTGAGTCAGCTCAAACGAAAAGAAGCTATCGAACTATGCGCAGCAACCCACAATTTGTGGGCAATATGTTCCTGGTTCACAGGAAGGAGAAAGTGAGGCCAGTAATAAACTTGAAGGAATTAAACGGCTTGGTGATATAGCGCCACTTCAAGATGGAAGGTATTCACCAGCTGAGAGACACCCTGAGAAAAGGGGACTGGTTAACCAGGATCAACCTGAAGAACTGTGTATTATATATATATATATATAACAACTTTGTTAAAGGGACGTTATGGTTAAGTTGCGCTACTAAAAACCTATGAAGTTCAGTGAAAAAACTTTGTTAAAGGGACGTTATGGTTCCAAGTAAAACCGAAAAACCCTTGAAATTCACCAGTTATGGTAAGCTAAGCAACCATAACTCCCGCCACCACCCTGCACTGCTAAGGCTAACACCCAGGACATCAAAGATGACATCACAAAAGTCATTGATGACATCAATGATGACATCACATGTGCATTTACCTTTCATTAAAGGTCTGTACAAGGAATTCTTAGTGTAATGTTAATAAAAAAAGTGTCAAAGATTATTGGAATAAATATCAAGTGCTAATCAGTGCATTAAGCTATGCATTGATATAAATAGCATTCTATTATTAACTTCAATCCAGTATACTAAGGTACTCATGTAGAAACATAGGCATTGTGTGCAGCATACTTGATGGAGGTGCAATATTCATAAGCTTGCCATGTTGAATAGTGAAATGATAACTGTTTTCATATTAGAGTTTTGCGTACAGTGAAACTTGTGATAAGTAGGTAATAAAACCCACTTACTACATAATTGCATTATTATAGACAAATCACAAAGAGACAACACCACATACAAATATGAATATATACAATGGAATTGAAGTAAGAAAAAAAAACAGCAATAGTAGCAGAAAGTGTTCATAACCTAACTGATTACCTTTATGCAGAGAAATGATTGCTCTGTTTCAAAGCTGTTACTTACCCTATCTATATATATCACATGATGTGTCTGGACCCTAAGGAAAATAGGGTGAGTACAACATATAAAAATATGAGCATATACAGGGAAAGTACAGTAATAAAAAAACATCAAAAGTATCAGAAAGTGCTGATAAATCTATTGATAATAGTAATGCACAAAAAGGATTGCTGTCTTTCAAGGTTCTGTCTTCCCCTATGTATATGTTTCATATGATATGACTGGACCCTAAGGGAATTATTGGTCCCCATGTATGTGCACCATGAGCTGAGACCAAACCCTAAGGAAAGTACATAAAGAACATATGACAATGTTAACATCTAGATATATAGCACCTTTTTAAATGTTATTATACTGACTTCCAGTGAACAGAACCACCTGGCCTATATATGTCAAGGAACAAAAACAAGTGGCCCAGATATGTGATGTCATCAGTGATGTCATCAATGACATTTGTGATGTCCTGGGTGTTAGTCTTAGCAGTGCACGATGGTGGTGCGAGTTATGGTTGCTTAGCTTACCATAATTGGCGGATTTTAGGGGGTTTTTGGTTTTACTTGGAACCATAACGTCCGTTTAACAAAGTTTTTTTCTTTGAATTTCATAGGTTTTTATTAGTCCAACTTAACCATACGTCCCTTTAACTTTTTTTCACTGAATTTCATAGGTTTTTATAGCGCAACTTAACCATAACATCCCTTTAACATTGTTTTTTTACTGAATTTCATAGGTTTTTGTAGCGCAACTTAACAATAACGTCCCTTTAACAAAGTTTTTTTACTGAATTTCATAGGTTTTTATAGTACAAGTTAACCATAAAGTCACTTTAACACATTTTTTTAACTGAGTGTCAAGAGTTTTTTATTAGTGCAACGTAACCATAACGTCCTTTTCATGGAGTAAAACCACTAGCATCCTAGGCTCTCAAAGTGGGAACACGGGGTGGTAAAAAAAGATTTTTCTTCCCAAACCGGGACGCCACAGGCAGGCGTCCCGGTGTAGGAAGGAAAATCTTTTACCAAGGATGGACACCAGGGAAAGGGAAGGTGTGGTGTATAAAGAGAACACAACAGGACATCAGGCGGGGGGTCGGGAAGACCAGGAGAGAGACACGGGGCATAAGTGGGGGGTAACACGAGGGAGACACGGGGCATGAGCGGGGGTGGGGGGTAACACGAGGAGACACGGGGCATGAGCGGGGGGAGAAGGGAGACGGGGCATGAGTGGGGGTGGGAGGAAGAAGGGAGACACGGGGCATGAGCGGGGGATGGGGGGGTACAGGAGGGAGACACGGGCATGAGCGGGGGGTGGGGGGAACAGGGCAGACACGGGGCATGAGCGGGGGGTGGGGGAGGAAGAAGGGAGACACGGGGCATGAGCGGGGGTAGGGGGGAACAAGGGAGACACGGGGCATGAGCGAGGGGTGGGGGGAAAGAAGGGAGACACTGGGCATGAGCGGGGGTGGGGGGAAAGAAGGGATACACGGGGCATGAGCGGGCGGTGGGGGGTACATGAGGGAGACACGGGGCATGAGTGGGGGGGAAGAAGGGAGACACGGGCATGAGCGGGGGGCGGGGGGAAAGAAGGAAGACACAGGGCATGAGCGGGGTGGGGAAAAGGAAGACACGGGGCATGAGCCGGGGGTGGGGGGGAAAGAAGGAAGACACGGGGCATGAGCGGGGGTGGGGAAAAGGAAGACACGATGCATGAGTGGGGGGGTAGGGGGGAAAGAAGGGAGACACGGGGCATGAGCGGGGGATGGGGGGGAAAGAAGGGAGACACGGGGCATGAGCAGGGGGTGGAAAGAAGGGAGACACGGTCATGAGTGGGGGGTGGGGGGGAAGAAGGGAGACACAGGGCATCAGCGGGGGGTGGGGGGGAAGAAGGGAGACATGGGGCATGAGCGGGGGGTGGGGGGAAAGAAGGGAGACACGGGGCATGAGCGGGGGGTGGAAAGAAGGGAGACACGGGGCATGAGCAGGGGGTGGAAAGAAGGGAGACACGGGGCATGAGCGGGAAAGAAGGGAGACACGGGGCATGAGCGGGGGGAGAAGGGAGACACGGGGCATGAGCAGGGGGTGGGGGTGAACAGGGGAGACACGGGCCATGAGCGGGAGGAAAAGGAGGGAGACAGACACGGAGCGTGAGCAGGGGTGGGGTGAACAGGAGAGACACGGGGCATGAGCAGGGGTAGGGCACTCATGCCCCGTGTTTGCCCTGTTCCAACAGGGCAGACACGGGGCATGAGCGGGAGGTGTGGGGGGCGAAGGGAGACACGGGGCATGAGCGGGGGGTGGGGGGAAGGAAGACACGGGGCATGAGCAGGGGGTGGGGGGAAAACAAGGGAGACATGGGGCATGAGCGAGGGGTGGGGGGAAGAAGGGAGACACGGGGCATGAGCGGGGGGTGGGGGGAAAGAAGGGAGACACGGGGCATGGGTGGGGGGTGGAAAGAAGGGAGACACGGGGCATGAGCAGGGTGTGGAAAGAAGGGAGACAAGGGGCATGAGCGGGAAAGAAGGGAGACACAGGGCATGAGCGGGGAGCGGGGGGGAGAATGGAGACACGGGGCATGATAGGGGGGTGGGGGTGAACAGGGGAGACATGGGCCATGAGCGGGGGGAAAAGGAGGGAGACAGACACGGAGCGTGAGCGGGGTGGGGTGAACAGGAGAGACACGGGCATGAGCGGGAGTAGGGCACTCATGCCCCGTGTCTGCCCTGTTCCAACAGGGCAGACACGGGGGCATAAGCGGGGGGTGGGGGGAAGAAGGGAGACACGGGGCATGAGCGAGGGGTGGGGGAAGAAGGGAGACACGGGCAAGAGCAGGGGGTGGGGGGAAAGAAGGGAGACACGGGGCATGAGCGGGGGGGAAAGAAGGGAGACACGGGGCATGAGCGGGGGGTGGGGTGGGAAGAAGGGAGACACGGGGCATGAGCGGGGAGTGGGGTGGGAAGAAGGGAGACACGGGGCATGAGCGGGGGGTGGGGGGAAAAGAAGGGAGACACGGGGCATGAGCGGGGGTGGGGGGGAAGAAGGGAGACACGGGGCATGAGCGGGGGGGTGGGGGTAAGAAGTGAGACACAGGGCATGAGCGGGGAGCAGGGGGGTAGGAAGGGAGACACGGGGCATGAGCGGGGGGTGGGGGAAAGAAGTGAGACACGGCCATGAGCGGGGGGAAGAAGGGAGGCACGGGGCATGAGCGGGGGGGGCAGGGGGGAAGAAGGGAGACACGGGCACGAGCGGGGGGTGGGGGGAAAGAAGGAAGACAGACACGGGGCATGAACGGGGGTGGGGGGAAGAAGGGAGACACGGGGCATGAGCGGGGGGTGGGGGGAACAGGGCAGACACGGGGCATGAGCGGGGGGTGGGGGTGAACAGGGGAGACACGGGCCATGAGCGGGGGAAAAGGAGGGAGACAGACACGGAGCATGAGTGGGGGTGGAGGGAAAGAAGGAAGACACGGGGCATGAGCGAGGGTGGGGGGAAAGAAGGGAGACACGGGGCATGAGCGGGGGGTGGGGGGAAAGAAGGGAGACACAGGCATGAGCGGGGGGTGGAGGGAAAGAAGGAAGACACGGGGCATGAGCGAGGGGTGGGGGGAAAGAAGGGAGACACGGGGCATGAGCGGGGGGTGGGGGGGGTAAGAAGGGAGACACGGGGCATGAGCGGGGGGTGGGGGGAAAGAAGTGAGACACGGGGCATGAGCGGGGTGTGAGGGGGAAGAAGGGAGACACGGGGCATGAGCGGGGGTGGGGGGGAAGAAGGGAGACACGGGGCATGAGCAGGGGGTGGGGGGAAAGAAGGGAGACACGGGGCATGAGCGGGGGAGAAAGAAGGACGACACGGGGCATGAGCGGGGGTGGAAAGAAGGGAGACACGGGACATGAGCGGGGGGTGGGGGGAAAGAAGGGAGACATGGGGCATGAGCGGGGGTGGGGGGGAAATATGGGAGACACGGGGCATGAGCGGGGGGTGGGGTGGAAAGAAGGGAGACACGGGGCATGAACGTGGGGTGGGGGGTAGAAGGGAGACACGTGTCATGAACGGGGGGTGGGGGGAAGAAGGGAGACATGGGGCATGAGCAAGGGGTGTGGGGGAAGAAGGGAGACACGGGGCATGAGCGGGGGGTGGGGGCGGGAAGAAGGGAGACACGGGTTTGAACGGGGAGTGGGGGGAAGAAGGGAGACACGGGGCATGAACGGGGGTGGGGGGAAGAAGGGAGACACGGGGCATGAGCGGGGGGGTGGGGGGGTGAAGGAAGACACGGGGCATGAGCGGTGTTGGGGGGGAAGAAGGGAGACACGGGGCATGAGCGGGGCTGGGGGGAAAGAAGGAAGACACGGGGCATGAGCGGGGGGTGGTGGGGGAAGGGGAAGACACGGGGCATGAGCGGGGGGTGGGGGGGAAGAAGGGAGACACAGGGCCTGAGCAGGGGGAGGGGGTGGGGAAGAAAGAAGACATGGGGCACGAGCGGCGGGTGGGGTTGGAAGAAGGGATACACAGGGCATGAGCGGGGGGTGGGGGCGGGAAGAAGGGAGACACGGGGCATGAGCGGGGGTGGGGGGAAAGATGGGAGACACAGGGCATGAGCTGGGGGTGGGGGGAAAGGAGGGAGACACGGGCATGAGCAGGGGCTGGGGGGAACACAAGGGAGACACGGGGCATGAGAGGGGGTGGGGGGAAACAGGGCACACACGGGGCATTAGTGGGGGGTGGGGGGGGGACAGGGCACACACGGGGCATGAGCGGGGGATTGGGGGGAACGGGAGGAACACACAGAGCATCAGCAGGGGGTTGGGGGAACAGGGGAGACACAGGGCATGAGCGGGGGGGTGGGGGGAGAACAGGGCACACACGGGGCATGAGGGGTGGGTGGGGGGAACAGGGCACACACGGGGCATGAGCGGGTGGTGGGGGTGGGAAAGGAGGGGAGACACGGGACATGAGCGGGGGGTAAGGGGGGAAAGGAGGGAGACACAGGGCATGAGCGGGGGTGGGGGGGGAACAGAGGAGACACAGGGCATGAGCGGGGGTGGGGGGAGGGGAGAGACACAAGGGGCATGAGCGGGGGTTGGGGAGGAGGGGGAGAGACACACGGGGCATGAGCGGGGGTGGGGGGAGGGGAGAGACACACGGGGCATGAGCGGTGGGTGAGGGGGAAGGGGAGAGACACGGGGTATGAGCGGGGGGTGGGTGGAAGGGGAGAGACACACGGGGCATGAGCGGGGGGTAACAGGGGAGACAGGTCATGAGCAGGGGTGAGGGGAGGGGAGAGACACACGGGGCATGAGCGGGGGGTGGGGGGAACAGTAGGGAGACACGGGGCATGAGCGGGGGGTGGGGGGGAAGGGGAGAGACACACAGGGCATGAGCAGGGAGGGGAGAGACACACGGGGCATGAGCTGGGGTTGGGGGGGAGGGGAGAGACATGGGGCATGAGCGGGGGGTGGGGGAGAGGGGAAAGACACGGGGCATGAGCGGGGGGTGGGGTGGAGGTCAGACACACGGGGCATGAGCGGAGGGTGGGGGGGAGGGTAGAGACACGGGGCATGAGCAGGGGGTGGGGGGAAGGGGAGAGACACACGGGGCATGAGCGGGGGGTGGGGGAGAAGGGGAGACACACAGGGCATGAGCGGGGGGTGGGGGGGAGGGGAGAGACACACGGGGCGTGAGCGGGGGGTGGTGGGAAGGGGAGAGACACACGGGCCATGAGCGGGGGTGGGGGGGAGGGGAGAGACACACGGGCCATGAGCGGGGGGTGGGGGGGAAGGGGAGAGACACACGGGGCATGAGCGGGGGGTGAGGGGGAGGGGAGAGACACACGGGGCATGAGCGGGGGTGGGGGGGAAGGGGAGAGACACATGGGGCATGAGCGGGGGGTGGGGGAAGGGGAGAGACACACGGGGCATGAGCAGGGGTGGGGGGACAAGGGAGACACAGGGCATGAATGGGGGTGGGGGGATGGTGAGGGAGACACGGGGGATGAGCGGAGGGTTGGGGGAACAGAGGAGACACGGGGATGAGCGGAGACATGAGCGGGGGTGGGGGAAACAGGGGAGACACAGGGGATGAGCGGGGGGTGGGGGAAGGGGAGAGAAACACGGGACATGAGTGGGGGTGGGGGGGAAGGGGAGAGACACACGGGCATGAGCAGGGGTTGGGGGAAGGGGAGAGACACACAGGGCATGAGCGGGGGGTGGGGGGAAGGGGAGAGACACACGGGGCATTAGCGGGGGGTGGGGGGATGGGGAGAGACACATGGGGCATGAGCGGGGGTGGGGGGGAAGGGGAGAGACACACGGGGCATGAGCGGGGGGTCGGGGGACAGGTTAGACACGGGGCATGAACGGGGGGTGGGGGGGATCCTGAGGGAGACACGGGGGATGAGCGGAGGGTGGGGGGGAACAGAGGAGACACGGGGATGAGCAGCGACATGAGCGGGGGCTGGAGGAACAGGGGAGACACTGGGGTGGGGGTGGGGGGAACGGGAGGAAGACACGGGCATGAGCGGGGGTGGGGGGAACGGAAGGAAGACGCTTACTAGCCGGGCTCTCACCGCAAACCACAAACAAAGATGGCGGGCGTCTTGAAAATACGACGCACAGCACGCTGCAGTGCAGCCAATGGGAAAGCACGTAATATGTCCGCAGACACGACGCAACCCTCTTTCCCAATCCCTGTCCTGTCCGCGGAGCGAACAGGGAAGTGTGTCCGCGAAGCAAAGACATATATCACAAATTTTTTTTTACCTACTTTTTGGTCATTTTTATAAAACCCACTGGACGGATTTTCATCAAATTTGCAAAAGCACGCTTTCGGGACCAAGCCGCTGCTCCTGGTCCAAATTTGTTGAAAATCCGTCGAGCGGTTTGGGCTGTAGGCGCAAGCAAAAAAAAAGTCCCATTCAGTCTATGGGAAAAAAAGAAATTTTGGGACCCCCCCTATAACTTTTCCCCCCCTGGACGAATCCTCACCAAACTTTGCAAAGAAAAATCAGAGTGGGCCATATACTTGTTTTGCAAAGTTTGGTGAGGATTCGTCCAGGGGGAGCAAAGTTATAAGCTGCCCAAAAAGTGCTCTTCCTATGGAAACAGCAACTTATCCATAACTACATGGCCACTACTGTGGCCATGTAATATATTTATATATATATTACACAGCCACAGTAGTGGCCGTGTAGTTATGGTTAAGTTGCTGTTTCCATAGGAAGAGCTCTTTGTGGGCGGCTCATAACTTCACTCTCCCTGGATGAATCATCACTACTCTGAATTTTCTTGCAAAGTTTGGTGAGGTTTGGTCCAGGGGTGGCAAAGTTATAGAGAGGGCCCAAAATGTCTTTTTTTCCCATAGACTGAATGGGGAAAAAACTTTGCTCACGCCTACAGCCCAAACCGCTGGACGGATTTTCACCAAATTTGTGGCAGGAGCAGCGGCTTGGTCCCGAAAGTGTGCTTTTGTAAATTTGGTGAAAATATGTCCAGTAGTTTTTTAAAAAATGACCAAAAAGTAGGTCACAAAAAATTAGTGATATCTATGTCCGGCCCGCGGACACATTTCCCTGTTAGGTCCGCGGACAGTGTCCTGATTTGCTAATCGGCTTGCATCATGTCCGCGGACAGTCAAGTGTTGAAGTGCGTCAGATTTTTTGAAACGCCCGCCATCTTGGATTTGCGGACAGCGGCCGCTGTCCGCGGACATCGCGGTAAAAACATATGAAAAAAACACAACATTGCACTTGTCAAACTTATCCAATAAACTCTTGGGAGGTGAGGGGTGATGAGGATGGGATGGGATATGGCTGCAAGAAGCAAAACAACCGGGTGTTTTTTGCCGTGGAAGTCCGCGAGCAGTTCGAATGTTCGCGAACAGTCCTGTGAAAGTTCGCGAAGAACTTTGGCGCCATTTAATAGAACTGCAATTTTGCATGTTATTTCTGGGCTGATTCTGAGTGTGTATGCAAAGTTTGCTTGGGTTCTGTCATGAGGGGGCTAAATTAGAGGGGGGGTCCCAAAATAATGTAAAGGCTTATAAATGAGGTGCCATTTGATGAATCCTCACTTAATTTGGGAAACTGATAATACATTTCGATATGAATGTTTTTCCGAAGTTTTGTAGGATTTTGTGAAGAGGGGGCAAAATTAGAGCGGGGGTCCCAAAATAATGTAAAGGCTTATAAATGAGGTGCCATTTGACGAGTCTACACTTCATTTGGCAAACTAATACTAGATCAAGATGTACATGTTTTACCGAAGTTTGGTGTGATTCTGTCGAGAGGGAGCAAAATTAGGCTTATAAATGTGGTGCCATTTGATAAATCTACACAAAGGTTTGCAAAAAGATTATAGATCTAGATTTAGATGTTTTCGTAAAGTTTGAATGGATTTTGTCAAGTGGGGGCTAGGTTATATGAGGATTGTATGTGCATACATTTGACACTTTTGAAAAGATAAAACATAGGTGGATTTCCAGCAAACTTGCGTAAGGAGCATTGGCAAGGACCTACAAGCATGGTTTTGCAAATGTGCTAGTGTTTTATTATTTGACAAGTGTCATAATGTAGCTACAAAAAATAGTGGTATACCTTTAGTGACTGAGGGGTAGCCTGTTAGCCGTGGGCAGTGGCCAGATTGTCCGGGTCATGGGATAAGGTCATGATCCGGACAATCTGGCTACTGGCCATGAGCACAAGGGACAAAACATAGGATTAAAGTGGCCATGTCCACCTGGGTCTGGCTTTGTGGTAAAGTTATTCGAAATTAGGATAGATTTGAAAGGGAAGAAAAATGTGCTCGTGGTAATATGGTCATAGGGTTCTCTTTTTGCCTTCTGCAGGCTGCTATGGAAAGCGAAGAGGGGCCCTATATGGAACCTTCGCCTTCCCTTTCCATGGTGGCCATCCTGGAAAAGGATTTTCCTTCCTACACCGGGACGCCACAGGCATCCCGGTGTTGGAAGAAAAATCCTATTTTTTAGCACCCCGGGATCCTGCTTTGGGAACCTAGGGTGCTAATGGCCTACATCCCCCATTTCAAGGGCTGGAATGGGGGGATAATGGTCCAGAGTCCTCGTTATCCACCCTCGCTTTGCTTGGGCTGATAACTTGGGCTGCTGGCCCGGTATCCACCATTCCAGTCCCTGGAACAGAGGATGAACGCCACAATATTCCCATTAGCATAACACAGAATGCAAATGGAAATGTTGGAAAATGTTATGTAGTCTTTGTACTTTACTGAGAAATATAAAGTAGATGGAGTCTATACATTTTTTTTTTTTTAGTTCTATTTTTTAACTGTGAAAGGTGGTTCCTACAGGAATTTGTCGTTTGTTGTTTTTGGATGTCTTTTTTTGGCAGGAGAGTTGAGAACGAAAGGTGGGGAGGGAAATGAGGGAAGAGCAACCAAACACTAATATAGAGGGGTAGGTGGACAAGGGAAAATGTTGCGCATGTGTTATTTCTAAGTTAGGGGGCACTGTTTCTCATGCTCCTTGATTACAGGAGTGGTGGTGGCTCTTGGGGTGGAGGGATGGCATTAGCTGATGCCATTCTAAGATAAATAGCAGTTTAGCTAAAAGTATGTACTGTGTACTCGATTGTTAATGGATAATGGGCCTCATTACGGCTTTGGCGGTAATGAGGCCCCTATGGGGCTCAATGGGAATGGGGGAGGGAGCTAACAACAGGGCGATTACGACAGGCCCATTGTTAGCTCCCTCTTCCCCTCGTGGGACCCGGTAAGGACGCCTGGTTTTACCAGGCGTCCTTACCGGGTCCCACGAGGGGACCACATAATTAGGCGGAATGGTGTTAACGGGCCCGCCACCATTAGCGGAGCCCGTTAACCCTTTCCGCCTGACTTGTAATGAGGCCCAATGAGTAGGAATAGGTGTTGGAGCTGTGCAAGGGAAATTTTGAAGTTGGAAGTTCCTAGATTAGCAGAAAATGCAGTTCCGAACTGTCAGCCAAGCAGAGATCTTATCGTGAAGTGCGGAAGGGTTGTCAGACACGTCATCATGCCGCGCGCCAGCACATCATACAGAACCTACAAGATCTACAACAAGATGACTTACTGGTTACATTGGATGTACAAAGTCTTTACACATCCATTCCCCATGATAAAGGTTTAGAAGCATTGGAATGGGCACTTCTACAAGAACGAGACTGTAAAGCAGACAAAACCTTTATACTTGAACTAGTAACCATCATTTTACAAAACAACTTTTTCCGGTTTAATCAACAATTTTATTTACAAACATCCGGTACCTCAATGCGGTCAGCCATGGCGCCAGCATATGCCAACTTATTTATGCATCATTTGGAGACAGAGAATATAACCTCCCACCCAGACTGGGGACCAAAATTGGTATGCTGGATGAGATACATTGATGACGTGTTTGTCATTTGGCGAGGAAACAGAGAATCACTTAATGAGTTCCTAACATATATCAACACAGTCAACGACAGAATCAAATTCACCATGGAAATAGGGAACCCGAAAATCCATTACCTAGATGTGGAATTAGAATTGAAGGATGGAGAAATCATCACAAACCTCTTCACTAAACCTACTGATGTGAACAACAGCTTACATTACTTAAGTCACCACCCAAGACATCTAAAAAACAACCTACCCTACAGTCAGTTCCTCCGGGCAAAAAGGATTATCTCTATGGAATCCACACTCACAGTGGAAATGGATAAGATGACACACAAATACCTCGAGAGAGGTTATCCAGAGAGCATTATTACATCAGCTAAAGAAAGATCCACCTTGAAATCAAGAGAAGTTCTATTGGAGAAAACACCAGAACACAAGGAGGTACCCTTTCTGTACACACTAAAATATTCAAGGCAAAGCCATCATATCACTTGTTTAATAAGAAATAATTGGAGGATTATACAGATGGACACCCAACTACAAAAACTCTTCCCTGAACCGCCCCTCATTGCTTATAAGAGAGGAAAGAACTTCCGGGACCAACTGGTAAAAGCAGAACGTACCCAGGAACAGCGACAACAAACATTACATACCCAAAAAACCAGAACCTTCGCATGCCTACATTGCGGGAATTGTAACAACATTACCAAAGGGAACTACATTAGACATCCAAGGATCAAACTAAAAAATTATGCCACCTGCGATACCAAGTCAGTCATTTACGCACTAAGTTGCCCTTGTGGGATCTATTATGTGGGACAAACAAGAAGGACAATGAAACAGAGGTGCAATGAGCACAAAAGTAACATCAGGACGAAGAATGAACGGTCGCCAGTGGCGCAACACTTTTTGGAAAAAAGGCACACGATAGCCCAATTGCGTTACCAGATAGTAGAAGTAGTCACAAAGGCAACAAGAGGAGGTAATCATTCTAAAAAACTTGATCAACGTGAACTATACTGGATTGACAAACTGGACAGTATGACTCCTTATGGAATGAATGAAGAGTTTCACTTGGGTACCTTTCTATAAACCAGCCACATGGACACAACATATACACACATAGCGGTTGAATCATCAGGATATTAGTGAGCTAGTTTAAAGATCTTAGATGACATCATCCCATTGGCCGAGTATTGTTGAGCAGAATTTGCAGAGAATAACATACATTACCAACTTGTAGGTATACCCATATATGCGCCAAATCAGCATGAGTTATTGTCATAAAAAAGATTGATGTTAAAATGACTACTGCACAAACTTGCTGCCATTAGATTGTGAGCAGAGGTGCCCCGCGGTTGACCTCTGTCTCTAATCACATGTCAATCCCTGTATAATCTAGCTACTCCATAGATTTAGACATCCTTCACCTATCTGATGTTCACCCTGTCTAGTCATGCCCTAGGGATATTGTACCCTGCTGGTATTTATGAGCTTGACTTGTTGAGCTTCACTATTTTTTCCTTTGAACATAACACGCTAATTATTCTCATTTCTTATAATCTTAGGAATTACCTTCTTCAATTTTTATCCCTCCTTAGAGGCCAGCTTGGACGGCATTCCCAACATATCCACAGGCTCTCTTAATTCAACTCTAGTTAATGTGTCCCTACTGGAACACATGCACGAGAACTTTTTTACCGACTAGCATTGTGAATATTACTTGGTGCAATGTGATTCGTGCTCGCGTCGCGATACGTGATGACGTCACGCGCTTATGCGTGACGTCATCACGCTCAAGACGCGCTGACGCGCATGACGCAAACATTGCAGGAAGCCATTTCCTGCTTGCTAAATAAACGAGCCAGTCTCATTCCCTAACACACTGTGAATGGCAGTCAGTTTTCCTTGGGCAGATGAGCAGGATCCTCACTTTCAGCACGCCAGAGACCACCAATCGGTAAGCCATCAGAGTGAGACCATAGATTGTGCGGATTCGCCCACTTTCTACTTCCCACCTAATACCTAAATATATTATTCTTGATGTCCAACTAAGCCCTGATATTGATTACATTTTTGTCTTTCCACATTAGGATTTTGGACCCACATTGGGGTATCCAAAGGGAGGACTCAATACACTACTCCCTCTTTCTTTGAAACTTCAGCCACTCCTAATAAGGCATGGCTCGGACCAGAGATTTTGAACTACAGGCAATTAAAAGAATGTAGAGAGGAAATCCCAAGCTCCATGCATTTTCATACACAAGGTACATCTCCTTTTTATTCTCTTGTAATCTCTTTTATGAACAATTACTGTGATTCAGTCTAATCACGTTTTGGATCCTTTACTTATTAGACCTACCCTTGTCTTGTAGGCTACATACTTACCAGTGTTGACATATGAAGACTGATAGAAGTTAATTTCAACCACTTAGACCCAGGGACTCAACCTCGGGGCACCAATGTGAGGTCGGAAGCACTGTGTTAGTCTGCTTATAATAATCAGTAAGAAAGTCTTGATTTTGATTAATTGAGTAAAAATTCCCAACTAAGAATAGTGTTTTCTCTTGTAGATATCCAGACACAACGTCTCGGAAGTTTAGAATATTGAAGATTAATCATTGGACAGAAATTTATCTTGATAATCTTTAACATCCACTCCAGAAGAAGGGAGCTTTCCCGAAACGCGTAGAGTTTTTATGTTTGAATTTTGATGCCTTATCACGTGTGAAGAAATTACAGAGACTTCAAAAAGTTCTACACAATTCTATTGTTTGTAAACTATATGTATGGTAATGAGAGAAGTCCACTAATAATATATGTGAATACATCTTCTTGGTAATACCGATTATTGAATTATATATAAAGCTTTTTACACAGCGGTAGATTTATACGATTGTTAACATGTATATCTAGAGAATTACATATATTGACTGTCTAGTGACAGTACTCAGAGTGTGCCGGGGACGCGAGGGGCCCATACTTTGTGGTTACCCTCCTTCTTCAAGTTTTTCCAAACCCACAACCTTGTGTCAAGGTTGTGTTACACTTCTCAGCACCTCACAACCAATCTTAAAACCAACAAATAGGTTTCTCCAGGACAATATTAGGAGTGCATATTTGTTCATTTTTTCTTTGGGCGCCAGCGTATGGTCATGTGGCACTGTCCGGAAGGTCCGCTATGAAGTCAGATGTTCGTAGACGTCTACGGATGCAAAACTAGTTGAAATAGTTGCAAGAAGTGTATAGAAGTGTTAAAAATTAGTCCAGGTGGTGTGAAATGGCAGGGTTTTAAGGTGAAAATTTGGAAATTGAACACAAATATTGCTATATTGGCTAAGTATGATATTAGTAAGTTGTATGAAAATAGCATGCACTGGTAAAAACCTATGAAATTCAATGAAAAAACTTTGTTAAAGGGACGTTATGGTTAAATTGCACTAATAAAAACCTTTGAAATTCACTGAAAAAACTTTGTTAAAGGGACGTTATGGTTAAGTTGGACTAATCTGCTTTGAGGACTGCCATGAGGAAGGATATGGCAGGAGAAACCAGTGTGGAAGCACCTTTAGGGGCTGGTTGATTCTGAGTGAGTAGTTTCACAATGATTGTAATCCGTTTTTGGCGTACTTTATGCACTCTTTTGGAATGGTGTGAGTGTTTTTTCTAATATATATATATATATTTTCTTTAAAAAAAATAATGTATGTATTTAATCATTTATTTATCTATATTTTTTGGTGAGCATTGTGTGCTAATCTGGTGCCTGTCTAGTGTTTCTTTAGGCTTCTGAGCCTGTTTCTGTTTCTGGGCTGCATCCAAAGGGTGCAGTCTGTGGGGTGTAGTCCTTTGTTTATGTCTGGCCTTTTCCCAGTCCCACCCTCCCCTCTTGCAATTGGTTAGAAAAGTCAGGTGTGTTTGTGGCTTGGCTCTAGCAGCCATTTTCCATTTGCTCTGAGGACTGCCATGAGGAAGGATATGGCAGGAGAAACCAATGTGGAAGCACCTTTAGGGGCTGGTTGATTCTGAGTGAGTAGTTTCATAATGACCGAAAAACGCCTGAAATTCGCCAGTTATGGTAAGCTAAGCAACTACAATTCGCGCCATCACCGTGCACTGCTAAGACTAACACCCAGGACATCAAAGATGACATCACAAATGTCATTGATGACATCACTGATGACATCACACGTGAAATACATTTTGATGAAAAGTCTCTACAAGGAGTTGTGTTTATATTGTTGATAACAAGATGTCAGGAGTGATCGGGAGACCTATCATGAACTACTTAATCTATTAAAGAATGTACTCATCTAATATAATTTTATTGGAGTGTTGTTGTTAATACAGAAACCTAATCATATATAAAGATAGGCAATGACTGCAGCATGAACATAGAAGTACACTATTTATAATATTGTAATTTTGGATAGTACAATAATGAATGCTCTCTAATCAGAGTTTTGAGTAATGTTAAGCATGTAATAACTAGCTAACAATTCAAGACTTACTGCACTTGTGCTGGTACAAACAATACATATGAAGCACCACAATGCATACAAATCAGAGGCACATACAGCGAAACTAAAGTAAGGAAGAAAGAAACTGCATCATCAGAAAGTGTTTATGACATTAAAGTTTATCTTCATGTCTACAAATGAATTGTGTGTTTGAGGCCTGCTCATTTCCCCATGTATGTGCACCATGAGCTGAGACCAAACCCTAAGGAAAGTACATAAAGAACATATGACAATGTTAACATCTAGATATATAGCACCTTTTTAAATGTTATTATACTGACTTCCAGTGAACAGAACCACCTGGCCTATATATGTCAAGGAACAAAAACAAGTGGCCCAGATATGTGATGTCATCAGTGATGTCATCAATGACATTTGTGATGTCATCTTTGATGTCCTGGGTGTTAGTCTTAGCAGTGCACGGTAGTGGCGCGAGTTATGGTTGCTTAGCTTACCATAACTGGCGAATTTTAGGGGGTTTTCGGTTTTACTTGGAACCATAACGTCCGTTTAACAAAGTTTTTTCTTTGAATTTCATAGGTTTTTATTAGTCCAACTTAACCATAACGTCCCTTTAACAAAGTTTTTTCAGTGAATTTCAAAGGTTTTTATTAGTGCAACTTAACCATAACGTCGCTTAACAAAGTTTTTTCATTGAATATATATATATATGACCCTGTAGTCATGGTTAACTTGACTTTCCCATAGGAAGAGCAATTTTTGGGCGGCTACTGACTTTGGAGCCACACAAAACAAAGCATAGACTCAACACTACATTTTTGGGAAAAGTTTGGTGTGGATTTGTCAAGGGCTGTAAAGTTGTAGAGGGGGTCCCAAAACCTTTGAAATCCAGATAGACATGAATGGAAAAAATGTGTCTTGCGGATACAGCCCCAAACTCTCGAAAGTTTTGCACCAAACCTGTGTGAGGAGCAATGGCCTTGTCTTGAAGGTGTCTTTTTGCAAATTTGGTGTTAATCTGTCCAGTAGACTCTTTTTAAAAATGGCTAAAATATAGGTAAACAAATTACGGATATCTCACTTCGTCCCGCAGACTCACTTCTTGTGTTGGTGAACACCTCCGAGCCAATCAGGGAGCTGTGTAATGTTCACTGGCATCATATGTTGCCGCTGATTGGTCAATTGAGAAACGTGAGGTGCGTCAAAACATTTGAAACGGATGCATTGTTGAATTTGTGAATTACACCCGTAGTCCGTGAACATCTCGGCAAAACATATTAAAAAACTCAACATTACACTTGTTAAACATATGAAACAATTTCTGGGGAGTTCAGGGGTAATGAAGGTGGGATGAGATATAGCCAGAAAAAGCCAAAAATCAGCAGTTTTTTCTTGTCCGAAGTCTGCAAACATCTCAGATGTTCGGAGACATTGCTGTGATGTTTGCAGACCTCAAAAATGTTCAAGGACATCCATGCATATAAGTGCGCTACAGGGTCGGTGAAGAGCAGTTTTTAGCCAGTTTATAATTGTGTCGTTGTTCCACAAAACTGCACGAAATTTTGCAACGAAATATAGACCCAAATTGGAATGTTTTTGCAAAGTTTTCTGCTGCTTCATTAAGAGAGTGCAAAATTGCCCAAACCTTTTTGAAGACTTATATCTTTGGCAACGTTTGTCGAATCCACACAAAGGTTTACAGAAATATTGTAGGCCAAACCTTGAATGTTTTTGCAAAGTGTGATGGGATTTTGTCAAGACGGCAAAATAGAAGGGGGCCCAAAAAGTTCAAAATCGGGATAGGGTTGAGTGGAAAAAATATCCTGCTTGTGGCTACAGAAAGAAGTGCTGGATCGATTTGCAGTAAACTTGGACAAGGAGCATTGGCCAGGAGCCGAAAGTATGTTTCTGCAGCTCTGTCCTGTTTTTTATTTTTTAAAAGTGTCAAAATGAAGGCGTACACAATAGTGATATAACATTGATGCCTAAGGCTTAGCACCCCAGACAATCCGGCCACTGGCCATTGCCACCAGTAACCAGCCTTGGGGTTAAAGTGGGCATGGCCACCAGGGACCAGCTATGGGGGTAAAGTGGGCATGGCCACCAGAGACCGGCTATGTGGTCACATTTTTAAAATTCGGATAGGCTTGAATGAGAAGAAAAATTCTGCTTGCAGCTACAGCTGAAGTGCTGGATGGAGTTGCAGCCAAGTGCATCAGCCAGGGCAAGAAAGCATGCATTTTCAAATCTGTCATGGGTTTTATTTTTACAAGAGTGTCAAAATGTAGGTACAAAAATAGGGATATAAGTTTGGTGTCTGGGCATTGAGCCTGGACACTGGTAAGGACCAATGTCAACTTTGATTGGCTTAGTGAGGCCTGCAACATGGCCAAAGCCCATGCTCCATTGATTGTGGGCACTAGCTATGGCAGCAAGCCCTGAACACTGGCCATTGGTCACATTACAGGGGTATAGTGGACACTGGACCAGGCCACAGGATAGGTGTAGTGGATATTGAGGATGTTTGGTGGGGTCGGGGTCATGGTCGAGCCTCATGCCACAGGCAATTCAACTTTGCGGAAAATGGTACACATCATTATGTGCTGCAAAAAATATGTTTGTTAAAGCATCATTATAGTCATTTCATATATTTTAAAAGAGGAATTAATCATAACTGATATACAAAGCTGGAACATCATAAAACATTTTCAGTTATACAATCCACAGCCAGGTAGGCGAAGTTCTTGCTTATTAACATCAAGATCAGTCACTGTGATGCCCCAGCTCCAGTCAGCTTCAACTCCAACACCAAACTGACTGGATTCCGTGGGCACTTTATGCAGAAACATTCCATGCAACTAAAGGGGTTCCATGGATCCAGTGATACCCAATACATCACATCTCCTTTCCACAAATGTATATACAATTCTTATTTACATTTATTTTGTTTATTTCATTTTCATAAGTTTGGTCAACGCCACCCTACACACATTCCAGACCTGTCCCTCTCACACTCTTACTGCTTCTCTCAACACTTCCACCACCTGCACAGGATGCAAATATAGTGACTCCCCGTTCTTCTTCAACTGGCCTTTCTTTACTCACCCCAGTCTCCCACGCGTACTTCAACTCCCTTCCATCCTCTCTTCTCATTCTCCTTCCTCACCCACTCATCTTTCTTTGTAGCCAGAGTTCATCTCATCACCTCCAGCACACAATCCAAATCCCTCGCTCACCCAAGCCAGGGAGGCGACACTTTGGTATTGTCCTTTCTTACCTTCCTTATCTTCCCCTTACCTGCTCAAAAGGGCGCACCCCTGTAACAGCATGAGGAGCCACATGCAGCGCATACTCTACCCGCACGGCAAACCTTCTTATCCATCCCACATACTCCAGCCATTTTCACCACCTCCATCACGCTCCTGTTCATCCTCTCCGTGGCCCCATTTCCCTCGGGATGGTACACTGCCATCCTTTTATGCTTTATACCACAAAGCACCAAATACTCCTCAAAACACCCTCCTACAAATTGTCTGCCATTATCCATCAACACAGAATTGGGAAAACCCTCTCTTTCAAAAACACATTGCAGAAATTGAACTACAGCACTTCCCATAAATTCACGGACAGTCTTAAATTCTGTCCACTGCAACAATAAATCCAACAGCACCAGGACAAACTTTCCTCATCCTCCACCAAGATTGACCAGACTCAAAATATCAATGGCCAAGTCACTCCATACTCTCTCTAGTATTTTTACCTTCACCATCGGCTGCAACCGAGCCATCACACCCTTTCATGACTTCTCACTTTCCACACACTCCCCCAGAAGCCCATGTACATCGAAATCAAATCCTGGCCACCAATACACACTCCTCAACAAAGTTTGATTTTGGTAATTCACATGTGTCCTTCATGGGCACTTTCTACCAAGCTCTTTTGTAAGGCCTTTGGTACAACCACGCAGTCCCACCGATAAAGGATTCCATTGTTCGTACCTAATTCTGCACAAACCTTCCAGATGCCCTCTCTTCACATTCAACAGCCTATTCTCTTGCCAACCTTGGCCCACATATAACTCTACCCAACATGGGTTCCTCACTCACAGTCTTACACCAATCCTCCCGGGATACCACCTAATCATGCATTACATATACTGTATCTGTTATCTCCCTCACCGCACCCTCATCAACACCACCCATCCTTGACAAGTGGTCTGCCAACACATTGTCTCCCCATGGAATCCCCCTGGAATCACCTCCATGACAAATGTGTGTCCTTGCATTCTGGCCACTCAACTGGCAACTCTCCTAGATACCTTGTGCAACCCCTTTTCCTCAAATATAACCTTTAGGGGTTTGCGGTCAGTCCTTATAATAAACTCTGCTCCCCATACAAAATTCTGGAATATTTCTACTGCCCAGTGACATGCCAAGGCTTCTTTCTAGAGGACTGAATAGTTTCTCTCTGTACCCCTCAACACCCTTGAGGCATGCGTAATCACACTTTCCATGCCATCATCACCAACCTGGGACAAACCGCTCCAAAGCCGGTATCACTGGCATCAACCGTGATGATACATTTCCTTTGAGTATCAAACTGTCTAAGTGGCTTTGCCATGTCAATTTCATCCTTAATCCCCAAAACCTCCCTTTCACACTCAGCATCGCACAGAAACTCTCACCCCTTTTTTTAACAAGCTCCTCAATTTCAGGTAGAATTCGATCATTCCAAAAAACTACCTCAGCTCTCCTTTATCCCTTGGAGATAGAACCTTTTTTGATCACATCAACCATTTCGGTCTTAGGCTTCAACCCCTAAGAAGTCTAAGCTTCTTCACAAACATTAGCAGAAATGTTGTGCCCCAAATACTCCTCCCTTAAAGTCATAACTCTTTGAAAATGTTCAGCATTTACTTTAGGGTGTCCTCATGCTTCTCAAGAGTCTCTCCACATACAAACACATTGTCCTGAAAGCAAACGACTCCCTACAGACCTTTCAAAAGAATGTGCATCATTTTCTGAAAAATGGGCGAGGTTGATACAAGCCAGAAGGGCATTCTGCGGAATTGGAATATCCCTTCATGAGTGATAAAGGCAGTTAACTTCCTTGACTTCCTCATCCAATTCTATTTGATGGCATGCGTATGCCATGTCTAACTTTGAAAAGTATTTTGCCTTGTCAATCACTGGCAACATTTCCTTCATATTGGGCAAGGGATGCCTCTCTACAACAAAACATTTATTAAGTTCTCGTAAGTCTACACATCGCCTCAACTCGCCACTCGCCTTCTTCACCACCAACAAAGATGACACCCATTCTACACTTCCTGCTCTCTCTATCCCTCTCGACTCCCTCAATTTCTTAAGCTCCTTTTCACCCCTTCTCTCATCACCAAGAAGACAACCCACAACTTTTCTGCCACAGGAACACTCCCCTCCTAAAGCACAATGCTATGCTTCATTCCCTTCACACATCCAGTCTTCGTCAAGAATACAATCAGAAACCTATTTGACACACTTTCACTCTCCCTCACTTGTAGCACTTGTTCCACAGTATTTGGGTCAAGTCTTATGCCCAAAATCTTTCTTCCTTTCACCCCAATAATGTTTGACAGTTCATTGTGACATATACCTTACCCTAGGCTTCTCTGGCATTAAAATCTTACTTAGCAACAAAATATCCCAGCACAGCAATCTTTCTCAGGTTATAACCCCCAGGCCTTAAATCAGGAGGCAGTAGCCTTCTACCTGTCTGCCCACCTCTCTCTGAAACACTTCCTGCAACATCAACGAGACCTTGGCCATCATCCTCACACCCCTTCCATCTACACCAAATTCTGCATCCACACATTGCACCATGTGTACAGTAATCAATTCTACTTGCTCTTCGTCTTCCTCCCCTGATGATTGCTGCACCTCCTCCGTAACGTACAACACTCTTCGTGCTCCCCCACCACAATGTTCTTGCAACAGTTTGCGTAATGACCCCATATCTTACATTTAGAGCATGTAACTGTAACTCTCACCTGGTATCCACGGGGACGTCACTCAGCCTGTTCTGACCTCTTACGGCCTCCAAGCCTTCCCCGGAGTCTACTCGACTGGAGACTGGGCCTTGTTTTCTTGGAAAGTGTGCTCTCCGTCCTGCTTTCAGCGCAGGGGCGCGTTAATTGATGCAGGCTCGTTGCTGCCTAGTTACTTCACTGGCAAGAGTCCAACAGGTAAGTATAATGAGTCTTTTGAACAGTTCTCTAACTTCATTCCTTTCCTTCCTTAGATGATGGCCGGCGTCCGGGGATGGCGACGTGCTGCTGAGATGAGTAGCGCTGAAGGTGAGTGAGAGCACGATGCGCGATGCAACCCTTTCGTATTTGTATTGAACTGAGTTCTTTTTCTGTGTCTTTTAGGTGCCGCAACGTTTTCAGCGTGGATGCCGGTTATGAAGAAGAAATGCAGTGAATAAGCGCGGTATGCAGGGCACCTAGATGTTTCCACGCTAACCTGAGGTGTCTTTTCCCTCTTGCTGATGCATGAGAAGTTCCAGAGACAGAGTTCCCCCAGAGCGGCTGGGGTTCAGGTAAGCGTTTGAAGCTCGTACAGTCTTTAAAAATAAGCGATGATTTGCTGAATGCTTACTAATGCCTTTTTTCTGTTCTTTTCCCTTTTCCTTAGGAAGCAGCGTGCCAGGATGGGAATGACACCACTGAAGATGCCCGCAGAACAGAAGGAGCGATGAATGATGGGCAGAAGCGCCGCAAGGTAAGGCTGTTCCTAACGGTGTTCTTGTTCTTGCAGGAGCTGAGCGCAGAAGAAAGATGCAGGCCTACTGGAGCCCGATCCGAACACGGTGAGTATCATGTTGCAGGTGCAGAAAACACAAAGCATGTTTCTCAGCCTGGGCGTGGCTTAAATAGTCTCTGGGTATCCCAGGTGTCTCTGGGCTGAACCACACCCAAAAGACTAGACTGCACATACAGTTCAGGGAACCGAAATATGTGGGGGCATCCACCTTGTCCCCACCAATGCACTACAAGTCCAATCCCCAATGTTATCCTATGGGAGTGAGTGAGTCTGGTGCCGCAAGCGCCAAGTCTGACTCCAAGTGGGTCTTTGGAGGGATGGAGAGGCCCTTGAGGGCCATGTAGGTGATTGTGGCCTGGCTGCAGCCTGACATCTTGGAGGGCTGGGGACATGAGGGGCAGGAATCATGACAGTAACTTTCCTCCCTGGACATGCTGGGGAGCCTGTGAAATGGTTTACACTAGCACATCTATAACATAAATGTTCCTCTGTCTTCTGACCCTTAGGCTTAGCACCTTTAGGTTCAGATCCACCTCGAGAGCACTGTCCTCTGCCTTTCTGCTTCTTCTTTCCCTTCCCTACATAACCCACTCTCAGAACCTCTGCAGTTGCTCCTTTACTCTCCTTTGCCAGTTTGGCCACACAAGCCATTGAATGCTCAACCCTTTTCGCTATAGATATCACCTCATCCAAACTTGGCTTGTCCTTGAGCCATAATTCCTCCTTGATATAGCCATTACTGCGAGTAATCATAAATTGGTCACTTATGAATTCATGTCATTTGTCACCAAACTTGCATAACAGAGACAAGTGGTGGAGTGCAGTAAGGTTCTTCTCTAACGACTCCCTGACTTCCTGCACTCTAACACCAAAATTGTATCCCTCAACAAACGTGCTGGTTTTTGGATTAAAATGCGCATACAATTTTTGCAAAGCGGCGTAAAACACATTAGAAACAGAAGCCTCGTCCGACTGTTCTAACTCTGGAAGTGTCTCATAAATCCTGTCCTTCATATCCCAGAAAATGCATTAGGAGTGATACCTTGCGGTCTGTAGAAATATGTCCACAAGCCTCCGGCACATAATGAAGAAATCCTTTCTTCCATTTGTTCCACTTTACTTTCACAGGACCAGGGCTGACCATAAATATGGGGGGACCAGGCACTTCTGGCATAGCCATTACTGGCTGCAGCAGTTTCCTCAACCCTCTCCAACCAACTCAGCACAGTTCAGGCAATATTGCAGTTACAATTCACCAAAGGGGTTATACAGACACAGTACAGATCACCTTTACCTATTTTTGCCCTCTTTTCACCGCTTATTTAGGCCACCGCCACCAGGGCAATGAGTGTGCATGTGAAGAGAAATTCTTTAAGCCAGTGTTCATTGCAGAGATGGGTTGAACAGCCACACACGGCGAGAAAGGCGCTCAGTGCGCATCAGCCGCACACCGCGCACAACACGCCGAAGTCACTAGTCTCACTCTGGCCTCTCACCAAAACAGAGCTCTCCTGAGCTCCAAATTGCCAAACTGTGGGCCGATGCAGAGAGGAACCACCACAGGCCGCTCCTGTGCCCCAAATCACCAACCCAGGAGGCAGCAGACTCTTAACTCCCACTCACAGTGGAAATCCAGCCTACAGGAGACGGTCCCCCACAGCTCCGTGTTGCCATGCAGCATGGCACACCTCATGCTGCTTCTGGGATGCGATAGGGACGTTCACAGAAGGAGGCTGGTCCTGAGGCAGCGCTACAGCCGCAAATCAATGCAGGGACCACAATGGCGAGCTAGGCCGCAACAGGAGCATTAGGTGAGCAGAACACACTGAGGGTCAAAAGAGGTCAGCAGCACTCGTCGCCAGTAAAGGACAGCACTTCCACAACCAGGTAGGTGAAGTTCTTGTTTATTGACATCAAGATCAGTCACTGTGACCCCCAGCTCCAGTCAGCTTCAACTCCAAATTGACTGGATTCCATGGGCACTTCAAGCAGAACTAAAGGGGTTTCATGTATCCATGGATACCCAATACAGCAAAATCCATTGAAATTCAGTGAAAAAACATTGTTAAAAGGACATTAAGTTGCCCTAACAAAATCTATGAAATTAAGTTAAAACATACTTTGTTAACGAGACGTTATGGTTAAGTGGCCCTAACAAAACCTGAGAAATTCAATGACAAAACATTATTAAACGGATGTTATAGTTAAGTTGCTCCAATGCAATGAAAAAATATTGTGGTTAAATCGCTCTGATAAAAACCTTTGAAACTCAGTGAAAAAAGTATGTTATGGTTGCAGGGCAAAATCTTAAAACTGAAGAATTGTGCCAAGCCACTGCCATGCACTGCTAAGACTATCACCCAGGACTTCAAAGATGTAGGCACACATAGGTACACATAGGCAGATGCTTACATTCACTTGCCTGCCTTTCTATCATACAACCATCCATTGAAGGCATAGCATCCCAAAGTCTCATGTGACAAGGCTTATGAAAAACTCCCAAGGAACCCGTGCGACAGCTACAGAATAATACCATGAAAATCTGATATTGAAGAAACTGTCGGCATTGAATCAACTCAAACCTTTGTTAAGGGTATAAGAACATACATCACATCTTTTGTACTTAAAAAGGCCTGTGGTCTACCCATGTTTTTAACCATTTGTATTAAAGGATAAAGGAAACAACCATGCACATTTTTATCTGTTTATTTTTTGGTCCAAATGCTTCTAAAGGTTTCGAATTAAATAGTGGAATTCATAATTGATGCATCTTTTAGAGATTTACCATTCTATAACTGGCAGTGTTGTTGATTACATATTTTCTTAAAGAGGGCCTCCATATATGTTAAGGAGTACCCTCACAATCTGATTGGAATCTAATATGGAAGAAAGATATTCCTAATATTGAAATTAAGACAATCTAGTAGAAGACATTAAGAGATAGGATATAGAGGATATTTCTAATATGGAAAGAGGATACTCCTAATATAGAAATGAAGTTCATAAGATTAAGAGGGTACCCTTTAACATATACAAAGACACGCTCAGAAGATATCATGTGACGAACAACACCCAAGAGTTATAGAATGATAAAATTCTAAGAGAATGCATCAATTATAAATTCCACTATTTAATTAGAAAACATTTGAAATAAACAATCTGCAAACCAAAGCGCAAGATTGTTTCCTTTTTTCTTTAATATAATTGTCTGGGACTGTGCAGATGAAGTTCATAAGGAACACACATGTAGCTATAGATTATAGATTATATCATATGTTGAATGTTAGCGCTTCTGGTATACTCGCATCTGCTTCAGTTTCTTTGTATCCTTTGTAACCAGTTTGTTGATACCAAAGTTTTGTTAACATTCACACATTTGGGGCTTAGTGTATTTTGTAATGCTCGAGCCTTACTATATATTAGTTCTGGAAGTGGAATGAGGTATTCAGATAATTCTGGATTTACTCTAAATAAAAGTCAATGCTTATGTAGTAGTTTGTATATGGATAATTGCTTTGAATATTGGGTACTGAATCTCACTTTGACGTAATTAACAGTTGATGTAATGTTCTATTTTGGTACCAAAGGTTCCTGTCTATATTTGGATTTAGATATCTGAAATGCTTTATCAATAGAATGTTGTTCATAACCCCAATTCTTAAATCACGTAGCAATTAAATCCGCCTCTGTAAGGAAACATTTGTCCTTATTGCAGCTGCGCCTTACCCAAATAATTTACTTGTGGGTTTATTATGCATTTACTTTTGTGACTGCTACGGCGTGTACTGTTGCATTTAATAATGCATTTGCTTCGGTTTGGTTTCCTGAAGATTTGGGTCACTAACGTGTTTCTAAAAACATACAATTTTAGACTACAAAAGATGATACTCTGTGGACTAGTGGTACATGTGAACTTAATACCAATATCACTGCTGTTAAATCCATTATTGAAAAGTTTAAGATTATCATGTGTTTCGGTCTATAAAACAAAAATATCTTCTATTTTAAGTGACCAAAGGCATACATGATTTTTTAGCTTTGTTTCACCTGTGGATAGAGCTGAAGTCTTCTCATAGAACCCAATGAACAGGTTCGATATGGGAGGCACACTCGTAGCAAATCCCTTGTGTTGGTAGTAGTAATCTCAATTAAAGACAACTATATTCTTGTATAGGGTAAAATTCACAAGTTCTTTCATCATAACAAAATGTGCAAAGGAAGTTTCTGATTTGTCTTGGAAGATGGTGGCCATGGCCAAATGGTGTTTGAATGTCAGAAAGTATATACAAGGGATATGTGGATCTGTAAACCCCAAAACATCTTTATCATCATTTAGGAAATTCTCAATATTCCACTCCAAAATATGCAAGTTGTCCTCTATTACACTCTCCTTGCAATGATTAGTTGTTAATCTGATATACACAACCAGGGGTGAGTAAATGTTGTTGTGCTTGGGTAATAGAATATATCTTATTAAGGATGCCAATATTGCCTTCTTTGTCTGCCTCTTTCATGAGTATTGTAGGATCCTTGGCTAGTCTCTGTAAAGCATGTTTTTCTTTCACGGGAAGATTGTGCTTCAACCCAGCCTTGTGAGTCTCTGTATTACCTTTGAATTTATACAGGTCTTTAGTGCACTACAAGCTTCGAATGAGACGGCGGGGTTGGTCGAGGGGACCAGGAAGCTAACAACGCGTTGTTAGCTCCCTCCCCATTCCCATTGAGCCCTATGGGGGCTCGAATGGGAATGGGGAAGGACCGGGCCCGTTTTCCCTGAAGGAGGAAATACTGGGCCCTCCAAAGTCGAAATGACCCGGTATTTCCCCATTCAGGGAACCTGGACACGATTTTGGAGGCAGCCATTTTGGAGGCAGCCTTATTAAGGGCATGGCTACCTCCAAAGTCGTAATGAGGCCCTATATCTCTTAAGACAGAATAGATTTTATAGTACTCTATACGGTACCTCTAAGAAAACTCTTCAAACAGGTGGACCAGCAGCTTATGGTAGGGCACAGCCAGTTAATCTAAACTATTGGTGCAGTGCCAACCTCAGTGGGTCTGTTTTTTATAAACATTCACAAGAATGTAGTGCTTTGCTTATCTGTCAGAAGAACGTTTTTTAAAAACTGTTTGTGACATTTTTATGCACAACTAAAAAAAAAGAGAATAGCGTCAAGGCTTGCATGGGTACTCAGCTGTTAATACCTGGCACCAGTTGACTGAGGGTTTCCCAGATGTGTGTTTTACCGACAAGTCTAAAAACGCAATGAGAATGAGGAGAACCTAGATGCCAACATTCCTCGGTTCAACAGTGCATTTTTTTAAATTGTTTATTATTTACTTATTTTGGATATTTATTAAGAACAGATCTAGTATTGAGAAGCAGTGGAGTGCTGTAAAATGGGAACAAGTTACAGGATGGCTGTGTTACATACAATTAAGCAACAGGAACAGGTGGGCTTGGCCTGCCAGTGGAATTAGGAATGTCTGCCATGCATGAAGAGGGTGCTCCTTAAAGAGGAGAGTTTTGAGCTCCTTTTTGAATTGCATCAAGGTTGGTACAAATCTAATCTTAATGTGTCTGAGGTTACATAGCATGGAGGCGTAGAACGAGAATGTCTGTTTCCTGGTTTTTAAGAAAGAAAAAAATACTCACCGTGGTGACTACTATACTCCTAGTCCATAGTCCCCTTTCCTCCATACTGTATCAGTGTCCTCACATGGGGACAGGACCGGAGCCTTTAGCAATGCAAAATATGGACTTCCCCTTTACATTTCTATTTAGGCCTGTGTAGGCGTGAGGATAGACATCAGTGTGCATATCACCCTGCTCTCCAGTGCCACACCCAAGTCCCCTTAAATGCGCATTAGGAATGACTATCCTTACTACGCATTTTTTAATGAGGGGGAGATGGTGGGTGGGGCGTATGGAGGAAAGGGGACTACAGACTAGGAGTACTGTAGTCACTAATGTGAGTAACTTTTTCTTACTCGTAGGTCCCGTCCTTTTTCTCCATACTGTATGGGCAATTCCAGTGCAACAGAAACTGAAAGGAGGTGATGCATTGACTAGTTTTAAGCAAACACATTTACTGTCTGGCCAAATGCTGCATCTTCGCGTGAATTGACACGCTTAATAAGCTGAAATGATACAACATTATCCAGCATACTATTTAGGTGGTCAATAGCATTCTGTTCAGACCAGTGACAAACCCTCATCCACTTGCTCTTGTATTGGGACCTAGTGAGGTCCTTTCTAGCTCTCTAAATATCATTCATATTGTAATTGGACAGCTTTAGATGTGGTAACATTAGATTTTCATGCACCGGGCTGTCAGGTCCATCCCTTGTGGGTTTGTTGAAGCACTGCACCTCCTTGTTGGGACAGCATCGATTCGGATACTTCCAGTATGAGAGGTCCCTAATAAGGCGTCATTGGGAGGTCTGAGTGTATGCCCTGGAGATCCACAGAGAGGCTACTGAAATTAATGTTCAATTCTTGGCTATTCTGAATTTGTTGAGGACTTGCTGCATGAGAGGGGTCGGTGGGAATACATAACAAGTCAGTTCCAGCCAATCTATCTAAGAAGCCTATTTTTCCGAATTCACACGCTGGCCTTCCCAAGATGCAATCCTGTTGCATTTGGCATTGCTGCTTGTCGCAAAGCGGTCTATCGCTGGGTGACCCCACATTAAGAACAACTCCTGAAGAATGCACTCGGCTATCTCCCATTCTTTGGAGCTCACACTGAGTCTACTGTGCTTGTCTGCTTCTGCATTGTTCTGGCATGGTAAATGAGCAGCTTGAAGCCATAACCCCTGTTCTATCGCCCACTCCCACAACTGGAGGACTAGCTTGCATAGGGACGAGGATTTGGTCCCACTCTGTTTTTTACGTGAAACATCGAGGTGGTACTGTCCATGAGGATTAGCACCACCTTATTCTGTAACATCGAAATGAAAGACTTCAAAGCCAGATACATTGCCTTTAACTCCAGATAGTTTATATGTCTTTCTTTGTCACTGGATGGCCACAACCAGTGAGATGTGTGAGACCCTAACGTTGCTCCCCATCCCTCTAGAGAAGAGTCTGTTATTACTATTGTTGCAAGATGTAGAGGGTGAAATGAAGCTCTGTCAACAAGTTGGAGTCCATTTTCCTCCCTTAGGAGATTCTCCTTGAGAATTGCATAGATCGTTATTCTGTCTGATTGGGATCCTGTTTCATGATCCCAAGAAGCTGCTATCTGAGGTTGTATCCTCCTCATTTTGAGCTTTGCTAGTGGCACTGAGAGAATGCAAGTGGCAAGGAGACTGAGCAGATGTTTATACCACCACACAGTCATGCACTCCTTTGCTAAGAAATGCTTCAATGCTGCCAAGATATCCTTCCTCCTCTGCCGAGTGGGTCTGGCTTTCACTGTATTCCAATGGAAATCTATGAAGGTAATTCTCTGAGTGGGCATCAGCTCTGACTTCTTGATGCTGATTGAGAATCCCAAGTCAAAAAGTATGTTGATTAGTAGGGTCTGTGTTGCTTCTTGGTGAGGATCTGCCCTTATAAGCCAGTCATTGAGATAGGGGTAGACATGCTGACCCCTATTCCTCAATAAGCTAGCGATAGTATTAATAATCGTTATGAAGACTCTAAATGCTGAATTTAGACCAAATGGGAGGACTTTCTGATATGATATGATTGGTTATTTATAACGCACTTAATACCCAGAGGTTTCTCAGCGGAGACTCGGGGATCGAACCTTTGTTGCTCCGTGTCGTCTTGCTTCCAAGGCAAGCATGTTGCCCCGGAGCTATCCTCCCGAGACATTTATGTTGGAAATGTTTCCCATGATAGAATATCTGAGGCATTGTCGATGGGGATGGCAAATTGGTATATGCAAGTAAGCGTCCTTCAGTTCCAAGGCACAAAGCCAGTCTCCCGTGCAAAGGGACTGTGCAATCTGAGCTAGGGGCACCATCTTAAATTTTTCTTGGGGTAAATAAAGGTTGAGGAAAGATAGATCTAACACAACTCTCAGGCCCACCTGGTTTTTCGGTTATATGTCATATTTCCGCTTTCTAAAGGCCGAACACAAAAAAGAATGATTTTTATTGCGGTTTTTGTGTTGGCTTTAAAATGCGGAAATATGACAAACTTGCCATACCCCTACCCTCTCCAGCTGATTCTCTTGTTAATTGGGGGGTAGCACCCGCCTGAACCCCTCATTTCCCCACCCACGTACCCTTCCTGTCTCAACACCCTCATCCTCCCCACACATACATACAAAAACTCACCTCTCACTCCTGCAACAACTCCACTGGGGCTGCTCTGTCAGCCCCTGCATGCACTCGTGTGCAGCAGGGGCATGATAGTTTGATTTAACAAGACCGCTATGTGCGGTCACAGAGCAGTCTTTCTAAATCAACCTTTTTATGGTTCGTTTTTTTTAAAAAGGTCATTTGACTTAATACCGGTTCTTCTTGTGTAAGTGAAGATCTTGGAATAAAATCCTTTGCCCCTGTCCTGCACAGGGACTCGTTCTGCCTCATAGGATCTCCAGCACTTATCAAGGAAGTGGAAAGCTTTATGGAATCCCATCTGTATGAGTGGTAAGGATTATGGTAGAGGAAAAGAGACAGAGAAAAGAAAACCTTTGGAAACCAATTAAATTAACTAGCGTTCTACAAAATGGTGACATCACTGATCTTTGTGAATCACCACTCTGCCACCCAGAGGAGATTTGTGGACCTGGATGACTATATGATGGTTACTCTGGCTCTGTGGCTGATGCTGAGGAGGGGATGAGTAACACCCATTAGGGTTAGTTCTCTGCTTCTTCCTTCTATGAGTACAAGGCAATCAGTCTGGTTGCCTAGCCCTTCTTTCTTAGAAGTCTTTAAAACTGCCAAATGATCTTGGTCTGTTTATGTGTCCCAAAGATGATTCAAGAAGATCTTGCAAGACCATCTGTGCCTCAATTAGGCTACATTTAAACGCTCCTTGCCTGCCAACCTGGAGAGTTTGGATGAAATCAGAAATTTCCCTCCAAACCCGATGATTAGCAGCTGCCAATAGTGCATCTGGATAACCTTGGCATAAATATACCTTTCTACTAAAAGACTCCAAAAGCTTGTCCTCTCTGTTAAGGACATCTGAAGACATAGCCACTTGACCTGATGAGCCAGCAGCCTTGGGCTTGGCATAAAGTGAGGCAGCTGCAACAACCGATGAATACGGTTGGGGATGTGAGGCAAGCAAAGGCCCTTCTTAGCCGAATTGTCTGTACTGGGCATCCAACTTTTGGCTGACCAACTGGCAAGAGTGTGGCTTTACCCATAACCTTTTTGCCACTTCCAAGACATCCTTCTGCATTGGGATGCCTGATCTGGATAATGTATGCAGAGCTAGAACCTCAGCTAAAACTCCTTTTTCTGGTTGGTGTTTTGGAGGTGTAGGAACTCCTACAAATTCTGCTAAACCATCTAGCCTTTCGTGAAACGTCTTGGCAGAGGAGTGAAAATCTGCTTCCTCCTCATCATCGTCAGTATCCTGGATCCTGCTTCCCAAGTTGGAAGCAGATTGATCGACTGTCCCACCAGTATTTCATCCCATTCGTACAAGACAAAACATTAATCTTTAAAAATGGGCGAACTATTAGTAAAAAGAAAAAAGAATGTCCATCATTGGTTTCTGGAGATGCATCTGCGATAATGAAAGAGTGAGGAAGCCTAACTAGTCGCATAAGGTAAGAAATTAGTCAATACAGATGGTAGTATTGGTATTTAAAATTTTAGGCTACAGCAAGTTTATATTTAGAAAACACAGAGATAAAATGCCTGGAATATATCCCAATTTACTTACAGAAATATAAGACTACAAAGAAATACAGAAGGAGAACCTCTATGCAAGGGGAATAGATGCGAAATACGAATCTGGGACAGGACAGGAGGTAAACAAGGTGTTTTCAAATATATAATTTAAGTAGGTTTTACTAAGTATACATTTTAATATTCAGAAAAATTATTTGAATTCTGAACATGTCAAACGGGTGTCTTCCAAAGGTCACGAAAATGTGGCATGTGTGGATATGTTAACAAGTGAGTAGTAAACAATATTTGAGAACTGTATTCTAAAGATCATTCAGAGGTCATTATAAATAAATTATGTTAAATTGCTGTTATACTAAGGGTAAATGAACTGCATGATGTAGTTTTCTCAAAGAAGCTAATTTTCTTTTTTCCTTTTCCAAAATTATGCTTATATAATACTTAAAACATATGATGTCACCAAGATACCTTTTGGAGAGTGGTCGCTAATTTGAGTTTGTATGACAGTATGGTAATATTGTAATTAAGTTTTGGACACAGCAAAAAATAAAAAAATAAAATGTATTAATGGAAATTGTTATTTTAAAAAAGGGTTTTTGAATTGGTTAAAATACATGACATGTTTTAAATAATTTCATTGGAAGTTAATTTTTGCATTTGATAAAAACATTTTAACGACTGATTTGATATTTAGGTTTTTTGAAGTAGTGCACTTGGTTAATCTCTGGTTAATCTCTAAAAAAGGTTGTGCTAATGTCTTATTAGGTTGCAGGAGCACAAAAAAACAACAGTTTATATAAAAACAAAATACGGTATCCCCAGTAGTGTCTGCTGCACGCAGTGACAAAATAACATTGGTGGAACATATTTAAACCTAGTGGCCAGTTGGTTGAGTAACTCTCCCAGACTGAACCCTGGTTCCCAGTCTTTTACGGGTACACCAGGTTGACCAAAATCAAAGAAAATAGTGGGCACCTGAAAGCCTACATGCTTGAAGTGCATCTATGTAACACTCTCCTTCCCCCACAGTGCATCTGTGTTTGCTTGTGACCAGAGCATGCATGTGCAGGTACTTTCACCCCCCATTGAGCAATAAGGACTCAAATAGTGGCAAAGTGATGAACAGTGTTTTGGAAGACTGTGTCAGGTGTGTAATGGTGGTTTATTGGGACCAAAAAATTATGAAATATGTGGGTGTGATGACTGACTTGGCAGAGAAAAAAGAGAAATATGTACAAATGCCACTTTAAAGTATGGTAGCTTGAGGAACTTGAGGGCGTCCTCACTTCTTCTTCCCCAGGATCCTCCTCTCAGGTGGCCAGTCAAAGGCCATCACGTTTGGATCCCATCCCTGGGGTGGATATTCAAGGGAGGATCACATGAGCGGAGGGAACTTGGAGAGTGGAGAGAGGATGTCCTTGGGTGAGACATGGTATACTGCCTTTCCCTTTTTACACTGAACCTTCTATCCCCCAAGACTTTGTAGGCAATTGTCACACCTTTCGCTTTTCCTCCCTTCAAACGGTCCCTCAGAAACATCACCTCAACACTGGCATGAGGAAGAGACCAACTAGGAAGACATATCCTCATTAGAAGTAGACAAACATTTATCAGCCCCCTTTTATCAATACAGACACATATCAGCCTCCATTAATTAATACAAACATTTATCAGCCTGATCTGTGCACTGGGATGAGGATGAGGACAACACGAATAAGGCAGAACTACCTTTCTGGTGGCTGGGAAGGCAGTGTGAGCCGAGGAGGCTGAGGCAGCAGCTGGGGAAGAAACTCCCGAGAAGTGGGGTGGCAAGTGGTGTATTCGAGACCCGGTGACCAATGCAGAGTTTATGCAGCAGGAAGTAATGCTAAGGAAAACAGGAAGCCGGTACCAGAGTGCATGTGGAAAACCAGCATGACAGAGCAGAGTGGTCACAGAAGTCCTGGGCTGCAGGCAGAGCATTGGTTGGGAGCAACGCCACGTAGAGCCGCTGGGAGAGGAGTGAGGTCCCGTACGAGCAGGCGGTCAGGCATTGAGCATTGTTGTTTTGGATACAGAACTAACTGAATATTATTCTAAGTACTTTTTGAATGTCGAAACAAGAACTTTTGAATACCGAACAAACTGAAAATCATTACAAGTGTTTTGAAAGCTGAATCAAGTGCTTTGGAATACTGAACAAACTGAAAATAATTTCAAATACTTTTATATGTGGAAACAAAGACTTTTGAATATCGAACTAACTGGAAGTTATAATATGCACTTTTGAATGCCGGACAAAGTAAAGGCAAGTGTTGAGCACCCATGAATGGCGTGAAAGAAAGGTGGTGCATGTGGCAGATACCACAGAATGTATTGGATGAAACACAAGTATTAGCAAAGTTAAAGCATACCAAGAAGGGTTTAAGATCAGAAGCTAAGTATTGTTCAAAACTTAAGGAGTTCAAGGGACAAAAGGTTAAAAAGGAGAACCTGTGTTTGCAAGAGGCAGAACACTACAGAAAAGCGTAACAAAGTGCATCGTGGCTAATAAAGCCACGGTACAGTGTCAAACGAGTTTGACATTGAGGAATCAACTCAACATCAATGTCACAAGGAAGCAGTTGCCAATTAGTGATGGAAAGATACTAAGAAGGGGTATCAGTTGCGTGACCTGTAATCGGGTGGACCGTATGGTCCAAGAACTGTGCCTAGACAGAGTGCCCTGTGTGGAGAAGTTAATGGGAGTATCCATAAAGAAGCTTATGTTTGGCAACAACCTGTTAAGTGATTTTGAAGTAAAGTAAAAGGACTGCCTATGTGAATTAGTGAGAGTTGGGAAGTGTCCCAGGGAACTGTGTTGTTCTTTTTGAAAAGCTAGAAGATTTGAACTGTTGGGGAAGGGAACACCGATGCCTTGAGAACTGTTCTGAACTTGGGGAAGGGAAAGCTGTTTGCAAGCAAAGAGCTGGAAGAAGCTCTGAACTTTATTTTGAACACTATTCATTTTGATGCTGACATGCCTACACATTGTATACAGTTAGTTGTGAGGGCGGGTATGTGTTTTGGTCACAGTCTGACTTTTGATTCGGACATCCTAACACTAAACTTGTTTAGCTTTTCAAGCTAAACAAGTTTTGTTTAGCTTGGAAAATCCCAAAATAGCATAAGGCAAGTTAGGCCTTACTGAATCCTGCATTTTAAGTTAATGAAACATTTGAAAACAAAACGTGAACCTGCTGTCTGTGTCTAATTCATGATGTCTCCAAAGTAGATAAAAAAAAGAGACCACTGACAATTCCTCAAATCAAACAAAATACGCAGTCACACTTGCCAGCATGAAAAAGCGTCTCTAAAGAAACGGCTGCAACAATAGCCCTCTTGAAATAAAGTGCTTTATCCACTCTAGCCAGTCTTACAGATACAATGAAGCAACTATCTAAATGTAATCAACAATCGATCATTGAACAGCATCATCCTAATACCACATTAAAGCAATAAACCAAAGAGAGCAGGTTTCCTTTGGACCAGCTGACTAAATACCAATGGGAAAATGGTACAGAAGAAAGGGAAAGACTCTTCCCTGTATCATCAAGTCTCCCCACACTGTCAAGCTATTTCCTAAAGAATACTAGTTAATATGTCATGCCTTGTCCCAGTCAAGATATGGAGGGGCTGAGGTACATGATTTCTCCACACCAAATACACACAAATATACAGGAATGTGTGACTCAGTCACAGAGGAAAGGAATGTACGGGTGTACCTGGACTTACATATAAACACAGGGGAAGAAGCTGTTTAATACGTCAGGCGTGGACAAGAGGGAAAATTAAAGTACTCATAGCCAGAAAATAAAGGAGAAAATGTATCAAAACTAGTTAAGGAAGCAAGGCCCATCATACAACACATCATACAACGGAGAGACCATTTAACTCAAATGACCCAACTTGAGAGACACGTGGCACAGCACAAATAGGGCATTTAAAAAAACCTATCCTATTGGGCAAACCACAAGGGACTCACAGGATCCCTACGGAGGTAAGACATTCTATATTTTGAAGAGGAGCATGAAGAAATGCCATACTGCCCAGCCCCTCGGAAGGGATTCTGGGTTAATAACCCAAAAAAGCAGCAGTGACAGGAGAGTTAGAGGTGAGCAGAGCTGAGGAGAAGAGATGTCAGGAGAGTTAGAGGAGAGGCCAGGAGTGTGAGAGAAGGAGGAGAGGGATAGGAAAGCGAGAGAAGAGCGAGAGGGGAGAAACAGGAGAGGGAGAGGGCAGGAGGAGACTGGAGATTTAGGAGAGTTATAGTAGAAGACAGGAGAGTGAGAGGAGAGTGGGAGGAGAGGAAATGCAGTAGAGTAGGAAGCGATGAGGAGAGAGGGAGAGCGGTAGGGGAGAGGAAATGAGAGTTGGGGAGTGCAAATGGGAGTTGTGGAGAGGACATGAGAGTTCAGTGACAGGAAATGAAACTAGGGGGTTTAAATTAGTTAGAGGAGCGGAAGGAGGTAGGGTAGAGGAGAAGGAGAGGAAAATGATAGTGAGTTGATAGAGATATGAGAGGGAGAGGATATGAGAGGAAGAGAGAAATGATAGAGAGATGGTAGAGATGAGAGGGAGAGGTACATGCTAGGGAGATAGAGATATGACACGATAGAAAGAGGATAGAAAGATGAGAGGGAGAAGAAATGAAATGGAGGGGGAATTGATAGGGAGATTATACGGAGGTGAGAGAAAAGGAAAGTGAGAGACGAGAACAAGAGAGGGAAGAGAGAGACAAAGGAGAGGAGAAAACAGGAGAGGGAGAGGATGAGGAAAGGGCAGGAGAGGACGAGGAGAGAGATAGAGGGGTACAAACTACCAATAAAAGGTCTTCCTGCTGCCATTGTACCAGGAATATTACACATATAAGCAGGAAAAGGGGTGGAAACAGTAGCTCAGACTCAGATGGTGGAGGTTGACAATAGGTTAGAAGTCACAGGAATGAAAAGCCACAGCCTAGCTTTGTAAATAACACAAACAACCAAATTAAAGCCGTAAAATATTTTAGGACAACCTATCACAAATTTGCCAAATACACTGGGGTCATGTAAGCACTCATAGTTGATCCACATACAAAGCAGCATATAATCGATAGTGCGCTGAGGACCAATTGCCCCAATATTATTCTAAGGCACTTAAATCACCATTTTGCCATGATATCTAGATATGTGAACACTGATACTGAAACCATTTTTTACAAAACCTCCCAAAATATGTGGTTATCAAATTGGTTTGTTATTCCACCAAGTTACGGTTCTTAGAGTCGACTATTGTTCAGGTCTTTCAGATATAGGAAGCACAGAATCCTACAATGTAAATATCACCAAGCTCATACGTGCACCAGATGCCATCAAGTTCTCTCCGGATTGTAAATGGGGCTAGGAATTACATCTTTGGTCAGGTAAACAGAAAGAACAGTGCCCATGTACAGAGCCAAACGAGTAATACTTCAACTAGCATTGAAAACACTCAACATAATCAAGGACGTATATAAGAGCTCAAGACGCTAATTCTAAGATTACTGGGCCATCTAAATGAAGAATGTCTCATTGGAAAAGAACCAGTCATCTCCAACGCAAACCAATTATCAAAATAACACTCCTCTTCATCCTTTGTTTCGGGAAAATGGAACCAAGTACCAAGTAATGTTTATTCAAGAAATTACAAAAATGACAACTACTCCTTCAGGTGTGATAATTGCTCTTCTAGGGTTGAACCTAATTATGAAATGATATCTTTAGATGTTACCTCCTTTGCAAGCAATTATTATCTAACCTGGAGTTACAAGTAAAGTAACTGACCGAAAACACCAGTCAAAATCTGAAGAATGAACTGGTGATTCCTTGTGCCAATGCTCCTCACAACAAAATACATCACTTGTATAAAGTGTACAATCGCAAGAAGAACACAATTCAAATAAAAACAAGAGCCAGGGGGATTGAAGAGTATGACCGAAAGAATTTGGACACCAACAGAAGGTGTTTTTTTTCCACTGTAAATATACCTGTGTTTGCTGAAAAACAGGTGAAAATCAACGGTGTCAAAAAGTGAAAACTAAGTAAACTTTAATGTAATGGGGGAAATGACAATGGCCTTAGAGAAAGATGGAAACTAAGTCTATGGTACTTCTTGTTGTGTGAATGCTGGGGTTCTTCTCTTGCAAAGTGGATTGAAAATTCTGCAGGAGAAATGTGCAAACTATGTTACGGACAATCCAGAGGAAGTGGTTGTGAATATACAAGGGAATCCTACAAAAGAAATCCTAACTAAAGAAAGCAGGATGAATTGTATTTATTAAGGGTCACAAACATATGGAGGTAGCTACCTCTATAAATGATTTGGCCTGTACTACACGTGGAGGGAGTGACTCTCAACCTAAGCAACCAGCACACGAATCATTCCTGTTTTTATAATGCATTTTAAGGTATATGGTCTTGAACAAACAACCTAAACTTTATCCATTTGATAGCAAGCCAAGGTCATGAAACATTTTAATAATGTTCCACTAGTTTGCTTTTCCTATTTAAATTGGAAGTGGGGGTGGTATAATGTTTGCTCCTATTTAAGTTCAGTGGCTGTGTAATTTGTTGCATCTTGAGGCTATGGAGTCACAAGTGAACTTCTACCACAAGGGTCTCTATCGATGTACATGTTTCCAAACTAAAATAAGATTTGTTTCAGCCTATTGGACCTAGCCTTGACATAATATGAACAGTTAAACAAGAAATGGATCTTGTTCAGCTTGCAGCGCAGGCATACTGGCTGCGTAGATGTGAGCCAGTTTGAAGTGAAGGCTGCAAGGTGCAAAATCCCCCTCGGAAGTCTTAGGCCCAAAGTGCATGCAAAAGTGAAATCAATGTAATTGAAATAATCCTCACATCCCATCACCTCCTTGTGGTGCAAGTATCAGGTTATATGGTTCTTGCTGTACCCTTGGTCAGTAGCTCAACCAAATTGAGCTTCTCACGGGTCATTTAAATTCTGAAATATTGAAATGAATTCCTGACATTGGGTTCTCCCACGAGTGTAACATACCCAGGGTACAGATAGTTCTTGCAAAGATGAATAATGGTAAATTTCTTGCTCCTTGTACACTCAAATATATAATTTACAGATCTTCTGAAATGAATTAACCAGAGTGAGGACCTAATCTTCACCCACTAAAGAAGCAACTTACACATTATATGGTGAGCAACATTGAATCAGCCCAAATTCCAAGAGTAAAAGAGGCATAGGGGTACTCATTTATAGGTTTTGGAGATTTCTTAAAACATATGTTCCTCCCCTAGTCAGCGATGGTTCTCCCCAAGCAATGCTCCATAGATTAATACAGTCACCTGCTTTGCCTTACATATGTGTAATTCAGGTTGGACAGCCCACCCACGGAAGTAAGAAAAATAAAACTCAATTAAAAAAAACAGTGGGTGTGTACGTCTTCATTATCAATTTGCAATTTCTGCTTTCCACTCTAAGGTATACTTGCTCGTCTTCTTACAGTCTATTGTCAAATTGAAATTAATTTTCCATCCAGGGTGGCAGACCATGCATTTCCAGTTATTCAGACTTACAATAATGTTTTTGGCACTGATACCACTAAACCTATGCAATGGACTCTCTGCTTGGATGGGGGTTTAGGAGATCAAGACTGCATCATCTGCAAACAAGTGTATTCCTATCTTCTCTTTCCCCAGAGACACAACATCCATCTCCATGCTCATCACAGAAATACTGGCATCATCAACGTACAATGGAAAAAGGAGTGATGCTAGCCTAGAACTATTCCCCACTCCTTTAGTTAGTGAGAAGCACTGGCTCCTCTCACCCACTAAATCCCAGCTAAGGTCTGCATAACTGTCTGCATATAACGCATGGACTGCGCCGTGAAGAGAGTAAGGGCTTAGGTCTCCTCAAGAGTGGGCCATGATTTGTCTGGGGCTACTGTGTTAAAAGCAGTCCTCAAATCCATGAATGTCAAGTAATGTGCCTGCCTCCTCAAAATTATATGTTTCTGCAATGTGAGATTGAGGCAAAAAACATGTCTAGTGTGGATATTCTATGTTAAAAAGGTGCCTGCAGATCTGCTAGAATGTCTCACTCGATGTACCAATTCTCTGGCCTGTTCAAATACTTGAGATAGTGACTCAAGCAGTGATATGAGGCGATAGTTATTAGGATTGCCTTTTCACCTTTATGAATAGGAACAATTGTATGCATGCTACACCAGTGTTCACTCATCGTAACCAATGGCAGACCCATTGGATTCTATGTGGTTCCTGTGTCTCTCCCCAGACATTGGCTTCAGCGGCAACCTGTCTATTTGGACGTACGATGGTGGATTGGCCTGCAGTATGTTTTAACTACAGATAAATCATACATGAAATGATTTTTCTGCTTATGGTTGCAGCCAGCTCCACCTCGTCTAGTTCTTTTGTCTGCTTCGGGGTCCATGAGGCAACTCGGAATCCTGAATGTTTTTCGTAGCAGTATTTTTTTACTGCTGATTTTTTACTGGTATCTTTACTGCAAAGTGCAGTGGAGCTGCTCGGGTAAGGCAATATGGGGTGGAGGAATGGGCTCTACCATTTTGCAGTTAAGGAAAAAAAAACAGTAAAAAATAAATAAATAAACATGAAAAACATCTGCAAGCTCCTTCTGGATTCAGCTCTAGTCTTAACAAATGTAGGGATAGACACAACTGGTTTTAATTCACAGAGTAATACATAAGCAAATGGAAGTGAAAAAACAACAGTCCTTCTTGTGACATATCAGTTAGAAGGGGAAGAACCAAAGAGATTGAGAATTTTGGGCAACATTTCAAATAAAACACATTTGCTTTTGGCAATTCGAGACTAGCCCCCAAACAAACCAAAGTTGGTTAAAAACTGCTAGACAGATATGCAGCAACCTGGGGACTGCTCTGAGGGTGCTCTGTTGTTCAGAAACCATGAGGGTTAATATTGTGTGGATATCCCAATACATTGCTGGCATGTACAATGCCACGTTCTCAGAATTAGTATCAGATTAAAGCACAAGCTATCACTCACATAAATGCAATAGAGAAACAACCACTGAATTAAGGCTTCTTAATACAACAGGCATGCCCACATAATACAGCAATACTCCCAGTTGGTAAACCAGAAAGAATACAATGTTTGGTTGTAGATTATAGTGTACCGAAATCACATACACACAATGAGGCGGTTTACAATCTACACAGCTCTGGTCTTTTGAGTAGAAGAAGTATTTTGACTTCTTATGGGGATTTTACACAGCCTTTAAACCCAGAGTGTTACAACCACACAGCATTCACCATTAAAGGGGCATACTACTGTTTCACACGTCTGCCGGAGGGGTAGAAGAACAGGCCATGGGCATGTTTCAGTAAAACCCCAAAACAGAGGGCATTCATTTCAAATTGTTGGTTGTGAGTGGATGCACTTAAAAGGTATAATACAATCAGGGGCGTAACCCCTGCAGCCCCATCAGTGTAGGGGTCCCCACTAGGGATATGCCTCCAGCTTGACCCAAGGTCTGTGCTTGCCTCTAGGTTGAGGGAATCACCAGGTCTCTTCCCCACATTTTGAAAGGGGGACGCCTCATTTTATGTTAGGGCACAGGAATACCAGCTACAGAAAGGAAATACATCTGAGAAATGATATTAGTGGTAGCAAAACAAGCTCCCCTCTGAGGCAATGTTGCTGCCCATATAATAATGCCTCAGTAAACACACTGCTAAACTCCATATAGGAAATAGTGTCTAAGCTCAAACGCAAAGTACTCAATAGTCACCCATTAATCCTCAAGCCGACCAATGAAACCCAGTTACTCACACCTCATTCACCTCCAAACTGGGGGTCAGTTTAGAGTCCTGGTGTTCGGAAATAACTAATGGATCCTGTGAAGAGTCTTAAGAAAATACATCGCAGGAGGCTTCACAAATGATAAAGGGAAGGGGAAACACAGAACAGAACAAAACTTACTTGCATAAATACAGGTTTACAAAATAAAAAGAGTCTTTTCTGGCGTCCATGCATGCTTCTAAAACCTCCAACCAATCCCTAGATCAGAGATCTGCAACCTTCGGCTCTCCTGATGTTTTGTTCTACAACTCCCATGACCCCTTATTATTGAATATCCCAGCTAGGGCTGACGGGTGTTGTAGTACAAAACATCTGCAGTACCAGACCGCTGTCCTAGAATATCCCACATCACTTGCATCCTCAGCTAAACATTTCGACATGCACCCAACACCACTGATACTGTCAGCTGCAGAGGAATCAGAAAACCCCATTGCTGATTTTATAAGTCGCTCAATTTTTGACATTTAAACAAGACAGCTAACTTCTATAATAAGAAAGAAAACAGCATAACACTGACAAAGTGCTGACAAATAAATGTGCATTTTTTAATTGAACGTACGAAAACAGCAGACTATTACCTCCGTGTGACATGGGTCAGAAGATGCTCCTTGAACATCCAGCTCCATTTTTTTGTGACATTCATCAGAGTCACCTTAAAAGGTTTGATATCCACCTGGAGCCATCCATGAAATACCTTTCTATTTTCAAGAGCGGAAACTTCACTGTACAATGATTCATAAATATTGATCTTAAAGGAGAGACAAAATAGAAGACTTTGTTACAGCTTATACAATTGAACATGTCTTGTACTGCCCTGTGAAACCAACTTTGCATTTCATTTTCCGATATGGCCTGTACGTTCAAAACACCAGGAGCTCTTAAGCATACACATGTACCGTTCAATTTCAAGTACAATAACATTTTTCACCATAAGAAACTCACATTGGATCATGTCATTTGACCAATACCAAATGAACATTTAAGTTGAATGCTTTGATCAAAGGACACTCATAACTACAAATGCTGTCCTAAATGCTAAAGTATATGATGCTTTAGAAAGGAATTTCACCTATTATCTTAAACTTCCACATGTGAAACATGCTAAAAATGAAAAGTGCAGCAAAAGCAGGACATTTGTCAGAAAGATGTTGCGACACAGCATATCATGGTGTAGCAGTATTCCAAAGACGTGTTTCTCTGCACAGTATCTGTTTTAGCAGGTAATTGTATATCTTAATGTCTGAGACAGAAAACACCCATCTCCCAAAATAGTCTTCTTTAATCTTGCATAAATCTGGGCAGGATTGGATATTTGGGACCAGTGAAACCCCTCATGTCTGAAATTCAGTGGGTCACAGACTGGACAGCAACGATCCTCAATGGTCACTTTTATGAGAAACAACATCATCATGTGATGTATTGAAGCTTCTTAGGTGCCTCTGCTGTTCACAACCCCCTGTCAAACATTATTTTGAAACATTCGACAAATTAGTCTGTACTATGTAGCAGCCCACTAGCTACCATTGTGTAGTCCCCACCCCACAAGTCAATATTTAGAGGTGCCCATCAGACAGCATAGTTTAGTGACGCTTCAGCCAGTAATACTAGGCACCCCATTAGACAAGCGTTTTAAAACACCACCAGGCGTTAAGGTTACCTGCCTTCCCAGCAGGCAGTATTCACGATGCCCACCACAGCTAAATCTGTGGTCCGCGTTTGACCTAAGACCTTCCACCTACATAGTCTCATTGCATCTTTCTGGCTCACTGTATTTATAAAGTAAACCCAGTTACGTTGAAATGCCAAACTCAGCCTTTCATTCTTCCGAGGTCGATAAATGAGCACCACACACCGTGGGTAATAATGAGCAGACCTCAGATACCCGAGGGTTTGTTGCGCTATATAAATGCTATATTATTATTATTATTATTATTATTAATGTTTATTTTATTTATTTTTATTTATAGGTTTTATGTAACGCCCAAACTCAGGGGTATCATTGCGTTTGTTAAAGTTGAAAGGTTAAAGGTATTTTTACAGCGCAATTTTACCACCGGAGTGGTCACCAGGCGCTCTGGCAGATCTGAAAAGAGCGGGGTAAGTAGGGAGTAGTGGGAATAGGAAAGTGAGAGTTTTGATGTCCTGTTGGCACCTTCAGTTCAGTTTGCAGCGTTTGCTGAGCTTAAGTGTGGTTTTTCGGGTCAGTGTGACTTCCCAATGTGCTGTTGTGCTGAGTTATGTGTTGTTTGTTGTTGCAGTGTGGTTTAGTACGTGCGGATTGCTGTGCATAGAAGTGGTTGTGTGAGTTTTTGTACGAGAAGTGTATGCGGAAAGTTGAGGTTTTAGAGTTGGGTTAGCAGGTTTTCTTCCCTCTTTAGCGTTTCTGTCTCAGCATCTATGAGTATCCTGTATGTTTGATATTGTATTTTGTTCACCTAGTTGGCAGGCACGTTGAAGATTGGCAGTTTTCCTCTGTGTTACTCTAGTGGTATGTGTAAATGGCTGATTCAGGCATGTTCCCTCGCCCTGGGTTATGTTATGTTATTTTACTTGACATTTATATAGCGCTTAATGTATCATTGGTATGATCTCAAGGCCTGGGGTATGATCTCAAAGCGCTGTTGGTGAAGTTTGGGTTAGACTCTAACCGTTAGAGGGTTCTGGTCACTTCCTGCTCATCCCGTGTGGGGTCCTTACCTAACTTGGTTTCCTCTGTGGACTAGTTTTATGTGGACATGGGTGGTTGGGGCGTCCTCCCCCGCTCTCCGGTTAGGAAAGATTACATTTGGGGACATGGGTTACTCCTTGGGATTCTTGTTTCCCACTGGGTCTAAGCTTTATGGTCGTTTCCTTCTGTTCCTGGAGCAAAGAGCCAAGTTTTGAGTAGTTTTCTGAATTCCAAATGATGCCTTGTGTTGCGTATGTTTTTGGTAGGTCATTCCAGGTTATCGCTGCCATGTGAGAGAAAGATGATCCTCTGAATTTTCTTTTATTATATGGTTTTTGTTGCAAGCGAATGTTGTTGCTTGATGTGAGTGGTTAATTTGTGGTTAATTTGTGGTTTAAGAACTCTGCTCCTTGGTTGTGGATTGCTTTGTGCGTTATGCACATCGTTTTGAACTGTATTTACTGTTTTATTGGTAGCCAGTGTAGCATTTTCAGTGCTGGGGTAATGTGTTCTCTTTGTGGTAGTTTGAGCAGGAGTCTGGCCGCAGCATTTTGGATGCGCTAACGTTTCTTTAATAGTCGTTCTGGCATTCCTAGGTATAGGCTGTTGGCCTAGTCTACTCTTGACACGATGAGTGTGATGATGGTCTTATACTGCATATAAGTGGAAGAAACATTTCTTGATTATAGTTACTTGCAACTTCAAGACTCCCAGGCTCTTTATTATCGCTGACGGAGTCGGTACTGATCCTAGTTCTGGCGGCCATGGGATGTAGTGATTGTTTTCCCAGCTTTTGACTACAATCTTTATTTATGTTTTGCCCGGGTTGAGTTTGAGGCTGTCAATGTTCATCCAGACGTAGAGTTCTTGTTGGAAGCCTTCCAGCGTTGTGTTTATTTCCTATGTATCTTGTATTTTGTAGAGAATCTGTGTGTCATCAGCGTAGTTGTAGCATGTGAGGCTGTGTTTTTTAATTAGCTTAATTAGTGGCATCAGGTATATGTTGAAAAACAATGGGGATAAGGAGGGTCCTTGTGGTACTCCACAGGTGTATTCCCTTTGCGTGGATTTGAAAGGTTTGATCCATATGGTTTCTGTTCTGTTTGTTAGGAAGGATTTAATCCGTAGTAGGGCTAGGTCGGTGATTTCTATTTCTTCCAGTCTCCCAATGAGGATGTCATGGCTGACTGTGTCAAATGCTGCGGAGAGATCAAGAAGTGTTAGAGCTGTGATTTTGTCTGAGTCTGCATTAGCCTTTAGATCGTTCCAGATTGAACGCAGTGCCGATTCCATTCTTCTCTTCGGTCTGAAGCCTACTTGTGCTTGATCCAGCAGTAGGTGTTGTTCTATGATTTTTTGTGTTATTCCATAGACGTATGTTCCGAGTAATTTAATTGGGTACGGGATGTTGGAGATGGGTCTGTAGTTTGAGAGGTCCTCCACGTTTCCTGCTGTGTCCTTGAGGTGTGGCTTGATGTATGTCAATTTGAATGATCCCTGCACTTTCCCTGTTGAAAGTGATTGGTTGAAAAAGTTTCTGTAGTATTCCATGGGTGTTCCTTGTGTGAGGATTGATTTGTGTATGTCTGCGGGGCAGGGATCCACAAGGAGCCTGCTTTGTTGATATTGCTTACCAGCTTGACAAATGTCTCTGCTAATATTTGGGGGAAGTTTCCGAGTTTGTTCTGGCAATCCATGGATGGCTGGGTGGGTTGCATGTTGTAGTTGCTTGGTCTGCTTGGTATGATCTGTTGGATGGTGCTGATTTTGTTTTTGAAGTGGTCTGCAAGGTTGTTGCATAATTTCAGAGAAGGTATCAGTGTGTTGTTTCAGCCAGGGTGGCTTCTCATTTCGTCTATTATTTTAAACAGTTCTTTTTGGGCGTTGGGGGCTTTGGTGATTCTGTTGTAGTATTTATTTTGACCTTATGGATTACCTTTTTGTATGAGTGGATTTGCCGTTGGAATTGTAATTTCTTCACCTAGTCACTTTATTTCCTCCATTCTAGTTCAAGCTTCCTGTTTTTTTGTTTCATGGCGCTGAGTAGCGGGGTAAACCATTTTGCTGTCGCTATTTTCCATGATGGGGTGAAAGGTTTTTCCCTGGAGATCTTGTCTATTGTTATGGTGATCCATTTATGCACTAGTTATGTTTTCTGTCAAGGTCAACTTGATCTAGAGTCATTGCCAGTGGTTTGTTGATTTTCAGTAGTCATACTAAGTTGCTATTTTTGATGGGCTTCCAGTTTCTTTTGCTAATAGTTGGCAGCTTGTCTGGTTGTTTGGCTGTTGATGTTGCTAGTGTGATCACGAAGGGGATGATGAGGTGGTCTCTCCAGAGGATCTGTATTGGTTGCACCGTGGTGATGAGGTTTTTGTTGGGGAAGATTGCGTCTATTGTATGTCCCGCCACTTGAGTTGCTCCTTTGACTCGCTGATGTAGTTTCATTATCTTCAGTTGTTTGTTTAGTGATTTTTGCGTGTTAGCAGTTTCTTCGTCAAACCAGACGTTGAAGTCTCCAAGGATTATCAGTTGTTCCTGCTCGATGACTAGGTTGGTGATGACTTCAGTAAAAGCATCCACAAAGGTTGACTTGTATGTCGACAGTCTGTATACCAGGATGAATATGATGTTTGTTTTTGTGTTTGCTGCTAGGCCAATGATTAGGGATTCACACTTTCTGATGTTTAGTGGTTCTTCAGTTTTAATTTTCAGGTGTTCCTTGTATGCTATCACCAGTCCTACTCTTTTGTTTTTCCTGTTTGCTTGTGAGCACTTAAGTTGTCAGGGAGGCAGTTATGGTGTGTGATTTAGTAATTGTCATCTAGCCATATTTTGGTTATGAATAAAATGTCACTACCTCTGTCACAGAGGAGGTCGTAAATCTCTGTGGCATGATTGGACATTGGTCTAGCATTGATTAGGTTGCATTGGATCTTTTTGACGTGGTTAAATTCCTTTTTTGATCCTTGTTTTAACTTGTAGGTGCTCAGTTGGAGTGCTTCTGTGTTGCTGTCATAGATTGGTTGGTGATCTGTGGAGTCTGCTTTGTCGTTGAGGCGGTCTGTTAGATTGATGGTTGGGTTGATGAATTCTTCTGCTTCATCATCTTGTATGTTTTGATGGGGTTTCTCGCGGTGCCCTTGTGTTTTTGTGATGTACAGAGTGAGGGCCTTGGTTTTGTTCTTTTCTCTTCTGTGTTCCTTTCTGCTTTGTTTGTGGGGTTCCAATAGGTTCTCAGCATGTCTGGACATATCGTTGGCGTTGAAGTGTCGAAATGCTGTGGTTGTTGAGAGGTACAGTGTAAGATATAGGGATTTTTTCCCTTCTCATGATGTTTGCTCTGTTGGCAGTAGTGTTTGTTGGGGTGCGTTTGGTATTTGTGACAGTTTCTACTGGAGGAGGGTGAGGGTGTGAATCAGTTTGGTTTGTTAATTGTTCCGATTCTCTTTGGCGGTGTCCAACTATGTGTCCTGGCATTTTGTGGTCCTTGGTAGTTGGATGGTTTGGGTATTGAGGTTACAGGGGCGGTAGCCCGCCTCGAGGCCCTTCTGTGGTTTGGATGATTTTGAATGTTATCCTCTTGCGATGTGATGTCTGGATGCCTTATATTGGTGGTTTTCCCATTAGTGGGTTAGGTTCTGGTGTTCTTCTATCTATGAATGGATGGTCTGAGTGGGGCATTGGCAGGATACTATGCATTGGAAGAAGACAGCGCAATTGGATATGGCAAGTAGACGACGGATTCCAAGTTAACTTTGGCAGTGACCTGGCTATCGTTACTTACTTTCAGTGGTTGCTGGGTGTTCCTGAGTTTGGGAGGGACTAGGATTCGCAGATGGCAGGCAATGCTCCTTTTCACCACTTAGCAAGCCCCACCCACCTGGTGCCTTCCTGCTTGCCACTCTTTTCCCTACTTAAGTAGCCTCCAGCCTCTTTTCCTTTGCAGCTGCGGAGCAGGTGTAAGTGGATCTAGGTCACCTGGCCTAAGCCCCGCCCACCTGGAGCCTTCCTGGTTGCCGCTCCTTTTCACCACTTAGCAAGTCCGGCACACCTGGTGGCTTCCAGCTTGCCACTCTTTTCCCTACTTAAGGAGCCCTCCAGCCTCTTTTCCTTTGCAGCTGGGGAGGAGGTGTAAGTGTATCTAGGTCACCTGGCCTAAGTCCCACCTACCTGGTGCCTTCCTGGTTGCCGCTCCTTTTCACCACTTAGCAAGCCCTGCCCACCTGATGCCTTCCTGCTTGCCACTCCTTTTCACCACTTAGCAAGCCCCGCCTACCTGGTGCCTTCCTACCTGCCACTTCTTTTCACCACTTAGCAAGCTCAGCCCACCTGGTGCATTCCTGCTTGCCGCTCCTTTTCACCACTTAGCAAGCCCCGCCCACCTGGTGCCTTCCTACTTGCCACTCCTTTTCACCACTTAGCAAGCCCCGCCCACCTGGTGCCTTCCTGCTTGCCACTCTTTTCCCTACTTAAGGAGCCCTCCAGCCTCTTTTCCTTTGCAGCTGGGGAGCAGGTGTAAGTGGATCTAGGTCACCTGGCCTGAGCCCCGCCCACCTGGTGCCTTCCTGGTTGCCGCTCCTTTTCACCACTTAGCAAGCCTCGCCCACCTGGTGCCTTCCTGCTTGCCACTCCTTTTCACCACTTAGCAAGCCCCGCCCACCTGGTGCCTTCCTACATGCCACTCATTTTCACCACTTAGCAAGCTCCGCCCATCTGGTGCCTTCCTGCTTGCTGTTCCTTTTCACCACTTAGCAAGCCCCGCCCACCTGGTGCCTTCCTGCTTGCCACTGCTTTTCACCACTTAGCAAGCCCGGCCCACCTGGTGCCGTCCTGCTTGCCGCTCTTTTCCCTACTTAAGGTGCCCTCCAGCCTCTTTTCCTTTGCAGCTGGGGGGCAGGTGTTAGTGGATCTAGGTCACCTAGCCTAAGCCCCGCCCACGTTCTTAGCCCTGCCTCTTCCTTCCTGCTCTTAACTCTTAGATGAAGGGCGTCTCTCGCCCGGGCGTCCAAAGTGAAGGGCTATTGCTGTTTGGAGCTGTTCGTACCAGGAGGATCCAGGGTCCAACCCCCTGCTATGACAGCAGGTAAGCATGCACCAACATGTGTTTACACACTCTGTCCCAACAGGCCATCCCCACCCTCTCTGATTGCCCCGTGCTGTTCCCTTGTGCACCCCCCCTTCCTGCACACAGGAGTCTGTCCTGATACATTCTGGTTTCACCATAACCGTCTTCTGGCCAATGCTGGATTTTACTTTTATGGACTTCATTCACGGTGCGTCACCCTTTCTCAACTCTCATGCTGGACTTCCTTTGCATCTTGTACTCATAGTGGCCCTGAATCATGCTGTTCCATCGTCATCTTGTATCCTGGCTTGCAACATTATGTGTTACTACTGACTTCTGCAATTGTATTCGCTCTCCTCTCTTGCTTCTCCACTCTTTTTGACTGCTTACTCTCTGTTCTCTCCTCCCCTCTGCTCCCCTCTCCCTTTTCCTATCTCCTCCCCTCCTCCCCTTACTTTCTTCTATGCTCTTACTCTATCAGAATTGTCCCTGGACCTACTATGATAGCAACCTCGTCTGTCGCTCCTCTATCCCCTACTGTTGCCCCCCCCTCCCTCCAGAACTATCTGAAACTTTGTCAGGCCTAGTATGATAGTCTCTTGTCTTGTTCCTCCACTCCCTTTCTGCACCCCTCTCCCTCACCTTTTGTTTTCCTCCAGCTCTACCAGAAATGTCGACAGGCCTAGTACGGTAGTTGCCTGTCTGTTTCCATTTCCTTCCCACTCTCCCCCTCCCTTATCTATGTCTTAGCACTTGCACTATCTGAAATGTTGTCAGGCCGCGTACGATAATTAATTTCACATCCTTACTGTTCATGGCCTGTAAGAATGTCGTTATATTTTCCCTTGTTCCCTTCCTTGCCTTGAAGCGCTTTGAATCACATTGTGTATAGGCGCTATATAAATATACTATCATATCATATCATATCAATGCGAAAACACACCTAGGCTTGCGGTTCCTAGATAGTGGGGGGAAGGCCTAGGTTTCACAAAATGGCAGTTAATGAGAAAAAAACACCTAGGTTTGAGATTCCTAGGTAGTGGGAGAAAAGGCCTAGGTTTCACAAAAAGGCAGTCAATGAGAAAAACACATCTAGATTTGAGATTCGTAGATTCTGGGAGAAAAAGCCTTGGTTTCACAAAATGGTAGACAAGGGGAGAGCACACCTAGCTTTGAGATCCCTAGATAGTGGGAGAAAAGGCATAGGTTTCACAAAATGGCAGTCAATGAGAAAAACACATCTAGATTTGAGATTCTTAGATAGTGGGAGAAAAGGCCTAGGTTTCACAAAATGGCAGTGAATGAGAAAAACACACCTATATTTGAGATTCTAAGAAACTGGGAGAAAAGGCCTGGGTTTCACAAAATCATAGACAAAGGGAGAGCACACCTAGCTTTGAGATTTATAGATGGTGGGAGAAAAGGTGGAGGTTTTACAAAATGGCAGTTAATGAGAAAAACACACCTAGATTTGAGATTCCTAGATAGTGGGAGAAAAGGCCTAGGTTTCATAAAATGGCAGTCAATTAGAAAAACACACCTGGCTTTGAGATACATAGGTACCGGGAGAAAAGGCCTAGATTTCACAAAATGGCAGTCAATGAGAAAAACACATCTAGATTTGAGATTTGTAGATGCTGGGAGAAAAGGCCTGGGTTTCACAAAATGGTAGACAAAGTCAGAGCACACCTAGTTTAGAGATTCCTAGATAGTGGGTGAAAAGGAGTAGGTTTTACAAAATGGCAGTCAATGAGAAAAACACACCTAGTTTTGAGATACCTTGTTTGTTTGTTTGTTTGTTTGTTTTATCTATTTATAGTGCGCGCCAGACCCTGGGGCATCAGGGCGCAAGACATAAGGATACGTTCAGCTTGGTTACAAAGGTACATGCAGTACATCAGGAATCATAAGGACAGCGTAATTTACATGAGGGAATAAATACATAGTAATAGGAATTAATATACAGAGTAGTGTCCAGTAGGGACTAAAGCACAGTAAGCAAATCAATATACAGACAAATGTACAATGGGGAGGAATATTTACAGTCAAGTACATAATTAGCAGAATACTAGGGCTAGCCTCTAGGTATTAGAGGCAGCTAGGTATGGCTATAGCATGTCAATTTACTTGTCTTTTCTTTCAGCCAGTAAGTCATATTCTGTGTAAATTTGGCGAAGGTTTGATGTTCTCTTAGGCAAGGAGGCAAGGAGTTCCACAGTTTAGCTGCCTTAACTGGGAAGCTATGTCTCCCAATGGTGGACAGTTTAAAACGTGGTACTAGGAGGCAGTTGGAGTTGGCTGATCTGGTCGGTTTGTGGGAAGTTTTTCTGATAATCCTATTAGTTAAATATGGCAGTGCTTTATTATTTAGACATTTATAAGTGAGTGTAGCCATTTTGAGTCGAATTTTGTCGAAGGTAGATAGCCATTTGTATTTTCTCCTAGTGGAGGAAATGTGTTCCTTTCTATTTATCATGAGTGCTGCTCTCAAAGCATTGTTCTGGAGTACCTGTATTATTTGGATGACATGTTTACTCGCACCAACATACAGGGCATTACAATAATCCAATTTAGGGAGTATGAGGGCTCTAGAGAGAATTAGACAACTGTTTGCGGATAGAAATTGTTTACTTGCTCTGATTAATTTACACGTATATGCAGTAGCAGATGCCAGGGAATTGACTTGTTTGGTAAAGTTAAGGGTGGCATCTAGGTAAAAGCCTAGGGTCTTCACCTCCTTAGCTAATTTGATGTCATTACCATCAATGGTGAAGTGGGCATAGTCCGGCCTTAATTTGGATAGGTGAGCCGTAGTGCCTAGGATAATAAGCTCTGTTTGATCATCTTTCAGGCATAGTCCATGGGTGGCCATCCATGCCTGAACGATGCCATACATTCTATTCACCAAGGCCAGGTCCAGGGAGTAGTCTCCGGTGAGAGGTAGGAGGATTTGACAATCGCCTGCATAATTTGTGTAGGCGATACCCAAATGGTCCATTTCGTCAAAGAGGGACTTGGTCAATACATTATAGAGAGTCAGTGACACGCAGGATCCCTGGGGTACACCACAGGTTATAGGGATAGGGTCTGCTGATGCCGAGGGTGAGAAGACTCTCATAGTCCTATTGCTCAAGAATGACTCAATCCATATTATGGCTTCCTTAGAGAAGTGTGCTGCAGAATCTAGGTGACTGCATAGGACTTTATGGTCAACCAAGTCGAATGCAGCCGAGAGATCTAGCAGGAGGAGTAAAGCTGATTGGCCCTTGTCTCTGAGTTCATCTATTTGGGCCTTAAGATCAATTAGAGCTGTTTCCGTACCATGTTGAGGACAGAAACCATATTGACGAGATCCTAGTAAGAGGTTGGATTCCAGGAAGTTCTGGATTTGAATGTAGGCCACTTTTTCTAGGATTTTTAAGAGAAATGGCACAGTTGTTATAGGTCTGTAATTTGTGGGTATGCTTGGGTCAAGGGTTTGCTTTTTGAGGAGGTACCCAGGATTCTTTCAAATTGTTAGGGACGGTACCGGATGTAAATGAGGAATTAATGAGTTTAGATATGAAGGGAGCGAGTTCTCTAGCAGCGTCCTTGATAAGTTGTGCTGGGCATTGGTCGCCCTTACAGTTGGATTGTTTGAGTCCAAGTATAAAGACTTTTGAGAAGCTGAAACTTGTTTCTTGTTTGTGGTGTGGTCTCGGTACTTTGCTAGGAGTGGTTCGAGGTGCTAGTGAGGCTTTCTTATGGGCAATGTTAGTTAGTAAATTAGAGACTTTATTAGTAAATGTGTGCTGAATGCTGGAGCACCACATTTCTATTAGAACTGTGAACAGTTCTTTGGTACTAAATTTAGACTGTGATATTCTGTTATTATAAGTCTCCTGTTTGGCTAGAAGGATGTCTTTCTTGCATTGGGTTGAGATATTGGTGAGGTTTATTTTATTTTCTGCTGAAGGTGAGAGTCTCCAGGCAGTTTAACATTTTCTTTTAAGTAATCTTAGATTCTTTATGTGAGTTGTGAACCAAGTGTTGAGATGTTTTTTAGGTTTACCCTTCCTTAATTTGAGAGATGCAATATCGTCAAGGGCGATAGTCATAGCTTTGTTATATTGTTCGACTAGAGAATTAGGGTCCAAGTAATCGGGTAGGAAGTTAAGGTTAGGTAGTATGTAAGGAAGTATTTTGTCTGCTGTCATATTTTCTTTGTTCCTCGTGAGAGTAGGTGGAGCAAGTGAGGTAGTTTGAGCTGTGGCTGATTTGGTTGCCAGTGTGAATGACAGAAGATAATGGTCAGTCCAGATTTGAGGATCAATGGTCGTGATAGTAACATTACAGTTGTTGTAACGCTCACCTGATTCTCGCAGAGGCGCCGTTCTTGACTGGGCGACTACCGTATCTTTAAAGGTGATGTGTAGCACCCGGTTGGCTCTTTGGGCTGGACCTCTGTGCACTGTATGCCTGACGTGTAGAGTAAGATGTCTGCAGATAGAAAATATGGGGTTAATGAACTGGGGTTATTGGGGTGTCCCTATCTCTTTCCTCTTCTCCTCTCCTGTAGACCCCCAAAGGTTAACGCTCTCACCTTAGGTAAGTGAATGCCGAGCTCTCCATCTGCCTCGGGGCAGGGTGCTGTAACCAGTTTCTTTACTGGATAGGTAGCGCAGGCCTCTTGACTTCAGAGGACTGCTGTCCGTCGTTTACTGCACGAACGGTAAGTTTCGAGTCATTCAAATGTCTTTAAAGTCTTTAGTAATGATGTCTCTTGTTTTGCAGGGTTCCGGCGATGGCGGATGATGGGCTGAAGTGAGTTGAAGATGGAGCCCGTGTGATGAATAGAAGCGCCTGGAAGCACGTAAGTAAGCGCTTGTTGCCTGCTTCACTATGCGCTCTAACTGTCTTTTTATTTTGCAGGTACGAGTTCGGAGCGGCTGCAGGGTGCCGGAATACCCACTGGATTAGATGTGGAAAGGAGTAATGGCACGTGAGTATTAAAGTTCCCCAATGTCTTTAAACGCACCTTGTTTTGTCTTTCAGATGCGGGATGCAGCGCCGAAGGCTTCCGGAGCGTGCGAAGAGTTGGTAAACTTTTGTCTTTCAGATGCCGGAATGCAGTGTGAAGACCTCCGGAGCGCACGAAGAGTAGGTAAGCCTTTGCCTTTCAGATGCCGGAATGCTAACCTGTTCTTTCTTGTCTTTATAGGTGTTGCTGAAGACTGGATTCAGGATGGTAAGCCTTTGCCTTTCAGATGCCGGAATGCTAACCTGTTCTTTCTTGTCTTTATAGGTGTTGCTGAAGACTGGATTCAGGATGGTAAGCCTTTTTCCTTAGGCCCAGGACCGGATGCAGAAGACACGATGAGCGTTCTGCTGCAGAGGTTGCAGAATAACGCAAAGCAAGATTCATCCACCGGGTGTGGTTTAAATAGCCTCCTGTAGTGCTTAGGTGTCTCCTTCCACAGCCACGCCTAAGTAAGAAAAGAGTTCCTGGTAAGAAAAGAGTTCCTGCCTTCCAGAAGAGTTCCAGTGTTCTGAATCTAGGGAGTGGCTCCAGCCCCACCCAACAGGAAAAGTAGTTCCAAACAGAAGAGGATCAGAGGCTCAACTGGCAGGCAAGTAAGCAGCATGGTCTGCTGAAGGTAAGTCCACCCAAGCATTATGAGCCCGGCGCTTCCAGCGCTGGGACTGGGCATATTTATGAGCCTGGTGCCACTGGCGCCAGGACTGGGTCCAAAAGGTCCCAATTGGGACTGGTTGGCACTCGGAACCTGGGTTATGGATCTGCTTCCAAGGGAGTTGGGAAAACCCTGACCTTTTGGAAGCAGAGATCATGACAGTACCCCCCCTCAAGGCCCCTCCCAAACCGGGCTTCTCCGGGGGTTTTGGCTTGTCAGGAAATGTTCGGTGAAATCTTTTGATTAGGCGAGGAGCGTGGACATATTCAGCAGGTTCCCAGGATCTCTCTTGGGGGCCGTAGCCTTTCCAGTCAATTAGGTAGAATAGTTTAGATTTGGAGATCTTGGAGTCCAGAATGCTTTTGACTTCAAACTCGAGTTCTCCATCCACTAGGATAGGTTTTGGAGATTTGGTTAGTCGGGTTTGAGGTTGCACGGGTTTTAATAGAGAGACGTGGAAGACCGGATGTATCTTCATGTGCGGGGGCAAGTCCAACTTGACCGCTACTGGGTTTACTATGGTAGTGATGGAATAGGGACCAAGGTATCTTGGGTTGAATGTGCGTGGCCCTTTTAGAGGTAGATATTTGGTGGATAACCAGACTTGATCCCCTACTTGATATTGAGGGGCTTCCTTCCGATGTTGATCTGCTCCTTTCTTGTATTGTTCTTTAGCCCTTTGAAGGTGAGAAACAGCTTCCTTAAAGGCTTGGGTGATTGTAGAATGCAGGTAGTCTACTGCTGGTGTTTCAAGATCTTGGAGGGGATCCAACTCCGAGGTTCGAGGGTGACTGCCGTACAAAAGAAAAAACGGGGTTTTCCCAGTTCCCGAATGGACAGAGTTATTGTAGGCATACTCGGCTATCCAAAGGATATCTTTCCAAGTTTTTTCAGTTTATTGCAGCATGCAGCGTAAATACTGTTCCAGAGTTTGATTGGTCCTCTCGGTTTGTCCGTCGGTCTGAGGGTGGTGACTGGTCGATAGTCTCACATCAATTTGAGCCGACCGACAACAACTTCGCCAAAAATGAGAAATAAATTGACTACCTCGATCCGAAATTAGAACCGAAGGAAAACCGTGCAGTCGGACGATGTTTTCGAGAAATTCTCGGGCCAGAGTTGCTGCTGTTGGCAAGCCTTTGAGCGGAATAAAATGCGCCATCTTGGAGAATAAGTCCACGATTACTAGAATCGTATTGTATCCGGAGCATGGAGGTAGATCGGTGATGAAGTCCATAGAAAGCGTATGCCAAGGATGAGGTGGGATGTCAATAGGGCGTAAGAGGCCTGCTGGTCTTTCCTTTTGACTCTTGTTTTGGGCGCATACTCCACAGGACATTATAAAGTCTCTGATATCTTTTTTCCAAGACGGCCACCAGAAGTAGCGCTTGATCTTTTCTGAGGTCTTGGCTATACCGGGATGACCTTCCATTAAAGAGTCGTGATAACAAGAGATTACTTTTTTCTGTAAATCTGTGCTGGGTAGGTATAATCGTTCTTGGAAATACAATAAGTTGTCCTTTACTGCAAAGTCCTTTCCCTGCAGATGCCAATTCTGTATGTCTGCTGGAGTTACAAGTTGCCTGGCTTTATCCTTAACTTCCTCTATGGATTCTGTGGCGATTACACCCAGAATTCTTTGTTCGGGAATGATTGGAACAGGTTTAGGGTTGACCAAGTGTTCTTCCACTCCCATCCGAGAAAGGGCATCGGCTTTACCGTTCTTTGTACCAGGTCGATAGGTAATTATGAAGTCAAACTCGGCAAAGAATAATGCCCAACGGAGTTGTCTAGAGGATTGGGCTTTTGCGGTCTTCAAATATTGCAGGTTTCGGTGATCCGTAATCACAGTAACGGTGTGTCGGGCCCCCAGCAGATAATGCCGCCAAGCCTTAAAGGCAGACTTGATAGCCAGAAGTTCCTTGTCAGTAATCGTGTAATTGATTTCAGGAGGCGAGAATTTGCGGGACCAAAATGCCACGGGATGCAACTGATTGGTTACCGGGTCCTTTTGTGATAGAACTGCCCCCATGGCAAGGCTTGAAGCATCAGTTTCCACGATGTAGGGGAGTTCGGGGCGAGGGTGTTTTAAGATTGGTGCAGAGATAAATTTAGTCTTCAAATCCTGGAAAGCTTGTTCCGCCTCGGTAGACCATTCAAAACGTTTGTTTTTCTTTAACAAGGCAGTGATGGGCTGGACTATTCGAGAAAATTCGGGGATAAACCTGCGGTAAAAGTTAGCGAAGCCTAACATGCTTTGCACACCTTTTACGGAGGATGGTGATGGCCATTTGAGAACTGCATCGACCTTCTTTGAATCCATACGCACTCCGCCAGGTGATAATATGAATCCCAAGAATTCCACTTCAGTCACATTGAAAACACATTTTTCCAACTTAGCGAAAAGTTTGTGTTGACGCAATCTTTCGAGGACCATTTTCACGTGTTTCCGATGTTCAGATTCCGATGAAGAATAAACGAGGATGTCGTCAATGTAAACAACAACACATACATCTATGAGCTCTCTGAGGACATCGTTCATAAAATATTGAAAGGCGGCCGGGGCATTGCAAAGTCCGAAGGGCATGACCTGATATTCAAATAGCCCATACTTGGTGCGGAAGGCCGTCTTCCATTCATCGCCCTCTTTTACTCGTACCAAGTGGTAAGCTCCTCTAAGATCCAGCTTTGTATATATGCATGCTTTTCTGACTTGGTCCAGGAGTTCAGGGATCAAAGGTAACGGATATCTATTCTTAACGGTGATCTGGTTCAGGGAGCGATAATCGATACAAGTTCTAAGGTCTCCTTCCTTTTTTGGAACGAAGAACAAAGCTGAAGAAGCAGGGGACTTGGAAGGACGAATAAACCCACTTGCCAGGTATTGATCCAGGTATTGTCGAAGGTGAAGGTTCTCAGGCTCGGTGAGGGCATAAATTCTACTACAAGGAGGAGTAGATCCAGGTATCAGGTCTATCTGGCAGTCATAAGACCTATGAGGAGGTAGAGAGTTAGCCTGATCCTTCCGGAAAACATCTTGGTATTCTAGGTATTCGGGAGGTAACTGGGGAGTCTCTGAAGAAATTGCGGCCAGTGCAACACCAGGTGGAGGGTGACAAGTAGAGACACATTCTGGAAACTGGACCGTTCTTGCTCGCCAATCGATCAGAGGATTGTGTTTCTCTAACCAAGGTATTCCTAGAATAATCTGAAACTGAGGGGCCTTGATCACATCGAACACGATCTTCTCATGCTGTCCATCTTGACTTACTAGCGTCACCTCTTGAGTGGTATGCGTTACTGGCCCGGAGGCTATCTCCGTACCATCCACCGTAGTAATGACGTCCTTTACAGCCTTGGGACAAAGAGTTAGATTCATCCTCAAAACCATTTCATGATCCACATAATTGCCGATGGCACCGCTGTCGACGTAAGCTTCAATTGCATGTAATCGATCCGGATTATCAGGGCTAATGAGGACCATAGGTATCACGAAATGCGAGGTCACGGAACTGGTTTTCACGCTCGGCAAGAGGACCTCTATTCTTGTCGGGCGAGGTCGTTTCCCTGCTCAGAGTTTGTAACTTTGGTAACTGCAGCTCCTACTGCCTTCTTGGCAGCTTTCACCGGACAGTCTCGAAGAAAGTGCCCTGAGTTTCCGCAATATAGGCATAACTGCAACTGTTTCCTCCTTTCCCGCTCCCTTTGTGTTAGAGGACCTTTCAGACCCCCTATTTGCATGGGTTCCCCGGAGTCTACTCCTTTGGAAGGAGTTGGCGGTTTGGAAAATACTCGAGCATCAAACTTGGAACGATCGGCCTTCCTGTTCTGCAGCCTGTGATCTATTTGAACGACCAAGTCTATATAATCCGAACAGTCTTGTGGGGGATTCACTACTTGGGCTAAAACGTCTTTGAGCTCTCCACGTAGACCTCTATAAAACAGCGTAATCCTTTTGTCCTCAGACCATTGAGTTTCCACTATTAGTCTATTGAAAGATGCAATATAAGCCAAAAGGTCTTGATTACCCTGTCGCAACAAAAGAAGCTCATTGTCCAAGGCCTGCCCCTGTGAATGTCTTGCGAACAGTTTTTCCATACTAAGCTGAAAGGCTTGAAAATCATGGAGAACCGGATCATCTTGATTAACTAGAGGGATCGACCAGTCTGCCGCATTGCCACTAAGGTACGAAAGTACAAAAGCTACTTTTGCTTGATCAGTTGGAAAGGCTGCTGGCCGGCATAAGAAGTGCAACCGGCACTGATTGATAAATACTGCAAACCTCTTTGGGTCACCAGAAAATCGTTCGGGCGGAGCCAGAGGTACATTCCCAGGTAGGTTGATCTGCACTGGATTCATAGAGGATGTTGAAGGAAGATTTGCCCCTGATGCGGGTAACGGGGTCTGTCCGGCTTGTGACTGTAGCACTTGTCTAGCAAGATTGTCTGTTCTCTCCTTGGAAATAATTAGTTCCCTTCTTAGAGCATTCGTTTCCTGACGAGCTGCATGCACTTCTGCCCTTAGTTCCCCAAGTAACCGGGCTAGGGGGTCAGTATCCGAGGTTTCCATAGCGCCTGGGCGAGAGTTTTGCGGTAGGCTTTGCGTTCTGTAACGCTCACCTGATTCTCGCAGAGGCGCCGGTCTTGACTGGGCGACTACCGTATCTTCAAAGGTGATGTGTAGCACCCGGTTGGCTCTTTGGGCTGGACCTCTGTGCACTGTATGCCTGACGTGTAGAGTAAGATGTCTGCAGATAGAAAATATGGGGTTAATGAACTGGGGTTATTGGGGTGTCCCTATCTCTTTCCTCTTCTCCTCTCCTGTAGACCCCCAAAGGTTAACGCTCTCACCTTAGGTAAGTGAATGCCGAGCTCTCCATCTGCCTCGGGGCAGGGTGCTGTAACCAGTTTCTTTACTGGATAGGTAGCGCAGGCCTCTTGACTTCAGAGGACTGCTGTCCGTCGTTTACTGCACGAACGGTAAGTTTCGAGTCATTCAAATGTCTTTAAAGTCTTTAGTAATGATGTCTCTTGTTTTGCAGGGTTCCGGCGATGGCGGATGATGGGCTGAAGTGAGTTGAAGATGGAGCCCGTGTGATGAATAGAAGCGCCTGGAAGCACGTAAGTAAGCGCTTGTTGCCTGCTTCACTATGCGCTCTAACTGTCTTTTTATTTTGCAGGTACGAGTTCGGAGCGGCTGCAGGGTGCCGGAATACCCACTGGATTAGATGTGGAAAGGAGTAATGGCACGTGAGTATTAAAGTTCCCCAATGTCTTTAAACGCACCTTGTTTTGTCTTTCAGATGCGGGATGCAGCGCCGAAGGCTTCCGGAGCGTGCGAAGAGTTGGTAAACTTTTGTCTTTCAGATGCCGGAATGCAGTGTGAAGACCTCCGGAGCGCACGAAGAGTAGGTAAGCCTTTGCCTTTCAGATGCCGGAATGCTAACCTGTTCTTTCTTGTCTTTATAGGTGTTGCTGAAGACTGGATTCAGGATGGTAAGCCTTTGCCTTTCAGATGCCGGAATGCTAACCTGTTCTTTCTTGTCTTTATAGGTGTTTCTGAAGACTGGATTCAGGATGGTAAGCCTTTTTCCTTAGGCCCAGGACCGGATGCAGAAGACACGATGAGCGTTCTGCTGCAGAGGTTGCAGAATAACGCAAAGCAAGATTCATCCACCGGGTGTGGTTTAAATAGCCTCCTGTAGTGCTTAGGTGTCTCCTTCCACAGCCACGCCTAAGTAAGAAAAGAGTTCCTGGTAAGAAAAGAGTTCCTGCCTTCCAGAAGAGTTCCAGTGTTCTGAATCTAGGGAGTGGCTCCAGCCCCACCCAACAGGAAAAGTAGTTCCAAACAGAAGAGGATCAGAGGCTCAACTGGCAGGCAAGTAAGCAGCATGGTCTGCTGAAGGTAAGTCCACCCAAGCATTATGAGCCCGGCGCTTCCAGCGCTGGGACTGGGCATATTTATGAGCCTGGTGCCACTGGCGCCAGGACTGGGTCCAAAAGGTCCCAATTGGGACTGGTTGGCACTCGGAACCTGGGTTATGGATCTGCTTCCAAGGGAGTTGGGAAAACCCTGACCTTTTGGAAGCAGAGATCATGACAGTTGTACTCTGGGATCCAATCGAGGGTTCGTCCTTTGTCATGTGTGGCTAGGATAACTTTCTGGGAAAAGCCTAGTTCTTTCAGAGTATTAGCAATGGCAGTGGATTGGATGTCCTTAGTGTTGTTGTAACCTAAATTAAAATCACCTAGCACTAAGGTTTGAGAGGTATTTTTAAGTTGTTAGACACGGCCATGGAGATATCTTCAGGGAAGGTTGCAATGGGACCTGGTGGTCTATAGCTAAGATGAATGTTCAGCGTTTGGAAGTTGGCAATGGGTATTTTGACAGTTAGGCATTCGCAGGATTTCAGAGTAGGTGTGGTCACTAATCTCATGGAGAGTTTAGTTTTGGCAATAATTGCTATTCCTCCTCCGAGAGAGAGAGAGAGACATGCCTGTCCGCTCTCAGGATAGTGTAATTATCAGGGACTGCCAGAGACAGGGCCGGGCCTGCGGCCTCATGTAGCCAAGATTCTGTAATGGCCTAGAAGTCAAGGTTATCTGTTGTCAGATATTTTGGTTGCATGTGCAACTAAAGACCTTGCATTTATTAGAGCTCCTTTGAGATTAGGTAGGTGGCTTTCTGATGCCAATGGTGCATTGGAACTGGGCTTGTCTATAATAGTATGCTTCGGTGAGTTGGGTTTAAGTCTTTTATAGTTGGCCAAGCCTATATTAGGCTCTGAGCCTTGTGGGTTAGGCTCTTTTTTAGGTAGTTTAATTGCTCTACTTTTTTAGCTGGTAATTCGTGCAATTTAGATAAGCGTGCGCGCAATCTTAAATTTCTATCAGTGGTACTACATGGTGCCTGTGTGATAGAAGGTTCTTGCTGTGGGCTAATCTTTTGTGATGATATAGCTGACATGGTAAGGCGAGTAGGAGTACTGTTAAGGGTCGTCATATAGGTGAGCATAGTAGTCAGGGTGTTAGTGATCAGGGTACTAATTTGTGATACTAACATGATATGGAAGGCAATGTGTAATGTTAGCCACACTATCTTGGAAAAAGCACCTGGTAGGAATCTAATAGGACGCCAAAGGTACATAATGACGGTAGGTTGTAGGCAGTCCAGGTTAGACACAGAGGCTGATGGTAGGCTAATTCAGGAGAGGCACAGTGAATTACAGAATACAGATACAAGTGTAAACAGTAAGCTAAACTATTTTCTGTCACTATTGGGCACAGTGGAGAAGGCTAGCATAGTTAAAGGTATTAGCGCAGTAGACTTAAAAAATGCTCCTAATCAGGCAAAATGCATAGTAGACTAAAGTGACATAGTTCAAGGGTAAACACATTGGGCTTCAGAGGCAACAATCCAGCAGTAATGCACAGTGGCCTAAAGTTTGGGCACATCCGAATAGCGTTGTGCCTGGATGGTGCAGTAGGACACATCAGCTAACACAGGGCCAGGCTAGTACAGTAGGGCATGTCAGCTAACACAGAGCCAGGCTAGTGCAGTAGGGCACACAGTTAATGTAGGGCCAGGCTAATACAGTAGGACACACTGTTAATGCAGGGCAGGCTAGTACAGTAGGGCACACAGTTGATGCAAGTCTCAGGAGATGGGGCACAGTGGTTGGATGCAGCTCTCAATTGTTAAAACCCTAGGCTAATTGCGAATCACAGATGTTAAGGCATGGCAGGCTAAATGCAGTTATTGTGGCACTGTCGGCTACAAGTGAATCGCAAGTGTTAAGAGACACTAGGCTCTCATAAAGTGGGACACAATAGGCTAGATGTAATTCATGGTTGCTTAGTCACAATAGAGCGTGAGTCTAGCATCTCGAGAGGTTAGGGAAGTAAGTTAAATGCATCAGTCCAGTGGTAAAGGTGGCACAATAGGATAGAGCAGGTTCCAATAATGATGGCACAATGGGCTAAATGTCATGCAGTTCGTTATGGCCATAGGCGTTGTAATGTATAGAGCCGCGATAAGCAAGGTAGCTGGTTGATAAGATCAGTGGCTAAGGAGCAGATCACAATATGGCTTCAGGAACTAAGCACGTTGATAGAGGGAGAAAATGCCTAGGTTTCACAAAAGGCAGTCAATGAGAAAATCACATCTAGATGTGAGAATCCTAGATAGTGAGAGGAAAGGCCTAGCTTTCACAAAATGGCAGTCAATGAGAAAAACACACCTTGATTTGAGATTCCTAGAAACTGGGAGAAAAAGGGCTAGGGTTCACAAAATTGTAGACAAAGGGAGAGCACACCTAGACTTGAGATTCCTAGATAGTGGGAGAAAAGGTGTGCGTTTTACAAAATGTCAGTCAATGAGAAAAACACACCAAGATTAGAGATTCCTAGATAGTGGGAGAAAAGGCCTACGTTTCATAAAATGGCAGTCAATTAGAAAAAACAAACCTAGCTTTGAGATACGTAGATACTGGGAGAAAAGGCCTAGGTTTCACAAAATGGCAGTCAATGAGAACAGCACACCTAGATTTGAGATACCTAGATAGTGCAAGAAAAGTTCTAGGCTTCACAAAATGTCAGTCAAGGAGGAAAACACACCTAGATTTTAGACTCCTAGATAGTGGGAGAAAAGACCTAGGTTTCACCATACAATGGACGTTTCAATGTAGGCCTGTATGTTCTGTGTACACTGGATTCTCAGGGGTGTCCTATGTGTGCATGTTTAGTGGGTGAATGACTTATTGCAATAGGTGGTGGTTTTAGGATGGGGTGACTATTAAGGTAGTAATACTACCATCAGTTCTCCCTACCTTGTTTGTTGACGCAGGTTGACGGCTGTCTGTTTCTCTTATCCAATGCTGCTTATGCTGTTTGTGGATAGAATTGTCTTGGCAACCACCCCGATGAGGGAGGTGGGAGCAAGGGAGCTTGTTGGCAGCTGCTTGGGGAATAGGTGGGGCTTTCCCACTGCAGCCAGTTACAAGCTGCCGAATACTACTTTACCTGTTGGTTGAGCTCAGCGTGGGGTGGGCTCCGGGCAGAGGGGGTAAGGGGTACAGTGGGGTCTCTGTAAGAATATGTGGGCAGAGTTTGGGATTAGGTGGCAGTGATTGGCGATTGTGCTTATTGGTGGGTGAAGGCCTGCTTCCCCTGCTGGCACCTGCAGACACTTGTCGGGGTTGCATCTTTGGTAATTGCCATTTGCCTTGGGGCCCTTAGCTGCAGGGATGCAATGGTCAGATTGCTGCCCTAGCACTCTGGGTCTTAAGAGAACATTCGACCAATCAGGGCCAGGGGTTGGGTTACACCAAGGACATCACAGGGGGGACTGGGGTGAAAGGCACGGGGCCGGGGGTTCAAAATATAATTTTAAAACCACCCAATGGAGTCACAGTAATGAGGGGACCACACTCACCTGCACCTGGGACCTAATTAGTGAAGTAAGCATCGGGTGAATACAAACACCCTTGGTGTTACAGAAACAATGTGGGTTAGCCAATCAGGGAAGAGGGTACACTCACCTGCACCTGGAATGTAAATGGTGTAGTGGGCGCCGGGTAAATACAAACGCCCTCTGTGTTACGGAAACAATGTGCCTTAGCCAATCATGGACAGGGAGGGGCATGGGAGGTGGGCTGAAGCGAAGAAACACACGGAAAGTGACCAGGAATGAACCGGTGAACATGCAGTGGCCGGGGTAGCAAAATACAATCTAGCAACTACAAAATGGAGTCACAGTAATGAGGAACCACACTCACCTGCACCTAGGACCTAAATGGTGCTGTGGGCGTTGGGTGAATACAAACACCCTTGGTGTGACAGAAACAATGTGTCTTAGTCAATCAGGGCAGGGGGGAGGGACTGGAGGTGCACGGAAGGGAAGAAACACATGGAAAGTGACCAGGAATGAACCAGTGAATGTGCAGGGGGCAGGGGAGCAAAATACAATTTAAAAACAACAAAATGGATTCACAGTAATGAGGGGGAACAACCTCACCTGCACCTGGGACCTAAATTGTTTGGTGGGTGTAGGGTGACTATAAACACCCTCAGTGTTACAGAAACAACGTGCCTTAGTCAATCAGGGCAGAGGGGAGGGACGAGAGGTGAGTGTAAGGGAAGAAACACATGGAAAGCGACCCGGAATGCACCAGTGAATGCGAGGGGCCAGGGGAGCAAAAATCTATTTAAAAACCACCAAATGGAGTCACAGTAATAAGGGGACCAGACTCACCTGCACCTAGGACCTAAATGGTGTAGTGCGCATGGGGTGAATACAAACACCCTTGGTGTTATAGAAACAACGTGCCTTAGCAAATCCGGGCAGGTGGGAGAGACAGGAAGCGGACAGAAGGGAAGAAACACACGGAAAGCAACCAGGAATGTACCGGTGAACACGCAGGAGCGGGGGGAGCAAAATACAATTTAAAGACCACAAAATGGAGTCACAGTAATGAAGGGACCACACTCATCTGCACTTGGGACTTAGAAAATGGGGTGGGCATAGCATCTAAATGGTGCTGTGGGCGTTGGGTGAATACAAACACCCTCGGTGTGACAGAAACAATTTGTCTTAGCCAATCAGGGTAAGGGGGAGGCACGTGAGGTGAGCGTAAAGGAAGAAATACACGGACAGCAACCAGGAATGAACCAGTGAATGTGTAGGGGCATGTGGGGAGCAAAATACAATTTCAAAACCACAAAATGGAGTCCCCGTAAGGAGAGGACCATACTCACCTGCACCTGGGACCTAAATGGTGCGGTGGACGTCAGGTGAATACAAATACCCTCTGTGTTACAGAAAGAACGTGTCTTAGCCAATCAGGGCAAGGGGGAGGGACGGGAGGTGGGCGGAAAGGAATAAACACATGGAAAGTGACCCGGAATGAACCGGTGAATGCGCGGGGGCCATGGGAGCAAAAATCTACTTTAAAAACCACCAAATGGAGTCACGATAATGAAGGGACCACACTCACCTGCACTTGTGATTTAAAAGGTGGGGCGGGCATAGGGTGAATACAAACGCCCTCTGTGTTACAGAAACAATGTGCCTTAGCCAATCAGGGCAGGGTGGAGGGGCAGGAGGCAGGCAGAAGGGAAGAAACACACTGAAAGCGACCAGGAATGAACCAGTGAACATGCGGGGGAGAGGACCATACTCACCTGCACCTGGGACCTAAATGGTGCGGTGGACGTCAGGTGAATACAAATACCCTCTGAGTTACAGAAAGAACGTGTCTTAGCCAATCAGGGCATGGGGGGTGGGGGGCGGGAGGTGGGCGAATAGGAAGAAACACACAGACAGCAACCAGGAATGAACCAGTGAATGTGCAGGGGCCAGGGGGAGCAAAATACAATTTAAAAACCACAAAATGGAGTCACAGTAATGAGGGGACCACACTCACCTGCACCTGGACAACCTGCTGCCAGGACAACTATTGCCCTGCAGCAACTGCTCATGCAGTGCTTGGCAATTAGTGCCACCTCTACCACAACACTTGTATCTACTGAAGACATAATTTGATAGCTTCACAGATACCCATTTAGAAGTGTGTAATGAATGGAAGCTTCTCTCCTATGACAGCTCTGGATGTCCTTCTGGGTATACAGGCCTAGCCAGAATGACCCCTTTTACTCTAACAAAGTGCCCCCTGGCATGCCATGGGACTCCAATGATGTCCGAATTACACACAGAATTGTTTGCCAGTTCCTACCAACTAAATGGGAAGATGAAGTTCCTGCCACTCGTAGTCATAAATAAATGCTCATTTGTATGCCTGGGTATGTGTGAGTCCAGATAGTAAATCTAAAAGAAGAGCGAGCAAGCTGTATAAGTTACAGGAAGAATGGTGGACTATCATAAGATGCTCCCTCCTCACCCACGGGTTCCAAAATGTTGTTTAATTGTATATTGTCTATGATAACTGATGTAATAATGACTGCCATGCAACACCTACTATAATAATGACTGCTATGTAAAACTTACTGATGTATGTAACTCAATGCCCCTGGGCTGTAAGTGCGCTATACAAAGGCAAATACATAAATAAATAAAAGTGTCTGGAGGCAGTAAATGTGTTTCCAGTCTCGAATACCTAAAGGAATTCACAGTCATTTAGTGAGGTCAAGCTTAATTTTCAAAACAAAAGTCACTATTCATAGGGGATCATTTTGCAAGTCTGTGGAGTGCAAACACTGGTGGTACAACACCTAGCAAATTCGCTTACACAAGGATTTGCACCTGTTTCTGCACTGTAACATATTTTTAGTGATTTAACAGGCAGAGCTCGGAAGCGGAATGAACTTAAGAAGTCTGTCCGTTTTTCCCAATGCTCCTGGTAAATACACCTGGTTTTATTCCAGTAGGGCATTTTACTGCTGGCATTAAACCAATGCTAAAAGATGGCGAATTCCAGAGAAATCCAGTGTAAATGTCCATAGCGGGGTGATAAGGCATTTCCACCTACTTTAGCACCTTTTTTACCACTATGTGTTGGAAATGTTTAAAGTTGCACAAGGTCGAACCAACTGCATGGAAATGCAAATGTATGTGGTCCCATTTGTGAAACTTACTATTTTATGGAAAATGAGACGTATAGCATTTTACATTTGAGAAAAGAGTTGCCTAACAGAAGAATCAACAACTAAACATCAACATGTATATAGTCTCTTCAAGCCAAAGAAACTCCTATTGCTGACTTGCTCTCATGCTGACATAACACCCTGCCATGTCAACAAAAAAGCTCCCCAGGAACTGTTAATTATATGGTTAGTGTATTGTAATGCGCTGTAGTCTGGCCAGAATCAGTCAGCAAGAAAATAAACCCTGAAAAAAACTGTAGAAAGCATGCCCTTAAAAGTCTTCAATGATTCCTGGTAGTTTCGAGAATCATGTTTCCAGCCTTATGCTGTATGCAAAAAGAATTCTTGCACAAGTAAACAAGCTGTATGCAAAAAGGACCTCCTTAATAGACCCAAAGAAAAACGTTCTTCTATTCCAAATCCCAAACCACATGCCAACAAATGTTCGAATGAGAAACATATAACAGTAAATCTCTATGCGCATATGAATAAACAACGTGGATGTTTTTCCAAACCTAGCTGGAGGAAACCAACCTGACTAGCTCACATGTAACCATGTATTGAAAGCGGAACTCTAGTCCAACCAAAAGAGGACTATGAAAGATGGTGAATGAATAAAGCAACCATGCTCTGACCACAGACAATACACAATCCTACTTAAACCCCACACCACCCTCCACAACAGAAACCTCGAAAGTGAAGCCAATGAAAACCTACATCTGCGTACAAACCTACAAGCTGTTACTAACTCTTATGCTACAGTGTCAATTTTCCTCTGTTTTCTTTTTTGATAGATTGACCTCTTTTGCTTAATGATACCTGTAGAAAAGCATTCTAAACTTCTTGCAAAGTGAGATGTGTGGCTCTATAAAATTCTTATCTAAGTAAAATCAACAATCCATAAAATATTGCAATACATTTTCTGGATACTCAAAATGGCGGCTATTAGTAAGTCTCTTTGTGGGCCTTTATCCTAAAAAGGTACCTTTCAATAGTCCAGCAATACAATGTTCATCATCTTTAGTAGCGAATTTCGGATTTCTTAAAAACAGCACCAGCAAATCTTAGTCGAGAGTGCTGCGATAACTGTGAAACAAGGTCAATCAATATTGCAAAGTGAAGTACTGGAGGCAAGAGGTCAGCATTTATAACCCCTAGTCTTAAAGCTCCTTGTAAAGTGATTGTCCTTCTCACAAACAAGCATGCTCAGTATCATGTATGATTTAATGTGATGTAACAAACGGCTCTGCACTATTCACACCTAACCAGCAGTTTTAAGGGAGTCCAAGGTTTGTCAGCTTTGAATGAAATGAATTGTATGAGTCCTCCACTTTGGCTGGTCCCAGAAAAAATCTTGAGGACCAAAAACCCTTTAGTAAATTAAATAAAAGATTCAAAGACTCAGTACCCATGAATATAGCATCTCTCACACTTCTCACACAGTGTCAAACTGTTTTTTTATCAAACGGATATTAAAGAATATGATATACTCAGCAGCAAGGTGGTAATTCTGATTGCAAATCAACACAGTAGTTTTTTATGTAATATTAACCCCCAAAACAAGTCCTACATAAAGAGATTGTCAGCAGAGAAGGTCGTAATTTAGCAGCTTCATTTTATTTTATTTGTCTTTAGGTGGCTGTAAATGCTCAAATGCTCAAAAGCTTTTCTTTGAATCTACTTTAACTAGAACTAGACACGTAGACAGAGATTGCAAGACCGTTGGGGTGATTCACTGGAATTACTCTGCCATATTTCACGAAAAATTCTTTGCTGTCTCTGGATGAAATGACAAAGAAAACAAGGAATGTAGCTCACCAAATACATTTCAGGAACTGGAGCTTGGACAGGCTCCAATATCTGATTTCACGAAAAGGGAAGGTAATTAATATAGAACTGTCTGCCCTTGGATTTAAAAAAGGGTTAGAGAGAAACAAAACAGTGGACTCTTCTTAATTAGAATCAGTTCAGAAATTGAATTTCTGTTAGAAATACAATAAGGGTGGAATTAAAATATAGCATTTAATTAGTGGGAATTTGATTACAAAGGGCACCAGTTTTTTTTTCCAGAGTGATCTGAAAATAACAGTGAATTGTATGAGTATTGCATTTGCCTATTTATTGGGGTAGTTTACATTCACTGGTGTGTTATTTGCACATGCTTTTCATAAGGGAACCGAAAATCAGAGTGGCTGGGTTTCAGTTACATGCATGTTTTTCTTTTTCTTGAGGGGCCATGTAAACCTATTGGGCCCATTATAATGTGCCAGTCCGGTTGTTACCAGACCGGCACAGTACAACTCTGCAGGCCGGTGTCATTCTGCCCACCAGGGTCAGACCTGCCAGGCGGAATGGCACCCGCTTGCAGAGTTCTCACGGGAGCACAGGCACCGTTGTTAACAGTGCCGGTACTCCCATGTCCCCATTCCCATGGAGTCGGACTAACAAAATTACCGGCACCTGACTTCCCTGTCACCGGACTCGGAATAGCCTGGTTGCACCGGGAAGTCAGGCACTGGTAATTCATTACAGGTCCGGCGGCTACCTGCCGGTTTTACCGGCACGGTTGCCGCCGGACCCCTAATGAGGCCCAACAACTGGGTTCAGAGTGACATAAAAATTGCAGTCTTTAGGTTTTATTGACAATGTTTTTTTTCTAAGGGACTAGAAGATCACAGAGACTTGTTTTAGATTGGCACATGAATTTTTTCTGGGGAAGTAGAAAATCAGCGACTATCTGGTTGAGATAAACAACGCTTAGTAAAAACAACTTATAGGCTGTTCAAACAACAGCCTTTTTGAGGTAATCGATAAAAGAGACAAGTGTTTTTTTCCTCAGGAGGCAATACGTCACTTGGGCTGGTTATAGAGTGACACACACGTTGGAACAAATTCCCCCATGACACAATGAATATCATCTCTTTGAAATGTTGATGTTCCGTGAATACTGGCTAGTTACTCAAGAGGGGAATGGGCACTGCAAACTCCCCAGTCTTGACCTTCAAAAGCACTCTTGAGGCAGAAATGGAACACAAATCATTTCACGTTGCTGAGAATATCCAGGTTCTTTTTCATATTTTTGGTGTACATGACCAGCTCGCAAAAGAGATAGAAAAATATGATTTTTAAATAATTTCTAGTGTGCTCATCGTGGGAATGGAAATGCTATTTTGTATTTAAGGCAAGATATCTCTGGAAAAAGACAAAAGGGAAACATGCCCAATTCCTCTGAAGTGGACAACCAGTCCAGCAGGGCAGTGGGTCATATTATAGGACTTTGCAGGGGGTGACTGCCTGACCTCACTTGCTAGGCCCTATCTTGGAAGAATCTCAAACTTTCTCAGATGGAATCACAAAAAAGCTTGAAAGATCAAGGGGCTAAGAAGAACCCATCATTTAAGTAGTTGGAGGTTTCCTGAAACAAGGTCTCACTTGGCTATTGACACTCATGATTGTTTCCTGATGAAGTAGAAAAGCAGTGATTAGGCTAAATTAAAACAACCAAGGGCCTCATTACGACCCAGGCGGTAAGTTACCGCCTGGGTCGTACCTTTACCACCATGGCGTAAACTACGTTTACGCCATGGTGGTTGGCGGACTTACCGCCCCATTCCGAGGTTGGCGGGGCGGTAAGTCCCCAATCCCCATTTACCCTTCCCCATTCCCATTTTTGCCCCATAGGGCATAATGGGAGTGGGGAAGGCGTTAATTACGCCACCGTAAATTACGGTGGCGTAATTACCAACAAGGTCCCTTAGCGCCATGGATTTTAACACCTGCAGGTGTTAAATCCTCCATGGCGCTAAGGGACCTCGGAATCAGGCGGTAAGGGTCGGCGCTGTTTACGCCGCCCTAAACCCCTTACCGCTTGGGTCCTAATGAGGCCCCAAGTGATTACAAAAAATATTTGATTGTAGGGAACAGAAACTTTACACACGCTGGTGTATCATATGTCGATCTAGCAGCCCTCCCCCTCTCTCGAACTCTCTTTATGCCCTCACTTTCGCTCTCTGTCTCACTCTATGACTCTCTCTTGTTCTACGTGGCTGAGAGTTGTGTTGTCAGTTGTGTGATTTCCAAAGCCACCCCAGCCATTACTTTCAGCAGCAGGACCGGAGGACAAAAACTGACATTTTGTGGGGGCTGTGTTTCTTTTCTTTACAAAAGCAACGAGTATTGCAAAACATTACATTACTGTATTACATTAATATTATAAAGTTGCTCTTTTCAAAATGTTACAATTTTAATGTCTAATGATCACTTTGAATGTATATTTGACTCACGTTAGTCTTATTGAGAAAAACGATACCCAAATTGATCAAATACCAAATTGACCTACTCAGAATTGACCGAATTCTTTGGGTTGAATTTGTTAGGTATTTTGGTTAATTTGTATTAATAGATATAGATGTGGGGTGGGTAAGAGAATAGGTAGAGGGAAGTGAGGGGTGGTGGGGGTTCTCCTCCACATTATTAAAAAAAAAAAATTGAACACAAAGAATTCTGTCAATTCTCCAGTAAGTCAATTTTTTCAATCAATTCACAGTAATCCGAGAAAAAAACATGATCAAATAATACATTATTTCTGATAGAAAGTTATCATTCCACGATTGACAGACATTCCTAATGTACTCTTTCAAAGTACCCTTATGAGAAAGAGTAAGTGGACAAATAACACTAGTGAGGTTTCCACTATGGCCCTCATTACGACTCCGGCGTTAACCAATGGCGCTAATAGCACCATGGTCAACGCCGGTAACTTACCGATTCCGCCAATGGTAAATGGGGAATTACCACCCCATTACAAGGTTGGCGGGGCGGTAATTCCCCATTTACCATTGGCCCTTCCCCATTCCCATTTTTGCCCCGTAGGGCTCAATGGGACTGGGGAAGGCGGTAATTACGGTACCGCAAATTGCGGTACTGTAATTACCTCGAAAGTCCCTTTGCGGGTCCCTACTTTAACGGCTGGTCCAGACCAGCCGTTAAGGTCGGGAGCCGCAAAGGGACCTCGTAATCAGGTGTTAAGGGTTTAACGGCGCCGACACCTTTTACGGCGCCGTTAACCCCTTAACGCCAGGGTCCTAATAAGGGCCTATATCTGTAAAAACGAGTTGTATTCTTGAATCGCTAAGTATATAATGCCCACCAGGCCATGGCGTTCTTTTCTTTTTCCACAACGAATATTCAAACTATTCAAATATTTGTAACATTGAACTATAGGTATTGATTCGCAAAACCTCTGTGTTTGGACAAGAGGGTAGAATGGCAGGGTCATCAGTCACTACATTTCACAGAATGTTAGCAGGGTTGTGCAGTTCCCAATGTGCAGGCATTCTTAAAGAATGGTATACACATATAGGATGGATTGGTTTCAAAGTGGCACACAGGATTTTCCCTGAGGGAGAGAGTTGATGGGTGTGGGTAACAAGTCAAGAGAGTGATCAGGCCCCAGAATGTCCAGAGCTCCAAAGGTGCCAGGCAAAGTCGCCAAGTGAAAGGTGCATCTGATGGGCATTTTTACATCATCCATGTCAGCTGCTGTACAAAGTTAGCTTCTCTAAACTATGGACCCATTACAACACTTTATTTCAAGTGTTATACCATCTTAAGTTTAAACACGAGACTGATATATTTCCACTTTCGTAAATTGCACTGCATTTTGCTAGTGGGGGCACCAAGAAGTGGCTCTCCCAAAAGGTAGGGACACTCTCTCAGCAAAGTCTGTGGCTCACACACAGAGCAGAGGGGCACTGTCTCAAAAATATACAGATGCCAGCAATGCGTAGACATTCCCTCAAATGACTTATGGTTCTCCCTCAGAGGACATTCACGCACTAATGACTGTCTCTTTCCTTGCCCTTTTTTCAGTCACTTTGAAGATGGTGGGAAGATGCCAAACCACAAATTTCTCATCTTCATCCTCAACAGCCCTGGGATCCAGCTCCCCCAAATGTCTGTCACCACACAGTGTAGGAAAGGTATACCTCCATACTCCATCAGCCAGTCCAAACTATTGACCTCAGACAGAGGCACAACCGTAATCCACAAAGGGTGTTGGGAAGGCAAAACCTCCATGCTTGGTGCCACATCCACTGTCTGTGCATGCACAGCCTCGGACGAAGGGATCTGTGAGCTGCTTATGACACCATGCCTTACAATGCATTCCATGATCAGTGTTATGGTGAGCAGCATTACCCCCGTGAACATGGTTGCACATAGCCATCATGCTTAATACACAAGCTAATATCTTTGACTCCTGCCTTGCTACATTAGTATAGAAGGTGCAGAGGAGGGAGTGCCCTCGCCCCCTCTCACAGTCTTTCCCTCTATTTAAGTAGCCCCATACTCAGGACCATGAGTTTTATGGGAAAGTCTCTGGACCTTTCAGAAAGCTTTTAGTGTACACAAAATGAAGGAATGTCAGGTGCGCACTGCAAGTTATACAGCACAAAAAACATATCTCACTCAAAATTATTTTAAGGATGGTATTGACAATGCATGGGGGCTTAATATGTCTATGCAAGACTGGAAGGTCTTCGCAAATAGGTTTCTGGTGCCCAATCTGAGGTTTCCTATGGTGGTGGTTACCTGTGTCGGAGGATAGTTTCTCACAAGACACCATGTGAAACCTACGCATTAGAGTTCTTGAACATTGCTGGATCGATATATCTAAGAGGATATATAAACAAAATATTCTCTAATTTCGGATGGATCATGCATATGTGCTATATTATATGCATTAAATGAAGCACAGACAGTATTTAACTGTCAATTAAAGGTCATGTAAATTGACTAGAGATGACAAAGGATCCAGAAAGCATTTGCATGTGTATCTTTCAGTAAAGTAGGGTTACAATCCCAATCCAAGATGGCCATTGCAAATGAAAAAAGGCTTGGACAACATAAGCTTTGTATTGCAAAGAACAGGAAGCGATATCAAAGAGATGCCATATTTAATAGGAGCAGGAAGAAAACCAGATGTTTTTTCAATTCATTATTCTGCTGTGTTCCAGACCTTGTTTTTTGTACACTGCTAGTTTGAACTGCCTGTTGTGTCTGCTATGTCCCCTGAGTCTTGCCAATTCATGCTTTACCCTTTGAAATTGAGAGCTTGTAGCCCTCTTGGTCCCATGTCTCTGATCCCTGCATTCCTTATATTTCAACTCGTTTAAGAACAAATATCCCCCCTGTTGGTTAATCTCTTCATTCTGGGTGTTTTTGTTTTCTTTCTGCCTCCCCCAATTCCCCTAGTCTTGTGGTACTGTGGAAAATTCTCGCTTCAGGTCTGTCTGTGGCTCACTCTATGTCAGATCTGGCTGTGACGTCCACTCCTTGTATTCCCTACACACACCATCTCCTGCTCTCCCCGCTTTGTTGGATTTTCACATTGCCTGTGGATCCCTTGGGCTTCCCTAATTACTGTTCTGAAAATGTAAAAGAGGAGTTAGGAGGATCACAATCTCATGAAAATCTTTCTAAGATTTGTGTTCCTGTCCCTGGATATCCTGAGAAATGATTGTGTCATTCCTGAATTACACTTATTTGGGAGAGATGCCCTGCTATTTCACTCAGAGTTCTTCTAGTCATCCGGATATGCAACAGCTATGCTTATTTCGAAAAACCTTTCTATGAAGACTATCAGCAGTTTCAAACAACATTTGGATTGTAGGTGCAACTCTTTCTGATTTGGATTTGATCACCATCAGCACCCTAGAAGTTTACAGGTTCAAGCCAGGACACTAATAGTAGAGGTGGGTGTCTCAAATACTAATAAAAGTCAAAAGGGTATCATGGAGATACTGACATTGCATTTTGTATATTAAGCAATACCTGCTCCTCTATGTGACCTAAGTGCACAATCATCCACGTCGGTCGCTTGGGAAGCGTTGAATCGATTTCCTTGGCCAGTTGTGCAGGAATAATTTCACCAAGATCGCCAGGTTATTTATCAGACTTCGCATCAACTTCTTTGAGATGACAAGCATTTTATATTGCTCTAAAAGGGAGTTGCACTTGGGAGTAGAGGAGGCTATACAGATGCAGAAATAACTATAGTTAGTCTAGACAATGACTCCAGACAAATATAGGATTCTGTGAGCTCCTGGGTGACACCAAAGGCCTTGAGATGTTCCAAGAACGTCTTTACATCCTTCACAATGATGTCACACCCACAATGTAGAGGATGAGTGCTTGGTGTGCTGGTTTTATTTATCATTATCACTTAAATCATTCTACTAATAGTAAGCATGCAATGTTGAGCATGTTAGCCTTGACATTTCTTGACATGCATATGAACTAAGCTACAGTGGCTGTTTGATGATCATGCCGTGGTTCAACGGCAGCCAGATTAATGGAGTATGTTTTGGTAATGGTCATGTGTACTATGATGGTCCTACAGCTCCAATTTCCAGTAGCCTTTAACATTCGCACGATATCTCATATAAAACAAAACATTATACTTGCCATAACTTTTTGTAATGTGCCTGTTGCTGGTGTCTTGAGTCCCAATTCATTGGTCAGGTGAACATGGCCACAAAAATGATGTTTTTGCCAATCTGCATCCTGAAACCAGCTGATGCTGACCCGACATCTAGCGGGGACCCCAACAAAGATGGTGAAAAGTTCTATGGACCAGAAGTGGGTGGAGCTACAAAGTGTTTTTGTACCTTGCAAGGCAGTGACCAACCCATGGTGGAAAAGACAGCCAAACATTAGACCACTGAACAGGTCGACAGCAAAGTCAATGGGGGAATGAGGGAAGAAATTAAATGTGTGGATTGCTCATGTGAGATCAAAAAGTGTGGAAGCAGACTGAGCCACCAGAAAGAGGATAAATGGTGGAGCGGAGCACTGTGGTGCAGTTGGATAGGAGCGCAGGTGAGGTTTCGTGAGTGAGATTGGTATCTAGTTGAATGATTGAAGCTGTGGTTGTAAGAGTAAGTGGTAGTTTGGGGTGTAGGAGGCAGTAGAGGGGAGAGTGTAATGCTCAATGAGTGCTCCTACTTGTAGGTGGTGGTAGTGTCTGCTGAGGGTGTACTCAGTGCATGCATGTGCACATTGCCTGTTGGCCTCCCAAGGAGGGATGTTGTCATGGGTGTGGTTCAGCATCACTTTCTGGCATGGATTATCTTGGCACACATGGGTGCATCTCATGTGTCTATGTGTCAGCATGCACATTTCGTATATGTGCATTGGTACGTTCACCCGCATCCCCTGACACGTGGGTGTGCTCACTGGCCATTTGCTGTGACTGCCATGTGTTGAACCATTTTTCGTGCCCATTCTGCACATATATGATGGGGCCCACATAAATTTGGTAACTACATGTGCATGGTGTCATTTGTATTCACTACCATCGCCTTTTGGTTCCTGCTCCAGCCTCCATGCTCCTTATCAGGCGGTGGGGTCCGGCGGGCCTCCTCCTGTGCTGGGGATCTCCCTCCTGTGTTTGGAGATGAGGCGGAGGACGCTCGCCTTCAGGTCATCCCAGCGCATCTGGCAATCCCTGACAATACGGGCTGCAGTTCCAATGGCCATCACCCTTGCCATGATTTCTGACCATATGGCAGACTTTTGCCGGCAACTGGTTTTCCTATGCCTGCTGCCAAATAGTACATCGGCATGCTCTACCACTGCACCTGCCAATGCTGTTAGCTCAGCCTCTGTGAATTTGGGCTTACTGAGCCGGAGATCTGGCAGTGGGCCTTCTGCTGCTGTGCCATGCTGTTCCCATGATTGCTAAGAGAGGCTGATGAGGGGACCCTCCCCAAATTGCCCCCGGGAAATAAGCTGCTTTCCCATCCCACTTGCTCACACCACAACTAGACCCCAGAATCAGACACGTCACTTCATCACATAATCCTATCAGCAACAACTATATAATAAGATGATGTGCAGTTAAACATTGCAGCAGCATGCTATGGATACTTTCATTCACTCTGTGCCTGTCAATCAAATACAAAATATAACCTTTTTCCCTGATCTGCACATGACCTGCCCTTGCACTATCATTCAGTGATCCACCACCACGGATAGAGCAGTCAGGTCATTGATAGAGCGAGTGACTGAAATCACACTCACACACGCGGAAGTGCACTGCTGGATGGCTACTTTTGATATAAGTCAGAGACTCTAGAACTGGGGAGAGTGGAAATCCACAGCGTGTGCGCCTCAGAGCTCAGTCTTAGTTACTTTGTACTGCTTTTTTTTTGCTTCAGGTCCCAGAAATCTTGCCACCACATCCTCCTCCGGGTAAATAAACTGTACAGGAGTCCTTAATTGGTGCGTACGTGCTATTGTGAGTTATACACATGGCATTAGCCCACACTACTACACAGTAGCACACTAAGGGCCTCATCACGAGTTGGGTGGTATCCCAGCGGTAAAACTGCCGGGATACTACCCAATGCTAATAGCGTTACCACAACAAGGTCTGGAGCAATTTGCGCCGGATCACGATTTATGGTGGCGCTGTTAGTCCGCATTTCTTTAGAGTCCATTGGACTCCATGGGGAATTTCGGCGCTATTACCGCAAACGGTAATAGCGCCGAAAATGGCTTACTGCCGACGCATTCACCTCCAGCCCAGAGCTAGAGGTGAATGCTCTATGGCTGGGCCAAACTCGAGATTGGGCGGAGCAGTAATGCGGTGGTAATAGCGTTACCGCCGCATTTATACCGCTCCGACCAACTCGTGATGAGGCCCAAGTGTTGGCGCATTCAGCTTCCGAGGGACTGGGTGAGTGTTCTTGTGCGTTGCACGGTGGGAGCTAAATCGCCTCTTGGTACTATGTGGATTTGGTCCATGGCAGCACAAGATTAGAGAGGAGTGGACTGAAATGTGTGTTCGAGTAACTTTTTGTGGGAATATGCTTTTGGTGTAGAAAAGATTTTGATAATTACTATTGTACATGGATTAACATGTACAACATAAGGGCCTGAAATAATAGGAGGGTATTAGATGAAAGATTGTGGGTAAGAAGTATGGATACAAATTAAAGGTATCCCTCCTGTAGATAGCTAAAGAACTATCCATACAGTAGGCACTGAGTATGCCTTAAAACTGTGCCCGTGAGTCAGAGTGAAGTTCAAGCTCTACGGCCATTCAATCCTTGTTTGGCCTCCCTGCTGAGACTGGCAACAGGGGTTCTTGTTGTGCCAATTGTGGCACTGTTTTGCAGCAAACACATGGAAAAGGACAAAAGGACACACACTACCCTGGCTTCTGGTATTTTCCCCTACGATGCAAATTAGAGCAGTTTGGACAAAAAAAGAAAGCCAAAAGGACCCTTCCACATAGCCTGAAAACAAGAAGGGCACAAGAAGGGCAAAGTGCAAATTTGAAAGCCTTACCAATATAATGAGGATTCCTATATTGGAGAATAAGATTTAACATTTTACATAACACTGAAATTGTTTTCTTTTGTCAAGAATATCCCTGAAAATGCTTCTGTGAAACTTCTCCACGCTAGGCCATGCCTTGTTGTCCCCAGAAAACGCCTTTTTGTGTGAGCGTGTGTTAAAACCTCAGCACAATGTATCTCTGCATGGTATGTGGGGTGTTGCATCAGCCACCCTATCACCGTGCCACCAGTGCCAAAGCCTGCGTGATCAGCTATTCCCTGCAAACAATATTTTTCCAGCAAGTCCAAACACTTTCCCCCTTTCCTCAAATGATGCTAATACACAAGAAATTGACATGCTCTTGTCAACTACTGCGCTAAATAAATGTGTGTGTGAACATGCATTCAATCAACGTGCCCGAGCACAAAATATGCCAAGATGTTGAAGATGGGCCTGGCAGACAAAGTGAAATCTGCCTCAAACAACCAAGCGCTAGAAAAGGTTGCCTAAAATTGCCTAAAAAACATTCCCTAAAAGTCCCACCTGTGTGAAAAGCTCCAGCTCTCGAGCAACAACAGGCCTCGCCTTGTTCCCTCTCTAAAAAATTCCTGGTCACTGCTGAAGCTAAAAGTTCGAGAAGTTTGGTGAACGTCAATGGCAATGTGGGTGATTCGAGTTCAGATAAACCTATTCACCTATATTTAGTGCCCACTGATGTTTATAACAGAGTTGTCACCCAGAGCAGAAGTAGGAAGAAAACAAAAACAAATGACCAACCTAATGATCAATGACTGGTCAAAGCAAGCAGGAATGGGCACGCTACACGGCAATGAGAGTGTGCAATTGCCGCCTTACAGATACAGGTGGCTGGCTACAAGGCGAAAGTGCACACTGTTGTGCTCCCACTAATAAGGCTCACATTTATGAGGCAGCTGCAGAACAAAGCCCTTCACAGTATCCATACACTAAATCCCCAATGCTCAATCACACAAAACATAAACCCCTCAAGGGGGAGCGGGAGGTATCTGGAGAAAAAGGTTTGTTCAAAATAGCTAGGCGGTGTGGAAGAGTAGACTAACTTAAATTCTCTTCACTATTTAGGACTTTTAAGAACCATATGTTGGTCCTACCTTTGAAATACAATGGACTATGCATAACAAAAGGAAAATGTATAATAGTTACAAATCGCTAAATTCTATTCTTACCTATACAAAGTACTTTTAGAATTTTACAGACTATTAACACCAGTTTAAAGTTTGATGGGCAGCTCCAAGCAAGTTATCAGGCGACCTTGCAATGGGCCTCATTACCATTATGGTGGTGTGTAAGTGGCAGTAACGGAACGGCTTTCACTTTTACTGGACTGCCATACCATGGGTTTGGAGATGAACTTGCAGAAGGTTTTCCAGCACTCGACTAGAGGCAGATCCTCAAATGGAACATTTACCACAGGTGCCATCACCACCCAGGGTGTCACCTTCAAACCCCACATTGAGTCCTGTGCACACCATGAATTGGGAAAATCATCAGGCCACCACTCGCGAAGTCTGCCAGATCTGTCGCAATTACAAGTGGTGGTCACAGTATCTGAGGAACTCCTGCCAAACTCGTAATGAGGCCCAATGTCTTAATAGATACTGCAAATCACAGCTGAGCAGACCCATACTCGGTCTAACGATAACATCCACAGCAGCCAGTTGTATTGCCATGCCGTGCTGCTTGCTACTGGAAGCTGCTCCGAGCCACAGTCAATGACAACGCCTGGTTTTTGTTCGAGCCCAGAGAAAACATGTTTACCCCTTCCATATACTGCATTTGGAGAATCTGACTCAAAATAATCTTGTCCTGCAGCTAAACCCATTAAAATAAAATGTGTTCACAAACTACTGCTTTGCCAAGCGGAACCAGCGTTTTGCCTCTCAATTGAATGTTCTGAGTGGGTAAGTACCCGGACCTCACTTCTGCATACACAAGGGATGACTACTTCCAGGTCCTTTTGTGGACCGCTCTGTGACAACCGACAGGTTGACTCTCTTATAACTTCTGACTGCAGCTTGAAGCATTAAGCCCCCTCTTCTGACATTGCCTGACCCTCTGATAATTGCTGCCTTTTCCAGCTGTGCCTCAAGGAAGCAACAAGCCACACTGCTGGGCAAATGCAGTGTAAATCCATCCTTCTTCAACAGTCAGGTTCCTGTGCTTGATCAAACATACTTTACTAACCCATCAGACTATTCATATATAATCTCCCACGCTCATTGTTTTGATTTAGCATGAATGCTTTATTTTATTGTATCACACAGTGAATATTCCATAACTATCTTTAAATGGAATCACACATTCTCTTTGTAATCACTAACTCTTCTTGTGTTTGCCTGGTCACACTATCTTTACCGCGCTGCACTTTATTTTCATTGTGCATCCCAATTTCATACTTTCTACTCCACCCCACTGTTTATCATGCACGAGTCGCCCCTTTACTATGATCGCGCTCTGAAACACTTGTTTACGAGCGCGATAGAAATAAAATATCAATATCAATATCAATATGATAGCCTGCACAGGCAGCCCAAAATACGATGGCTACTCACAAGGTGTCTGCATAGTGTGTAAACCCTCTATTATTTCCCTCACAGTAGCACTCCCAGATTTCATTACCCTTTTAATTTAAACTACTCTTATTCCATCGATGCACTTGCAGTTCTCATTGTATACTGCTTTGAGGAACTAAACATTTCCAATAGTCAACTGTGGGCAGCCGTCGGTCTAAGCCTCGCTGAAGAATGAGAGCAGTGGGGCTCATTCCACGTTTGGTGGTTTCCTGCCGGGAATTCCAGCAGGATACCACCAACCGGTATTACCGTTTCCACCATTTGATATCCTGGTATTACCAAGAAATTACAGGTAGCGGGAATACCTGTAATTCGCCATCCCATGGAGTTCTATGACTCCATCGGGGAAATTGTCAGTATTTCCGGCATCAGTAATACCAGTGCTGAAAATACCGGCTCTTTTTTGCCAGTGGGGGCCTGATTTACCTCCGGCTCTTGGACTACAAGTTTGCCGGTCCGGAAAAGGGCCGGTATACAGAAATACATGCACTTAATTAACAGACCGGCAAACATGTTATGAGCCCCCCATGGGATATTGGCTTTATTCTTTAACCGGCTTCCTGGAGACCTGAGATTGTACACTTGCTTCAGTACTAGCCAAAACACCTACTGCTATTCTGGGAAAATAATTTACTATGCCTGCATTTGGTACATTTGGAATGTAACATGGGTATTGTCTATTACTGTTTATTTATTGTTTATTGTTCTTTATTTCTGGAGCGCCTTCATCAAGGCGCTTTACAAAAATTAATGAGTTGCTACATAGAAAGAAATTGTGACAATGAATACCAGACAAGAGAAAGAAAACAGAGAAAATGAAGACGTAAGGAAACCAACAAGAAAGAAATTAGCAATGGGGCCTCATTACAAGTTTGGAGGTAGCCTTACAGGCAGGCTTGCGAAAAACTTGCAAAAACAAACTTGCGAAAAAATCTGGCACTTGCGAATGGGCAATTACTGGGGTATTCCTGCCACGCCGGACCCAGTAATTGCCCTTTCGTGGGTGCCAGAATTGGGTGATCCCCATTCCCATTGAGCCCATGGGGATGCCTGTAGCACCGGCACGGTTAATGCCGGTGATATAGGCTTGCAGTGCTCGTCAGACCTGGCGGAATGAAAGGCACCCGTGAGCACAACTCTGAGTTTGCCGGTCTGGATACAACGGTACTGGCAAGCTAACCGGTACCGTTGTATCCAGACCGGCAAACTCGTAATGAGGCCCATGGTCTTTGATACAGTCAAGGTGAGGCTACAGCAACATAATGCAAAAAAAAAAAAGCTGCAGGACAAAACAAGCCTAACAAAAATACCAGCGCGAGGGAGCACGTTTAAAACTATAGAAACGAACCAGCTACAGCCCAAAACCTAGGCTGTCTAATGACGAGCATTCCAGCATGAGTTGTGCAATCTAGTCTCAGCCGAACCGCAGACATCATACATCCAGTACCTCATCTTCAAGGTGCGCCTAGTACAAGAAGTACACTTGTTTAGGCGCTTACTTAATGCATGGCGTACATTACACCTAAAGAATGCAGCACACGAGCCATGTTCCATTAGTGTGCTATTGTGTTCGATATTTAGAAGCAAAGCATTTATAACCCCATCTTCCAATGACACAGCAGTTGAAGTGGCCTCACAATTGCCTTAGTCCTGTAATTGTTTTTGATACTTCAAAAGCCGTAAAAGACTCCCTTGAAAGCCTAGATTTGAAACAATAGGAAGGAAGGGTGGGTGGTTAAGGGCTGAAGAAAAAAAAAGGAAGGAGATTTATGTAAAGACCATTACTGGTACATAATGTATCATTAACCTCTCATCCGTCACATCTCATCGCTCCAATTATTACTTCATGAGAATAAACTACAGCAGCAGAAAAAAATGCCCTTTCCTCACATGGAGAAACTGGGACTTCATGGAGGAACCGGCACTGGATAATTAATGCTTGTGAACACACTGTACGGTAATCCTTCATCATGCCCACTGGTAATTAAATATCTAATGCCGGATCCAGAGTCAAGCTGCATAATCAGACCGGGCAACAACAGCAAGGCAGGGATGGCAAATAAAAGCACCAGGAGGCGAGGGCTCTTCGCAAGTAAGTGTAATGTAAAATGGTGTAGCATGGCAAACACTGAAAGCATGGCACAAGGACAGTATGCAGAGAATGTAAAAGGATGCTTTCCGAGGTTGGAGGTAAGGAATTACCGGCACCGGTAAGGGTGCCGATGTCGGTAATCCCTTACCTCCGTATTCCGAGGTCCCTTTGCGGGTCCTTCCTTACCTCCTGCTTTTAGCAGGAGTAAAGTACGGGACCCGCAAAGGTACTTCGGAGGTAATTACGGTACCGTAATTTACGGTGGTGTAATTACCTCCTTCCCCATTCCCATTGAGCCCTATGGGGCAGAAATGGGAATGGGGAAGGGCAAAAGATGAATGGGGAATTACCGGTCCCTCCAACCCTGGAATGGACCGGTAATTACTCCATTCACCATGCCGGATTTGGGACGGTTTCGGAGGCAACCATGGAGCTATTTACTCCACGGTTAGCTCCAAACCCGGAATGAGGCCCACGGTCAATTGAAGCATAGGCTTGCTTAGTATAGAACGAAAGAACATTTACTGGCGAGATGGTTAGGAGGGAACATCTCAAGGAGAACAGCTTTAGCGATGTGCTGCCTCATATCTGATAGTCAATAACTGGACTGACTGCCTTTTCCTTATTTCCATTGCTAAGAATACTGGGCACACATTATCAGGCAGCCGAGAGAGCAACAGCAAGTCTGTACTGGATAATGTAACTGACCAACTGGTGTAACAATTTCCTCTATGAACAGGTTAATCAGGGCAAATGTACATTGTGAACAAGTTGGCTGGCATAAATGGTTTTTTCAAACCCACCTTGTGCCACAGTGATGGTGCAGTATAGGTAACCAGGCTCTGCACTTACCCTCTACCCCTTATGCTGTCTAAATGCTCTGAGCATCTACCACACCAAACTAAATCAACATACTGCACCACCAGCGCATATCTGTGTGACCATTCACATTTCAAATGTAATTGAAAATGCAAAGAATGGGGGTCCAAAGTGTGCAAAGACACTTTATGCACATACAGCTTTGGAGTGTACCTAATCAAATGAAGCAATAGGCAGCCATCTTTAAATATAGTTTATTTCAGGCAAAACATTAACGGCCCTCAGTTTACTTCTATCATTGAAACTATTTTCCAGAGAGAACAATTCTGCTTTAGAATCAATTGGTCAGGGTGATAAAAGTGGTCAGTGAGACCCGACCTTCCAATCCGCCTCCTAGAGTGAGCACACTGCAAACCTAGAGAAAGAAGGATGCAGTTTGTAGTCCAGTCAGACACTTTAGAAAATGGACAACACATGCAGGCTAGATTCGCAACGAGCCCTTAAAGTCCTGGCACATTCACTTGGAAAGTTGGCTAAGCTGCAGTTGCTGAGAGAACTTATAGATAGACCGTAGGAACTGGAAGGCCTGGAAAACTTAAAAAGGACAGAAGCTCCTTACAAGTAAGGGAGCACTTCATCCCTTGTTTGGGGGAAGAGCACTAAATCCGTTATAAATGTAAATGGCAATACATCCTTTAGAAATGAGCTGGGAATATGGGCCTCAATGCAAGTTTGGCAGTAATTTGGCCTGATGTTAAGGCAGCGTTTTGGAGTCCATTGGACTCATTGAGGATTTTGACAGAATTACCGCCGGCTGCCGGTAGCCATTATTGGCAGTAAGGTGGCAGATTCGCCTCCAGCTTTTTGCTGGTGGTAAATCCTCTACTTCACAAACAAACTTGCTGTACGGCGGTTTCGGTAATGCAGTGGTAATGTAGCAGTAACAGAATAACTGCTGCATTTCTGCCATTGTTAGCCACACTGCCGTATGTGTAAGGGAATAGTTTCTTACCTGTAACTCCATTTCTCCAGCATTGGTATCTTTCATGGATTCACATGCTTAGAACATTCCCCGTCGTCAGGCTGGGAATCCCCGGTACATTATATAGACCCTTTCCCGTAGGAAAGCTTTTTCGACGCTTATGCGTCCTATCCACCTCGTTTTGTATCATGCGTGCCCGCGTCGTCAGGGCGTCATGATATAAATACAGGCCCCGCCCCCGCGCTCCCTCAGATTTCGGCCCCCAAAGTAGTGGGGGAACCGGTTTGCATGTTCAGGGGAGGCAGGTGGGCGCATGTGAATCCATGAAAGATACCAATGCTGGAGAAATGGAGTTACAGGTAAGAAACTATTCCCTTCTCCAGCATTGGATCTTTCATGGATTCACATGCTTAGAACAGATTACACAGCAGTACCACCCCCAAAGAGGAGGCGTGCATGCAAACCCATATACTTTGTTCGCAGAGCCCGTTCCCTATGATCATATATACATCAGTAATAGTTAACACAGGAAAACGAACCACATACAGTCACAAATTCCATAGGATGCAACCCCTCAGCCGGGGCTTACCTTACTGGAATAGGTGTCGAAGCACCGCCTGCCCCACCCGGGTATCTTCGGCATGTTGCTGCGACAGGCAGTAATGGCGGGTAAAGGTGTGTGTAGCCGCCCAGGTAGCCGCCATGCAGATGTCCCCTAGAGGGACTCCGGCCCACAGTGCCGTCGACGATGCCGCTGCTCTAGTTGAGTGAGCTCTTGGCCGTTGCAGAAGAGGTTTCCCTGCCCTAGAATGGCAGTACGAAATGGTAGATGACACCCATCTTGACAGTCCTTGTTTCGAAATGGCTTTTCCTTTAGCACCCAAGCCATAGGCCACGAACAGCTGTCTTGTTTCTCTGAACGGTTGCGTTCGATGGAGATAAAACTTAAGGGCCCTTTTCACATCCAATGTGTGTAGCATGCGCTCCGCTCCCGAGCATGGCTCCGGAAAAAACGTAGGCAACACAATAGAGGAGTGTTTATGGAACACCGACGGAGCTTTAGGTATAAACTGCGGGTTAGTGGCTAGGACTACCTTGTTCTTGAAAAATCGTAAGTATGGCGGGTCTACCATTAGAGCCTGAACTTCTGAAATACGTCGTGCTGAAGTGATGGCCACTAGGAAGGCCAATTTCCACGACAGAAACTTTAGAGACGATGATGACATTGGCTCAAAAGGAGGCTTCATAAGAGATGTTAAGACCAGATTGAGGCTCCACTCCGCAGGAAATTTCTTCTCTGGCGGGAAACTCCGAAAGAGGCCTTTAAGGAAGTGTTTAATCAGGCGGTCGCTGAACAAAGGTGCCGAGTGCCGTCGACGAGTAAACCTGGAAATGGCTGCTAGGTGTACTTTTATTGAAGATACCGACAGGCCCTTCTGGGCTAAGAGCAGCAAGTATGGCAGGAGCTGTTCTGGCTTAATCGATTGCGGGGCCAAACCTGGTTGATCCTCACACCATTGACAGAAACTTTTCCATTTGTACGCGTATGAGGCGTTTGTGGAAGGTGCTCTTGCCGCTTGTAGGATACGCCGACAGTCCTCCGGAATCGTTAGCCGACCAAATTCGGCGAAGTCAGGAGCCAGGCCGTCAACTGGAGGCTGTCCGGGTCGTGATGCCAAACCACACCGTCCTGTCGAGACAGAAGGTCGGGGGTCTTCTTGAATCTCATCGGTTCCGCCGCCGCTAAGTGTAGCAGGTCCGAAAACCACACCTGTCTGGGCCAGTATGGGGCCACCAGAATTACACGACATGGGTACCTGAGGATCCATTGCAATGTCCTCCGGACCAGGGGAAATGGAGGGAATGCGTACATGAAATTGTTCGTCCATGGGAAGGAGAACGCGTCCCCCAGAGAGCTCTTCTGAGGCCATCTGCTTGCGTACTGATGGCATTTTTTGTTGTTCTTCGTTGCAAACAGGTCTATGGGCGGGTGTCCCCATTTCTTGAATACTTGTTGTAGTTGCTGGTCGTTCAGTACCCACTCGTGAACTTCGTTCATTTCTCTGCTGAGGGCATCTGCTTCCACGTTTCTCACGCCTGGCAGGTGGAACGCTAAGATTTTCATGTTGTGTTGAATGGCCCAATGCCAGATTTTCTGTGCCTCCGTCGATAGGGATCTGGAGCGTGTCCCTCCTTGTTTTCTCAAGTAGAACATCGTAGTGGTGTTGTCCGTCATGACACGCACCACCGAGTCCCTCAGTTGCGGAAGAAAAGATTTTAGAGCCCATCGCACTGCTCTCAATTCTAGCAGGTTGATATGCAGGGAGGACTCCTGCAAGGACCACCGGCCCTGTACCTGTAACATATCCAGATGAGCTCCCCATCCGCTCAGCGATGCATCCGTCACCACCGTCTTTTGAAACTCTGGTTCCAGAAGAGGCATCCCTTTCGTTAGATGAGTAGACACTCTCCACCAGCCGAGTGCTTGAACTAGTTGTTCGTCGACGACCAGTTTGTCGGACCAGCGACCTCGGCTCTGCGCCCAACGGTCCGCTAGAAATTCCTGGCAAGGCCTCATAAACAGACGGCAGTTGTTTATTAGCGGAATGCAGGACGACATGGTCCCTAGCAGGGACATGTACTTGCGCACTGAGACCTTGGTACCGCCTCTCCATTCCGAAGCCTTGTTTTGAAGTTTTTGAATTCTTTCGCTGGATGGTCTCACCAGGCTTGTATGTGTATGAAACTCCGCTCCTAGGAAGACCAAGGTCCTCGAAGGCTCTACGGAGGACTTGTTGAAGTTGATTGCGAAGCCCAGTTCCTGTAAGAGGGACATAGTGGCTCGTAGACTGTCTCGTGTTTGTTCCTTGGATGAACCTCTGACCAGCCAGTCGTCCAGATATGGATAGACATGATGACCGTCCTTCCTTAAATGGGCCGCTATAGGGGCCAAGCACTTGGTGAACGTCCTGGGGGAGGACTTGAGCCCGAAAGGGAGGACCTTGAACTGAAAATGCTTTTTCCCCACGACGAATCTTAAATATCTCCTGTGTCGTGGGCGTATTGGAATGTGAAAATAAGCATCTTGAAGGTCTAGTGATGATAGATAATCCATGGGTTGCACCGACCTGATAACCTCTTGGAGCTTTAGCATTTTGAATTTTAGGCTCTTTAGCCACTTGTTGAGTACCCTCAGGTCGAGAATGGGCCTCCATTTGCCGTTTGGCTTTTTTACAACAAAGAACCTGGAATAAACTCCTTGTCCTTCCTGTGCTACAGGAACTCTCTCTACCGCCCCTTTTTGCAACATAAGCGCCGCCTCTTGTCGTAGGACTCGGAGGTGGGGCTGTGTCGAGAATAAAGGAGGAAGACGCGGAGGCTTGTCTTTGAATTGCAGCGCATGACCCATGCGAATCGTGTCTAGGACCCATCGATCTGTGGTGATGCATTTCCATCGGTCGAAGTGATGAGAGACTCGACCCCCCAGGACGTTCCGAAGGCCGTCATTGGTTGTTGGATTGCTTGGTCTTCGTCGACGACTGACCCGAGCCTCGCCGTCTGGAGGCCTGATAATCCCTGCTTCTACGAGCCGACTGGGACGCTCGACTGAACCCTTGTGAAGAGTAAGAGGGCCTGTTGAATCCACGGTCCCTCGAGGCTCCAAAGCGGGAGTTTCCAGAAGCACCCCTGAAGGGGCGAAAAGAACGAAAATTTCTACCCGTTTGCAGGGCGCCGAGGGACCTAGCAGTATCCGTGTCTTCTTTCATCCCTTTCAGCGCTTCATCAACCTTTTCGCCAAACAGGTGTTCCCCTTCGCATGGCATGTCAAGGACTTTGTACTGTACTTCAGGACGAAAAGTAGTACATTTGAGCCACGCTTGCCGACGAAGCACTACTCCATGGTTGATTTGTTTGAACCCAGATTCTGCTAGGTCAACTGCGATATTGATAGCGTGGTTCGAGGCCTCTTCGCCATCCCGCACCAGTAACATAGCTGCTTTCCGGTGTTCGTCTGGCAGGTGTTCTAGGATAGGGGCTAATTTGTGCCACATTTCCCTATCATATCGAGACACGATTGCTAAGGAATTGGCTGCTCTTACTGTCGTCGCTCCGACCGAGAGCACCTTCTTTCCGAAGGCGTCCTGTCTCCTAGCCTCACTTTCAGGTGGCGTTGAACATTTTTGCTGGACCCTGGCCTTCCTAGCCGCTGCCGCCGACACCACCGAGTCAGACAGAGGCTGTGATGTTAAACATTTTGGAGTGGACTCCGGAGCTTTAAACTTTTTCTCGATCCGTCCCTTTATGGCCGGCTCCGAGAACGGATGGCGCATCGTTTTGAGACCTTCTTGCCACACGTGGTCCAGGATTGGGATGGCAAAAACCGATTTTCTCCTTTGACCCATATGGTCAAAAAGGAAACAGTCTTTTTTCTGCTCCTCCGGAATCAAGCCGAATTCGGAACAAGCTTTCCCCATCATTGCATGGAAGGCTCCCACATCATCCGGGGGAGATGGCTGTGACTGGCTCCTCGTAGACTCCAACTCTACATCCGAGTTCCATGTCGGGTCCCTCGAAGTCGACAGGGAGATGTCTGACCCTGAGTCACCCAGTACAGAATCGGACTCCGACAACTCACCCTCCTCCTGAGCTCGAGGAAGATCTTTTACTGCCTGGGGAGCCGATGGGTGTTCCGTCGTCGATCGAGCCGTGCAAGTTTGCTCGTCGACGGAAGGTACAGACAGAAGTGACGATGACGTCCCGGGCTGAGGGAACTGCGTATCCAGCCGTTGCAGGAGCTTCTGAAGAGTATTAAGCACATCCAGAGACAAAACCGTCTGGGGGGTCAATAACGTGGACGATATCGGTACCACACCCCCGTTTGCACTCGTCGCCGTCGTAGTCGACGTGGAAGGCCGTAAGCCTAAATCCGATGGTTGCAGAACCAGACCACCTTCCCCTTCCGCCGAGCCGGCCGTGTCTGGCTGCAGTAAGACCTCCGGGGGGATCGGGTCATAGACCTCGGGCAGCCAAGCCATGGACTGAGTCTCCGTCGACGGGGGAATCCCCACCGCTGCTGCTTGAACTGTAATAGGCATCGTCAATGACACTGAGGTCGACGAGCAAGTCGTCGTCGTCGTCGAGCCCTTAGACTTCGTCGTCGATTTGGATGCCGACTTCCCGGCTGAGGCTTCCCGACTCATGGAAGACCTGGGACGGTCCCCTGAGGAGGATTTCGACAGCGCTAGCCTCTCCGTCTTAGATGATGATGAGGAGGAGGACTTTTTATGTGATGAGGAGGAACCATCCTGTTTCCTCTTATGCTTGTCCTCAGAGCGCGTTTCAGCTGGCCGTACCTTCTTCGATGGAGGTTCCGACCTACCCCTGGAGGCCGTGGAGTCAACTTCCGAAGCCGGGTAGGCCCCTGCTCCGTCATTAAGCCAGTCGACCAGCCTTCTTTTTCGGTCCTTAAGGGTTTTTTGGGAGAAACCCTGACAAATTTCACATGTATCCGCCGAGTGGTGCGGGTGGAGACAGTAGATACAGTCCATGTGGCCATCACCTTCATAAACCTTTTTGAGGCCACAGGTTGCACACGGGCGAAATAACGCTTTTCCAGACATAGTTCGCCGGAATTTGAACTTCGCCGAAGCGAAAACAGACAAAAACAACCTAGTTTTCACTAGTAGTAAAACACGAGGATCCCACTACTTTGAAAGACGGTTGAAATCTGAGGGAGCACGGGGGCGGGGCCTGTATTTATATCATGACGCCCTGACGACGCGGGCACGCATGATACAAAACGAGGTGGATAGGACGCATAAGCGTCGAAAAAGCTTTCCTACGGGAAAGGGTCTATATAATGTACCGGGGATTCCCAGCCTGACGACGGGGAATGTTCTAAGCATGTGAATCCATGAAAGATCCAATGCTGGAGAATGAGGCCATCTCTAAAGAAGAGAGAGAAAGGCACAGCATTCCTTAGGAGTGAACTAGGCACTAACTACCCATAACAGGAACACGTGACCCAAGCACACACTTCCTGGATTGATTATAAATGATACATTGGGTGCTATAGCCTTGTGACTTTAAATTGGGCAAAGAGATACCAAGGGCTATATCACTGAGATTGTGTTGGGGACTCACGATTCATGCTGGGTACTATATTCCCGAGGCTGTTATGAATAGAGACACTGAGGCAGGCATATATCATTTTTAGAGTTAGGAGAATGGTAATTATTTGTTTGACTTTTCCTGATGCCTTTTTGCTTAGAATGTTCCAGAGAGAAAAAACACATTTGTTTGGAGTTAAGCCCAAGGTGTCGTAAGCATTTGTCATATATCTTCCCCTGTTTAGAAAAGAAAAGTGAGACATCCGGTCTGAGTTATTCTCCTCTGGGAGAGAGAAGACATCTGTATTTAAGGGAGTAATAGACCTACTTTATTGTGAATCCAGCTATGTGATAGTTTCACCCATTCTGATCTTCTGCGTAGAATGTTTGTGGTTTAGTTGGTTTGGTTGAAAAGAACCACCTAGACTTGAAAGAGCTTTATCGCAACCACATCCTGTTGATTAATATATCTAGTTTGAAGTCCTACTGCTTGTGTCACCTGTTTGTGGGTGCGCCACATTAGGCAAACATTATGAATAGAAACTCATAGAATAATGTAGCCCTAGAAGAAACATGAGTTTATAATATTGTTAAGGTTCCTCTGTTCTGTTTTACTGGTGTAACTCCACTATGGACTGAGCTGAATTCGATTATGTTTTTAATGTTGCAATTTCATATGTTTTAATTCAGTATTATGAAATTATTATTGTGATTAATAAATGAGTAATGCTGACCAAGACGTGAAAATGAGGAAAATGTGCATGTGTTATTAGCTAAAAATGGATTAACCCTAAGAAATGTAATAATGATACATGGTTGCTCCTTTACAAGACCCTCATTCCGAGGTTGGTGCTAGTCATGGCGCTGTTAGCGCCATGACTAGCACCAATATGGGTACCGCCACCAACTTGGTGGTATGGGGACTTACCGGTCTATTCCGACCTTTGCGGGACCGGTAAGTCCCCATTTGAAAAGCCATTCCCCATTCCCATTTGAGCCCCCATAGGGCTCAATGGGAAGGGGGAAGGCGTCAATAACAGTACCGCAAATTGCGGTACCATTATTGACCCCAGTATCCTTTTGCGGGTGCCGTCCATAACGTCTGGTAAAACCAGGCGTTAAGGGAGGGACCCGCAAAGGGACCTCGGAATAGGGCGCAAAGGGATTACCGGCACCAGTGTCATTACCGGTGCCCGGTATCCCTTTGCGCCCAGGTCGTGGCACCTTAGTTTGCACTTCTGCATATTATGTGTTATGTTGGAATGTGATGATATTTAGTGTATTTGTGATGGTTTGATGGATTTATATACAACATAAACATTACTTGATGATGAATATCCAATTTGTATATAGTGTGCCTGGTGCTGGTGATATCCAGTAGGGGTGAACAAGAGGCCAGGTGCTTCATTATCTAGTGGATGAATGGCCCAATGGTGGTAAGTCATCCACACGTAGTCCCCACCGTAAGGCAGAGGACACTTACATACAGCCATTTTAGAACACTGCCTCTCTAAGGGAGACAGCTCCTTCATCTCAGAATCTCAGACTATATGTAATCAGTAATGCAATGTTCTCCCCAAAGAGGATTACTTTAGGTATTCCGGCAGCAAAGGAATTGGTAAACACTGGGCCTCATTACAAGGTATGCGGTCCGGTAATAACGATACCGGTAAGGCATTACCGGCATCGTTTACCGGACTGGCCCATCACGACCTGCAATGCCGGTCCTACCGGCATCGACAGGGACCCGCTGTGACTGTGCACCACCATACCGGCATGTGCGCAGGCGCACAGGCGAAGTGTCAGTAACACCGGCATGTCTCAAGGAAGAGGACATTACGAGTTGCACAGACATGCACATACCGGCATTCAGATGCCGGCAAGAAGGGTCCCGATGAACCCTGTAACACCGGCATCGCGGATCACCCGTTAATAGCAAACTGCTGTGTTCCCAACTGCCACAGGTGCACACAATCAGCACAGGTGGAGAAAATGGAGCCTGGCCCTGCACAAAAGGAGCAAACCAACACACCACACCCCTTCCAAGATCAAAAGGATTCCACTTGCAGTTACGATACTGGAGCTGGAGGACATGCCTGCACTGCTACTCCTTGAGCAGGTAGTACACCAGGGATTACAGAGGAGACACAGGAGGAGAAGGAGGGTGAGACTGGCCCAGCAAATTCCACCAGTGCAGGCAGTGGTCCCCCGCAGTCAGCCACCAATCCCTCGCATAAGGGCCAGTCCATACAACTTAACCCCAGCACAGATCCACACCCTGTACCGCTTGGACAGGGACACCATCACCACCATTGTGGATATAATACATGATGACTTGGGCAGCCTGATCAACATCAGCACCGCCATCCCCCCTCTGCTGAAGGTGGTGTCTGTGCTCCACTTCCTGGCCACAGGCACCTACCAGCACACAATGGGGCAGCTGTATGGCGTCTTGCAACCATGTTTTTCCGGTGTGCTAAACCAAGTGCTGGATGCACTTCTAAAGCATGCAAGGGCCTACATATCCTTACCACGGACAGCACAGGAGGTGAATGACACCAGAATTGCATTTCATGCACTGGCAGGCATGCCCAATGTCATTGGTGCCCTGGACTGCACTCTTGTGGAGTTGGTAGTCCCGCATGCCTTGGAGGTGATGTACCGCAATCGGAAGCTATACCACTCCATCAATGTGCAGATGGTGTGCGAATCAAGCAAGATAACACATTGCTGTGCCAGATTCCCAGTATCCACACATGATGCAATGTGGCTGCGGAACTCCTTGCTTCCCCGCTACATGGAACGACATGCTGCACAACGTGTCTGGCTGCTGGGTAAATCCGATCACAGGGCCATGGGTGTGTTTTTGGGGGGGATGACATATGACATGCATATGCAGCCTGTCTGCTTTCCTGGCAAGGGGTGGTTTTGGGGGGCGGGGGTTGGTGACATGCATATGCAGCCTGTCTGCTTTCCTGGCAATGGGTTTTTTTTGGGAGGGAGGGGGGATGACAAGCAAATGCAGCCTGTCTGCTTTCCTGGCAATGTTGTTTTTTGGGTCGTCTGGACTCTGTCCTTGGTGGAAAACCCTGTGCCCTTGTGCATCCCAACATGTTGCATGACACTGACAATGGATGCAGACGTACGATGACTGTACCTCATTGTGCAAAGGCAAGATACAAATCTGCACCAACCCCTGCACATGTCCACTGGACATCATCAGAACGCAGCCACAGGTACCACAATGCACCACCCTGCAGTCACAAAGCCAAATACACATGAGCGTAACAAAGGACCTCACAGGTCATGCATCCATGACTGGTCAAGATGAAATGCCACACTTGGAAACCCCTATCACTGCCCCTCACCGACAGAAACACTGCATAATGCCATGCCAACATGTGCACATGAAGGCAAACTCAAAAATACCATGCCACAAGGTATTGAAAATAGAATCCATCAAGTAGTCAACATCACCAACGTGTGCCATTTCAGCAGTAACAATCCACAGCACTTCAGTGCCAGCATGCCAGTCGACACCAAACCTCATCCAAGGAACTTATCCCTACATTGGCGGACCATACCAACAACCACATTGTGCCATTGTCACATGTGTGAAGATGCTGAGGGACATGTGCATGGCATCACCAATCATCAGAAAACATGATTGACAAAAACGCCTCTAACATGATGAACATCAGCCTAATGCATCAGTAAAATCCCAACATGCATATGGTAACATCCTCTCCCACACATCCCTCACATGTGAGCACATCATGGACCTTCGCATCCCATCTAGGTGAGTGGTGAATCTGATGTCAATGCACATAAGTCGTGTACGTCAGCCAGGCCCCCCATCATGTATTGCCAAGTAGTACACATACATGATATTGGCGCAGATGGATTGTCAATAGCGGCTGTTGAAAACCCACTGCACATGAACATGAACAATGTACATGATGTGCACAAATGGAATGGAATAAATGCTCACACACATACATCATTGTGCTCCCATGCAGGTGATGCTGGATATTCCCTGAAGCCGTGGCACCTCACCCCTGTCCAGAATCCCCAGAACAGGCATGAGGAAGACTACAATTGTGCTCATACACGCACTCGTGTGGTGATAGAGCAGACCTTTGGCCTGTTGAAGGCATGGGTTCGCTGCCTCAGCAGGTCGGTTGGCGCACTCATATACGTGCCTGAAAAGGTGGCTAAGATCATGATGGTATGTGCCATGCTGCACAACATGTGCATGCGGCGCAACGTACCGCTGCCATCTGACATGGACCAGCCTCCACCGGGCGAGGATGAGGATGATGATGAAAATGATGCTGCACATCGGCCAGGCTGCGATGCACATGAGGCACGTGCTGTCCGCCAATCATTGATTGGCCAATATTTATGATGCACTGGGATGCAGAGGGTGCTTGAAATGTGGAACTCTGGCCACTGGGATTGCGGGACTCTGGGCACTGGGATTGGGGGACTCTGGGCAACGGACACTGTTGTACAATAAATTGACACCCATCCACTATACACCTTGGGCACCAAGCAGCCGGGGTAGAGACAACACTTTTTGAATCTTTACCAGAGGCACACCTTGAGACTTATATCAGGTCGATGTCAATAAGCCATTGATAATAAACATGTCGCCTCCTAAGTTATGAAACACTAGCGTTGGTTAGTATAAGCTTATGACCACTATAACCACGCAGCGTTATATACATGCTTGTTCACATTTCACTATCTTGTGCTGTTGTGTAAACAAATATCTGATGATGGCATCCTATATGAATTAGGCTAAAACAACTGTGCCACATTGTCATAATATGTGTGTTATATGAGAAATATGTATCAATACACTGAAACCCCAATACATACAAATGGGACGCATAGACTCTCCAATATGGCCGCCATGCTACTCTAAAGCACCTGCCGAGCCCAGAGTCCCGCAATGACGTCATTACGTCATTCGCCAGATATATGAGGTAGATCATGTGATCGAAAAATCGCTCAGGCACTCGCATTTGGCTTTGGATAACTCTGCTGCCACACTGAATCGCAAGTAAGTGTTCTTTCGAGGCATTTAGGAATCGACACAGTCACTCGTAGACATGCCTGATCCACTATTCTAACATACAGCGTTATTTGTAATTAAACTTCCACAGAATGCTCACGCGATTAGAACAGCTAGTAAGCAACTGCTCGAACTGGTTTTGAAATAGAAGACAGCGTTCGGATGTAAATCTCGGAAATATGTCCGATAACCACACTAGCTCAGAAGCCAGTCTAAGGTAATACATACAATAACTTAGTCTCTATTATCTAAAGCGTGGGAATTGAATCACATGGTCACCCGTCCCTCTATGTGTTTGCTTTCCCAACACAGCTCGTTATGGTCTTTATCAGCCCAGCCGGATTATGAGGAACCAATTGGCCCACATGGGCACCTCCAATTTACCACAAAAAAGGACATTGCCTAAATTGTGTACAGCGCCTGTCTGAAGAAATCACTAAGGTATTATTATAGACAAAGGCTATAAATTAATAGGCATTTTCAGAATTGACCGCTTACTGCACTCGTATTGATTCTATCTACCTGATAATGTCTTGCACGTCGGAGTATGTAATAATTTTTGAAATATAACTGAAATGCGAATCAATTTAGCAATGGAAAAATATACAAGGATAAACAAGTTTAATCTAAAAAATAGAAAGTGATATATATAATATGGAATATTGATATATCTAAGGTGCACACTAATTAATGTGATATAGGTCTGGAAATATTAATAAGTATGTGGCAACATCAATAAAGGCGATTTGTGATGAAGCTGGTTTCTAATACACGTTCCTGTATGTTTGTCTAGATACTCTGGCTAATACAAAGCATTCCTTGTGAAAAATACGACATCTCATTCCATTTGTCTTCAGTGTGTCCTGATGAAAGCCTTATTTGGACCATGAACTGTCCAGGGTACAATAGTCGACATTCATCATCCTGCGGTCGTACATACCTAAGGCTGGAAACAGAGTCATCCATGTCGACACATTTCCCATAGGTGCTTCCTTGATAAACCAGAGATAAATGCCTATTATTGGAAGTCACCTTATTTTACTAACACCACTTTAAATTAAAAATGTTTTTTAGTGAATTTTGACAATTGCCAACAGATGCATTTGAATGTTTCATGTATTGTTGTTATATGTTGTTATACACTGTCTGTATAAGTACTGGACCCGTGGTGGGCCCTGTGGTTTTAGCATATATCAGAAAAATATAATTAAATATATATTTTTTCTAAATACCAGTCTTCGCCCATATCTTGTGATATATGCTCTCGCACAAGATTTTGATGCACAGTTGCCTCATGTCAGTTTAAATGTCCAGCCCAGATGTGTGACATCAATGGGTAGCTTGTTGTGGGTACCCCCTTTTGTTCTTGCATTATTGACCACATCCCACAAGCCCCTAACATAAAAGTGGTCTCCCCTGGCTCATATAGCATTACCCGTATTTTGGACAACCCGTGTGGTTGGTTGAGCACCTCTCCTCATTAAAAATGGAAAGTGTACATATTCTCTCATTTACAGATGACATATATAAAAAATGTATAGAAATGCCTTCCATCCTCGACACCCCGGTCGCTGGACCTTCTGTTGCCCCATCAACTAACACCAATGATTTGGACCTTCTTACACAAAAAACAAAAAAACTGATACATACTCAATCACATGGACAACTTATGATTGAATACCTGAAGGCGGGGGTCATCCCCGAGGGCCTACAGGTCAAAAATATACCAAGAGTTTTTTTTAGAAAATTCCAAATTTATGAAAGGATTTAGCGGAGTGGGCAATAAATGTTCCCGCGACTGGGTGATCTTGATTATTGAGACAGCTGAGGAAGAAGCTAAAAAACAACAGGAAGACATAAATATCTTGGAAAAGAAGATAATAGCAGATTCAAGCATTCCAGAGATAAAATCTGCACTAGAAAAAATGAATGCAGAGATGTCTAAATTCCAAACGCTAACACTAGACAAAAAAGTCTGAAAACTAAAGAAGGATATCGCAAACTACAAGGAAGAAATCACATACCCGTTACCAGTTCTCTGGTTTTTTCCAACAATACAATCCAAACCAGACCAACTGGAATGGACAGTCCCAGCCAAAACCACAAAGGAACAGGAAGTTTGTGAGTTTCTCCAATTCCTCTAATAGTAGTGACTCAGATAGCTCCACAAATGTTCCAAATGCGAGTGGAATCCCCCAACCCCAAAGAGGACAACAACAATTTTTTCAACGACGGGGAAATCGGAGAAAAAACAGACAATGGGGCAACCATGGCATGCGGACCCTCCGGTGGGTCCCGCCACCAACTTGGTAACCCCCATTTTCAATTTAAGTAAACATACACTACTGCCAGATGAAATACAAGTTTTGTCGAAGGGTTTATCTTTTGTTCCTGTATCACGAGATGACGCTTTCCAGACTGAAGTCGAAATGCGCAATTTCTTTCGCATCATTAGGCTGCGATATTTCTTCCATGATAAAAATTATCCAATATCAGATAACGACAATAGATCGGGAAAAAAAAACCTTCAAATTTAACTCCTCTACAATCTATGGTATCCCCAGAAATACTAGCTTTAGAAAATAAGATCCTAAGAGAAATGACATTCCTGTGTGCCAATAAAAACAAATGCCGAGACAATTTCTCGAAAGCAGAACATCTAGCCTTAAAAAATGTGGAATCCAATCTTCTTTTTGTAATCAAGCCGGCAGATAAAGGAGGAGGCATTGTTCTATGGGGTTCCGACCTCTATAGAATTGAGGTGGAGAAACAATTGTCTGACCCAGTAGTGTACAAATCTATTACATCAGATCCAACGATGAAAATCATGGAAGAAATAGATAGCCTGGTCACACACGCGGTACATCAAGGGTGGATAAATGATGAAGAAAGACTATTCCTTATCAATAAAAATCCAGTCACCCCGGCCTTTTACTGTTTGCCTAAGGTACACAAGCATCTAACCACCCCACCGGGACGGCCAATAGTTTCAGCAATTGGCTCACTTCTAGAACCCCTGTCAGTGTATGTCGATGTGTTCTTAAGACCATTTGTGAACCAAATGAAATCATTCATACAAGACTCTACTGCAATGATACAAATTTTGGATTCACTCACAATACAGACTGACGATATTTTCGTCACACTTGACATAACATCTCTTTACACGAAAATACCGCAGTTGAAATGTATCAATGTCATGTTAGAACTGCTTGAAACGCGGGCAGACAAACGACCACCCTCGGCTTTCATTGCCGAATGTATACATATGGCCTTGACTAAAAATGTCTTCATCCACGACGGTTCTTTCTTTCAACAACTGAACAGGACCAGCATGGGGGCTACTTTTGCCCCTGACCTGGCTAACCTTTATATGGACCACTTCGAGAAACAATTCATATACATCGACACCAATCCGTTTGCAAACAACATCAAGGCATGGTATCGATATATCAATGACATTTTCATCATATGGCGGGGCACGACAGAAGAACTGAAAACCTTCAATACCTGGTTGAATCAATGTGAGGCTTCTCTAAATTTCACTTGGGAAGCCAACAACACTGATATACCTTTCCTTGATTTACTTGTATATCGAAGGCCAAACAATCTAATTGGCACCAGTCTATACAAGAAACCAACTCAAAAAAATACCCTACTCCACTTTGGTATGCAATCATTAAAAGAAAATTTACCTTTTGGCCAATTTTTACGGATTAGACGTAATTGCTCTGAGAAACAAGATTTTATAATGCACAGCGAGCTATTGAAAAGCAATCTAAAAGCAAGACAATATCCCCACATACCATCAGAAGATCTCACAAGAGGGTGGCCAATACTCAAAGAATTGATTGCTTATCGAAGCAAGATAGTACCAAATTGGATAAAATAACTTGTGTCACATCGTTCACTCCTGTAAGTAATGCTCTGAAAAAGACCATTTTGAAAAACTGGAAGATGATCAACACCGAGTCTTTCCAAATTCCTCCTCCCCATTTTGCCTTCAAACGGTTACATAACCTTGGTGACAAATTGGTTCACACTTACCCGAAACAGTCCACTAATGTGCCTACACAATCGACACTATGGAGTCTCCCTCCAGTCATAGGCCATTACAAATGTGCGAAATGCCTCATGTGTGACTTTACCAAAAATGTCAAAACCATTGATCTAAAAACTGGGGTCTGGAAACTCAAATCCTTCACCAACTGTGCAACTAAATGGGCCATATATTGCATAATCTGCCCATTTGGGCTTGTATATATTGGAAAAACCAAAAGAATGATCAGGACCAGAATAGGAGAACATCGGTCCTGTATAAAAAATGGCATTAAAGACAAACCATTAGTTGATCACTACTAAAAAACAAAGCACACCCACAATGATATTGTATGGTATGTGTTACAAACTATGGATGCACACCCCTGCGGGGGAGATAGGGACCTCAAACTGCGAAAACTTGAACAGAAATGGATTTACAAACTAGACTCTGTCAAGTGTGGCCTCAATCTATATATCGAGTGGAATTTTTTATCCACAAATAGGCCCCATCCACTATAAACCTTGGGCACCAAGCAGCCGGGGTAGAGACACCACTTTTTGAATCTTTACCAGAGCACACCTTGAGACTTATATCAGGTCGATGTCAATAAGCCATTGATAACAAACATGTCGCCTCCTAAGTTATAAAACACTAGCGTTGGTTAGTATAAGCTTATAACCACGCAGCGTTATATACATGCTTGTTCACATTTCACTATCTTGTGCAGTTGTGTAAACAAATATCTGATGATGGTATCCTTTATGAATTAGGCTAAAACAACTGTGCCACATTGTCATAATATGTGTGTTATATGAGAACTATGTATCAATACACTGAAACCCCAATACATAGAAATGGGACGCATAGACTCTCCAATATGGCCGCCATGCTACTCTAAAGCACCTGCCGAGCCCAGAGTCCTGCAATGACGTCATTACGTCATTCGCCAGATATATGAGGTAGATCATGTGATCGAAAAATCGCTCAGGCACTCGCATTTGGCTTTGGATAACTCTGCTGCCACACTGAATCGCAAGTAAGTGTTCTTTCGAGGCATTTAGGAATCGACACAGTCACTCGTAGACATGCCTGATCCACTATTCTAACATACAGCGTTATTTGTAATCAAACTTCCACAGAATGCTCACGCGATTAGAACAGCTAGTAAGCAACTGCTCGAACTGGTTTTGAAATTGAAGACAGCGTTCGGATGTAAATCTCGGAAATATGTCCGGTAACCACACTAGCTCAGAAGCAAGTCTAAGGTAATACATACAATAACTTAGTCTCTATTATCTAAAGCGTGGGAATTGAATCACATGGTCACCCGTCCCTCTATGTGTTTGCTTTCCCAACACAGCTCGTTATGGTCTTTATCAGCCCAGCCGGATTATGAGGAACCAATTGGCCCACATGGGCACCTCCAATTTACCACAAAAAAGGACATTGCCTAAATTGTGTACAGCGCCTGTCTGAAGAAATCACTAAGGTATTATTATAGACAAAGGCTATAAATTAATAGGCATTTTCAGAATTGACCGCTTACTGCACTCGTATTGATTCTATCTACCTGATAATGTCTTGCACGTCGGAGTATGTAATAATTTTTGAAATATAACTGAAATGCGAATCAATTTAGCAATGGAAAAATATACAAGGATAAACAAGTTTAATCTAAAAAATAGAAAGTGATATATATAATATTGAATATTGATATATCTAAGATGCACGCTAATTAATGTAATATAGGTCTGGAAATATTAATAAGTATGTGGCAACATCAATAAAGACGATTCATGATGAAGCTGGTTTCTAATACACGTTCCTGTATGTTTGTCTAGATACTCTGGCTAATACAAAGCATTCCTTGTGAAAAATACGACATCTCATTCCAGTTGTCTTCATTGTGTCCTGATGAAAGCCTTATTTGGACCACGAACTGTCCAGGGTACAACAGCCGACATTTATCATCCTGCGGTCGTACATACCTAAGGCTGGAAACAGAGTCATCCCTGTCGACACATTTCCCATACGGGCTTCCTTGATAAACCAGAGATAAATGCCTATTATTGGAAGTCACCTTATTTTACTAACACCACTTTAAATTAAAAATGTTTTTTAGTGAATTTTGACAATTGCCAACAGATGCATTTGAATGTTTCATGTATTGTTGTTATATGTTGTTATACACTGTCTGTATAAGTACTGGACCCGTGGTGGGCCCTGTGGTTTTAGCATATATCAGAAAAATAAAATTAAATATATATTTTTTCTAAATACCAGTCTTCGCCCATATCTTGTGATATATGCTCTCACACAAGATTTTGATGCACAGTTGCCTCATGTCAGTTTAAATGTCCAGTCCAGATGTGTGACATCAATGGGTAGCTTGTTGTGGGTCCCCCCTTTTGTTCACACACTCAAGAAGCAATGTCCAGTCATGTGTTTTTTTGACACAATAAGTGTATTGATCTGGGGAAACTATTTACATGTATGTACCCCCCAACCGCAGTACATCAAAGTCTACCCACCCCCATGCCCCAACAGCCCCACACACCCATGCCCTCCACCCTCCCAACAGCCCCACATACCCATGCCCCCATGCCCCAAACAGCCCCACACACCCATGCCCCCCAACCCCCAACAGCCCCACACACCTATGCCTCCCACCCCCCAACAGCCCCACAAACCACAGCTCAATGTGACTTTGAATGGACTGCAAACCAACACATCCATGGGTCCCCTGCTAAGGCCGCCCCCTTTTTGATTGAGGTGTTTGCAATTGTGGACAGCGCATGCTGCGCAGCGACCTGCGCACAGGGCTAGTTTGTGTCGAGCTTGCAGGAGTGGTGTTCGTTGATGCAGTTTGTTGTGGTCCAGGTGCAGCAGGACGGCGTTGTTCCATGTAGCTGGCCATGCGGTCAAGGGTCTGTGCAACAGATGTGAAGCCCTCATGAACCCGCTTTCCAACGTGGTTGACAGCACGGATGATGGCCACAGCGTTGTCTCTGTTGGCTTTGCGCGTTGCCTCCCCATCTGCCAGATACTGCTTCACCATTTCGTGCATCGATTACTGTCTCCCGTCCATGACGGACAACCGTCCCTCTAGGTCCCTGATAGAAGTGCTTTGGGATGGTTGCATGGCTGGTGGTGACCTGCTCAACACAGGGCTGTGTAATTGTGGAGTCGACTCCCCCTCACTGAAGTGGCCTTCGGGCACATGCTCAGGGGTGCACTGTGGTGTGTCCTGCGGGCTGGTCGTGTGTCCGCCATTCCCACAACATAATGACTCCTGCATTAGGATCCCCCTTAGGCCTCTCGTCCTCGTCAGCACTGTGTTGGAGGCAGGGGTTCCTCTGCCATGGTGCTCCAGGGTGACAGGGGCAGGTGGCTGCTCAGCATGTGGTAGGGGCTGTGTACCCTGTTGGGCACTGATGTGTGCTCTGGCTCTCCCTTTGGCTGCTGCTGCACCTCTTGATGTTGATGGCCTCGTGGCATCGTACTCACCCCTGGACTTTCTTGCAGGTGTTTTTGATAGTGCTGTGGCATCATTGCCGTTGCCATCTGAATTCATGATGCCTGTGGGGGATAGAGAGGATGGGCACCATTAATGGGAGTACTTGCATACTGCATGCATCGCTGTTGGTACAGTTTGGGGTACTGGGGTATGTGCTTCGTTGTGTGCTGGTTGGAGTGGCGGACATGGTGCTTGATGGTTGGGGGGGATTGTTTTGGCATCCCTCAGGTGCAGCCATGATGTCCATTGTGTTTGTTGTGAGGACTACAGGTGTGTTCTGGCTTGCGTGCTGTGTGCCATGTGCTGTTTGGTTGGGTATCGTGGGTGGCTTCGCTATTGGAGAGGCATGCAGCATGCATTTTGATGTGACAGTGGTGAGGCCAGCATCTCGGCAGGTGTGTGTGTGTGTGTGTGTGTGTGTGTGTGTGTGTGTGTGCATGCATGCATTTGTTGCTTCTGTGTTTTAGTTGAAGGGATGTGGCGTTTGGGTTAGGAATGTGTGTAGGTGTGAATATTGGGCCATGCATTTGCTCTCATCGACTCTACATTTGGTGTACAACTTTGTACTTGGGATGTCAGAGGTGTGTGGGGTCTCCTCGGTGCGCATATGGTCACTCACCTTCATCATCCGATGTTGGAACTCCATAATCGGCTTGTCCAACTCCTTCAATCGCCTCCATGGCCATGATGGAGCTACATGTCTCCTTCTACCTGGCCAACTTGATGGGGGAGTTTGGACCGCCGCCTGTTGCCTGCCCTGGCTGTGGTTGGCAGAAAGTATATGCAGACAGCCAAAGGCTCAAGCTTCCCAGTCCTTGCAGCCAAGCTGTGGAACTCCTTACCGAATGCTCTCAGAAATATTCCTGCCTTCCAATCCTTCAAAAATAAAACCAAACTATGGCTTTATGATCAGGTTGCCCTGGCCACCACACAGTAAGCTAGCAATTGTCACCAGTAAACTGTCTGCACACTGTATATATTGTATATTATGAGCTGTTCTGTTCTCCCTGCAATTGTCCTATCCTCGATGTAGATATGTATAAATGTAATGTACCTATTATTGTAACTTGCAACTGCATTATAGACATGCGCCGTGATGCCCTTGGGCAGGGTGCGCACTATAAATAAACAAAATACAAATACAAATACTAATATTCCTGACTCCAGGCGCAGGTCATCCCATCTCTTCCTGCAATCCTTGACGGTGCGTGGTGTGGTTTCCACCGCACTGACCTTCCTTGCCAACCTCCTCCCATATTTGTTTTTTACGCAATTGCGCTGCACGCATCAGGTCCGCACAGAATACCACGTCCGCCTGCTCCACAAACGTGTCTGTGAGCATGTTTAGTTAATTGTCACAGAAGCGTGGTTTACGCATGCGAGCTGTTCCTTTCCTTGTAGCCTTCGACATGGTCTTCCAGCAGGGTTAGGGATATTCAGTGCACAGGTCCTGTCAGCCGAGGATTGCAATGGATTGTGTTTTTCAAGATGGTCGATGGCGCATTTCACGTTCCGGCGCGATGAAGTTGCTTCCAGTGGTGGTAATAGCTGACCCGGTAGTAGCGTTGTTGATAGTAACGGTGCCGTTATTTAGGGGTACAATGATGGCAGAGGTCGTTCCAGCGCATTTCTTGAAGCTGCTATAAGGGGCTCTAGGGACATTACGGGCATAGTGGTATGTCTGTTACTGGCATGCCAGTATGCGTGTGCACAGTGACTCGTAAATCAGACGCTGATTACGGTGCCAGTGCTACACGGACACATTCGTACTGGCATGCCAGTAATTGCCATTTCATACCGCCAACCTCGTAATGAGGCCCACTGTCCCTTTAAGAGAAATGAACTGTGAGTGAAGAAAACCCTGTAGGTAAGGAAACAAATACCTTTGGCTCCAGTAGCCAACACACACACAGACAGCAGAGGCACATTATATTTTCTTCTGGCGCACATTCAGCAAGTTCACTTAAACATCAGAGTCAGGTCACACTTTCCCATAACAATGGCATCGCACATTGGGCCTCATTCCGACCCTGGCGTTAACCAAGGCGCTGTTAGCGCCTTGGTTGACGCCGGTATTTTTCCGACTCTGCCATGGTGAATGGCGTAATTACCGCCCCATTCCAAGGTTGGCGGGGGCGGTAATTCCCCATTCACCATGGGCCCTTCCCCATTCCCATTTTTGCCCCATAGGGCTCAATGGGAATGGGGAAGGCGCTAATTACGGCACCGTAAATTACGGTGCCGAAATGAGCTCCTAGGTCCCTTTCCGGGATGGTTTTTTAACGCCTGCAAAAAGCAGGCGTTAAGTACCAACCCGCAAAGTGAACTCGGAATAGGGCGGTAAGGGTTTAACGGCACCGGTCTCATTACCGGTGACCGTTAACCCTTACCGCCCTACTCGGAATTACCCCCATTGTCTTCTAAAACAGGCATTACGCCCGCTTCTCTGTAATGCGAGCCCATCAAATGAATGCAGAGAATCTGTACCAAGCTGAACATTGCTTTTTCAGAACGCACCATCTGTTGAGTTTCCTGTGGATCACAATCAGAGGCTTTCAGTCACTGTCAGACGGGGGACATGCTCTGGAGCAGTAACATCCCCACAATTAGTAAAAGTCAATTTGAAAATGGTGGATAAGCATTTCAAAGTCTTGGTCTGGTCCCAACGTTCCAAAATAGACGCATGCTGATCAATTAATTTCAGATTGTCACAGTTTCACACTCATGCACAACCACAGGTCCAAACTGTCACCAAACGTCCAACCAAGGGGAGGGGTCAAAGGGCTATATAAGTTCAATGTCACAGTCAGACTGTGTGTTTTGAGTAGAAGCTGCTCTCAGGAGTTTGGAGTGCGATGGAGACTGAGTAGAGTTTAGAGGAATAGTGGAGAGAGGAGGATATTGGAGAATATAGGTGAGGTAAGTCATTTGAGGAAAGATGGTTTGAGGTAGAAGGGGGCTGGTAGATGTCATCTGTAGCAGTTTGGTGTGATGCAGATGGAGGAGATTGGCTGGACTCATCTGAAAGAGGGTAGTTTGAGGAAGAACAATTAAGTTGGTTTGAGTAATCTAGAAAAGGGTTAGGTGAGCCAGAAGGATTAGGGTCATTGGAGACAGGAGTAAGCTGTGGGAGAAATTAGGCGACGACTGATTGAAATCATCAGGTGGTGGTTGGATCAAGAGCCCTGGGAAAGTTTGGATATAACCATCAGCAGGACAAGTAGGTAGCTAGCTACGAAGAAATGAGGAAGGGGGTAGGGAGGATACCCACATCTGAATGGGTCACACCCATTGTGGGAGCATGAATGAGCATGTTGAATGGCATTACGGAGGAAGACCAGAGAGGCGGACCTTGTGGTAATGATGTGACAAAGACCCTCTTAAAGCCTGTCTTTGGGAAAATTAAGTGAGCCATCCCTGTTGATGCTGCAGAGAAGTTGAAAGGCCAAACAGAGAGATCCTGAAAGAGCTTAGAAGAAGGGTGTTGGAACCTTTTGATGGTGGGTTGGAGGATCAAGAAGAGCGAGACTTTGTGGAGACCATAGAAGAAGGGTTCAGGAACCCCTTAAACCCAATACTGAGAATCAAGTGAGAAGAAGATCCTGCACAGAACTGAGAAGAAGGGTGCTGTAACCTTATAAACCTTGCCTTTATTGAGACCACTCGGAGAGACCTTGAAAAGAAAGAGATTGATGGTTGTGGAAATCCTTTTAGCCCAAACTTGTGACACATTAAAAGTTGATCCAGAGAGACCCGAGGGTCTGAGAAGACACATTCAGTTGTCTTCATTCGTTTTTACAGTCCTCATTTGTGTTTTGTTCACCCTGTATCACATTCCCAGAATAAAATAAATTAGTTTTGACTACATTTCCATCTTGGACCAGACATTTATCCCTGACCCCACTGTGACAAGTCATATCAGAAGTGGGATCAATAGCTTTAGGCAGAGTAAGTCAATTAATGCATGTTAAAAAAAAGTCAAAGCAGTTGAGAGTGCTGACAATCTCTGTCCCCCTGGAGGTATTTTCTGGGGTTTCCTTCATGTCAGGGATTCAGGGATGTACAACTCGTAAACCAACCAATCCACCAATCATAATGGATTCCATTCCACTATCCTTGACAATGTTTATGACAGTGACCTCGACCAAGATCTCCTTGGTATGGCACAAACCAAGACTGTATTTTACCAGGAAAAAGCTGGACCATCTAAAAAGAAAAGCCCAGAAGGCTCACATGGGTCAATTAATCACAATTATTCAGCGGCAACCTCCCTCCACTTCGTATAATCAAGGAGGCTAACTTTTGCCCTGAGCTAGTGAGTGGATGATGAGCCCGGGGGTGCTATGGGAATAACACCCTGGTGACCCACACTTAGTCCTCTGCCTTCAGGTGTGAACCATCATTTAAGGATACTGTTCAGTTACAGGAGACTCCTATACCTGGGATATAAAACAGTGATATAAGGCTCTCCCCATTCTCTAATGGGAGCATATATGTGCTCCTGCAACAGAAGAATTGGTAAACACTATCCCTTTAAGAGGACTGAATTACGTCAGTGAAAAATATGATACACTGAAGGTATTATATCACTTTGGCGCCAGCAGCCATTACTCATTCGATATCATGTTACATTTTCTTACTATACGCGGGCAGCCAGTCCACTGAACCATCAGAGGAACATTACCCTTTCCCTTAACAAGCACTCAGCACATCCTGTTCTGAAATGAACACAGTGTTCATTTCCATGCAGCACAAGCACAGAGAGCTCACCCGGGGAAGTTGTGCCAAAATCAAATGTGCTTTTTCATTGCTTAGCATGTGTTGACTTTCAAGCAGAGTGTGAAGACAGACTCTAGGTTGGTGGTAGTCAGTGGAAACAGCCTGCAAATGCTGGAGCAGCGGCATCCTCACAGGAATACAAGTAAAATCTAAAATGGCAGCCCAGCCTTTTTGAAGACTTTGGGGGTCATTACAATGTGGGCGGTAAGGGATACCGGGCACCGGTAAGGAGACCGGTGCCGGTAATCCCTTACCACCCTATTCCAAGGTCCCTTGGCGGGGACTGTAAGGAACGTGTGGTCTGACCACACATCCCTTACGGGTCCCGCTAAGGGACCAGGGCGCTAATAACAGGCTTGCAAGTCACAAGCCCGTTATTAGCGCCCTCCCCATTCCCACTGAGCCCTATGGGGGCTCAAATGGGAATGGGGTATGGTCTGTTCAACGGGGATTTACCGGTCCCGCCAGGGGCGGACTACACCGGTAAGTCCCCATTGAACGAGACCGGACACGGGCAGGGTATGGGAGGCAGCCATGGAGCTAGTAGCTCCATGGCTAACACCCATATCGTAATGAGGCCCTTTGTCCTGCCCAAAGTTCCAGAGCAGGCAAAGGCAAATCCATTAAATTCAGTCCATCGCAACAACAACAAAAAGTAGCAACAGCACTACCTACCAATGTATTTAGTTTTCAAGATCACGTATTTTTATCAACATTTGAAGCTTAATTTTGATGTAATGTACTAAAGCAATTCTCAGTGAACTGTTGTGGGAACCATGAAACTATTTAATTCATTCATATTCAGGGGAGCGATTATACTGTATCCGCTATCCGTTTCAGCATTGCAATCCAATCACTTCTTTAACGGTATTACTGTTTTCTAACCATAAACAGAGACCTATTTGCTCCTTATCTATTACTCGTGGGAGAGGATTTGAACATGAGTATAAACACCAGCAAAAACGCAGTTAACATATAACATGTATGTTCTCTTGGTTTTTTCTCACTTTTGGTTTCGCCCCGGTTTTTATTATGTTTTGTTCTTTCAGATACCTTTGTATTCCATGTGCGCACATTCATTATTTGGGAAACCGGGGTTCTTTTGACTTATTACTGTGTATACAAATGTTTCTTTATGTTTATGCCTGCATTTATGATTTACTAACTGCATTTTGCATTGCCATTGCCCTGAAGAAAAGATTTGTACCTCGAAAACATGTACCAGCACTTGTTGAAAAGGCTTTTGTGAGATTTAAAGGGCATGGCTCTTTTACATTATATATTAAAATAATGTATTCTTCTTCTATGTGTCTACACATATTAGATCAGTAAACATCTGATTAAACTAGTCAAAAACGTACATTTCTAAAAGGTTACAGCTATTTCTCCTGATTAAAAAGGTATCGATCACTGATAGTGGCACCAGAGAAACTATTAGCATGACATTACCATAGATAATTCATAGTTTTGAGAATTGGGGCATAAGGAAATGTATAATTCTGGCAGTCGCAGCCATGCATAGTAGACACAATAGAGTTGCACTTCCATCTTTGGATTCGATGCATGGGGGCCAGAAACAGGACCCTCTACCAGCATGGCTCTGCTGCATGATGTTCACTGTCTAGCCACAATGGAAACTCAAATAAGACTCCCAGTTATAACCTTGCAAGCTATGACCTCTCAATGTCTTTCCATTTTCTTCTATACTCTTCAAGAAGCTGGAGGAGGTTGCTGGGATGATGTTGCAATGTTTTGTCAGAGACATATTAAGGCAATAATTCCACATTCTAAGGGCTGACTGGGAGGTAATGGCCCAAAGGCCGGAGCAATTGCTATTATAACCCTGCCCCCACTTATAACAGTATCCCGTCACTGTGCCCTGTGACCTATAGGAGGACTGCGTGCTGCAAGGATGGGGGGAGGGGAGGCAGCCCCAGGATAGGTGGCAGTGGGGTTCATCAGAGAGCAGAACAGTGCGTGTCCAGGATCTGGGTGGGGGGAGCTGTAAGGCAGCAAAGGAAAGGCAGGTGAGTCATGCATACCAGATAGAAGGATGGGCGGTAGCTATATTTGGAGGGTGTAAGGCATGGCAAGTTGGAAGAGTAAAGGCTTCTGTGGAAATAAAGCACTCTATAGGAGAGGGGGAACCTTTGGATGGCGTGGGAGAATGTGGGGGCTGAGGCGAGTGGTGGAAAGGAGCAATGAAGGGGAAGGGGGAGAAACGGACATTCAGGGGATTTAGCCCCAGCTGTTAGGATCAACACAGATTTTATGAGTTGATAAAGCCTGCATTTTGGAAATCCTGATTGGCTCTCACTGTTCCACGGGGCCCTGATTATCATTGTAGCCCACAGAAGCTGGATACGATGGCAATTCAAGTCTGAAATATTGTGTGTACTGGCCTGTACTAACCAAGGGTAGATAACAATGGTCGAGGGCTTTAACATGCCTGCATAGCTCCCAAACTATTAGCTCCCAGGACAATTATCTAGGGGCCTTTCCATTTTATTTTTTGCACTGGGAGCACAAAGATGCCTCCCTCAATGAAAGAAATCAAGACAAAAATGGCTGCACTGGGAATGGAAATGGAGCTAGTTCACACATGAAAGAGTTCTCTTTCTACTTTCATTGCAGCTGAATGCAATGCCAAGGAGAGAAGTAAAGGCACATTTAAGGGAAGAAAGAAAATGCTGCCGGATTATAGAAATAAAAATAAATAAATAACAAAACAGATGGTGAGTCGAAGCCACCAGGTGCTTGCAAATGCAGCTCAATATTGAGGCGACATGCCCCGAAGTAGCGGGCCAGCCCTGTTGGTAATGGCCCACCGGCCAAGTTAATGAGGGTGGCAGGCTTTTACCTACAGGGTTGGCCTGGCATATCGCCCTTAGCAGCCGTGTAGTTCCAATGCAATGTATTTTCTCACTATGAACAGGACGCCATGTCCGCCATGGAATAGGAGCCCCTCTTCCATTTCGATGGCAGGCTGACGGAGTGGGGACAGGAGCAGCAGGAACTGCGGCGGTGGGTCCCACCGCTGCAGCAATCAGTTAAGTGGGAGTGGGGGAGGCAGAAATCTTCCCCCCACCAGGGTCGGTGGGGGGAAGATGGCAGGCAGGGCAACCCGGCCATCAGGTGGCCTGGAAAGTGGGCTAACACTAACAGTGGCAGCCTGCGTGCCGTACCTCCCGATTGGCTGGCTCTCCCGACACACACAAGGTTGCAAATAGTTGTTATTGGCCACATTCCAAGGAACCTTACTGGCCCACATGCACCACGCAGATGCTAATCATGTTTAACATTTATTCTGGCTATCAAGAGTGGCAAATTGAAGAGAAATGCTTGTATCATCACCTTTGTCCCTTTAATAAAATCCTGATTTCTGCTCACACCATCTTGGAAATAGCAAATACTCTTCCTTAATGACTCTCTTCAATTCACAAAAGCAGCTGAAAAATCTACCCGTTTTTGTTGTCCCAGATTAGCTGGTTCACATCTAGACACTGATCCACAATATTGCAACACTTGCATGAAGTACGTACATTTTACAATATTCGGTTTCGAAGTATACCATATATACCTACATCTAGCAAGCAAGACAGTCATTACCTGTTCTTTAAAATTCTCCAGCTGTGGTGAACTTTTCTGGAGTTCATAGTCTGCGTACAACTCTTTCTCTTCAGTTGTTAGAAACCGTCCATAGAGAAGGAACTGCTTCATAAACTCATGTTTATCATCTGTCCACAGGTAAATGTACTTGTTGAAGCTTCTTTGATACCACATCACGTCAACAATGACCTTTTGCACTCTATTCATAATTTCGTGGTGCATTTCCTGCAGCTTTGTCATCGAATCCACTTCCTCCTGGAAGAACAGCAAAATAGATCAATTGCACAGTAATCTAGACCCAGGATTACAAAGGATAATAAATGGTAGGCTGTAGGTCTACATTATGTTTCCTCGTTATGAAGCATTTTATATCAACTACAAAATAGTCATTGGGGCAAATGTCCTTTTCTGGGAAAAGAGGGATAAATTGAAGCAACCCCTTGTAGCATCAAAAACCTAATACCCCTCAGGTGCAAAACATTAAATGTAGGGACGTAACTATACATCAAATAAGAACTGTTATATCTCTGTATCCCTCATGAATTAGTGTTACACTGATTCAAATGCTGCAACGTTTCACCCAAACATCGGCCTACTGTTTGAACTGGTCAACTTTCAATGTAAGCGCCCAGAAGAGAGACATCAAAGGCTGAATGATTTGGAGAGTGTGGTGCTGTCCCGTCCTATGAGATACTGAGGGGAGAAGAGTACCTTGGGGCCTGCCTTCCTGTGAAGGACTCTCTACCAGCTGTTGTGGGGGTGGAGGTACCAGTAGCATTTGCCTTAAAGCCCATTTGCCTCATATCCAAAGGTTGTTCTGTCACCTATGTAAAGGACAGGACTTCGCAAAACCTGTGCACTAGAAAATCATTCCACAGGGGCCCAGGATATTGCCAGAGGAAGCAAGGTGTTGCCCCACTAGGCGTGTGAGAACCACAGTTTACACCACAAGGCACCTCCAGTTGAAAAATGTTATCGTAAAATTAATTATAAAGCGCAACCACTGCCAAAATAGGCATCCAGGTGCAGCCTCTGGAAATGACAGCACAGCACTACTGCCTACAGATCTGCTTGGTGATCAGTCTTGCAATTGATGCTCTGTTACTTCATGAGGCGAGAAGGAAAGCCATGGATGCTCCTAAAGTTATGTGGTGTCTGTGATGTGAAACCCTGGATCGAGAGACCCTTGCAAGTTTAGCTGGCGAGAGGGTTCACCCAGAAGCCCCAGATCCCCACTGCCAACTCATTGGTATTGCACACAGCACCCTGAAATGCTATAATCAACCACAGGCACACCTTGGCTTGAGGTTGTAGCTTGACCAAGAAGTGAAGAACACATGTTCAAAGTTGATTAAGACCCTGATAGCGGTTTTCAGCATTCAGTAGCCGGAATTCCTTCGTAATGAGGTAAAGGATGAGATGGTGGTTGGCACATGGCAGAACAGTTAGATTGGCAGGACACTATCTGATGGCCCTTTGGGTGAATACCAGATGCGATTAGGTAAGGGCACAAGGGAGTGACTTTCTGATTTCAGAGACATTGCAAAGTGTGTAACTTTAAGACTGATGAGTGACAAGGGGGTAATGCCATCAATAAGGGTCGGTCCCACTCCACAGCTGGATGTTGCTAAGACCAGAGGAGTGCCTGAGCATCCAACCAATTGACTCGAAATCCTAAGGAATAGCCTAGGAACCATATACTCTAAGATCTAAACAAGTACCCCCTCACCTGCATATGATGCACAACATTGACAAACATTCTAAGGGGGTAATAAACCTAGGTCACTAAATAATGAAACTCCACCTGGTAGGCTGTCTTCATGCTGGGGCTGGCCTACGGGGATTTGCGTCTTAGTCACGAACTTCATCATGCAATCACCCAACGGACGTAGGCCGATACTGTTGTTGATTACCTCTCATCCTGGCTTGTCCCAGCTCACTTAGGCTTTTGTGTGGACTATACAGATAATTAGGTTGAGCCATAAAACAAGCAAAGCAACAAGTCTAACAATCCATATTCCTTAACGGGCACATGAGTGATAGCCCTCTGAGCCTGAGGACACAATCATAAACTGGCAAAGAAAATATTGCTGCAAAGTTGGAAATGGTTGCCCAGCAGAACCACTTGATGACATCATAACAGAACGTATGGAACTAAATAACGGAGGCATGAAATTGTCCCAAGATGCCATAAAGCACATAAAAGAATCAAACGTGGAAAGTCTTAGCACGTTGAGAGGATCCAAGACAATGAGAAATGGTGAAGTGCAACAGAAGAATACTGCATGGCAACCACTGGTGTTCTGGACCTGCCCATCGAGTAAATTAAACATCTAAATGCCAACCTTAAATATGCAAAGAACAGAGCATGCCTGACTAGCATACCCTTTACCAGCTTACCAAAAAATGAGAGAGGACATGATCTAAATGCATTCCAAATTAAGGAATCCTTTGATGATCTCTGCATGTATATTGAATCACTACGCCCCAAAAACCTGTCAAACGGAACATGGTTGGGATTGTAATAACCTTAAACTGCTCACGAATTAACAAAAAGTAGCAATGCTAAAAGCATACAGGTTCTGAAGAGAGATCACGTTGAAAGATCATGCTAGCAAGATATGTAATGGCTTCTTGGTAGATGTTGTGAGAAGCACACACCATTATCCGATATTTGACTGGCAGAAATGTTTGGACATAAAATACTTTCTGAGATTCCTGGTCATTTTATATCTGTAATAGGGGCATGTAATCAACTTTCCAAACTCAGTTCCCTGCATTCGGTTGCCTTAACGGCTTCCCTATTGCACAGTGCAAAATCCCAGTGTTATGCGCATGCAACTACTGCACCGGCAGCTACCCGAGCAACCATGCGGTGGTCGTGGTCTTTGAAGAGGCCATGGTGCTCTGCCACCCCTAAAACCAGCAGCGCATACAATTTTGGCAGGGATTGGGCTATAGACCGAACAAAAGCACCTCGTTTTTCAATAATATACATTCTGTTATCATGTGTACCTAGTCCACATCCACCTGTTTTATGATTATGAAAGGCATATTATGCAAAGATTGGGTTCTTCAGTTCTTTCTACATCCCAATGCCGTTTGTCGCCAGAAGGCCTGTTCTCTAGCCCTCCCTATCTACAGTACCTGATGCTGCACTCATGTTCGGCCGTCCTGTCAAGCCCATTTGACCTCTTTTTTTGCATGAGTCATGATTCCTGGCTGATTTTAATACATATTTCAAAAACCTCTGGAACTAGTTATCTTGAAACAGTTGAATAGATATAATTTCGCCTCAAAGATGATGAAGTGACCTTCAATGAAACTCTAACAATCACTGGAAGCTGTTACTAGAGCTCAGTCACTGGTTTCTGCCATAGATTGCCGGCATTGGTCTTTTGTAATGTAATTTTAGAGTATTCATTGGTTCTTGAGTAGTCTGTCTAGCTATCAATAGTTGTGGCACTACTATGAAATGGCAAGATGTTAATTCTACGCCAAATGTATTTCGTTTTTGAATTTTGTTTTTAATTTAGGAAAATGCCAATGTATTGCATACAATATGTAAAAATGTATTTGGTTTAAGTCTAAAAAGGTAAGCTATATAGTTAATGAAAAAGAAGTAAGTCAATGCAAATCCATGCCTTGCAGTGAAGCACCCTCCCCACAAACATCTGAAGCATCACGGACCGTCTACTTTTCAGTAAATTACTGAGAATACTGTGGTGTCCTTAATCCACATACTCTGCTGGTTTGCCCTCTTATCTCATTTGCACATATGCACGCTTTGTTGTGCTCCTTCCTCCTCATAGTTGTTTTGTAATGTCTTTCTATGAAGAGTTCGTATGTATTGTCAGGTTCATGTACCACACAGCCCGGTTGTTTGGTGCGTACCAGTTTGGATATTGAAAGTTCATTGAAACCAGGAAGGCTGGGATCAATCACAGTTTATCCAATGGGCCTGTGGTGTGATGAATAAACTCGTAAAGTGGCACTAGTCTAGGCAAAATGCCTCAATGTATTGCTCAACAGACTTCATTTTTAGTCCATATATAATAATGTACATCACTTAAACAAGGGAAATTGGGTAAATGATCTATACTCGGTGCACAACAGCAATATATATGGGTGGGATGGCTGGTATTGACTTTTCTTCTATTAGTATTTGTTTTGTTTCAAACTTGTGTAGGAAGAGTCTTGGGCCTCATTATGGGTTTGGTGGTATGTCAGCAGTAAAATCACTGAGATACCACCAAACAGATTTACCGTTGCCGCCTCTTGGTCTAGCGGTATTACCGCCAGATTACAAGAGGCGGTATGACAGTGTTAGTCCCCATTTATGGATTTCGGCGTAATTACCACTATTAGTAATTCCGCCAAAAATGGCTGGTTTGTTGGTGGTAAGGTGGCGGAATTACCACCAGCATTTTGGGATTCGACACAAAATGCGCATTGATCATTTTATTTTCATTGCTTTTGGCCAGTCCTGTCTAGTGTCTCGGGAGGATAGCTCAGGGGCAATGTGCTTGCCGTGGAAGCAAGATGGCACGAAGCACCAAAGGTTCGATCCCCGAGTCTGTGCTCAGAAACCTATGTGTATTCAGCATGTTATAAATAACCCATCATATCAGATCATAGTGCATGTCGGAGTCTTACTGCCTGATTATGGTCTGTGACCTTTTCTTCTGAACAGCGGCAGGAGCCAAAAATATTGCTTTCGGATAAAGAGCTAGGGGTTTCCCCGAGAAAACCTCAATTATCTGGATCTCCATTCTGTTTTTTTCCCACTGCAAGCTAAGGGTAACTAAGATTCCTCCAGGCACACTTTACGTCTCTGAGTACAGTCACAGTGTCAGGGACTTCATCCTATCAGGGAGGGGGGGGCACTAGAGGGAGCCCTCCAAACCAGGGACAGCTTAGCTGCTACCACCATGGCGTATGCTAGAGCCGAACTTACCCCAGAGGTGGGGTGTTGATAAGGCCCCAGTCCCTGATCCCCCGACTTGTACGGGGCATACCTGTGACCTTGTTCCCACTATCTGTCGCACAATGCCTTGCAGCCTTGTATGTGGCAGAAGTTCTATCTTGTTTGTAGAGGACCGTCGTCTCCAGACTGCAGTTCGTCCACAGTGGGGCGGGCCACAAGCAGTGCTTACATCGAACATGAGTCTCCCTCCTTTGACAGACCTCCAGATTCCCAGCGACTTCACTGGACAGCAGGAAGGCAATTTGTGTGGCTGGCAACAGTGGGACACAGCCATGAAAACTTCACAAACGTCTATGCAAGGAAAAGGGGCAAGGCCAAGCAGAGATTTCAAAAGAATGGGACACTATGACCCGGCTTCTGTGGAAAATAAGGGAAAAGAATATCCCAAGCAGTCAGGTGTAGACGGGAACCAATGGGAAAGGGGCAGAAACAGTCAGGAAGGAAGGACCGGGTATAAAAGACTTGCATGGCCGATGGGTGAAGCGTGTTTGGGTTAGGTCTGGAGGAGAGGTGGCAGACTGGCATAGATCTAGCTTAATTTCAATTGTACAAGCCATTTAAGCCCCCTAAATACTCCCATTTTGAATGATAGGAGGGACACAGAACACCTGGAGAGGTTTAGGAAACAGTCAAAAGCACATATGTCAACCTCTATGCAAACCCTACATATCCCATTTGAGCTATAGGAGTTGCACAGAACAATTGGGCAGTGCTTTAGGTGTAGGTGAAATGCATATATGCCATCTTATATGAAAGATCTAAACACCACATTTTAACAGCAAGATTAGCACATCAGCACCTACACAATGCAGAGAAGTGCTTAGAGCTTCATTGTTCACTGCATGTAGCGCTAAGAGCTTCAGGAACTGTATAGGCCAACTGAAACGTTTCGAGCTAAAAGGTAGCGGTTCGAAGCATATTGAATATATAAGGTGTAGATATATATTGAATTGATAGAAGTACAATGGTAAAGGCCAATGTTTTGAGAGCGCATTCAGAATTCATGTTTAGCTCTCAGCTCCAGAGTAGTGATGACGAAGCTAGTTGAAATAAGTTAAAACAGACTGTGCAAGCCATTCAGAGCACACAAGTACTTAGATAAGATTGAAGCGCAGAGTATACAAGTGGAAGGAGATTTTAAGGGAGGGCATGACACGCGATGAAGCAGAATCTCATGACGTCTGGCAGACGAAGCGGTCGACATGGATGCGCAGGAAAAATGAGAGCAAGAGCAGCTGATAGGAAGCCAGCAAGCAGACAGTCTGAGTTGAGTCCAGGCCAGCCCACGTATTCCATATGGCATATTAAGCCGGTGAAGCAAGGAAGTGCTACACGTGCTTATGGAGCATCCTTTATAGTTTGGCACATATGGTGACGCTAGCTCCACCTTTGTGGCAAAGCACTACTAACATAATCAAGAAGCATGGGTCTTCAGAAGCAAGATCTGGTTAACATGGGAACTGGAAATGCTAAGGCATGAATTGGCTGAATCAGTAAATGTTATTTGTGTCATGGCTGGGCCATTTAAACCAATGCATTGGTGTTTTACTATGTTTCTCGCTATCAGAGGTGGAGTAATGATCCTTCCTTTGCCTGATCACCTGCTGGCGTAGCATGGGCCCCTGCAGCTCCCACATTGCATGTGAGGCCCAGGGCAAGTGGGGGACCCCTGAATCTGATCAGTCACACAGCAGGGACTGCAGGGCCCCCTGCACCTGAAAGCAGCCCCACACATTCCACAGGCTGGGCATCGACACAGTGTATAACACATGTTCTCTGTGCTTTTTGCCAAAAGGGATTTGGGCGTCCTTCGATAAACATGAAGGTAAGCCCAAATTCCCTTAGAAAGATGCCCAAAACCACATGCAAGTGAGAGGGAGTTACTATTCAACACTAGGACTGTGAGCAGACCCCGAGGCAGCAGCATGTGAAAGTAAGTGCAATACATGTTTGTATGCAAAATAAGTACAATCAAAAGGTGGATGTGTATGCATGCATGTTGCAATGTATTTCAAGCTGTGTTTCTATGTGTGCGTTTTTGTATATGTGGGTGTAGGTGTGAGTGAGCTTCTATGTGTGAGACTGACTGGTTATGTCTGTAGCAACAGCATGTCAAGCTAAGTAAAATACATGTGGATGTATGCATGTTGTAAGTAAAACAAAAGTATTGTTATGTGGATGCATGTTAGAACGCATTTCAAGCGGTGTGTGTAAACTGACTGGCAGTTTGTTTATGTGTGCCTTGTCTCTCTCTTTCTCTCTCCTTGCACTGTCGTATGCTATCAATAACGTTTCCTATCCTTGCGCTCTCACTCTTCTACTCTCTCTCCTTGCATTGTTTCTCCGTCCCTCCTTGTACTGTACCTGTATCTCTCCTTGTAATGCCTCTCACTCCCTCCCCTTGTATTGTCACCCTGTCTTTTTTTTGTATGGCGCAGAATGAGTGCCCTCGGGCATAGGGGCGACTGGACAAGACATACAACAACATAAAATAAAAGGTGCAATTCAGAGAGGCCTAGCCAAGGTCTGCTGGGTCAAGGAAAGTAGATTAGTGAAACAAAACAGTTTTTAGTCCTGTTTGAACGCAGCCAGTGAGGAGCAAGCTCTCAGGTCAAGAGGCAATGCATTGCGGATTATGGGGGCTCCATAGGGAAAAGGAAAGGCTCTTGGGCAACAGTTGACAGTCTAGCCCGTAGTGTATATAAGAGGAAGGCATTGCATTATTAAATCTTAGAACCCTACGGGCTGGTAGCCATGTTATACGGTTCAACAGATACCTGGGGCCTTCGCCGTACAGGCAAATGTGTGCGATACATTGAACTCTGAAAGAAATTCTGCTACTGATAGGGGGCCAATGTAGGGCAGTGCAAGCTGCGGGCACATGCTCTGATCTACAGAGTCCACCCACGATGCGAATAGCATTGTTCTGAATAACCTGAAACTGCGTCAGTTCCCTTTTAGCAATACCCCTCAGAAGGCTTGAGCAATAGTCGAGTTTGGCTCCTATTATGGCTCGCGCAATGGTGGCACAGTTGATGGATTTAGGAATGGTCCTAACTGGGCAAGCAGTTTGAGATGATAGGGAGGTACCTGAAACAAAGCTGCTTACTTGGGCCATGTTCTGCTCTTGGTCAAGAGTAACTCTGAACGACTTGAGTTTGGTTTGGGTAAATATGGCACAGCCAGCGATGTTAAAGCTCTGATATTCTGAGCCTAACTTCTGGAGATGCTCGGAATTACCCATAACCATCAGCTCAGTCTTCGAATCGTTAAGAGTGAGGCCATTTATGCGCATCCAGGTTTGGAACTGCCCGTAAATAGCGTTGTGAGAGAGTGAGTGAGTGGCGTGGTTCCCGGTAAGGGGGATCAGGCATTGCATGTCGTCTGTGTAGTTGGCATACATAATGTTCAAACAGGGGTAACATGAAGGCGTTGAGTAAAGTGGGCGACATGTATGACCCCCGTGGGACCCCACACGTCACTGAGGATTCCTCGGCCATAGCGTCTTTGAAGAAAACCTTGGCCTTGAGATCTGAGAAGAATGATTTTATCCATTTGGTCACTGTTGGAGAGAAGGAGGCTGTGTGCTGTAATCTAGCTGTAAGTATGGGATGATCCACCAGATCACATGCTGTGGATAGGTCCAGCAATACAAGCAGTGTGTATTGCCCTTCTCAGAAGATTTAAAGAAAGATGTTCGTTTTGAAATATAACAGGGTAGCTTCTGTGCTACTGACTGTTTCTCTCCCACGATTTTGTGCTTAGAGAAAAACTCCTTGATTTGTATGTGGGCCACCTCACGTCGAGGATTTTTTTAGAAGAAAGAGCACGTTAGTAATGGGCTGGTAGGTACCTGGCACATTATGGTCCATCAAAGTCTTTTTGATCAATGGGGTATATCTATTTTTGTATGGTCACTCTCTCCCTACTTATACTGTCACTCTCTCTTTGCACTATCACTCTGTCACTCTCTCTTTGCACTTTCACTCTCTTACTCTTTTCATGTCGCTCTCTCTCCTTGCACTCTTTTTCTAGCTTCTTGCATTCTCAATCTCTCACCTCTTGCATTGGCATTCTCTCTCTCTGCGTCCACTTTCTCTCTGTTTGCACTTTACATATCTCTACTTGCACTGTCTTTCTCATTTTGCAGTCTCTCTCTCCTTGCACTCTCTCCCCTTGCATGTCTCTTGCTCTCTCCTTGCACTATCACTCTCCTGCTCTCTCCTTGCACTGTCCCACACTCTCTCCATGCCCTGTCATGTTCACTGACACACTCTCCTCGCACTGTCACATACTCCAGCACTCTATCCTTGCACTGTCACATTTCCCCACACGTTCTCCTTATACTGTCATACTCGCTCTTGCTGAGTGCTGTCACACTCTCCCAAACTCTCTCTGTGCACTGTCACACTCTCTCCATGTGCGCTGCCACACTCTCTCTCCATGCACTGCTGCACTCTCTGTCTATGTGCTGTCATATTCTTATCAAGCTGTCACACCTTCTTTCACCCAGCACTCACACTCTCCCTACACTGTCCCTCTCTCCTTGCAATGTCACTCCCTCTCTTTTTGTATGGTCTCACACTCGCTCACCTTGTAAGGTTACTCTCTCCTTCCTCTCTCTCTCTCTCTCTCTCTCCTTGCATTCTGGATCTCACACTTTGTGCACTGTCTCTCTCTCTCTTTCTCTCTCTCTGCTTTCACTCTATACCTCCCCTTGCACTGTTTGACTACCTCTCTCTTCTTGCACTGTCTTTATTTCCTAGCGCGCTCTCTCTCTCCCTCTCTCTCTCTCTCTCTCTCTCTCTCTCTCTCTCTCTCTCTCTCTCTATCCTTACATTGTATCTTTCCTTGCACTGCCTCTTACAGTCTACTACACTCTCTTCTTGCACTGTTACACTCTCCCACACTCTAACCTTTCTCTGTTACATTCTTCCACACACTCTCCATATGCTGTCACATTGTCTTGCTCCATGTGCTGTCACACTCTCCCACAATCTCTCTCCATACACTTTCATACTCTCACTCCATGCACTGTCACACTATCTCTCCATGTGCTGTCACACTCTGTATTTCTTTACACTGTCACACTATCTATGCCCTTTTACACTTTGTGCTGTCAAACTCTATCCACTTTCACACTCTCTCTTCATGTGCTGCCATAATCTCTCTCTCTTTCTCTGTGCACTGCCACACCCTCTCTCCCTCTGAGCACTGCCACACTCTCTCTCCGAGTGTTGCCACACTCTATCTCTCCATGTGTTGCCATGCTCTCTCTCCATGTGCTGCCTCACTCTCTCTTTCAGTCTCCTGCCACACTCTCTAGCTCTGTGTGCCAACACTTTCTCTCTCCTCTCTTTCTATGCACTGTAACTCTCTCTTGCTGTGTTGTTACTCTCTCCCAGTACGCTGTCACACACTGTCTATTTGCTGTCATACTCTACTTTCCTTCACCCTGCACTCACACATTCACTGCACTCTCCCTCTCCTTGCACTGCCACACTCTCCAACTCTCTCTCCTTATATTGCTCCTCTCCCTCCCACTCTTCTTGTATGGTCTCTCACCTTGTAGTGTCACCCCTCTCTCTTTGCACTGCCTCGCTCTTGCTCTCTCTTTGCGCTGTCACTCTCTCCTACCACTCTCTCTCATTCTCTCCTTGCAATCTCTCTCTTGCTCCTTGAATTCTCAACATTGCACTTCTTGCACTGTCTTACTCTCTCTATCGCTCTGCTTACACCTATATCTCCCTCTTGAACTGCCTCTCTACCTCTCTCTCTTTACAGTGTATTTGTCTCCTTGCACTGTCTCTTTATCCTTGCACTGTCTGTCTTCATGCGCTGCCTTTCTCTTTGCACTGTCTTTCTCTCCTTGCAGTGGCACTCTCTTGCTTTCTCTCTTTTGCATTTTCACACTTTACTGCACTCTCCCCTTCCACTGGCACACTTTACTACACTCTGTGCTTGCAATGTCACATACTTCTACACTCTCTCCTTGCACAGTCACATTTTCCAATATGTTCTCCTTACGCTGTCAGACTCTCTTACTCTGTGTATTGTCGCACTTGCCTACACTCACTCTCCATACACTGTCACACTTTCTCCCCATGTGCGGTTACATGCTCTATCCATGCTCTGTCACACTGTCTCCTCATGTGCTGTACCACTCTGTCGCCATGCACTTTCACACTCTCCCTCCATGCGCTGTTGTAGAGGAGCAGTTACATTCCTCTGCAGGAAATCCCTGCCCACCCAACCTCATATATGTTGGAAGCCTGAGATTGTGCCGTGCTTATCACCAGCTGTTGTGACCATACCACCGCGAGTATTCAAAAAAAGGTATCCTCTGAGAAAACCCTATCAAATGTGTCCCAAAGAGATGACAATCTGAGGGAGAACCTTCCTGAAGGAATATGAAAAAGAGTGAAAGAGAAGCTGGCGACGTCACGAAAGATGAGCGTGACGCACTGAGGATACTGGCTGAAGCGAATGCATGGATCTTACAAAAACTGATGACGAAGTTAAGAATCGAGTAAACTTTCATATGCAAAAAGAAGAATGCACTTGTGCGAAGCACTGGAGAAAATGCAAGCCATTCAATAACTGTACAGATGCTGTAATGCACGTAGATTAAGTAATATAAGAAGCTGGCTATATGTAGTGAATAGACTGCCGGCAAAGTCGCCACTGCATAGAAACTGGACATCACTGTCATCAATTTAGTAAGCCAGGACCATGGAGAGAAAAGGTGAGAACTGTGTTGCAGCATGAATATGCTCAGATCGTGGAAACTAATGGCGCGGCTGTCTGGCCTGGTATCAAAGCTTGGTTATCTATTCTTGAAGGCAGTGAATGTGAGAAGCTGAAACATCCCTTGTTAAGGTGCAAAGAAAGAATACCAAGACTGCCAAGTTGGATTCATTTAAGACATTTAAATGCTACAAAATGGACCAAATCATGGTCACCTGTCACGTGAGCCAACGATGGAAACAGAGTTGAGCGTGGAGTCCTAGAACAACGATAGTGAAAGCCTGAACTCTCATATATTCCCAGAGACAAGAATACTTCGCAAGGCCAAGTTCAAAGATTATCTATAACCGTGTTGCATAGGTACTCTCATGGCTGTATTAGTCCTTGTTGCCATAATGCTACTTTGGTGTCATAAATCCTTTCATCAGTCTCTCATGACAAGGGATACTGTCGTACTCTGGGTAACAATGTGCATTGCTTCAGTTTGATGTGAACGGTCCTATGCTCTTCAATAATCCTACATAGTGGTGTTAGTAGTCAATAATTTACTGGGTCCTTCTCCATATATTCTTGTAATTGTGATGGCAGTATTATGCCAACGAGTATTGTGTGGAGCATCTCTCTATGTGGAATCATAATCTGACATGGTATGCACATTTGAAAAATCATTTCTCCTGTGTATTCAGTATCCTTGAACAACTGTTCGTCAGATACATGTCGCAGTGGTTGTGTCGGGTCAATGCATAATGCTGTGCGCCATTTGTCTCCTTCCTCATCTGTTCCTAATAGAAATACTCTATCCTTTTTCATGATCACTGCTTCCAAATCTAATGGACGGCAGGCCTCAGCAAAAGCTCTGCAGGTACCATACCATCCTATTCTTTATTACTGGAGCCCATACTAACAAAACTGTCACCCCGTAAATAAACAAATCTGGATGTAAGGGCACTCCCCTTGCAGCACTGTCACTGTAAAGAGATAGTGTAAGGTCCCTGCACAAAGGTTTTACTGGGGTCTCTCTTGAATACAATAAGGAACTGACACAGACACTTCCTGTGTGACTACTGTGATGGGTAAATCTTCAGTGAAAGGAACCGACATAATTTCCCCAGAGAATCCCTGTGTGAACATTAGCTTACCTGACAAGGGAAACCATCCTTCCCTAATGCAGGACTTTGTAACCCCTGTGTCAACCGTAAATGTTTTATTTCCTATCTGCACTCCTACCTCGGGTTCCTCTTCTAGCTTAGCAGTGATGGACAGAACTGGGCATGCCAGAGCTCTCTGTGGGCTGTTCTATGGGTAGGCATACATTCCCGGGAGTTGGAAGGGATTGCCCCCTAATTCGCTTATCATGGTGTACTACGTCACTGTACCTTTGCGGCAAGGGATTTTTATCCCATGGCTGTGTAGCTTGTGACGAGGGATTATTATCCCATGGCTTTGTAGAGGTCTGTGGGGATGGTTGCTGCATGGATGACTATGTGATATTCTGTGCTTGTTACTGAATTAGTTGCGTGGTTGTTGGTTACTGAAAATGCTGCTGTTGTTGTGTTGTGCTTTAAGTTGGGGTGGGAATGGGACCTGGGGCATATGGGATAACTGGGGGGCATCTTCAGTGGTGGGTGATAAGTGAGCACAAACGCTGGTACACTAGGCATTGGGGTCATAAGAATAGGGTGGTCTGCTTCTGCATTCACGTGAAAAATGTCCCATCCTCTCACAGACCCAGCACTGTCTTATAAATATGGGCCTCACCCCTCCAGAGCCGCCCCCCTCTGCCTCTCTGAAAACCTCCTCTTCCCCTCTGGAAACCTCCCATTTCCATTCTGTTGTCTGTGTTCCCCTCGGCCCATTCCTGTACCTGTCTCGGGACGGGCTGTCCTTCTGTGGGGCTGGAAATCTCAGGTCCTTCCACGCTCAGTTTTGCAAACTTTTTATGTATCAGTTTTGCCTCTGCCATTTGCGCTTGCTCCGCTACCCCTTCTCCTTGTTGTGTCGTTGTCTGCAAAGATGTACTAAATGTGTCTGAATTTCAGTCCATCATTTCGCTTCAATACCAACCATCTTATCTAGGTCATTCTGAACCTCCTTCGGGAGCCCATTACATAACATGTGATGAAATGTAGCTACATTCTAGTACCACACTTCCCCTGTCTCTGCTCGCCACATCTCCTAAATCTGATTAATATACAACACTGGGTCCTCTTTTGCCTTCATGGTATGGGTCATGATCAAATTTATGTAAGGTGTAATTAATGTAAGGGGTTTCTGGATATGCTAGCCTCAAAGCTTTCCATACGTGTGCTCAACAGTTGTTAAATGGCGCTCCTTCTTGATCGTTACTGTTCATCTGTACCCTTGCATACCCTGCTTTCCTCTGTATTTCGTCCACCTGTTCCTCCAACAGCACGATGAAAAAACTCTTCATGTCTCCTACAGCTAACGTGATGCCTGCTGTCTGCTTTTCCAGTGCATTTACCCACTTGTCCGACCCTGCAGTTAGGGAGAGCAGTGACTTCAGTAAGTTATTTATGATCCATGTTCGGCCAGGGCACATAGTGTGCTCTCCCTAGTCCCTTGTGCAACAACAGGAACTGTGCCCCTGTTTTCTTCATGTGTGACATTCTCCCTCTCCTTTGACCTTTTGCTATGGCCATTCAGCCCTTGCACTTTCTAAGTCTTGGTCCCCATTTTGTCCCTGCCCTCTGTTCTTCTCCTCAATCTTCCACTTCCTCCTCATCTGCCTCCCACCCCTCTCCTGCGACCTCCACTTCCCTGTCAGAACCTACTGAGTCAAAATCTAAACTATTGGTGCAGGTGCCCTCCTGCAGTGAAACCTCTGGGTCTCCCCCTGAATTGGGGTGTTCCTCACTTGTTGCTATCTGAATATCCCTGTTTACTCTGCTATCTATTTTAAAAAGGATCTCTCCCTCCCTCCTCCACTGATCTGTAGCCATTGCTGTGCTCTTCCCCCCCTTAACCCCTGTGTCACTCATGCTAGCTCTCTCTTTTCTTGAACACAGTTTCTAATTCTCTCTGTGCCTTATTCTCTATTTCCATAATCAATGGGTCTCGTGTTGCATCAATATGCCCAGCTGGGGTTTCTTGCCTGGCGTTGGTGGGAGGGGGAGCATATTAGGTGTTGGTGTATCCCACTGCGGGTTGTAGAGGGAAGCATCCACAAGGAGGTGAGAAGTGGGGGTGGCAGCATGTACTGGCTCTGTTCTCTCTGTGCTATTGTCAGGGGCGTGCTCTAAATCTTCAAACATTTACCACAATTCGAGTATGCTCTGTTTTTTTCGGTTCTAATTTGACGCCAAATATGTATGCAAGTGTTCAAGGACCACTTTGTCGTTTCTGCCCTCTTCGGGCAAACATTTAAATATAGTTCCTGAGCTCCCATAAACCCATTTGTGATAATACTTCATTATTTTCTCCATGTACCGCAGCAGAGCCACACAATATGTTCCAACAGAATACTCATACTCTTTCTTAAATCCAACCTTATTTTACAACCATAGCTTTACCAATCCCTAATGCAGCTGCATCCTACTCCAGAAATCTCCCAATGCTTCAACAAGCTCACTCTCTCTTCCCACACCCACAATTGAAACCCCACCTCTACACATGCACTCCCCACATCACATCCCCTATCTACACAACCGGCAACCATTTCCCCCACTCTTACATATAAATATGAAAACAATCATCAATAAAAACAGTTATTTACAGAATGGTGTAGACCCTTCCTCTGTCTCTTTTCTCTCAAGACCAAGGAACTCAACCCTCCTCACACCCCCTCGATTTCGAGGTGGAGTGATACCGGGTCGTATATATACAAGACGGTCACCTTAATTACAGCCCTGTCTTTCATCATCTAAGAGGTGATATCTGACTTCTCTCTTATCACTACTATACCAATCTCACGTAATCTTCACACGCGGCAGGGGAGATTCACCTCTCAAAAATGTATATAATGTCACCAAATGGTCTTTCCTCTTCTTCGAGGAGATTCTCCTTCACTTTCTTCACACTTTCATACACACCCAAATTACATTTATCATCCCCCTTTGTTTTTCCTGCAAAAGTGCACTCATGTTCTAAGCATTCTCCCGAGCTCCTCCGATAGGGTGTTGCCCTCCAATTGCCTACACATCTGGGTGCAGCATCCCAATCCAAGGATCAGGCAGGCCTTCTGGCAACACAGTGCCTGTGGACCTCCTCATAGTATGCACATGGACTGGTCACTACAGGTGGGTGTTGTTTCCCAGGATGCGCAGGGGGGAAGCCCCAAGTCTTACATTGGATCTGGAATCACACTGGGTTCACCAAATTTGTACGGGAGGCTGAAAACCTGGTCCATAATAACAACTCCAAGGGGATCAATAAAGAGTGCACCATTTGCAAGAAGAAAAAGGTTTTACATGCAAATACGTCCAGGAGTGTCAGTCAGCCCATAACACTTTAAACTGAACCCAAGCTCCATGTGCCCATGTTGAGCTACATCCTTTATAGCAGAAAACCACAAAATGAAACATCCTCTATAGTTCATTACCCCATTGGTCAGGTATATCTAAGTACAACCCCTTAAAGAATGACCCAAAGACATAGTCAGCAGAAAATACTGTGATGTGATTGGTCCACTAAATTCAGGTACTTTATTGAAACAATGGACTCTCTTTATTGGCCAAGGTAACTTTGGCCTACTCATGATCTGCATAACTCATGATCTGCATACCACCGACGGGACCCAATCAGGGAAGTGAATGTGAACAGCAAAGTCATTTCCTCTTGGTAATACAATGGCTTCCTCATGAGACCAGACACTTTGGCATCCTAAAATGGCCCCTTCGACTTTGCAGCTGTACTCTTTGGCATCATCTCTTGCTACTCCTGTCTTAGAACACATTCCTTCCCTAGCACACCTCCTATTTTAGCTCCCTTGGGAACCAGGTGCTTTATAAAAAACGCAGTGAAGGCACTGTACTCAGCAATGCATTTCTCATATTTATTTGCTCTGTTTGCTCAGACATCTGTTGATCAAATGAACTGGCCACTTCTCAATGGCGGAAGTATTACTCCAAACCTAGCTCGACGCCTTCGCAATGGCAGACACCTGGCTCTATTCTCATGAGATTCATCCTTTACAGCAGCAGCCCTAATCTAATCATCAGACCAACATTCCTGTCTGAGCTCATGTGAGCAACTCGGCCTTGCACTATTAGCAGCTATCTGCACTGCACATCTCCCTTTTCCTCCATAACCTTGGCTGTGTGCACACTCACTGGGGAAAGGATGAATACATTCTAATTAAATGTATCGAGTAAAAGCTCCAAAGAGTGACTAATTCTCTAGCTACCAGAAGCTGAAAATTCTAATGAGGCCTCATCCAAAATGGTGGACCTCTTGCTCACATGGCACACAGCCTGTACTACAGCATGACCTTTACCCTATTTTACTGCTGGACACCTCAACTACCGTTTCACCTGCTACCACAGGCTTCCCTGGATATGAAATAAAACAGCATAATGTAAGATTTCCTTAATGTAACCAATGTGCAACATCAATCACTACCTCTAGCTACAAAACCTAGTAACCATGCCCTGGCTGTAACATCTACATCTAATAAGCAACGTTATGACATTGTTGCTCCTTCTGTGATCATGCAAGGCTCTGTGGTGTTCTCTAAAGTGTATCAACACTAAGTACAAATGACATGTTTGCAGAACTGCCAAATTAAAATGGCAAAATACTGACACTAAATGACCAGCTCATCTTGCTAATGCAATATACGCAGCCTAAACCTCTTTCCACGTTTGGGACGTTGCACTTGCATCCCAATACCCTTCTCATTATATTGCATACTTGCATCCCTTCTTGCACCTTCCATTGAAACTTTTAACTCTTCTCCTTCGATACTGGTGCCTATAAATGCAAAATACAAAGAACAGCCAGCAGTAAACACTAAAACGAATGGCTTTGCCATTGGTTGTTCTATTTTCAAAGAGACAAGAAGCCTAGCATTTTGATTCTATTTTTTTCTGAGGTTAAATTAAAGGAATTAGAAGTTTTGCTTGTGTCCAAAAAAGGACAGGTTCCACTAAAATATAGGAATTAGATTGAAGTTTTTATTGTGTCCAACACAGGAACGATTCCAGATTTGAAGGGCTGCAGGAAAGTTTGTGCGCACACGATGTGTTAAAACACCTTGTTTTACCTGTGGTTTTTAGTGAGAGAATTTAGGCCAGAGGTAATCTAAGTAACAGTAGCTTAGCACTGCTATACATGAAACAGACAAGTTTGCACTTTTACTAAGCTTGCACATACAGATTTTGTAATATACTTGATTTTAGAAGCAATTATTTTAAGATCGACAACATGAGAACAGAACATTGCATTTAGAAGTATTGGAGGGTAGCCAATGTATTGGGCTTAGAGCCGTGAAGGTTAGCCTATGCCCTGCACTTGGAGGAATTGTGATGGTTAGCCTCTGAATTGCACTTGGAGGAATTGTGAAGGTTAGCCAATGTACTGCACTTAGAAGAATTGCGAAGGTTTAGCCCATGTACTGCACATAGAGAATTGTGAAGGTTAATCAATGTACTACATTTAGAAGAATTGTGAAGATTAGTCTATGTATTGCACCCAGAAGTATTTTTGAGGGTAGTCAATGTATTGCGCTTAGAACTGTGAAGGTTAGTCTATGTGTTGCACTCAAAAGAATTGCAAAGGCTAGCGTATGTACTGCACCTAGAGGAATTGTGAAGATTATCCTGCGTATTGCACTTAGAAGATTATTTGAAGTAAGCCAATGTGTTGCGTACAGAACTGCGAAGTTTAGCCAATGCATTTCACTTGGAAGAATTGTGAAGGTTAGCCCATGTATTGCACTCAGAAAAATAGTTGAGGGTAGCCAACGCATTGCGCTTAAAACTAGAGCACAGTGAATATATGCAATCTAGGCAATCACTAGAATGTAACCATTGTATTGAACCTATCACACTCCATGCTTATGAACTCTAGCCCAAGGCACGGCTACTATCCTGAATGCATCTGCTATCATGCATCACTCTAAGACACTTTGCACAACACCTCTGCCATAAGAATGTAGCTACTGTTAATGACAAAAATTCGATAGGTAGCTACACACATAATGACTGGCCTCTCGCATACCCACCACCAGTCCACAGTTGGCTAGCAGTTACTTGGCCACCCCTTCCGGTCCTCCCATTTGCTAACATGCACACATGCATACTTGCACTTCCTCGAATTTCCCATACCCGGACTTCCGTCCCCGAGGGCGTTCAACCTACAGCGCGCTGTGACCATACCAATTGTGAAAGATGCTATGCAAATGACGCAATACATTAAAAACCCAGTTGATTATACGATGTTTAGATGCAACAAGCAGAAATGTTTAAAAGAAATTGTTGCTTGGTGAGTCTAGTGAGAAGTGGCTAAAGAACAATGCATTAATGCATTGTTTTGATGAAGTATGGTACGTAAGAACACACATGCAAATTATTGATTACACCCATTAAAAAACATTTGTCATGCTTGCAGCCTTCAAAAAGTCTAGTGGCCAATCAAAAGACTACAATTACTATTTTCTGTGTTAGCATTTAACATGCAACTGAAAGTGTAATCATGTCAGACTGAATAGAACGCACACTCCCCATTTATGTAAGAGAACGTTATAGAATATGTGAGCACATGGCATATTAAAATGCATGCTTTAGGTAGAAAAAGAAGAGAAAAGCAAGTAACACTGACTCTTTTTTTATTTGGACAAGGATCTGTAAAATGTCACATTTAACTCTTAAAACACCCTCTCTCCATCCACAGACTTCAGGGAAGTCGCAAATGGCAAAATGTCAAAATGAAAAGCCCCCGGTAGAAATTATATTTTGTGTACCTTCGTCCCTTTCTTCAGGGCAAGAGGTTAGAACGCTGTTGTGGTTGAAATACATGTCAAGACCGAGAGACCAGGCAGAGGACAGAAGGTGGCGCAGAGTGCTAAGGACATGTGGCTATTGTGGAATAGAGTGCAGGTGACGTATGGTGGGTGAGAGAAAGTGGTACCAAGCATGAGAGAGTGAACGTGCTGTTCAGAGAGTGAAGCAGTATTCTGAGAGTAAGTTTTGGAATGGTGGTATAGAGAGAGTGGGGAATATAGGAAAGAGTGAGTAGAAGCGGATTAGAAGGTGAGATTGATTCAGAGAGGGCGAGTGAAACAGAGAGTGCAGGGCAGTGTAAAGAGGGGAGACAGGTGTATAGGGTGGTTGTAGAATAGGAGGGAGTAGTAACGGGAGAGAGGGAGCAACGAGAAGAGCGAGAAACACTGGAGGACAGGCAGATAGTGGAGAGAAGGGGGAGAGAGAGAGAGAGAGAGAGAGAAGAAAGAAGAGTCTTGAAAACCAGAGGGTGAACATGTGAGAGGGATGCGAGGGAAAGGGGAAGTGCTGAGAGAATGAGAGGAGAGGGGAAACAGGAGAGAAGGGGGACATATGAGGGGTAGAAGATTGGAGCGAACAGAAGAGGAGGAGAGATAGAAGAAGGGAAGAGAAGGAGGGAGTAGGCACAAGAGCAGGTGGGAGAGAGAAAGAGTATGAAGAGAAGAGAAATAGAGTGGAAAATGGGGAAAGAGCGAGAGGAGGCACAATTTAGCACCATCATATGAAGAACGTCCAAGAAGGTTGCCATCAATGATCCCCAGAGGTGGTTACAGAAGGCTCTGCTCTTTAGGCCCTCATTCTTAGACCAGTCTCGAAGTAGATAGTAAGGGTTGCCTTTCTCTAGTCTCGACGTGCAACCGTCTTGGATATAGAGGATTATGGGCTACGGTAAAAGAAGCCATGGGAGCTTGAGGATTCAACCAGGTAGTCCTCTTAGTCTGGCTCTCCTGCAATCCAGTCTTGACCAAGACCTAAAGTTGTCAATGTGTTTTTTAAATGACTTAATCAAGTTGAGGCCATCTGTGACTGTATCTAGGTTTCCAGGTCTCCAGGTGCAAGCAGGCTCCAAGTTCTTCTGAGTGTGGTCCTTTGTATTCCTCCGGGACATTAAAGGAAGGGTTTCTTTCCCTCCTGTGATCATCTGCCTTCACCTCATAAAAGGGAGCTTTGAAGTGTCAACCTCTCCAAATGGCAACCAACAAAGTGTGGGTCTCACACTCCATTTATATGCTAATCCTATTAAGGTATCAGTGGCTTCTAAATGGAACATCTCCAAGTTGCATGTTCTGCTTTTCGCAGCAATTGCCAGAGAGTCTTGCTCTTAAAGGAGTTGCTGTGGGGCAGAAATAATTATGCTTGGATTTTACAAAATGGTGAACGGGATCTGTGAACTAATAATTACACTTCCCTTAGGCCAAATGACCTTACAGGAAAAACATGGAAGTGGCTAAACAGAACTCCATATGCACATTTCTCTATTTTAAGTTACATTTTCCTGAAAAGGTGACAACTGGACTTAAACTGCCAGTGTGTCATTAGACTGTGCACATTTCTTTTTATTTAACTTTTATTTTTCAAAGAGAGTTACATCAGGAACCGAGTTCAGAGCAGTCGATAGAGTAGCATAACCGTTAGTACAGATATACATTGTTACAATTCACAATTGACAGTCAGTTAGGATGGTGACAATGCAGTGTCGTCGTCTTCAGGGAGCATATTACATAGATAAAGGCGGAAAAGAGTCCATATGTCCTTAGGTCGACAGGTCGATAGCACAGTTACAACAAATTGCTCCTCACATTCATTTATCCTTGACAGGTCTTTCATAAAGTCTTCCCTTTTGGGTCCTTCAGTAGATTTCCAGCATTTCAAAATATTTTGTTTTGCAACTACACATGCAATGTTAACCAGTCGTTTGGTAGTCTCGGCCACCTTGCCAATATCCCCAAACAGATATTTCAACGGAGAGAGTGTAGCCGGGATCATTGTGATATCTTCTAGGATTTCCGATAACTCAGCCCAAAATAGGGTGATAGAGGGTCATGCCCAGTACATATGATATGCATCTGCCCTGGGGCATTGTTTTGGGACATTCACCTGTGTGGCCTTCCAGAAACCTAGCTAGTTTGCCTGGGGTGTAGTGGAGTTGGCTGAGAACCTTAAATTGAATTAGTCTCAGCCCCGAGTTCATAGAGACATTTTTTGTGGGTTGGCAGTAGAGCAACCAGCTAGATTCGCCTATTTCCAGCCTCAGGTCACATTCCCATGCCTCTTTAATGCTATTACATGATTTGGAATGTGTCTGGACCAGGTTATATATTTGGGAAATTCCTTTCCTATGGTTATCCGTTGCCGTCATTGCACTAATGCATTTGTGGATAGAGGGCTCTGATCGAAATGTATGCTATTTGGCTGCAAAGGCGGTTTTCATTCGATAAAACTGGAATCGCTTAAGGTGTCCCCCACCCACTTTCTCAAGAAAATCACCCAGTTTTCAGAACCTGCCATCCTGGAACATATCTTGCATCTTAAAGCGTTTATTTGGATCCCATGCCCTTTGTATCGCCTTATCAAATGTGGCTGCTATGCCGGGAAAATTCCATAGCGGTATCTCTGGGTCATATGGGGTCATGAGATGAATTCTCTTATATATCTTGAACCACGCGTGCATGGTGGTGCTCACCGGGTCGTATTCGCAGGAGTCCCTGCATTTGGGGTCGATCATGATGGACTGCAAGTTCGTCGGGGAGGCGGCGTATTTTTCCAAGGGGATGTGTGCTGCTGTATCGTCTGGGTCAAACCAGTGTCTCGCGAAATGTGCCTGTGATGCCAAATAGTATAGTTCGAAGTCCAGAGCTGAGATCCCACCCTTTGAATATGGCTCCGTCATTTTGGCACATTCTAGCCTGGCTGTTGTGCCTCCCCATACAAAGGAGGTGGTAAGTATCTTAAGCTTCGCAAAGAAGGCTCTACCCGGCCAAATCGGAATGTTGCAAAAGTAATACAATAATTTGGGGAGGACTATCATCTTAAGAAGGGCTATCCGTCCGTATAGCGAGGTGGGTAGCTTATTCCATAGTTGGAGTTTGATAGAAAGAGATTGTATAAATTCCCCATAGTTCTCAGTGTACAATGTGTTTCTGTCTCTGGATATCATTATACCCAAATAACGGAGATGAAAGGGGGCCCATCTAAACCCTTCTATGCCAGACAAATCTTTGGTATTGGAGTTTAGTGGGAATAATTCGGACTTTGACACATTCATTTTGTACCCTGAGTAATTGGAGAACTCCTCTATATCAGCCATGATGGGCCCCAGGTTTTCTGACGGGTTCTGGATGTATAATAGGGTATCGTCTACGAATAGGGAAATTATTTGCAGGGTTCCGGTTATTATGAGTTCCCTGTGCACGTGATTTTGCAGCACAAATTCAGCCATAGGTTCTATTGTTAGTGCAAATAGAATGGGAGACAAAGGGCATCACTTCCTGGTACCTCTATTTAATAAGAAGGAAGGTGACATAGTATTATTAGTTCGTACTCTCGCACAGGGGTTCGTACAGAGTAAGCAAACACACTTAACAAAATATTGCCCTAATCCGAACCTTTCGAGGACCAAGAACAGGTAGTCAAAGGTGTTTTCGGGCTCCAGTGCTTCAATGGCTGCGTTTGCATTTGGGTTTAATTGTGCCATAACTCTGAAGAGTCACCGCAAGTTTAGAGCTGTGGATCTGGTTGATATAAAGCCGGCTTGGTTTGGGTGCACTTATAAGGGCATGTAGGGTAGTAGTCTAGTTCTGAGAATTTTTGCGAACATTTTTGCATCTGTATTGATAAGCGATAGTGGTCTATATGAGCTCATATCCTGTGCAGGTCACCGGGGTTTAAGGAGCACCATTATTACTGCTTTGCGCATGGAATCGGGCAGTGTTCCTTGTTCCATGGCTTCTTGCCAGACTTTCAGCAGGATCGGGGCTAGTTTATCTTGGAATTCTTTATATAATTTGGGTCCCAGGCCGTCTGATCCCGGGGCCCTGTCTGAGGTTAAAGCTTTGATTGCCTCTGTAATTTCTTTCACTGTAATATGAGTATCTAGTATCGGTTTTGTTTCCGGAGTGAGTGTTGGGAGATCTCATGCATGTAAGTAACTAGCTATCTCTTCCTTTGACTTGCTGTCGCGATTGGAATAAAGGGTCTTGCAGAATTCAGCAAATGTGTCATTGATATCCTGATCTCGGTTTACCATCGTCCCGTGGGATGTCTGTATGCTGGTGATGGGACTATGTTGGTTTTCAGCTTTAAACATCTGTGCTAGGAATTTCCCGGCTTTGTTGCTTTCCCCATATCTACGGGCACAGGCTGGGGCAGCCATGTACTGGATTTCCCGATCAGGTAATCTATCAAATTCGACCAGTGTTGTATGTATATCTGAGAGGGATTCTTTACTGTGTGTGGTGCTGTATTCAAACTCCAGTAATTCAAGCTTTACTTCCGCGGTGTCTAATTTCCTCCTAACAGATCTCAACAGCCCAATGGACTTAGCCATGATAGCCCCTCGCACCCATACCTTGAATGCCCCCCACAGCGTCGTATGTCTGGCCACCGAACCCTTGTTTAATTGAAAAAATTCCTCTATTTCAATATGTAGGAATTCACATACCTGGGGATCTCTTAGCATAGCTGGGGGCATCCTCCAGCATCTGGTTTGCGGTGTAGAGTTGTGTATAGTTAGGGTGATTGATATTGGGGAATGGTATGAGTGTGCGGGGATACATCTCACAGTTCGATACCGTATCTGAGAGGGTCAAGCTAATGAGCCAGTAATCAATGTGTGACTCAGAATCGTGCACCGATGAATAGTGTGTGAACCGCTTTTCCTGGGGGTGTGTTTCCCGCCATATATCCACTATGGACAATTGGTGCATTATCTGGTGTAAAGTAAGTGCAGCTTTAGTGGGAGAGCGGGGGATAGTAGAGGACCGGTCCAAGTATATATCAAGGATCGTGTTGAAGTCAGTCCCCTCCCCATGTTACTGCTCGATCATCAGTTGTGGTAATCATATTGTGTATAGTACTGTAAAATTCGGGGTCATCACTATTGGGGCCATAGGTATTGACAATCACAACTTGTCGTTCCGCCATCTCCCCCCAGACCAGCACATATCTACCATGGGGGTCTATTTTGGTGTCTCGGAGCTGGAATTCCAATTTCGGGTGGATTAATGTGAGCACCCCCCTGGCCTGGGTGGAGAACTCAGTGTAAAATCTTAGCGGTCCCCATTTTGGGAGGAAACCAGTACAGACCTGACCAAGTGCATATGTTTCCTGTAACAGTATGATCTGGGGGTTGTGTCTAGTGACATATGCTGCAGTTTTCCGGGCCTTGAGAGTTGTTAAGCCCCCGGACATTCCTGGAAAGGAGTTTAACAATTATTCCTTTACTACCCTGTGCCATAGTCCTCTTTGATCACCGATCTGTATCCTGGGCAATGAGAAACCACTGCTGCTTCAGCTGTGTCTGATGCAATAATACTCTCTGATTTTAAACACATTCTCAACAGTTATCGGGCAGGTGCCGAGGGAAACTTACCTCGACCTCCTACCCCGTCTCCCCAACTCCAATCACCTATATTTCGTGCCCCCATCCCCCACCCGCACCATCAACCCCAACACAATGATGTACCCCATTTCCCATAACTTGTGGAACTCTCCTGAGGGTTGCTCGTTGCGGCTTTGTGGCCACCATCAGCAGAGGCTCACGACCCCGATTTCAACAACTATTACTCGGAGCCACCCATTCAGATTTAAAACCTTAAACAACGTAAAGGATATAAGTCAACATCATTCTCAGTCGGCAGCGTCGAGTCTCTCCTCTCCAGGTCATGGGCGCATATTTTGGTCTATTACTCGGTCTCTGGGGGGCATAGGGATAGAGGCCTCGATGTATGCCATTGCTTCGGTAGGATTTTCAAAAAAGTGAGCTCTGCCTCCATGTTGGATTATCATCTTCACCAGGAAAATGAGGGCATAGGGGATGTGGTGAAGCCTAAGTTGTCTCTTGACCGGTTCATAGGACCTCCTTCATGTTTGAACATTAGTCGAGAAGTCTGGGTAGCTATGCATCCTATTTTCCTCGTAGTATAGGGTGCCTTTTTCTCTAGACAGTCTCAGGATCGTATCTCTATCTCTGTAGTTGAGGAGGTGGGCGATTATGGTGCGGGGTGGGGCCCCAGGTCTTGGAGGTGGGGCAAGGGTACGATGGGCCCTTTCGACCAAGAAGTGTTTCGAAAAGGACTCTGCACTCAACAGTGTTTTCAGGAGGTTTTCCACGTGTCACTCCATTGGGCCTTTACAGAAGGACTCCGAGATGCCAAATTTCCAGATGTTATTTCTTCTGGATCTTGATTCGAGGCCCTCACATTTATTTTGGGTCTTGTGTAGTTCCCCTTTTAGTTGTGCGATGTTTCGGCTGTGTTGAGTTATAGTGTCCTCATTTGTGCTAATCCTATTTTCTGCATCGGTGATACATGTACTCTCCTTGTCGGCTCTGGCCTTTAGTGAGATAATTGTTGCCACAATGTCATCCAGTTTGACATTTACTGCTAAAAAACCATTTGCACCAGTGTCGATAGGTGGTCTTCTCTTGATTTGGTGGCGGCCTCGGCCTGATCGTCCGGCATCAGTAGCGGGATTGTGGTGGGTACGTGGTGAAGGGAGCTAGCGAAAGAGTCCATTGGGCCGTTTATTTTGGCTCCGGTACCTATCTTCTCGTGGCGGCCCATATGGCGCCGCTGCCCACGGAGAGTGGACTGTGTTCTCCCACGTCTCGTGAAAGGTTTAGGGTGGTTTTGTTATGGTGATCTCTGGGTTGGCTTGGTGATTCTGTAATGCCTCCGGTGCAATGCAGATTAGACCCCACCAATGTTCAGTCAAATGATGCAACTGCGCGCCTCCTTTTTGTATAAATGGATCTGTTGCGGTGTGGGTGTTGATATGATCCGTGCAGCCGTAACATGTGGACAGGCAGGCTGTTGTACGTGGTTCCCAGCCTCAGATGCGACGGGTCTTTCCCTATTTGGTGTGTTCAGTGTAGGGTATGTGTTCGGAAAGCAGTGGTTGAATCGCGCTCTGCTCCGGATCTCACAAGCGCATCCCAGCCACCTCCAGTGGGGTTGTGCCCTCTATGTCTCTCACCAGGTAATGCTGATTTGGCTGCACTGTCTGCCAGGGTCACTTGATGCTGCGCAAGAGGAGCAGCCTCGTAGTTGGTAGCAGATCGATCTGCTCAGCGGCTCGTGGTTTTATCTAAAGAGTCATTGTAATACATTCTTAATGTGGTCGCCCCTCGAACTAGTAGATTGATATAGGAAATGCTTGTAATAAGGATCTCTGCAGCTGTTGCTGTCGATGTGTTACCTTCTTTAGCAGTATGCTGCCTGGGTTGCCCGTGTAGGAGTTCTGTGAGGGATCGGTGTTGATTTGGTGTGGACCACTTGTTTTTTTTTAGCCTATTGCCCCCACCACCTTGTATTGCACTGCTGCGCTTTCTGAGGGCATACACACAACTGGTTGAAGTAGAGATCTGGTGTAGGTGTGGGGCTGAATGTCCAAATACAATGCCCACTGCTGTTATACGGATTGCGTGGTAAAAGAAAAAAGGACTTGTGCCTACGTATGTATAGTGCCCTTGTGAGGGCAAGCACTCCACTGAGGTAGGGTCTGCAAGGGACTGGCATGCAAACTTCAATATAGGAATACTTCAGTTGTCAGATATTTGGTACGCCTTAACACTTCCCCTTCATCAACGTGCTTAATGGGTGAAATTTAGATGCTCTCGGGCAGGTCTTCCGCATCCGCGTTGGGTGCCACCATTCATGCGACACCACAGAGTTTGCACATAAATGTCAGCGTTCACCCTGTTTTCTTACGTTATCCAGTCCAGGCCTCTATTATATCAAGGGGTTGGTGTGGTTCCCTCCTCACAGATTCAGATTGATGCTCGGGTGCTTCCCTCGGCAGCTGTACCATGTTTCCCTGGCCGGGTGGGCTGTGGGGATGCTGCGATGCAGCTATCATCGTTGTCTGCCGTGCAGGGCCCCCTGTATCTTTTGGGTCTTAGGCCGCAGTCCCTCCAGGCAGCGCACAGTGTTCGTGGGGCGCAGCGGGAATGGGAGGGTGTGAGGAGCGACAGCTCCGCAGGGTGAGTGACTGCAGCCACACACGTACTTACGGCCACTTCAATCTGTGCTTTGTTCAGTCGTCGACCCCTCCGTTGTCTCCTGACTCCACTGCGGGGCACCCCCAGTTTCCGGGCGATGCCCACTCCCAACCTTGCCCACAATCGAGTGTCGGGTGCTCCGGACCATTGACAGGGCGTCAGTTGCTGTCCTCCCGCTGGGCGTATGTGCACTTGGGCTTGTGGGGCCAGCGTCACCAGACACTCTGCCAAAGACTTTAGTTTGTCTTTGAACCTTTACTGTACAATGTGGGTTCGTTGAGCTGCAGTGTCTCTGCACTGCCCTTCCCCCACTCGGCCCTTCACCAATCTCCACCAACGTCCTTGCGTAGCTCGTAGCTATGCCATGGTGCTTCCTCGCGGCTTCCCCTTTGCCTTATAACCGCTCAGGATTCCGACGCCTATATCTGCATAAGTTGTTGTCAGAATTCGACAGCGTTTTCAGGCTATGTTCTGTGGACCCTTCGGGCTCAGCACCTCAATGTTTCCAATGTCTGGGTGGCCCCTAAAAGGATCAATTTCAGGCAGGATATTGTTCGGGTCGGAGCTCTCACTTTAGGCGGCCATTCACTACGCGCGCAACAGCGCCCCCATACTGTGCACATTTCAAAGTGACCAGGTGTATCTATATACTGAATCAGTGATTCAGTTATGCACCCTGGTGAAGTGTCCCTGGGGGACCCTCGTGCATGGAAACAAGGCACAATCACAACACACAAACTGATACGCCAGACACGAGGTTCAAGTCCCAAAATCTAGAGTTTATTGCAAAGCAAATAGTCTCAGTCGGCCGACCGGATCTCATGTCCCGCAAAGTATGTTACCCAGACCTCGTGGGACGCAAGAGAGCGAACATTTTACATCAGTTACATATATACAAAAAGACCATCATATTATCAGTCGTGACACATCCAATACCGCCCATAATGTATCTTCTTTAACAAGAGTTCGATGATTGACAATTATGACAAATATGACAAACATGACACCCTTAAAGACATTTATTCAGCAACAGTTGCAATCTGCAAAGGTGCAGACACTATTCATTGTTACAGAGAACATAGTGCTCTTGTTCTGCAAGCAAGCTGTGTTCGTAGGAGGGACACATTCCAAGCCCTGCTATCTCTTGGTTTCTATTTGTGAGTTAGAGGTTGGCCCGAGCTAAAGGGGCCCAGGAAAGGGGGGCCGTGAAGGAGAGTATAATTCAAGCCATTAACTGTCTACTTCTACAGTTTCTGCCGTTCCAGCGAGTTCCAGCGAGACTAGCTGGCACCTGCATGGTGATTAAATGCCTTTCTGCTTACTTCCAAGGACTTGTGAGGGAGGAGAACAGCGTATTGCTGTCTTGGTTGTCTGGGCTAGTCTCTCAGCATGTAACTTGTGGCCTTGCTCTGCGCATGAGCAGAACGAAATAAAATTCACTTTTAGCAAAGCATTAGAACAGAAGAGCAAGAAAAAGCAAAATCACAAAATGGAGAATTCTGTTGGTACAAAATGGCCGCCCTATGGTTATACTGACGATTCTGTACTGGTGATGCTAGACATATGATGCGGTTGGTTTTCGGCCAACATAATATACTGTCTATGCTATGGTAGGGTATTTTCTAGACTAGCAAACCCTCCTCTTGGCCGTAAGCCAAACACATCAACCATACATCGCATCTTCCTCTGACCAAGTATCTGATTCTGATTCTGAACTATGCATACTGCTGTAATCGTCATCATCATCATTAATACTAATAGACATGAATTCTTTCATAGTTTGCATTTCGTGATTCGTAGTCGTATTCACTTTGGGAGTTCTTTTTTGTGTCACCATGTGTATGCATTCATCACTTATTTCAGCGCAAATTATTGGTAGACAGTGTATGCAACAACAACAAGTTAGGAAGATTCCAAGGACTGCTGCTAAAATTGCAACTAATTTCCATCCCCATGAGCGTAATAATTCCCAAAACCATGAGCTTATGTTCAGTTCCCAACTACCTGCTGGGGGTGGAGGTCAGAGCTCAGGATGTGTAACTTTTTTATTGCCTCAAAAATCGTAGGGGAGGAGTCACTTACAAATACGCAGCACGATGACCCCACGATTTTGCAAACTCCTCCACGGTCAGCCAAAACTATGTCAAGAGCCATTCTATTTTGAAGTGTCATTAATCTAATTGCCTTCTCTTCCAGAGTCATATTATACAATATATCCGTTGTTCCATTTATTGTTTTTTGCAAAATTCTTGACAACTGTCTTATATTATATGAATTTATTGCTTGACCCCAAAATGGTATAAATGATTTTGCTATGTCTTCTGTAATAAATCCTGCTTCCTCATCCCGTCGTGGCCTTGATCTGGATAATTTTGCTATGTCTGACGTTTTTGAAAGGAATACCCCTGGGAAAAGGATCCCTAAGTAACAAGTACCTCCCCAGTTTCTAGGCAACCAGGGATAAGCTTTTTCTCCACATATGAAATAGACGGGATCACCTACATAAATTGGTTCTTCCTCTCTTTAGAGTACTGCAATATTCATACATCTATTAAATGTCCCTACTTTCTTTCGCAAGCAAAACGGGACGGTGCGAGGACTCTAATTTACTGTATACGAGGGGGAACTATATCTTTGGTCCCTACCGGGTTCATGTGAAATGTGATTACAGATGATTTATAAGGTACATATAGTCTATCTTGTGGTGTTACTATTGGTTCTATCACCCTTGCTCTGTTAAATATGAAACAACCTACAGGTTCCATTACCACTTTCTCAAATTCTACCATGTCCGTCCCATCTAATTGACCCGTGGCACTCTTATTCCACTTATTCCACTTCCCATAGAAGAGTGCACTCAGTGAAACATAGCATGCTGTGTTAAGTGATAATGGCTGTACATACCGACCTATTCCCTTTCCGCCATGTTGCAGTAAATGAGTGCACACCCAACAATTGCTTCTGTTCAGGATTGAGTGTGTCATGTTCATTATCAAAAGTAACGTGTTATTTCCATAACCATCCCTGTGTCTTTCTTCCATTGGGGACAGAGTATAAGAGATTACATGGACTGGGCTTTCAGTGCCGGAGGCATTACTACTAGGCAAAAATGCACCCAATGGATGCATTTCCTCTAAATACCATAATACCAGGACTACCAATATTGGTGCAAATATACTTACAATGCACAGACATGTTGTGCCAATTAACATACATATTCGGCAACTCTTTCTAGGCAATTTTAAAGTCTCTATATTTACTACATCATCAGCATTGGTGCAGGAGGGGGCAGAAGCAGGTATAGACATCATGCTTGATTCTTCTTCTCCAACAATGTTCGTTGTGAAGACTTCTCACAGCCGCACTCGTTGAAATATCAGCAAGTTCGAAAAAAGTTAACTAAGTGTTTAGGCCAGTTTTCGACAGCCTGGATTGCTAAGCGAAAGGCAAGATTATCGTGCTCCTGCACATTGCTCAAAAGACTCCAGAGCAAACATCAATCGCCTTAGTACCATATGTGCCCCGCTCGTTCGTACAGGGTGATCAACAAATGGATTTCTTTTATTTTCAAAGATAGCACCGGGAAGCCGCGTTCCAGAGCTGCCGGATTGGTACAACCCCCCGCTCCACTTCCCTAGGCCTCCGATTCCCACTTCATCCGTGATGAGAATAGAGGCACCAAAATGAAACACGAAGATCAGATCACTTTCGATTTTGAGAACGTAGGTTGTACCGTATTGCTCCAGGTACTGTGTGATCGATGAATAGTGCAGGTGCACTTCCAGATTCAGGCTCAGAGTCAGCCTGTGGCGCAGCAAGCAATGGTGGCCGCCAAAGTGATGATGCAGGTTTCGTGTCAGCCTGTGGCGATGCAAGTTCAGCTGGGCAAAGTTGGGGCACACTCAGCCCTTTCTCCTGTTTAGCAATCCTCTCAGGCTTTTTCTCAGGCTCAGGCAGAATTTGCGGCAGAGAACTGGCAATGGTGTCCTTCGAGTCTGATGCAGCTGTTTCTTCCTGGTCGTCTGGATCAGGCAGTTCTTTCAATGGCGACAGAATTCTCTTTGTGTGGGTGGCATGGATCCACGCCTTACGACCGTCCACACGGACTGCGGTTTGTACTACTAGGAGTACCTGGTAAGGCCCACGCCATCTTGGTGCAAGTGATGATTTCCCTTCAAAGTTTTTTATGAGGATCCAGTTTCCCAGCTGCAGACAATGCCCCGGGCCAGTATATCTGACAGGAAGAGCCTCCTGCACCTGCTGATGAATCAAACGAACCTTTGTATTAAAAGGTTACAATATGTACTAAGCACAGGATATTCAACTTTACTCAACTGCCTGGGCTGCGGCGCACACCAAACATTAGCAGGTCTCCCCATCACAATCTCGTATGGGGAGAGTCCAGTGCTGGCTTGCACAGATGTGCGCATGCACAACAAAGCTAAAGGCAATGCATCTGTCCATTTCAGCTTGCTCCCTGAACATATCTTGCTAATCTTATTTTTTAGTATGCTGTTCTGGCGCTCAACAAGCCCAGCACTCATCGGGTGTCTAGCACAATGGAATCGTTTATCAATCTGAAGGCCTGCACAAATCTGTAATATTACGGCGGCAACAAAATGCGGGCCGTTATCTGACCATATGACCCGTGGCAGGCTGAATCGGGAAAAGTATTCTTTTAACATTACTTTAGCAGTGCTCATGGCTGTACAGTCCTTCAGCGGATATGCTTCCACCCATTTACTGAACGCACACACTACATGCAGGATGTATTTTAGGTTCTGACATCTTTCCATTTCTATGAAATCAAAATGAATCACCTCAAAGGGCATAGCGGGGATGCCAAAACTACCTGTTGGAGTAGCTGTTCCTCTTCCAATATTGTGTTGCAGACATGTTATACAATTCTGAACTAGTCTTTCTGCATTTTTTCTTATGTGCGTGTTCTGCCATACTGTAGCCAAATGCTGAAACATCTTTTTCGCTCATATGTGCGTGGGGCTGTGGGCCATGGTGACCATTGTAGTTACGTAGGAGTTGGGCAGCATCCACTTTCTACTTTCCTTGTCCACTCAGCAACCTTCCAAGTCTAATTCTGCAGAGCCCTTAGCCCACCCGTTTATTTCATCAGCAGGTGCATCCGCCTGCATTTCTTTGACTGTGGCAATCCCATTCTCTATCATGCAGGGCACTTCTTTTGACTGTACTATCAACATTTTTGTGCCTAAACCAGTGGCAGTTTGTTTTGCAATTTTGTCTGCAAATGCGTTCCTTCTCCCACCTTACATGTTATTTTCTTATGCGCCTCCCATTTCATTATTGCCAGTCGCTTTGGACACGTAAGTGCAGACAGAAATCGTGCTATCAAAGGGCCATGTTGGATTTTAGTTCCATGTGATGTCAGGAAACCCCTCCCAGCCCAGAGTCGGCCAAAATTGTGTGCCACCCTGAATACATACTGACTGTCAGTATATATGTTTACATTCAGATTTTCTGAAATTTCACATGCTCTTGTTAATGCTATTATCTCTGCTGCCTGTGCTGAATTATATGGGATCCTTTTGCTCTCTACAATACTCTTTAGTGTCGTGATGGCATAGGCAGCAGTTGACGTGCCATCAGGTAATTTGAAACAGGAACCGTCACAAAACAGTTCTCCATCTGGCTCTTTCTGTGGGGTGTCTGTTAAGTCAATTCTTCCTTTCGTTTCTTCTTCAGTAACCATTAAACAATCATGGGGAGGTGATTCATTTTCACCTACTTCTTCACTGGGAAGGGGCATTAATTCTGCAGGATTCAAAGCGCAACACCTCTGAATTTGAATATGTGGTGTGAACAGGACAATTTCATATCTAGTCAATCTAGCTGATGTGAGGTGTTGCGTCTGCGTTCTGTTTAAGAGAACGTCTATTGCGTGTGGCACCATCAAAATGAAGGTGTGCCCCAACACCATCCCTTCGGTTTGTTTCACTGACGCAGCAGCTGCAGCAACAGCTCGGAAACAACGCGGCAAAGCACATGCTACAGGGTCCAGCACGGGAGAAAAATAACTGCATGTTCTTTTTCTTCCTCCTTGTTCCTGTGTCAAAACAGCCAGCGCGCAGCCTTCATTCTCATGCACAAATAATTTGAAAACTTTTTCATAATTTGGTGTGCGCAAAACTGGAGCTGAGCACAAAGCAACTTTGAGCAGATCAAATGCATTCTGACATTCCTCACTCCATGGCAAAGGCAAGGCAACATCCTTCTTTGTCAATGCTGCCATTGGTTTCACAATCATAGCGAAATTCGCTATCCACTGCCGGCAATATGAAGCCATGCATATTATGGCTCTGACCCCCTTCTGTGTCTTTGGAATAGGCATACCAGAGATGCTCTCTACCCTTTCTGGTATCAGTCTTCTTCCCTCTTTCGAAAGTAGGTAGCTCAAATAGGCCACCTCCTTTCGACAATACTGGAATTATTTTAAAGACGCTTTATGTCCATGTTCTGCTAAATGTGTCAACAACAAAACTGTTCCCACTTTGCACATTTCTTCTGTGTCAGCAGCAATTAACAATTCATCTATGTACTGTAACAGTACACAACCCGCTGGTAGTTCTAGCATATCTAGTTTCATTACCTCCTTTTTTATAAACTGGAAGAATGGGACTGTTACAAGTGCTACCAGTAATCTCTTCAATTACGTTTCTTTTAACCAAATCTGAGACAATGGGCCTCATTACGACCCAGGCGGTAAGGGGTTAACGGCAGCGTTAACAGCGCCGACCCTTACCGCCTGAGTACGAGGTCCCTTAGCACCATGGCGCTTTTAACACCTGCTTTTAGCAGGTGTTAAAATCCATGGCGCTAAGGGACCATGGAGTTAATTACGCCACCGTAATTTACGGTGGCGTAATTAACGCCTTCCCCACTCCCATTATACCCTATGGGGCAAAAATGGGAATGGGGAAGGGTAAATGGGGATTGGGGATTTACCGCCCCGCCAAGGTCGGAATGGGGCGGTAAGTCCGCCAACCACCATGGCGTAAACATAGTTTACGCCATGGTGGTAAAGTCACGGCCCAGGCGGTAACTTACAGCCTGGGTCGTAATGAGGCCCAATACATTTTAATGCTTTTTCGCCCTCCACCGAAATTTTATACTGGGGAATTCGTGGTAATGTTACTCCTTCTTTCAGAACAATTCTCACCGGCTCTATTTTCAAACAACCAACATCATTATCATTCATCACCCATATGCAAGTCGGTGCCTTACTTAATTCTGTTGGCAGGGGTTTGCACAGGAATTGAGACACTGGTATTTTTTGTGGTGATATTGTCAAAAATACTCCATCAGGAGAACAATGAATAACCACACTTAGTTTCTTTAACAAGTTCAAACCTAATAGGTTCTCGCCACAATTCTGTGTCAACAGAAACGGGCAAGACTCAGTGAATGGTCCTAGTGTTATTGGTACAGACTGGGAAACGGGACTAATTACTGGGGTGCCTGCAAACCCTATTGAAACATTCTTCTGCCTATTTCTGGAACCAAGTGGTGGTCTATTGAGCACTTCTGTGCACCTGTGTCCACAAGAAAAACGTGCTCCTTATTCCCAACTTTCATTTCTACGTAGGGTCCTTTCTGATCAATGGGAATAGACACTGGTTCCAACCCCTGTCTTGGGCTGTCCTAGCGGAACAATACATCATCTGATGTATACTCACCGGAATAGTATGTTTTTGATTGAGTATAGAAAACATTTCCGTTCCCATCTCATTTTGCTGCGTCTGATTTTGGTTCTGATTCTGGTTGCTATTTCCTTGATTATTCTGATTTTGTTGTGTACTATTGTTTCTATTCTGCCCCTGTGCTCCCGGGCGACCCCTGTTTTGTCTTCTCTGTCCATTCCCATTTCTATTTTGCAAATGTGGACACTGTGCTCGCCAATGACCCACTTCCTTACAGTATGCACATTGGTTCAGTCCAAGTGGACCTCCATGCATGTTCGAATGATTTCCTCTCCCTTGTGCATTTCCTCTACCTATATTATGACTCGCTACCTGCTGTAGTAACACTCTTGTTTTTTGATTTACTCTGTCTTTTACCTCTTTTTCTTTTTCTGTATTTACTCTATTTTCATAATACTGGGCCATGTGTAATATCTCACTCTGTGATTTTGCTTGCCATGCACTTTCAGATGTCATTATCAAATTTTGGGTTTGAGGTAACAACCCTCTTACATATTTGTCAACAAATAGTCTTTTCCTGGGCTCAGTGCTTAAATATTGTCCACTAAAATCTGTATACACTTGTTCAAATCTATTAAAATAGTCCGTAGCCAACTCATCTTTGCCTTGCACACATGCAGTTAGTTTGTCCCATATAATTCTCTTTTCAGGAACTATAACTTTCAATTTCTGTACTATCCGTGTCGGTAACGCTGACATATTTGACGATGGTTTTTCGCCTGCTTTTCTGTCCGCATCCTCTTTTATTAAATTCTCCCATGTAGCACCCAAACTATCCTCATCATCTACATTCCTTATTTGCTTCCATATATCTGCTGGGAGAATTACAGGGAATAATAGGTCAATATTGCTCATCGTAAAAATGGACGATCTCAAATAGGACTCAATTTCTTTATAGAATCCCGCCAAATTTTTTCTCAAATCAGGGATCGTTTGTTTTATATTATTCACCTCTTGTCTGGAGAAAGGGACATGTACATATTGTGCTGTATAATGTGCTTCTGTTACCTGCGCTGGTTGCCCATTTGCGGCAGGAATTTCTACTTTTGGCACAAAAGTGGGTGGGACCTCCCTCATGGGAAATATCGCACTTGCTCTTCCTTCTTCCTCTCTCTTATGAAGCACTATAGCTAGATTAAGGGATAAGGCAGTCTCTCCCGTATCCCGTGAACATGCTCTTTTATACACTGCCATTATTTCAGGTGGGCAGCACTGCTTTTTATCTACATATTTGTCTTGTAAATATTCAACCATTACCTGCAATGCCTTTCTTTGCATTCCTTTTTTTTATCAAAGATTTTATTGATTTGAAAATTAAAGCAACATTACACTTATCTCTCTGCAATACAGGGTAGGGATGTGGGAAAGGGGGGGGGAGTTAGGAACAGGAGTGGGGGGGAAGGAAGGGGGAGTCTGGAAGGGAGAGGAACATATGCAATATCAACATTTCCAGGCGCAGGTGATGGGATGGGGAGAGAGAGAGAGACAATCAAGAAGCAAAAAACATTCAGAAACTCAACTTCCAGGACCATGGTCCGACAGACCGTCAACTTGACATCGGATGACCTCGCGGCATAGACTATTCATGGCAGAATCATTACCCCCACTTTCCCGGGGCATCTCTCAGTCACAGAGGCTGCGGAGCCACCCTTGTCCTTTAGCTAGCCTCTTCCCATCTTCTCCATATTTTGTCCGCTTTTTGCGGGCAACCCCTTGCCGCGTACACTCTATGTTCCATTATAGCGCATATGTCCACATCTGTGACCCACTGGTCATAGCTTGGCGTACGTTCCGATCCCCACAGTTGCGCGATGTTCCGCCTGTGAACCGCCATCGCAGTCGACCAGAACAATTTCTCATAACGGGAAAGTTCAATTTCACTGGAGATCCCCAGGAGAAGGAGTTTTGGGCATCTCTGTATCGCTTTACCCATAACGCTAGACAGTTTATCACAGCATTTCTGCCAGAGCTGCTGTATCTTACTGCATTCCCACAGAGTATGGAAAAAGGTACCTTCTTCACTTTTGCAGCGTAGGCATTGTGCGTCTGAGGATTTGCCCCAGCGGAAGAGGGCCACTCTCGGGTAGTAGGTGCGGTGCAGGATCTTCAGTTGGACCAGTCTTAGCCTTGAGGAAATGGCCGTTTCTCGCGGGTACATCAGGGCCTCCACCCAGTCCTCTGGTTGAAGTGGACCCACATCCCGTTCCCACTTTGTCTTCAAGCTGGTTAGTTCCTGCGTCGCAAAGGATGTTATCACATTGTACATGGTAGAGGTGACTTTCCGGTCCACCCGGTCCAAAACTATGTTTCGCTCCAATGGGGAGCTTTCCGGCATGTCTTGTGTTATGTGTCGATGGGTCGTCCAAGCATGTTTCAGCTGCATGTGGTGGTACCTTTCTGTGGCCGGGAGGGAGAACTTTACATGCAATGTCTCGATGCTACCAGGTTGTCCTCGTGAACCACATCTCCTATGCTGGCGATTCCTCGCTGGACCCATTCAGGCCATCTGGGCAACTTTCGTATTTCGGGAAGGTTGCAGTTGTTCCATAGGGGTTGCGCCAGTGTTCATTTCTTGCCCCATCATAAGTACCGATGTGCTTCCTTCCATATTCTCACTATATGCGTTACCATATCCGTTTTTGGTGTGCGGTTCAGGCCTCCACTCAGATGCTCTAGAGGCGTGGTCATGGCATTAAAGATAAGACCTTTGATGTGTGGGAGGCTACCGTCTCCATGGAGCATATCATTTACTACCGCCATCTGGCTGGCCCAGTAATATGACTGTATCCTGGGCAGTCCAATCCCTCCTTCCCAGATAGACCTATGGAGCGTGGCAAGAGCAATTTGTGGGTGTCCTCCTCCCCATAGCAATTTCCGAAGGATGCACTCGATTTTGTGGAATTCTCGCTGGTGGATGTATAATGGCGCATTCTGCAGGATATATAAGAATTTAGGAAGGGCTATCATTTTGAACAGGGCTGCTCTGCCCATCAGCGTGAGTGGCAAGGAGATCCAATGGCGAGTATCTTCTGCAAATCTTGTTACAAGGGGGGAGAAGTTCAGGGTTGTGTATTCAGTAAGTTGCTTCGTGATACGTACCCCCAGATACTTTAACTGTTCCCTCTCAATCTGGTAAGGGCCAGCCGCTAGGTTTGCCATCGAGGTGTCTCCTAAAGGGAAGAGGATGGATTTGGACCAGTTCACACGTAATCCGCTGAATGCCTCATATTGCTCTAACAGGTGCATGACTCTGGGGCAGGAGTAGCTCAGGTCCTTCAGATATTATTCAGGTCATCCGCATAGAGAGATATTCTGTCTTCCCAGGTCTCAGACCATCGGAAGCCTTCCCAGGTTGGTGAGTTTCGCAGGATTGCCAGTGGTTCGATGGCGATTGCAAAAATCATGGCCGACAACGGGCAGCCCTGTCTCGTGCCCCTCCCCAGGTTGAAGAGGTCCGAACACCAGCCATTGACTCTGGTCCTGGCGACCAGGGATTCGTACAACAGGCGCACCCACTTCATGAAGTTCTCACCGAAGCCCATGCGGTGCATTATGGTCCAGATGGCCTCCCATCTCACCGAATCAAAGGCCTTTTCGAAGTCAATTGCTAGTAGGGCTAGTGGGCCCTGTATGCTGTTGGCCCTATCCAGGGCCGAATATAGCCCGTGGAGGTTCATACGCGTTGATCTCTGTGGCATGAAGCCGCACTGGTCCGGATGTATCAGGATGGGAATAACCTGTTGCAGACGGTCCGCAAGTAATTTCGCCAGTCATTTGGTCTCGCTATTGATGAGTGAAATGGGCCTGTATGAACTGCATCTTTCCGGGGGCTTGTCCGGCTTGGGTATCACTATTATTGTTGCTTCTCGCAGATCTGGTCGGAGAATGCCCTCTTCTAGCGCATGTTGATACATTCAGAGTAGTTGGGGGGCCACCACATTGGTCCCCACCTTTCGCCATAGCTCAACCGGGAAGCCGTTAGGTCCTGGGGATTTACCGGTTTGGAGGCCCGACTTGGCACTTAGGATCTCATCTTCTGTGATCTCCCTCTCCAGCAGTTGCAGTTGCGTCTCAGTTAAGGTGGGGATGTCAATTTGGTCCATGATCGTGACGTCCATCTGTGTTGTGGGTTTTATGTACAGCTCTGCGTAATATTCTGCAAAGCCTTGACTTATTTCCTGATCCGTCACCCCTGCATTCGGCCCTCCTGTGTCGAGCCTTCGGACATGACTGCGTCCCTGCTCCTTCCTTTCCAGCCAAGCCAGCATCTTGCCAGCCTTGTCACCTGTTTCATAGAGTCTTGCCTGCATTGCAGTATGCGCTTGTTTCGCATTGTCCATCGCTATGTTTTGCAGCCTTTTCTGTGCTAGTAGCAACGTCCGATTCAAGGCCAGTGTGTCCTCAATTATGTGCCTCTCCTCTGCCTGCTTGACCTGTTGTTCGGCTTCAAGTGTCTTGCTCCAGTGCTGTCTTTTTTTCGTGGTCGTCCACGATATTAGTTCACCTCTTAACACCGTGTTGTAGGCCTCCCACAGTGTTCCTGGGTTCATTGCCGTCTGTGTATTGAGCTCGAAGTATGTATTGGTCGTCTCCTGTAGCCTGCCCACAAGCTCGGGGTCACCCAGGTAGTAGCTATTCAGGCGCCAGCTCGGCGGCGGAATCCGCCAGGATGTTATGAGTGTCAGTTCTAGCGGTGAGTGGTCAGAGATGCCTCTGGGAAGTATGTTTATTCTTGCACCCTATGCAGATCAGTTGCTGGGGTGAAGAGATAATCTAGTCTGGAGAGCGAGGCATGTGCCCCTGAGTGGAAGGAGTATGCTCTCGTGTCTGGGTGGAGTTCTCTCCACACATCGCATAGGCCTAGTGCGTTGGCAAACATGGCAAGTCTGGTGGGAACATTGGGGTTTCTATTCCGCAAGTGTGATCTGTCCAGGGTTACATTCATGACTTCATTAAATTCACCTCCCAGTATCATGAGGTTAGAAGTGTTGTTTGCGATTAACGGGGCAATGTCATTAAGTAGTGGCTCTAGTAGAGTTGGGGTGCATAGGTGGCTATCAGTGCGATGGAGTGATCCCATAGCTTGCCTGTCACGTATACGTATCTGCCGCCTGTGTCATGGGTTACCGTTGTAAGGTGGAAGGGGAGGTTTTTGTGTACCAGGATCATGACACCTCTTGAGCCCATTGTGAAACCTGAGTGGAGTGCCAGCTTGTTGTTTGTACGTCTAAATAAGGTACAGTCTGTGCCAGCAAGATGGGTCTCAGACACGAACACTAGGTCAGCGCCCCGCCTGTTGAGAAATTCCCGCACCAACCGGAGCTTGACTGCATTGCCCAGACCATTAACGTTCCATGTCATAAGCCTCAGTGTTCTGAGAGTGTCGCTACTACCGCTATGTGATGCCATGGGTGCTTGTGATAGTCACTGCCTGTGTTGCCACTGACGGTGTTATGCGCCAGCTGCGAATATGCCCGTGGGTTAACTCTGTCTTATCTAGCCATATTATCTTGTGTGTTTGATGAGTCCCGTCTGTAACTAAACTTAACAAATCCCCAACCCCCCTCCCCATACTCCTACCAACTAGAAGCATCGGTCGCCCAAACAAAAAACCCATGGTGTCAACTGGACACCTTACATGCGTTTAACTTAACTTCAAGTACAGGTGGCCTCCCCCTGCCTGGATCCCCAGGGGGAGAGAACCCTCTCCTGGGGGTGTGACCAGGGGGAGCCGCCACGTGTAATAAACGTGGAGTTTGTTGCACTATCGGGAGGGGGCTCTCCTTGTGTCGCAGTCTTGGGGCATACCGCGACCGCGTCAGTTAAGTGTGTGTATCCTGCTGTTGTGAGTGTGTGTGTAGACAGAACAAATCAGTAGTTCAACCTGGGTGACCCAACGGGACCTCTGGCATCTGGCAGGCCTTGTGGCAGTGGTCAGCCCCCCTGATCTTCCGGTGGGTCTTGCGCTGGTGGTCGACGGACCTCTCGCTGTTGGTCTGGTGGAGGCCTTCTGTTCCTCCCCCTGTTGTCGCGGGGGGTCGACCAGTCTCTGTCTATGTTTTGTTCAGCCCAGCGCCAAGCCTCTTTGGGATCATTGAAGTGGACTGTTGTCCCTTTGTGATAAATCTTGAGTTGCACAGGGAAGAGCAGGCCATACCTCACTCCCATTGCTTGCAGTTGTTTTTTGAGGTGGTCGAAGGAGTGCCTCGCCTTTTGCACTTCCCTGGTGTAGTCGGGGAAAAAGGCAATTTTGGAGCCATTGAATGTGATGGCGCCTTTTGCGCGCGCATGTTGCAGTAGGGCATCACGATCCCTGTAGTTTAAGAACTTTGCAATTATCGTGCGTGGAGGTGCGCCGGGCGGAGGTCTGCCCGTGGGCACTCTGTGTGCCCTCTCTATGGAAAAGAACTTGGAGAAGTCGTCTGGCTCGTACAGATCAGTCAGCCATTGTTCTAGAAAAAGTTCCATGCAGGGGCCTTCGGCCTTCTCGGGTATGCCGAGTATACGCATGTTGTTACGCCTTGATCTGCCCTCTTCAGCTTCAATTCTGTCCTCCAGTACCTTCAGTTTGGTTGTGACATTTTGTAGCTGCTGTTGCATGTTATGCATTCTATCCTCTGTGTTGGATATGCAATGTTCAGCTTCCCCGGTGCGCGCTGTTAGTTTTTTGAAATCGTGTCGGAGGAGGGATACATCCATGCTTATCCTATCCATTTTCTGCTCCATTGATGTGCGGGAATCGGCTATCGCAGCCATAATGTCCTTCAATGAAATTCCCTGGTCCGTTTCCATCTCGTCCGCGGATTGCGGGTGGAGGTCTGACGCCTGGGGTGGTTGGATGGTGTACTGATCCATCCTGCTTTGTGTGGGGAGTTTCTTTGACTTGTCTTTCCCCATGGTACCAATATCACTAGCTGCGTATTGGTCTGCGTGCTTGGCCTGTCTTGCACGCCGTCGCCTCCTGGAGCAGAGCTCGGGCAGGGACACTCACCCATGCCTCCCAGCCGCACCGGCATCTCTTTCCCGTCTGTGCCGCACAGGCTTGCCTCACACGCTGGGCCGCACGGGAAGTACGTCCCTCGTTCTCGAGTAGCAGTGCTGTCGGCGTCCCGAGCGTCCCACGCGAGTGGATATGCGCCCCACCCTGACCTCCGCACGGGTCCGCTGTAGTCCGCCAGTTGGGAGGGACACCGCCGGAGCCCCACCGGGACCACACTCTTCCTCCGATGTAGTCTGCGGATCAGTAGCAGGCTGGGGTCCGGTGCAGCACGGCCTTACTGCTTTGCTTCAGGGCGTTCGTCCGTGCGCGCCAGCGGCCCTTTTGGAAGCTGGATGTCGAACACCTCGAAACTTCTTGTGGTCGTTTCTCTTGAAATCGGCTGCGGTTTCCTCTGCTCTATGCCTCGTTTGTGCCCAAGGGTATCCGACACCATACAGGGTTGTTATCAGCTCTTATGTCGTCGAATTCCAGGCGATTTTACCAGGATATTTGCTGCAGTCATGGGAGCCGAGGAGACCTACGTCTTTCTCATCCCGCGGCCAGCCACGCCCCCCTTTCTTTGCATTCCTAATGTATACTGATCAAATGTCTCATGCACCTCCATTGTAGGGATGCTAGCATCTGTAATCCATCTAAGCGCCTCTTGCGTACATATTATAATTTCTTCTAACCTGTTTTGATGGCGGGAAAAATCGCTGTTGCACATATGGTGCCGTCTCTTGTCTCCCTCTTCTTACCTCTTTGTACCGAAACCCAGGCACAGAAAACATCTCTGAATACAATTCATCAAGTTCATTTTTAAACTCAAAAAGCCTGTCCATGTGCTCCTTTATCTCTGAATCACTTTCTCTTATACGCAAAAAGGCATTCAAGTCACCAACTTCTGTGGCGGCACCATACCAGTTAATTGTTTCCATCTTTCCATCAGATATTCTCCCATGCATTCTAACAATACCTGTTTTTCACTGAGCTTCTTATAATCATACATCGACCCCAGCGTCGAGACCTCATCATTTCCTTCAATATATATTTCTGCCTGTTCTTTCAACTCCTTTCTCCTCTCCTTGCTGACCGCACTACGGGTTATTCTAGCATACACACTTTGTGCAGGCCCCGCTCCTCCCATACTGTCTTCTCTGATAGCTGTGGATTCAAGCTCGGTAGGAGGATGGGGGAGTGGGATCACGTGTTCAGGAGGGGCTGGTGCAGATGGAACAACTGGAAGGGGGAGTGGTAACTGAAGCTGTAATTGAGGCTGAGTAGCGGGGATGGGCTGGGGCTGAAGCTGAACAATGGGCACTGGTGCAATTATGTCAATCTTACTTTTGGGACGTTCTTGTCTTTTCTCATTTAATATCTTATTGATTAGTTCATCTGATGCATGTAATTCTTGTTGAGGACATATTTTATCTATACCCATTTGGAGACTCCTGTCTGCCTTTCTAATTTGCTCAACCCATTCTTTTTTCTTCCTGTTCTAGCGCTCTATCTTCATTAGATTTGTGCCTATGCACATGTTTCTTTCTGCTTCTCAAGCAGAGGTTAGCCTCCTTCCTACAGTCTCTAATGACGTCAAATGTCGCAGGACGTGGTTTCTTGCGCAGCAATAACGATTCCCAATGCTCTATTCGCGCCATCTCATAATTCCCATTTTTAGGCTATTGCAAATCTTCTACGTGTCTGGTTTGCCTATGCCAAGTTTCACAAAACATTATTGCCCCTATTCCATACTTCACATACATCTCAAACGCTGGTGACCCTACAGGTGGGGCAGCCTGGCTGGTTTCCAAAGTTTGTCTACCGCAGTGGAAAAATCCCACTAGACAGGAAGACAATTTCCCAGGCATGTTTGATTTTATTCGTACCTTACCCTGGGCATTTGATCTTGCAAGAGCAACTCTCAACCAATATCATGGCTAATAAGAATCGGGGAATGACTCACTTGATCAATCAGTTCATCTCTCAAGACGCAATTTGTCCGTATACAGACACAACCAAGGATCGTCATGTCGGCGTATCGGGCTCAATCTGCCTCGTTTCGGGACCCTCGCCTTCTTGCTCTCTGGCCGGACGCGTCGATCAGGCACCGGTTGTGTACTCTACAAAGGAGTCTCTCATCACTTTCACAGGGGCGCCCCGAACACCTCTCGATCCCGGCTCGACGGCCTCGTCCTCGATTAGTTTTTGCCACCTTCTTCAAATTTCAACATACACCATGGAGCAAATGGGGGAGGGTCCCTATTTGGGCACCATTTTTTGACAGGCCCCTGGGGGACCCTTGTGCATAGAAACAAGGCACAATCACCACACACGAACTGATATGCCAGACACGAGGTTCAATTCCCAAAATCTATGGTTTATTGCAAAGCAAATAGTCTCAGTCGGCCGACCGGATCTCAAGGTCCGCAACGTGTGTTATCCAGACCTCCTGGGATGCAAGAGAGCGAACATTTTACATCAGTTACATATATACAAAAAGACCATCATATTATCAGTCGTGACACATCCAAAACCTCCCATAATGTATCTTCTTTAGCAAGAGTTTGATGATTGACAATTATGACGAATATGACAAATATGACACCCTTAAAGACATATATTCAGCAATAGTTGCAATCTGCAAAGTTGCAGACACTATTCTTTGTTACAGAGAACATAGTGCCCTTGTTCTGCAAGCAAACTGTGTTCGTAGGAGCGACACATTCCAAGCTCTGCTATCTCTTGGTTTCTATTTGTGAGCTAGAGGTCGGCTCGATCTAAAGGGGCCCAGGAAAGGGGGGCCATGAAGGAGAGTATAATTCAAGCCATGAACTGTCTATTTCTACAGTTTCTGCCATTCCAGCGAGTTCCAGCGAGACTAGTTGGCATCTGCTTGGTGATTAAATGCCTTTCTGCTTACTTCCAAGGACTTGTGAGGGAGGAAAACAGTGTATTGCTGTCTGGGCTGTCTGGGCTAGTCTCTCAGCATGTAACTTGTGGCCTTGCTCTGTGCATGAGCAGAACAAAATAGAATTCACTTTTAGCAAAGCATTAGAACAGAAGAGCAAGAAAAAGCAGAATCGCAAAATGGCGAATTCTGTTGGTACAAAATGGCCGCCCTATGGTTATACTGTAACGCTCACCTGATTCCCGTAGAGGCGCCGGTCTTGACTGGGCGTATACCGTATCTTCAAAGGTGATGTGTAACACACGGCTGGCTCTTTGGGCTGGACCTCTGTGCACTTTATGTCTGACTCGAAGGGTAAGATGTCTGCAGATAGAAAATATGGGATTAAGGAACTGGGTTATTGAATGTCTCTCTCTTCTTCCCTTTCTCTTCTCCTGTAGAACCCCAAAGGTTAACGCTCTCACCTTAGGTAAGTGAACGCTGTGCTCTCCATCTGCCTCGGGGCAGGGTGCTGTAACCAGTTTCTTCACTGGATAAGGGGAGCAGGCCTCTTGACTTCAGAGGACTGCTGTCCGTCGTTTACTGCACGAACGGTAAGTTTCGAGTAATTCTAATGTCTTTAAAGTCTTTAGTAATGATGTTTCTTGTTTTGCAGGGTTCCGGCGATGGCGGATGACGGGCTGAAGTGAGTTGAAGATGGAGCCCGTGTGATGAATAGAAGCGCCTGGAAGCACGTAAGTAAGCGCTTGTTGCCTGCTTCACGATGCGTTCTAACTGTCTTTTTATTTTGCAGGTACAAGTTCGGAGCGGCTGCAGGGTGCCGGAATACCCACTGGGTTAGATGTGGAAAGGAGTAATGGCACGTGAGTATTAAAGTTCCCCAATGTCTTTAAACGCACCTTGTTTTGTCTTTCAGATGCGGGATGCAGCGCCGAAGGCCTCCGGAGCGTGCAAAGAGTTGGTAAGCTTTTGTCTTTCAGATGCCGGAATGCAGTGTGAAGACCTCCAGAGCGCACGAAGAGTAGGTAAGCCTTTGTCTTTCAGATGCCGGAATGCAGCGCGAGGCGTTGGTGACAGCCGATGGACCAGGTAAGTGAAGAGCTGTCACTGAAGACCGTAATGCTAACCTGTTCTTTCTTGTCTTTATAGGTGTTGCTGAAGACTGGATTCAGGATGGTAAGCCTTTTTCCTTAGGCCCAGGATCAGATGCAGAAGACACGATGAGCGTTCTGCTGCAGAGGATGCAGAATAACGCAAAGCAAGATTCATCCATCGGGTGTGGTTTAAATAGCCTCCTGTAGTGCTTAGGTGTCTCCTTCCACAGCCACGCCTAGGTAAGAAAAGAGTTCCTGCTTTCCAGAAGAGTTCCAGTGTTCTGAATCTAGGGAGTGGCTCCTGCCCCACCCAACAGGAAAAGTAGTTCCAAACAGAAGAGGATCAGAGGCTCAACTGGCAGGCAAGTAAGCAGCATGGTCTGCTGCAGGTAAGTCCACCCAAGCATTATGAGCCCGGCGCTTCCAGCGCTGGGACTGGGCATATTTATGAGCCTGGTGCCACTGGCGCCAGGACTGGGTCCAAAAGGTCCCAATTGGGACTGGTTGGCACTCGGAACCTGGGTTATGGATCTGCTTCCAAGGGAGTTGGGAAAACCCTGACCTTTTGGAAGCAGAGATCATGACAGTACCCCCCCTCAAGGCCCCTCCCAAACCGGGCTTCTCCGGGGGTTTTGGCTTGTCAGGAAATGTTCAGTGAAATCTTTTGATTAGGCGAGGAGCGTGGACATATTCAGCAGGTTCCCAGGATCTCTCTTGGGGGCCTTAGCCTTTCCAGTCAATTAGGTAAAATAGTTTAGATTTGGAGATCTTGGAGTCCAGAATGCTTTTGACTTCAAACTCGAGTTCTCCATCAAGTAGGATAGGTTTTGGAGATTTAGTTAGTCGGGTTTGAGGTTGCACGGGTTTTAATAGAGAGACGTGGAAGACCGGATGTATCTTCATGTGCGGGGGCAAGTCCAACTTGACCGCTACTGGGTTTACTATGGTAGTGATGGAATAGGGACCAAGGTATCTTGGGTTGAATGTGCGTGGCCCTTTTAGAGGTAGATATTTGGTGGATAACCAGACTTGATCCCCTACTTGATATTGAGGGGCTTCCTTCCGATGTTGATCTGCTCCTTTCTTGTATTGTTCTTTAGCCCTTTGAAGGTGAGAAACAGCTTCCTTAAAGGCTTGGGTGATTGTAGAATGCAGGTAGTCTACTGCTGGTGTTTCAAGATCTTGGAGGGGATCCAACTCCGAGGTTCGAGGGTGACTGCCGTACAAAAGAAAAAACGGGGTTTTCCCAGTTCCCGAATGGACAGAGTTATTGTGGGCATATTCGGCTATCCAAAGGATGTCTTTCCAAGTTTTTTCAGTTTGTTGCAGCATGCAGCGTAAATACTGTTCCAGAGTTTGATTGGTCCTCTCGGTTTGTCCGTCGGTCTGAGGGTGGTGACTGGTCGATAGTCTCACATCAATTTGAGCCGACCGACAGCAACTTCGCCAAAAATGAGAAATAAATTGACTACCTCGATCCGAAATTAGAACCGAAGGAAAACCGTGCAGTCGGACGATGTTTTCGAGAAATTCTCGGGCCAGAGTTGCTGCTGTTGGCAAGCCTTTGAGCGGAATGAAATGCGCCATCTTGGAGAATAAGTCCACGATTACTAGAATCGTATTGTATCCGGAGCATGGAGGTAGATCGGTGATGAAGTCCATAGAAAGCGTATGCCAAGGGCGAGGTGGGATGTCAATAGGGCGTAAGAGGCCTGCTGGTCTTTCCTTTTGACTCTTGTTTTGGGCGCATACTCCACAGGACATTATAAAGACTCTGATATCTTTTTTCCAAGACGGCCACCAGAAATAGCGCTTGATCTTTTCTGAGGTCTTGGCCATACCGGGATGTCCTTCCATTAAAGAATCGTGATAACAAGAGATTACTTTTTTCTGTAAATCTGTGCTGGGTAGGTATAATCGTTCTTGGAAATACAATAAGTTGTCCTTTACTGCAAAGTCCTTTGCCTGCAGATGCCAATTCTGTATGTCTGCTGGAGTTACAAGTTGCCTGGCTTTATCCTTAACTTCCTCTATGGATTCTGTGGCGATTACACCCAGAATTCTTTGTTCGGGAATGATTGGTACAGGTTTAGGGTTGATCAAGTGTTCTTCCATTCCCATCCGAGAAAGGGCATCAGCTTTACCGTTCTTTGTACCAGGTCGATAGGTAATTATGAAGTCAAACTCGGCAAAGAATAATGCCCAACGGAGTTGTCTAGAGGATTGGGCTTTTGCGGTTTTCAAATATTGCAGGTTTCGGTGATCCGTAATCACAGTAACGGTGTGTCGGGCCCCCAGCAGATAATGCCGCCAAGCCTTAAAGGCAGACTTGATAGCCAGAAGTTCCTTGTCAGTAATCGTGTAATTGATTTCAGGAGGCGAGAATTTGCGGGACCAAAATGCCACGGGATGCAACTGATTGGTTACCGGGTCCTTTTGTGATAGAACTGCCCCCATGGCAAGGCTTGAAGCATCAGTTTCCACGGTGTAGGGGAGTTCGGGGCGAGGGTGTTTTAAGATTGGTGCAGAGATAAATTTAGTCTTCAAATCCTGGAAAGCTTGTTCCGCCTCGGTAGACCATTCAAAACCTTTGTTTTTCTTTAACAAGGCAGTGATGGGCTGGACTATTCGAGAGAATTCGGGGATAAACCTGCGGTAAAAGTTAGCGAAGCCTAACATGCTTTGCACACCTTTTACGGAGGATGGTGATGGCCATTTGAGAACTGCATCGACCTTCTTTGAATCCATACGCACTCCGCCAGGTGATAATATGAATCCCAAGAATTCAACTTCAGTCACGTTGAAAACACATTTTTCCAACTTGAAAAGTTTGTGTTGACGCAATCTTTCGAGGACCATTTTCACGTGTTTCCGATGTTCAGATTCCGATGAAGAATAAACGAGGATGTCGTCAATGTAAACAACAACACACACATCTATGAGCTCTCTGAGGACATCGTTCATAAAATATTGAAAGGTGGCCGGGGCATTGCAAAGTCCGAAGGGCATGACCTGATATTCAAATAGCCCATACTTGGTGTGGAAGGCCGTCTTCCATTCATCGCCCTCTTTTACTCGTACCAAGTGGTAAGCTCCTCTAAGATCCAGCTTTGTATATATGCATGCTTTTCTGACTTGGTCCAGGAGTTCAGGGATCAAAGGTAACGGATATCTATTCTTAACGTTGATCTGGTTCAGGGAGCGATAATCTATACAAGTTCTAAGGTCTCCTTCCTTTTTTGGAACGAAGAACAAAGCTGAAGAAGCAGGGGACTTGGAAGGACGAATAAACCCATTTGCCAGGTATTGATCCAGGTATTGTCGAAGGTGAAGGTTCTCAGGCTCGGTGAGGGCATACATTCTACTACAAGGAGGAGTAGATCCAGGTATCAGGTCTATCTGGCAGTCATAAGACCTATGAGGAGGTAGAGAGTTAGCCTGATCCTTCCGGAAAACATCTTGGTATTCTAGGTATTCGGGAGGTAACTGGGGAGTCTCTGAAGAAATTGCTGCCAGTGCAACACCAGGTGGAGGGTGACAAGTAGAGACACATTCTGGAAACTGGACCGTTCTTGCTCGCCAATCGATCAGAGGATTGTGTTTCTCTAACCAAGGTATTCCTAGAATAATCTGAAACTGAGGGGCCTTGATCACATCGAACACAATCTTCTCATGGTGTCCATCTTGACTTAATAGCGTCACCTCTTGAGTGGTATGCGTTACTGGCCCGGAGGCTATCTCCGTACCATCCACCGTAGTAATGACATCCTTTACAGCCTTGGGACAAAGAGTTAGATTCATCCTCAAAATCATTTCATGATCCACATAATTGCCGATGGCACCGCTGTCGACGTAAGCTTCAATTGCATGTAATCGATCCGGATTATCAGGGCTAATGAGGACCATAGGTATCACGAAATGCGAGGTCACGGAACTGGTTTTCACGCTCGGCAAGAGGACCTCTATTCTTGTCGGGCGAGGTTGTTTCCCTGCTCAGAGTTTGTAACTTTGGTAACTGCAGCTCCTACTGCCTTCTTGGCAGGTTTCACCGGACAGTCTCGAAGAAAGTGCCCTGAGTTTCCGCAATAGAGGCATAATTGCAACTGTTTTCTCCTTTCCCGCTCCTTTTGTGTTAGAGGACCTTTCAGACCCCCTATTTGCATGGGTTCCCCGGAGTCTACTCCTTTGGAAGGAGTTGGCGGTTTGGAAAATACTCGAGCATCAAACTTGGAACGATCGGCCTTCCTGTTCTGCAGTCTGTGATCTATTTGAACGACTAAGTCTATATAGTCCGAACAATCTTGTGGGGGATTCACTACTTGGGCTAACACATCTTTGAGCTCTCCACGTAGACCTCTATAAAACAGCGTAATCCTTTTGTCCTCAGGCCATTGAGTTTCCACTATCAGTCTGTTGAAAGACGCAATATAAGCCAAAAAGTCTTGATTACCTTGTCGCAACGAAAGAAGCTCATTGTCCAAGGCCTGCCCCTGTGAATGTCTTGCGAACAGTTTTTCCATACTGAGCTGAAAAGCTTGAAAATCATGGAGGACCGGATCATCTTGTTTTACTAGAGGGATCGACCAGTCTGCCGCATTGCCACTAAGGTATGAAAGCACGAAAGCTACTTTAGCTTGATCAGTTGGAAAGGCTGCTGGCCGGCATAAGAAATGCAACCGGCACTGATTGATAAATACTGCAAACCTCTTTGGGTCACCAGAAAATCGTTCGGGCGGAGCCAGAGGTACATTCCCAGGTAGGTTGATCTGCACTGGATTCATAGAGGATGTAGAAGGAAGATTTCCCCCAGATGCGGGTAACGGGGTCTGTCCGGCTTGTGACTGTAGCAATTGTCTAGCAAGATCATCTGTTCGCTCCTTGGAAATAATCAGTTCCCTTCTTAGAGCGTTCATTTCCTGACAGGCTGCATGCACTTCTGCCCTTAGTTCCCCAAGTAACTGGGCTAGCTGGTCGGTATCCGAGGTTTCCATAGCGCCTGGACGGGAGTTTTGTGGTAGGCTTTGCGTTCTGTAACGCTCACCTGATTCCCGTAGAGGCGCCGGTCTTGACTGGGCGTATACCGTATCTTCAAAGGTGATGTGTAACACACGGCTGGCTCTTTGGGCTGGACCTCTGTGCACTGTATGTCTGACTCGAAGGGTAAGATGTCTGCAGATAGAAAATATGGGATTAAGGAACTGGGTTATTGAATGTCTCTCTCTTCTTCCCTTTCTCTTCTCCTGTAGAACCCCAAAGGTTAACGCTCTCACCTTAGGTAAGTGAACGCCGTGCTCTCCATCTGCCTCGGGGCAGGGTGCTGTAACCAGTTTCTTCACTGGATAAGGGGAGCAGGCCTCTTGACTTCAGAGGACTGCTGTCCGTTGTTTACTGCACGAATGGTAAGTTTCGAGTAATTCTAATGTCTTTAAAGTCTTTAATAATGATGTTTCTTGTTTTGCAGGGTTCCGGCGATGGCAGATGACGGGCTGAAGTGAGTTGAAGATGGAGCCCGTGTGATGAATAGAAGCGCCTGGAAGCACGTAAGTAAGCGCTTGTTGCCTGCTTCACGATGCGCTCTAACTGTCTTTTTATTTTGCAGGTACAAGTTCGGAGCGGCTGCAGGGTGCCGGAATACCCACTGGGTTAGATGTGGAAAGGAGTAATGGCACGTGAGTATTAAAGTTCCCCAATGTCTTTAAACGCACCTTGTTTTGTCTTTCAGATGCGGGATGCAGCGCCGAAGGCCTCCGGAGCGTGCGAAGAGTTGGTAAGCTTTTGTCTTTCAGATGCCAGAATGCAGTGTGAAGACCTCCGGAGCGCACGAAGAGTAGGTAAGCCTTTGTCTTTCAGATGCCGGAATGCAGCGCGAGGCGTTGGTGACAGCCGATGGACCAGGTAAGTGAAGAGCTGTCACTGAAGACCGTAATGCTAACCTGTTCTTTCTTGTCTTTATAGGTGTTGCTGAAGACTGGATTCAGGATGGTAAGCCTTTTTCCTTAGGCCCAGGATCAGATGCAGAAGACACGATGAGCGTTCTGCTGCAGAGGATGCAGAATAACGCAAAGCAAGATTCATCCATCGGGTGTGGTTTAAATAGCCTCCTGTAGTGCTTAGGTGTCTCCTTCCACAGCCACGCCTAGGTAAGAAAACAGTTCCTGCTTTCCAGAAGAGTTCCAGTGTTCTGAATCTAGGGAGTGGCTCCTGCCCCACCCAACAGGAAAAGTAGTTCCAAACAGAAGAGGATCAGAGGCTCAACTGGCAGGCAAGTAAGCAGCATGGTCTGCTGCAGGTAAGTCCACCCAAGCATTATGAGCCCGGCGCTTCCAGCGCTGGGACTGGGCATATTTATGAGCCTGGTGCCACTGGCGCCAGGACTGGGTCCAAAAGGTCCCAATTGGGACTGGTTGGCACTCGGAACCTGGGTTATGGATCTGCTTCCAAGGGAGTTGGGAAAACCCTGACCTTTTGGAAGCAGAGATCATGACATATACTGACGATTCTGTACTGGCTATGCTAGACATATGATGCGGTTGGTTTTCGGCCAACATAATATACCGTCTATGCTATGGTAAGGTATTTCCTAGACTAACACTGGGGACTGTTAGGACCGAGTGGGAAGAAACTCTAACACCGTATTTTAGGTAATAAGTGTATTATAAATGTGAGGCTTGCGGACAGACCCACATTCTTTCAGAATCCATTCAGCTAAAGCACCTAATATTTGAAAAAACGATCACAGACAGTTTTGATGTAAGCACCATTAGAAGAACACAATCAATTAAGGAAGTGAATAGGCAGGGACGTCATTTCACCCAAATGCCAGGGGTAGCGGAAGTGACATCACAATGCCACACCCCCAAGAGTGTCATCACAGGAAGTGATGGCATTTGAGCCCGCCCCATGCGACATCACAGGAAGTGATATAAGTTGGCCACGCCCCCACGTGACATCACAGGAAGTGGCATCATAAAGTATTATCCCTCAGTACACTAAGAAAAATATGGTTACAATATCACTGTATTGTGACATTTCATACAAGAATGGATCATCATATGTAGAAGTTTGGGCATTTGTGTAGACATGCGAAAGGCACTGCTGTTGTGGTATTAACTGGCCACCAATGTTAGCAGTTCTAAAATTGCGTGAGTACTTGGGACTGTAATCGCAGTGCATGGCAAATGCCTAATTCTTCTGTGCCTGGATACATGAATGTATTATATAGCCAGGATGGGTGTGTGCCAGGATACATAAGTTGACGATATAGCCCTGTTTGGTGTGTGCTTGGAATCATACATTAATTGCATAGACATGTCATATTTCTGTGTCTGAATACATAATGTGATTATATAGCCCTGTTGGATGTGGGCCTGGGAACATACATTGATTATATGGCCCTGTTTGATGTGTGTCTGTACACATATGCTGATTATATTGCCTTGTTGGGCTTGTGCCAGGATACATTCAGTGATGATAAAGCCCTTGTGGGTGTGTGCCTGGAAACATACATTCATTGCATAGCCGTGTCATATTCCTGTGCCTGGATGCATTCATTCAGTGTATAGCCCTGCTGGTTGTGTGGTTGGATACATTCATTGATTGCTGGGCCATAGTACGTATGTGCCTGGATCTATGAAGGGATTATGTAGACCTGCCATCTGTTTGCCTGGATTTATGAAGTGATTGCATAGCCATGTTAGATGTTTGCTTGTGTATATGAAGTAAAAGTATAGCCTTTTTTGGTTTTTGACACTACATATGAGGTGTTTGTATAGGCTTGTCAGGTGTGTTCCTGTATATAATTGAAGTGATTGTACACCCTTAAGAGAGTATGCCTGGCTCTATGAATGTATTGGGTAGCCATGCCCGGTGTTTGCATGGATAAATGAAGTGATTGTATAGCCCTGTCGAGTGTTTGCCTGCTTCTATGAAGTCATTGTATAATCCTATGTGGCGGGCGCCTGGATATATACATTTTATTTATTTATTTGCATACATTCATTATACATTCATTGTAGTGCCGTGTTGGGTGTCTGGTTGCCAGACACATAAAGCGATCGCATGTTGGCTGTGTGCCTATATATATTGGTAGTATCATCATGTGGGGTGCCCTGGACATGTACATTGATTGTATAGCAGTTTTAGGGGATTCACTTACTCTGTGGCAGAAAACACTGCTCTTTGGTGTGAAATGGCAGTTATGGAACGTGTGTGACTGGAAATCGATAAGACTTTCCAAAAATGAATGCTCGCCCTACGCGCCAAACCAATGCAAACAGAACGCATGCGTGAGTCACAAAATTGTGTGTAGTGTCCCCATCTCCTTTATTCACCTACTACATTTGCCTATATGCCAAACACTGTTGCTTGTCTGCCACACTCCGTTGCCCTTCTGCCACACACTGTTGCTTGTGTGCCACACACTGTTTCTCTTCTGCTACACTCCATTGCTTGTCTGTCACACACCATTTCCTGTCTGTCACACACTGTTGTGTGTCTGCCACACTCCATTGCCCTTCTGCCACACAGTGTTGCCTGTGTGCCACACACTGTTTCTCCTCTGCCACACTCCTTTGTCTGTCTGTCACACACTGTTGTCTGGCTGCCACACACTGGTATATGCGTCCAACACCTGCTAAGAGATGTATGCAGCCTTAAAAGATAGCCTTCAGAAACATGAGAAAGCCCAATTTAAGTAACATGTCTGCAATATATCACGTGGTTTCCCTTTTTCTTTGTAGTAAGCACAGCACGCATCTGTGCACTAAGAACCTCAGGTCTTTCACGTGGTGGTGTTGACCTCTTGTATGTGTGCGTGCTTGGGTGTATGCGTGTGGGGAGACAAATGGTCCCGCCCTATCTATGACCGCCATGAGGCCGTCCAGGGAGCTGAGGCCCAGGGGGCAGATGAGCGGGATGCCGGAGTTGCAGGGGTCCTGCAAAATGATCGGAGTTGGCAGTGGAAGCGTGCTGCAGGGCGAGGGGGCACTAGAGGCTGATAAATGCTGCAGGAAGAAGAGGGGATTTATAAGGAGAGGGTGTCCTGGGGAGAGAGGGGTGCCAGATGGACAGATGTGTTGCTATGAGAGAGACTGGACCTTGCGAGCAGAGAGCCCACACAGGGGGCTAGGGTGGGCAACTCCACAGAGGGGGCTCTGAACCAAGCGGGCCCGCGTGTATAGGGTCACTGCTTACATTCAGCAACAGACAAGTTTGTTCTTGCTGCTTTTATTTACCAACGGCAGGGTATTTTCTGCTGACTCTGTTAGCACCTGAATGTGACCCTTGCATGGAACATAATAAATCCGTGCACTGGAAGTGATGAATTCCACTTCGGTTCATATATGCAGTGCTTTGAAAGGACATGTTTCGCAGGTCACAGTGCGATGGAAAAAACGTTTTAGGATGCGGCCTGGAGTTCGTCATTTCCAGGCCTCCCCTTCAAGTTGCACCCTAATTCATACCATGCCTCCCGACGACCAACCAGGTAGTTTCATGTACCAGTGACAAAAAAGCAAAACGTGCATCTATGTTTTCCATGTACAATAGCTTTATCATGGGCACACAGTGTCCTATCGAAAAAGGTTTCGCATATGATGTGACCTTAAAGGCACCAGCAAAGCAAACCCAGCATTGCTTGCAAAGTAAATAGGATGAAGCCGGTGCCCTTATAAAACACACATCCGTTACAAAGACGGAATAGCTCTGCATTAGCGCTGATGTTGGGCTCACTCATGGGAGCTCCTACCGGCTTGCCACCATTCCCCCAGTATCCGCAGCCGAGGTACCTGCTGTGGGCTCTGGGAAAGGAAGCTGCCTCGGCACTGCTGCAGGCTCTCTTCGGGGGTGGCGGGCGGTCACTGCATTGTAGTCACTTGGCTCGGGGAGCGATGTGTGGAGTCAGTCCTGCTGGGCCGACACCGTGGCCTTGACAGGGCAGGCAGCAGGTGCAGCCATGATAGCAGGACACAATGACCTATCGTCAACCGCCTTTCCAGTTAACCCCCACAATCACACTCACCCTCACTAGTCTTACTGTGTTTTTAGGCCATGAGACACACTGGAGACCCTGCTCCAACGACACCAACGACACATGCAGCCATGAGCACAAGAAAACACGTGTGCTGCCTGCAAATGGACAAACTGGAGGAGTGGAACCCTGCGCACACAGCACTGTGTGCATCATAGCTGTGCCATGCCCCGGGCCCATGCAGACTGCATTCCGATTGGAGGTAGCCAGAGGTCGCAAGAGATTGACAGTGGTCACAAGCCAATCAGCAGAGGTCGCTCTTGCGACCTCTGGCGACCCCTAAATGCCGTCCCTGTGAATAGGGCATGGGGGATGCATATGAATCCCTCAGTATTAAAAAGGGTAGAGATGCATGCACCATGTGGGATATTTTAACCCATTCCAATGTGCCCCACTGCATTACTTCATCAAATGGTGAAAGAAACTGCCAAAAAGGGATGTGCTGACCCCTATGCGCGCCAAAATCTGCAAAACTGCGTTTGGGTCACAACCAAGGAAAGGCTGTACCCCTGCCACACACAGTCAAAGTGGGGGGAGAAACCAGAATCCTCACTGCAGGAGCATGTCAGTGGGCCTTGCGACATTCAACAAAAGCGAAACAGCAGAGAAGTGCTAAAAACTGAAAATGCCTTTTAAAATGTAGCTTTGCAACCTTCAAAGTGCTGTTTTGGCACTAGATCTATTTATTTTTCCAGTGAATCATTGACATTAAAAGGGTACTGAAATTATAGATCATCCAGGGGGCTCAGAGGAGCCGGGCCTCATTGACTGACAGCAGCTAAGAAATGTATCTCATGAAAAACCAACCCAACAACATTTGTTTTCAGTTCCACAGGAAAAATGTGGCTAAAATGGCAATATGAAACAATTTCAGCTGTGCAGAGAGAACTCCAAGCAAAGGCTGGATACATACATACAGACTGCAAACAAATCCCAGCACTCAAGGACAGAAATACTGCTGAATTAAATGTGTATGTGCTGCATAAGAAAATTGGATTTAAAAGGACTCAGTTTAAGGTGCTTTTGCCTGAAGAAAGTGCAAAATTGCCTGTTTAAAAGCATGTTTTGGTTTAAAGGTTTAATTCTTTCAGAATGATTAAGGATTGCTAATGAAAAAATCCACCAATAAACTGTGTTCATTATATACTTTAATGAAAGATGTAGGTAAAACTTAAAGTAACCCAGTTTGGAGTTAATTACAGTTCTGCTTGACAGCCTCACCCTGGGAAAGGGTGACACCTCACTGCTGGCAGGAAGGACTAATTGCTGCTGGGAGGTTTTGCATATTCAGGACAAAGGGCCTCATCAGACTTTCGTCTGTGGCTCAAGAAACGACAATGGCAGGCTTGTACACTCATCCCCACAGGGGAGGGGCATGAAACTTCCCTCTCAAGTAGGAGAACCCCCACCCTGATCAAAGGAATTTGACAGCTGTTTCCAGTTGAAAGAAAAGTAAAATAAAACTGCTAAGAACTTTTGGTGGTTAAATGCCTATTTGTAATTAAGCTTTAAAAACCTTTAACTTTGCTACATGAAGGAGGATAAATCTAAAAATTGGTGGTTTTAGATCTAATTTTATGCTCTTTCTTTGAAGACGTGATTGAACCTGGTACTACATAAGGCACAAAAGTTATAAAGAAACACTAATTGCACCAAGACTATTAATGCTGCAAATCTAATATTGTATACCAGTGTTCTTGGGGTGATTGCACAGATATGTATTGAATTAGGAATTGTTAGGCCAAATCTTTACGATTAAAATTGACAAAATTCCACAGAAAGACAAAGCCAGCTCTCACTGACATAGGAGTTGGAAGTAAATGTAACCCATAAAATATGTAATGCATGTATCCGATTTTATTAGAGTGCATAATTATAGAAATGTGTATTTGTGGGAAAGTTCATTTTTGGTCCAAATCACTGTGGGAGTTTCCAAAGGCACATCATAAATATGACCACCCTTTCTGTCTTCCAACCAGAAAAAAGCAAGTGCCTTTGACCTATCACAGCATTGTGGGTGTGGATTGTATATCTGCCCCTACCATAAACTTAGTGATGTTACTTGGCATGATAAATAAGGGAACCGCACAACACACACACACACACACACTGATTCCTGACTCCATCCTGATTTCCGTGTGACGCTCTGTTCCTGACTTCTTCATCCTGTTCCAGAATTCTTCATCCTGATTCCAGACTTCTTTGAAAAGCCAAGGCCTCAGCAATTGCCGAACTCTTTCTCAGCTATGCCCAAATCCTGAACCATCCCAACTTAAGGGAAATAATTCTGATCCAGTCTGGCTTGCTACTATTCATGCTTGCCTGCTGAAACTCGCCATCCCGCTAATCTACAGTGTTTAGTGACCAGAAGGGCCAATCCAATCCAGTCCAGTCTGAGGTGCCAGTCCATTGACCAGAACCGCCCAGCTGACCATCCAGCCAGAAGTGTCTTGCTGTCTGTAGACCTGATCCGTGATGACTAGAACTTGACGGTCCAATCTTAATTGACAGTGGATTGTAAGTATAAATAGGAATCCTAGTAACCCATAGTATATTTATTTGTCCTAGCCCAATCTATAACTCATCCTCTGTTTAACTCAAGAACTTGTAATAGTGTCACACCAGTCTTGAAACCTTGCTTTCACTCCTTGTGCTAGTGATCATTTCTTGAAAATCCTTTTGTCTTGTGAAATCCCAAACCCTTAAAATTCTCCCACGGGTAATCCTACTGAGTCCTCCAAGGCGGACACGGAGGTGCTGGGGTTGGTTTCCGCAGATCTCTCTGGAGCTTACTGTGTTTCAAACTGGTAACCAGCTTGAATACCCTAGTTTAGAGCCTAATTGTCATTGTAAAAACTGATTTCTGTTTTCATTTTCGCGCCTTTATTTTCAAAAACACCACTCATTCAAACTCGCCTAACTGCCTCAATCCTATAGCTAGAGACTTAATTTCAACTCTCACTTAAACCTAAGACCTGTAGCTATTTCCACACCATCATGAAACAGTATCCTTGACCCATTTGTATTAAAAATCGCATAGTGAATTTTAAGCGAGAATTTGCATTTTTGCAAAGGTTTTCCACGTGTGTTTTCCCATTCAAAGTATCTCCAAACATCCATTCTGATTCTAAGTGTGTATTGTTGCTCATATATGTTAGCTTATGTTTGTTAAGATCTTTTCAGTGTTGCTCCCTTAGGAATTTATATCAATTTAAGTATGTTTGCACACTTTTCCTTGTTTTTCTAAGCCATTTCCAAATGTCATTTTAAAAGTGTAAATTTCCAAAAACGGTTTTCTCTCTTGTTTGGGGAGGGAAGATTGCATTCAAACCCTATACATTGTTCTTTATTACTGAATACCTGCTGCTCACGTACATCTGTGTAGAATTGCTTCTTTGTGATTTAAGAACTTTGCAGGGGGAAATCTTAACTTAAGTGCTATCTTTTCAAACCAGCCAAAACTGTTCTTTTCTCTGTGTTTTACATTCTGTGTTGCTAAAAAGTGAATTCAATTGCCTTATTACTTTCTGGTTTGTATTGTCACCACATTGGTGATTGCTGCCCCTTACATCTTAAAACATACGTTGATTTAAATTTAAATAAATAAATATTTACCTTTACCAACCAGCCTGATTCCTGGTCCTTTGTGGCCTGGGGGTAATTTGAGAAGGGTTTGATATGAGTGGTATATCACTCAGAATATTGAACCTATAGACACAATAAATAAGTATTTCATTTGTGCATTACATGCTAGGCGAGACCCGGGTGTCTTGCCTGATTGAAATCTTTAACAACCAATATGTGAAGAGTGTGGGGGGTACAATACAAAACATGATAACACATGAACCAAGAGACAATCCAAAAATCAATCCAATAAAGATTTACAGTAGAAGTCAATAAAGGGCAGTATAGTATTTGATAGTAACATCTGCAACCTCAGATGTCAAACTGATTACTGTAATATTCAAGGGGCACTTACAGCCACAACATTTACTACTGACACCAAAGTCACAGACTATGTTTTCAGGAAATCTTCCATTCCAAATCCGCTCTGTTTGGACTGTTCTAAGTGGAAGCTTGAAATGTGTCTTATTCACAATATACACAACCATTCTTACACCATCCTGTTTGGGACTAGGTTCAGAAAAGCAAAACATATCCATCGGGGCAAGGAGCTAAATAGTGCCACTGGAGCAGTTCAACAAAGAGGCTATGCCACTAAGTACACAATAGCAATGTGACAACTTGGACAGCAAATATTCAGTCTTATGCTCTCATATTATCATTGCATGTGTTGTCACTGCAGGAGAGTCCAGTGTCAGATTGGGAGGTATTCCACACACATTTGAATGACAATTCTTCAGATGGGCTAGCAAACATATTATTACTTGGAGTATGCATCAACATTCACCCTCTATTTCTGTCTTGGACAGAGGCTGCATATCACTACTGCAGTTTCTAGCACACCGTCCCTATCTAGGAGGGAGAAGCAATACTAATACCAAGATGTAATGGTGGACATAATTGGTATTGTGCACCTGTTAGATGTATGGATAACTCTTGTAAATCCTAATGTTGGCAAGGTTGGTATACCGCTTATAAAAAGGGCCTGCTTCCGATCCTCCCCATGTTATGTAATCACCTCACAATCTGCAGATCAAGCATAAGTTGCCAGTCCATGGAATCTACAATCACATATTCATGCAATAGGACAGTGTCTTCTCCAAAGCCCACAAAACAACATTAAGCTATTTGTTGAAGTAGCAAGTAAGAGACAGGTACAGGGCGTGGGTGCTTCAATGTTTGGTCAAGCTAAAAGCCAGGAAATTAGAAGCCAATTATGTTCCAAGTTTCACAACATTTCTTACTAAAGTATCATTCAACATTAAACAGAATTTTAAAGTGATAGACAGCACTTTCAAGGGGTATCATTTAGCACTAAACTCAAATAATAAACACCTGTGTTGCCTCATTCTAATGTTTTCCTCTCTTCACAAATACACAAGTCTTATGTATACTGTGATAGAGGGCCAACATTTCAGGTGCGCGACATGTAAAAGCTCTGGATGGCAATTTCATCTATGTATTCCGAGCCAATGGTAACTTTTTCCACCTTAGAAAACACATGAAATAGGAACGGTTCACCCATACTTAAGGATGTAAGGAAACAGAGTGGAGAATAATCATCCCCTCTTTAAGAGTCTGACAATGAGTATAGTAATGTATAGGGACTCCCTGATCAGGAAAGGTACCTTGGAAATCCATACAGTAATTATGACATCGAAGCATAACCTATGAGATTTAGTGGGCAGTCTCAGCTGTAAGTGAACTCCTGAATCATTCTGCTGGTTAACAGACAGGGAGAAAATGCACACAACACCTTTAGCTACCAGTTCGGCAGAAGCTACCACAATCAGTCCTACAACGTGCCAATAGAAATGCATTCTGAAAGCATTTGAGTTTAGTTCAGTAGCATACAAGTTAATATGAGAGAAACACCAACTTCTGATTAACGGCTGGGAAGCTGAGCTTAACCCACCTGTACTCTGATCCTTTCCCTCCGGATGGAAGATGGAATTCCTTGTAGAAAATATTTGGGATACTCAAAACTTTGGTCCTTATTCCCTCAGAAATTTCACCCTCATGCTCAGATAAATCTCTTTAGGCTATTCTTGATTTTCCTGGTCCTCATTCAGTTGTGGTGGTAACCCGATATATGGACACTATACACTACCTCCAACAACTCTGGCTTTCTTTTTCCAATGAGGGTATTTGGAATTCTGATTCTTTTCCTAGTGTTCCCTTCTATCCCAAATTCTCTCCTTTTTCTTTTCCTACAAGTCGGGGTACACTGGGTGGCAACAATACGCCTCTTATTCAGTGATGCAGTCATTCCCTAAAGTGGATGTGTGCCCTAAGGTGGAGGGCTGGTTGGCTTGGTCTTGCGGGGCTAGCCTCACAGACAACACTTCCGGGAACCATGACAAGTAAAGGGTTCTCGGACAGAGGTTGTTGTAAATAGAACACAGTAGAGTATGGTGACAAATTAATGTTGTGTGACAGGAACCAGGTGCAGCACAGACACTGAACATCTGTATATCTAAATTACATTGAACTTGCATGTTTATAATTTGAAGAAAAGGCAGATAAAGTGCTTTGCTAAGAATCTCACAATTATTTAGTCAAGTGCCAAAGCTGCTGTTAGGACACAGGTCTCTGTGTGCCAATGTCAGCAAACCCCGACACTAAACCACATCTGATAACATTCAAACAGCATCTGCAATTTTATTAAAGGAGAAAGGGTTGAGGCTCTCCTCTCAAATTAGGAATATGAATGATACGTCAAGCATCAGAGGAATGTCCAATGGTTTGAGTAAAGTGCGAAAGAGCACCCAGGCACAATCTAACAGGCAAAGAAAGTCATTCCTACGGCATACGTGTTTCAGGAAACCATACCTGATAGTCATCTTTTCCCAAATGCTTCGCTACTCTTTTGATGCATGATGCAACTCTGTAGATGTCGCTTAAAAGCCCTTCTACGATATCAGTGAAATTTCCATTCACAGCGAGTGCCAACGAAGGTCTAAAAGTCATTTTCTTCGCATGAAGAACCAGCTGTACTTCGAACAAAGGAGCATGTTTAACTGTTGTTTCTGTGTTGTCAATTAGATACTGAAGGGAGCACTTAATTGCTCTGAACAGCCCCTCCAAGATGATGTGGTCTATGTGCTCTGTGTAGGCCTTCCATTTTTCAGATAAAGGATCGGCCTGGAACAGCTGCTGATTCTCCTGTAAAGATAATTTCATGAATAAGAACCAGCATTGGTAAGGCATCTTTAAGAACTCATGATGAGAGTAAATTGTTAAATTCTTACAAAGTTGAGTTTTCAAATGGCACAAAAAACGTAATCTTGATGAAACAGTATTCGGTATTACCAACTTTCGCCGAATAGCATTTTCGCAGAATTTATTTTTGCTGATTTTTTATAACTTTTATTACTGCAAACATATAGATGGCAAGTTTGGGTTAGGTAAAGAGGAGAGGGTTGTTGGCACAGGGGGTAAAAGGGGATCTCCCCTGCCTTTTACAGTAAAAAAGCCATTAAATCAGCAAAGACAATTCAGCAAAATTGCCATTCGGTGAACAAATGTGAGGAATGTTCATAGATACGATTGCTTTCTCTTTATTAAAACTCAAACCATTCCTAATCACTACCTTTTCTAAAATACTTTCCGTATATTTTACTTCTCACTTCGCTGTCTTTTCCTCTTGGAGGTAGTCTAGTAACGTTATCAGTAAATTGAGTAATAGAAACCTCAAAACTTTCTTCCAGACGCTCGGTTTTCCTGACTTTGTGCTGCAAGCATAATGCATGTACTAGGAATGTGAGGCAATGTTTGAGTTCAAGAATAAGGTGAACACATCCTCCAAAAAATGTGTTGGAGCAACATTAATATAATTCCTTTAATTTACCTGCAATGTAGCTCGGAAAATATTTAATCATGACTAAAATACATGAATGTCATTCTGAAGCTATCTTTAAAACTTGGGCCAGATTACAGAGGGCTTGTCCCCTGACCATTCAGCAATTCATGTTGAGTGTGGTGCAGGTGGGAGAGTTGGTAGGCACTGAAGAAGGGAGTGTTGTGAACCTTCGGTGAAACCGGGGACTATACATGCACTTGTGTGTATTTACAGGCCCCCTCTACTGAATATTTTGCACAAGCCACATGGCTGCACTGCAATCGCTATCCAGCAGAATATTTGCAGTCCCTCCACAGTGCAACATCAACACAGTAATCAGATTGCCCTCCTGTCTGCACCACCTCCTACACCTGTCACAGTTAACTTAGCTATGCAGGATCCATAAGAGAACCTGGAGATGTGATTAACACATTATTCACATGTTTATCACAATTTGGTTTCCGTTATGGCATGTTGTTCGAATTACAAAGTACTGGCCCCTCCCACAAAAAAATGTCATTAATTACTAGTAGCACTTATTAAGTAATATTACCTGAACGAGCTGGCATATCTTGTCACCAGCATCTTGTACCACAAGGTATTGCTTGGACATCCTCTCCTCATCATCAAAGGATAGGAGAGATGAATGGCGGCCATGTTTCCGAAGAAAAAATGATGCTTCACTCAGACTGGACATCAATCGCTCTATCGTGTCCACATTACTCTTTGCCTGCTGGGCCCGGCTGTCCACATTGCTAACAAGATTCCTTGTCTGCTGAATATAGTCCCAGAGGTCTTCACTCTGCCAACTTAAGGTATCCAGGGCAGGCGTAAGCTGCTCGTGAATGCACTTCAATTCATCCTCAATCAGCTCCTCTTCTACTTGCAGCATGGTCCTTTTCAGTCTGTTGTACCATTTCGAAATCAGGTTTAAGTTTCCAATATGCTGTTGGGAAAAATCATATGCAAAACTATGTTATTATAAAGAATCATTGGTGTTCATGTGAATGTGATCATCTGAAATATTCCTAGCATTTGCAACGTGGCTGCGCTTTCCCTGGATGCTGGTGTTCAAATCAACATTCTATATTAGAAACCTTTTTTCATATTAAGGCGATACCTTAAAGACGTAGTTTATTTGTACGACACACGCTGTCCAGAAATACAAGCAAATGGTGAAAACTGATTCTACCAGGTACTTTTAACTGATTTGTTTGCTTGAACGTTATTTATTCTCTGATAGGTCATCTTTAATGAAAGATCAGCAATACGTTTGCCACTCTTCATTCATTACAATGTTGTCAGTCATACAAATATAGTGATTGTCACTAAGGATTATGATACCTGCCATTCTTGCAATTATGTTATAATTTAAGATATGGAATTTACTTGGGGCCAGACCTCATCATTAGGTTGCTGTGTAGTGCACATAATGGGGGGTGGGGGAGGGGGGCTAGCAAGAACATGTGCGTATTCACAGTTGAAGAAGCCTACTACTTTTTCTGGTTTCCAAATGACCGTATAATATTTTGGGGCAGGTCATTCCCCTAATTGATTCCTTCTTGGATCTTTTGATAGTTAGCTCCCCCACTCAACTTCATGCAGCTTTGAACACCTTTGGCCTTTCAGGTATTTGTCCAGATTACCAATAGCTACTGGTTGGACGAAGTCTTCTGGATACCTCAGTGGCTCTTTTCTGGCCAGCAAGATAGCTCATTGAGTTAAGCTCTTGACCAGGCACCTGCATTCAACCTGCAAAACTAAGTTTCAATACCTGCATGGCTGACTGAGCAATTCAGTCATCCGAGGTCGATAAATTGAGTACCATTGCAATGGGTAATAGTAAAGACTTATATTAAATCACTTAGAAGTGTGTGACACCTGTCAGGAGGCACTATTTACAATGTGATATTATTATTATTATCACCAACAATAGGGCAGAAGGCCTTTAAATGGCAGAAATCATGCTTTACAAGACCAAGTTACAGGACATTAAATATACTGAAGGGGCATCTTGGTGCGATGAAGCTGTAGACATAGGCTGCTGAGCCAAATGGGAAACATCTGTGTTTGTAGTCACCTTCCCATAATCAGAATATGAGAGGATGCTAGCCTAGTCATATGTAGCGATAGAGTGGAAACACCAGGTATCCAGAATTTCCAGAATGAAAAAAACAACCTGTAGCGTGTTACTTACATTTAGCAATTTAAAAAGGAAGACCCCTATTGGTAAAAGGGCATGTCAGTAATCTTATGTCCTTAAAGTTGGTGTTTTCTGACACAGGTGACAATGAAATGTCAGAGGTTAAGTTACAAGTTAAATATGTACTGCCACATTTTTAAGAAGCTGCCGCATTTTGAGGTTATCTTTTGGAAAGCCCGAGATCAACTGTATTGCAGTAACCTATCATGCTAAAAACAAAAATGCAAAAACATAACACACACGTTACAGGCCTATTTAGTCATCTTGGAACGTTGCATGGGTCCCGCAAGTGTGCTTTGGTGGAAGAGGGCCATTTATCAGGTGGTGGCGAAGGAGGAGAACTTATCAGGCGACAGCCCACAGAGCTGAATCTGTGTTTTTATTAAGAGGAATCTCAACCTTCTATCCCAATCCAGGCACTCAATGAGTCCACAAGCAAGGGGAACATTGCTGTTGGAGCACAACGTCCCTGTTCAATGTCAATTGGAGGAGGATAAATTGCACTTTTGAGGTATAGATGTAAATACTCTTACCAGGGCCATACAGGAGGCTGAAAAGGGTGCACAGATACAAGGTGAACATAATTAAAAACAGATTTGACCAACAGCTGTCGGACATTAGAAGGGAAGCTGCAGGCTTAGCTCTCAAAATGTGAAAGTGTGCTTGTGTGTGTGTGTGAGAGAGAGAAAGAGAGAGATAGATAGATCCAACAGATTCCCCCTCGTTAGATGCCTGCACGAAGCAGATAACACAGGAGGATGGCACGTTGACCATGTGTAATCTGGCAGGAACTTCTAAAAGAACAAAGCCACATAACAATCAACAGCCTAGACCATCTTGACAACATCACTTCTTCAGACTACCACAGATACATGCTTGTACTAGGCTAAAAACCCATCTGGAAAACACACAGGAGACAATACTACTCTACTGGAGGCTGAAGTTGATAGAGTACACCCTCAAGTAACAATTTAACTGGGGCAGGAGTTGTGAAATTTGCCATTAGCACCCAGAGCAAACCTCACATCCAATAAGATTGCTAAGAATGTGAGGTGCATCCGTTTTTTCAAGTCTGTGTTCTGAGAAAGCTGATGGATGCTCTCTTCTTCAGCCCCTTCAACTCAAGTTCCTTAAAAAAAAAATACGAATTAAGTATGGGTAGAGCATTTCTCTTGCTTTATGGTGCAAAAAATCTGGGATGCACTATGGAGCTTGACCCCACTTAGATTCCAATGTATTACGTTCATTTGCTGTTGTTGACTGAATGTCATCTTTTACTGTGGAGGATGTATGTATTCCAGTTGATAAAGGGTCAAAAGACGAGTACAGCGGAAGGTCCGGATAATATCCCGGCTGCCCTTTCCTTGCACGAGATCCATTTGTGGGCTCCAATTCCTACCTTGGCTTTTAATGCCATCATTGCAGGGGGAGGAGTGCCGCCCTCCGGGTCCCATGACCTGATTTTGCCTATTTACAAGAAGGGGCGGAGAGATCTGCCAGGCTCCTACAGGCCGATATCCATCCCGGATAGCAGTCTTGTGCTGGCCGGTTGTCTTCCTTTGACTGCTGCCATAGAGTTCATTGCAGTGGGCCCTACTAAGTAAAGGACCAGTGGGATGGCCCTAAGGTCTATGCAAGGAGACAATAGAACCCTTGCCATAAGTGACACGACAGCTTGAGAATATCACCATACAGAATGTCATGTCAGGGAAGTGACAAAAATATGGTTCACTAACCAATGAGAGTTGTTTTACTCATATGATTTTTAAGTGTTTGTCTTTTTTAAATTGCCAAGCAAGGAAACAGAATAAAAGTAATCAGATTTCACCTGCAAGGCAGCATGCACACTTTATAAATGTTAAGTTGTGCTTTTTAGAGAAAAGCTACTGTGATACAATAGCTATAGGGTAAGTCTCTGATCTATCCCCTCACCCTAGATAAGCGGCCCATCAGCACTGTCTAGGGCAAGCCACCTCACTAGGGAATAGAAAGAATGGTTGGAGGGCAAGTCATGTTATTGTTACATAGGAGGTAACTCTAAAGAGGAAAATAAACTGAATCATTTACCTGATCATTTTTTGAGTGATAAACTATTGGGTATATTGTCAGGTACGATACCTTTTGATAGTCCCTTAAGTGCGTTTTTCGGATTGTAGGTCACCTGCCTATTCAAGGAGTGGTAGTGCTTACAGTTGAGGTACATTGCTTCATGGGCCTAGGGGGCCACCAACGCCACATGGGTACAGTCCAAGGCTGTGATTACATTTGGCATTTGGGCAACGGCATAGAACTGTGCCTTCATGGCATGCACCTGTGCTGGGGTGTGTGCATTGAGATGTGGCATGACACACGCCACAGGAGAGCATCCAGCTCCTGGGCCAGGACTGCACAGAATATTGGTTGTGCTATGCCATGCATCATGGCCACGGAGTGCTGGAAGGTGCCGGTTCCTAGTAATTGTAGGACGGATACTATCTTCAGCAGTGGGGGCACATCTGTCTGGAGGATGATCCTGCTCACTATGTCAGCCTGGATTGGGTTGAGCAGCTCATTGGTAATTGCGCCAGCTGTTTTGCAGTCGGCTGTATTTGCTCCGGCTCATGATCCGGCAGAGCAGTATTTGCGGCGCTAATTCCATTAATGCCACTTAACGCCAACATTCTGCACCTCAGAAGTAAATCATGATAGTAAGCTGAGTGGAACTTTTGCAGATATTTCGAGGGGGTGGATTAAGTGCTTCACCTCCCATGTTAAATAAGTGCAACAGTTGTTGTTGTGTCTCGTCTCTAAGGTGTTAATCCAGTGTTTTTTGTAATTTCTTGACTTTGTTAGGATTTATCATTTAGGTCTGTTTCGATGTTATTTGCCTCCAAGAATTCTTTACAGCAATTTTCCAATGTAAAAGATATTTATCTTTATCCTCCCTTCGGTTATTCAGAACCTCAAAGGGTGCCGGCGGAGAATCTATTATACATTTCCAGCATAAGGAGATGGTTTTCCACATAATTATCGATGTCAAGGATTGGAGTCTAAGTTTGTGTCTGATCATGTACACTCAAAGGCAATAAGTTAATCTTAAAACCTTTCTCCAGATATAACCTTCAAAGATTTCCCAAGTCGTCCATGATAGATTTAGAAGGGTCTATGCGCCATATATCAAAACGGCCACCACGTTTTGCTTGTAAAACGTTATGATAGGTATCATGGAGAAGGTTCCATATCAATTATGTATCGCTCTCCCTTGATTGGGCAGTTTAGTTAGTTTGTCTCTAATCAACTGATATTGCCCCCACTCATTTATACTCTTATTAATTCTGACTCCAAGGTATATGATAGAATCCACTTTTTCAAGATTTTGGTTGTTTATGGACCAGTTAAACATGTTCTCTTTTTTCCTACCAAATGCTGAACTCAAAATCAAAACCTTTGATTTTTTTGCATTGATCTTCATGTCATTAGTATCAACGTAATCTTTAAAAGCATTGAGACGTCTTGCAGACCGATAGCTGTCTGGTCTATAAAGATCAGATCGTCTGCATATAGTATCCACGGGATCGTTTCTTCATTTATTTTCGGTGGAAATGCTCTAATCTCCCTTTGAGATTCTTCCGTGTCCGCCATATAAAGAACAAACAGCAGTGGAGCCAATGCACATCCTTGTTTTATACCCTTGAATGTGGATATCTTTCTCGATAGGGAGCCATCCCTTGAGAGGTGTATCTGAGTCGAGTCGTCCGTGTATAGTGCTTGGATTGCCTCTAGTAAATCCTTCGGGCAATTCCATTTCCTCAACTTATCCCACAAACGCTCCCGACTAACTCTATTGAAGGCTTGTTCTAGATCCATGAACCCTAGGTACATTTTTGTTTTAATATCAATTGCCCATTGTTTCAGCAAATTCAGAATAAAAAGATTGAGCGATGTTCCTATTCCAGCTGGAAATGCTGTTTTCCTAGGGTCAAGGATACAGTCTGTATTGCCCAGTTCTTTAAGTAACTCAATAAGGATGATGGTAAAGTTCTTGTACTAAGGATTTGTGTAAATAATAAGGTCAGGTCGCCCAAACCTCCTTATTAGTTTTTAGATCTTGGTTAGAGATGCCGTCTGGGCCGGCAGCCCTTGAAATACTACATTTTTGGATCATCATCAGTATTTCGATTCGATCGAATTAGATATCCAATTGCTTTAGGTCACTCTTGTTTATTCCATACACATCTGTGGGGGTCTTGCTGAATAATGTTGTGTAATGTTCAACCCAGCGTTCTTCGGATACCTGGCTCATACTGAAGGCCTCTTGGAAGTCATCACCCTTATTGATTATATCCCAAAGATTTCTCGCATTTTTCACACATACAGCAGCTAAAAAAAATTCAGCATCCAAGTGGCCCGGGTTGTTCTGGTCCAGTTTTTATATATTTGTTTACATTTCCTGATGTTCTCCCACTTATTTGAATCATCTTTTTTGAGCAGCTTTCTGAGATCTGATCGATACTTTTTCCTTTTTCCTACCGCCTCCCTATCATATGCATGCTTTCTGACCATTGTAGGTTTCTTGGTCGCGTCACTTTTAACTTCAAATTCTTTCAGAAGCCACCTATACTCTACCCCCTGTAGGTTTTCAGTCAAATGATTAGCATACCAGTTTATGAGTTTTTTTATCCTTAATTTATTTAACCCCCATGGTATATCCACCATGTCCATCCTCAATCTTCTCTGATCCTGCAACGGGATTTCAGTTACTATTTTAAGTAAATCGTGATGACTAGATTTTTGTTTTATGACTTCAAATGTTCTGATCCATTCAATATTCTTTTCGGACACAAAACAGTAATCCAGGCAGGCGCAACTTGCTCCCATATGCCAGGTTACAGCTCCCTGAAGGTCAACCTTTGTTTGCCCATTTAGCATCCTCATATTGTGGATAGCCATTTCATTTACCCATCCCAGTGCTCTCCCCTCTAGCTGTGATTCAGTTATTGGCTTCCCTTTCTTTGTAAGTAGTTTAATATTTAAGTCACCACATACCAAAATCAACTGACTTTTTTTCCAACAGCATTGATTTATCCAATTGTTTCATTTTATCATCGAGGTAAGTTTCCAGTAGATTCATATTTGCACTCCAACAGGTGTTGATTATTAACATTTTAAGTTCATGCTCTGACGCTTGTTTACTTAATTTCAGAATCTGAACATATCAGTTCGAGGTTGCATGTTCTACAACATTTAGGCCACAGTTTGCTTTCACCAAGATTATAAATCCTGCAAAAGGCCTTCCCTGTTTTCCTTTCCTTGCTGGGTTAATAAACACCTCATAATTTTCGCATAGAGGCTTTTTTCTTACCCACGTTTCTTGTAAACATAAGATTTCATATTCACTGAGTAACTCATCTTCTCCTGTAAACAGATGTTTGAAGCCACAGGTGTTCCAAGAAGCACAGGCACGACTCCAGCCATTCGCCTTCCCCTCATTCTAATCTTTCTTTCTATCACCAAGGGCTGCTGCCACCCAGGTCCAACACACTGTATTTCGTCAGACCCTTGATGATTTAGTTTTGTCATTTTAAGTTAATTTCTCAAATTATCAATGGTAAAGCAAAGCTTGGGGTTGGTTCTCTCCTTGCATACCGTTTTTAATGGTACGCTTAATTTTCTATTTTTCGGGGCTGAACTTTGTGTCGAGGGCCTTTTTTGGCACTTTCCTCTGCTAAGCTAATCCTCCTCTCAGAGTTACCAGTATTCTCCTTTATCAGTCTTGCATTTTTCATTTTGTAAGTTTGCCTTCCTACTGGCTTGGAGATTTTCCCGTTGTCTCCCCCTGCCCTTTCTTGATCAATATAATCACTCATTGCAAAGCCCAGAAGTGCTATCTTATCTTGGGATTCCAAGATCACAAGGGATTTCAGGTGCAACGTTACCCAGTCCGAACTTCTTTCATTCACGAATTCTACAATACGGATGTCGTCTGAGAGTATGTATCTTGTGGCAGGGATCTGTTGGAAAGGCTTCATCACATGTTCCCTATTTATTTTTGCATCATTGACGGTTCTTTCTAATTGGATTTTTAGTTCATCCTCGTTTTTTCAATTTTTCCACAAAGCTTTGACCGAGCCTTTACCCTTGTTTTGGGGATTTATTTCTTTTATTTGGGAGACATTTCCTCTTTCCTTATGTAATTCAAGATCTTTCATTTTTCTGGCTGATTTATTTCCCTTTATGAGAGTCTTTCTTTTTTCCTCCATTGTTCTAAAGTGGTCTGAATTTGATGACCCTTGCGTAAATTCTTTGATATTTTCCCGCTCCTACACATTATCCGCTTGGTTTAGTGACTTTTCCTCCTTTGAACTTTTTAAGTTCAGCAGGGTCCCCTTACTTTTGTCCGGTACATTTTTGATATTTTTCTCTAGATCTTTCCATTCTGTTTCGCTCAGATTCCCCCACTCGTCATCTTCCTTATTTTCTTCGATTATCTCAATGAGATCACTCAGTTCGCATTCAGAATCTTTGGCTTTAGTGTCGCTATCTAATACCTTTTCACTAAATATTAGTGAGTCTTCCAACACCTGCATCACCTCCGCTTCCTTATTTATAATCATTTCTCGTCTAGGTTTCTTCAAGCATTGTGTCTGGTCCATTCTCAGCGGTGTCAAATGTTCCGTAAGAATGATCTTGAACCATTTAATCTCCTTTTCGCCGGTAATTTAATATTTTTTGGTGTTTTTTCTTTCAGAGAAGCAGAGGGTTCCCTCCCCTCAGCAGGTTTGGCTTTCCCTAAGGTTTCCATCCCCTGGAAAATTGAGAAGTTTGTTTGCCCCTGCTCAATTAACATTTGCGAGTTTGTGAGTTTTTTGTCCTTGTCTTTCAGGTTTCTCGTTTCTGGTAAGAGTTTGGTCCATTTGGGGAGCTCCCCTCTAAGGTATTTATCCTCGTCTGCTGTTTAGAGAGATCTTTATTTTCCTTTATATGCATGGAATTATCTTTGATCTTTTTGTTGGGTCTATTTCTCTCTTTTGTGCTCAGATCCAGTATAGTCTTATCCGATTTTTTTGATGAGTATAGTTTGCTTCAGCCTTTTATGCAGGTGCCTCATCCACTTACAGTCATCTAATACCACCTCCATTAACAGTGATTTGTCATTCATTTCACTCCTGGCCATGTCGCAGAGGCGGTTTTGCCATGATAAAGAAAGTTACGCTTCCTTATCGAGTCTATGCTCTAGTTTTTTCACAAAACATTCAAGTTCCAGTAACTGGTTGGAACATTTATTGTTACCTACCTGCAAGTCCTGAAGTGAGCTATTTATGCTTTCATATAGCTTCAGGAAGGGGCTCACTGATATGGTCAATGCAGCCATAACCGAGTTATGAATGTGGGCCAAGTCAATCGTTTTTCCTTCATCAACCGCTTAAGTATTTTTCCTAACTTTCTCATCAATCACCTTCTTTCTATGCAATTCCTCCTTGGTAGCCTTTGTTTCTGGGGGTTGATTCGAGATGGCAGGCTTGTTTGGGGTGGGTGTCTGTGGGGTTCCGCAATCTCTCTTCCAACAAGGACCTTCCCAAATCTGGCGTTATCAAGGTCTTCTTATTCATATTGTCTAAGGCAACAATGATTTCAGTTATAAAAGAGAAGCTCTTTCGCTTCTCTCAGGCGATCTTACTCGTTAGGGCAGTGATGACCTATATCAATTTTTCCGCCAAAGCTGAATTTGAAGGATTTCCCAGCAGAAGAAGCTCAGTCCTCTTTGGGCTGCTTACTAATGTATCCCAAATACTTATATCGGGTCATTCATATGACTTCACATCCGATAATTTTTGTTGCGGGGAGTGCTTTAGATTTCTCAAGATCTTTAAACCTATTTCTTCGCCCAATTTGCTCTTTTCTTCTATTCTGAAATTCTGGAAAGAGGGATTTTCCGTTACCTCCAAAATGTGAGCTTTGTCTAGGTCCTCCCATATGAAACTGTCTACTTCAGAGGAGGTTTGTTCATCCTTTCGTGGTTCTAGGCCCACTGACCCTCCTGTTGTAACCCCTTGTTCGATTGATCTTGAAATTATCAGGAGTTCTAGTAGCACCTTATTTTCCTCAGATGTATCTGTCTGTACTATGTAAGGTCTTAAGACTGCATCTTCCCGCTCAATAGGAGCAGCAGAGGGAGGCAAATGGCAGTCACTCAAAACAGAATTCATTAACTGCCCAAGATAAGAGTAATCCATCACTTTCAAAAGGCTGGCCTTGTCCTTTATCGGCTTTTTGATAGTCTCCTTTATCATGGGCACCCGCATAGGGATATGATGCGGAATCCCTCTTGTATTTACTTTGTCCCCTTTCCCAGGTACCAGTCCATGATTCTGATTGAATATCCACCATTAAGGAGCTATTATTCTCCCAACTTCAAATCCTGGTTAGTCAACAGGATTTGTTTTTCAAAACCCAGGTGCTATTAGATACCCTACCGATAGCCCACTATCAAATACAACAATGGGACCGAATAGTCTTAAAAATAAGACCCAGCCACATTTTCATTAGACCTTGCGCCCTAAACCCACCGTTTCCTAAACCTTTTTTTTCGGTGCCAAATCCCCTTCATCAGAATGAATCTCATAAGGGTCAGACGACTTCGAAACCTTCCCTGAAGAAGTTGGGACCCTTTTTTTCTCCAAGTCAGAAGAAAACACAACAGAGGGAACCCTTACCCCTACCGAAAATATGGCCGATATTAAGGCAGTCATAGCTCAATTGACTGCCCATCAGATTCAGGCCGAAACTTGTTTTCAAGAAAATGTGGCAAAGTTGGTGGAATTACAAGCAAGGGATACTACAACCCTACCAGGAAGGAGAAGACCTAGGGAATGTTTTTATGTTATTTTTTAAATTTCGAGTAATTAGCTGAGCAGCTGGGATGGGGAGAACATTTAAAAGAAATGATAATTGGGACATCTATTAAAAGGCGAGTTATGAACCGCCTATCAGTTACTTAAGGGAGCTACCTTTGCATCTATCAAAGAAGGACTCAAACGAGTAGCTCAGACCAGTAATTTTTATTGACAAAAATTAAGATCCATCCAATTAAATCCTGGTGAGACCCCCCTGGAAGTAGGGGAACACATTAATAATACTGTCTCCCTTTGGGTCGGTAATATAACCCTGGAAGAGCTAGTGGAAATTATTATCTTGGAACAATTCATAAACTCTTTACCTCCTTTCTTACAAAAAACAGTATTGCAATTAAATCGGCCCATGCTTAGCATGGCTATTGAGACTGCCCGAAATCACTCAGACAGAGTAAGACATTTTAACTCCTTACATAAAAACGAAGATGAGGGGGCGTGGCTTGTAGCCAATGGCGTAGGTCGGTTTCTGTGGAAGTGCCCGCCTGATCCTGAAAGATCCGCCAAATATATGAGTGTCAGGCTGAATGTATAGCCCACAAACAGAGGATCGCGTGTATGAACATCACAGGTTCACACAACCAGAATGCAGAGTGTGGAAATTGACTGTGAGCTGAGATCTAAGGAATGGGATGAAGTGGCTTATGAACGTACCTCGACCTAAGATGGCGCAGGAATGACTAGGAAGACAAAGGAAGCGAGCGAAGAGCATGTGAGACCAGAGAAGTGTGTGAATCCCAGGCGAGAAAGCAGCATGCAAGTGGAGGACGGGTGAGCTGCAGCGGGGGCCGGGATCACATACAGCAGAAGAGGAGCAGCCTGAGCCCAAACGTGCCCATCAGTGATATGGAGCAGAGAGAAGGACGACAAAGAGCCCTCATACCAAGTGGTACGGCTAGAGGGATAAGACAAGTGCAGCGCCCGCTCCTGGTGTGCAGTCTGTGCCCCCCACCCACAGGGTGGAGAGGGATCGGAAAGCAGAGTGCTGGTGTGTCGGGTCAGCATGGACCTCCTGAAGTACATTCACAGTGGTGCTCCCATGGGGGAGGGGCACAGACAAAAGGGCTCACTTTGTACAAAGCATTATCCCGCTGGGGCAGGGAGCATGTACGAGAGGAGCAGTACACTGGAAGGGTTGACAGAGGAGCCCCTGCCAGACAGAAGCAGCAAGTGAGAGGCCTCTGTTGCAGGGATACAGAGATTACTGCAAGAAAAGCAGCAAGTTGCACAGCAACATACATAGAGAGAGGGATGACCATATGAACTTGGGCCACATTTTGCAACCACACGTAGGGCTCATACTAGCCTAAGTAAACATCGGATGCATGAGAGAGAGATATACTGCTTAAGGCGCAAGCCACTCAGTGAGAGTGCATACAAACCCGGGTTAGGAGCACCCGACCTGCAGTGCCTGGGAGGGGAGTCACAATATCCCTGGTGGTGAAAATAAGAGAGGAGAGAGCCCGAGAACCTCAGTTGGGCAAGGAATAGTAAATAGGAGCCCCTGCTGTACTAGTTTGCAAGCAGACTTCAGACCTCAGAGAGGCTACCCTACCAAACTTGTCAAGAGAAGCTACCAGAAATCCTTATCCAGGACCAGACAATCACTGCTACAAGTCAAAACCAAAACCAACACAACCAACACCAACCTTGACAGGAAAATCAGTTTTATCACAAACTATAGTGCCAACAATATCTGCATTCGGAAAACACTTACCAAATATTGGAACATTCTCAAATCAGATCCTGATCTTACGACACTCTTGGATGCCAAACCAACAATTACATTCAAGAAAGCAAAAACCCTCAAGGATGAACTTAGTCCATCACATTTTGAAGCCAATGCCACCACTAAAAACCTTAATCCACCAACTATGTGACTACATAAACTTATCAAAGGAAACTACAAATGCAGACAATGCACAATGTGCAAGTACTCGGACAATGCCAGAACCACCATCACTAAACCAAATGGCACCATTCACACCATCCAACAATTCATCAACGGCAATAGCAAATTTATAATATACATCATCCAGTGCCCTTGTAATAAGTTTTACATTGGGAGCACCATCAGAAAACTTAAAATAAGAGTCAGTGAACATATTAGGGCAATTATCAACCAGGATTTAAGATCTCCGCTAGCCACTCATTTTCAACAAACACATTTACCGACTCAGATCAACCAATTGAAATTTTTTGGAATTGTCAAACTAAAACCTGCCCCCCGTGGAGGCAATATGGAACTAAAACTTAGACAACAAGAAGCTTGCTGGATCTGTTTAATGGATACTTGCAATACAGGTCTAAATAGCGACCAGGAACTATGCCACTTTCTGTAAACCAATGCTTCAGCTACTTTGTAAGCCATCTCACCTCTCCCGTTTCTTATATTCCTAATAATTTTCTTAACTATCCGTTTTAGATCTTTTGCTCACAACTATCTTTTTCATTTTTCCCTTTGGATCTCCACAAACCATATGTTATATTCTGCTCCAATGGCCCTTTACTGTTCTCATCACCATGATTGTTCTATGACTGCAAGCACATATATTACCATAAGTGCAACTGCACACAACCCAGTTAGTTCAGGCACCACCAGGCTTTACATAGCTAATACAGCCACCACCAGGCTCAACATCCACATGAGATTACATTTAGCGCGTCAATATTCTTGTTTCTAACGACAATAACTAATTCTTTATCGTAAACATTGTACTTCAGTCGCTAACAGGCCCAACACCCACATATGCTTTCATTCAGCGCATCCATGATCCCAATTATTGCTATCACTTTGTATCTTCTCTTGTGACATTGTACCTCAGCAACCACCGGACTCAGCACCCACAGTGCCGTCACTTAGAACATATGTCTGCCTATCAGCACATCTCTGTCATTGCTATCACCATGCATCTCTTCTTGCGACATTGCACCTCAGCAACCACCAGACTCAGCACCCACAGTGCTGCCACTTAGAACATCTGTCTACCTATCAGCACGTCTCTGCCTTAGTTACTACCATGCACCATATTTACATTGTCTACATTTAGTATATCTATCACCCTACATCTTTGTATCTCTACACATTTATTTAAGAACTGTACATATGCACTGATTTTACGTGTATATACATACACGGGTGCCTGGAAAGCTACACACTTGTTATTCAAGTTGTACCACACTAGCGCGGCGTCGCGCGGGCGCGGTGACGTCATCACGCAATAACGTGCGTGCGCATGATGTCACTGCGCTCGCGTCGGCCCGCGAACATACAAATATTCGCCAACACTGCTTGCTGTCAGTACGGCAGCAGAATCCGAACGGGCAGGACTTTCGTTCATTCAGTGGTAAGCAGCTTCCTCTCTTTTTTCTAACCTCTTCTTAGCAGGAAGGTGGATCAGATCAACTTCAACCCATGCTACACTACCCAAATCACCTCTTCCATACAGCCCATTTTCACCCCCTTTTCCCATTTGGTTCATGTATACCTCCACCATTACAATAAAAGTATATTCACATCTTTTTTCTATTTAGTATCTTTTCGGACCAAACTGCTGCCTGTAACACTTAATTACATATATCTTTATACTAATCTTATAACTATGTGTATATCTTCTAAATACTGAGCCAGTACACATAGCAATAACATACATTGAGAGAAATATTTCTATACTCATTTTTCAACAGAATAGCCCCTGTGCTACAGACCAAACAACGTATTCTATAATTATGTGGAAATCACCATATCAACATCAGTGACCTCGCACATAAGTAAGTACATATTATGTTTTCTTGGGACACCTTATTGAGATATAACGTGACATCTAGCACAAGACATATTGCTGCTTCCCACTTGATCCTCACCCTTTCTTCTTTCTTTCCCTTTCTTCCTCCTTCCTCTCAGATCTAAATAGAATTGTCCTACACCACAATCCTCCTGAAGAACCGCTGCGCATCAGTGGCGGGGAAACACGTGTTGAGGAATTATACTGCTTCGCTCTGTTAAACCATAACCTTCTAAGCCTCAATCATCTTCATAAACTATCTCATTGAAATCGGGACTTCTACCCCATTATCTAGTGAACCCAACTAAGGATATTATAATTTGGAACTTTACTGGATTGAGGAACCATATTGCTTCGCTCTGTCAAACTAAAATCTTTCAAGCCTCAATCATCCTCATAAACTATCTTATTTGAAACCAGGACTTCTATTCCAATACCTAGTGAACACAACTAAGGATATCATAATTTGGAATCTAACTGGATCAAAATAAAGCATCAGCGAACTTAGTGACGACAACTAAGTACCTTTACAAAAACAATCACAGCTAACATGCAATTTACATTGAGGACTTTGCGCTAGCAATTTAGGACATTACAAGCTATCATCAACTCCACAAATGTTCTTTTCTGGAACCAGGATCCTTCCCTTGGACTTTGTCACAGTATCAGAAAAAAATCTTTTTTGCTTTTGTCACCGTATCCAGGCTTGTCTGTCTTATCTATGCTTGAATTTAATGACTTATAATTAAATATCTTGTTGAATATCACTATTAGTGTCATTACTTTATTTTGAGAAGCGCGACAGGAGGGCTTTTTTCCTCACTAGTTTGCAAGCAGCCACAAGGATATAATAAGTAGTTTGCAAGAAGTAACCGTGCAAATTTTATAACGTCTGTTAAAGTGACACTCATACACTTGGTAAGGACCTGAATTGCAGGCATGCAAGGTGTACAGCTCACATGTACAATGCACAGCTCACTCTGAAGACACAAGAGACAGGTAATCCACCCCTGTCCCCTGAGGGAGAGTCACACGCAACAAGCCCGCCCAGGGGGAGAGCCGACCACGACTTCAGGAAACTGTGTCCGGACACACAGATACGGCGAGAGGGGCATTATAAAATCAAGGAGCCTTTGCAGAAGTGGTGGCTGCACACAAGCATCGAAAGGCCAATTGGAGTAGGAGTTAGGGTGCCTGAATACCTCCCAAACCACCCAAAAACAAAGCTAGCCAACCAACCTTGGACGGGTTCACCAAAACTAAGCAGCAATCGCCTGGAGGGAATATGGAAACGGCGTAGGAGAAAGAGGTGGTTGCCACAGAGTTGCACAACCAAGTCATGCTGCCGATAGCAGACTTAAGGGCTTCACTGGGGTCCCAGATTGCAGTGGTGCAAATAGATGTTGGGTTGTTATGACAAGATGTGAGGAACCTAGCAGAGCACACCACGATGCTGGAGTCGCAAGTAAAGGAGAACTCAAGGGGGCTTAAAACCATGCTCGTGGAAGTTCACATATTGCAACAGAAAGTGAGCCTCTTGGAGAACAGAGTGGAAGAGGCCGAAGGTCGTGCAAAGAGAAATAATATTCGCATAGTAGGGCTGCCAGAGGGGGCTGAAGGAACAGACCCGATGATGTACATAGAAAACATGTTACTCAAGGAAATTGGGCCTGGGAACCTCACACAGGGCTTTAGGATTGAGAGAGCGCACAGAGAGTTAACTATGTGTCCCCCTCTGGGTGTGCCTCCAAGACCGGTTATTGCTAAAGTCCTGAATTATAAAGACAGAGACAAAATACTGGCATATTCCAGGCAAGGCGGAGAACTGAAAAGAGCCTCAGCAAATCTGGTGGTGTACCCTGACTACACGTTCCAAGTGCAGAAGAACAGAGCACAATTTACGGTGGCTAAGAGTAGGCTGCGGGCAGCCGGACTGAAATATATGCTGATCTACCAGGCACGGGTCAAAATTATATACAAAATCAAGACTTGTTTCTTTGACATACCCGGAAGAAGTGCAGGAGTGGATTGGCAGGGAGAAGAGAGGTTGCGGCGAAAATGATGAAGATGACGGACTGGAGAAACATAAAGAAAATCTCACCGACCTGAAGCCAGGAATGATTGAGGATATTGAAACTGCACGCATGGCATACGGAGCAACTTCGGAGGTACTGTGATGCTGCGACACACTGGGATCACGGGGCTTACTGATGTGAGAGGCATTTCCCTGTGGGTCAGATAAAAGACGCTGGTATCAGAGGCTTTTTTTATATATATGGCGGGTTTAACCAACCAACATGTAATGCTTCACAACAAAGAAGAGGGGCTGTGTTTTCAGCTGCAGCTGCCACACCCTTCAAAGTTTTCTTTTTCAGGGCAATTGTTTGTTTGCCCATCCGCTGTGTACCGGCCCCGAGCAAGATGACTGGGGGCACTTATAAAAGGCGGATATGCCTGCGCAAGGGCAGCAAAGCTGGGCTGTTGTCTTTGGTTGGGGAGGTTCACGAAGTTCAAAGGGGGAGGGCATGCCTACATGTACGTACAGAGAAGGGAGCAGCACTACATTCGGGAAGGAAGCAAGGAAGCGCCAAAGGTGAGGAATGAGTGGCCTGTAGAAGTGCCAGAGGTTGCTGAGGACACATTCGGAGATTGGCATAAAAGGCAGGTACTGTAAATGTGCTAACTTGGAATATAAGGGGGCTGAACGCCTATGTAAATAGGAATAGAGTATACTCATACCTTAAGAGATGCATGGTGGGCATTGCCATGCTTCTAGAAACACACCTCACTGCTGAAAACCAAGCATCATTGGTGGGACGGTGGAAGGGGAAAGTAGTTGGTTCCATGTACTACGCCTATGGCTGCGGAGTACTGATTTGGATAGCGCCCAAAGTACGCTTCAAGATTAGGCATGTAAAAGCAGACAATGAGGGCAGAATGGTGCTTGTGCACGGCATCATGGAACAGATAGATACATGCTTGATAAACATGTATGCCCCCATCCACAGTGCCACTAAGTTCTTCCAGACTCTATGTCCCCGATTGGGTCCACATAGGGACAGTAATATGATATGGGGTGGAGATTTTAATTGTACTCTAAACCCAATCCTAGATAGATCAGACGTTCAATACACTAAATTAGCACCACCCACGAGAACCTTACGGGCTCTCCTGGATTCTTTTGCTTTGGAAGATGCCTGGAGGGTTCTTCACCCGGACACCAGACACTATTAGCATTACTCAGTGCCACACGGCGCATACACAAGGATACATTATTTTGTTTGTAGGGCGGGAGCTAACACATCATATCAAGCACTCTGAGTATAAAGGGAGGGTCCTATCGGATCAAGGCCCGCTCAGCTTAAAATGTCAATATGTGCCCCCCCAGGGCCCCAATACCCACGTGGAGGCTCAGAAGTGAATCGCTGAAGGGCCCTTTATTTAGAGACAGCATCACAGACATCATAGCGGATTACATCTCGCAAAATTTGGGCAGCGCACCCAGGGCTGGAACCTTCTGGGAAGAGCTGAAGGTGGTAATTAGAATGCTGCTATAGCGAGATCCAGCAGTGTCCAGGCAACCATAAATAGAGAATTGTCCTCTGCTGAGGAACAATTGAAGAAATTATACCAATCTCAAGAGCAGTATCCAGATAGGAATGCAAAGGTGGGGGCACTAAAATAGAAGTCTATGGACGGCTGGGAGCGACTGGGTAAACATAGTTTTGCCAAATACACAGAGAGACAACATATAGAGGGAGATAAGCCTGGAAGGTTGTTGGCATGGCTATGCAAGAACGAGGTGCAACAGGGCCCCATACACTCAATAAACACAGGACAGGGTGGAGTATGTCACACCCAGAATGGGGTTAACAAGGTGTTTCGCACATTTTATCAACACTTGTACTGAGAGGGACCCCGTCAGCAAGCACTCCTTTAAAGGAAGTGTTAGACAAGATCGTACTCCCGGTGCTGTGTCAAGAGGAAATAGACAGTCTAGGGGCACCTATTACCTTAGAAGACATACAAAACATATATTATGGGATTGCCGACAGGTAAGACGCCAGGCTCAGATGGATTACCTAGTGAATTCTATAAAGAATACGCACACAAATTGGCCCCCCATCTTATGAAGAAGGGGTCCTCCCGCTTAGCCTAAGGGAATCCATAATCATACCTCTCCTCAAACCCCACAAAACTCCATTGGAATGTAGCTCTTATATGCCCCTCTCACTGCTTAATCAGGATTATAAGATACTAACGTCCATACTGGCGACTAGGATGAAGAAGGTGATATATAAGCTAGTGCAGCCAGATCAGACGGGATATGTCCCAGGCCGCAATATGGCCTGGAACTTACATAGATTACACCACGTGTTGGACAGGACATCAGCCTGGGAGACCCCATGTGCCATAGCTACATTGGATGCGTTTAAAGTGTTTGATTCAGTGAAATTGGGCTGGCTTTATGCAACACTGTGTAGATTTGGTTTTGGACAGACCTTTATCAAATGGGTCAGATTAGTACACTAGACCAATGGCAGAGGTCAAAACGGGGAGGCCCCTCTCAGAGGCATGGAAACTGGAAAAAGGAACAAGACAGGGATGTCCACTATCACTGCTACTGTACTTAATTTCTATGGAACCAATTGCCCAGGATGGAATATATTGAAGCAGGGATCGAAACTGATGAAGCCAGACACTTGATATCCTTATATGCTAATGATACACTTTTATACATTCAGAACCCTGAGGATAATCTGGAATTGCTGCTAGAATCTATTGCGTTGTTTGCAACACTGCCAAGGATCACATTTAGCGTAGATAAATCTTCTATATTTCTGATAGCGGGAATAGAGAGAAATGAACTGCCAGTGCTCGCCCTGTAGTGGGGAGTATGCATGTTCAGTTACCTGGGAGTTAATGTGTACCACGAACCAGCAATGGAACACATGCACAACACGCTAAAAGCACTAGAAAGCTTCAAGGGCCCTATGAAGTTCTGGGGTAAACTACCCCTTTCAATGATGGCAAGGGTGGCATTGCTGAAGATGGTATTATGGCCTAGGCTACTGAACTACTTTGTGAATATCACGTTTTATATAACCAGATCCTTTTTTAAGACCCTGGAGAGTATCTTTAGAGGTTTCTTGTGGCGGTATTGGTGGAACAGGATACCGTTAGAAACTCTACATAGAAGGGAGTGTTAGGGTCCCGCATTTTGAACTATACTACATAGCAAGGCAGTTGAAATTTGTAGTTGACTGGCTGGCAGATGACCCTACCCCAGACACAAGGATGTTGCAACCCACGCAGCAGAGTTACTATCTGAAAGAGTTATTGTGGTTCAGGAAGCCTTGCAGGTGTTGATGGTCACACCTAGTGTCCTTATGAGTGAACATTTGGGACAGAACCATGGCAGCGATGGAGCTGACGGACCCAATCTCGAAACAGATTCCTTTGGTCTCAGTGGTATCACACTTGACTCAGGCAAGGGTGGGGGTTAGGGTGTACTGGGAGGCCTGTGGGGTGGCCAGTATAGCGGATCTGCTACAAGATACAGTATACATAGCCTCCTCAGAACTCACTGAGCAGACAGGCATCCACTCAGGCCAATATATATTGCACAGCATAATCAAGCGAGAGATCACATGCCGATGGCCCGCATACGGCGAGTTAATGGTGAAACACTTGATTGTGGATGTCTTATATGATATTGCAGTGGGCGGACCTGCCATATCGCGGATATATGATCTTCTATTGGCTAATGGGCCGGCCTCCCTTCTAGTTGTGAGGAATAAATGGGAAGAAGATCTGGGAGCAGCCTTCACTGAGGCACAATGGGAGGGGGTCCTAGGATATCACAAGAAAGTGTCACGAAATGTATGACTGCAGTTTATACAAATGTTAGAGACACACAGGGCATATATGATGCCTCAATGGAATTTCGCAGTTTCCGGGCGCAATGGTACGGGGCTACCCCAGGTGGAAAGCGTTGGACGCAGGGATGCTACATATGTTCTGGGCATGCCCAATAGCAGGAGTATACTGGCAAGAAGTGGTGAATAGACTGGAAAAAGTGGGGTTGGAATTGGATGCACTTTCCCTGGGTGCCTGCCAGCTGGGCCGCTTTCCGCGCCCAAGAGGCCGAAAACATGTGACAAAGATAAAAAATCTGGCGTGTATTCTGGCCAAACGTAGGATTGCTATGGCATGGAAATCGCCCAAGGGCCCAGAGAGGGGAGGAACGGTGGAAGGACCTATACAGGTTGGGGTTGGCGGAATCAGTGGAATGGAAAACAGCTATGTGGCAGGATTAAGAAGAGGGCACAACGGGAATCAAAGAATGGGAAGTCTTGCTACAGACTATGTTTACTAAGGAAATGATAGAAGATACGGTGGAGAACGAACCCTAAATGAGCATGTAAGGTGTTTATTGCTGCTTGAAAGATGGAGCGCTTCCGGGGTGCAGTGTGGTAGGCAAGACGAGGGGGTGGGAGTGGTGTGGGCAGGGAGGAAATAGATAAGGGGATGTTAAAATGTCAAGATAAAGCTTCTGATATATGCCACAATGCATAATTACGGACATGGTATATGTTTATTTTTTGGATGTTTTATTCATGTATCTTTAAAAATCAATAAAATGCATTTTTTTTAAAGACAAAGACCGGAAAGTTCCAAAACCAATCTACAGCTCTCAAGACCAGACATTAGAATGATCAGGAAGAGGGTACCCCGAAAGAAAGGGTAAAAATGAGAAAAAAAACACATTAAGGGTAAAGTAGAGCTAAGGAGAGAAGAGCCCAGAGGAGTTAAACCATCAATACCCACCTACTTCTCATGTAGAGAGACAGGTATTTTGGCCCTGCATTGTCCCAAAAATCAAAGGAAGGAGGCTATGGAAATAGGATGCCTAAAGGTGAGGTATGGGAAGAACAAGAGGAATACCTAGAAACCTTTAGCACATATATATGCCGATCCTCAGCTGATATTACCTATGAGAGAGCTCTGGTAAATGAGAAGGCATTGAAGGCATAGAATATGCGACTATGGTTAGAGTACACGGAGATAACGAGATATATCCCAGAAAACCCATATACATTAATATCAGACGGGAATTACAGCTATTGCCATTGCCCATTATCCCTGGACTTCCAGAAGAGGTCATTATAGGAAAGGACTTCACAGAATTTGCCACCTTTCTTCAAGAACTTCCAAATTCACCCATAGAATATATACCACAAGACTGACGGCAATCTGATTTCTGTTCCCAGACCTCTCCGTTATGGGAAAGGATGGAAAAAGACCCTCACAAACATGTCATTTGTATAAACACCCTTCGATCTCAGTTCATGGGCTACTTACAGGGGACAGATGTCAACATCCAGCCCCTACTAGCACAGCCGAAAAGATACCTTGTGAATATGTGAGAGGCCCTGGATAAAATGTTACCTTGTTCTCTACAGGGAAGTCAAACTGGAGGGCCTCAGAGAATAACAAACCTATCCACCTCGCATAGGGGAAGGGTATGAGAGAAACCAAGGGGTGTTTCACCCGCTAATCCTCGGGGACTTGTCATCCACGTTGCCAGGACATGGCCATCACTTTTGGATCCCGTTCCTGGGAGTGGACCAGTGCGGGAGGATCACCTGGGTGAGGGGTCTTTGGGGAGTGAGGGTGAGGCGACCGATGGTGAGGTGCGGTATTCCCCCTTTCTGTACTCATGACCCATCCAATTTTATAGGATTCTCCAATGTCCTAACTCCCCCCCCATGTCTGCACAAACACTTGGCAGAGGAAAAGGCCGACTGAGAGTAAAGAGGCTAACCCTTACATATTTCATTGGGCTAATCAGATCAGGCAAAGTCAGGCTCTTGACTTTAAGTGTATACACCTGATACCAATTAGCTCTCCTCACACGGATAAAAGGTGGTTCGTAGAGACACACTCTGTGCAAGGTGGAACACAAGAGTACAACTTCCGGGGCAAAGGCAAACCTACTGGAGCAGAGCGACGGACCAAGGGAGAAAAAGGCAGCTAACCCCAGGAGTTCCCCGCAGGAGGTTGCTGCTTCCAAAAGGCCAGGAAAGACAGGTGTAGAAGGCCAAATCCCATGCAAAAATACTGCTTTGTGTTTCAAGGACGCCAGCGACCTTCCTGGGTGAACGGCAGAGTTGGGGAGGTGAGGTCAAGCCTGTGGTATTAACCTTGACTCGTGAATTAAAAACTGCAAAGACAAGAAAGAAATGCTCACAGCAAGTAAGCTGGCAAGTGACATGAAAGGCTGGTGTGTGTTAAGGAAAGATTGAAGTTGCAACAGTATAACGCACAACTGAAGGGACACACGAGTTGATGAGATGTGAAGGAAGGCAGATTTGTGATGAATTTTGAAGTACTGATAGCTGTGAAACCAGCGATACTGAGAAGCGGAGTGGTCCGGCGAAGGGAAGTAGTCCACTCAAAAATCTCTGTGAAAGGTGAAATGTTTTTGTTATAAAGTGATAAAGTGAATGAACTATAAAAAGCAAAGTGATCAAAATTAACCCCAGGAAAAGGGTAGCAGTAAAAGGTGAACATTGAACTTTTGTGCTTATGACATTGAACTACCCAGACCAAGAGACACTAGGGCAAATAACACAAGATTGTGAGCTAAAGGGAAAGTCAAAGTGGTCCTGCGTAGGTCTATAGTAAAAGCCATGCACATTTGAAAGTCTTCAATATCAGGAAAAGGTCAGTGTCCGACTGAGGGAGACCGAAAGTGTAATAAGTAAAGGGAAGGTAACCCCTAAAAGGCAATCCCTGCAAGTGTTGTGTTTGAAAGGTCCGAGACCGACTGAGGGAGAACTACGTGAACATTTTGCTTTAAAAGATCTGAGCCCAGATGAGGGAGAACTAGGTAAACTTTTTGCTTTGAAAGGTCCAAACCCGACTGAGTGAGACTGGTGTAAACATTGGTTGAACTGTGTTTTGAACGATGGAAAGAGAGACTATAATGGCGGGCTTCGATCCATGTCTTAAACTGCCTTTGTTTTGAAAACCCGAGCCAGAGTGTGTCATCCTGTCTACGGGGACTGCCTTAGTCCGTGCTGTCTAACGTGGGGAGGAGAGCTGACTCAGCCACATTTATTCTTTACATTCTAACACTGATTTTCCTTTGCATACATATTCTCTTTTACACACTTTTTGTACAAGAGATAGGGCAGGCATTAGGTTTTATTAGTGTAGGCCATTTTGATTTGCCGGACTCAACTGGGACTGTTTTATTTATTATTTGATGGAAGAGACTACTCCCATCCTAGCTATACGGCAAAGAAGGAGTTTTTACAAACTCCGAAAATTGAATACAAGTTTTACAAATTGTACCTATGGTGTCAGTGTCATACTTGTGATACCATGCCTCCCTTACAGTTTCCATTAATGGTTTATTGCATTTTAAGTGTGTTGTGTATAGTGATGATAATAATGATGATGTTTCTTTAGTACATATTTCTGATAATTAACACATTTTTTATATGAGAGTGTAAGACACATGCAATGAGTGTTCATTACTGAGTGATATCAGATATCAGTGATATCAGATGGCATTGAACATGATTATTAAGTGTGGGGCATCTATTTGAGCTGCTGTGTATTGATGTGTTATAAGTACCTCAACATATGAGAAATTCCAAACTCACCCTTCCAATCTGGAGAGCTATTGTCCACAAAAATCAGCATCTTGGCCTCCACCTCTCTAACCGTATTGGCCACTGACTGAAAACCTACATCCAAAGCTCTCATCCTGGGAGACTTCAATCTAGGACTTAAAGACAGCTCTGACACCCAAGCCACAGCCTTAGCCAATACCATTGAAACACAAGGCTTCACCTTGAGATTCGCAGGCCCTACTCATGCTAAACGCTGCACACTTGACTGGCTTGCTGATCATAATTGCACTACGAGCATCACCAACAACAATCCTTGCCCATGGTCAGACCATAACACAATACTTTTCTCTATTAACACAGACAAACAAACCTGAACCCCCACTCACATTGCACCTGCAATACTGACCCATAACCACAGCAACATCACGCCTGACAACATGTTACCACTGCTCACATCAATCACCACACACACTGTGAATACCGCTGATCCATCCTCCTTAGTAGTTACTTATAACCAAACCTTGGAAGCTGCAATGAACATAGTGGCACCTATGGGCAAGTGCAAAGCCAAACCCAAGTCACATGTCAACCACTGGTTCACCCAGAACTTAAAGACCTACAAAATAAAAAAAAAAAAGGAATGTAGAAAGTAACTGGGGAAAAAAAACATCAGCCCATAACAAACAACAATAAACTTCATTAGCCGCTGAATATAGAGAAGCCACCATCCGAGCAAAGAGTAATGCTTACAACTCGCATACAGAAAATGCCAACTCCGATACTAATGAACTTTTCCCAGTCCTGCGAGAATTAGACTCCAGACCTTTGCAATAAGGATCAAGCCTGGTGTGAAAATATACAAAATGCCCTTACGAATAAAATCACTTCCCTCCAACTCAAAATCAATTAAAACAAACTGAAACTCACTACCTTGGCTCAACACACAATGGAACACAAACCCCCAAACCTGTTCCCCAAGTTTGAATTTTCACCCATTACCAAAGATGAGACCACGAAAATCAGCAGACAGCCTGGCACCCTTCATCACTTCACTTATAAACAACTCAGACCCAGAAATCTGAAGTGCAGAGGTCACGCAGCGGGAAGCGTGCAGCAGGAAAGCCTCCCCCCTTGTGACCTGTTCTGAAGAAGAGGCGTGCAAGAGGCTGTCTCAGGTGGCTTGCGTGCACCTGAGGGCCTTGAGGCTGTCTCCGGTGGCTTGTGTGCACCAGTGGGCCTCAGGAGCATGAGTAGTTCCAACTGGAAGTGGCGTGGGCGAAGGCAGGCTTGCCAAAGCAGTTTGCAGGGCCGCAAGGAGCCAGAGCAGCAGGAGTCCTGTAAGCGGCAACGGGAACAAAGGCGCATGTCTGATCCGGTGAGTTCACAGGTTGTCGGTGACCCCAGAGTACTCTGTCCCCACTGTCATGAGAGAAGCAGGCAGTTGGCGAGCGAGCAGTAAAAGCAGAATTAGTGCAAATCAGTAGAAGCAGCACTCACATGTGAATGAAATTGAGTCACACGTTACTTTTGAATTCCAAACTATGTAAAGCAGCAGCAGCAGCACTCACATATGAGTGAAAGTGATCTTCAAGTTAATTCAGAATACCTAACTGGGGAAAAGCAGCAAAAACCTATTATATCAAAGCCAAATGACTGTAACCTTAAAAGTGCGAGTCTGTGGAAAGCCCAAACACCAGTTGGGGTGACTTTGTTAAGAGTTAATTTCAATAAGCATTGCCCAAGCCAAGAGAAACTGAAACCAAGGCCAGTTACAACCTAGCCAATATTGCCAACAGCAGAAGGGGGCTAATGCAAGGTCTGTAAACTTTGAAACGTGTTGCCCATATTGCGTACACCATCTGATACCAGCTGGGAGACACACACACATTGCCAAAAGGAGAGACAGGAAGAGACCATATCCCTATCAGTCTTTGGTTGCTTGTGTAGTGGGGAAACAAGAGTGGCAAAAAGGCTACCCTTCTGGGAAAAGGTACCCAGAAAGAGAGGAGCATCGTTTGCAGAAGAGTATTAAAGAGCATCAATGTGAATCTTGTTTTCCCATAAAAGTTGCTGTAGGTTTTGAAGCTGCAATTTGTTGAATGCTGTGAAGCTGTTGTAAACTTCTTATCAGTTGACATTGACCACAAAAGCACTTTTTGCTGTGAAACACTGTTTCTGGCAGGGGAGTGTACACGGATGGCAAACCTTTGGAGATTGTAGGCCTGGTCGTGAAGCAGGCCAGGTGGAATGTGAAGGAGTGCCCAGGGCCGTCTTAAGCACTTTTGGGGCCCTAGGCACAGACATCTTTGGGGCCCCCTCCACCAAACCAAAGGAATTAAGGGATCGAGAATACTGGTAGCGCCCCCAACCCCCACCCGTCGTGCTCACAACCTATAGGTTGATATGCTGTCTTGCAGCATAATAAGCATGTCTACTCAATTTAAGTCCTCTTGCCCTCTTCATTCTTGCTCCAATCAGAATGATAAACACGTAGCATTTGAAGAGCAAAATTAGCAGTCTACAAAGGGGTTACTGTTCCAGTACAGACAGGATACTTTTTTATCAATAACATCCAGGAAGGTAGATGTACAGAGACGTTTTTATGGGAGGGCAAAAGTGGCACTTGCCAAGGGCCCCCACCTATTCCAATTGTGCATATGACCACATATCTCTAGAATAGTTGCTTCACACACTGAGCTAACTTCTGAACCATTGTGGTACTCAATTTATCACTATGCTTTTCACCATTGCCTATTGCACATGATCAACATAAGTCCCACAGGAAGGAAATACAAACTATGTATACCACAGTGAACACAGAAAGCAATGAATGATGAATTGATCAAGGCAGAATGCACTTGCCAAAACAGAAAGGCAATGGTTTTAGAGCACTAGCAGCACCCCATAAAATATCCTGAGGTGTGCTATTTAAAACTGGTGAACAATGGAAACTTACTTCTTCAGATCAGCTAGCCTTGTGGGGCCCCCTCCAAGGTGGGGGCCCTGGGCAAGTGCCCCTTTTGCCCTCCTACAAAAAACATCTCTGGGAGTGCCACAGGACAGTCCTGACAAAAAAAAAACTTTATATTGTTAGAGGTACTGGAGGAAGAGCCGCACAAGGCTGTTATAGAGATGTTGTATTTCTTTAAGTTGTCAGAGTGGCAAATCATCCTGACTATGACAATCATTGTTGCCGTTGAGGAACTGAGAACCTGTTTAAAGAAGAAGAGACATGTATCTTCTGTGTTGGACCTTTCTGTTGACAAACTGAAGTTGAATCGAACCGTATTGGAACTTTGTTACGAATCAGGATTTCCTTGTATTATTTTATTGAACTGTGAAGCAGAATCGTGTTTAAACCTGGGGAAGGGGAGTTCACCCAGGTTATGAAGAGAGATTATGGTCACATGAGGAATTCAATCATTATTGTTTTGAACTGACATGCGTTTCCTTCTATATTTGTTGTAATGAGAGGGACAGATATCCTTTATTATAGTGTTTCCTTTAGTTTATTTTAGGCAGGGAAATCCTCATCAGGTTAGGGATAGTGAGGCTTTCATCCAACCTTATAATATAATAAAATGGCATTTGTTGAGAAAATGTCACAACGTGGTCCGCCTCACATTTCTGACCCCTCACACGTGTCAGAAGAGTTTACCAGGCAAATTTTGTATTTATTTACAAGGTATTACTTTTCATTTGAAATGTTTTATACCTTTTATATACTTCACCTCAATGCAAATTTACAAAAAATGTCAGTCCATAAAGAATTTATCAGATTAAATAAAGTGAAGTTGAAAGGCGAATCGAAAGCCTTCTCAAATCAACATTCCACTCAGCCACAATCTCATAGGCTTCCCCTGACCTTTTTTTTCGACAGTGTCCATTTCTTTGAAAGCACCATCGCAGAAGATCATCAGTGCGATGATTAATGTGGTTCTCTCTCCTAACAGGAGCGAGGACCACCATTCATCCACAGTGTACAACTTCAGTTCTTCAAAAAATCTACACAATGCTCACATTCTTAAGGATGTAAGGGCCTTACAGAATAGGACCAGATGTTTTAGGGCTTCTCTCTCCCCCTTCAGTTTGGATAGTCTGCAGTCAGTATATCTCTTAGGCCCTTTGTCTCTAGATGCCAGAACCTCCTGGGTGGGATATAAGTTCAAACGAAACCTCATGAATTTTGTTCTTATTGCGTAGCCTGGACAACTTGACAAATATTTGGGAAGCACGTTATAAGAGCCCCTTGATACCCCCTTTTGGAAACATAGTTTTGTTTTACTTGCTTTATCCTGCATCAGAATCCAACCCGTTTGCCAGATCCTAGTTTTTACTGAATCCTGATTGGTCATCAGTTGATCTTCTGTTGATGTTACAAGGTCCAATGCCCCCATACAGGTTCTTTTCCAGTCCTGCAACCACAGTCTCCCTCTCCCTGTAATGCCCTCTTTAAAGTCCCAAAACCTCTTATCGAGTCCATTGCTGTGATTTTCCGCAAGAGTGCAAGACTTTTCCAAGTGATGTGCGCTTTACCAGGTAATTTGAAGTTGGGTTTGAAGGTGCAGGAAAGTGAATATGAAGCCCGGACAGGAGAGTATACCAAGCAAACACAAGTTGTAAGAGTGTTCAAAGGAGAAAGACCCTGGCAGGAGAGTATACAGGTGGATAATAATTGTGAACATATGTCTTTATGAGAAAGCCCTGTCATGGGAGCATAACAGGTATTAAGTTGAAGTAATTGTAAAACAAAGATTGATGCAAGAAATCCAGAACAGAGCACATCAGGAAAAGGCAGAGGAAATATATCAAAGGAGAAAAGGAACCCTGCAGGAGAGTATACCAGGTATCCTAACACTGCAAAGTCCATGAGTCAAGTTGTTTCATGGGCCAGCTGCATTGATGCTCAAGAGACTGATAATCCTGAAAGGAAACCAGAGTGACAAGAAATCCAGGGGAAGGGAATCACCCTCTGGAGCAAGGAACTCTACACTTTTGGAACTTTTTGTGTTGGAGGGACGCATTTTTCTTTCTGGAAATGTATACATCACCCAAGGCCAAAGACATTTTCCCTTTCCTCTTTAGAATTACTACTGTTAGAACGTGAGGGTCAGAATAGAACTTTGGACACAGCACGTTTTGTTTTGGACACTCTGACCACTGTCAGATCCTTAGTTTTGGTTTTAGGTAGGGAAACTCCTCCAGTGCAGGGACAGAGAGGCATTTTCCTAACCCCTTTTATTTTAATAAAAGACTGACCAAAACTATGAACTTCTTGTGTCCGAGTTTCATTCCTGACTCCTCACAACACCAACGCCAATTGGAAAGCTACGTAGATTGGTATACCGAAGCTACTAAACAAATGACTAAAACACCTGGCATTAAAAGACTCACAGACAAAGCTCCAGGGACAAGTAAAATCTATGAAGAATTAATGCACAAACCTGCAGCTCTTGACTAACAAAACCAGATACAAAAAGTTATATCCGGTCTTCCGCGGAGAGCACCCACCCAGAGAAAGCTCTGAGACATTCTGGACAGTCATTACCTGGCTATTTTGAACAACCCACCAAATCAGAAAGCTGATAGCCTTGTTTCCTCAAAACCACCTACCTACCACTAATCCCTGCCAAGACATCCAATGGAGCGCCTGTTCACTCCTGAAATGCAAACTCAGACTTCTAGGTTATTTTCCCAATCCTCAGGCACATTCAAAGGCTTCCTAGACTCTACCATAAATTCCAGCACTGGCATATTCCCACTTTGACAGATCCTTGGAGGAGGCAACACCATAGTCACGGTTCATGCCCCTTCGAGCGCCACAGACTTATTTAACATGGTCCAGAGATTCCCCAAGATACGAGAAGATCCTGTCAAATTCCAGGAAGAGCTACGAGTAGTAATAGACTGTTACCACCCCATGTATGTAGACTTAAACCAACTACTGCAGGCAGTGTTACCCCAGGCACGTTTACTCTGCTTAAAGCATGGGCAAATTGGCTGACCTAAGATCCCGTGTGCCCAGAGATTTCAAAACCTTTACTGATAGACTGGTGAAAACGATTCTTACAATTTGTACTTGCAAAACTGATTTAGGCAAGATTAATTCTTGCAAACAGGCCAAGGGAAAGCACCCTGTGGAGTATATTGAATGACTGAAACAATGTTTTAGGATTATGGATGCCATGATTGCTGCACCACAGGCAGTAGTGGCACAGTTTGTTATGGGGTTGCAACTCAAAGTATCATATGAGACTAAGGCTATTATTATTGGATGGGAAGGAAAGGGGGTGGTTGAGGTTTTGTTGGCAGGTCAACATTTTCATGAGAAGGTTGAAAGACGGCAAGAAACGACAGAAGCCAAGCTTATGGCACAACAGATTCAGAGATTATAACGTCTCAGGGAAGGAGAGGGTTCCAGGGATGGGGGTGGGATGGGAACAGGAAGAGGAGCTCCTCAGTCATTTCAGACAGGACAAGCTGCCGAGGGATATTACCCAAACACAAGCATTGATCAATGCAATAACTGCAAAAAGATTGGGCACCGGAAAGCGGAGTGCCCGAATCAGCCTCAGTATGAAGGTTGGGTTGGACAAACAACCACCCCAGGAGGGGTGGCATGAGGTCCGCCCCCACAGTCGTTACTCATGCCTGATGTATAGGATTGCCAAGGGGACGCAGAGCTTGTTGCACCGCTGATATCGTTTGACCCCACCACCCCCTATGTTGAAGGTAATTTGGGCAGCCAAAAGGTTTCATGTCTAGTGGATACTGGTGCATCACGCTCCACTTTAAGAGCATGCAAGTTTTCCCAGCCACCCCTTTCACAAGAGATAGTAGATGCCTTTAGCATAGGAGGTATGCCAATACCTCACCCCGTGTTCAGCCCTATGATGGTCACTTTAGGACCTAATTCCAAACAGCATGCATTTTTAACTAAGCCCTTGTTCTCCTGTGAATTTGATTGGATTAGATTTGTTGTGCAAACTAAGTTGCACCATTCATTGCTCCCATGATGGGGTGTATTTGGATATCCCTGCTCATAGAGAGCACGAGGTGCTAGCTGTGTTACAAGAAGTAGCTCACTCGAAATCTAAAGACCAGACCTATACCCCCTGTCCATGGCAGGGGCTATTGGACCAGGTTCCCATCTGCTTAGGGTCGACCCGTGCAAATGATATTGGGTACATGTTGAGTGCTGAACCAGTGAAGATCACACTGAATCCTGCCAAACCATTCCGGTGTGTACCACAGTGCCCCACTTCCTGACAAGCTGAAGAAGGTATTCTGCCTATGATAGAATCCCTACTCCAACAAGGTATCATTGTGCCAACCTGCAGTCCCGATAATACTCAGATACTGCCTACGAAAAAGCCAGGAAAAGAGGTGTGTCATTTTATTCAGGACTTGTGCATAGTGAATGCTGCTGTACTGCCATCTTTTCCCGTGGCACCCAATCCTGCCACAATTCTAACATGCTTTCCTTACACTGCCAAATATTTTACTGACGCAGATTTGTGTTTGACATTACCATTACACCCGGAGAGTCAGTGGGCCTCATTATAAGTTTGCCGGTCGGGGAACTACGGTACTGGTAAGCATGCCAGTACCGTAGTTCCCGGACCGGCAAACTATGAGTTGTGCTCATGGGTGCCTTTCTACCGCCAGGTTGGACCTGGCAGGCAGAAAAGCACCCACGAGCACAATGTCGGATGCACCGGCACCGTTATAAATGGTGCCGGTGCATCCGACCTCCCCATTCCCATTTAGTCCTATGGGGCCGAATGGGTATGGGGAGCATCTTTTTTCTGACGCCTGCAAACGGGCAATTACCGGGTCTGGCAGGGCCATAATGACCCATTTGGAGGCTCCAGAAAAAATTGCAAGTTTGGTGGCAGCCTGCCGGGTTTACCGGCAAGGCTACCGCCAAACTTGTAATGAGGCCCAGTATCTCTTTGCGTTCATGCAAACAATGATGCAATATACGTTCACTTGCCTCCCAATGGGGTATGTAGAGAGCCCCACACTCTTATGTTACATTTTTTGCGACGATCTAGATTCAGTGCAGTTCCCAGGAGGGTCAACTCTAGTGCAGTACGTAGACAATCTGCTCATAGCCCCCCTCCTTGTAAGCATGCAAGGAAGACACACCGGTTCTGTTGAAAGCGCTTGCTGAAAAAGTTCAGAAGGTATCTATGGACAAATTACAGTTCCTAAGCCCCGGATCAAGAAACCGATGAGAGGGTTCATCGGGATGGTTAGTTACTGTGGACAGTGGGCCCCGGGTTTGTAGCTATTGTTAAGTCCTTCAGAACCTCATGCAGGATTCGGCCCCCGAACTCCTGCCATGGTCACAGGAAGCTGAAGATGCTTCTACCACCATTAAGCATGCACTCACAATGACTCTTTGGGTATACCAGATTATAGCAAGCCCTTTGTCTTATTTCGCGATGCGTGCAGTGGGTTTGCCCGATGTGTATTGACTCAGCTACAAAGTGATAAACACTGACCCGTATCCTACCACAGCATAGCTCTCCACCCAGTGGTGGCAGGGCTCCCAGCTTGTCTGCGGGCTGTTGCTGCTGCTGTCTCGTTAATCGAGAAAACCAACTCCTGAGTCCAAGGGCATTCTGTCACGATTTCTGTTCCTCACAGTGTATTGTCATTATTGTTAAAAGGTAAAACCCAACATGTGTCCAATTCCCATCTTACTAGGTATGCAAAGCTGCTGATTTCCACTGCAAATGTGACCTGTCCTGAACCCTGCCTCATTGCTACCAACCCCTGAGGATGGGGAGCCACATGAATGATTTGGATGATGTGCCCCTGTTAAACCCAGAACTCATCCTCTTCACGGATGGTTCGTGCATCCGTGACCCCGAGACCAGAGAATCGGTCTCGAGGTATGCCGTATTTACACCCCATTCAGTTCTAGAGGCATACAGATTACCCACAGCCAAGTCGGCACAAGTAGCTGAGCTTGTGGCCCTCACGCGTGCGTGCACTCTGGTCCAGCATAGATTGACAAACATCTATTCCAGGTACGCCATGGGGTGGTCCACGACTAAGGCATTTTATGGAAAAAGCATGGATACTTGACATCCACAGGTATCCCATTCCAGAATGGAAAATATGTGGCAGCTCTATTGGACACATTGCTCCTCGTTGATGCAGTAGCAATTGTAAAGTGCTGGAGGCACGACCCCTCACAATCTTTTACCACTCTAGGAAATTATTTAGCGAACAATACGGAGGGCCCCTAGCACCTAATGAATATCTTGATTGTGTTGCAGTTCCACGGTTACCCATCCCATCCCTTGCCAGTCTGGCGATTCTCCAAGATCAAGCCCTGGAGAGTGAGGTGACCTGGATGCAGCATAGGTATAACCTGGGAGCAGACTCCCTCTGGCGATCCCCAGACAGTTGCCAGGGGGTGCCCAAGCTATTGCTCCCTCATTTGGTCCACAAAGCCCACAGTGTGACCCATTAAGGTAAAAATGCCATGATTACGCTACTCCAGAGAGATTGGATAGCACCTGTGTTAGCTTCTGTGGCCCAGCATTATTGCAAACACTGTTAATGTTAAATGATATTTGTACCGCACACTATCACCACAGAGTGGTCCCTTGGCACTCTGGCAGATCTGAAACAAAAAGGGTTATGCGTGTTAGTTGGACAAAGTTTGGATAAGAGCCAGGGAGCTGTGAATTACTGTTCGCAGCTTCAGTTTGGTTAACACTGTTCGCTGAGCATATTGGTGTGTTATTCCTTTCTGAGTCCGCTGTGTGCTGTTGTTTGGGGGTTTGTGTGGTGTGGTTGTTGTTGCGGTGTACATTATGCTTATCACACAATGTCAGGAGAGCAGTGCCCATGAAACTAGCTGCACGTCCTATACCGGAAGGCCTGTTCTTGCACGTGCAGACAGATTTCATACAGCTCCCTGCTTGTATGTCATATCTGTATTGCTTGGTGGTTGTAGGTGTATTTTTCGGGGTGGGTGGAAGTGTACCCATGTAGGAAGGCAGATGCAATTACTGTAGCCAAAAAAGTGATGGCTGAATTTACACCTCGGTTTGGACTGCCTCGATGTATAGACAAAGATCAAGTTATGCATTTCACAGGCCAGGTTTTCTGGGAAGTCTGAAACGCTCTAAGGATAGCTGTCATGATCTCTGCTTCCAAAAGGTCAGGGTTTTCCCAACTCCCTTGGAAGCAGATCCATAACCCAGGTTCCGAGTGCCAACCAGTCCCAATTGGGACCTTTTGGACCCAGTCCTGGCGCCAGTGGCACCAGGCTCATAAATATGCCCAGTCCCAGCGCTGGAAGCGCCGGGCTCATAATGCTTGGGTGGACTTACCTGCAGCAGACCATGCTGCTTACTTGCCTGCCAGTTGAGCCTCTGATCCTCTTCTGATTGGAACTACTTTTCCTGTTGGGTGGGGCAGGAGCCTCTCCCTAGATTCAGAACACTGGAACTCTTCTGGAAAGCAGGAACTCTTTTCTTACCTAGGCGTGGCTGTGGAAGGAGACACCTAAGCACTACAGGAGGCTATTTAAACCACACCCGATGGATGAATCTTGCTTTGCGTTATTCTGCATCCTCTGCAGCAGAACGCTCATCGTGTCTTCTGCATCTGATCCTGGGCCTAAGGAAAAAGGCTTACCATCCTGAATCCAGTCTTCAGCAACCCCTATAAAGACAAGAAAGAACAGGTTCGCATTACGGTCTTCAGTGACAGTTCTTCACTTACCTGGTCAATCGGCTGTCACCAACGCCTCGCGCTGCATTCCGGCATCTGAAAGACAAAGGCTTACCTACTCTTCGTGCGCTCCGGAGGTCTTCACACTGCATTCCGGCATCTGAAAGACAAAAGCTTACCAACTCTTCGCACGCTCCGGAGGCCTTCGGCGCTGCATCCCGCATCTGAAAGACAAAACAAGGTGCGTTTAAAGACATTGGGGAACTTTAATACTCACGTGCCATTTCTCCTTTCCACATCTAACCCAGTGGGTATTCCGGCACCCTGCAGCCGCTCCGAACTTGTACCTGCAAAATAAAAAGACAGTTAGAGCGCATCGTGAAGCAGGCAACAAGCGCTTACTTACGTGCTTCCAGGCGCTTCTATTCATCACACGGGCTCCATCTTCAACTCACTTCAGCCGTCATCCGCCATCGCCGGAACCCTGCAAAACAAGAAACATCATTACTAAAGACTTTAAAGACATTAGAATTACTCGAAACTTACCGTTCGTGCAGGAAACGACGGACAGCAGTCCTCTGAAGTCAAGAGGCCTGCTCCCCTTATCCAGTGAAGAAACTGGTTACAGCACCCTGCCCCGAGGCAGATGGAGAGCACGGCGTTCACTTACCTAAGGTGAGAGCGTTAACCTTTGGGGTTCTACAGGAGAAGAGAAAGGGAAGAAGAGAGAGACATTCAATAACCCAGTTCCTTAATCCCATATTTTCTATCTGCAGACATCTTACCCTTCGAGTCAGACATACAGTGCACAGAGGTCCAGCCCAAAGAGCCAGCCGTGTGTTACACATCACCTTTGAAGATACGGTATACGCCCAGTCAAGACCGGCGCCTCTACGGGAATCGGGTGAGCGTTACAGAACGCAAAGCCTACCACAAAACTCCCGTCCAGGCGCTATGGAAACCTCGGATACCGACCAGCTAGCCCAGTTACTTGGGGAACTAAGGGCAGAAGTGCATGCAGCCCGTCAGGAAACGAACGCTCTAAGAAGGGAACTGATTATTTCCAAGGAGCGAACAGATGATCTCGCTAGACAATTGCTACAGTCACAAGCCGGACAGACCCCGTTACCCGCATCTGGGGGAAATCTTCCTTCTACATCCTCTATGAATCCAGTGCAGATCAACCTACCTGGGAATGTACCTCTGGCTCCGCACGAACGATTTTCTGGGGACCCAAAGAGGTTTGCAGTATTTATCAATCAGTGCCGGTTGCATTTCTTATGCCGGCCAGCAGCCTTTCCAACTGATCAAGCTAAAGTAGCTTTCGTGCTTTCGTACCTTAGTGGTAATGCGGCAGACTGGTCGATCCCTCTAGTAAATCAAGATGATCCGGTCCTCAATGATTTTAAAGCTTTTCAGCTCAGTATGGAAAAACTGTTCGCAAGACATTCACAGGGGCAGGCCTTGGACAATGAGCTTCTTTCGTTGCGACAAGGTAATCAAGACCTTTTGGCTTATATTGCGTCTTTCAACAGACTGATAGTGGAAACTCAATGGCCTGAGGACAAAAGGATTACGCTGTTTTATAGAGGTCTACGTGGAGAGCTCAAAGATGTGTTAGCCCAAGTAGTGAATCCCCCACAAGATTGTTCGGACTATATAGACTTAGTCGTTCAAATAGATCACAGACTGCAGAACAGGAAGGCCGATCGTTCCAAGTTTGATGCTCGAGTATTTTCCAAACCGCCAACTCCTTCCAAAGGAGTAGACTCCGGGGAACCCATGCAAATGGGGGGTCTGAAAGGTCCTCTAACACAAAAGGAGCGGGAAAGGAGAAAACAGTTGCAATTATGCCTCTATTGCGGAAACTCAGGGCACTTTCTTCGAGACTGTCCGGTGAAACCTGCCAAGAAGGCAGTAGGAGCTGCAGTTACCAAAGTTACAAACTCTGAGCAGGGAAACAACCTCGCCCGACAAGAATAGAGGTCCTCTTGCCGAGCGTGAAAACCAGTTCCGTGACCTCGCATTTGGTGATACCTATGGTCCTCATTAGCCCTGACAATCCGGATCGATTACATGCAATTGAAGCTTACGTCGACAGCGGTGCCATCGGCAATTATGTGGATCATGAAATGGTTTTGAGGATGAATCTAACTCTTTGTCCCAAGGCTGTAAAGGACGTCATTACTACGGTGGATGGTACGGAGATAGCCTCCGGGCCAGTAACGCATACCACTCAAGAGGTGACGCTAGTAAGTCAAGATGGACACCATGAGAAGATCGTGTTCGATGTGATCAAGGCCCCTCAGTTTCAGATTATTCTAGGTATACCTTGGTTAGAGAAACACAATCCTCTGATCGATTGGCGAGCAAGAACGGTCCAGTTTCCAGAATGTGTCTCTACTTGTCACCCTCCACCTGGTGTTGCACTGGCAGCAATTTCTTCAGAGACTCCCCAGTTACCTCCCGAATACCTAGAATACCAAGATGTTTTCCGGAAGGATCAGGCTAACTCTCTACCTCCTCATAGGTCTTATGACTGCCAGATAGACCTGATACCTGGATCTACTCCTCCTTGTAGTAGAATTTATGCCCTCACCGAGCCTGAGAACCTTCACCTTCGACAATACCTGGATCAATACCTGGCAAATGGGTTTATTCGTCCTTCCAAGTCCCCTGCTTCTTCAGCTTTGTTCTTCGTTCCAAAAAAGGAAGGAGACCTTAGAACTTGTATAGATTATCGCTCCCTGAACCAGATCACCGTTAAGAATAGATATCCGTTACCTTTGATCCCTGAACTCCTGGACCAAGTCAGAAAAGCATGCATATATACAAAGCTGGATCTTAGAGGAGCTAACCACTTGGTACGAGTAAAAGAGGGCGATGAATGGAAGACGGCCTTCCGCACCAAGTATGGGCTATTTGAATATCAGGTCACGCCCTTCGGACTTTGCAATGCCCCGGCCGCCTTTCAATATTTTATGAACGATGTCCTCAGAGAGCTCATAGATGTGTGTGTTGTTGTTTACATTGACGACATCCTCGTTTATTCTTCATCGGAATCTGAACATCGGAAACACGTGAAAATGGTCCTCGAAAGATTGCGTCAACACATACTTTTCGCTAAATTGGAAAAATGTGTTTTCAACGTGACTGAAGTTGAATTCTTGGGATTCATATTATCACCTGGCGGAGTGCGTATGGATTCAAAGAAGGTCGATGCAGTTCTCAAATGGCCATCACCATCCTCCGTAAAAGGTGTGCAAAGCATGTTAGGCTTCGCTAACTTTTACCGCAGGTTCATCCCCGAATTCTCTCGAATAGTCCAGCCCATCACTGCCTTGTTAAAGAAAAACAAACGTTTTGAATGGTCTACCGAGGCGGAACAAGCTTTCCAGGATTTGAAGACTAAATTTATCTCTGCACCAATCTTAAAACACCCTCGCCCCGAACTCCCCTACATTGTGGAAACTGATGCTTCAAGCCTTGCCATGGGGGCAGTTCTATCACAAAAGGACCCGGTAACCAATCAGTTGCATCCCGTGGCATTTTGGTCCCGCAAATTCTCGCCTCCTGAAATCAATTACACGATTACTGTCAAGGAACTTCTGGCTATCAAGTCTGCCTTTAAGGCTTGGCGGCATTATCTGCTGGGGGCCCGACACACCGTTACTGTGATTACGGATCACCGAAACCTGCAATATTTGAAAACCGCAAAAGCCCAATCCTCTAGACAACTCCGTTGGGCATTATTCTTTGCCGAGTTTGACTTCATAATTACCTATCGACCTGGTACAAAGAACGGTAAAGCTGATGCCCTTTCTCGGATGGGAGTGGAAGAACACTTGATCAACCCTAAACCTGTACCAATCATTCCCGAACAAAGAATTCTGGGTGTAATCGCCACAGAATCCATAGAGGAAGTTAAGGATAAAGCCAGGCAACTTGTAACTCCAGCAGACATACAGAATTGGCATCTGCAGGAAAAGGACTTTGCAGTAAAGGACAACTTATTGTATTTCCAAGAACGATTATACCTACCCAGCACAGATTTACAGAAAAAAGTAATCTCTTGTTATCACGATTCTTTAATGGAAGGACATCCCGGTATGGCCAAGACCTCAGAAAAGATCAAGCGCTACTTCTGGTGGCCGTCTTGGAAAAAAGATATCAGAGACTTTATAATGTCCTGTGGAGTATGCGCCCAAAACAAGAGTCAAAAGGAAAGACCAGCAGGCCTCTTACGCCCTATTGACATCCCACCTCGCCCTTGGCATACGCTTTCTATGGACTTCATCACCGATCTACCTCCATGCTCCGGATACAATACGATTCTAGTAATCGTGGACTTATTTTCCAAGATGGCGCATTTCATTCCGCTCAAAGGCTTGCCAACAGCAGCAACTCTGGCCCGAGAATTTCTCGAAAACATCGTCCGAATGCACGGTTTTCCTTCGGTTCTAATTTTCGGATCGAGGTAGTCAATTTATTTCTCATTTTTGGCGAAGTTGCTGTCGGTCGGCTCAAATTGATGTGAGACTATCGACCAGTCACCACCCTCAGACCGACGGACAAACCGAGAGGACCAATCAAACTCTGGAACAGTATTTACGCTGCATGCTGCAACAAACTGAAAAAACTTGGAAAGACATCCTTTGGATAGCCGAATATGCCTACAATAACTCTGTCCATTCGGGAACTGGGAAAACCCCGTTTTTTTTTTGTACGGCAGTCACCCTCGAACCTCGGAGTTGGATCCCCTCCAAGATCTTGAAACACCAGCAGTAGACTACCTGCATTCTACAATCACCCAAGCCTTTAAGGAAGCTGTTTCTCACCTCCAAAGGGCTAAAGAACAATACAAGAAAGGAGCAGATCAACATCGGAAGGAAGCCCCTCAATATCAAGTAGGGGATCAAGTCTGGTTATCCACCAAATATCTACCTCTAAAAGGGCCACGCACATTCAACCCAAGATACCTTGGTCCCTATTCCATCACTACCATAGTAAACCCAGTAGCGGTCAAGTTGGACTTGCCCCCGCACATGAAGATACATCCGGTCTTCCTCCGCCTTGAGGGGGGGTACTGTCATGATCTCTGCTTCCAAAAGGTCAGGGTTTTCCCAACTCCCTTGGAAGCAGATCCATAACCCAGGTTCCGAGTGCCAACCAGTCCCAATTGGAACCTTTTGGACCCAGTCCTGGCGCCAGTGGCACCAGGCTCATAAATATGCCCAGTCCCAGCGCTGGAAGCGCCGGGCTCATAATGCTTGGGTGGACTTACCTGCAGCAGACCATGCTGCTTACTTGCCTGCCAGTTGAGCCTCTGATCCTCTTCTGTTTGGAACTACTTTTCCTGTTGGGTGGGGCAGGAGCCACTCCCTAGATTCAGAACACTGGAACTCTTCTGGAAAGCAGGAACTCTTTTCTTACCTAGGCGTGGCTGTGGAAGGAGACCTAAGCACTACAGGAGGCTATTTAAACCACACCCGATGGATGAATCTTGCTTTGCGTTATTCTGCATCCTCTGCAGCAGAACGCTCATCGTGTCTTCTGCATCTGATCCTGGGCCTAAGGAAAAAGGCTTACCATCCTGAATCCAGTCTTCAGCAACACCTATAAAGACAAGAAAGAACAGGTTAGCATTACGGTCTTCAGTGACAGCTCTTCACTTACCTGGTCCATCGGCTGTCACCAACGCCTCGCGCTGCATTCCGGCATCTGAAAGACAAAGGCTTACCTACTCTTCGTGCGCTCCGGAGGTCTTCACACTGCATTCCGGCATCTGAAAGACAAAAGCTTACCAACTCTTCGCACGCTCCGGAGGCCTTCGGCGCTGCATCCCGCATCTGAAAGACAAAACAAGGTGCGTTTAAAGACATTGGGGAACTTTAATACTCACGTGCCATTACTCCTTTCCACATCTAACCCAGTGGGTATTCCGGCACCCTGCAGCCGCTCCGAACTTGTACCTGCAAAATAAAAAGACAGTTAGAACGCATCGTGAAGCAGGCAACAAGCGCTTACTTACGTGCTTCCAGGCGCTTCTATTCATCACACGGGCTCCATCTTCAACTCACTTCAGCCCGTCATCCGCCATCGCCGGAACCCTGCAAAACAAGAAACATCATTACTAAAGACTTTAAAGACATTAGAATTACTCGAAACTTACCGTTCGTGCAGTAAACGACGGACAGCAGTCCTCTGAAGTCAAGAGGCCTGCTCCCCTTATCCAGTGAAGAAACTGGTTACAGCACCCTGCCCCGAGGCAGATGGAGAGCACGCTGTTCACTTACCTAAGGTGAGAGCGTTAACCTTTGGGGTTCTACAGGAGAAGAGAAAGGGAAGAAGAGAGAGACATTCAATAACCCAGTTCCTTAATCCCATATTTTCTATCTGCAGACATCTTACCCTTCGAGTCAGACATACAGTGCACAGAGGTCCAGCCCAAAGAGCCAGCCGTGTGTTACACATCACCTTTGAAGATACGGTATACGCCCAGTCAAGACCGGCGCCTCTACGGGAATCGGGTGAGCGTTACAATAGCACATCAGTTCCATTGTGCTTACCACCCACATTCTAGCACACACATAGCACGCAATGGCCACCTTAAACTGAAGTTATCAAAGTTGTATAGAGAAACTGGGTTTAAATGGCCCATTGTGCCTCGCTAGTCTTGTTGGCCATGAGTAAACATAGACTAATCATTCATGAAAATCTCACACGATGCCAGATGAGAAAGGGGACTGCTCCACCTGCAGCTCTCTGCTCCTCGAATTTGGCTTTAGAGGACTACACATTAATTCAGTACTGTCGCGCATTGATTAAAACTGTTCGATCTCTCCATGCAGAGGTCTGCGAGGCCCTGCCCGAACCAGCTGGTGGACCATGCCATCCTTTGCGACCACGGCACTGGGTCCTGGTGAAAACCCACCAACAGAAGACATTGCTTCAACCAACGTGGCGTGGCCCCTATCAGGTCCTCCTCACCACAAACTCAGCAGTCAAGTGTGACGGGATTCTGGTCTGGATTCACGTGTCGCACAGCCGGAAGGTCCTGCTACATACAATGATATCACCACCGAGACCACTGATCGTCCACGGAAGCGCCCAGAACCACCATGGTGACCCATCTTCCTTGGACATGCACCAGCACTGCCATGACCCCCGGCCCCACCATCTATGACCCCTCCAGCCCACTGCATGTGCCAGAATCGTTCTGTGTTTTTGGACCAGACTGAGCTTTACTGGATAGCCAGGGCCCGACTTGTAATCACTCAATACATACACATGCTGCATCAGAACCCACAATTTCAGAGTCTCTTCACCACTGTGATGGCCCTGCTGAAGCTACTGCTAAAGCTCCTCCAGCAGGTGGTCCTATCCCAGAGGGCACCACCCCCATTCAAGTTTCCCTGCTGATCCAACACCTGAGAAGTCTGACCCCATTGGATCCCACAACGCAACCACCCAGAGATACGCCTTGCCATCCCAAGGAAGAATACGAGAGATATCAAAATCCTGAACTAAGCATTGACTGGTCTACTTTCCCTCCTCTGGATCTAGATCACCAACAACCCTGAATACGCTAATCGAGGCAGTTCCTGAGCAAAGAATTTATGTCATTGCGGCTATGGTCCTGGCAGCTAGGAGTTGTTGCCCCTGCTGCTATCACTTGTTGGCTTTTATTTTTGTGACCCTCTAGTTTGTCTGGCTCTGGTAATTGTGAATGTTGTAGTGCAAGTATCGATAGAAGGAGCCGGGATCTTTGAAACTGCCAGTCTATGAAACTGACGTTTTTTTGGGAACTTTCAATCTTTGGAACTTTTTAACTCTGAAACATTCGATCTGTGGCCCACCGATCACTGGAAATTTTGAACTTTCCAAACTATGCTTCACTCTTGGTATCTAGCTCTCTACCTCTGCCACCTTGAGTGAAGGGACTGACCACCCAAAGCTGCTCCGCCTTGCACCTTGCATTTCTCCCGGGCCTGGCTAATCGTGTGGGACAGTGACATTATCACGATAATGAGTGTCCCACTGCACACCACTGGACACATAGCTCAAACACCTATTTGTAAGTCTCATGGTAGTACGTCTGCATAGTGAACCTTACTGACTGCTGTGTGTGCTCCTCTTACCACGTGACATGTCAGTACAGCTCCCCATCGCCCCATTCCTATCCACTGGGGAGACCTCTACATGACCCTCAAATGAGGTACCTAGTCAATAGTCCCCAGGCCAAGCCGATACACCCAGTCACACATGGAGTTCAAGGGGGCACCGAAACACCCCACCCCAAACCAGGTACAAACCAAAGCTGCTGCACTTTGTCTATCCACTACAGCAACTGGGTTCCTATGCTACACCCATGAAGGGCTGCTGTACATGGCAACTAGCAAATGTCAGCATTACATGTCTACATGCTCCAGTGTGGTAATTAACAATGTCATGTTTTCATTTGACCCCGGGTTTACATTCACTCAATCTGGGTATGCAACATACTCTGGAACTTACTTCATCTGCAGGGATAAGGCTTATGCCGGGTTGCCCATCAACTGGGGAGGAAGCTGTTACCTATGATATATTGCCTGAAGTCCACCACCCCCACATTGTTCACGCTCCTCCTCGCTGAAAGAGAGACTCTGACTGGGATTCGTTTGTGGCTGGCATGTGGTACCTGATACCAGTCCTAAGGGTCAAAACTGACTAAGATCTCTATTCTAGTAGAAGACATTACCAATGCCACTACTGCTTCCCTGTCATTTTTGTACCATGAACATCTGTCCATCCGCAAGATGCTACTGCAGAACCGTATGGCCCTAGATATCATACTCGCCTCCCAGGGGCGGCACCTGTGAAGTCATAAAAAGTGAGTGCTGTATTTTTATACCAGATTACACCAGCAATATCACAGACATCATCACACTCATTCACAATGCCATAACCCGTTTACACAGTGGTGATGAGTCTGCTTGGTCCTTTGAGATTTATGGGGCTATTTAGGCCGCTAGGAGTGTCCATTGGGCATACTCCGCTCATGGCTATGGTTATATTCCTGGGGCTGTCCTGTCTGTCCATGGTCTGTATGTGCTTCTGTCAGCGCATAATCAACACCTGTTTAGATGTTCCGCAAACTGATCAAGTAATCTACTGCCAGGTGACTGAAGATACAATTTATTATGATATGCCTGTATGTGAAGTATGCACTATTAAAAATAGGTGGAATGATACTGATGAGAAGGTCTCCCAGGAGGGGACTGTGGGGGACATTTTTTATAAAGCATGATAATATAGGTACTCCTCTAGTACTCCACCATTGTCTAACAGTACATTCTGCTTGTCTCACTCCATGTTGAACCACTGCTCCTAGTCACACAATGCAATGTACTGAACCTCATGTCAAATGTCACTGCCCAAAAAGCGCCTCACCCATTATTAAAGAATGCTCGCATTCACTGTTCACACTTCGAACCTATATCCATTTTGGCATAGCTAAGCGTGTTTTGTGCTCTCGCCTTTTAGTCTGAGATGGCTTTAGCAGGCAGAGGTCGTCATATTACAAGGCCTCTCGCCTGCTTCGACGGCGAAATGTGAAGCATTAGGGCGTATAGTTACCTTGAAAAAATGTGTTACACTGTACTGCTTACTGTTAACATTAATGAGCACCACATAATGCAGCTGACATCAAAATACTGTACAAGAAGCATGTAAAAAAGAGGGGGTGAGGGGCGCACTCCAATTCCTGGCCAATATACTACCTGAAGAAAGAAAAAAATATAACTGGGTTAAACCCCAAAAGTGTCCAATTCACTGGGTTAGATCCCAATTGTTGCCAAAATGTTCACAGGGTTGGATCCTTTCTGCTGCATTTGTGCTGCTGTTCTCCTCCTAGCGCTTTCGTGTCCCAACACTCTTCAGGGAGGCTGTGTTGCCTTGCTTTTCAGGTGAATCCAATTAAATTGCTAATGCAGTCTCTAAGGATTATGGTAGCTGTTGTGAAAAAATGTTGTTCAGTTCAGGTGACCAAAGAAAGACTCCCTTCCAGGAGCACACATCTTACCCTTAGCAGGGGGAGGGGGGAAAACCATAACTATGGTTCTCCACTGTAGGGCAAAATATCCCCGGTGCTGCAGCCTCTGGAGTCCGGATCTCCACAAATTACATGTAAAAAAGAGGGGGTGAGGCGCGCACTCCAATTCCTGGCCAATATACTACTTGAAGAAAGAAAAAATATATAACTGGTTTAAATCCCAAAAGTGTCCAATTCACTGGGTTAGATCCCAATTGTTGCCAAAATGTTCACAGGGTTGGATCCCTTCTGCTGCATTTGTGTGGGATTTAACCCAGTTATATATTTTTTCTTTCTTCAGGTAGTACATTGACCAGGAATTGGAGTGCGTGCCTCACCCCCTCTTTTTTACATGTAATTTGTGGAGATCCGGACTCCGGAGGCTGCAGCACCGGGGATAATTTGCCCTACAGTGGACAACCATAGTCATGTTTTTCCCCCCTCCCCCTGCTAAGGGTAAGATGTGTGCTCCTGGAGGGGAGTCATTCCTTGGTCACATGAACTGAACAAAAAAATGTTCACTACAGCTCCCATAATCCTTAGAGACTGCATTAGCAATTTAATTAGATTCACCTGAAAAGCAAGGCAACACAGCCTCCCTGAAGAGTGTTGGGACACGAAAGCGCTAGGAGGAGGAGAACAGCAGCACAAATGCAGCAGAAGGAATCCAAACCTGTGAACATTTTGGCAACAATTGGGATCTAACCCAGTGAATTGGACACTTTTGGGATTTAACCCAGTTATATATTTTTTCTTTCTTCAGGTAGTATATTGACCAGGAATTAGAGTGCGCGCCTCACCCCCTCTTTTTTACTGTAGAAGAAGGGCTTTGTCTCAGTCAGCAATAAAGCGCAAAGGTGTGACCTTGCTAAGGCTAAAACCACACCCTTCCATTTCCACCCATGTAGTCCTGGGAGTATATGATACTTGGACCCAGTAGGGCGGGGGGCTTCACAGGCGCCGAAGTCTCATGTTGTCATTGGTCATTTGTTTTACTTACTGCTTCGACTAATAAAGTGTTCATCAATCCACCGGAATCAAGTGGTCTTTATTTTCCACTACAGCATCATCCACAATAAACAACCCAATCTTCAAATCCTGCTCTAACCTGATCTATCCCTATCAATGTCCTTCTAGATCAACACATTCTTCTTCTCAAGGCCACACCCTGCTCCTTCCCTTGGATTTTTGGAATGTCTATCTGTAAAATGTCTTTCTTTTCTAACCACTTTGATTCTCACAACCCGCTGGGCTCACTCATGGGCATTACTGAAACATGGATTTCGTCCATTTAAGCTGCCATTCCTGCTGCTTCGAACTAAGACTTGATCCATTGCTCCTGCCTGACCAAGAGAGGGGGAGACATTGTCCTTATGATCAATAGAGCGAGCCCCTCTGCCCACCTCTCCATCTAACTTCTCTGAGTCCTTTGGGTTTTCTGCCACATAGCTCCTCTCTCCCACTGCCTCTACTAGCTACTGGACACCTGGCCCACTCAACTATTTTATTCCAGATCTTGATCTTATCACTTGACTACCTTCCCACAGATGCCCCTATTGCCCGCATGAAGCACTTTAACCAGCTGAAAATATGCTTGCCTCCTGAAAATGCCCTTGCCCCCAAATTGAACTCTCCATGCCCCTGACATCCCCTCATAACCTTCTTGCTCATGCAGAAGACAACTCTCTTGAACTGGTCTCCCTTTCTTCCTCCCCGTCCAATCTGACCCCACCATACCTCACAATTGACCCCTCTACATCTGAGCACTCCCTGATACATACAATGTTTCAGCCATTTTTATACTACTCTGAAGCTTGACATGCAGCCCACCTAGTGATTAGTGATTTTCTTTTTAGATGTTTTCGCAATGTTAGTTGCCCAGGGAGAGGAAGAATTGGCAACATAGGAGCTGTGGTCTTTGGAATCTTTCATTGTATTGTGTCTATTTGTCTGATGTAAGTGTTTTAAAGAGAAAACACTCAATAATACAACATCTGTGGAAGTATTGTAACCAATTTGTGGATGCTCAAAGTGGTAGAAGGTTTCTGCCACAAAACTAAAAGGAGGTCACATATCCAAGTACGGATGATCTGTCACAAATCAGCTTTGTTGAGCATTACATTCTAGCTGGCATCCGAACAGAAATGCCATGCATTCTCTTGTCAATTTCTAATTTGCATATCCCCTCAATAATGCTCTAATGGGTACTATATAACCAGCGGCATGATTCTGTGGTGTGCCTTTTGTACCCCAACAACATCTTCTTAAACCTTGAGTTTGAACATAAAATACATTGTTACAGATTTTTCTAAAGCAATTCTGCCCATTCTCCTTCCACAATATCAGAAGGTGGTCTGACTGCACTTGATCCTAAAATAAACTATTCTCTTGCTTGCCTTGCGAATAATAAATGCCTCATTATGGTAATGTATTTTAAATTGGTCCCCCACCGTATCAGACTAGGCATCTCTCAGAATCTCTCCAGCTCTCAGGCCTCCCTTGGCCCCCCTCCTCCCTTCTCGCCTACTCTCCTCTTTCTCGCCCATAGCACCGGATGAGGTCTCTAGACAATTCCTCTCTATAAAAGTCTCCTACAAACAGGTGCTCCCCTGCTCCTCCAGAACCGTCAAGGACAACATTGCCCACTTGTGCCAGCCTTTGCTGATTTCTGTAATCACTCCTTTGCACTGGCGCCTTCCTGCTTCCCCCAAGCACTCCCTTGTGCATCCTCTCCTGAAAAAGACCTCTGCCGACCCCTCCTGCCCTGCTAACTACCACCCTATCTCCATTAGCCTCTTCCTGGTTAAACTCCTGGGGAAGCTGCTCATCTCCCAACTGACTCAATACATTGAATCTGTTTGTTGACTCCACGACAACCAGTCTGGCTTCAGAGCAGCCAGAGGCATGGAAACTGCTATACTGAACACCTGTGACGACCTGCTCCCAAATCTCGATTCCAACTCTCATCCATTCTTATCCTCCTGGATCTTTCCTCTGCCTTCGACACAGTCAATTATGCCACGCTGACTAATCAGCTATGTGACTCCCTTGGCATCACAGGCTTGGCAGTTGACTGATTGACCTCATTCCTCAAGGCTCCATCCTCTCACCAGGCTCTTCAATATCTACCTCACCCCTCTGACCTACCTGATCTCCTCCTTCTCTCCTCACTTCCATTGTTATGCAGATGACACAAAGCTCTCCTTCTAGCGTTCCTCTACTGCCTCCTCTTCTTCCTCTCGCACCCCTCACTATCTGACTGCTATTCAGGCATGGTGTGCTGCCAATGATCTCTGCCTTAATGCCAGTACGAATTAGATCCTTCTCATTGTGACCCTTGCTCCCTCTTTCCCCCCTACTATAATGCAATAGAGTCATCCTCCTGCCACTCTCTGCCACTTCCCACAACAATTCTACCCCTCTCCTCTACCGGTGAAAAGAAAATGTGCCATAAAAGCGTCTTATTTTTATTGAAAGGATGTATAAAGGCTTCAGGGTTTCCAAGATCCCACTGTAAACTGAATATTTACATTGGTTATTCCCTAGCTGAGGTGGGCATGATCCCCCCAAATTGGGTGAGCTACGCATTCTCCGGCTAGCTTCTGCTGATGATTTCCTGCTCCTCGATAGCACCAAGGTGGGTCTCCACCGTTTATTGAATAAGTTTGCAAAATATGCAGAGGACAATGGAATGGGCAAGAAAAATGCATGTTTTGGTGCTGCCGAGGGGTCAGACATGTAGAATGCTCAGTTGGTGCATGCAGGGGGTCTCGATTGTTAACACAGGAAGCATGCTCTATTTGGGTTGCCCTCTTTCGGCGCAGCCCTCTGGGATTGGAATTTGCACTTTCTTGAGACAGAAAGATACAGTTCTCTCTAACCAGATGAGCAAATTGGACCAAAAATATTGGCGGTTCTCTATAAAACCATCTGTCTGTTTCTATGAAGGAAAGGTGGTCCCTAAAAATCATTTAAGGATGGAACTGTATTGTGATGAGATGAAGAATTTTTGGGAAACCCTTGAAGCATGGTTGTGTAAATGGACCCTTAAGCTCCCAAATGCTATCCCGGCTTTGGCCATTAGATTTGAACTGGGAATAGCTTCTTTGGAGGTGCGGGTGCTGTGGAGATTACTTTCCCTATTCCAAAGTATGATAGGGACCCTGCCTAATACACTCGATGAAGAGTTGGGTAAAATATTGGATATCTCTGGTGTAGTATATCAATCCAATAGGCTTCTGGTCAAAATTTGGGATATATGTGATCAGACATTGAGAGATCTTTCTCTGGATACAGTCACTTTGCTTAATAATCCTGATAAGGTAAAAAGAGCGCTCTATGAGAATAATTGGATCAAAACTACTGATAGGTTCCATGCGTATTCATCTCTGAGTCATCTACAGTGGGAACATAAGAGACATGGGGTCATTTTCCCTCTTCTTTTACAGTTCCCCAACCGATATTATCGGACTCTCTAGTAAAACTATGCTGGAATATCCTGCAGACATGTGAGGTTTTACTACGAATAAAAATGGTCAGTCCGGAAAATGCTGTCTGTTGATTCTGTAATGAGGGGCACCTCTTATTGGCCTCTCCTGCGCTTTGCACTGGAAGGTCGGTCTTTATGGCTACATTTGCAACATGTGGAGTTAATGGGAATGATGAGTATATCGGGTTCCGCTGCATTAATATTCAGAACATATCAGAAGACATTGCGATCGCATCATTCGGTAAGTTGATGGATTTATATAATGAATGTGAAATGTCATAACTTGGGTTTTCCTTTTAAAAATGTTGCATTGCTTACCCTTTTTGGATTATGAAATTTATAATGGATTAGTTTTAGAATATCTAAATGATGCACTAGTTTTTAATGTAATGAATTGTTATTATGTATTTTATATTTTATGTGTGGCTAATATGAATTTGATATGAATGTAACAGATTTGTAACTTATTAAGTGACTGATTACGAGATATTGTGTTTTTATTTGTAACCATTGTAAAGGTTTTTTGTAAAGGGTATAACTTATACAATTAAAAAAAAGAATTTTTGTTTGTAAAAAATAAAAGCTATTTTGTGGTGTGATGAGGACCTTGTCTGTGATCCTTTGTCATTGTGCAGGTGACACTGACGTATGCTAGTTGCAGCTCATCAAAGAGTGAACTATTGTCTTGGCCAAAAAAAGGAGTCCATGAAATAGGACCCACAATCAAACGAAACCAGTAAAAATGTACTAACCCAAGTTACCCAGTGAGAGACGATTTACTTGAAGCAGGCATTTTATAAATAATTAACGGAAAAGCTTGCTTTCTCTGCTTCCTCATCATACTTTTTCATTCTAAATAGGTAGATCAGAACTAGGGGAGTAATTCCATACATGTTTCAATTTGATCTACATAAGTAGACTGTCTATTCAGCCCAGGGATATTCTTTGTAAGGCTCTTTACCAAAATGTCCCAAAATACTACATAAGAGGACATTTACATAAGAGGATATTTGAAGTTATACAGGTAACTAACTATTTAACATAACAGACCATAGTGGTCTGCATGTTTGGTCGACACATCTCTGTTCAGTTCATACTTCAGATGCTGTATTTAGAAGAATCTCTGAGTTAACTTGCACAATATAGCATCCTTTACATTACCACCTGGATCAAGGTCATAGCATCCTTTACATTAACAACAGGTTCAGGATATGATATGAGAGAAAGCAGATCAACAGGGGAGGAGAGTGACAAAGGCAGATGTGAAGAGGAAGGTCTTAAGGAGCTTCCGGAACCGTAGATGGGTTTCCTCAAGTTTCAGGGTGGCATGGAGGCCATTCCAAAGGGAGGCCCCGGCTGAGGTCAGAGATCTGCCCCCTGCACGCTTCTTAGAAAAACGGCTGACCCTGAGGGAGTTAGAGGTAGAGGAGCAAAGGGCTCGAGAAGGGAGGTATTTACGGAGGGATAGTTGAAGGTATTTTAGACCCAGGCCCCAGAAAGTCTTGTGGACAATGCAAAGGGTTTTAAATGTAATCCTTGCATCCACTGGGAGCCAATGGAGGGGTTTTAGTGCTGGAGAGATCCCAGGGTTTGAGGCCAAGGACAAGTCCCGCAGTCCTGTTCTGGATTAGCTGTAGAGGGTGGAGAGTGGAGGCAGGTAGCTTTAGAAAGAGGCTGTTACAGTCGTCCAGCCTAGAGAGAATCGGAGCTTGAGAGACAGTGAGCTTCTGTGGGAAGGAGAGGAAGAGGAAGATCATTGCAACAGCTCTAGAGATTAATGGTGGCAATCATAGTCACAGCTTTAAGACCTAATTGTGACCTTTTTCTATGACAGGACCTAGGAACTGAAACAAACTGCTGGGATACCAACAACTAACGATGTCAGAGTCTCGCAAAATTGTATCTGGGCATGTATTCATTTTTATAAGATGCTTCAATCACTTTTCATTTGAATACATTTAAACATTTAATGATCTTTTCTTCCTTGTACAAGCTTGCTACGCAAATCCATAACATTACAATCATGAGTATTATGCCTAATTAATGCACATTTCTTTGTATGTATGTTGCAAAGTTTGGCATGTATTTATTTACCAGTACTTCAACATTTGGATATAATTGGACCGACTTAAATGACATACTCAGACAGGTCGCCTGAGCTTTTCCTGACGTCCCGCCGACTCAGGTTTTCCGCGAGCGGCTGTGCCCGAGCAGGACGGTGCTCTCTGGAATGAGAACGTGAGAGTTGTGGTGGCTTTTTGACTTTCATAAGACCATCGCGCCTATGAATAGAACTACTGGAGGACTGACATCTCCTATCAAAAAACCTCCCTATTCTGCAGTTAATCAGATTCTGTAGGATTGGATAACTGCCATATTTTGGCTGACGGCTATGCAGCTCAGTTTCCTCGGAACACTGCACATTGGTGCAGCAGTTTTTTCTGTCATTTATTTCAGGAACTTCCAGCTGTTGTTTTTCTTCGCTTTGAAGAGTGTAATTGCTTATCTCCTGATGAAGACGTAACAAAATTAAAGTTATATATGTCGAAACCGGTTGAGAAACCAGAGATAAGGTCGAGTTTGGATATCGATGTGACCCATCCCAACCCATGACCACTTGTGCAATCTGTTGTGGTCTCTTATATATTGATTATATACTTCTTTTCTTTTTAACGAAGAAAATAAGTAACTGATTGTTATGAGTCTTTTATGATAAAGTTTTAGCTTATATTTGTCTCTGCTGTGTATGTATGAATGGCTAATGAACGCATGTGTATGAATTATATGAATTGTATGTAAAATTATGTGTTCTTAAATCTTTCTCCTGCAATGTAAAATTGTTATGAGTGCTATGATTAATTCATGATTAAAATTCAGATATTTAAAATAATGGATCAGGTCTAATAAAATTCCTTGATTCCCCCCTTTTTTTCAAAATTGTATCCTCTGGATCCTTTTTCCAAGATTAGTAGTATACTAATACACTGACCCAGAGTGAGGGGTGCCCTGTGACTTTCAGATAGAAATATACTTAGACAGTGAAACATATGATTTAAAAGCCACACTGACATCTTCATCAGATAACAGCAGATTATTGAAACAGCGCATCAGAAGTAGCCTTGGACAAAATTGTATTCTCACACAGAAGAAAATTGCCATGTGTCCTAGTTACTCCTTAAAGAAACACAAACATGCTCAAGAAGCTCAAAGATATTAAAGGAACACAGTCCTGACAGAAGCCGCTCTAACTAAAAGTTCAACCCATCAAAGACATGGCGCATTTCCTTATATCAAATTTGAATAGCGATAACAGTTCTAAAAGCAAGAAAAAGATTGTCCAGACCAGTGCCATACTCTTGTTTGCAATGTCTTACTGCAATGTGATTAAGTCACCAGAACTATATAAGTGTATGTGCAACGGCCGTCAGAGTGCTAGAGAATAATGATAATGGCGTGCCTCCACAAACTTAGTGGTGGGGAAAGCGATAAATTGGTTACGCAGGATCCCTACCTATGTTCTTCACAAACTGGGATACGACCAGCCTGGTACAGAGAGACTAGGAATGGGGAAGCAAATACTGAATGGAAGGAACACTTGTTAGAATATATATTCAGGGCAAATCAGAGTGATTGCAAACATGTATAGTGGACCCCAGAAATAATAAACATGACATGTGAATACAAATTTGAAGATCTTTTAGTGAAAGGTTTGCACAAAAGAGCACAGGGGATAACTCTGGAAAAAAGAGGGCAGATTTACATGTATATACACTGCAGGCACAACAACACAGTTAATGGTTTTATAGGTATTATATAGTACAAGCTCTAACTACAATACAAAATCAACACTGAAGGTTTTCCATTATAGCATCTGCACTGCATAAGATTTTCAACCTTTTTCCTTTCTGTAATTGCAAACATTCTGCACGTGTATAACTTGAAATGTAGATAAGAAATTATTTTAACACACTGTTTATCTCTTCTATTTCAAATCGCACAGCTCTGGGGATTGCTGCCCTGCACATGGCAGCAGCGCGTTCTTTCTATGTGCTCCTAGGGGTTTGAGAAATAATATAACACAATGAATTGTCTAGGATTACAAAGTATTCATCTTAAGCTCTCTTGTGTAGGGATAAACCAGGTTTTTAATAATAAAATACACTTTCTGTGCAATTTACTGCATTAGCCTCCCACCTGTCAAAACCACTGGGGCCAAGCTGACCAACAATTCAGTGCTGGAGCAAAGAATAATGAGCTTTAAGAGTTCAGGAAGTGATTATATACACATAATCCAACAGTAGAGTAAATATATTTACAGTTAAGAGGGTCACAAAAGGATTACATACAGGCTGAACAGTCCCAAACCTCTAGGGAACTGACCAAAACACCTGCACCTGTGTTCAGAACATACGAAACAGGTGCATACATACATTCAATGGCAAAAGGGAGGGGCCTCTAAATGTGGTTAGAAGTACTGCACTTAAACTTATCATCACACAAAAGAAGTAAATGGAATGGTGAGCGCAGCGCCACCTTTTAGTGGCTGAGATAACAGCAGCAGGGTTGAGCACAGCACATACCTCAAAGCAAAGTCATATGCATGTGGAAGAAAGGGGAAAATGCAAGGGGTACAACAGGCAAAGCAAGACATCTGACAACCCAGAAAGGGTGCAAAGAGCAGAGACTGCCCCAGAACTGGGAAATGATCACAAGTACATTTTGCTGGGAGCACCTGCCACATGTAGCTGGGGTGTTCTTGTGATGTTCGGGCACCACCACACTGGCCCCAGCAATGACAGGATGAAAAGCATCAAGGCAGCACACTGGAGGCCTTAGGGAATGTCAGGGGAACAGACCTACAGCAGCATTGAGAACAGGCCTTAGGCAGGCCTGGCAGCAGCTGGTGGACAGGCCTCAGGCAGGTCTTAAAGCAAAACACGGCCGGCAGAATATTTCCAGAAAGTCTGCATGGGAAAAAGCCACTTGGTTTAAATATCTAAAGGGACAGTGAAGTGGGTGTGGTAGTGGGTCGCCATCCGGACGGTACCACTTACTAAAAAGGGCTAGCAACATTAGATCTATACATGAAAAACTTGTAAATAAAGAACCATCTGAATAACACACATTACAACAACACTCCTCGTACTAAAATGATACAATAAAGTGAGAAACTGATGAAATTGCAGAATGTTTTCTGAGTTCATACAATTAAGAAAATAAATGCAGGCTTTAGAAATTGTCTAACTGGCATCCTGGAGTTATTTGCAGGAGGGCTGTCTCTTCCTGGGAGCAGGAGGTCTGGAACTTTCCTTCATCACAGGGATAGGCAGAGTGGAAAACACAATATCACATTTTCATACTGTCGCACACTGTACAGTCTGGAAAGCAGGAGCTGGTGGATGGGCCGGCCAGCAAAGCCAGAGCACTAGGAAATAACAGGGCATTCAAGTTCATGCAGTTCATAGAACAGAATGAGAGTCCATGCGAGATAATGGCTGTCCCTAAGAATCAGTTAAAGGCAATTTCCACGAACGTTTTCCTTCCAGCAAAGCACTCCTATACTGCATATTTGTTAAGTCATTTCTGTTCAAGGAGTTTAACAGGACATGGGACAGGTGCTGTCTGTCTATAAGTTACACAGTGCAAAAGGGTCACTATCCAAAATCCAATTTCGCAGAACTTGGGGCCCCTCAGTCCACTGCCCTGGTATACCAGGTACTACCCTTAAAGTTAACCTCTATTTGCGGGTGCTACATATTAATTGCACCATTTAGCAAATTATTTTCTGTAATCCACTCAAAGATATCATAATATGACATTTTGGGATTTTTTAGAATAGAAAAATGGTACCAAATCGTTCATTGTGCAACTTTACCCAAATAGTCTATCTGCTTGTTTGCATAAGGATGGACGGTTGTGAAGAAAATCACACCCATTATTTTGTTAAGTCTTTACTATATAGCTACTCATATACTAGTGGCTGATTGAATGTATCAATAGCGCAATCAGTACAATTACATTATCCTCCAGCTTCCACGGAGTCCCATGGTCCTATGTGCATTTACTATGATTGTAATCTTTGAACAGATGACATAAGCTATAACAAAAACACAAGCAATATTGTAGTTTGAGAAAAGTCATAGATGCAGCTTAGTGTACGTTTCTAAAGCCCCTGAGGACACGGTAGCCGGTGTACAGAATTCTGGTACATTTCATCATTTACTATTAAAGGAGGAGTCCACATTTCGCAGGCGCTTGTCTTTGCTTACCTTGTGCAGCATGTCCCTTTTAGAATATAAAACCATTGCAACCTCTGGTACTTCAGCATGTTCCAAAAGCTTTAGATATTTCACTTCTCGAAGGACAGCCGACAGCTAAAAGAATTGTACATGCTAAGTGATTTTGCTGCCTGGTTAATGACACAGAGTTAAGTGCATCTTTCAACAAATCAGACGTACTTAAGTATTAAACGAGAAAATAATTCACAAAACAGTAAAAAAAACTTCACAATCCTGGATGATGAAATTCATTCCTTCACAGGGAAATGTGAGGGTGCCTCTTAAAAGCCAAATACTAGCTCAAACCGCAAGGAATTATTTCTCTATGCAATATGCTATGCATTTCTAGGAAGGCATATATTTCACTTGTAAAACAATACAAACAAATGTAGATTTGTTTTCGAAAATGTGTCCTTTGGCAATAAACCTACTAGTACACAATAGTATGATTCGCCAAACGAAAACAATAACAATATACCACTAAATTCTAAATTGGTGTGGACAGAGTAGTGCATTTCAGTCTCTATGCTTTTTAGAAACATTTTTCATAAAACAAACACATTGGCTCACTAGCTCACCATAAAAAAGATTATTGTGTTTAAATATAGTGAGGAAGGTCTGCCAAGGTCCTCTACTAAGGGCTTAATTTATGTACTGGAGGAGAATCCCCAGGAATAGCTTGTCGCCTCTGAGGATATTTACAGGGAATTCGTTTTGTGATCTTCACCCAGATGAAACAGGTCACAACATCTCGGCTTGGAGGAGGAGAATCTTGAACAAGAGGGTGAACATTGACCAGCAATTGGCTTAGCTCCCTGTTCTGCCCCATTGTTGACGTTAAGAGAACTGCAATCTGGGACATACCTCTAGACTTTGGGCCTTGAGTATAAGGTGAGGGAAAGAGCTGTCAAGAGACCAAGTAGAAGCATCTCCACCACTTCCGAATTGAGTAGATCTAGCAAATGCAACAGCTGGCAACTGGAACATAAAACAGCCCTGGCATATCAAGAACCACTGCTACTTTGATTTGCAGTGGTACTTCCAGAAGCATGATCACCACTGGCACATGGTCTACTCCAGGAGTTTTGAGCAGGCCAGACACTTTCATGAGCCACTTCCCTTCTATATTAAGAATTCGTTATACCGTGATTATCAATGGCACACTGAGTAGCTGCTAGCACTTTGAGAAGCCCTTGCACCTTGTACTGCCCTAAAACTTTAAACAGCGTATTGCTTCAGTCTGCCCTGAAAGACTGAGCAGCATCCATGGTGATTTTAGTAAAAGCATGCACACTTAGCAGTTGTAGTAGGCAAAATATAGAAGCCCTAGACAAATTAATAACCCCTAGAATACATAAACTGATCATTGCTACATCATTTTCCAGGTTCAATATGTTTGAGCAGCACCATTGCCATATTAAGCAACCCAGGCTCATTAAGCATTGCCACAAGCTTAACGTCAGGGATTTGTAGTTGGCATAAGAACACTGTCCTGATTCTTCAACTAATACTGATTACCCCTTAATTTGATGCATGCTTTCCAGCCATTTGCAAAAGAAACAGCAAACACAAGTTTTACTATTGAGGTAGGGCTAAAGTTGTCCTTCACGCTTGCATCTTTGGTTATTCCTTAAAGTTGCACCTGCGCTTGAAGATTTCTATTATGAGGGTGCCCCAACCCCAGACCTTTCAATATTACCTCCTTAACATTTGGGTAGTTTACAGCCACCTAGCAGTTTGGTCTCAACACCATCAATGATAGCATTAATGTGTATCAATTATGCTATGGAAGGGAAACCAATCAACATCCTGTGTTGAAGGAATGTGTTACTTACCTGTAACTCCTGTTCTCCAGTGTTGGTATCTTTCATTGAATCACATGCATGAATTACATTTTAAAACTGCTGTCACGTTAGTTCTCTATTGGAGTCATTTTGGGTCATATTGCCCCTCAGCGAATTGACAGGTACCCCTTAAGTCCAGCCCTAGATGCAATCTTCAGATTTTGGCAAGCACACATGAACATGGAAATATGAGCCAAGAAGAGCCATAAGAAGGGTAAGCAGGAGGGTCTCATCTGATCCTATGAAAGATACCACTGCTGAGAACAGGAGTTACAGGTAAATCAAGTGGGGCTTAATGGCAGCCCCAGGATCAAATGAACTGAAAGGCCATGTTAGGATCAAATGTGCAGAAATTCAATCTTGTAATGGGAAGGCAAACGGGCAGATGGAAAAGCCAGCCTCAAAGCTTAAACACTGCCAAGGTGCATAGTAAACTCAAAACTATGAACTTCTGCGGTTAAAGCAAGGAATATGATAAAATGAAAACAGGCTGCAGAAGGAAATTATGAAGGCACATTGTGAGCTGAGAGACAAACAGACCACCCCTTCCTTATCTTATGAAGAAAAATGAAAGGCAATATTTGATTTTCAGCTGCCACACTAAAAAGGCTGTTTCACATTAAGAGAAATCCACATACTAATTGGACTTTGAACGTGATTGATAAAGCCGGGCAACAAAGGCTTATTCTACATGGATAACATGGTATTTGCAAACACAATAACTGTGATGTCTAAAAGTATGTGAATTTTGCAGCTTCAAATGAATACATGAAGAAAAATGTTGCCTTGCCAAAGTGAACATATCAAGAGGAGAAAAATGTACAGTGATGGTGAGATGCAATGTTGCAATTTATTGAAAATAAATAGAAGGCCTCATGTGTGGTATAAATGTAATATTCAAAGTGCCAGTTGTTGTGCATGGAGAACAGCTCTGTGTGTAGCCCAGAATGACAAGCAACCTTTCCCCATTACATGCGACAAGTGACTTTTCCCCATTACATGCTCTGCTTTGCTGTCTATTGAAAGACCATTTCTTTGAAGTTTCAGGGCATGGAGAAAAGGTGCACTCATGCATGACAGAGACATTTATTGGTGTGCTGGGTCAACAGAAACCCCACTCTTCATGGGATGAACTTTGTAAAATCCCCAAAATTCAAGACATTTTGTGGACCATCCGTGGGCTGACTGGGGAAGCCTGCAACCAAGATTGTCACATGATGCCAGAGACCCATTTGGCCAGAGAGATAAGATCTCTTCAGGATCCATTAGTACAGCCTTTGACTTCACAATAATGATTAAGTATTTTACACCAGGTTAAAATCAACAATTGAACAACAGAGACTGGAGCAGATGCCCAGAGCACATGTTTTAAGCTAAATGAAACCCCGGACAAGAAATGAAACCCGAGGGGGCCTGTTTGATGGTCAGAATCATAAATATATGGCCATAGGTTTATATAAGAAATGACGTTTGGTGCATTAACTTTGGAAACGTGATACTTACAGAAATGGGACATGTGTAATTTTAAAGATTATTATCAGCCTGTTATATTGATTCACTCCTTATCTAAATTCTAGTTTAGAAAACCCTGCCACAACCTAAAATGTGTTTATATCTCCACCGAAAAGGTCCCAAGACTGAAAATTGGGGAGGTGAACGCTTAGTGTAACTGTCTGTAAAGTTTGGTGATAATAACTTTTATTATTTGAAGTAAACTTCCGCCATGATTAGAGGAACCCAATAATATATATACTGGGCCTCATTACGAGGTAGGATGTAGCCATGGTGCTATTAGCACCATGGTTACCCCCTTTACTGCATACCGGGTCTGGGTTCTCGGAATGGGTACTTACCGGGTCATTCCAACCTTGGATGATACAGTAAATTCCCATTCTGAGAATCATTCCCCATTCCCATTCAAACCCCCATAGGGCTCAATGGGAATGGGAAGGAGCTAATAACGGGCCCGTTAATAGCGGGCCCGTTATTAGCTCCCTGGTCCCTTAGCGGATCCCACTAAGGGTGCCTGGTAAAATCAGGCGGCCTTAGCGGGACCCGCTAAGGGACCTCGTAATGCGGCGGTAAGGGGTTAACGGCAACGGCACCCTTACCGTTGCCGTTAACCCCTTACCGCCGACCTCGTAATGAGGCCCACTGTTATGTTTATTTGTAAAATGCAAGTTTTTATCATGTAGTCACTTTTTAGGGGATACATTTAAAAGTGCATATTGAAGACTCAGGTGGATGGGTTCACCATTACCATCAATTTAACTTTATCACTCTGGGGGCCTATCCACAGAAAGGGGCGGGGCCTTGGAGAGGAATGAACCGTAGGGGGGTCCAATTAAAATTCAAAGCTAATAAGTTAACACTGCCTGATTTTAATATTTCCTAGGTGTGGCTTAGCGGGTAAAAAGTCCTTGCACAATGGTAAAGTGGAGAACTGCCTAAAAATCATCTGTGTGAATACTGAAAGAAGATGGCAGAATGTTACCTTACCAGGATAGCTGCATAAAGATCATCTGGGTGCAACTATTGAAAGCTCGATGGAGGTTTAACTGTGCCTGGGTGACAGAAATTGGAAAAGACTAAAGAATAAGACCAAAGAGGCTGGGATTTTTGCAAAGGAGAGCATAACAGAGATATTGGTGCTGGTGGCTATCCTTGATTGAAGTGCCTGACCAGATGCTTGTGCATCCCCAAGAGAGGGTGCTGAAATGCTGATATATTTTTAAGAGCACCCAACCCAGAGATTTTCCACTTGTTTTTGTAGCAGGAGACTGTGGAGGAAGGCTGGCTTTCGCCAGAACCTCACAACATTCTGGCGGCATAAGTATTCTTTCAAACTCTAAGAAAACAGGAGCCAGTCCATTAGATTGAGGGAGGCCAGGTCATAGTGTAGCACTGCACCTTGGTCTTTGGGTAGAAAGTTGACAAGCGCTAGTGGCTTGATGGGAGGTGCCAACACGAGACTGAGGAGATCCAAAAACCAGTATTGCCTCGGCCAAGGTGGGGCCACCTAGACCAGTTTGCACTGATGCCGTCTGAACATGTCAATCACTCAAAAAGATGAGAGGAATTGACGGAAACCCATCTAGGAATATTCCTTCCCACAGGAACATGAAGGTGTCTCCTAGGCTCCCTGTGTGATAGAATCTGCCGGCAAAAGCTGCACATTTCTTGTTTGCCATGGTTAAGAAGAGGCCGACATCTGGAGTTCCCCACTTGCGGAAGATGCAGTGAACTTGTTTGTCTAGATGTTCCCATCCGCCACTGTGTTGTGTATCCCTGTCAGATGAAAAGGGATAAAGAAATTGTGGGCTAGATCTCAAGTCCACAGGGACTGAGCTTCCACCGACAGAATGGAGGATCGTGTGCCCCCCTATCTGCAGATGCAAAACATCATGGTTGTTTTTTAGTAAACACCCGTACCACCCGGCCTTCAAGTTGCGGGAGAAAAGACTTGAGGGCCCAGAATACAGAACGCAATTCCAAGACATTGATGTCCAACATCTTTTCTTCTTCAGATCAGCAAGCTCTGACATGGAGAGGGCCTGTGTGGGCTCCGTGCCCTCCAAAGATGCGTCCATTGGGACTGATCTGATGGTCTGGCAGATGAAAGGTTGTCCCCTGGGTGAAATTGGAGTGGAGCATCCACCAATGAAGAGCACTGAGAATGTTTCCAAGGAACTCCTGGAACCGTTGGGTCTGGATCCTGCAGTGCTGGATCAGAGGAATGCAGGAGGACATCATCCCCAGCAGGGACTTCAAGGTGCGGAAAGACTTTGGCATCTTCTGTAAAAGCAGTAGAGTTTTTGCAAGGATGGTCTTGACTCTGTCCTCTGATGGAGTAGTGACATAAGACAGCGTGTCCAGCAGAACTCCTAGGAACAGAGCAAGTTGAGAAGGGGTCAATCAGGATTTGGCATAGTTGCCAGAGAACCACAGCAATGTCAAGCAATGGCTCGTGGTCTCTGTATGTCGAAGAGCCAGAGGAAGAGATTCTGCCGAAACCAGGCAATCATCAAGGTACGGGTAAACGTGCACCCCGAATGACGTAGATGATCCACCACTGGGGCCAGGCATTTTGTAAAGAACCTTGGCATGGAGCGGAGGCTGAAGGGCAAGGCATTGTATTGGAGGTGTTGCCCTGTGACGATGAACCTCAGGAACCTTTGTTATCGCATATGGATAATGATGTAAAAGTAAACTTCCTCCAGGTTCAAGGACGAAAGGAAATCCCCTTCCTGCATTTGTGATAAAACATGCTGGAGGGTGGCCATCTTGAAGGTTTGAGTCTGCAGGAAATTGTTGAGGCGGTGTAGATCAAGAATGGGTCTCCAGCCCCGGAATTCTTCTTGACGAGAAAGTATATTGAGTACACCCATTGGCCTTGTTTATTTATTTATTTTTACATTTGTATAGTGTGCTAAGTCCAGAGGCATCAAGGCACTGTTTACATGACCAGTTACTCAGATGACAGTGCAGGCATAGTAATACATACAGTGTACAGTTTCATAGTTCAAGCGGGAAGCGCAGAGTTCCTGAAGATAAGAGTGTTTTTACATCGTTGTTGAAGGGGATGCCCCTTGTAGAGGAGGGACTGAAATTCTTGCTGCGATAATGTCAAGTGCTTCTCGACCTTTGACAAGGGAGGAACCAAGGGTGAGTGCATGGTAAATTCCAGCATGTGTCCTTGCTGGAGTAGTGATAACAATCAATTGTCTGTGGTGATGGAAGGCCACTGTTCAACAAACTATGAACAATGCCCTCCTACTGGGGTGTGAAAGTGGAGGGGCGGCATCAGGTCCTGGTCAGGCCTGTTTAGGGGATTGACCTCCTGTGTGTGAGGGGCCACAGTGGTGCAGATTTCCCCTGTAGGCCTGGGACTTTCCCGTGTAGCTGTCTGATACAGCATAGGTGCTAGACCAGTAGAACTGGCAACGGTAGGAAGGCCTGTAGTCATGGGACATCCATGAGAAATGTGTCTTCCAGACGGAAAGGAGTGACACCTTTGCTGCTGAATGCTCAGAGAACAGGTAGGGTCCATATCCGCCTTAATGGCTTGAAGTGTCTCATCCACCTTCTTGTCGAAAAGGTCCTATCTGCCAAAGGGTATGTCTACTACTTTCGGCTGCACCTCTGGATGGAAATTGGTGACCTTGAGCCAGCCTTTAGCAAAACAAAAAGGTGATGGCTGGAAGGTTTTGAATTAATCATAACCACAGGCACAGCTATGGGCAACCCTCCAGACCATCAGTTTTCAGCCTGCCAAGCCATTACCGAAGGGGAAAAACCATATGCAAATCAGGTTTTGTCCTACCCCAAAAGGGGCAGTCTAGCCCAAACAGCTAGGTCACATCCAGACTGCACAGGATCACAAGCATCCCCAGACATGCTTCAGCCTTGTTGGACGTCATCAGTGAGGAGTAGCTTGGATCTCTAGGCCCGGCAGACTCGGGACCCAAGTCTGGGCCTACTAGTTCCACTCTGGGTGACTTTAGCAAAACACCAAGATGATGGCTGGAAGGTTTTGAATTAATCATAACCTCGGCCACAGTTCTGGGCAACCCTCAAGACCATGGTTTTTCAGCCTGCCAAGCGGTTTCAGAAGGTGAAAAACCATATGCAAATCAGACTTGGTCCTACCCCAAATTGGGCAGTCCAGCCCAAACTGCTAGGTCACATCTACACAAGACCACAAGCATCCCCAGACATGTTTCAGGCTTATTGGGCATCATCAGTGAGGAGTGGCTTGGGTGGGGCCAAGCCTGATATTCGTATGGTCTTTCCCCTTTTGTAATGGCTTGGCAGGCAAAGACCGATGGTCTGCAGGGTTGGCAGTGGTTACGATTCATTCTAAACCTTCCAGCCATCACCTCTTTGTTTTTGCCTTGAGCCAGTCTTGACAGCTTAGAACATTGCTGTTTCCCATCTGTCTGAATCCAGTATCCGCAATATCCAACACCACAGAAATAACATGGTTTGAGGCACTTGTGAAGGAGGGAGAAAGCTTTGTCCTTCTTGTCATCTGAAAGGAAATCTAATTTTGGGCCCACCTTAAACCATTTGTCGTGTCACAGTGGGAAAGAGTAGCTGTTTCATTAGTTGCTTAATGATGGTTCCGGTAGTAGAGATAATGTGTTTCCCAAAGGAACTGAGATGCTTCTCCTCCTTGTTGGGTGGAACTGAACACAGAGAGGTAGGATTAGCAGAATGCTTTCAGCTTCCACTGAATCCACTGCTTCTGGACTGGGCTGCATCAGTAGACACTTACATGCTGAATCAGGAGCCTTGTACTTCTTCTCAAATATGTCCAGGAGACCGACTTCCTAGGTGTTCTCGAGGACCAGTATGACCACCACAGACTTTCTCAGCTTCTCCCTCCGCTGGTATGAGAAGCCTTCCTTCCTTTGCTCCTCTGGGATGAATTGAAATAACTTGCCAGCCATGGATATGAGGACGTGGAACAAACCAATCTCATCAGGGGGAGAATCTCTGACAGGAAGGTCCTCCGGCTCATCATCCTCTGGTACGACATTGTCAAACTCATCCAAGGTATCAGTGTGAGTGGACACATCATCTGGAGAAAGGTCATCCTCTGTATCAGTATCTGTGAGGTTTGCAGGATGAGGAAGATCATGTGTGCGGGCACGTGGGAAAGTGCCCTGTAGGAGGCAGAGGAGCAGGCAACGAGCCAGCATGAAGCTTCTGCCAAGGTATCAAAGATGAGCAGAAAGCCTGTACTGCCTGTACTGCAACTCCAAGACAAGAGTCTGCAGCAGGGATTGAATGCAGTCGAGCAGAAACCAGCCTCGGCAATGATATACTATTATATGTGCCTGTACACAAGTGTTTCTAGGTGCGACAAGACAAGGAGGCGGAAACAAAGAGAGGACAAAATAACGATCTTACTAGGCCTTGTGTCACTCATATTGTGCAAGTGCGTGTAAGAGGGAAGGGAGAAGTGCCAGGGGAGAGGGGGAGAAATGCAATTAACTCAAAAGTGCAGCCATCGCATGGCTCATAAGTGCAGAGAGAGGGACTGTAGGTTTGCAGATACAGAGTCATAAGTGCGGGGGAGCCCGGGGGCAGTGCGAGGGCAACTGCACATGCAGGAGCCTGGGCCCAGGTTCAGAGGGTGACCAGTGCACAGAGCAGTCAGGTGCATCAGCAGGGGTGAGGAAGAAAGAAAGCGGAAGGAAAGTCTTGAGTTGCTTCTGGAACCAGAGGTGGTTCTGCTCAAGTTTGAGGGAGGCAGGGAGGCTGTTCTAGAGGGTGGCCCCAGCCGAGGAGATAGCTCTGCCCCAACTCTCTGCTTGGAGAAGCGCCTGACACTCAGTTGGAGGTAGGTGAGCGGAGAGCTCGAGAAGGAAGATGTTCTGGAAGAGAAAGTTGGAGATAGAGCGGTCCCAGGCCACAGAAAGCCTTGTGGATGATGCAGAGGGTCTTGAAGTTGATCCTTGCAGCCACAGGGTGCCAGCAAAGAGATTTCGGAGCTGGAGAGATACAATCGCTGGGCTTGAGGCCAAGGACAAGTCTCGCAGTCCTCTTCTGGATAGGTTGTAAAGGTTGAAGAGTAACAGTAGGAATATTTAGGAAGCGGCTGTGGCAATAGTCCAACCTAGAGAGCATCAGAGCTCTGGAGACAGTTAGCTTCTGGGGGAAAGTGAGACAAGGAAGAATACCTCTGAGGAGGTGCAGCTGATAGTTTTACTTCTTAGTGATGTCAGAGATATGGGGAAGGAAGGAGAGGGTGGAGTTGAAGATGACACCAAGGTTCTTAGCCTCACAGGAGGGAGCAGGAAGAGGGCCCACAGTGGGCGGCCAGAGAGAGAGAGGAAAGGAGGGAGCAGGTGTCCCAATCAGGAGGATTTGAGTCTTACTGGCATTGAGGCAGAGATCCTTAGTGGCACACCATTCCTGAATTGCGGCCAAACAGTGTTGTATGAGAGAAGAAGCAGAGGCGGCTGAGGGGAGCCTGAAAGAGAGCTGTGTCATCCGCATAACATTGAAAATTGGATCAGAAAGTAGCAATGCAGTGGGCAAGAGGTACCAGGTCGTGGTTGAAGAGCCAGGGAGAGAGGTTAGACCCATGGGGAACACCACAAGTAGAGAGATGGATAAAAGAGAGGAAAGACCCCAGTTGGACCTGAGAGGGTCGGCCGGTGAGAAAGGAGGTCAATGAGGCCAGGGCCTGATCAGTAATACCAATGTTGTTGCGGAGATGATTGAGACCGACCCTTTTCACTTGTGTTATTTACTTATGATTGAACAGGACGGCATTGTTGACTGTGTCAAAAGCAGAGAATAGATCAAGGAGAATGAGGAAAGAAGGGCAATTAGAGTCAAGATTGGAGAGCAAGTCTTCACTTGTGTTCAGGAGAGCAGTTTCTGTGCTTCTGGCAGCACTGACAACAGACTAGTGGTCATGGAGTCAACTAAAAGATTAAGTATGAAGATTAGGTGGGAGATGGTCAGATTTTCCATGAGTTTGCCCAGGAAAGGAGTGATGGAGATCGGCGATATTTAGTTGGAGAGGAAGGATCGGCCGAGGGCTTCTTTAGAAGGGGCTGCACAAGAGAGTGTTTAAGGGGGAGGGCAAAGTTCCAGTGGCGAAGGAGTGATTTCAGAAATCGGCCAAGTCTGGAGCAAGGGTGTCGATGTGGTCCTTGATTGTTCTGGATGAGCAAGGGAGAACCTGCTTTGACAAGACTTTCATAGATCGGGCTTGTCTAGAAACATTGTCAGGGGTGAACAGGGGCAAGGAGGAGGAGAGATAGCCTCATACGGGCGAGGAGTGGTAGAGGAGGAGGAAGAGGAGGTAGTGGGAGAGAGGGTGGACAGGATGACCTGAGTTTTAGTAGTGAAATTAAAGGCCAAAGCCGTGCAGAGGGCCTGGGAGGGAACAGGAGACATAGAGACTGCAGCAGGATTGGCCAGCTCCTTGCAGATTTTGAAAAGTTTTGCTGAGTTGTTAGATGCTGCAGAGATGTAAGCTGTCTTCTTAGAGAGGACAGAGAGTCTGTACTGTCTTTGGAGCAGGTAGCAGGCCAGTTTATCACAGGGTGTGCCCGATGCCCTCCACTTCCTCTCTGCTGCCCTACACTTGCTTTTAAGGGCGGCAAGGTCAGAATCAAACCAAGAGTTGCACTTGGATTTGGGCTCATGACAGGGGCAATGACATGCAGAGTGTTAGAGATAGACAATAGTCAATGGCCTAGTAGGAGCAGAAATTGCCTTGGTATAAGTAGATGTTGGAACATCCACATGGAGGTAGTCCACGTGGGTGTCGTCATCAGAGAAGACACCTTCCTGCTCAAGATCTACATCACTGGAAGCTTGCAGTATGTCCTCAGGTGAAACCACAGTAGGACCAGGAACTGCAGGAGTAACATATGGGGCCAGCACAAACAGAGGATGGGCAACGGTAGTCCTTGTTAGTGCTGAAAGCGCAGAGGCAGAGTCCCCAGCTTGAGAGATGCCTCATGGAGCCGTAGACAATGAGGAATTCTCTTTGACGTGGACGAGGTTCTCGTGGTGGTCACAGACGTCAATGGAATTCAGTGTGCCATCGGTACAGTCATCAACAAAGTCATTGTTGGTATTCACATCGACAGGGTCATCGTCGCAATAGTGCACTTGGTCTGCTTGTGACTCATAGCCGGGGTCGTAGATGAAGATGCTGTTGACCAGCCAGAAGGAAGTGTTGATGAATGCTTCTTGGCAAAAGACGAGTTTAGACTAGCAGAAGATGCACCAGGCATTTCATAACAGACATTGATGATGATGAGAAAGAGGATGATGGTGATAGGTTATCTATAACGCGCTTAATACCCAGAGGTTTCTAAGTGCGGACCCGAGGATCGAACCTGTGGTGCTCCGTGTCGTCTTGCTTCCAGAGCGAGCATGTTGTCCCTGAGCTATCCTCCTGAGACCTGAGCTATGCTCCCGAGATGATAAAGCAGTCTTAGTCGACAAAGTTGTCTCAGACAGAATTGCAGACAATGACGTGGACGCTGTCGTGAATGAGGTGGCAGCTTGGGTCGTATGACCTTTTTTAGCTCTTTTCCCATGGGAAGAGTCATCATGCGACCTCAACCTCTTGGATGAAGAGGTGCGCTCCAAGAGTCTGATCTGCCTGAGGGAAGCATAGCTACAGACATAGGCCATCTCAGAGCTGCCAGCACCATCGTCTAGCAAAGTCACCATCCTTTGGTGGTGATCTCGAAGCGTCTTATTGGAGAACAACCGGCAGACAGAACAGTCGCTGAACTCATGGTCAGTATTGAGTCATCATGAAGATCCTCCACATAAACGTTTGTCAAATGACAGCTTGCACAGTCCTTGAAAAGGCTTTTCTTCGTAGTGTTGGCCTTAGCTTCATGGACAGATCCAAGGCCTCCATGAAAGGACACTAAGATGGTACCATGGAGCAATTGACAAGCCGGAACCACACCACCGGCGGGCAGAGGAAAATCCCGATGTCGTGAAGGGTGACAGAAAAGGACAAAGAAACGAAGACATAGTTGTGGGGCAATATGATTCAAAATTACACTAATAGAGAAATAAATTGACAGCAGTTTTGAAATGTAAATGTAAACTGCCTTACTATTAACGAGGATTCCCAACCTGATGATGGCGAATATTCAAACAGCATGTGCATCTATGAAAAATCGATTGCTGGAGAATGTTGTATGTTTAAAGTGTCTATAATTTCATTCTGGCAGGCATATTGCACTTGTAAAACATAGTTTCACACTTTCATTGTTCACTGAATATAATGCTGTACTTCATTTAACACCTACACTGAATAAGTGGCCTCTATTTATTTCTTGTGTTGCATCAGCCAATGGCCTCTTGTCATGAGAAGCTCTCTCTTTTTGGTTGATGTCACATTGGAATACATTGCACGCCTTTTCATCAGATCTTTATAACATTATAACACATCATGGGTTGCACTGGTTAACACACGTTTTCCACTTGATCTGACTGATTCAAACTACTCACTCTTAGAAAGTGTTAGTTGAGTGGTATGGGGAAATTATATACTCAAGATTCTGAATTGTAAATGGGACTGTGGCAACCTAATCAAAGGCAGGGTAAATGTGAAGTGTGAAGTGGGGTAGGCATACTGCATACAATACACCTGCCATTGATTATTATTGATTTTTTTCATTTCTTTTGACCTGACCTGACAGCCAAGCACAGTCTGTATGGCCCATGCTGTCATATGTTGTCTATTATATTGCAATGCTGCCGGCACCTGCATTCTGGTGTAATGCTAGAATACCTACTTGAAAGCAATTATTTCCAATGCTTCAAGAGTCAAAAGGAGTATAACAGGATTTTCCTTTTTCCTAATCAGGATGAGAGCACCATGTGCAGCGCTCAACAACTTTAAAACCTCCAGGCAGCGTCACTTTATCCTTCTTGAATAAAGACTTGTCCACACCACTGCACCAGCAAATTTTCGACTATTACCTGCCTAATGGCATAGGGAACAATACTGATTTCTATATTGAATCCAACACATATGTGACTGACAATCTGTCTCTCCTGCCGTGTAGAACGCCATGTGCTAATGTGTCTCTCCTGCTGTGTAGAGTGCCATGTTGCCTCCCAACTGTACTGCTCATGATGCCTGTGCAAGATGTCAAACATATGACTGAGAAAATCATGGCAGCATAAAGCAAACCATGCCGCATACGTAGGAAAAGCAGATTGAAATGATTATTATGAATTTCGCTACATTCTAGTGGTGAGCTTTAATAAAAGGGAGTCAAAAGTATTTTTACCAGGACCATCTAAAATGTGCATCAGTGTCTGGTAGAATCTCAGCTGGGCAAGGCATAGACCCTGAACCTCCCAATGACACGTTATGAAGGGTGCACTTCATATTTCATAAGGCAAGAGATGGCTTCCATTGCTTGATTCGGAATAATTTTGGCCATCCTGATTCTAGTGCCTACTGAAGGGTGTATTCTGGGAGCACATATGTATGTATGTCATTTATACAGCTCAAACCTAGCAAAAAATCCACAGAGCTTTGTACAATAGAGCAAGTGGTAAATAGTGAAGGAGCAGGGAAGATCGTCTTGTCAGAATATGATCTTCATTTCTCGGCAAGAAGAGGAAGGTTTTTAATTCTTTCCTAAATTGCAGGTAGGCAGAGGGCAGCCTGATGTTAGCAGAAAGGTTGTACCAGAGCATGTGAGCACAGCAGGAGAATGCTTGTTTTCTGCTCTTTTTTCTTTGCCCTTCTTGGATTGCAGTCTGGTGATACCTTGGCTCCTGCTGTTGTGTCGTCCTCCTACGATGGTGGTCTTTTCAGATAAGTATATGCATGAAATATATCACCAAGCAGTGTTTATTGATCCTTATTGCCTGCCGCTCACAAAATTCCAGAGAGGTGATTTGTTAATAAGAGCAATCTGTGAGGAGTTAGAAATTGTATTTAATTATACCTTTCAGCAAACGTCTCACTATCCCTGACGAGGATTTCTCTGCCTAAAAAATTCAAGGAAACTCTCTCAAAAGGGATATATGGCCCTCACGCTTAAAAATAAAATAAACGAGAAAATATATGGCAATTCACAACAATGTGAACAATTGTACTTCTAGTATATTAACAGTCGCTCTTGGTAACTGGAGCGAGTTCCCCTTCCTCAGGTTTCAAGTTAGATTCAGTTCCACTGTTCCAAAAAAAAAAAATATATGAAAATAGTGGAAATCGGGTTACAATGAAGTTTCAATTCAGTTCTGGACTCCTTCACTGTGTCAAAAAAAAGTTCTGTCTCAACCAATGTTCCACCAACAGAAAAGTTTATTTTCTTCCATGAACAATGATTTTCCACTTCATTAAATAGCATCAGTGATGTTCCCGGTCAAGATGCTTTACCACAACTTATAAATGTCAAAGAAGAACCACAGTTCCTTATCATCTCCAAAGAAATATGACTTTGAGTAAGATGAAAGAAACACAGCTTCTGTTAACTCTTCTCAATTTCAATTCTTATATCATTTTTGAATCACAGTTTATATCTTTGTCAGGATGGCTTCACAGCACTTCTGCTTTCACCTGAATAACTCTCATATGAGATTAACTTCTACACGGGTTCACCATACGGGTCTGCCCCATAGTGTCCCACATTCAACTGTGATTTTGAAGTTTTAAATCCACTGTTTTAAATTCAGTAACAACAGCTGACAACAACTGACAACAAAAAGTATTACCCCAGCTTTAGTAATTTGTACCTTTCCAGAAAAGAAAATCTTCACATTAGGGCTCCTCAACACCCTCCTGTAGGCAAGGCACTCTTCCTCTGAACATTCACCTTTCAGAAGGGCAGCCTCTATGCCACTCTTATCTTTCTACAACATCAACAACTAAAAAGGCCCTTTAGGATATAATTATACTTGTCCTCCTTGAGGCTTTGGCAATGTGAGTTAAACCAACTTTTAGGCACTAATCACCATCAGCATATTTCACCCGTTTACAGCCTTGCATTCACCTCTTTGCTTTCTGCCAACCAGAGTAATTTAACTTTATGCGGTGTTGCTAGTCTCTTTTGGATTTAGACACTGTTTTTGGCTTTGGGAAATAGTTAATTCACTCTTGGATTGGGTAGTGCTTGCTTCACTCTTGGCTTTGGCAATGCTTGTTCCCTGAACTCACAATGTATAATGTTCAGTCACTTAACTTCAGTTTCACATTGTTGTCAACGGCTTCACAATTGATTCTTTGGTCAGCCTTTATCCCAGAATCACTTTTAGGTGCATGCAACCAGTCTTTCATCTGTTTTCAAATGTTTTAGCATTCAACTAACGTGTTTGAAGCTATTAACTCTGCGTGAGTGAAATGAATGAGGTACGCTTATACGCAAGTAATACTTTTCCCGCTTCCCATTGTCTGACAATCAACAGTTGGTTTATTATAGCGTTCACTCATATGCAAGCGATTGTACTTGGATACAGTTGCCTGCCTTTGTTCACGCAAGCGATCAGAATGCTAAGTAGCACTCATCGGCTTCTGTCTTGCTCCCTTTGTGTGCTGCAGATCTTGGACTGCTTCTGGCTTCGTTTGGACACACACACCTCCTCGATACAGGTGTCTTCAGTCCTGCCATGCAATCAAGGATCTCCTCTCGTTCCTGGGACACTTGGCTGCATAACACCTTCCAGCCACGGTCTCTGGCATGCTTCTTGCTGAGCAATCTCAGCAATCAGGTTTATACATGGAAAAACAGTCTTCCTTCATGCCTTCCACTGCACAACCTCTGCACTTCAGATTCAGAGGAAACAGGACCCTCTCAGAACAGGCAGTTGAAATCTGCTTGGTCAAAGTTCAGGCGTCCCTTCTTTGCACCCATTTCTGATTGGATTTCCAACACCGTGCTCTGCTTCTGCTGCTGCTATTGTTGCAATCACTCCAGCTACAACTCCAACTAATGGCCTGAACCTGAGTGGGTATTTTAAGCCTCTCTGCTTCCCTCAGGTGTGGGTCACTAAGTTTAAGAGACTGACTACTCCTGCAAAATTGCTCTTGAGCCCAACTTCTCGTCTCAGTACTTATGGGATTATGGCACTTGTAGTTCCTAACAACACAATTAGGTTTTCCTATTTCTTCTACTTGGCAATAAGCCATTAGAAGTGGGGGATTTTGGGGAAAGTTAAACATATTCTCCCCCATGTGATCCTCCCACAGTACACCACCCGCAGGGTCGGGATCAGGAAGTGTCTGCCCTTCGCTGGCCCATGAGAAGGGATCCAGGCCAGTTTTTTGGGAGGTATCATTGCTGAGTCTTCACAACACGCAAATGCATCAAAAAACCCAGATCTAGGTAGATCCTGAGTATCGATACACAGCATAGGTAAGAGTTAAACTGTGCACGTTCAGGCTTTTTAATATCTGCCCTTAGTTGCCTGTTAGAGGATACTAAACCCCATGAGTAGGTATTATTTGTTCCTCACTCCGTCCACAGGGTCACCCATATTAGCTTACTAGAAGTTGTACCCGTGCTTCGCATGGTCATTCCTACTTGAGTCATAGTGTGAGGTTTATTCAATGAATGGATATAGATGATGATGTTGCATGGTTGTTTGCATTACCCGAATGACAACGCATGGAGGTGACCATGCATCGTTCCTTATGGTGAGTTTGATTTGTCCCTGCAGGCCTTTCTGACTACTGCCCTGTTTGCAAATTTTATTCTATGGAGAGGCATGGGGAGTTTAATTTGTACCGGCCAGACCCTTTTTACTACTGTCATAAGTGGAATACTATTATCCCTAAACCAATGCTTCTTTGTAGACAATATTGCTAGTCTTTTCTGTAGGAGCTAGTCTGAACAAATTGTCTTTGTTACTAACTCTGGAGCCAGCCACATAAAGCTGACCATGAGAAAACCATGAATCCCAAAAATCAATTTCAGCTACTTTGAATGACTGTCCCTGAGCTTTGTTAATGGTCATTGCCAGGCAGGGTTTAACTGGGAACTGTAGGCGCTTGAACTGAAAAGGTTAATCACTTGGAATAAGTGTCATGCAGAAAGAAATAGGAGGTAGTATCAACACATTTTCTTTGTTACTAACTCTGAAGCAAACCACATTAAGCTGACCATGAGAAAAGCATGAATCCCATACTTCGAATCCAGCTACTTTGAATGACTGTCCCTGAGTTTTGTGAGTGGTCATTGCCAAACAGGTTTTAACTGGGAACTGCAAGCACTTGACCTGAAAAGGGTAATCACTGGGAATAATTGGTATATTTTATACTTTTTACATTGTGTACTCCATGGAACCGACACACATGCCACATTTCAGGTTTGTAGCATGTTAAGTAGGCTGAACGTTTCAAACAGACACACACACAAATGTCCCTTTTTGTATATAGAGAGAGATTACAGAAATGGGACAGCAGGCTTGGACAGACACATTTTGACCATGCATCGATTGAAATAAATGTAAATAGAGGTCCCCATCAAATGCGCTTTACCGGAGCACCCAGTTCATGTAATACGATATAATGCAGGAAAATGTAGAGTGGTCTTGAACAGGGCACTTCTGACATTTTGGCAAGAGGGTGGTGGTGTGTTAGTGGGATAGAGGAAGAGGCAGAAGTAGCCTGTAAGATTGAAAGTGGTTTGCAGCAGTGACACTTGGGTATGTGTTTCATCCAAAGGGGAGAGCCCAAGATCAATCAGCTCATCAAAGAGTGTGCTATTGGCTTGGACTCAATGCCAAAAAACCAAGTGCATGAAATAGGACCCGCAATCAAATGAAGTACGTATGAATCAACTGAATTTCAGCACTACAAAGCAAGGTTATTCGCTGGAGAATGCAATAGAACTAGAGCTGTGAGCTGTGGCATTTCTCCATTAGGATTAATATGGTATTTCTTGGCACATCACTGCAGTGTATTCAAGTTGACTGTGTGAGTAATGTAATGTAGTAAGAGATGGAGACATGAGTCAGTTTGTGAGGGTAGAAGAGGAGAATGGATATGATATGATATGATAGGTTATTTATAACGCGCTTAACCCAGAGGTTTCTAAGCGTGGACCCGGGGATCGAACCTGTGTTGCTCTGTGTCGTTTTGCTTCCAAGGCGAGCACGTTGTCGCTGAACTATCCTCCCGAGACTGGGATTAGTGAGGACTCCTGTCATTGGAGGTTCAATGCTATACTGAACCGTTTCAGTTCCCAATCTGTTGTTGATATGTCGTGATCATTTTGGGAAGCAGTCGTCCATCAGGATGCAAAGTTCTTATCATTGCAGCTCTATTTCATTCTGGGTGCAGGGAGAAACCAACCTGAATGAGTCAAATCTCCTGAATTTTTTGGCTGAGGCATTGTGCTTGGGAGTATGGCATGTTGGTGACATGGTAACCAGAGATGCCCCCATCTCTTACCTAATTTTGATTGGTTCTCTTGGTCGTCTTTCACAATGGATGGTCTTTGGTTCTATGTACATGGTGTAAATGAATTATATAAAAAGGTCTGAGGTGTTTGGACTTAACCAGTTGCATGTCCATGAGGCTGGGGTGTCGTATGAGTTAAGATTGGTCAGGTTGCTTAGTTTGGCCTAGTTTTTATGGGTGCCATTTTAGTATATCATTTGAACAGCTAGTTGTTAGGCATTATCTGAAGGCTATGTGGTTTTCCTCTGTGAGTTTCAGAACTTATTTGAGAGAAAAGAGAAGAGCAAACCTGTGACATTTTTTATTGAAACTTTGCAATGTTACATTACTGTATTGGAGTACTCTGGTTGACTTGTAGTGGATCAATTACCTTGCAGTCGATTGTAGCCACCAGCTGTTCACATGTATCCCATGTTTGATCGGAAGCCAGTGAGCATTAGGAGGGCTGGGATGATTAGTTAACATTTTCTGAGTCACAGGAGTTTAGCTGACACATTTTAAACTCTTTGTTACTGTTCAGTAGGTAATCAGTCAGCAGCAGGTGAAGGCTGTTGGTGTAGTCTAGTCTGGAGAGTACTTGTGCAATGATTGTCATGGTTCTGAATGAGAAGGTCAGATAACACATGATGCGCCAGCTAGCTCACAGTTGAAATTAGCAGATTCCCACAATGGACTTTACTTGAGGTTCAATTGTGTGGTCTTTGCCAATAATGCGTAAATAGTATTTGACCGTTGTGGTGGGCATGTTCCCAAAGGATTGGCTTGGCGATCAAGGCTGTGGTTCAGCAAATCATCAATTCAGTTTTGGGTAGAATGAGTGCCAATCTTCTTATCCATGAAATTACATGCTCAAATCAAGTGCTAAGATCTGGTTTGTGTGAGGTTGCGTTATCTGTGAGTTTACAAAGAATGTGTGAATTATCTGTATAGTTGAAATATGAATTCCTGAAAAGTTGGGTTCAGAGGTGGGGCTGTCTGTGCAGCTCATATCCAGTACTGTATCAACAGGAAAGGTATGGGGGCTAGGTTTAACTAGCTAGGAATGGGTAGGAGCAGCCTCCAGTACTGGGTGACAGCACAGCATGAACGCAAATCTCATCCGTTTTTTTCCCATTGTCTGAATTGCACATCCAGTAAGCCACTGGGCCTGTGATTAGCGGGGTGTAACCTAGTGGCTTCTGCCACCAATCCTGCCTGGGCACTGTGTGAGTTGACCCAGATCTGTGTACCTGCATCACAGGCACACTATAGATAGACATAAGGTGAGAAGGTGAGATAATTAATGTACATGAAGTTGCCCTCCACCTTTGAGGTAAACCATCTGTTGCTTACTCAAGCAAAAATATTTATACTTGGAAGGATAGCTCATGGGCAACGCGCTTGCTTTGGGAACACGAGAATGCAGTGCAGCATGGGTTCATTGCCTGTTCTAGTGCTTAGAAGCTCAAAGAAGCTGGCATTAAGCAAGATATAAAGGACAAAAGAAAATAATAAAATTGTCCTTTTCTAGGGGTGATGTCATGGAGCTTCTGCTGCTGTTTACATTTTAAAATAAATAAATCCTGCAATTACTGTGATCTGAAACACATCCTTCCCCTCTTCCTCCTATCTAACAAAAAAAACCTCTGGGTTACTTACCAAATATGCAAAACAGAAAGGTGATGGCTGGAAGGTTTCAAATCCTCCATAACCACTGGCACAGCTCTGGGCAACCCTCCAGACTATCATTTTTCTGGTTGGACTTGTGTTGGTCAGTTGCTGTTTCCAGTCTGTGGCCAGACACTTAGCAGGCACTAGATGTCTGTGCTTAGAAGTTCAGGCCTCTTCAAGATGCTATGTCTGTTTACATATTAGCCTGGGTGATGTACAATAGTCCAGGTTGTTGTGTTGGACATCTGCTTACATTAACTGTAATTTGGTGATAGGGGCCTATACACCCTGATATTAATGCTACATATGGTGATCCATTTTTGTATGAAATGTACCTCATATTAGTACCCGGCGAGTGTCAATCAGCTTGTAACAATCAATCTGATTGGCCCTCATCGGGGCTTTACCCAACCGTGAATCCCTCTCCCAACTACGTTCCTTCATGTCCTTGGCGGGGTTGAGTGGCAGCCACTCAGCCAATGGGGAGGCACGGAATGGGGTAATCCCTGCTCCGAGCCACCACACGGCTGGAGGCTGCCATCTTCCCCCGCCGGGGATCGAAGTAAGTGTTTTCCCTCCCCCCACAGCCCCTAATCCAAACAATCTCCTCCCCGCCCTTCCAACCCCACTTACCTTCTTTTTGGTCCATTTCGGGAGCGGACAAGCTGGGAACACTTCTGTCCCCAGCGTGTCTTCTCCCGATCCATGGCAGGCCATCATGGAAAGAAAGAAGGGACTACACGTAGTCTCTTCTCCCGGTTCCATGGCGGCCATTTTTTTTGTTTACTTTTTTCTATTTTTTTCAATGGCCGCCGCAGAAAGGGAAAACAGACTTCGTTCTCCCTTCCCAACGGCCATTTATTTTACTTTTCTATTTTGGAGGATTTATTTTTATATACCGTTTTCAAAAACCATATTGAGGCTTCAACATTAGCACTTGAGGCCTTGTTTTGGTAATGGTATTTTACTGCTTGATTAAGTGTTGTAATTAACCTTCATTTTGGAATCTAATACGACTCCACTGGGACAAGGTGGAATTATTGCATACTGTAATTTCTCCTGAGCCATTATCACCATTGTAAGTGGAGGCAACACCTCCACTAACAACATGGCATTTTTCTTTTATATACATGCTCTAACCAATAATTGTCTGGGGCTATAAAACATGCGGTATTCCGAAATACTGATGATTTTACCATTACCTCACAATATATAATTGGACACTGTGAATGTTTTGAGTCACTGCTTTCTCCTTCTTTCCCTGGAAAGTAAATGATAATATATTGCCCTGGTAGGCACAACAATGAATAAAACTCATGGAAAATTGTGCTTAAAAGGGATGATTTGACTGAGATCAAGGTAGCAAAATTAAAGTGTACCAATATGACAGCACTTTACTGCTAGAATACGGCAGACACAACTACAGGATCGTCCTTGTCCCTAGTTCCTTTAACACCAATATGGGGAATCCCGGATTCCCTTCTGGAATTGGAGACAGTGCAGGAAATTCTGCAAAAGAAAATTAAAAGAAAATAAAAAATCAATAAATAGGATAGATTTCAGTTTCCATATCGGAGACCGCTAACTCAACCACAAACCTGGCGAGGAGCAGCAAGACCACTAACACCATTTGAGACTCTTCTTACAGATTGTGTAAGGTATACTGGGCAATATGTGTCATATTCCATTTAATGCTCTTCTCGTGTACAACAGAGGGCCTGCCTAGGTCCAGACAAACAATAGAAGACATATCTGTATTCTTGGTTCTACCAAACATAGGCCCATGGTGTAAATGATAGATAGGGTGTTAATGGAAGAAGCACTTGGCGACAAATAATATATCTGATAAGAATTGGTAGGTCATTTTAGAAATTTCATTGTTGAATTGTATTGATAACATAATATCTAAATCTAGATAGGTCTGACAGGATTTACCCTGCTAGAATGATAACCTAATGTATGTTTTTCATGGCTAATGTGTTTTTTTCTTTTTTGTGTGAATAAAATATAACTGTCATGAATTCAGAGTTAAGTATTTACATGTGATGGCAAATTAGAATAAGTATTTGTGATTATGCTTATGAGACTCTCCCATGGTGGACAATAGCAGAACAGAAATACAGCAGCAAAGCCCTCGTTGTTCCACTGACAGTTTTCCTGCCTTGATTATCAACTCGCAGTAGGAGCCCAAAATCAACAGGACAATTACATCTAATACATGAAGCATACTAGCTACCATATTGCATTTGAAATCTCCTAGTGTATGTTTTGGACATTGAAATAAATGAACAACTATATTACCTGTTGGTTAAAGTTTACTTCAAAAAATCCATTTTCATCACATCTGAGAATTGGTTTATTCAAGTGAGATTCACAAAGATCATGAAGTCCTCTCTCCCAAGAGTCATAGATTTCCTCATCATGCTTGTCTAGTAATTCCAGCACATCATCGCATTTCTGGAAAGCAAGCCTGGCTTCGTTTGTCTGTAGTTTCCTAATAAAATAATGTTTAAATGTGAATTAAAACATTCAGGACAATGATTCTGCATAAGTGGTTAAGATGCAAAATTAGTGTTTAGGTGCCATTTAAGTTGGTTCATGATGAAAAGGTGTATTGTGATGTTTTAAATATGCCTAAGCCACAACTGTTTACAACTTCACCTATATATTACTTTGCATGGTAATTCCTACTTCAGTCCTAGTTTGAAGTTTATTTAATGGACTAAACCAATGCTTCTTTGTAGACAATATTGCTGGTCTTTCCAACTCTGGAGCAAGCCACAAAAAGGTGACCATGAGAAAGCATGAATCCTGTAAATCGGTTCCAGCTACTTTGAGTTGGAACATTGAGATTGAGCAGTAACATTATTGGTGTCCCGAGGCAGCAGCGACCTCAACATAAGTGCCATGTGTGTAGGGCTGAAATGTGTAAGCTTGAAATGGCGTACTCATACGTGTTTGGCTGAAGCGTGTAAGCTTCGTACTGTTGAGATGGCATACATTCATCAACTTCCATGGGAAATGAAGTTCTTGTGATCATCATGAGAGATTTGCCATGATGTAAAGGACAACGTCATTACGGACACTATTGAAGAGACATGCACCGTTTCCTGTCACCCGCAATACTACAAGAGCACTGTATTGTGTCACATACATGACTTCAAAAGTGAGTGCCGCCAAAGTCATCTAAAATGCTGATAGTGTGGAAAGTTTAGGAACAATGAACTGCTGAAGTTTTGTTGAACTGCTGAACTTTAGGAACAATGAAAGAAGAACTATGACAGAACTACGGCGCAAAGAGCCATATGGCAGTGATAAGCATTGCAGACTGCTTAAAAAAAGAATTCGAAAAATGTATATATTATACTATTTACATTGACTACACCATGGAACCTACCCATATACCAAATTTCATGGTTTGTAGTATTTTGGGAAGTATGCTGAACATTTCGAACAGACACATACAAACACATATCCAAGCAATGCTTTAAAAAATAGAAACATTTATATTTTAATTGTGTTGCATTGTCTACACCAAGGAACCTACCTACTTGCCAAATTTCAGGTTTATAGCATGTTGGGAAGTATGCTGAACATTTCGAACAGACAAACTCACATATCCACAAATGTCCCTTTTATATAGAGAGATGATGGCTTGTGCTTAATATACACTCTGCATTAAACATGTGTAGGATATTCCTGTAGAATTGGGGAGGAAATGGGTCGGAGCAAGACAGAGTGGAGCTTTGGCAAAGTTTGTCTTGCCAGAGTGCTGCTCTGTCTTGAGGTGCGGGCTAGCCCAGGAAATTTACACGGCTGTTTTCATGATGCAAAGGAGTTCTTTATGGAAGAAATGGAAATGGCTGTATTCTGTGGTGCCCTTACATTAACCTTGTAACATATATTGCAGGTCTAGTTGTTCTCAAGATGGCTTCCGCGTTTCTATTTAAGATGGCTGCGGAGAACCGACATGTTGCAGCCCTCTGTTTAGTTGGGTAAGATGCCGTTGGTTTCTTAGCCCCCCGCTTGTATCCAGCCTTTCCTCCTACTTACTCAATCTCGTTCTTTTGTCCACTCCCTCCTTTGTTACTCTGCTTAAGGAATCTGCACCTTTTTCTTCTGTTCACTGTTGCTGTTTCCTCATTGTGTGTTGCTGCCTTCCTTTGCTTTTTTCCCATTTCCATCCCGTGCTCTCAGGTTTGCTCCCCTTCTACATCTGGGGACCAGACCTTTTTCGTTTAATTTTTCCGTTGACATATGGCAGCAACAGAGACTTTAATCTCTGCCAGTAACAGCCGGCAAGGATCTTTACTCTTGGCTTACCAGACCTCCAACAGCTTGGGTTTTTTTCAGCCGGTGCTTTTTCCCCAAGATAAGGACATACCCACCTGTGGCCTCTGTGTCTGGCCTGTTTACATAGACAGGTGCTGTGGCTACTGCGGGGGGGACATCCCATCCTCTACAAGGAAAGCTCTGTGTCAAGGAAGGGACAGAGCAAAGAAAAGAAGACAGCTAAGGCATCTCAAAAGAAGGGTGAGTGTAACCCGGAGACTGTGATTTGTGAGAGCTGTTCCTGAACTGAGCTTTCACTAACAAGCAGCCAGCACTTCAAAATACTTGACCCAGGAGACAGAATAAGCACAGTAGAGAAAGAGCCAAAGCTTCACATCCTGCTCAGAATTTTTTTTTTTTTGCATTTACCATTTAGTTTTATTAGGGTGAGCATTACGACCAATGAAAAGTGCAAAGCCCAACTTCACCAGACCATATGATTGCAAGAGCAGGGCAATTACATGATTACCTTGACATATGGTAGAAGCGCCTGGCACATGCTTATCTAATACCTATACACAAGTCAACATGGTTGGCTTTTTCAATGCTTGTTTTTAACAGGACTTCAGTGCAAAGAACAGATATTAATCAAGCGGCCGAAGGCACACCTATGTATGATATTTGTATTAAAACAGTAGCGCATTTACTACTGCCATTAAACCATTAACTCTCAACAGACTGCTTCTAGGTAACACTGGCAGGCCACAGTTTGATGTAACTACTTAATAGAGCTAGCTCAAAGAGATCCCAAGGGGATGTGTTTTGTACTGGGAGCGGCAGGTAGTAGGTGGGAATGACCATAGGGATAAGTATGGCCATTGGCACGCAATGGGTGGCTAAAAAAGCAAACAACACCAACATGGTAGTGTGCTCCTCACATGTCTTCACCCTCTTGTCGGACTCCAATGCAAACATTTTGACTTAGATGGGTATCGGTTATAGGGAGCATATATATATATATATATATATATATATATATATATATATATATACATACATACATACACATTACATGGCCATGGTAGTGGCCATGTAGTTATGGTTAAGTTGGTGTTTCCATAGGAAGAGCACTTTTTGGGTGGCTTATAACTTCGCTACCCCTGGACGAATCCTCACCAAACTTTGCAAAAAAAGTATATGGCCCACTCTGAATTCATTTGCAAAGTTTGGTGAGGATTCGTCCAGGGGGGGAAAAGTTATAGGGGGGTCCCAAAACTTTTTTTTTTCCCATAGACTGAATGGGACGGATTCACACCAAATTTGGGGCAGCAGCGGTGGCCTGGTCCCGAAAGCGTGCTTTTGCAAATTTGGTGTAAATCCGTCCAGTAGTTTTTTTAAAAATGACCAAAATGTAAGGCAAAAAAATTAGTGATATCTGTGTTCGCTTTGCGGATGGACTTCCCTGTTCGCTCTGCGGCAGCACCCCGATTGGCCGATGGCCTTGCGTCATGTCCGCGGACATGTGACGTGTTCGCTGATTGGACGGCGAGGGGCGTGGAGCGCATCAGATTTTCTGTGGCGCCCGCCATCTTGTATTCGCCATCGACCGCGTACAGCGCGGTGAAATGTGGATAAAAAATTGTATTTAGTGCCCTGTGTTGGTGTGTAACAGTGTTTGGGGAGGGTGGGGGAGTATGAGATAGGTTCAATGTTTTGTTTTTTTATGTGCTAGATGTTTTTGTTGCGTTCAATTTGTCCGCGGAGAACACGGCTGTTCTGACATTTTGTAAATAAACTAAATGGTGGGGTGTTTAGAGGACGGAGTATGTGTCATTTTTGTTCGCAAGGAAGGTAAAAATGAGCTATGAACACTCGCGGTGTACTTAATTGTTCGTAAATACACAAACTGGGGGTGTCCTCAGGACGCTGTCCGTATTGTAATCTGTCTAGTTGAATGTGTTCTAAGAACACTCGCGGTGTCCCGAAATGGTTGCAATTACACAAAATGGGGGTGTTCTGAGAACGTTGTTTGCATTGTTCGTTGTCAGGGTGAAAGTGTTTTAAGACCACTCCTTTTGTCCGCTAATAGTACAATTTCCTATGGGCGTCAACCGACATTTTGTCCACTAAAGAAACGATAAATCCGGCTGGTGTGCGCCGACATTATGTGATAATCCTATGACTGGCGCTATTGACCTGGCTGACTTGCTTTTGCGAAACTAAATCATATCTCCCGCCCCTAAGCCTGATATTATCAAAGCATTCATATTCCCTGCCTCTCTCCGTGACGTTACAGGGTGCGTCATCAAACGCGCCCAGTCCTCTCCAGTCCTAAGTGACTTTACACAGAACCCAGAAGACAACACATATTATGTCACAACACAGCGTGCCACAATTCGGAATATGAAACAGTGATTTAAAAGCAAACAGCAAGATTGTAAATTTTGTAAAGTACATTTATTTGACATCAAATGTTTAGAGAATATTCAGCAATTTGCATTTGTCTTTGTTGTCGATCCGCAAAAGTTCATGTTGAGGCACGCAATGTTCCTTTGCGGTACAGAGGGTGTTAGATCGGCTTCCAACTCAGTGCGCCACAATTCGGAATATGAAACTGTGGTTTAAAAGTAAACAGCAGGATTGTACATTTGGTAAAGTGCATTTATTTCACATGAAATGTTTAGTGAATATTCTGCGATTTGCTATTGTCTCTGCTGTCGATCAGCAAAAGTTTATTTGTAGCCATGCGTTGTTCCTTTGCGGTAGATAGGCTGTTGGTTTATGATAAAAGCAGTAAATGGTCGCACTGATAATCGGAAGGTTGCTCCAAAAACGAGCCATTAGACCACCCTATTGGTTGGTATGTTGTTTGTAGCCGCTAATACTGCGTAAGGGCATATTGGTCCTTGGCGATTGTCCCATAAAATGGTGAGGGTCATGAAGTTGCATATTTGGACCTGCACCTGGCAGTTGAAGACCCCATCCGCTGGAGTCTGTAAATCGTGACATAGGCAAAATGGGGCCACATACCTGTTTTAAAAAACATAAATTAGTCTCATCAGCCGATCTTCATTAAAAATCATTTTATTTATTAGGGTGTGAAACTATTTGCTATCGAAGATAGTGCAACGGAGTATGTTAATAATAAAATAATAATATTTTCCCATTCATATAGCGCTAAGAACCGTGAGGTATCTAAGCGGTGCTTATTATTAACCACGGTGTGTGGTGCTCATTTATCGACCACGGAAGGATGAAAGGCTGAGTTTGGCCTTGCCGGGATTCGAACTTGCATTAGCAAGCTGTGCACAGATGTCAAAGCGAGCGTTGTACTCGCTGTGCCACTTGACAGGCTACAGTGAAGTGGCACAGCGAGTAGAGCGCTTGACCGCCTATAGACCGGTTAAATTATTTATATTAACCCACCCTGTGTCGTCTGCCTTTTTCAGAGCCCTCTAAACAACAGGGGATCAATTCGGCGGTGATAGTGCGCGGTAGAAAACATTATGCCACTTTCAACTAACAAGTTCAACTTGAGCGGTCTTTAATGCTACGCTATTGTAATTATATTTGGTATAAAATAATCTAAAGGGTTACTTACAGTACAATGGCAATTCCCATTGTCTACGAGTGGTGCAGTCCCAAAATACGACTCTGCGTGTGCCAACGATCTTTCGCATAGTGATATAATATATAAAAGTGGTTTCATTTCATAAATTTCATCCTTATCTTCTCTTACGTTTTAGCAACACTCCTTCAAGAGAAGTCTTTCATCAGAATCTCTGTCTGTCAAGGTCAAAACACAATACAACCTTAAAGTCCACTTCGTGAGCCTCTCCGGGGCCTGAGAAAGAAAATGGAAGCAGCTGACCTTCACTGTGAACGAGCATAAATTCTTACTTTGCAACATTCTGTGTAAAGCCATCTGTGAGAAGTTGGTTTTTGCACGCCATGTTTGTATATTGTTTGCGTGATATTAAAAAAAGTTTGTTTAGGGGACGTTATGGTTCTAAGTACAGCCGAAAGACCCCTGAAAATCGCAAGTTATGGTAAGCTATGAAAAATAACTCGCGCCACCACAGTGCACTGCTAAGACTAACACCTAGGAGATCAAAGATGACATCGCAAATGTCATTGATGAAATCACTGATGAAATCACATGTGTATGTACTTTTCATGGAATTTGTGTACTAGGGATTTTTATTATAATGTTGCGAAAAAAATGTCAAGGATATTGCAATAAATATCATACCGTTATTAGTGCTTTGAACGATGCATTGATATAAATAGCATTGTATTATGGGATTCTATCTAGTATACTGAGCTACTAGTGGAGAAACATAGCATTGTGTGCAGAGTACAAGATGAAAGTATAATATTTGTAATGTTAATATGTTGAATAATGAAATGATAATTGTCCTGAAATGTTCGAAAATTCACAAAATGGGGGTGTTCTGAGGACGTTATTCGTATTGTGTGATTGCTTAGCTGTATGAAATGAGGGAATGGCTCAGAGAGTAAAGTGGACGCCGTCCGCGGACACCGCGGCTGTTCGTGGACAGGGCGTGCTACATCCGGGTTTTTCCAGGGAATCCAACATGGAAAGAAGACTGTACGGATCAGCCAATCAGATGTCGAGGTTGTGGATTTGTGTTGAAAGAGACTGCGTGTGGTGAAGATGGCAGAAGTGGAGAAAGTCAGGGTGTTGGTGCTCGGAGATATGTTTGTGCATGGTTTACAGCAGTACGCTGAATGCAGGCATGTTGCAAAGAACTTTGATGTGAAAGGAGTGGATGTGGTGTGGAGCACTGTGCCTGATTGCAATGTACAGGGAATTGTACAAGTTTGTGAGGATATGGCCATGATGAACAGTCCGCATGTGGTAGTTTTGCACTATGGTGCTTTCCATTTGGGCAAAGCCAGTGCCCCTACTTTGTTGGCTGATTTGGAACACTTGGTTCAAGCCGTAATGAAGATCCTTCCAAATGCGAAAGTAATTTTTTCTGGATTACTACCTAGGGCAATATGGGACAATAGTTCAGTTTATTGTCCTCAGCAAAACATTGCTAGGTGTGTCATCAACGGAGGCATGTGTGCCTTCATGCTTAGAGCTGGTATGTTCTTCTGTAACAATGAGAATATTGATGCCAGTAATGCTGTTAATTTTAAAGAAGATGCCATTTCTTTATCTTTTACGGGAAATGCCTTTCTATTTTGAAATGTAAGGGTTGCTTTGGAGAAGGTTATGTAAAGATTTTAGGAGTAAAGTAAGAAAAAAAAACAAGAAAAAAAATACAAAATAACAGGTGTCTGTCAAGCATCTGTAAAAAAAAAAACGGCTCTTTTCAGAGCCAACTTCAAAGGGGAAATGGGGCACACTATTTAAATTTACATTTACCACGCTCAGATTTTCGATGTGTCCGCGGACATGGCGGTAGTCCACGGACATGAAAATCACTACAAGGGGGTTAGTATGTTCTATGTTACATGTATATGAAGTCAGGGATATTATGGTTAAGTTGTGCTACTAAAAACCTATGAAATTCAGTGAAAAAACTTTGTTAAAGGGACGTTATGGTTCAAAGTAAAACCGAAAAACCCCTGAAATTCGGCAGTTATGGTAAGATAAGCAACCATAACTCACGCCGCCACCGTGCACTGCTAACACTAACACCCAGGACATCAAAGATGACATCACAAATGTCATTGATTGTTATGTTGCACTAAGCACTTTATTTGTAGCATTTGTCACTTATATGACACAGAATATCTGCTGCTATTACGCATAATGCACTTTACCCAGCATTTAAGCAACAGTGGAGATGGTGAAATATTGACTATTATGATGCATACTGCATTCTATTTTTAAGGATGAAAAATGATTGTTTTTATCCCTTGTAATACTGAGAGACATTTTGTTGCCAAAAGTATTTTAATCGATGCTATCATGCACTAAGCACTTTATTCAAGGTAATAGAAACTTGGAAAAATTGGAAACATCGGCAGCTATAATGCATACTGCACTTTGGTAATGACATTTAAGACTTTATGCTGTGGTAACTTAAATGGAAGTGACCTTCTCTCAAAAGAATGTTGGTCATATTTTTGATATCTTGTTAATACATGTCCTATGACAGCACAAACTGGTTGAGAAGTGTGGAAACACATATTGTCATATTGCACAATGCACTTTATTGCAAGCGCGAGGCACTTCAGATATATGGAAATTGCAATAAGGGAAGAAGATAAGGCAGTATCTCTATAAATGAGTCATTATGGACAATTTGGGGATTGCAATGTTTGTTGTCAAAACAAAAAAACATATGAAAAAAACACAGGGAAACGCTGATTATTGTAAAATAATATATAATTAAAAATACGACTGATATGGGGATAATATATTAGCCTATGAGTATCTTGGTGGGTATTTTGTAACATCTTTAAAAGCAACACATTGGATGTAAAATATATATGTATATACCTTTTACCATTCCAAGATGTCACTCAGAGAAACACGCATTAGGTCTGAGAGGGAAACTCAAGGGAAAGCAAAGAAGGACTTTTCTCTCGTATGCACAAGTGTTTAAATGAGAAGCCTGTCATTTATGTTTACAACCAGACGAAGCCCGTGTGGGTGAAACGCGTAGTTGTTTTAGTTCTCTCCTGAGCAACTTGTCCACTGTACTTAACAAATAAAGGACGTTTGATGGAGATCCTTTTTTGACGTATCTGGGTGATTTTTATGATTGAGGAAGAGTGCCGTCCAGGAAGCGGTATTCCGCTTTCATTTTCTTTTTTGTTTGTTTCTGTATTAACGCGACTGACCGCTTATGGGACGGGCACCCATGCATTGCTGAATGCTTTTTTGAGCAAACAAATCAAGGATTGAGCGCGTCGCAAGCAAGTCGGAGAAAAACGCTGTTTTTGTTTATATATATATATATATATATATACTAACAAAAAACATTGTTAAAGGGATGCTATGGTTAAGTTGCACTACTACAAACCTATTCTCTTTACTGAAAAAGGTATGCTAAAGGAAGGGTCTGGTTACAGTGGCCTACTAAAAACCTATCAACTTCAGTGAAAACACATTGGGGAAGGGACGTTATGCTTCAGTTGCCCTAAGAACACCCTAGCAACTTCAGTGGAAAAACTTTTGTTACAGGAACATTACAGCTACTTTACACTAACAACAACCTATACATACTATGCTTACAAGTAAAACCGAAAACCCCAAGAAATTTTCCAGTTATGGTCATCTAAGCAACCATAACTCACGCCACCACTGTGCACTGCTAAGACTAACACCCATGACATGAAAGATGACATCACAAATGTGGCTCGTGAAACACACAGTCATAACCGCAGCCTCTGCATTTCTGCCGTCAAATACACTGTGTACCACAGTCTGTGCATACAAAACACACCCAGAAACCTTATTGACCAATCTCGTAGCCTCTACAGGCCCATTTCTATAGCCATCATCTGCAAAAGGGGCATATCTAACACGTGCCACCCTGCAACTATCGCAATGTATGCTGACTTTTCGTGCTGTGCACACGCAGGAGTGGAGGAATAACTTTCAACCAGGGTAGGGGATGTTGTTAGTTGTGGCGGCTCTGAAAACAGCCTTTTTTTGCATTTTTTTAAAGGTGCTTCCTTAGAAACACCTTTATTTGCAGTTTTTATAAGGATATTTGTGTTTTTTTTTGCATCACCTCAGATTCTTCCAATAGGGTCTTCAGTGCAGCCTGTAGATTGTGAAACAAAATGTCATTGCCACTGGTCGACAAAGACATGCCATTTGCTTTGAAAAGGTTTATATATATCGAGAACCAATGTTCTCATTCTCACAGGAGAACATCCCAGCAGCACTCAAAGCCTTTCTCTTTGAGTCTGCTTCTTTTCCTCCTCTCCCCGGCTGACTGCCTAGCGTAAACTGATTCTGCACTGATTACCTGGCGACTCTGTGATGTCAGGCTCATGCCACCTCCCCCCGCCAGGCAGACCCTGCACGACCTTTCTAGCAAACCCTGCACTTGGGGACTGTTTTCTGTATGCCTAACAGTTCCTGCACCAGCTGATGTGTGCACTTATCCTTGCACTTGGCACAATCGGCCCGTATTTTTACTCATTGTCATATCTTCTTCTACCCATGTACTGCAACTTCCCCTCACCCCACCCAGGCACTTGGGCGATATAAGTCACACCTGGGCTAGTAGTTGCGTTTACTCTGTCTCCCCTCTGTTCCCCCATCCCTTGTCTTGTTGCGCTTTGCTAAAGGTGTGCATAGGTGCATTACGCATGCCATAGCATACAATTGCACATCATATCATATCATACATAGAATGCATTCATTACAGTAAGATGGCAGCCACTTACCTTGTACACTGCAAATAATGTTTATGTCTGCAGTACCCCACTTACTGCACCCTTTTCAAAGATTATAGCTCCTAAAAAGCACTGCATTCATGTTACGAACTTCAAACAAATACATACAGTTCATGCATACACCCAGGATGCCTTGCCACTACCATGCCCACTTCCACCATAGTCTTCTGCACTCTTTCCACAGTCCCATTTCCATGGCTCCCATCCTGAAAATGGCAGGATGTGGCATGTGTAATCCTGAAAGTACAGCGTAATCTGTGGAGTTTTTTTTTTTTTTGTTTTTTACATGCTTGCAAACCACCTTTTTAGTTTTATCTCTTTGTATGCCTTTCTGTTTGTTTCTCCTCCTTCATTTTTTGCCGAATTAAGGGAAACGCTTCGTGCACAGAGTACAAGACAATGGTAGTGCCAATGGCGGTCAAAGAAATGCCATTTGCATGAAAGCAGTGTATGTTTTGGAAATTCATGCTCTCATAGTGGGTGGACAACATGCCATCAGGGCACATAAATGCAGACATGCTTCTGTTCATAAGACACCTTCCAAGCTGTGGCTGGGGGCAAATTACACCGGCATGGTCCCATACTCCTTTTGGGGGAATGGGTGCGAAAACGACCTTGGCAGTGGGAAAAATCTACATCACTGCAGTCATCAACTTCTTCAGGTGATGGGGCAAACGTCCATACAACATGTAACCCAAATGTAGACCTCCATAATGCACCACAGCTACTTCACCAATAACGATGGAGGCCACATATCTGCAAAGGTGAACCATCCCACCAAAACTGAATGCATGGAGACTGGCCCACAAACCGTCCACTCCTTCCAACCGGAAATTAACAGCAACGCCTCTTTGCATGGCATACCTGTAGAGATCTTGTACACATGTATCACCGATGATCAGCACTGTGCATATATCCATGTCCACCAACCTCATTACACAGAGAGTATTGGGAGAAAGTAGTTTCACCCCTTCATGTGGCACATGCGCTTTCCCAGCTGGTTACCAGTCAAATGGTCGAAAACATTTGGTCGACAGACAATTTGGTCGACAGACAATTTGGTCGACACCATTTGGTCGAATGCCAAATGGTCGAATTTTTTTTTTTTTTTTTTTACCCATTTTTTGGTTTTTTTTGGGGGGGTCCCCCCCCCCCCCCAAACCCCCTTTTTTTTCTTTTTTATTTTTTTTCCCCACACGAAAACCCACAAAACACATATATATATAAAAAAAAAAAAACATTCGACCATTTGGCATTCGACCAAATGGTGTCGACCAAATTGCAGTCGACCAGTTTGTTGTCGACCAGTTGACTGGACACCTTCCCAGCTACAGCGAGGCCTGCACCCCAGTAAAGCAGGAGCAGTCCTTCTCCCCTCTCCACTTTTCTTCTTCCTGCACTCCCTCATTGAGGATTGTGAAATATTCATGCATATATGCACCAATCACAGACAAGAAGTCTGCATTCAACACTATCATTTCTGTACAGCACTCCATATTTACTGTTCAACACTCTGAGTACACGTCACGTGTGCTTCCAAAGCACCTTCCTTACAAAGGTGTGGAAAAAACCCACAATGTCAGCATCCACAATCAGCCTGAGCAGCACCCATCATGCCTTTCACCATGCAGAGAAGAGTCTACTGCTTGCCGACACCCGTCACAACATAATGGAGCCATGCATGAGAACATGTGGCCATAAACCACAATCCACAAACGTAACATAGCCAGCGGCACTTCTACCCAACCCAGCAACATAACACAGCAATGCATGGAAACATGTCACAGTTAGCAGATTCCACAAACATGATACTGCCTCTGCCACCCCTACCCCCTTCCATGCGCAAAGTAGTATGTCACTGCCAACCAAACCGCACAACATTGGGCCTACTCCCAGGAAGCTGCACAAACCAGAATGTCAAAGCACATTGCACATTTACTTCAACCCTACCCTCTTGTATACTGACAGTGTTCCAACACTGCATCTAGTGGGCACACTGCAAGACTTTTCATTGCACAATCTCCATCCATACATCAAAAACCATAGGATGTTCCAAAAATGACCACACCCATGGAACCAACAATGTATGCATGTCAGCACACTTCTGGTGCTCTATGAAGAGTAAAATGTGTTCCACAACCATTCTGTGAAGGTGACAACCCTCTGAGAGATGCAGTCAAAACTGCATTGCTGCCTTTGGCCATGCACCCGATAGTCTAGGCCTTGTCCACACCTACTGCAACGTAATGCAGTCATGCATGGCAACATGTCATTAAGTACCACAAGACACACACATACCACAGCCACCGGCACTCCTACCCAAGCTCGGCACCGTCATACGGCTATGCATAGAAAGATTCACTTTTTACCAGAATCCACAAACTTAACACAGCCTCTGGAGCCCCAACCCACTTTCATTCACATACAATGGTGTTATTGCCAACCCAACCAACCAACAGTATTTGCATGTCAGCTGACTTCTGGTGCTCTATCAAGTGTACAATGTGCTCCACAACCATTATGTAAAGGTGAGTTGTCTGTGGCAGATGCAGTGTAAACTGCATTGCTGCAGGGGGGGTGGGAAAGTCCTAAACTATTGGGTGCATGGACTACGGCCTATGGCCTTTGGCCATGCACCCAATAGTCTAGGCCTTGCCCACACCCACTGCAACATAATGCAGGCATGCATACCATCATGTGCTCATGTACCACACTGCACAGCCACCGCCACTACTACCAAACCTCCACACCGTATTTCAGCTATTCATGGAAACATAACACAGCCTCCAGCACCCATACCCACTTTCATTCCATAGTACGTCTCTCAGCTCTCTATTCAGTACAGAAAAGCAATACGCCAGACTGCAGTACAGAAGTCACCACTCTGCGCAATGGACACATTGCAACCCGATTCGATATGCGATTTAGTCCGTCTTCAATGTTCACACCACTAGCTGCAGCCAAGGATTAAACACTGTAGGATGTGCTAAGGAGCACCGCACCCATGAAATCAAGCATCTATGCATTGCTGACGTGCCACACACAGAAGGAACAATGTGAAACCTACTTCCAACCACGGCACATAGTTGTCGCTGCAAGGCCTCCATCCTTGCAACACACCGCAGTACATGGTATCTTATAATGTGCATGTCATGTGCAATGCACTCCCCTTCTGCAATTGAGCTCACAGCAGTTACCACAGAAATAGATCTCCACACCACCTATCGTGCCGTAATGAGGCCTGCCTGCATGCAGCACACATGGGAGCCGGCTGTGTAGAGACCCACGATGTGGCGCTGTACGCAAGGACACTGCAGGCACATCAACATCTTCGTCCACCTAGTGACATATCTCAGATGATTCACTTCTCACTCCCCCATCCCTTCTACCCACCACGGTATAACATCCTTTCATCGCGAGATGGTATTTTACGGGGATTTTTACTGCGAATCTTTTAATGAAAAAAAACTCATCGACTTTTTTAGGGGGTTGGAATAATATATATTTGGGGTGTGGGTGTTCGGAATCATATAAAAACTAAAAGTGGATGGGCAGTTTGGGGGGGGGCCCCAATAATAAAAAATAAAAAATTGATGAGTTTTTTCATTGAAAAGTCTGCGGTAAAAAACCCAGCGAAAAAACATCCTGCAATGAAATGACATAGAACCCCCACCACCACATGGCGTAATATACATTTTGCAATTCACTCCTCGTCTGCTATTCAGGTACCACCAGGCAGCACGGTAACAGGTCGCGGCACGAGCTATCATGCCGTAATAAAGGCTGCCTGCATTCACCGCACATGGTTGGGGCCTGTGCAGTGACCAGTGAATTGGCGCAATATGCACAGATACTGCAGGCACACCACCATCTTCGTCCACCTAATAATCACATATCTCTGATGAACCGCCTCTCTCTCCCCCACGTTTTCCAACCCCTCTTCCCACTACCACATGCCGTACATCATGTTTGTCAGTCCCTTTCAGCGGCGCACTGTCTTCCGATACACCATGGCAGCCTTTCCCAATAACGTTGACGCACAGCACGCTTCCCTCCAGCCAACCACCGGCTGCGTCCAAAGTTTGTCGACAGCATGGCGTACTGCAAGCCAATGAGCCTGCTGTCCGCGGAGCGAACAGGGAAATGGGTCCGCAGGGCGCAGCCAGATATCACTAATTTTTTTGTACACTTCAGTTCTTTGCAACAAAAGTACTGGTCGGATTTCCACCAAACACACAAAAGCACGCTTTCTGACCCAGCCCTTGCCGTAGATTTGGTACAAATCCATCCAGCCGTTCAGCCTGTAGTCGTGCGCAAAGTTTTTCCCCATTCGATATATGGAGAAAACAAAATGTTGGGACCCCCCTATAACTTTGCCCCCCCAGACGAAACCTCACCAAACTTGCCAAAGGAATTCAGAACGGGTCATATGCAAAGGGTTTTTGCAAAGTTTGGTGAGGATTCCTCCAGGGGGAGCGAAGTTATAAGCCACCGAAAAAGTGGTCTTCCTATGAGTTTAGCAAAATAGCCATTACTACACGGCCGCTACCGCAAGCCGTGTAATAAGCGTGTAGGTTAAACACCACCAAATAGTCAAAACAAAAAAGATAAATGTTAAGCAGTGCCCATGAAACAGCAGACGTACAGAGATTAGCTAAAGAGATTAACTCGAAAGAAAAGAAAATACAACAAAAATAAACTATGGGGGCTACTGGTATAAGGCAGTAAAAACCGCGATGAAATTGATGTGATTAAACTAAGAATTAACTAGAATTGTTAATGCACACATGATGATACATCCCTGAGGTTGTCTTTCACATGGGGTGTATAAAATTAGTGTAACAGAGTTTGTGGCTTTGGGTTAGGCATGAGTCTAGAACCAGGCCCCCTAAAATATCCTGTTCAGATATAAGCGGTGAAGAACAGAAGGAAAGGGAGAAGAAAAGCCTGGCAAAAAAAATGTAAAGGCTGATACTAGAAATGAAACAGGCAGTTAGGTTAACACACTGGGAGAAGGCAGCAAAATGAACAAGTAGGAAACACCATCCCTCGATGGACTAGGGATTTGAAATACAGGCTGCTGCATTACTTATACTCATGCTTCTGTTGCAACTACTACAGATCAAACACGCATGTCTATTGATTTTAGAACTCCTTGTGGACTATCCTACATGCAACCTTCTTATTAGGCCTACAATATATACTGGAAGTCATTATTAGATAGTTTCTAAAGAGAACAAGTTTACAATGTTAGTACAATTAAATAATTTCTGTTTTTTAAAAGCTGGGGTGGCTCAAGCAAACCTGACAATGGGACTCTCCCCAACACATAAAGAGACAAAGACAGCAAGAGATATAGAGCATATAGGTTGTGAGATAGTGAGTGAGAGGCACAGCACAGAGAGAAAGAGAGTGCCCTAGATCGGTGTTTAATCTGCCATGTTCAGCTAAACTAGTTTAATATAGGAGATTACTGTTGCTTCACAGTTTCTATTGAGATCAATGGGAAAAGCAATACAACCCTCCCCCAGCCCCATGGCCTTTAAAAGTGTTCTCCTCCTTGCATGAAGTAAATTGGTGGATGTATATACAATTTAAGTACAGATTTGAAGGATCTAAAGGATGACCCAAAATCTGACATAATCAATGACCCATTTTTAAAATCATCCCAGGAATGTTATAGCTTGCAAGCATTGCCCCACTAGTGACTAAATTGCCTGAATCAAAATGCAAACAGGAAAATTAAATATTTGGCTTTTTGACAGGACAATTTCCATACACTTAATCCGATATTAAAATCATACTTGATTCCGTGCAGATGGTTAGTTTACCACATCTTACAAACTTTGTCTGTCACGTCGAGCTCGAAATTGGAGTCTGCACGTCATGCAGCCAGAGTTACGCTTCAACAGAGGATGGTAATTAACATCTACATAAATATGTTTTTGACGGTAATAGAAAGGGGCAAGAGGAAGACAGCACTTTTTGCAAACATTTTAGTCCTTTCTAGTAGAAAATGAAATCCATTAGTCTATTCAACAATCCCACACTATTTTACTACTTTGTAAATTAGGTGTTACAAGTATACATTTATATATTCATCACTGGCCACTTTGACGTATGCGCACATATTACACTGCTGATGCAAAACCTGTGCAGAACATCAAGTAAGTGTCAACACAATTCCAAGAGCCTATTTGTTTGTCAAGTTTAGTGTTCACACTTTAGAATTTCTTGGATTTAAGTATTCTCTGAAAGGCATTCCTGTCAATCAAAAGAAGGTATACTAAGATCTTGTATTAAATTTTCTGAAAGAATCTTCTGGAAATCAAGAGTTTCTGCTGATTCGTCAGTTTTTTTGTATCAGCATTTTATCCCACAGTCTTCCGAAATCACATTCCGAATCACAGATCTCTTGAAGATAAATGCAAATTTTAATTGAAATTAGAAAAACAGAAATTTGTTTAGTTGTCTGGGGGGCCAGGAGGGGTGCACAATCAGTCCCCATTTGGTTGTATTCAGATACCAAATTGTTTTTTGTGGGAGAAGCAGATGCTTTAATATTATAATTAGGTGACAGTCCAGCTAAATGTAACTGGAGGGGGCTGCAGAACACCAAGCAGTAGCAAACTCTAAAATCTCTCCAGCCAAATACAATTTCTCAATTGCTGATAAGGAACACTGGGCCATTACGCCAGTATTTATGGATTAGAGACCTGTTAGGTTCTTGTCACATTGATATAATTTACACTGATCGCACAAACCTGCCATTCCTTAAAGCTGCTTGCCCTCACAAGCAGCTAGTTACACTGGGAATTGTTCATTCTAGACTATTACTGTGTCATGGTAACCGAAGATTGAGGAAAATACAAGAAAAGGGCAGATGCCTTTCAACACAGAGGGCCACATGAATTGGACAAAACAGAGACCCAGAGCTCAACTGTTTTGCTCAAACATTGAATTGGATTAACTGATGACACAGGTTTCTTAACTCTCGTAAAAAGCAATTTCCAGTTTAAAAACATAAACTTTGATGAATGAGAACAGTACACATCAGGTTAGGAAAGGTTTAACTGGTCATGCCTTCCATGTGTCCACATGGAACAAAAGCCTTGCAAATGGTTTAATAGCTCCAAGCTCGTGAGCCATTAAGACATACACAAGACATGCAATACACAAGAATTCGTTAGACAAGATTTTGGATGGCCGTCCAATCAAAAAATGCAAGCCAATATGTATAACTACGTGAACTCAACTGTTGAATCTTTGAACCACTTCCTGTTTTATTGCCCTCTATTATTTTTGATACCCCATTTTTTAGCACTTTTAAGAGTACATGAGAGCGTTTGTGCTTTTTAAAACTTTGTTTAATCCGGAAGTGATCTTATCTTATTTCCTTGACGCTGCTTGGTCAAACGTGACCGTCTAATGAAAATCAATTTTTAACTTGTTTTTATTTTTCGATGAGTGTTTTTCTATTTTCTAAATTGTTGATGTTTTACATGCATTTGATTTATTTTGTTTTCTGTTTTTCTTTTATGTATGAATTTTTATCCGAATAAACCTTTTTCGTATACCTACGTGAAACACTTGCTCTAGATGAAACCCATCATCTGGCGCCCAACTTACTCAAATGAAATACTGACTTTCCACCAACCATTCCTACCAAAGGGATGGGCACACATCAGTTGTAAACTAAGTACTCAACCAATACATTTGTAGTTACTTGAAACATGGGCATTGTGTAGAGTTTCTATGGGTGGCAGAATGCTCACACAACAACACTCTACATGCGTTCCCTTCCTACAATTACATTTTTCGGTATTTACTTATGCCACCCAGTAATTTTATCCATCCGAATACTAGTAATGTCTCCGTCGAGTGAATAGATCTGGCACTTAGGGACACAATGCTGAAAGTCATAGACCACCTTAAGGCAGCCAAAGACTTGGCATTTGCCAACTGACATCACACATCAGTCATTAACTACCATGCAGAAGATGAGATGTGGTTATCCAAACACTGCATTTTCCCCTATAGCAATAGGATGTGTTTTGCCAGCTTCTTGGGTCCCTTCCAGAGGGTGAAGGTGATCACTCCTGTGGCTATGAACGTGTGGGTGCCAGACTGTATGAAAATGTACTCAGTTTTTCATGTGGCCCTGATAAACCTTTTCTTCCAAATGCCAGACTAATTGATGCACTCTTATTGGCTCTATAGGACTAAGATCCTAAATGTGAGGTCTGACTTATTTTGGATAGCAAATCAACTTGTAGATACTTTTCTGATTCACTGAAAGGGTTATGACCCAGAAGAAAGATTTTAGGGAGTACCAATACAGGCCCATGCCCCACATATCATCCTTTACACTTCTGCAAACCATGTTAAGATGAACAGTTGATGAAAGCAAGCCCATGCTGCACATTTGATCCTTTGCACCTTTGTAGGCCTTGCTCAAAGAGGGACTTTTGGATGCGGAATTGTTAGGATTATGTGACGAATCTGGAGACCTTGCCCCTTCTTCTCTAGGGAGGTTCACTCCCTTTGAGGCTAGGGAGGCAAGACTGCTAAGTAAAACCCTTCCTAGGGGGTTGGGAACGAGGGAGTAACTCCCCTATAGATGACAAGGGCTCCCATTCCCACAGGGACCCACCTATACAAAATGTACTTTCTGCCTGGATGAGACTTAATAGAGAGGACAAAACCTCTCAGTGTTTGGAAAAAGGTAATGCTAAATATCCTATCTGTCTGATCACCTGTCGTGAAGAACAGTCCGCTTCTGAGGAGTGGAGGAAGAATTACGGGCTAATGACCCTGGAATGGAGGAGGAGAATCCCGGAGTCAAAATGGCTCCCTGAGAGAGAGATCAAGCAGATAAAGGGTGGTGGGAGCCTTAGAAGCCTGAACTGCTCACAACCCAGGAGGGTCACAGGGACCTAAGAGAGAGAGAAAGTCAGAACCCCAGAAAGGTCACACAAACACTGTTGAACTCAATAGAATAGATCAGGAGACCCCAATCGACCCACAGGGGAAGCACCAACAGACTAAGCAGAAAATAACAAAGGGATACCAGAAACTGGTCAAAGTGTGAAAATAACAGACAAGTTGATGGAAAGGGATCAGGGAAATATCCCTTGACATAAAAAAGATTGGTTCTGCTGTAATTTGAGGAATTTGAAATTAGTATTTCTTTGGGAATCGTTAAGGAACTTTGTGATAAGACCGTTAGGAACTGTTTTACACTGAAAATAACCTTTGATCAAATACATTATTCAATCAAGATCCAGGAGGGAGTCCTGGAAAGACTGAGAAGTCTCCATGGAGAAAAGAGCACAGAGAACTCTCCATCTTTCTATTATGTTTTGATAGAAGAGCACCTTATATTAGTTTGGATAGGAAGGGAACCCCCCTTTTAAGCAATAAGGATAGTAAAGCATTGTGCCTTTTAATTTAAATAAATCTATGGGCCTCATTATGAGTATGGAGGTAGCCATGGTGCTATTAGCGCCATGGCTGACTCCATACCGGGCTCCAATACGGGGTTCTGTTAATGAGGAATTACTGGGTCATTCCGACCTTGGAGGACCCGGTAATTCCTCATGCACAGAACCATTCCCCATTCCGATTTGAGCCCCCATAGGGCTCAATGGGAATGGGGATGGAGCTAATAACGGGTCTGTGAATAACGGGCCCGTTATTAGCTCCTTGGTCCCCTCGTGGGACCCAGAAAGGACGCCTGGTTTGACCAGACGTCTGTTCCGGGTCCCGCGAGGGAACCTAGTAATTGTGCATCCCATAATGAACGGTACAGGTCCCGTACCAGCACCCTTCGTTACGGGAGCGCAAGCCTCGTAATGAGGCCCTATGTGTGCCAATGTCCTCTGTTCTGAGTCCTTCTTCTGGCTTGACACAACTAGGACTACAGAAGTCATATCAAAGATGGCAAGGATCAAATTCAAATCATCATGACTCAGACACACAGTACCATGGACAATTCTTACCCTACCACATATCAAGTGAAGACATGTTTCCAAGACATATTTAGGCCATTTTACATGACGGATAAGGGTATTGGAAACTGCAGCTACTGCCTGGGGTTCTACTGAGAGCAGTACAAGCATTTCCAGTGCCCATTACCATACACTTAGGTGGACACACAAGGTGACAGCCTGGACACAAATGAACACCTCTCTCTGCCATGAGGGAATGCCTCCGTGTGCACTGAGAGTGTTCTGATGCCCATAGAGCCAGACTCCATCAGCATCCTTTCCAAACCATTTTAAACTCTCCAAAATCACTAGAGAGAATTTGAGTGACCACAGTAGGATTAATGTTATATAAAATCACCAGGAGGCACACCTAGGATTGTCAATGAGAAAACTGAAAGGCTCTGAGCTGCCTTTCTGAGCTTTTACAGAATTGGATGTTTTTGAAACTGCTGATCTCTTGGGCGGTAGTATCCTTGGCAGCATTCTTGTTAATAATTCTGCAGAAGATAACTGCAAACATTAATTTGGGATGGGCTTTGGACATTTGATGACTTCTTTTTTATAGACAAAGAGACATGGAATTATTTCAAAGCATCTCCTCTGGAGGCGAGAGAGTTCCAACCCAGAACTAGAGGCTAGATCCATCCCCAGTTGTGGGTTCCTTGCCACTGTATCTGTGTGAATCACCATGAAATATGGCAATGACAAGGGACTTGGGATCTGTCGTTACCATACATTTAGAGAGATTCAAAAGTATGCTATGTCTCCTTTATAGGACACATGGTAGTGCAGGTGACTTTGAACAGATGGTAGAATTACGCCCCTTACCCTACTCTGACCAGTAGCTATTCTGGAATTTGCTTGAATGTGCAGATTATATGGGAACAGTGGGGCCAGCATTATACTGCCTCCAAGTAGAAATAGAGAAGAAACACTAAAAGCATGGCACAGAGGGACAAAGAGATTGAAAGAGAAGCAGAGAGAAGAACAGAGTGAATGAGAGAAACAGGCACTCATTTAAGAACGATAACCCCACACAGAATAAAAAATAGCCTTTTTAGTGATTAACGAAACCACTAGCACAAAACGCTCCCAAATTGGATGCAGTAAACTCGCAGCAGACAATTGCATCGTGTGCTCTGGACGTGTTGATAAAGCAAGAGTACTTACTGATGATTAACATGCTTAAAAGAAGTCCTCTGTCCAACTAATCGATCTCGTAACTCCTGTGACCATTTTAGGTTGCCTGCTATGAATGGCATGTTCTTATGTAGTGCATCACACCCATTTGATAACTGCAAATAAACAGAAACCATCAATTTCAGAGGTGTTATACGAAAAGTAAGATTGCTGCCCATGAACGTAATTTTTTTGCTATATAACCAATCATTCTGGGAAATGTGACATCAATACATAGTTCGAATCAAAGCAGTTAAACAGAAGGATTAACACACTTCTAACTCTGCCCCGCACAGAGTTTTCATAACTTTATTCACCTATAACTGAATGCCTTACATTAATTCGACATTTGGCTTGGCCCCATGCATTGAACAGGGTATAAAGAAAAAGAGAGGGCTTCAGTGTAACTTTGTTGTCAAAATATAAACTTTTTGAAGAGTATTACAGTGGTCACTCACAAAAAAAAGCCCCTTTTTCTGTTAATGCATTATAACACAAATACTCAGCAACGGCAAACATTCCATTTGCAAAGCTGAGATAACATGGTACAAATTCCAATCTGGAGACAGCCTTATTGAAGGGCAAACATTCAGCATCTCATCTGAGGTAATTAAAGCAAGGTAAATGGTCTTGTGACGTGCCCTTCTGTCAATGTTGCCCTCGCTGTGCATGGCTATGTGGACGGGTGGGGGTGGGGACCTTCACTGGGATAGAGAAGGAGGCGGATGCAGACATATGTTGTGTTGATGAGTGTAGGTCACAATGTGGTGTTATGGGGGTGGGGGAGAATGATGCTGTACGGGTTATCCATTGAGGCACCTCAGGGTTGGGAGAGATTAAGTTTTTGTTGTGTGGATACTCGTAGCTACAGGGGGGGGTACAAGTCTGATTTTTCTTGCTAGGCCGTGTGTGCCATTTGATGGAGAGTGAGTGTTCTGGTAAAGCATGTTAGATTTTAGCAGTGAGGATGTTACTGAGGCCAGAAACATTGAGAAAAAGTCAGAAAGATAGAGAAGACCAAGAAAAAACAACCCTCAGGCGCAAGGTGGGTTCCTTCCTTGGATAATGCGGTTGCAGTGTTAAGATGCAGGTGAAACGCCCTGAACATGTAGGGAGTACAAGATGCAGAAAATCTATTAGCATGAAGATTTGGTCATTTTTCAGTGTCAGTGCTTCTGTCATTTGTCACAGCATTTCAGGCCATTTTTTTTAATTGAATTTAGTTTTGCCACAATCTAGAGAGTACTAGGCTATGAGTACCTGGTGGAATAATGGGCAGCAAAAGATATTGTTACTGGTTCTCATTAGCATAAGGGCCTTTTGTCACATTAGCCAGAGTCCTGCCATTTTGAACTACGTGCCATCAGAGTTGTAGATTTCTGCCATTCAGGGCACTTGGCCGCAGATCTGAGCCTCTGTCCTTCCATTTAATTAACTTTATACCTGCTTCCCCCAGCGAGCGTTCAGCATGCCAAGGTCCTTCGAGGAAGGGTGAGGTGCAGCACACATATTAGTTATTGTTGCAGGGGCTTTGAGTGAAATGTAGAATAACAGTTTGTGTTCTCGGGGGATAGATAAGTATAATAGTTGTGAAAGACATATTTCGTTGTGAACAGAGCCTTGGGTGGAGACATTTTCAAAAGTGCCAAACCAGATTGTGGTTTTACTGCCCCCAAGGGAGTGTTGGGAAAACTGGGTCTTCAATAGAGTGTCCTGGTAGTATGAATAAATGTGAGAAATTAGTTTCCAAAGAGTGGGGCCTCAGTTACCTTTTTCTTGAAGCCACCTGGTTCCCAAGAGATAGCCAGAAGAACGTGTGCCATGCATAGCAACATGTTTCAAAATGGGAGTTGCAAAATGTAAACTACTACAAGGCCTGGGAACTGTCTGGATTGCCAAATGGGCTTCATTCATGGGAGAGGATATTACTGTGTCTAATTTGCTGACTTCACTGTTCACACTCACTACATGATTTGGACGTTTCAGTGTGACTACACATCAGTAGTCACATGAATTTGTGTTGACCAATGAGGGTATGCCAGTTTGTGAATGTTACATGTATAACTTTAGCCAATCAGGATGCAGTATTTTTTGCTGACTGCACAATTAGGTAAATTATAGGGGGCTGTACTCATGGGTAATATACCAACCAAAAGAGCGTGGCAATATCGGTTGCGTTTATCTTCAAATACTGTAACTCAATGTGGGCGGGTCGAAAGCATTTTCAGTTTTCATTTCCAAGGAGCTGACTGACCCTCCCAGATGTAATTTGCATTTATTAAAGTTGTTTTTCTTGCAAACCGTCCACTCCATTGTTGCTTGCCTGGATTGAATTTTCAGATCGTTTTTTGGCCCTTCTGTACAGTAGTCCGAATATAAGTTTGTGGATAGGGGATACGCTTTCAGGCAATGGTACGCACGTTGTGATTGATCTTTGGGATGTAAAGTAAACCAACATCTTGCTCCGCTTTGTATAGGATGTTATAGCAGTTAAACAAAGCTCTACATCTTCAGCTGTTTCCTGAATGTCTCGCGGTCTCGCCCATGTAAAGTTGCCTGGGAAGTGAGGTTGTGAGTTTGGTGTCGAGTAGTGACAATGAGGATCCTCCCTGCCTTTTCCTACTAAAGTTAAGAACAAGTAATAAAGCTACATTACTGTACCTTAGAGCCCTTGATTGTTTTGTATTTCTTGAACTTCTTTACAGAGGTGAATGAGTTGTATGCGATGCAGGGGGTTTTGAAGTGTATTCTGTTCTTACTGGGAGCAATTGGAGAGTGTGAAGCACCTTGTAATGTGTTGACATCATTTAATTCGACCCCTAGCTTTTCCAGTTGGTCTATCAATTTTCCAGTTGATCAATCCCAGCCCTTGTTCTCCAACCAGCCCTTCATGTCCACCCTTATGTGAAAGCTTACATTTCTTCTTCCAGGAGAAAATTGGCATCATTAAACAAAATCTGGGCATGTCTGCTCATCACCTACACTTGTTTTCATCCTCTGTCTTGCAGACAGAGGATGAACACAAGTTGAGTGAGCATGGCTTGCTAATGGGGGAGTCTACTAAAGTACCCTAGCTAATTAACCACCCACACACACACAGACAGACCCAATACCTGGATGGCTTCTAGCTCAATATCTAAATGTGTTTGCTTGCTGCATCTCACTCTTGATGAAAATTGTTTTTGATGCAGGTTTCACACCATTGGATCGTTTGCATTGGCCAAAGTCCGACTGATAACTAATGTGAATGTATAATTGTCACCAAGAGAAGACATTAATCAGTCTTATTGTTATAGAGAAAGTTATTTCTGTAACATATGCCTGTAGGCCAGGATTATACTTTCCACCTCTGTTGCACGTCATTTCAAAAGAAACTGTGCATACACAAAAGGAAAATGTGCCTCAATCCAGATAAAACACACCTGGTTAGGACTAGTCCTGCTGCCAGTGTGACTTAACGGTTGCAAAGTTGTGCAAGGCTTTAAATATACCCACATGCAGGGATTGAGACAAATTATAGACTCAATCCATTAAGTAGAGCAGAATACAGTGCAGGGAATCTAAGGTTTTAGTCTAGGGTAGGTGAAGATCCTAAAGCTGAAGTTCCTCCATTTATTCTCCAGCCAATAGTCTCTGACGTTAGTAGTTTGTTGGAAAGTGAGTGCTGGGATAAGGTCTCCCAATATGTCCAAATTTCTGGGAGGTAGATTATTGCTGTCAATTGCACCACATCATGAAATCATTCCAACCTATTAGAACAACTGCTTGGGTAAGATCGATGATGAACGGGGCTTTATTTGTGCTTGATTCCGATTGGTTACCCTAGGAATGGCTCCAGCTGAATGCGAGTGTTTACATTGACCCTGACAACACGTTGTCACTACAAAGAGTGGACTACCTCCTACTATGGTATGGTACGCTTCCTCATATGATCAGTGCTGGGGGACATGCAGAGCCATACAGAGACAGGGGTATGGGGCTTTGGAACTTCGATCCAGCGCTGAGGCGGGTTGACTGGGTATGGACTGGGAATGACTCCCCCCCCCCTTTTTTTTTTTTGGTACAGTGATTGTTTTTATAATTCCATGCAGTGTTTCTGCCACTTGACCTGCCACACCACTGTGCCTTCTTGAATTGGTTCACAGCCATGCAGTGTGGTTACCAGGCAAGTATTGATGCAGAGTGCTGGGCACAGGTGACACTGGTCATCCACGTTCTTGTTAATAACTCATTCATGCCTCGATACAGCTTTGTGGTCACCTCCCAATGACCAATGTTTGATAGTGTTTATATTATCCGCAATTGTCTTTAACTGTTATTGATTCAGTATTTATCAGAAAAACGGCTTTTATTTATGTGTTCACACTTCATGCAGGGTCCACTGCTGCAGTATCTTCTGCTGTGCTACTCCCTTACGGGGGTCTGGGATTTTGTTGTATGGGCTGCTTAAATGCGAACTTGGAAGTTGATTGTTGCTCTGCTCTGTAAAAGGAGGAAAGAAAATGTAATGTAGGAATGTCACCCCTATGAAACTGGATATGAATATGTTGGAAAGCATGACATGTTGTGTTTATTGTAGTTAAGATGCCCTCAGATGTACAGCCACCTGATCATAGCTGATTTCTAGAGGACTTCTCATGACTTCAATGGCTACGGAGGGTTATTGAACTCATATTTTTGATGCTCCTTGGTTCGTCTTCAGTGCTTTCATGGAGATGTGCCTGAGGATTGGACTGTTGCTTTCCTTTAATTTCTTGAGCCTCTCTTCCATAGGTTTTTTTTTTTAACAGCATATTGTTATGCTGTTGAGTCTATTGGCTTGGGTTTATGTGGGTTTTTTTTTTAAACGTATTGGATATGTTTACTTCTTTGCGAGCGGTGTGAGGGTGGGAGTAGCTGGAGGGGAGGTATTGACGGTGGTTGGGGTGCAAAGGGGGGTGGAAATGGGACATTAGTTGGCTGACATGTAGATTGCATTGTCTGCTAGACTCATATTGGTTGTGGAGTTGGGGATATCTCCGCTGATTTTAGGGGAGATGGATTTGGGGGCTTATATTCAACGGGGTTTGGCGGGTTAGCTCTTGCCTTAGTATGGGCTTGAGTTTGGTGGTTGGGTGATTGTATTTATATGGGACTGATGTTCTAGAGAGGCAGTGTCCAGATTAGGCTTTTCAAGCGTCTGTGTTTAATAGTTTAAGGCGAATTAGTGGGTTAGGTTGTGGGGTCACGATTGGTGTACGGTATTGGGTTCTGGAGATGTTCTGAGAATGTGTTTTTTATCTGTCCTGGATGCGAGGGGGTGGTGGTAAGTAGGGAATTCAAGTGGTCAGAATTGATATCAAGGGAGAATATTATTGTAATTTATTTTTGTATAAGGTTTGGGTTTGGAGTTTCGTTTCTGGTGGGTATGGTTCAGAATGGTTTACTTGATGTATATATTTATGCTTATGTTTGGTCTGTCGTTTGTCAGACTGGCAATTTGTACAGCACTTGTGTTTTCTGTTTGTTTGTTAGTTTATGTATTTTGTGTTGTTGTGTCTACATTTTTTTTTGTTGTTTTCTTTCATTTTTTGGAATCCTGCCTTTGACCTTGATGGTTACTGCTTACACTGTACTGATCTGATTTGGGAGTTATGGTTGCGTTAACTTTTGTTTCGTGGAATGTTAAAGGTATTGGGAATGTTGTGAAAAGACGCAAGGTTCTAGCGAGATTGTGGAGAAGTGGTGCTGATGTGGTGTTCCTTCAGGAGACTCATCTTGATCAACATACTGAAAAATACTTGGCCAACTCCAAATATTCTAGAGTAGTCTCGAATTGTTATGATTCTAAATCTAGGGGGGTGAGTATCTTGTTTAGGAAAGGCATGTCTTTTAAGATTGAAAAGACAGTCCTGGATGGGGATGGTAGAATCCTGTTACTTGATGTACTCCTTGATGGAAAAAAGTTGACGTTTGGCTCAGTGTATGCGCCATGCTCGCCAGCCGTTTCTTTTCTCAACCAATTGAGCCTTTCGTTGGATGACATGGAGGGTGATTCATTGGTGTTGGGCGGTGACTTTAATCTAGTGATGAATAGTAATATAGATCGTAAATCAGAGTGTAAGTATTATAATGAGAAGATTAGTGAGGAGCTCAGGGCGTTTGTATTTAAATACAACCTTATTGATATATGGAGAGAGCTTCACCGTGGGGATGAAGAGTTTTCCTTTCGTTCACCTGTTCATGACTCTTTCTCCAGAATTGATTATTTCTTTATTAGTGTAACTTTGAGTAGTCACACGATCTCAACGAATATATTGGAAAGAAATATCTCTGATCATGCTCTATTGGACCTTCAGTTGATTTTGGACAGTATAAGTCCTAAAATGAGAAGGTTATTGTTATTGTTATTGTTATTTTGCACTTATATAGCGCCTTGTATACCATTGGTATGGTCTGAAGGCGCTGGTAGGTTGAACGCCCTTGGGAACCGAAGTTCAAGTCAGTAGAGAGAGTGGGGAGGGTCAAACGGCGCGTGTGCGCACCGGGTATGTGTGCAGCTGGTGCGTTATTCGTGAAATAGCTGCTTCTTAGCGGTAGGTGTGGTGGTTGATGTCAGGGGTATGTGTTAGTTCTGGCAGGATTTATCCAGACCGACTGTGGCTGCGTTAGGCCTGAGGAGAACGCCTGGCTGGGGGGTGTGTAACCAGCGGTGTTTACTTAGAGTGATGGGGAGTGAGCGAGAAGTGTTGGTATGAGAACAGTTATACCGAATGGTGTCATAGTATCTCTGTGTTCTATTTGAGTGGTGATGTAGAGGAGAGAGTAAGCGTGGGGTGTGATATGGTGGGTTTACATGCTCTTCCAAACGTTCCCTGCATTCCAGACCATACTGGAACCAGCTACACTTCTAAATACACATAGGCTGTTTGATACGCTTCTAAATGCAACTTTTCTCAGAGAGGCTATAGGGCACAACTTCTAGATGTCACTTTCTCAGAGAGGCTATTGGGCACAACTTCTAAACGCAGCTTTTCTCAGAAAGGCTATTGGCACAACTTCTAAATACACATAGGCTATTGGGTACACTTCTTATTGCAACTTTTCTCAGAGAGGCTATTGGGTACACTTCTAAATACATAGAGGCTATTGGGCACAACTTCTAAATGCAACTTTTTTCAGAGAGGCTATTGGGCACAACTTCTAAATGCAACTTTCTCAGAGGCTATTGGGCACAACTTCTAAATGCAACTTTCTCAGAGGCTATTGGGCACAACTTCTAAATACACAGGCTATTGGGTACACTTCTAGATGCAACGTTTCTCAGAGAGGCTATTGGGCACAACTTCTAAATACGCATACGTTATTGGGTACACTTCTTAATGCAATTTTTCTCAGAGAGGCTATTGGGTACACTTCTAAATGCAACTTTTCTCAGTGGTAGGTGAGAGGTTATTGGGCGCAACTTGTAAATAGACATAGGCTATTGGGTACACTTCTAAATGCAGCTTTCCTCAGAGAGGCTATTGGGCACAACTTCTAAATACATAGAGGCTATTGGGCGCAACTTCTATATACACATAGGCTATTGGGTAAACTTCTAAAAGCAACATTTCTCAGAGAGGCTATTGGGCACAACTTCTAAATGCAACTTTTCTCAGAGAGGCTATTGGGCATAACTTCTAAATGCAACTTTTCTCAGAGAGGCCATTGGGCACAACTTCTAAATGCAACTTTCTCAGAGAGGCTATTGGGCACAACTTCTAAATACACATAGGCAATTGGGTACACTTCTCAATGCAGCTTTTCTTAGAGTCACATTTCTATCTAGATGCTGCGCAAGCTAGGTTCATAATTCTAATTGTGGTGCATGCTAGGAATCACATATGCTAACAATCACATTTCTGAAATGCCATCTAGGTGCGGTTTTTGCTGACAATTACATTTCTGTCTAGATTTGGCGCAGACTAAACTTGAGATTCATCTAAGTGTGGCATATGCTAACAATCATTATTTCTACCTAGATGCGATGCGGGCTAAGGTTGAGAGTACCATCTAAGTGCAGTGTTAGATTTGGTGCAGGCTAATCTTTGTGGTTCTCTCGGGGTGTGGTACTGGTTAACAGGATGGTGGAGGATGCAAGCGGAAACGACGAAGGATAAATTGGTTACGGAGGGCTTAGAGGCATTCATTGGACATTACTTTGAGGACAATATAGGATCGGCCAGTATTAAGTCTGTTTGGGATTGTTTTAAGGCGGTCTTAAGGGGAGAATTGATTAGTAGGTCAGCCCATGTGAAGAATAAGAAGCAACTTTTGATTAGTGATCTGGAGATCAAGGATTTGCAGAAGGTTTGTGCTGCTGATGGTTCGGGACAATCCAAGCTGAAATTACGTAAGTTAGAAGCGGAGTTGGGGACTCACGTTCAAAATTTGGCAAGTAAAAGTCTGTTTTATTCGAAACAGAAGTTTTGGGAATCGGGTGATCGTAATGGCAAGTTATTGGCGTATAAGCTTAGGGAGATGACATCTGAAACTGTGTTTCTTCCATCCAAACTGATGGTGTTATTACCTTAAATAGGAATGGTGATATTTGTGGTCATTTCAAAGATTATTATGAATCACTGTATAGAGAAGACTGTGACCCGGCTGTTGAAAGACTAGACGCATTTTTTGAGAAGGTTTTGCTCTCCAGACTGACTCCGGAAAAGCGTGCTTCTCTTGATGCTGCAATTGAGGTTGCTGAAGTTAGTTTGGCAATATCACAAATGAGGGATTGAAAAATCACCGGGTCCCGATGGTATTGTCTAGGAATTTTATAAAAAATTTGATGTTCAGTTGGCACTTGTTTTTGTGAACTTTATAATTATTTTGTTGTATCTGGATTGATGTGTGATTCCATGAAAGAGGCAATGATTGTGGTGATACCCAAACCTAATAAGGACCACACTAGATGTGGAAATTACAGGCCTATCTCGATGCTAAATGTGGACCTCAAGATTTTTACAAAAATTTGGGCCAATAGATTGGGATTATGTATGAAAGATCTGGTGGATGGGTCACAGGTGGGTTTCATTCCGGGGATATATGGCTATGACAACATTCGAACAGTGTTAAATGTGGTTGATGCCCGATTTGGGAAGGACACGAATGAAGTCATAGGTTTTTTTGATGCTGAAAAAGCCTTTGATAGGGTAAACTGGAAGTTCCTGAAATTCACATTACTGAAAATGGGTTTTGGCTCGGTTTTCTTGAAAATGGTAGAATGTATTCATAATGATGTTAAGGCCCGGGTATTGGTTAATGGTGTGATTTCGGATTCGTTTTGGTTGTTGAGGGGCACGAGGCAGGGTTGTCCGTTGTCACCTTTTTTGTTTGATATGGCGTTGGAACCTCTTGCTACTTATTTTAGACAATGTGAGATTATTAGAGGTATTAATGTTGGGAGAGTTGAAGTGAAAGTCCTTTCGTACGCTGATGATATGCTTCTTATGTTATCAAATCCAGAGGAGTGTGGGGATGTAATAAAATCAATGTTTCAAGAGGTGGGTGAATTGTCTGGGCATAAGGTGAATTGGGATACAACTGAGGTTTTCCCCTTGTCTGGTCAGAGTGAAAATTCAATTTTGGGTTCATGGAACTGTAAATGGTCTCCAGGGGGGGTAAAGTATCTGGGAATTCATATTATTGGGGATTTAAAGAAATTACTGCAATATAATCTGGATTTGGTAACTGCGCAAATGTCATTACTGATTAGGAGATGGGAGAGATTGACCTTGAATCTGTGGGCCAAGATCAATGCAATTAAAATGGTTCTTTTGCCGAAAATCTTGTATGTCTTACAGTCCATCCCGTTGTTGTTGTATAAGAAACAGTTACTTAAGATTGAAAAACTTTTTTCTTCTTTCTTGTGGGGTTCTGGAAAAAGGCCTCGGGTTCCGAAGTACATGCTAGTGCAAAAAGTTGAAGATGGGGGATTTGGATTCCCTGACTTGGTGAAATATTACAGGGCATTTTTACTTAAAAAAAGTTCCTATTATTTTAGAGATTGTGGGGTGAATGATCCAATTTGGTTGCGTATGGAACAGGGCATTTGTGCTCCTTTTGACATGAGATCCATATACAGTATGGACAAATTGCCAATTAATAGATTGAAGTTGCGCCCGATTGTGGCTACAAGACGAGTGATTGGTGAGTGGTATCGAGACAATGGAATGAGTTATGGTTTCAGTAGGGATGCTTCTATATGGTATAATACTGCTTTGAAGATTGATAATAAATGTTTGAATTGGCTCAGTTGGATTAATAAAGGTATTTTGAAGTTGGCAGATGTGTTGGATGGAGGTTATTCAGTTTTGTGGAATTGATGAATAGGTACGGTTTGAGGCGGAGTGAGCTGAATAGGTACTTGGCTTTTGAGAACATGTTAAATAATAGATTGGAATTGGCTGATGGTTCTATTGGGAATTAGAGATTAGTACTTTATTGGAAGGTCCGGAATATGGGGTTCGTACTTATATGCAATTTATGCCTATAGAAGAGAAGTTCCGGGGAGCATGGTCTAGATTAAGAGATATTTGGTCAGATGATGTTTTGGATGACATATCTGAGTTAGATTGGAAATACATTCTGAAAGTTAACTTGACTTTGGGTCCTGATATGGGTTTACGTTTGATTCGACAAAAAGTCATTGGCAAGTTGTATTGGACACGTGTTAGGATGTTTAAATTGGGGCTCCAGCCGGATGATTTGTGTTGGGGTTGTAATAATAACAGGGGTACATTGTTGCATTTACTGTGGGACTGCCCGAGAGTGCTGGAGTTTTGGACGGCAGTGATTGATAGAATTGATTTGATTTTTGATGTGGTTTTGCGGAGGTCGGCAGTGAATGTCATACTGCTTTCTCGTAAGTATAGGGGTGGTCGGATTGCGAGACATTCTTATTGGATTGATAGGGCCATAATGGTGGCTATCAAGTTAATACTCAGGGTTTGGAAATCGAGGAAGAAACCTAATGTGGATGAATGGCTGACGGAAGTACATGTTTTGGCACAGTATGATAAGGTTTCATTTCATAATAAGGATAAGAATGAAGATTATTTGAAAATTTGGGGTCCATTTATGGCTCTATATGATTGAAGGGTAAGTGGACTTGTTTTGATGGTTATGGTAGTAGTAGTGGAAAAGGTGGGGTTCCCCCTTTTTTTTTTCTTTTTTTTTTGTTTGTTTGTGCTGTCTTGTATGGTTGTGGTTATTTTGTTGGTTATGTTTCACTACAGTTGGGTTTCTGTTTGCTCTGAACTATTTATGATGCTCTTGTCTTTTTGTAAATTTCGTTCTTTATGCTGATTGTGAAGCATGTTACTTTTACTATTGTTGTGTTTATGAAAAACAATAAAGTGTTGTTGAAAAAAAAAAGAACAACTGCTGGGCTCCACACTCATGTTCTTCTATCAGTCGCTTCTTCTTGCACTTTATCCCTTCATGCTCTGGTTTTCTGGGACTAATTCTCTCCTCCTCCCCACCAGAACTGGATTGCCTGCTATTTTCTGTCCCCCTTCTATGAGGACTTGTTCCCTTGACATTCGCACCTGCCCCCATAAACCCTGTTGCCCCCCTCTTAATCTTTTGGTCTATGTCCAGGCAATGCGGTCACTTAGAGGATGGGTCTCTCTTCTGGTCATACCTGTACAAGGTTGTTGTCTGATGTAAACTAACATTTCCCAGACTCCTTCCTTGAGCACTCTTTGCCAATCCTGTTCTGACAATTGTTTTACTAGTTATGGCTTTTTGTTGCCTCATTCTTTTGTAGTTTTCTTCATCACCATTAATTTCAGGAGGACACAAACAATCCACATATGCAACTGTTGTAAAGAACACAATCTCAATTTAGGAGTTCTTCAATTAGACACCCTACATGTTTTACAAATTCATCTTATTAATTCTCTGACTGTTGTCAATTTGTTAATACAATTTCAAACATGCAACAAATTGGCCCATTGCTGCACTGTTTTCTGTGTTCATTGCTTCTCTGCATGCTGACCATACAGTTACCTCCAGAATCTGTATCGTTTGGTGGCATTCCATTCATTTACTTAACTTTCTTTTATATATTGCTTTTCCAAGAGCTCCCAACATAAAAAAAACCTAGCATCCACACGGGATTGAACACAAGTGTCCAGGGCAAAACTAGTTCTATGAGCCACCCACCACCAATTTCTCTTTATAGCCAACTCCAGATGCATGGCAATTCCCATTTCTCACTTATAGCTCCTTTGCTGAACCCAAGAACTCTCCATTCATTATTTTCTGAAAGAAAAGTCCTAAGCACCACCCCCATTTCTTAGCGAGTCCAAACCTGGACTTCCTACTTCCCTGGAACGCTTTCTGCCTGCACATCTATGCTATTTCAACTTCCTTGCCTTAACAGGGGTGGCGCCTAAAGACTATCGAGAATCTGAAGTTTGTGTGATACGTTCTATAATTGATACATATGCTAACAGCATTATTTCCCAGCTCAAGCCGAGTCTTTCTAAGTATGTTATAAGAAGATTCATTGAAGTTAAGAAGGTTGTCTCAACCTGTGTCATTGTAAAAGGTGGTAAAAGAGTAGCAATAGGTTGATATCTAATGGCTGAAACGTGGGCAATATACGATATTAAGACAAATCCCATTCCTGCAGTTTTGGGGCACAAAGGGCTGAAGGTCAGTGTGTAGGAAACAATTTAATGTCATTACAGCTGCATATGCCCAGAGAAAGTCTAATTATATTAGTATGTGTCATGGGAAAGGAGTGTCCGAGATCTTCATTGAGTTCATGCACCAGAGGAGTTATAGAAAAGTGGGTGAAGGGAGTGGGTTGCCTTGAGGCGGTGGTAGGTGAAGTACAGATAGATGTGCTATACCACTGTATTCAAGCTTGCTGCCCCTACCCCCGATGGTGGAGATTCCCTCTTGGAAGGCCTTCCGATGACCACCCTGGCACCCCTAAAATGTGTTCGGCATGCTTCAGCATGACTCATCAAAAGGCTTGACCGAATAACCCCAACCATCATCAAACTGCACTGACTCTGTCTGCAAGCATGTATCACCTGCTGTACCTTCTACAAAGCTGTTGCCCTCAATTCCCAAAGTTAGCTCGCTGAGAATCTCAGTATCTTCTTGGGTCTAATATCCACCAGAATCCAGGACATGTGCAGACTTGAACTCCAAGAAGAAGAAAATCAGAAGACAAGCCTTCTTTGTCTACATCCCCAGACTCTGGAACCTCGAGCCTGTCAACACCAGACTCGCTCCCTCACCTTTACATTTCAGGAAGGAGCTCAATACCCTCTTCTTCAAGGAATGACTCATCCATAACATCTAGGTCCACATCCCTTCCACTCCCCACCTAACCTAAGGCTGTGCGATCCCCCCTGTTTCCTCCTCTATTTGCTTGTAGATCCCTTGCTCCAAATCTGCCGACCGCCCTCCCCATCGTTAGCTCCCGGCTCCCTTGTGTTGTTCCTTGTGATCGGCTTCCCTTGCAGTGTACTTACCTCTATGTCTTGCAAAGCGCTCAGTTGCTTCACAGAGCTACGTTCCACACTAAATACATTCAATAATGATAATAATAGTTGTGTTGACGCGGCAGGAATCATTTGTAATGACGTTAGCTGTGCAGTAAAAAACTATTTGCAAAAAAAGACAATGGGCGCCTGAGCAACCACTAAGATAGTGTTTGTTAATTTACAGAGCATTGCACATGTGTGATTCAGTAGAACCTCTGTGTGTGAGCATTCTCTCCACCATGGAGAGGGTTCTGCACAGACATACGATTTAGGCACTAATGTTGACAATCACTTCCACATCAAGCCCTAAAATTGATTTAGGTTTGCAGTGACAATGTTTCTATATGGCAACTTCCATAAGGCTGAGGTGGTCCCTGTCGTTTATGGCTGTGCTTTTGCAGGTTCCACACTAGGTTGTGCTGCAATCAAGATTTCATCAAGAAAAACACTTGCTTCATGGAAAGACTTTAAAGGTAATTTTACTCACTTGGGGATAGTTCAGGAAATAATTAACAAGCAGTTTTTTGGCAACCAGAGCCAATAACAACAAAAAAGCATTTTAACATCAAGGCTGCTTTCTGTCTGAACCACTCTCTCTTATTGTATGTTTTGTGTTCTATTTGTTTCTTAATACGTGCCAATATTAGTTCTTTGTTTTACAGGAAGCGCCATGGGAGAATAGAAGCCTAAGCCTTTCCGAACAGCACCATTTCTGATGATGCTGCATATTTGCTGAAGGACTATGAACTAGTTGATGGGTGATTCATCATCCTTAGATTTCGCCTCACCTTGACACCAGAAGAGTACTGCAGTCTCTGCTGTTAATGGAGTGTATATTCATGTTAGTATGCATAGCCCAAACGTTTCTGGCTGATGTAAAGGGATATTGGGCCTCATTACGAGTAGGGAGGTAATGAAAAAAGGAAGGCAGAATGCTATTATCGGCATCAATTACCGGTCCAGGCCATTACGAGTCGACAACCCGTTAATGTCGCCCCTGCCCACCGTGCCCCTTCTTACTGGCATGGGCGCGTACACACGCCCCTTCGCGGCGGCAATACTGGGATTCCGCTAACAGGAGGACATCACAAGTCACGCGAACATGCACTTACCGGCATCCCGAAGGCGATAAATAGGGCCTGCACGATGGCGGTATTACAGGCATTGCGGACCACCCATAAATAGCAACCTGCAGTGCAGCCAACTGCCACAGGTGCACACAATCACCACAGGTGGAGCCAATGGAGCCTGTCCCAGCACAAAAGGAGCACACCCACACACCACACCCCTTCCAACACCAAAATGATCCCACTTGTTGTAGCAATCCTGGGGCTGGAGGACATGCCTGCACTGCTACACCAGTAACAACAACAACAACAACAACAAAAACAACAACAGGCAGCACAGAGGAGACGAAAGAGGAGAAGGAGGGTGAGAAGACCCAGCAGGTCCCACCAGTGCAGCCAGTGGTACCACGTATGCAGCCACCCATACCTCGCCTCAGAGCCAGTCCATTCAACCTAACCCCCATGCAGATCCACACCTTGTACCATTTGGACCAGGACACCATCAACACCATAGTGGACATGATACACAACGACATTGTTAGCCTGATAGAAATCCACACTGCCACCCCCTATACTGAAGGTGGTGTCTGTGCTCCACTTCCTGGCCACAGGCACCTAGCAGCACACAGTGGGCCAGCTGCATGGCATATCACAACCACTCTTTTCTCGCATGCTGACCCAAGTGCTTGATGCCCTCCTGAAGCATGCACACATCCACATATCCCTATCACGGACTGGCCAGGAGCTCGCTGACACTAAAGTAGGCTTCCATGCACTGGCAGGCATGCCCAATTGAGTCGATGCCCTTGACTGCACCCATGTAGAATTGGAGGTCCTTCATGCCAATGAGGTGGTGTACCACAATCGTAAGCAATACCACTCCATCAATGTGCAGATGGTGTGTGCTGCGTAACTCCACGCTACCACGCTACATGAAGCGACATGCTGGACGACGTGCGTGGCTGCTTGGTAAGTTGCCTGACTGGGCCATGGCAGTGCAGTGGGGTTGTGGGATGGGGGTGATGCATACTTCACCTGGGTGAGATTCGGGGGGGATGCATACTCCACCTGGGTGAGATTGGGGAGGTGCATATTCCACCTCGGTGAGATTGGGGGGGATGCATACTCCACCTGGGTGAGATTGGGGAGGGGATGCATATTCCACCTGGGTGAGATTGGGGGGTTGCATACTCCACCTGGGTGAGATTGGGGGGGTGCATACTCCACCTGGGTGAGATTGGGGGGATGCATACTCCACCTGGGTAAGTTCAGGGGGAATGCATACTCCACCTGGGTGAGATTGGGGGGGATGCATACTCCACCTGGGTGAGATTGGGCAGTGAGTGGGCAATGTACTAACAGATAAACACTGTTGCCCTGAACATCTCACCCTGAACATGACACATCAATGGCATACATAAGACCAATGCTGCAGAGCAATGACAACATGCCAGACGCACAAGCAGGCCACCATAGGTATGTCAAGCGATGGATGACTAAACATGATTACACCTGTGCCAATGCCGCTAGTGGGAATACGTACAGAGTACCATACACCGCAAATATAGGTGGCAAGACATTGTTCCGCATCCACAGTACATCTGAATCAGCATGCAAGTGAACACCTGGCATCATCTGTACAACGCAATCCAAACCAGCAGACCACAGTACAGTACACAATGCATCAAACGAACCTTTGTGCATACATCCAGGGACATGTGTATGTCAACAACAAATAGCTGCAGCCATGGTAGTGATTCCTAAAGGTGTGAGGTTAGATATTGACTCACACATACCTCATTGTGCTCCCATGCAGGTGATGGTGGCTATCCCTTGAAGCTGTGGCTACTTACCCCTGTACGGAACCCGCAGAACAGGCACGAAGAGGAGTACAATCGGGTTCATACCCGTACCCGTGTTGTGATTGAGCAGACCTTTGGCCTGTTGAGGCATGGTTTCGCTGCCTCAGCAGGTCTGGTGGAGCACTCCTTTATGGGCCTGAGAAGGTGGCAAAGATCACCATGGTCTGTGTCATGCTGCACAACATGTGCATCCAGAGAAACGTACCACTGCCACCTGACATTGACCTGCATGCACCGGGTGAGGATGATGAGGATGATGATGGAGGAGAAGCAGCACCCCTGGCAGTTTGTGATGCACAAGATGGCCGTGCTGTGCGCCAATCACTGATTGACGATTACTTCTGAACCACAGGGACGTTGATGGTTATGTGTTAGTACTAAACTGGGCACTGGGATCGTGTGGACATGGGCACAGGGTGTGTGGGGAGTTGGGCACTATGCGCTGTCATGAATTGAATAAACACACACGAAATGAACAATGTCCAGTCATGAAATGAATTTGAACACAACGGGTGTATTAGGAAAAATAACAATATAGTGCTTCATCCTTCCACCTCTCAAAACCCCTAACACCCCATACCCCCCCAAACACCCCATACCCTGCCAAACACCTCATTCCCCCAAGCACCCCATTCCCCTAAACACCCCATACCCCCCCAAACACCCCCATACCCCCAATGAACACCCCAAACACCACCAACACCACCTGCCCCCTCACCCATTGTCATCCCACACACAATGTGGGTGGACCGGTTATTTCCGGTCTCTCTTCGTGTCTGGGGGCAGCATGTCTGTGTGCCCTGTGCTGCGCCTCATCATGCGCACAGGGCTTGAGGGAGTCGAGCTGGCAGGTGTGGTTGATGGAGTGGAGGTGGATGGATGTGCCACCGCCGGCGCAGGTTGTTGCTGCTGCATATGGTCCAGAATCCTCCCAAGGACCTGTGTCACGGCGGCTAAACTGTCACAGATGACATTGGTGCCTGAGGTAATGGCCAATATGGAAGCCACATTTGCCTCCCGTATCTCACAGCGTGTCTGTTCACCCTCCGCCACATACTGACGGACCAGTTCTATCATAGAGTCCTGGGGGGCCTCAACCCTCATCAGGCGTGCCTCCATGTCTGTGGGGCTGTGGAGATGAAAGGTCCAGTGGCAGGGTAGCCCAATGCTCGACTGCCCTCCGATGTGGTGGACAGATGTGGACTGGCCAGTAATACGGCATGTTCTAGCATGGGGCATACTGGTGTGCCCTGTGTGTATTGCCGGGGCGTGGGCAGGGGACTGGGTGTATGCGGACACACTACATGGATATTGTTCTCCATGTCTGAGAATTCCTCAGCGTGGCCCTCCACGTCGCTGAGGGTGGCAATGGCTGCTACCTCCCCTATGGAACTATTGGCAGCAGACTGCATCCCATTAGCCTCTGCCTCTGCAGGAGTTGTCGACTCCATTGTGGCCGTGTCATCAGCAGCTGTTGTCTCCACCTCTGCTGCCCTAGCCTGTACTGGTGCCCTGGGTTGCACTCTGGGGATTGTTGTTGCCCTGGAGGTGTAAGGCCCAGTGCCTTCTGGTCTGGCCCTGGATGCCTTTGAGTGTGTCGATGCCCTTGGGGCAGGGTCCTGGCCTTCGCTTTCTGCGTCTGTGGGAAAACAAGAGATGCAGGGCATCAGTGATGGTGTTACATGCAAGATGCATGATTCGGTGCTGTACAATATTTCATGTTTCATGCATTGCATTCTTGTAGGTGTGACGCACAGGGTACTTTCAAGGGGGGTGGCCACATTGGCATATGCCGTGGCCTCTCCATTCTGTACTGATGTGTACCAGGTGGCAAACCGTTGTATTGCGGTTTGCGTGATGTGTGACATGTGAATGATCCTTGTGTGTTGGGTGTCTGTTGGTAATGGTATTGGCACGCAGCATGCATTTCATTGTTCCAGGGTTTGGGCCACCATCTGGACATGGATCTCTATATGTGTGTATGATGGCCCATGAATTGGCTTGGTTCACTTTCACATCTGTTTGCTACGTAATGCTTTGGTTTACTGGGGTTTACGGGGTCACTCACCTCCATCTCCCGCTATCACCACACCTGTTTACATTTTACCAAAGCCCTCAACCGACTCCATATTTATAGTGGTGCTGCAGGTCTCCTCCCATCGCATCAATTTGATGGGTGAGTGGGCCCCGCCACCTGTAGCCATGGCCTCCCAGCGATTTGATGATAGGATGTTTTGCACCCGGAGACGTAGGTCATCCCATCTCTTCTTGCAGTCTTTCACCGTACGGGGGGGTGGTGCCAACCGCTGTCACCTTCTGTGCTAACTCCTCTCATATTTGTCTTTTTCGCAGTTGGACTTCTCTTTTCAGGTTGTTGGCAAACACCTCACCCGCATGGGCTGCCAGCGTATCCGCAAGCATGTTGAGCTCCTCATCGGAGAAGTGCTTCTTGCGCAAGCAGGGGATGGACTTGCGAGTTGCCTTTGACATCTTGGATTGAATGGCCCTGCTCTTCACTCTGTAGCACTGCTGTGTTAAGAGGATTGCAATGGATTGTGTTTTTAAGATGGCCGCCGGCGTATTTCCCATTCCGGCGCGATGACGTTACTTCCGGGTCCGATATTACGAACCTGGTATTTGCATGATGGTATTGCCGGGTCCGTTATTAAGGAGTTGCTCCTAGGCGGAGGCAGTATCGGCGGGTCCTGTGATGGGGTTTGCACGTGCTTGCGCCCTTGTAATCAGCCGCTATTAGCGCCGTCGAGGGTGCACGGATGCGCTACTACCACCATGCCGGTATTGACTGCGATTTTACCTCCATGCTCGTAATGAGGCCCATTGTGTATATCATAGTCAAAAGGGGGTTGGCGAGAATGCAAACTTGGAGGCAGAGACGTAGAAACTGCATATCTGGTGGTTTGTTTATAGCATTGTTTACTATTTACCTTTCATGCAGTGCTTTTATTTTGCAACAGCTTTGAAGTCAGAGACAGAAAGGCATGGAATAGAGAAAATGAATTCTAACCAACATAACCTTTGATTAAGTGCAAGAAGTACCTTTCACAACCCTTATGGTTGCGTTCTTTCTAGGTAAACTGTAAAAAAAATGTCATTGGTTGTGAACACTTTGTAAAACGGACAATGTGCTTGCCTTGGAAGCAAGATGATGCGAAGCAACAGGGGTTCGATCCCTGGGTCCGCACTTAGAAACCTCTGGGTATTAAGCACGTTATAAATAACCAATTACACATCATAAATTAGTCATACGTTTCTGGTGGAGATGTGCTGAATTTCCCTCGTTGAATGAGCTATTTCTTATATTTTAGTGTAAATGTATTTGTACATGTTTTCCTGTTCTCTGCCACAAGTGCTATATGTGATCCTTTTCACAGAAAATGAGACTTCACCCATTTGCTGGTATTATTATTATAATTATTATTATTATTTACTATTATTTTGGTATTTATTGAGCGCAAACCTGGCTTCCAGAAGCAACGGAATGTTTTACAGAGGAATACAACAACACAGATACATAACAGAGCAATTTACAGAGGTATACAACAGAACATATATACAGCAAGGGTGGGATACAGAGGGGCACAGAGGAAGGGTACATGTGTACCGGTGGCAGGGAGGAGAAGGCGGAAAGGGTCTAGGGAGTAAGGTTGGGCAAGGGGCGATGTGAAGGCCTAGTTTTTGAGCCAGAGAGATTCCTTGAAAGGTGGGTCTTGAGTTATTTTCTGAACTGTAGGAGTGTGGGGATGAGTCTGATGCTGACGGGGAGGTGGTTCTGTTGTCTTGGGGCAGAGGCAGAGAAGGCTTGTTTTCTGGTCCTATCCTTTTTTCAGCAGCAGATTTGAAGCCTGCGCATGTCCTGGCTTCTGATGGTGCGCTGTCCACAGGAGATGCTGAGTTTCTGCGCAAGATATCTGGGTAATGCTGGGCAAGTGCTATATAGATGATGCAGCAAGACTTGAAGGTGATTTGTGCCTGTATTGAGAGCCACTGAGTTTGATGATGTGGCTGTATCTGCGTAGACCCTTGATGAGACTTGCAGCTGCAAGTAGGACACTTCTCAGGGGCACAATGGAGGACGACGGCAGGCCATCAAGGAGTGCATTGCCCCCATCCAGGTGAGATAGGACCAGTGCTTGAACGGTGGATCTAAAGTTGTCCGGAGGGAGGAAGGGCTTGACTTTTCGCAGCAGGGAGAGCTGATACTAAGCTGTTTGCGTTTTCTTAGCTATGTGTGTCTTGAAGGGGAGGCATTTGTCGTTGTGGAACCTGAGGGACTTGGTGCAGGAGGTGAGCTCAAGTGTGAATCCCTCAGAGTTCATGGCTGATAGCCAGGTCTGTATGTCTGGATATTCAGAGTTGTTGGTGAGGAGTAGGAATTTGCACTTGGAGGGGTTAAGCTTCAAGTATGCACTGGACATCAAGACTGGTTCAGCGAGAAGCAGGTTTTGAGCCCATGGATTTCCTTGATGGAGTCGATCTTGAGGTATGGCTGTGTGTCGGTGGTGTATTGGTGGATGTGCATATTCTGTGTGGCTAGGATGGCTGCAATTGGCTCCATATATAGATTGAAGATCAATGGGGAGGGGATTCAACCCTGCGGGACTCCACAGGTGATGGGTAGCATTGGCAATCTTGAGGAGTCAATCTGAACAAACTGCTGGCGGTTGGCGAGGTAGGACTTGAACCAGCATAGGACAAGATTGCTCATCCCCATGCACCGATATAGGGTGTCTGGAAGTGCCTAGCGGTCTAGAGTGTCGAAAGAGGCTGAGCAGTCCAGTATAACCAGGAGGCAGGGGTGGCCATTGTCAAGGATGTTGAGTGCATCGTCAACCACCTGTTTGGTTGCTGTCTCTGTGCTGCATCTGGGTCTATACCCAGATTGGTAGGTTTGGAGGAGATTGTTGGTGTTGATGTGTTGCTGCAGTTGTGTGGCTACCGCTTTCTCAATGATCTTACCTAGGAAGGGAAAATGGGTGATGGGGCGACAATTACCTAGATTGTCGGGATCCAAAGTCGGTTATTTAATGAAGGATTTATCCTGTTTTTAGGTTCAATGGAAAGGTGCCTTGAGTTAGGGAGCTGTTGATGATCTCCAGGTAGGGAAGGAGAGCTTCTGCAGGGAGGGTCTTGAGGATGGATGCTGGGAGGACGTTGTCTGTATACAATGTGACTTTGAGGGCGACCAGGGTTCTACCAGGTCCTCTGCCAAGAGTGTTTTGAATGTTGTCCAGGGGTGGCGATTTGACAAGGAGGGATGTGAGGTGGGTCTGTGGATGCAGGGCTGCTATCCACGTGCTGGAGAATCTTGATGATTTTGAGAAGTTGTATTGTCTTTCCCATTCTCTGTTGTGAAGGCGGGGGGTGTTGTATCCTGTAAAGAAGTGATGATGCAAGTCAGTGACATAGCTGTATAATGTTAAATGGAATGCTGAGGGATTGATTTAAGTGAATGTTTCAGTTGGTGCCTGGCAATTGGATGTACTGAAATGCCTGGTGTTTGTTCTTCCCAATGTAACGTATCCTATCCTGATGTGTCCTTCAAGTGACAAAGTAGGATACAGCATTCCTGGACCTACACCTGAAGCTCTTCCTTATTCTGTACATCCTGGCTTTCACATTATGTTTCAGTATGACCGAAAAAGGGAACATCAGAATACCCTTTTGGCACCGTTTCAGAGGGCAACTTGACAAATTGGCATAGGGAATTAAAATAACTAGTTGCAAGCAGTGATTGTAATATAGGGCCTAGTCTCATGTCTGTGATGTCACCTGAATTGTGGGCCTTTCAATTTTTTCTAAGCACCATTCAGAAGAAACCACATTGTAAGTATATAGGGACACCAGGCCTAATATCTCCTCTTTATGAAATGGGGCTAGAGAAGTGTATGCTGCTTTCTATTCCAGAAGCCAAACATGGGGTAGACACTCAATCATAAGGTAGCAGCCACCCTTCTTGGATATCAAACTCGACACCATAGAATCAGAGATATCAGTCTGCTCTTTTTGATGACAAGCTATGCAAGAATGGTTATAAGAAACATTTGGTCTACCTAGTTAAAGGATACTATACTACTTGCTTACAAAGCTGGCCAAACATTCCTGGTGTGTATTATCCTATGCTGCTTGTATTTTCTGTTACAAAATGCACAGTCAACACCTTACAGAGGGTTGCACAAATGGAAAGAGCAACAACATTATTTGCTAATTCTTGGCCTAATTTACATGTGAAAATAACAGATCAACACTTTCACCTAGATTTGATAGTAAAAGGAGTCTTGACCTAGAACCAGGGATTGTAGATCGCTATTTACTAATATGAAGACTGCCATTGCCACTGTAAGTAGGAAGAAAGTATGGAGGTCTACAAAGGCACTTGTTGCCAACTCAACCCCAGTTAGGTAATAAAGGATTGCTCTCCTAATGATACTACTTAAATCTGCTATGGAAGGCAGGGTATGCTAACCTTCCCTTGGCCCAGTTCTCGTTAACCTGTATTGCAATGTGGTGTTGAAGGGCATCCTACAAATAAACCTGATGATGTCAGGTTCTCAACGACTGCATGCATACTGTGACGAGTCAGGAATGAAACTCAGACACAAGTCAGACATGGTTTTGGCTAAAGACATTTATTGATAAATAAAAGGGGTTGGAGAAATGCCTCGCTGTCCCTGTACTAAAGGTGTTTCATTACCTAAATTCAAAACAAAGGATCTGTCAGTGTCGGACTGTCCAAAACATAACCATCCTATGTCCAAAGTACTAATCTGACCCTCACATTCTAAGGAAATACATCTTAAAGTTCAAAAGATAATGTATTTGGCCTTCAGTGTTTCAAACATTTTCAAAAGGGAAAAGGAATACATGTTTCCAATAAAAGGTCTCTCAATAATATTACTCCTTAATCCAAAGGGTGTTTCCCTTCCCCTGGATTCTTCTTTATGGATTCTTGAAAACAACACTTTATGTCTTTCCTCTTGATCAATACTAATATCTTTGGCCTTTGTGTTGTCAGGATACCTGGTTTACTCTCCTGCCTGGTTTCTCTGTTCCCCTATAGACACACATTTGTGATTGCCTGGTATACTCTCCTGCCAGGGCTTCTTGTATTCACACACCTGTTATTACCTGGTGTACTCTCCAGCCAGGGCTTCTTGTATTCATACACTTGTAATTGCCTGGTATACTTTCCTGCCAGGGTTTTCTTGTATTCCCACAGTTGTAATTGCCTGGTATACTTTCCTGCCAGGGCTTCTTATATTCACACACGTGTAGTTGCCTGTCTTTGCAACTCTACCTTTGACAATTCACCACATTAGCCATTGCCTTGGTAGTGTTTTTCTCATACTTCATTTTTAGGTAATTCACCACTTTAGCGGTATTGGCTAATTTGCATTGCTCAGTAAATACTAACTTGTTACTGTTTCTTGTTCTCTTTACATAGGGACAAACTTTGTTAGTATTTTGCTCATGCTACCATTTGGGATAATTCACCACCTTAGTACTATTTGCTAACTCACATTGTCTGGTAAATACTAACTTGTTACTGTTTCTTATTTTCTTTACATAGGGACAAACTTCAAAGGTTGCCTTTCTGTGGTAAATGCACTTTTACTTTCTTGCTTTCCGTGTTAACAATTGGTTTCCTTTCTTTGGGTTGTTCAACCTTAAACATGCAGCAAGATCACTTATACGTCCCAGTGTTCCCTTCGTCCAAGCATAGAATCACCAGCTCTTTGTGACATTTCCTGGTCTGCTTGTAGCCTGCTGATGAGAGCCGCCGGAAGCTCTCTTCCTTGCGCTGTTCGGGCTTTCTGCTTTCTGCTTCCCTGCTTTCTGTCATTCCGGTTGGGCCTTTCTTCTCCTCACGGGTCTGCGGTAAGTGTCTTGCAGCTTTTCTCCACTGGCGAATGCCTAGGATCTCTGCACTTGCTTCTGGCATCCCCACATGAAATCTTCTTTGCACAGCCTTTCTCTGGTCAATATCTGAGCCAGTTGGCTCCAACATCTTGTACTCTCAGCTCCTCTGAAACATGAAGAGCAGCACCCCGCTCCCAGACAGCAGTCTGCCATATGATCTGGTGATCTTGATTTAAACTTTCCAGGCACAGGTGTACGCTCACAACAACTAGAGCGTTGCCTGTGTCCGGGGCTCCTTCTGCTCTGTATTTCTCCATTCCTCTTCCTCGTCTCAGTGTTAAGATGTTTCTGGGAACCGTAGTTCCTTTTGACTAACTTGCACGAAAACATTGGAGGAATGGTTTTATCATGTTCAGTGTTACAAAGTTGATTTACAGATGGTTTTGAGAGCAATTCTGCACTCTTCTTTGAGGGAGCAGGGAAAGAATCACAATAGGCCAACAAGATCTTTCTATGGAAGATTCATCCCGCAAGGAGAAAGGGGGATACCATACTCTCTCCCAGAGGTTGTCCCCTCCCATGTGATCCTCCCTCATATAGTCGACCCCATGGTCAAGATCAGGTAGTGGCTGTCATCCCCTGGTCACATGGGAGAAGGTCACCCCCAGGAAAACAGTGATGACTTCATCAGATTATTCAAAATACCAAAGGTCCTGGTCAATTCCATCCTGCAAACATGCCCTTAAATACTTGATAGACCCTCCCAGCTCCTCAGTCAGAACAGGTGAACCAACTAAGAACAGCCTATCCCAATTCCTCACAAATTCCCACAACAAGTGCAAGCCCTTACAAGAAAGCCAGCCAAGGGAAGGGCTCACAGGGCTATATAGGCACAGTCTCTCACTCATACATTGCAGGTGTTTGGAGAAGGAGCTAGTAGAAGGTGGTTAGAGATTGCCAGAAGAAGAAATAGTCAAGAGGAGAGGCCCTCTCAGGTACTAACATAATTTTGGTTAAACTGAATACTACCATCAAATTGCACCGTCTTTGCTACCTCAAAGGAATGTTTGTTAAATGTCATAAAAAGGCATTGTTCCCACAGGAAAATGTATGTATCACTTATGCAGAACTATGATAAGAAAAAGTGTGAGTACCTAATCTTGGGATGCTTTTGCAGATTTTAACTTCTTGCATATTTTAATTTTTCAGATTGGGTTGACCAACTGATTTTGCCTTTCGCTGAAAACACATCTCTAACACTGGTGCTTGAATGACGTCACACTAAAAGGAGATCCTTTCTTCAATGAGTGTCAGGTATTCAAAAATAAATAACTGTGGCATGTTGAAGAGCAAATGTGGCAGTCCTAACAAAAACAGCAAGTACTAGAACCATCTGGTCGAAGTTTCTTTTTTCTCATGCAAATGGAAGGGCCTCTAGGGAAGGTTTTTGTAAAGATGTGTACGTACCTTTTCTTTTTGTTCAAAGAAAACGTTCTTGCAGTTGTTTGTTTCTTTCTCAAACATTGTCAGTAGAAGGGCATAGTTTGCGGTAAAGAGTGTGTTGATTAAAGGCCTTTCCAAGAGGGCACCAAAGATCTGCAAAACCTGCAAATAGATATTTGAGTTTGAGATTATACACAGAACAATTAACACATTTGGAAAGACATACACCATAAGCTCACAAACTAGATGAATCCTACCATTAAATGGTGAAATTAGTTTGCTAAAGGTGTGCGCTGCCATGATGGGAACCTAGGGATTTATAATGCAAAGAGCAGTGCTGATCATCTTTCCCTGGGTAGTGTAAACCACACATTCCCTATATTTAAATGGCATATATCTTCTAACGCTGGCTTTTAAACAGGTAAGTGGGGAGCGACCTAGAAACATCAGTCTTTCTTTGTAATAAAACATGTCCCTCATAACTCTGTTCCCTGACTTTTTCACATGAGGACACACACTCCCTGATTGAAAACACAGCCTATGCCACTTATCATTACCGTACCTAGTCATCGGACCTCATTACGAGGAGGGCGGTAAGGGGTTAACGGCGCTGGTAAAGGTGCCAGAGCCGTTAACCCCTTACCGTGCCATTACGAGGTCCGCTCGCGGGACCCGCTCAGGACGCTTGGTTTTACCAGGCGTCTTGAGCGTGTCCCACAAGCATCCCAGCATGCTAACAACGGGCCCTATGGGGGCTCAAATGGGAATGGGGATGGACCGGGTCCGGGTTCCCTGAATGGAGAAATACCGGGCCCTCCAAGGTCAGAATGTCCCAGTATTTCCCCATTCAGGGGACCCGGGTGTGGGGGTAGCCATGCCCTTACAAAGGGCATGGCTACCTCCAAACTCGTAATGAGGCCCATTGTCTCTTTTCTGATCTAAAAATAAATGGGGTGGAGGGAAACATGGTAATGGGATACATTCACACCACTGAATGATGGATGGAGAAGTTTTACATTAATCTTAAACCCTGGTAATTGGTCGGTGCGTCTTTCCATTGCATTGTTTTTCTTTCCACTCATGTCACTGTGGAAGGGACAACAAACATGCAATACAAGCTTAGTTTCACCCCCAAACGTTCAGTCCACCCTGAACTGCTAAGCAATATCTTTTCTGCATCAGACCACGACCATCCTCAGGCATGCTGCAACCTCTTTGAACTTGCTATCCCTCAGTAGCAGGTTACTCTGGAGCAGATGTTGCACGTAGAACACTCCCGTCTGCCCAGAATCTGATAGTGTTTCCTTCCTGATGTTTATGGTCCCATTCATTACTCTATCATTCTTCACCATCTTCAAAGAACATTTCTTATGCAGGACATCTGCCAAGTCCTTAAATCCAATTGCATGTTTCTATATCAATCCATGGATGCCAATGCATATCCGACAGCATACCTGATAATTTATGCAACACAAATATCTGCTTGTATGAATAAAAGTTAAAGAATCTCACATGTCCCTCATTTGTTCTGTTATAGAGAAAATTCCAAAGGAATTTTGTTTCTTGCTCATGCACCACAGGAATTCACTGTGAGGTTTTTATAAGGGTTCATGCCTTTCTTTGTTATGCTAGAAGGCATTTGACTAATGTGGCAACAAGGCATGAACAGTCTGACCAAGTGGTGCTGTTGAGAGGTGGGTGAATACATCATCCATAGCTTCTGCCCCTACCCCAACTCAATAGTGCACAGGCGAGAAACATTACTCATTAAGACAACTGCACCACCCTTGTCTCAGGCAGGTACAGCAGGCGATGGACACAATCTGACCTGAAGATGGCGCGAGTAACCAAACTAACGCTGTGACAATACATGTGCATGCATTAAACACAAAGCAAAAGTTCACTCAACATGAAGAACGCATACACTAGGAGACATATGCATTTATACATGAAGAATATTAACATTAACATTGCATCCATAAGGCATGAAGAATACTAACATAAACAATGTATAAGCTGAATGCAACATGAACGACATGTGAATATAGCTCCCTAATATAGAAAGAACCAGTAATGGGAAGCCATCTTCTCCAAAATGGAAGCCATAACACTCTTCTAAAACTAAAGGACTCAATGCTTCATGAAAACTTAAAATGCTGAAATAACAAAATACAGATCTGTGAAGAACTCAGAAAATAGCTTGTAAACCAAGATACGGTTAGCAGGAATAAAGGAGGATAGGAACGGCAGAGAGAAAAAACAAAATTACCATTCCCAAGACGCAAGCCATATATTCGCAGATTAATTAAGAGTACAACCAGCATGTGTAAGCAAGGTGCAGAAAAACTAGAATCCAAATGACCCCATGAAGAATAACTCAAGTGTGTGCCCCAGTGGCAAGATAAAACATAACCCTTGCATCATTATTAGGTAAAATCCCAATAAATATAGGGTGAAATACTTCCAAACAGACCCCAATCACACGTGACCCATAATTCAAGAACACTGTCTATTTATTAGCAACTAACACAGATAGGACACTTGCCTTACATGTAAACCCAGACATGAGACGCCATACAAGGCCGAACATAAATAGATTGCCCTGGCTCTTGGCCTAGAAATGAGGGATGGTATATTCTTTAATTGAAAGAAAAGCAGTGCACAGACCTCTCTACCCTACTCCTGTCTGGCTCACGTATTGATGACCTGTCAGTTGTCAAAGGTTGGTTAGTAACCAACTATAGCCACAGAATATGTCTCTGTAGATTACTGTGTTGCAACATGGAATGGGAATTAAAAGACACCCCATCCACTTCATATTTAGTCTTTCATTTCTAAAGCATTTTTAGCAGTACTTCGCTCCACCATCAGATTAATCCGAAACCCGGAAAAGACATTTTGATTATCACAACAAGTTCGGACCAACCTCCGGCCATCCTTCAAGTTACAGGTGTGTTATGGTCCTCTCGGGTTTATCAATATGTCCTATGGAACAGCCCCCCCTTCCGCTCGAGCGGATCTCCTCAAATTCCAGAAGCTCCTCAAGACTTTCCTTTTCACCTCCTCCTTTCCTTCCTCCCTCCTCTACAAATTCTGACATTGATGACTAGGGCCCTTATGTTACCTCTTGGTGCTGGTCTCCCACACCCAATCGCCTTCAGCCTCTGCCCGTGCCCAGCACTTGCGTTGGCACCCACTGGCCTATGCCACCACATGCCTGCACTTCCTTATTTATTGGCAGCATACCACTGTCACTTAACAGCTGCTCTCTCCCTAGCACTTCACTCTTGGTACACCTAGCACTTACCCCCCCCCAACTCCCTTATCCCTTCTCTCTCTGCACTTGCATGTTCTGAATGCTCACAAGACCTAGTAGGTCCGTCTCTATCTTTCATTGTTATATTTGCTTTTCACTCCCATGTTCCATCCCTGTTGCCCTGTGGCGCTTTGAAACACAATTTCCTTGATGTATAAGCGCCTTGCAAATGCATACAAAATAAATAAGATAAATAAATAAAGCACTACAGGGTATCTAGTTAATCCTACAGCAACCCCCCCACATGTGTCATTTCAGACCTTTCAGTATCCTAGAGAATGAAGTACATCATCGCAGTCTAGCTGAGTCGACAGTTGAGAACTTGGATGATCCACATAGAGAGACAGCTGCAAAACAGTAAGCCATTATGATAAAGACTAAGGTCAATACAAGGTAGTATGTAGCCAGGCAGATAGTATGGAATTAGTAAATGTCCATCTCAATTGTTTTCACACAGGATCCACATGCGGTCCTGAAGAAAGCAGTGACTTAACACAACTGCCGAAATGTGGTACGAGTTGGGTGGCAGACAGAGAAATGATTGCAGATATTCTGTCAACCCCGATGAAGACCCTGTTTTTTTGGGAACTGTAGGATTAGCAGTTACAGGCCCAAAAGGATTCCTGGAGAATCTATTTTACCTCGCACTGATCACTTTAGAGCATGTCAGCACTTTATTTATTTTCTTTTCTTTTTTACATGTGTAGAGCGTGCTGCAGCCCAAAGGCATCGAGGCGCTGTTGCATGAAAGTGTACGTAGGCACGATTATAATTACATACAAAACATGAGGTACTTAGTTACATATGGGTACTGGGTAACAGTTACAGTTGGCATAAAGCTATATTAGACAGCTATATGTATTAAGGTTGGCAGTATGCAAATATGAATTGTTGTTTCTTTATTATTTGTTATGTGGAAAGAAAATTATATTTAGTTTTTGTTTGTTGTACTATGCGTAAATATTGTATCATTGCTTAATGCAAAAAGATGAATGTTCCATTAAGTGCCATATTTTATAACTTTTCAATGTAAAAGAGAAAAGAAGAACTAAAACAGAATATGCTATAAATTAACAAAACATACTGGATGACTACTACTTTATAAAAAATATACTGCATTCAATGCTCCAATAGAATCCAAATCATTGACATTGTTACAGGTTTGCCAGGAACACTCTTTGTGTTATAATCCATGAAGTAAGGTGCCAGCCAATTATATATTGTAGAAATTATGTTTTTTTATACTTATCAATTTAGAGGTTGTCACAGGGGGAGCCATCAGATAAGCATTACCCAATTAGATATGTAACCCCTATAGAATGTTTATGTGATCACCATTATTAGACAATTCCTCTACCCCATAGATTTTGGTTTGGTAACTAAGATTATAGTATGATGTCAGCTATGACAAATGTTGAGTACAAAAAACATTGTTTTTGATAAGCATGTTGAGAGCGCCAAGACTTTTATGCTTGTATGCTGTCCATGCTTTACTTGGATGATAATAAAACTGGGTTTTGCCTTGCACTTTGTCTATTTCAGTTTCTGAGTCCCATTCGAACTGTCTCCAGAACCTCTGTGTGATTTCTGGGCTTTTATAAGCCATCCTAACAAATTGTAGCAGATGTGATGGTTAGCTAGGAGTCGTCGTATTATCGTGGGACCCCTGCCATGGCCTGAAGACTACAGAGGTGGCCTGTGGAGAGTGCGAATACGTGTGGCAGAGAGAAGTCAACAGGAGCCCCTTTGGAGAAAATCCTGTCCGGTTCCCACAGGACACACCGTAGGATGGAGGGCAGCTGGCTGTTTGTCAAGACCTAACACCGAAGACCCTCAGCAGATCTACGGATTTAAGTATGATACAAGCCTGGCAAAACAGGTGAGTGTATTGTTTGTGTATTGAGGATTGAGATGAAAGTAAGAGATAAATGATGTAGCGATAGCTTCTGACAAGGTTCAGGAAAGATCACGTGGTAAACCTTGTATCAGGGTAAAAATAAGAAGAGATGAATACCTCACCAGAAGTTGGGAAGACTAAGAGAGATGCAGAAGTATTAAGTGCAAGGGAAGTATTGTTGGGAAAGTGTGTGAAAGGGAGGTAAAAGTGGGTCAGTGACAATTGAAATAAAATGTTGGTAAGTACTGTTAAGTTAAGCTGTGACGTATTATCATGGGAGACACTCCCATTATCCACCTGTCCAAAGTATTACCCCGGTATAAGGAAAGCATTATTAAGTATCACACACAGTGGGTGAAGGACACGGTGGGCAAAATGTTTATGCCCTGGCCATAAGAAGGCACTCACTCGAAGACAGTACTGCAACACATGTGCACATATTTCCATGCTGCATGTAATGGAAAATAGTTACGGAATCCACTAGCCATTCTGGAACTGTGGAAAATGTATGGGAAAAAGATAGTGGAGCCACCTGTGAAAGAATGCATGCTTAATCATCATGACCAAGTGGGCATAGCACCCACAGCCCCTCCTCCTCCCAGACCAGAGCAGTGATCTGTCAAAGGGATTATATCCATTAGAAGCATTAAAAGCATTGGGTGGTATACTAATCCCACATATGCACTGCCCATATACAGTAGTGAAGTCATTATAAGTGGAGAAAAAATAAGTAACCAAAGACAAGTGTCCAGACACTAAGTTGCGATTTACAAGCAAACCTGGCAGAGGAGGAGATCCAGAAAGAAAGAGGCAAGCATGGCAACAGGGACGAGACAGTGATTGTACTAAATTAATAGGTAGGAGGACAGATAATGCTCAAGTTGGATGAAAAGGGCATGGATGATTTCGAAGAAAGAGAAAGGGAAGTTAGAGAAGAATAGCAGGAAGAAGAGAAAAGAGAGGAGATAGAAAGAAAGAAGTAATGAAGAAGAAAGGGAGAGAGCAAGGGAGCAAGAGGCAGACAGAAAAAGGGTGAAGAGATGAGAAGAAGAAAGCAAGAATGAGAAACGAAGAAGTGAGAAGAGGGAAACAACAAGTAAAGAGAGGAAGAAAGGGAGAGACAATGAGATATGGAGAGAAGTATGGTAAAGGTGATGATGAGAAGTTGATATTTTTATAATGCGTACGCTCCCAGACAGAGGGAGAGACAGGAGATAACAACAGGTCGAAAGAGAGAGAAGCTTAAAAAGATGCTGCAAGGAAGTGCATGAGATTCTTCAAAAGCATACTCTTCCAAATGAAGGAGTGTAAGGAGCCATACAAATGAAGATTGGCAGTTTGTACAGGAGCAGGAGGGATGGCACCAGTAGCATAAAGGGGAGTAGAGGAGAGTCACTGCAAGATGGGGGAAAGAACATATTGGAGGAGATGGTGAGTGGAACAAATAGGACGAGCTCCCTTGGGAGACTAGATTTTGAAGACTGAGAAGATAATGAAGGTGATTACAGTGACAACACTATGCTAGAAGATGAAGATAGAGAGGAAAGTGGAGAGGTGGATGCTACACATGCCCCTTCTAAAAATATGGGGTTAGGGAAATAGATAGTGTGGATAGATTTGAAAGAACCGGTGAGGAGGTCAGAGCCTGTTGAATATCCCAGATGCCTGAAGATGCGATCAAAAAGTCTAGAGGAGAGAACACTGTATGTGAATAGACTGAGGAATTTACCAGGACAGAAGAGAATTAGTATGGCAGATGTTGTGACAAAGACAATAGGTGCAGCTGCACTTAGAAAGGGCACTGGGTTTACACAGTTCCCCTTATTGGAGAAAGGGGGCGGGGGACTGCCGCAAGGCATCCTGTCGCCACAAATGGATACAAATTATAAAAAAAAATTAATTGCCATCACTTACATCAGGGGCAGGTAAATGGATCTATGAATTAGAGAGAATGACAGATGGGAGGACCTAAGCAGTAGGTGACATAAAAATCCTGCTTGCTGCCTTATTAGGGGAGCGATCAGATAACATTTGGAAGTGAGCAGGATATCCTGGGGTGACAGCACAGACTACTCAACATGACGGAGCACCTTTTAATAATTGTTGAGCTGACATATGGAGAGCACTTGGAGTTCAGTACCCAGACTGTCAGATATGAGAACAATTATGACTCATAAAATGGGTGCGGATGAAGATCTGATGGCTTAGATTCAGGATATTCTGGAAAAATGGTGGTTAGAAACTAGAGAACCAAGGGACACATACATAACTGTCTTTGCTCATGCTCTATGTCAGGAACGTCCCAAGGAATTACAAAGACAATTGAGAAAGATTGTGGGAATGGAAGTGAAGCCATAGGTGGAGATACAACTGATGATTGGTCACCATTGTCAGTTAAAGCAAGAGACGGACAGAAAGAAAGTTGAGGACAGGAAGATTGACGAAGCAAAGTTAGCTCAGAAGAAATTGTTGACATTTTCAGTGGAAGGAGCAGTATTGACAAGCGGAGGAGAAAGTTTAAATACACAAGGGAAACCGCAGGTACAGCGAGCAGTTAATGGACATTTTGCAAGAAGGAGGTAGTATAATTATTTTCCACAAGGGTGAAGGTTTGCAACCAGAGGTAGAGGGTTCAAATTTCAACCTCCACATGAGGAGGGTTTAATGGGGGCAACCTAGATTTGAAGGAAAGCCAAAGCAATGTTGGACATGTGGGAAGATGGGACACATTGCATGTGTATGCAGAAGCAGGGGAGGGATGCAACAGAACTGGTAAGCAGTGGATCCAAGAGGGGGACAGCTTACCCCCCCACCTTATAGCACAGCACCACCTGAATATTATGCCCAAGATCACATGCAGAATCAGGCACAAGTGCCATCATTGCAACAGATGCAACAAGGGATGCCATTCCAAACACAGCAAGCACCAATGCACACAAAGCAAGCACCAATGCAGATTTAGTCAGCACTGATACGGACTCAGGCACTATCACAACCGAATACGGTGACAGCATGGAACACAAACATATTGCCACAGCCACCTATAATAGGTGGTGTGGGACAGTATTGGAAGGGAACCCATTCACTGACACAGGACTGGACATTTATCCACAATTGGACAGCCCACAGAAAGACTTGATGTATTCCATTGTATCGATTACACCAGACCAACAAGAGGAATCGAGGGTCGGTGTGACCATAGGTGACAAAACATTTTTCTTCTTAGTAGATACAGGGCCACTCGATCTTCTGTTAAAAAGGGAATGATCCCAATGTCTGGCAATGCCATGAACGCACATGGATTTTCTGTGGTGACAACAACAGCAAGACACAAGTGAACATATTGAGGAGAGATTTGATGAGAAATCTAAACATGATAATATACTTCACTGACCAGGGCACAATATATTCTAACCCAGGGATTCATTATGTGAATGCACAAGAATTCATAACAGCATTTTATGGTCAGGAAGCACAAAGAGAAGTGTCATTGAAACCAGAAGTATTCCTTTACAGCGCACACATACGTTAGCATGGCTTCTAAGAATACAGGACAGACTATTGTGGTTATCCACAGAGTTTTTGTTTCAACCAGAAGTACCCATGGACATGGAGGAAGGGTAGATAATTATAGTTGAGTTAGAAGCAGCAATAGTGAGGGAAGACCAAGTCATTTTACACAGAGTTGATAAGCAAGGGGCAAATTAGGACAGTGATAGCTCTTGACAAAGGACATAGATTGACTGATTAAACATAAGAAAGATTGTTTACAGATGACGAAGATGAAGATGATGAAGTGATGTTAAAGTCTTACATATCAATTAAAAATTTAAAACAGAGAGATACCTCAGAGAATGTCACTAGTAAATAAAGCACTGTCCTTTCTCCAAGAAGATTTGGCATATGTACCAAGCACATGGTAGACCAGCAGTCCATATGAAGTTGGTCTATTGAACGGAGTAGGGGCAGTCGAAATTAAATTGAAGCAAGGAGCTATTCCCATGTCAAAAGAAGCTGACAAAAGTTTCTATGACACTAGTGCCACCTCAGTGTGACAAGGGATAATAGTGCTTTCAGTATCCCTGTGTAACACGGCTGTGTACCCAGTAAAAAAAGCGTCAACGGGGTTGTGGAGATTCATCCAGGATTTATGCCCCCTGAATAATATTGTTGAGGCAGAGTTTCCATTAGTTCCAAGCCCAGCCATATTAGTATGTAACATCCCAACCAAAACTAAATATTTTACAGTTATTGAGTTAAAGAATGCTTTGTTTTCCATCCTCTTAAATGAAGGAGCACAGTATTTGGCCTTGTTCACTTAACACAGAATTAAACTAGAACACACTTGGTTATCCAAGGAGTACTGTTAATCCCCCTCTGTCTTTAAACAAGTGCTGCATATGAATTTGGGAAATGTACAACTTTACAGCACAGTAATACAATATGTAGAAGACAGTTTAGTGTACAACAACATAAAGGAAGAGTGCAGGAGAGACGCAGTAAAACCGTTGATTGTATTGGCCACGAAAGGGTACGAAGTTGGCAAATAGAAATGCAATATTGTCAGGAAGAAGTCCTATATATATGCCAGTTAATATGGAAGGAAGGAAGGAAGGAAGGAAGGAAGGAAGGAAGGAAGGAAGGAAGGAAGGAAGGAAGGAAGGAAGGAAGGAAGGAAATAGCAGAAACAATAATGAAGACACCCAAACCAGAGACAGCGAAAGGTTTGCAGCAATTTCTAGGCCTTTGCAATTATTGCAGAGTGTGGGATTTTGAGTAAAGCATGTATGTAAGGCCACGTGTAAAAGGACTAAAGGAGGCACAAAACAACAACCGTGATATAGTCTGGACAGGCCAGACGATAGACGCCTTTGATGGATGGAAGCTTACAATTAGCACATCTCTGGTGTTGGGGATCCCTTATTACAATGAAGAATGCTTTTTATTCTTCCATTCAAATAGAGTAGTGATGACAGCTGTCCTTGCACATAAAACTACAATGGGATGCAAACCATTAGCATTTTACAGTAGAATATTAGATCCAGTTATGAGAGGCCATTATCCCTGCAAGCAAGCATTGGCAGCAGCGGCCTTTGAGATTGAGAAATCGGTCAGTATAACTATGGGCTGCACAGTAAAATTATATGTTGAACATGCCCTATTTGTCATACTTGAAAAGCTCAAATCACATTGACTAGCGACTGCACTGAACAAATATACATGTGCACACAACATGGTGATAAAGGAGGGTTATAATGCGCTACACATAGCACAAATTATTGAACTACAGGGAAGAGCACCACCAGAAGAGCAAGAGTTATGGAAATGAAGGCGATGCTCATTGTCCCCCACAGATGCAATGTGGAGGCAGGACAGCACCAGGAAACCAGTCATGCCACTAGGGTTGCTTACAGTAGCACTAAACCAATTGCACTACACAGCACACACATCAAGAACGTGCCTTGCAGAAGTGATTTTGGAGGGCTTGTTTGCCCTGAATTTGGCAGAACAAGTCACACATTTTATTGTAAATTGTTTGACATGCCAAAAAATAATGGATGGGCATACTCTGTGAGCAGTGAGAGGAACAATACCTGTCCTACTGGACCATTTCAGCATTTGCATATCAAATATGTAGATATGCTCCAAATTTGCAACAGCTACAGGTACATGCTAGTGGTCGTATGTCCCTTTTCCCGATGGATCGAAGCAGATCCATACACACACATCCGGATGCCATATGTGCTTTGATGTTCCTCTTACATGAGGTATTTCCAAGTGCGCAGGTCTGACAATGGACCACATTTTGTAAATGGGGTATTTGAGCACATCATTATCCTGCTGGGTATAAATCATACATTCTCATCAGCTTATCAGTCACAGGCAAACAGCATTTGCAAGCACCTAACCAGCCTCTTAAAGGAGTGAATTGCGAGAGTGGAGAACATTTTACAAAAAAAAGGTTGGACCCATTGCCTTCCTTTAGCTTTATTTGCATTACACAATCAGCTCAGCTCTGACCATCACCTGACTCCACATGAGCTGGTGACCAGACACTGAATGCATACATCCCTTGCTCCTCCCACTCAAGCTCAAACTGATGCAGAAAATGCTGCTACTTTGTTGGGGTAAGAAATGCATGATTATTTAACAGCTATGACGGAATCTCTTGCATTTATGTTTCGACAAGTACAAATGCGGCAGGGGGTTCAATGAAGACTGATGAAGAAAATTAACAAGTTGGTCCAGATGTCACACTAAAACCACTAGTCCTGTTTCCAGGGGATAAGGCCTTGTGTAGGAACTTCTCTCAACAGTGGCATAAGCCCTGCTTCGAAGGACTGTTCATAGTGGAGGTGGTCACACAGACTGCAGTGAATGTTCAAGGAAGGCGTGCCTGGCAGCATCTCATCACCATCAAATTGGCCTGTTTGTCAACATTGAGCACGAAGGTGAAAAAGACATGAGGAGGATCCAAACGAGCTCTGTGACGAGGACTAATGAGCAGCAAGAAGAATAAATCAGACATTGTTTTTTCTATAAATACACAGACAAGTCAGTCCAACACCCCTTCAATGACACGTGCAGAAAATACAGTGTGACACTTGTACAGTAAAAGGAAAGTAACAGATGTTCCTATAGCAATTCTATTTTTCTTGGAGTTGTCCTTATTCCTTTTAGGAGTCTGAAACCTCACATAACTATATTATTCCTCAATCTAAAGGCTTTCATAATGTTGGAAAGACAGTGTTTCTCAATGTTGACACGGTTTTACTTGTGAACACTTGGTTTTTAAGGCTACAAAGGAAACACTTCTCCTGATACAAGAATGCATATGTTAAATAATATAAGATATTCTCTCTTAGCGCCTACAAGAGAATTTATTTGAAGACATTTGCAGAAAGTAGATACTCTAGCAATAATAATAATAGCAATGTTTATGTAACATTTTGTAGTCTTTATATAATTATTTTTATTGCAGCAAGAGATGTGATAATTTATAAGACTGCCAGACCAGTAAACATGAGTATAAGCACTGTTACAATTATACATTGAATTGCACCAAAAAAATATGTAGTAAACACAAGGATGAGGAGACTAAAAAGAGGTGTGCTAGATGACTCTAGACACTCGAGCAAATATATTTCTGATTCTGCCCATGTTACTACTAATTCGTGAAATCAGCGCAGGAGCAAAGTAGGGAGAGAGTTGCCTGATGAGAGCTGTTATGTTTGTTCCCTCATTCCCTGCATCATACGCACTTCAAGGACATTTGTGGCCACAGAAATACTTACAGATAGAGCACACTTCCTAATGCACTTAGCACTTTGCACAGCTAGGGGGACATTCCAAGGAAGATGAGCCACCTTGCAATGGATGACAAAAAAAGACGTTTCATTGCGAGGATAGCTACATAAAACAGAAGGCTATGATGGAGCATACTGGTGATGCAATGCACATTAGAAGGCCCTAACAGAGGAGAGGTTAAAATAACAGACCATAAGTTATTATAGTGCATACATTTAGCAGGAACAGAGCTACGTGGGTGCTGGGAAAGACCCCAGTTACTAATACAAGGACAGGTATTCACCTCAGAAAGTTGGGTCAAAGGGATGATGAGGTGCAAAGAACAAGCACTCCTGACAGTACCAGTAGAAGTAGTGCAGAATGCAAATGATATATGCCTCAAAGAATGGACTGAATATAGGCCCAGTGAAAGTAGGAGAAAACAAAGGGTGTAAACGCCTTTTGATGGGCCAGGCATGAAAATAGGCACTGCCATATTAATAGACCACCATTGGACCTATATGTATATCCCTCCAAATTGGGGAGGCTTGTGGTACCTGTTGGTAATAAGTGCACCAGCTTTAGTAGTACCCCAGAGTGAAGTACAGATTGGCAATTTCCCCCAAATAAACCAAACATAAGAGATAAGATGGCCCTCACACTTGTACGGATGAGGAGGAGTAACTATGACTCAATTGATGATGGACAATCCATATGACGCCATACCAAAATATTGTTTGGGAGAGCTGAGATGTTCTTTGCTGCTATGTTGCAACCCAACACAAATGCAAAATGTCTGCAAATAACCTGATGGGCGCTGTTGCAGACAATAAACACAACAGTACAGGACTTTAATGCCATGAGAGAAGAGTTAAGGTCAATAAGAGTCAAAATCCTCCAGAATAGGTAAGTTCCCGATCTGATAACAGCCATGGAAGGGGGCATGTGTCCACAAACTGGGCCTTCTTGATGCACCCGCCAACGATGAGGAGAAAGGAACCCTTAGAGAAGCCATAGCCACCTTGAAAGAAATACACACAAAAATGGTGGAGGAGGTAGACAATTTTGCTGATGATGACTGGTTTAATTACCTTTTTTCGTGGATTCCCACCTGGCTGGCTAATGCATTAAAAGTACTGATGGCCATTTTAGTACTAGTGCTATTTGCCTTCTGTGTTCTAAGAATTGCAATAAGCTAACGCAAAAGGACTCCCAAAAAAGCAGTAGGAATGGAAATAGTAATACATTTGGATACTCACATACACAAGTATACCTAAACAGATGGCCTGCCCTTTGGCCAAGCAATGGAAAGCCCTAAAGCCCCCCCAGGCCCAAAATGTATTTGTCCTCAGGACTCCCACAATTGCCCCGAGCACTGGGTATATTGTGATTCCAATGGGAACACTGCTAGATGACCTGGAGTGTGGACACACATGTCCGACATACAGGCTGTATGAGGGGGGTGAAAAAGATATGGATACTCAAAGAGCCCTATGCAGGGAAGAGCAGAAAGAAAACTATGGTTGAGGCCTTGGCGAGAAGGTGGAATGTTCAGAGGCAGATGAATACATCATCCATAGCTTCTGCCCCTCCCCCAGCTTACTACTGCACAGGGGAGAAACATTACTCACTAATACAACCGTACCGCTCTTATCTCCGGTAGGTGCAGCAGAAGATGAATACAATCTAAGATATAGGTGGCATGAGTAACCAAACTAACAGTGTGACAATACATGTGCATGGATTAGAAACGAAGCAAACATTCACTCAACATGAAGAACACATGCAATAGGTAGTATATGCATTTATAAATGAAGAATATTGACATAGCATCCATAAAACAGGAACAATACTAACATATGCAATCTATAAGCTGAATGCAACATGAATGACACATGAATATAGCTAACTAACATAGAAACGCTACAGTAATGTGCATACACCTTTTCCAAAATGTAAGCCCTACCACTTTTCTAAGTAAATGAAAGGCCTCAAGGCCTCACAAGAACTCAATTGCTGGCATAATAAAACACAGATTCATGTAGAACCCAGACATTAGCTAGCAAACCAAGCCAAGGTTATCATGAACAAGGGAGGATAGGAATGGCAGAGAGAAAACACGAGATAATGATTCCCAAGACTCAAGCCATATATTCTCAGATTAATTAAGAATACAACCAACCTTTGTAAAACAGGTGCAGAACAACTAAAGCCAAAATACTTCATTAATAATAACTCAAGCTGTCCCCAGTGGCAAGAGAAAATATAACACTTGCATCAATATTAGTCAAAATTCCAATAAATAAAGGGTGAACTCATTCCAAACACGATCCCATCAAACATGACCCATGATTCAAAAACACTGTCTATTCATTAGCAACAAAAACAGATAGGACACCTGTCACATATCCTTACACATATCCTCAGACACGAGACGCCACACCAGGTCAAATACAAAGAGATCACCCTGGCTCTTGGGCTAGAAATGAGGAATGGTATCTTCTTTTATTGAAAGAAAAGCAGTTGGTGGACCTCTCTCCCCCTACTCCTGTCTAGCTCAAGTCTTGATAACCTGTCAGTTGTCCAGGGTTGGTTCGTAAGAAGCCAACCAATGAAAATCCCCAATGTTATTGTGCCCTCGAAATAAGGTGCCAGCCAATTATATATTGTAGAAATGATGTCTTTTTACCCTTATCAATTTAGAGGTGGTCACAGGAGGAACCATCAGACAAGTGTAACCCAATTACAAATGTAACCCCTATAGAATGCAAATGTAATGACCCTTATTAGCCAATCACTGTACCCCATATGTTTTGGTAACTACGATTACATTATGATGTCAGCTATGACAAATGTTGAATATAAAAACCATGTTTTGGATAAGCATGTTGAGAGAACCAAGACTTTTATGCTTGTATGCTGTCCCTGCTTTATTTGGATGATAATAAAGCTGGGTTTTGCCATGCACTTTGTCTATTTCCATCATTGAGTCCGATTTAAACAACCTCCAGAACCTCTGTGTAATTTTGCCACATTCCAGGGCATCTTAACAGTGCAATAGTGGTTGCTACAGAGTTTTATCAAATGAAAACCAAACCTATCTATCCCTAACTCTAAGGGGGGAGAGGGGGGGTTTACTACCTATGTTAAAGAAACTCCGGTGCTCGTCAGGAAGTATGTGTGAGTCAAAACAAAAATGCACTGTCCCGGTCATAAAGGCTCCGGTTCTATCGCTGTCACTACAACAAAATACCACAAAGTCCATCTATGGTTCATAATTCAGGAGAAAGACTCCCTTCTCCTTAACGTAAAGGGTCCAAACGCCTCTCATGTTGTTGAAGCAAAAGTTCCACATTGTAACCCAACTGTAAATAAACAGGCGCATAAAATTCTTATGGGGCTAGAATGACTCTTTTCCTATCTGGTTCCTCAATGTCTTTCACAGCTCTTAATAAAATATCTTGCTGGCTTATGGAAGTTTTCACAATCTCTCGGTTTCTCTCCACAATTCTCGATCCACCCTGGGATAATGAAGCTGTTCCATGGAGTCCCTTCTGACTGTTCAGCATACCACTCCGTGCTAGTAGAGTGGAAACTATATCACAAATTGGCTTACTATTTTCTCTCTTCTTTATAGTTTACAGTCTCAAAGGGTTTTCAATTTTCCTGGTGTTTTAAGCTCAAAGGAAATTACAATGTAAACGGTTTTCTTCTTTTCTTTTGAGGAAGGCAAAGTTGAGATCATGACTTGAAAAAACAGGAGTTTTGGCTAGATCTGGTGTTGCTCAATCCGCAACGATTAACAGGGATGTCGACTGAAGATGATATAGGTTTGGCTCCATGGACCAACCTTAGACGATTCTGGGGTGTGTTCAGTGCATCTTTACTTTGGCAAGGGTTTTCCCAGCCACTCGATTTTTGAATAGAGAAGGGGAGAATAAACTAACCCGGGCCTCCAACCCTTTTAAGCCCCTGTACTGTACTTTCCAGGGTCGATAAGATGACCCCCATTTATGGTGTTTCAGGGAGGTGGGTCTTGGATTCATGGACAACGTATTTTTTCAATTGCTGGGGTAGGTGTTTTCAGTTGACGTTATTCACCGTAAGTCTCATGGACTGTCTAAAGAGTTTCTTAAATAAACAAATTAACAAGGGAGTCCTGGGAGTCTCTCTGCCAGACATTAGTCCTGGTTACAAGAGACTTACCCAGAGTCTTTAGCTCACTATCTTTCACAGAGAAGAAATATCCCAAACATATCAGTCTTTGTCCTGCCCTGGGGCAGTCCAGCACCGAAATGCTAGGCAATTCTCCTCTGAACAAGAGTACCAACAGCATCCCCAGACACGTGTTTCGGTCTGGTTGAACCTCATCAGTAGGGAGGAGGCAGTAGTCCAGGCAAGGGTTCGGAGTGGTCGGAAGTCCGGACCGGCTGAATGGCGTCCCCGTGGATATCAGGTGAGTGTTACACTTATCCTTGGCCTTAAGCCCAGGGATTGCATCTCTCCTGCCCTAAAATGTCTCCACTGGCTCCTGGTTGCTGCATGGATCAAATTCAAATCCCTCTGCATTATCCACAAATCTGTCTGGGGTCAGGGACCACACAATCTGCAATTCTCTCTTACAAAAATACTCTCCTTCTAGAACTCTTTGTTCCTCTGGCACCAACTCCCTGTGTGTAAAGCGTTTAGCTAAACAGAGAGCAGAGAGCTTTCCTCAGTTGGATCCCTCCTATAGAACAGCATCCCCCTCCCTCTGCATCTTGAGCAGGACCTTCTTAAGTTCCAAAAGCACCTCAAGACTTTCCTCTCTTCCTCCTCCTTCCCTTCTTCCCTCCTCTGCTAATCTCACAGTTGCTGTGATTGGTGTCTTGGACCCTTAAGCATCCCCAGGCCTCTGATCACATACAACCAATCTCTCTAGCTTCTGTCTATCTTCAGCACTTGCCTTGGCACACCCTCAGCACTGGAGACTCACACTTTTCAATGCAACGCGGCTCCTAGCCACATAGCAATTATGATACCTTGCACTTCATCTGTGGCTCTCCCTCAGGCACAGACACCCCAACACCTAGCCTGCTGCCCTCTTCCTTGCTGCACTTGCATGTACTGATTACACACAACCTATCCGCCGCCTATCCGCCGCCTTCGATCTGGTGGACCATCAAATCCTATGCCAGCATCTCAAAATGGCCACCCACTTTTCTGAGGCAGCTACCTCCTGGATCAGCTCATTCCTTGCCAATAGATCCATGAGAGTCTTCTCACCTCTTGCTGCTGCTGACCCAGTGACCTGTGGAGTCCCACAAGGCTCGTGCGTATCACCCACGCTCTATAACGTTTTTACTAAACCACTCTTTGATATTCTTGACCATCTGGGTGTCACCTACACAAATTGTGCGGATGACACCCAGATACTCATCCCTATCACTGGTGATTATATAACAGACGTCAAAGCTCTAAATGCAGTCTACGTCGTCATCCAGGCGTGGATGGCCCACCACGGTCTCTGCCTAAACGATGAGAAAACTGAGTTACTCATCCTAGGCTCTCAGTCCAAACGTTCAAAACTTGACAGCAAATATGATTCCTTCAGCATTGATGGTAACATCATCAAGGTCACTAATGTCACTAAAACCCTTGGAATTTACCTAGATTCCACCCTCTCTCTCACCAGACAAACCAACTCAGTAGTCTCAGCATCTGCATACACGTGCAAACTAATCTCTGCTTGCCGTCCCTTCTTAACTATGGACAACTGCCTGATCCTTGCTAGAACCCTCATCCTATCCAAAATCGACCTCTGTAATGCCCTCTACTTGGGAACGAGACAAAGAAACATTGACAGACTTCAGGTAACTCAGAATAACGCCATCAGGGCTGCTCTCAACATACCCAGGCGCGCACACATCTCATCCACTAGATGCAACTTACGTTGGCTTCCCATTTCACGGCGTATCGCTCTCAAAACACTTGTTCTAAGCCACAAAGCACAGAACAATGCAGCACCGGCCTACTTGTCAGCATGCTTCACTCAACACATTGCCTCCAGACCTCTAAGATCTGCACAAGCACACACACTCATCATTCCTAGCTTCAGGCTACAGACTGCCAGAGGCTCGAGCTTCCCTGTCCCGGCAGCGAAGCTCTGGAATTCCCTACCCAATGATCTCAGGAATGTCACCTCCCTTCAATCCTTCAAAAACAGAGCAAAACAATGGCTCCATGAGCAAGATGAAGCTTCGGCTACCCTATGGTAACATCTATTGCATGTTGTGCCCCCGCAATTACCTCTGTATATACTGTGACTATTGACTACCCTTGTAAATGTATGTATATATCTTTGCTCTATGTATATATATATTATGTAATATGTAACTGCCTTCTGAAACTTTTCAATGTAACCCTTCCAAACATGCGCCCTGATGCCCGTGGGCAGGTGCGCAATATAAATAAATGCAAATACAAATACAAATACAAGGCATAGTAGGTTTGGCTTTCCCTTACCCCACTGTATTTTTTATATATGTAATTGTTCTTCAATCCCATGTTCCCTCCCTGTTGCCCTGTGGGTGCTTTGAAACAGAATGTATTTGCTGTATAAGCTCCTAACAATAAACTAAACTAGAGCTCTGGTCCTCTCCAGGCTGGATAACTGTAACAGCCTCTTCATCAACCTGCCTAACACTTCACTCTGCCCTCTTCAACTAATCCAGAATAGGGCTGCAAGACTTATACTTGGCCTCCAGCGCAGGGACTGTATCTCTCCAGCTGTAAAATCTCTTCACTGGCTCCCGGTTGCTGCAAGGAACAAATTCAAGACACTTTGCATCATCTACAAGGCTGTCTGGGGCCTGGGACCACGCTACCTGCAGCTCTCTCTTACTATACTCTCCTTCCAGATCCCTTTGAACTTCTGGCTCCAACTCTCTGCTGATCAAGCGTTTCTCCAAGCAGAGAGCTGGCGTCAGATCTCTCTCCTCAGCTCGCTCCCTCCTATGGAACAGTCTCGCTCTCGCTCTCCATCTTAAACCATACATCCTCAAGTTCTGCAAACGACTCAAGACCTTTCTCTTCTCCTCCTCCTTCCCTCTTCCCTTCCCATGCTAACCTTCCCCTCCATCGCTGAGATTGGCAGCCTGGTCCCTCAAGATTCCAATAGGGTTCTAGGTTTCAGCCTAATAGCCCCAGCGTCCCCTCCCTGCACTGTCCTCTGGGCCCACACCCGCTTGTCGGTTGGTCTGACACTCCCCTGTGCTTACCTGTTGGGAGGTAGACCTCCCTCTCCACCTGGGACGTCTCTGCACTTACCTGTTGTCTCCCCAATGGGAACCTCTGGCACTTCCTTCCCTAGGGGACCCTAATAGCACTTATCTCCACCCCACCCCCATTCTCCTCAATGCACTTGCACGCTCTGAAATTCACAAGACCTAGTTGGACTACTGTTTGTTTCTATTTATTCTTTGTTCATTTCCATTGTTTATTTGCTCCCTTCATCCCTTCCCTTGTGCCTTATGGCATGACCTGGCTGACAGAACTTTGGTTTCCATCAGGCTGTTGGCAAGAATGCACATGCCACCCTGTAACTGCTATGTTACCAATCTACAATTCATTTGCTGAGCAGTGTTGGTATACAAGCTCAGTAGAGTTACATGTACACACTATACTTTTCTGCATGGAGCATTAAGAATATGATGTCTGATTAGCAGATTTCACTCACAGAGACAGATTTACATGTATCATTTCGTATTAAAAATCAAAAATATTCATGCTATTCCACCCTCACAGATGGTATTCTGTCACAGGCAAATATGTTAATGAGTCACACAGCAAGTGATGGGAGTAACGGAGGACAATTAAAATGAGAAACGTCATGCATAAAATGGCCAAACAGCCTCTGTACCTAGGGATGTGCAAGAGTATGACTAATGCACCAAAATATATACAGACCTGTAAATCCACCCCCTCAACTCTATACAACACAGTTTGTTACAACAGAAACAAACTACTCAACAGTTTTCAAATGCTTTAAAATAGTATTAGCAGCCACAGAGCGGTCTAAATATTTTACGGTGCTAGCTTGAATCTTCTCAGGAATAAGTCTATATTCTTTTGATTCCATGTCCACAGTCAGTGGAGGGTTCATAATGCTAAATTACTGGTGTAATAATTGCATATCTGGCCTTCCTCAATACAAATATGTGCAGCCACCAATCACGTTTATTATTATTGATATGGCATTTATTGAGCGCAGACCCTCCTCGGGAAGCAACGCAGCAACGTGAGGATGGGCCGTGCTTCAACATGTAACACATATCTTTGAGGTGCCAGCATAGTCTTAATTTATTTATTTTATTCATACAAATCACAGGGAAAGCAATGCATTTCTGGCACAAAAACACATACAGAATTTACCACTGATAACCGAGCAGACGACAAGGCTCCATTACAGTGGGGTGAGAGAATGTGACTTGAAGACCAGATGTTGCAAGAGAAGGTGGAAACATAAATCAGGGAGGAGGACAGGACAGAATGACATAGGATCAGGATTGTGGAGAACACGCTGAATTAAGGATGGAAGGATGATGGAAAAGTGGTGTAGGGTGGTTCATGAATGATAGGGAGAGAGGAAAACAGGGTGATGCAGTGGCATAGAGTGCTAGGAAACAGGTTCTTCAGAAAGAAGAACTTTGAGTTGGATTTTGGATTAAAATAGTGGTAGACTTAGAATAATACAGAAAGGGAGAGGATGATCATTCCAGAGTAGGGGAGTGAGGAGAGAGAAAGCGGAAATGAGAGAGCCCAGGGTGCTCGAGTGGTTGCAAGGAGGTGAGCTGAGGATGATCTTAACACGTGAGGAGAGAGTACAGAGTGAGATGAGCAGATTGGTACAGTGGGGCGAGTCCATGGATATTTTTGAAGATGATGAGGAGAATATTATACTTGGCCCTTTGTTTGATAGATAGCCAGCCAATCTGTAGACGGGCAGAGGAGGTAGAGGTAAAGTGAGAAAGGTTAAAAATGTGCGACTGTAAAGTTGAGGACTTTGTCCAGAGGTGAAGAAGCATAGTTGGGGAGGCTATATAGGAGAATGGCACATTAGCCAGACCCATAAAGGACTAAGGCACACATTAGCTGTTTAACAGTATTGAAAGGAAGATGATGACAGATTTTTCTGATATTGAGAAGATTGAGTCTGGCTGCAGTGGCAGATTTGGAGATGAAGAGCGAGAAGTTGTGCGATGGGTCAAAGATGACACCAAGGTTACAAGCAGAATCAGAGTAAGGAAGGTAGTCAGGAGAGAAGAGAAGAAGAGAAGGAGGGGAAGAGATAGCCTGAGCATAAGCGGGGGAGACACCATCCTTGATGGCAGAGAGATTGTTTGACATTTCTGACAACAGCTTGTTGGATAAGGAGAAGATCTGAGTGTCGTTAGTGAAGAGTTGATAAACAAAGCCGTAAGAGGCAATCAGGTCACCATGAGCTGAGGTATAGAGAGTGAAGAGAAGTGGACCAAGGGCAGACCCTTGAGGAACTCCAACAGTAAGGGCGTGAGTGAGGAGGCATAGCTGTTCCATGATACCTGAAAGTGTCTGGGGCAAGGTATGAAGCAAACCAAGCAAGGGCCTTATCTCTGATGGTATGGAAGAATAATGTAGAGAAAAAGTCAGAAAGGTTGACAGTATCAAAGGCAGCAGTGAGGTCAAGAAAATAAGAATCGATGAAAGGTTTGCATGCCAAGTGGAAGAGATGAAGTTGCTGACATTGAGGAGAGCTGTCTCTGTAAAATGCAGAAGTAGGAAGCCAGATTGAAGGGGGTCCGGACGTTGTGAGTATCAAGGAACTCAGTGAGTCAACTGAATGCTACTCGCTGTAGGATTTTGGAATAGTGTGGTGGAAGAGACACAGGGCGGAAGATGGCAGGACAGTTAAGATCTAGACCAGGTTTCTTAAGGAGAGGGATGACAGCAGCTGTCTTATAGGATGAACGAAAAGTGGCCTTTTTAAGAGAGGAGTTGAAGAGGGAAGTAAGATGTGGAGCAACTATGTAGGCTTTCTGCTTCACAATGTGCAGGAACAGTGGATCAGTGGGCATAGAAAGGGTTAGCCTTGAGAAATAGGGCAATAATCACATCAGTGTTAGTTGGGGCAAAGAAAACATAGTAGTGGGAGAGGAGGGAGGAGAAAAGTGAGCAGAAGGAGGGGATAGACAGTAATAAGAAAGGGTATAGTGAATGGTAGGCATTTTGAAGGCAAAGTAGAGAGCAAGATTGTAGAAAGAGTAGAGTATATGGAGGTGGGTTTAGGAGGTGAGAGAATTGAGTTTAGAGATGTTTAGAGGTGCCTAGGTTGGAGGGTTGAGATGAAATGAGATAGAGAGATAGATGTCACGTTTGGCAGAGTCAAGAGTAGAGGAATTGTTTTGAAGAGCAGTGAGTTGGAGATCAGATCTTGACCTTTGCCAAGTGCAAAGCTTTTTTCACATTGTTGTTCTGAAGGTGCAATGAGAGTTGTAATCCAGTGTCATGGAAGGGTTGGGTTAAGAGTGAATGTATTAAAAGGGTAGTGAAAGGAAAAGGGAGCATAAAGAGCAGTGTTAACATCAGTGGATGAAAAGGTGAGTTCAGAGTAGGAGTGGAGGGAGTAGTGTAGTCACTGTAAAGGATTTCCTAAAAGGCATCGCCACCATCTGACCAAGGCTTGCACAGCACACCAGAAATTGTTTTCTGGGATGAAGGGCTTGATTTTCTGCAGGAGAGAAGTTTGGTACCAAGCTGTTTGTGTTCATTACTATGTGTTGCTTGAAGGAAAGTTTGACTGTTGATGGCAAGCCCAGGGGACTTTACACATGTGACCAGCTGGGGTGTGAAACCCTTGAGGTTCATAACAGAGAGCTTATTGTATGAATGTTTGTAGGACCCATGGGCCTACTGAATAAATAAATTTTTTTATATTTCATTGTGTGCCTTCTAACAGATTTATTCAAATAGAATTCATGACAGCCACATGTTCTAGCAAGGGAGTGGCTTTAGTAAATCATAATCTGAAGTGGTACATTTAGGGGACTCCCCTTTGTGTGATAGTTGTTTAGCTCATTTGTTCCCTTCATGCCTTTGAGTTACTTTCCCTATTGTTACGCATATTCCGACAGCCTTTGCTGTCTTTAGGGATTTGAATTTTTGACAATCGTTTGATTGTCTTGGATTATTTGGATTTGGATTATTTCAAATAGAATTCATGACAGCCACATGCTCTAGCAAGGAAGTGGCTCTAGTAAATCGAAATCTGAAGTGGTTCATTTAGGGGACTCCCCTTTGTGTGATAGTATTTGTATTTCCGCACATTCAATATTATGCATCTGATTCATGGAGCATTTTCCAATGGGATAGTGCCATTCTAAAATGCTCCTGTGAATCAGGCCCTATATGTCAATTTGAAATGTATTGATGGAATACATGTTTGCCTTTTTGGAATACTTCCACAACCATTATAAGTGTTGCTGTATTGTTGTATCTTGTAGTGTCATTCTAGAATTATACCAAGTGGGATATCAAGTCCAGATACCCGTGCATACCAAATTTGATTATTAACAGACAATACGAAATTCCAGTGGTGGGATCATGCATTTTATGGAGAGGTCAAGGAGAACCAGGAAGCAAGGAAGGCCATCAACAAGGATGGTAAGGGCATTGTCAATCACATTGATGATAGCCTTTTTTGTGCTGCCGTAGATCTGAGGCCAGGTTGTTTGGACGGAACGAGGCTGTTTGCTTAAATGTGTTCTAGGTGTGGCATGGCTACTGCTTTCTCAAGGATCTTATCTAAGTAGGGATGATGGGTGATGAAGCAGTAGTTGCTGAGGTCGTTGGGGTCCACGGTTGATTTCTTGAGGAGAATTGTTTACGTGGTTTTCGATGGGTATGCTTGATGGGTGTTACTCTATATTGCTCAAAGCTCCAATCTTCATCCTGACCTGCATGTCTCCTAGTCCGTGGGGCTACTTGAACTCCCCTCAGCAATCTATATTTCTCAGAACATTAAATGCTTTTCAACATTCTTCATATCTGTTAACAAAAAACCTCTTATACAAAATAAATGCTCCCTACCGGTCAACAGTGTCCAACCTGCAGCTATCCCGATATTTTGGACTACAACTGCCACATTGTCTCCCATTGACTGACTTCTTGCTTGGGATGAGGGGAGTTGTAGTCAAAAACATCTGGAGAGTGAATGTTGAAAACCTCCACTACAGATCAAAGTACCTAGAGACCAAACCGGGATCCGTGAGGACATACATGTTTGCATGACAGCTGAGACCATGCAGCTGTGTGTCCTCTATGAAGCTGCAAGCTGGTCCCTGCTCACCAGCATCACTGTTTGCTGTTCTTGCACAGCTTCTGAGTTCATGCAGCTTTGTGCCCTTTTATGGATTGGAAGATGACACCTTGTATTAAATTGAAGAACTTTATTTCTCATGTATTGGTCATTTAAGGATTGCTTAGCTTTGTATTTGCCATCTTGCTGAGGAGGTTTTAGGCACATAACTCCGGGAGTGTATTTAGTCAGGTAAAGGCCATGCTGCAATTGAATGCTCTCAGCTGTTTCCAGTAATTGAACAATGTAATCTTTCTAACTGCACTACATTACTGAATATACCTGGAAAGACACAGTTTCAGAGCCAGATAAACTGTTGAACTAAAACGTTTTTAGGTTGTTTGATTATAGTACATTCTTTCAATTGTGGAAGTTAATTTGTTTGCATTTTAGACCGGCAAATAATTGAGGTGATCTCTGCTTTATACTCAATATCTGTACAAATCAACCCTGCAGGTCAACAGAGAAGCATCATCTAAAGAAGGAACCACGTAAATTAGGGGGACTGAAACATGTTGGGTATGTGAACGAAGATACAAGAAAATGCAATATTCGCCTATCTGGCTGCAGCATAATGCCTGCATTGTTCATAGAGATAACCTACAGCATTTTACTGCAGTACATTAAGGGGGCGGTTGGAGGTAGAGAGGAACTGTAGAATGGGTGTTGTATGGATGGGGGGCAGTAAGATGGTAGAACAAGGTGTAGGGGAAACCAGTCTCAGAGATGTGCAACTTCCCATACAATCCCAATCCGTGATCCTCCCACCATAAATGACTCCTCTGTTTACCCTTTTCAATCTATTATTTAAACAGAACAAGTGGAATATCACCATGATATCATTAGGGGGAGCTGTCCTTTTCCACTTAGTATAATCCCTTACTCTGTGGGGCTAGGCCATCCGAGACATCCATCGTCAAAAACAAAGTCTAGGTGAGCTGACTGCACAGCTGAAAACAACACTTACAATGAAGCATTGAAATTGTCTTGGCCATAATAATATTGTGCCAGTTGCCGTTAAAGAATTATTCTGTGTAACTGTGCTGGTGCAATACTTTCAAGCATATGAATAAATACATAATTATTTGTAAAGTTTTCATTCTACTTGAATATACACTACCCAAAATGGCTTCCATTTCTCGACTAAGTCAAGACACATTTTTCAAATGAACACACATTTCACAATTGCATTATATCGACTTTCAGTTACATTTCCTATGTGGATTCTGAATGCACATTCATTTGAATTCTACTCCACAGGGAGCATGGGGTGCTGGCCCTCATAAGAAAATCTGTGTTAAAATGTGTTAAATTGGCTGATGCGGCCAGATGTACCAGATACAAAAATGAATCTTCTTGTTTTAAAATTGTTTGTCTAAGATTGTTTGTATATGTACATTTCATGTTGGTGGTCACTTTTTAGTCTTGTTTTGTATGTCGGTCAACGTCCAGACAAAACAGGTGAAGAAATCAAGAATATTAATGAATGTATTTAATGAGAGATGACAAACTAAAACAAAATTAACATATATAGAATTGTGACATATTTAATGTATGTAGAGATGTATCTTAAACAGGGGCAAGGCACAGTGAGACAACAGGGGCTTTGAATATTGTATCTTCGAATTCCATGTCATGTAATGTGTATTGGACTTCCAAGATGCCTGACCCTTATCATTGTCAGACTCTACTTTGCAGATGGTGATCCAGAGGACCAACTCAATTTTCAAGGACACACGACTATTGTGTCTACCAAACATATTCCAATTCTTGAGTTCCTTTGTCCTTGTACATATAAAAGAGCCTGTCATGTGAGAATGTGAAATGCTGAACAGTGGCAGGTGTTAGGAAAATGCTCCCATCCTGGACAGTGAGCATCAGCTCAACTGGTACACACAGTCCTCCATGTCACAGAACATTAACAGCAGTAGACTCAGAGTACCATTATGTTCTGTTCATTCTTGCGCTTGGGCAATATCATTTTGAGCTGTTCTTCTAGTCCTAATCATCAATACAGATGGCACGGTGGTAGAAGACAGAGGTATCCATTTCCAGCATTGCCACTTTAATTCTAAATCTCTACAAGGAACCATTACAAGATGGGTTTTTATTAAATTAACAGCAACACTATTTATGGAGAGCAGGCAGTAGCTGTAAAGTCAATGCCTCTTATGGTGTAGGACGATGGAACCGATGGTTGGCCCTCTGGATGTCACCATCCATATTTGCGTGACTGTGCTGTTACATTGAATTAGACCATCATCACTGCTTCACAAATGGGTTATTCCGACTTCATCGTTGGCCTAGCTTTTTTTATATTTATTATTAGACGTTATGACTTGCGATATACAAATCTCTCATGGCAAAAAATAGGAGTAAAGAAAAACGAATAAAATAACCATTCATCATTAAAATATTAAGCATTACAAAAACGCCAAATCACACATTTATTGATTAATAACATCCATAAAACAAATAAATCAGCAATATAAAACAGATTTCATCTTATAATAATATCTTTCATAAAACAATCTTAAATCCACCTTTACACTCATAAATTCAATTGTTTCAAAAATCTGATCACCGCAAACTGTATGGCAGGTCTTTCACCACTTCTCAAAATCGCCCGCCATTCTTCCGGTCTCAGGACTCGAAATTACTCTAAGAATGTGTCTAGGCACAGTCCTCCTAACTACGCTACACCTACACATCTGAGAAATAGATGCTTTAATGTTTCATCTCATTTTGTTCCTGAAAAAATCTACAACCACGTTCTGCGTTACTCCACTGACACCTTGTTCCTAAAATGTGCCGAGTTGGAAGTAAATTAAGACGAAATCTCAAGAATATAGTCCTGAACTCTGTACTCTGATATTTCCTTAGAGAACGTGGGATACAATTAAAATCTTTAGCTTCAACTCTCAAGTTCTCAAACACCTTATATCCTTCGCAATTTCACACTGCGCAAATCAAATGAACAGCCTACCGTTTGTGTTCGCTTTTCCAAGGTGATTATGCAATAGCTCTACATCCATATCCATGCCAGAAACTATATCTAAACATTAAATCTCCCATGTGTTTAAAATGTCATTCTTTTTTTTTAAAAAACAGTGCATCTTTTAAAACACAGAACAATGAGTTTTGCTGGGAAAGGAGACATTTCCTATACATAGACTGTTTTTTCCACAATGCCACCATCTGCATAGATAATAAACCTAATTCATGACGTAAAATATAGACAGGAAAGCTCTTAGGCACCCCCAGAATTGTTTTCCAAAAAGGTTAATTCATCAAAGCCACACCGCAGGTGATGAGCAAATCATGGCTTCAGCACAGATAGCGGGATCTGAACAACTTTCGTTTTATAGTACTTCAACACTGGGATCATGGTGAAACGACCACATTTACAATGCAGAAACATGCCCAGTTCCACTAATACACATTATTTACCTTTCAGGGCCTTTACGTTCAATGAATCCCTTATACACCCATTTAACGTAAAACTCAATAAGCGATAGATATCAACTCTATCAGTTCTATGTTCATTCAGCCTCCTTTTCTTTTCGCTGATCTTTTCGCTGAAAATGGTTTGGCAAAAAAAATGATCATTTCTTTTTGGGGGTGGGGGGTTCCCCAATCCACCCCTCCTCTATTATGTATTCCCTATACACCACCCCACCCTATCCCTTATATGCACACTCCCCCTCACCCCCCATATTTAGCTATGTGTTTTTTGGCAAAAAGTGTTGCAGAAAAGCAAACGGTCGATGAATGAACATCGTACCACTCTATCCATGGGAGCATTTTGTACACTCCATTTAAAATGTACTAACTTTGGCACCTTAGATGGCTTAAAGACCATAATATTTGATTTAGTGGCATTTATTATAAGATTATTCCATTCAGTATATTTCTGCAGTGCATCCAACTGCCTCTGCAGCCCTATCATTGTTTCATCTATCAGCACCAAGTCATCTGCATATAAGAGCCATTGTATCACCCGCCCATTTATGCACAGAGGGAAGGCATTAACTTTCCCCAACTCCTCACCCAGGTCCAAAATAAATAAGTTAAATAATGCTGGTGCCAAAAGGCAACCGTGCTTAAGACCCGTTGCGTTTGCACTGATTTAGAGAGTTTTCCCTGTTGATTCAGTCTGACACACATTGAGGTGTGACTATACAATGCCACGATAATATCAAGTAAATATCCAGGGCATTTGCAAGAGTGGAGCTTATTCCAGAGGAGGTCTCTTTCAATGCTATCAAACGCCTTTAATTAACACTAAAGCAGCAAAAATCTTCCCTGGTGCATCAAAAAGCACAACAGGGCGAAATTATTCGGTAAAGTACAATCACCCTTTATATAGATAGGCACTATGATAGAGGATTGCCATACAGAGGAGATTTGCTTGACCTTCAATACATAATTAAAAATCGTACATAAGACCTCTGCCCATTGCTGAGGGTGGCTCTTTAAAATCATATGTGACAGGCCGCCCGGGACAGGTGCCCTCGAGCGGCCAAACCTCGAAATAAGATGCATTACATCATCTATATCAAAGTCTATTATCCATTTTTAATCTGATCGATAATATGAAACCATCATTTCAATTGAGACACTAGAAAATAAAAATGTTTTAATTGGTTAGTCATGCCTGTTCTGAAACGGGATTCACCTGCAATGCCAGATGGGATGCTTCACAATTTTTGAATAGCCTCCATATTTCATCCATACGTTTAGATGTGATAGCAGCTAGCATCGCTTGAGAGTTTCATTGCATTAAACTGGTGCTATAGCCCTGTAAACAATTTGTTACCTCACTTCAATTTTTTAATTTGTGCAGGGTCATACTCTCCTTAATGGCAACCTCCATTTTTTTATTTTCTTTTGGCTGGACCAACATATCAAACCTATGTCTATGTTTAAAATAAGGCTAAAAAAGAGATCATTTAGATATATAAAACCTCAGGACATTTACATAGGAACCTGTAACTACTGTTCCCTCCTCATTTTGAATTTCTTACCAATTATTAAGATCTCCGTTAATTTGCCCTATTAGTTCTCCGTTCCAACTAATCCTATTTCTTCCCAAATGAACTTCCAAATTCAATGGGTATAAACGTTCTGGTTGATTATTGGAGTTAAATACCCATTTAGCCCTCAGAATGATATGATCACTCTGGTAAGTATGTATTATCTTAAATTCGGAGGTGAAAGGGAAGATGTTACTTGAGACAACAAAATAATCTATTGAAGACTGCTGTTTGTACCTTTTCCAGGTTGCTCTAGCCGGGATATCCCCTACCACATTGCCATTCAATACACAAAAGTCTCGATCATCCATTAAAAACAACAGCTGTTCCCCACGCTTCCTTGCCTGAGTACCAGTCATGAGGTGATCCTGAAGAATTTGGCCAGAACATACAACATTTAAATCCCCTGTCAGTACTATAGCAGGTATATGCTCATCCCCTAGACAGGCATTCAAGACATTTCAAGACCTCTGAAACACAATCCATAAACTCCTTATTCGTGATCCCACTCGGGTTCCAGTGTAAGTTAGTTAAAGCAAAAGTGCCTAACCCAGGAAACCTGGTTTCATGCCAGTACATCTTGGAAACCTGGAAAAATTGATTGGGAGAAGTCCAGTGCTTCAGTTCCATGCCTTTACAATTTTGTACTGCTGTTAAGAGACCCAGAGTGGGCCTTCCATTAAGGCCTTTAACGCCGGATTTAAGAGAGCTGTAAACCCACTCAAGACTGGCAGTTCCCTGGGCCATGTTTCATGCAGTAGGAAAATATCAAAAGAGGACACATTTGTTTCTGTAGATTGTAGATGGCTAAATCCTCAAGAATTCCAAGACCCTAAAACAATTTCCTGTTGTCACCCCTGATCATCTATTTAGATGCCCCTTGTGTTTGACACAAGAGCTCCTGCTAACCAAGACCAGCTGTTCTTTCGTTCCTTTACACATGGAGCTGACTGTATTTCTACTGTTTGTCTTGAAGAAGTGCTTGTAGTAGTGCACATAATTCTCAATTTAGAGGGTGAAACCAATCTAACTTCATTGTCCATCCCTGTGATCGTTTTGTTCTCATATTTTGTAAAATCCACCCTATCCACATCATTCATGTCATACCCCATCGGGCGGAAATAAGGAGCTGCGTCAACTATTTGTGATTTTTATTTTCATCAAACAACAAAACTAAAATTACATTTCATGCCATATACGCATCCAGCATTTCTACTCAAATGTTGACTGTTCCAGTCGGTTCACTTGTTTTGTTTCATTCATTTATCTTTATCCGACAGTGCAAGTGAAGAGGCGCTCCTTAATGATCTCTAACATAAATGTTAGCGCAAATGTCTGTTTGTTATCAGATTCATTAAAGCAAATTTGCCAACAATCTTCTGCATTCAAGGAGAGTTTGTTCGCAATTAGTGGCCCGAATATCTTCGTTCTTTCAGCTCTTAATGCCCCACAGAACAATACCAAATGCTTAAGGGTCTCATGCTAGTTGTTACAGAATCTGCATTTTGGGCTCATACTTTCATATTTATGCTAACGAATTACCACTTCTATAGTTTTGAACTGGTTCATCCTACATTTTATGAGAGGATTTCTCTTATGTTTGTCTGGAAATGTTTCAGATATTTGCAAAGCTTATTGTACACTTTCCCCTCTGCTGGCATGTTGCTCATAAGTTTGTGTTTCTTTCTTCTCCTGTATCTATCCAGTCCTGCTGCCATAGTTTAATTCTGCATCCTGATTGTTTACTAGCGTGTCTTTATCAGTGCTCAGATTGTTAAGTGTTCTTTCACATCGCTCCACCCATGATGAGAGCACATTATTTGATTCTCCATCAGCAGGATGTTTTGTTGTTTGATGAACATAATATTTTTAAGGTTTATACAAACCAATAAAAAATAATAATAAAGATTTGATTAATCTAGACTTTATATGCAGGAGAATCTTGTCCACCTGAGAATCATTATAACAAATTAACTAAATCAATATCCCTCGAATGACTTGTTCATAAGGAGTGTATTATGTCAAAAAGGCACAACATATTTGACCTGCTTAAAATGGTGACTTCTCCAGAAAATCTCATTCTTTCTAAAAATGCACAACATTTCTCTTGAGGTGTAGAGGTTTCATCTAAATTTCGTACCAATGATGGCGTGTTTAACCGCTCAGGGGCTTTACCAAGTGAAGCTCTTTTCTCTTCTAACGTACAGAAGCATAGAGGCAAATTACTCTTAGGGTTCTTCTCCTGTTGGATGAGTTAAGATATTTCCACTAGTTTGGGTGTCTCTCTGGCTCATGGCACCGGTGGATTTCCCGCCACCATGGGTGGTAGGTAGTTGCTGTACAGGGCACCCATTCTCTCTATGAAACTGAATGTCATCCCAGTAAGTGAAGAAGTTCTTATGGTCCTCCCCCTGCCTGTCGCCATCATCAATTGTCACTGAGATGGAATCTTGCAATTGATTTGGATGGTTAGTAAGATCAACTGTGCCTCGTGTTCTTAATGGGACACATGCAGCAGATGTCACATTCTTTTCTTTACCTGGCACAGGTAATGATCTTAGGACTCTCCTAGAACCCACCTTCTCTGTCTTTGCCGGTAATTTTTGTTTTTTAGTTTTACTCCCTTGATGCATCTTCTTACCCCTCTGCTTCCCCTTTTGTTTGCTGGAAAATTGGATTATTGGCCTGAACAGAGGCATCTTGCTCACTGACACATCTTGGTGGTGATACCAACTGAACAACATTTCCACTTATGGGTTGATCTTCCAGGATCAAAACTCCCAAATCAGATTTCTGATCATCTTGCACTACTCTGACAGCCAGCTCTTGCCCGTCAGTTTCTCCCCTTAAATGATTTCTCAAAGGTATTGAGGGTTCAGCAGAGTTAAGGTTTACATTTCTTGCTGCATAATGAGGGTCACATAAACTTGGGCAATATACTTCTGACTGACATGCCATGCTATATCCCTCAATAAATGAAACCTTCGAATTTAATAATGTAAGTAGCATTACATGCTCACTGTGTTTAGCATTCAGCAACCGTTTCAGCAATGCCACCAACCAAATGTTTAAAGCTGGAATGGTGGAAGTTTCTGATCCCAGTGAATTCAAAACTCTTGCAGGCCTTTGTGCAGACTCCAGTCATTGAGTAACTAGATGAGTTTAGTGAAGGGTTCATTGATGTCTCCAAATATAATACCGGAGAAGTTTACTGCAGAAGTCACCCCTCTGTGACATAATGTATTATATGTGTTATATGTTGTTTGTCAGTGTGTATATTTATTTATATATTTTATGTCTATAAAGAAGGTTATGTAGGGTATCTGTTATGTAGGGAGCAAGGGTTGGTTTTTAATGGGAATGTTAAGTAGGTTAAAAGATAAGTAGGTGTAAAATATTATTAGAGCAAAGGTACCCTGGCATGAGGTAGAGGGAGGAAGCAGCGCCCTGCCTGAGGCTGCCTGGGTAGAGGGGACCACCCACAGAGGCCATGCTCTGGCCTCACATTCCATGTGGTTGGTACAAGGAGTTAGGGAAGGGGCCTGTTGTGTCGGACTCACCCTTAGGGTCCCTGAGACTCCCACCCGGGAGGGTGGGCTGACAGAGCAGATCCTCTGTTAGAGGGAACATAAATCAAGGGAACTTTAGGAAGGAGATTTAAGTTTAAGGAGTTTTTAAATATAAAGAGGGGTCCCCATTGGTATCCCTATATAATCCATCTTGGTGTTTGTGTCAATTTAGTAAGGTAAGAACTCAAGTAAGGTAATGATAATGATGTGTTATTTATGTAGTGCTTACACGTAAGTGCTTTACAGAGAACATATATGCATACAATATCACCCAGCCGAAGTTGGAAATCAATTATCAACCTTGGAAGGATGAAAGGCGGAGTTGACCTTTCCGGGATTTGAACCTTCAACCTGCAGATCACACACAGATTACAGCAGTGAGCACTCAACCTGCTGAGCTATCTTACTAGCTGACCTGGAGAGAGAAGGAGAGCTCCCTGGCCTGGGTTAGGGTTGGAAGACAGGGGCTACATTTTCAGTGCTTTGTGGAATGACCTCAAATAAACCAGTCCACGTAGAGAGATAGGATAGGAGAGCCAGAGGTGAGGACCGTGAATCACAAACCTCTGGTCTCCTCCAGACTTACATCTAATTCTACTGTTAGACTGATATTCAGAAATCAACGTAGGAAAATAGAGGTGGACAAGGCTATGAATACATGCAAAATTAAACATCATTGCTTGAAGTGGTTTATTTGGCGAATAGAGCGCCGAAAGAGATTGCCTTCAAGAAAAGACTTTAAATAGGCTTTATTTACATTAGGTGATATCTTGTAAAGAAGCAGGTATCCGGTAAGTCACAGACACACAGACTGAAACCGTGACAACCTCATCCTGTCACCCAGTAGTACATTCATTCAAAACAGGCACACAACATTCTATCACATGATCACAAAACTCACTCCATTACACCAGGCCTTCTCATGCACCCAGGAAGGAGCAAATAAAACAGGCATTGGAGCAAAAAAAAAACAGGCATTGGCAATGCCAACCACTTTTGAGTAGGCCTGTGAAAGGCATTTGCCAGGCACTGCCGTAACAGTACTAACTGGCTATTAATGATAGCAGTTGCAAAAAGGTGTGAACACCTGGGCACATAATAGCACTGCCTGGAAAATGCTTACCTAATGATATACACAAACCAAAACTGTTGGCTTTACTGATGCTTGTTTTTTTACAGGACTTCAATGAAGGACACGCACACTACTTAGCATTCAAGTGGCTGAAGGCTGGCCTTCTTAAATCATGTTTATTACACCAGTAGCGTGTTAACAGCTCAAATGAAGCCATTCATTCTCAGAAGACCACTCTGAAATAATACGGTCAGGCACTTTGAGTGCAAAGTTTGATGTTAAGGCTTGAAAAACGAGCTCAAAGAGGTCCAAGTAGGTTGTGATTTGGGCAGTGAGTTTGCCAGAAATGGGTGGGAATTATCATAGAGATTAGCATGACCATGGGCAGTCGATGGGTGGGCAAATTACCAAACAACGCATACAAACTTTGTGTCTCTCCTCATATGCCATATCTGGCTTAAAGGTGGCGATTTAGCTCAAGCTTTAGCGCCACCTAATAGCCAAAACTAAAAAAGGCCACCATAACAACACAGACCTCTTTCTAGAGAGGTAGCATGATATCCGCATACAGAGATGAATACACAGATGGAAAACATTGATACACAGCAGATACAAACAGGTAGATCTCCAGAAGTGTTCACAGCAGAGCTCACTTGGCAAAGCATATCAATGAAAAAATATTGACTTTCCTGTCAAGTAACACAGAACTTCACCTGAGGAAAGGAAACGCATGCTGGCACATATTAGCAATCTAAGGAAGAAAGCCAACTCATTTTATCTAATGTGTCGAATCTAGCTAACTTATGAACCAATGAATGTATAGAATTGATACTGGCGTTTTACATGGGTGAACCGAGATATCTGCACCATATCGATGAACTATTGTGTGCAGTACATCCTAATACTAGTAAACAAAGGTAGAGGTGTCGAAATCAGTCCGGGTAAAATTATAGAATCTCAGTCGCATGTAAATACTTATGACAAACGTGGAATACAATTTGTTCAGGGACTAAAAATAATAACACACTCAGTGAATTTAGCATTATGAATAACATTCCTGCAACCCCATGCATGCGTATTCATATGTGTTTAATCACTCCATTCTCAACAAGGCCGTCCTCAATGTAGGCGGGCATTTTTTCCTTCGTAGTTTTTTTACAGTTTGCCTAGTTATTGAAATCCCAGGTTGATGGTTCTTCATTTTATAATGACGCAGCAAACAATGAATAGCCCTCAGGAGTTAATTATGGTAATAATGAACCTTGAAGTACTGTACCAGCCATGTCGTGAATGGAGTGAGGCAGGGGCTGAGCTATTGAGGAGAAAGCCTCTGAATAGTCAATCACAGATGGATTTCGAAAATCTTTTGTTGAAAGAAAATGACTTCCTTTTCGCAGGGGAATTTATTCCACCAACACAATGAACAGACTCACAGCGCGTACCTCTCTGATGCCTTCAATCTGGGAATAGCCAAAGAGAACAGGTTTGGATCTGTATCCTCCTCATTCACCGGGCACTGTCCCCGCCGCCCCCCTCATGCGTGACACACACCACTATAAAAATGAAATCACTCTCGCTGTACAATAAACACGCGTTAGCAATCTAATAGGTTTTGGCTGCCACATGTCAACTGCAGCCTCAAATGCCCGAATAAAGCCATCACAGGCCCAGTATATTCATGACATGCAAAGCCATAATCGCATCTGTACAGCTGCTCCCATGATGTGACATGTGCAGCCTCATTTGCACCAATAATGCGCTATAATCTTTTTGATATATATCAATACATACACCAGAGAAAAGAACAAGTCTCCTTCCCGCCCCCTGGCCTTCCAACTAAACTGTGTGTGTTCCACAATCTCGCATTTATGGAGTTAGAATTCTGTATGCTGGTAGTGGCCCAGAGTGATCTGCAGAAGCCTCGAGGCACAATCAGGCTGCTCTGATCTCACTGGAGGAGAGAGGGAAAGCAGCAGACGTAGCAGTGCAAGGAAAAGTGGGGCAAGGAAGGAGAGAAACCACGTCGTTTGAAGGGTCATGCCTGCAGGTGTACAGGCAAGGAGAGGGAGAGTGGCAGAGTGCACAGAGAGGGATACAAATAACCACTGAAACCTTATTAATAGCAGTTCAACAGATGTACGTAAAGCCATACATCAGCAACTGGGTCCAGTAGAAACCATTTGGAAATGTTCAAGTGGAACTTGCATCAGGCCATCCAGCCATCAAGTAAAAAAAACGTAAATAGGCAATTCTACTTACTCTAGGGGTAAGATATCACAAGTGGTTCAATGTCAGCTTTGTGTAGCTCACAATTGTGGAACTGCCACTGGACTTTGAAATGGTTTTGCATATGGCTTTTGAGATATCAGTCTCTCTCTCTCTTCTTCTCTTCATATTTAGGTATTGTTTTCATGCCATCGTTCTAGCGCATGGCATAGTTAAGGTTAAGTGTTATTTTCTAAGGCATTTCAGAAAATGTTTGAACCCTTCCATGACAAATTCTGAAACATTTGAATGTAAAATTCAGGGGCAGCCTGCCCTGCATGGTACATTTCAGAATTGTTAATGACGGCTTCATATTTTTTCAAAAATGTTTTTGATCACATTTTGAACAGCTATTAAAATGTGGTCTTCTCATAGGGAAAAACATTTGGGCACAAATATCCCAAAACTGACCGCTTAGATTTTCAAGATGTTTGCCATTCACCTAGGTCTTATTATGAATTGAACATTTTATACTAATTGTGCAAATGCGTGTAGCAAAGATATATTTCAGACATGTATGCTACTATACGTATGAAAACTGACATCAAAGTCAGGATTGAATTTGATGTCAGTTTTCATACGTATATAAAATACATAGGAGATGCAAATTGCATACATGTTCGAAATGTCCATACGCTTAGTATACGTACTAAAAACTCACATCACGGTTAGATCTCAACTTATTGTGAGTTTTTGTATGTTTTGTTAGTGGGATCTTTATGGCTTACTGCTGCCATTTTGATGGTCTCCAGGCGCTCTGACAGATGTAAAAAAAAAAAAAAAAAACAACGATTTGTTAGTGGGGGGTACTTTTGTTATGGATGGAAAAAACAGTAACTGTGTGTTGGTTTGCTTCTGGGTGTTCTGGGTTGGTAGGCGTGCAAGCTGCCCATATGGGAAGCCTTGTGTGTCCATGGTGTAAGGATGTATTGCGATTGTGTGAGTTATTGAAGGAGGTGTGGAGTTCTATTGTTTGCTGTCAGTGTTGGGGAATGTTATAGATGTTGTGTGTGTGTGTGTGTGTGGCATAGTTGGTTTGCGTGTGGTATGGTTGAAGGAGTATGGAGGCTTTTATTATGGGTTAGTGCAGAACAAATATTGCAATCCTCATGGCATCGGGTTAACTGGCAGTCATGCAGGTAGCTTGCTGGGTTACTGAATCTCACCTACGGCCTTGGTTAGTCTTCTATTGTGCATTTGAGGAGTAAACAGAAAAGGGGGATACTTCCTAGATGCCGCCATGCCCTCCTGGTGGCACAGGAAGGACAAGGAGGCTCTCAGAGGAACATCCTCAAAAAAAGAGAGAAAAAGATATAAGGCCAACAAAAAAACCTCCAGATGACTTGTAGGATGGTAGGCTGAGACTCTAGCAACTTGACAATCAGGAAGTATTTGAGCATCCAGCTGGTGTAAAAATAGGAGCAGAGAAGCAGAGCTTTCTGGAACAGAACCTTCAAAAATGATAGAGGGCAGAAAGCAGGGGAATAGGCAACAGACTGGCAACACCGGAGAAAGGGGCACCAGGACAGCTCTTCAGGAGATTAGGGAAAAGCAGAGTGAGATGGAGCCAAGACGGTCGAGAAAACAGGGAATCAAACTTACGGCCAAGAACAAGGAAACAGCAGCATCAAACATCGTAGAAGCTGAATTGCAATGCAGCGCTACGGCCGGGAGGCTCTGTTGTTCAGTCACCGGATTGGGGCATGGCTGTCTGTCATTTTGAAAACAATAGACAATGTATCGTTCTCCCGGGGCAGCGTAACGGCACACAAAGGAGTCTGCATGCCCACCTCCAGCACTGCCACACAGACCATCAGGGCACATTCATGACACTGAACCCAGAGTGCCATGGTCAGCTATGTTTGGTCTCTTTGACAATGGTATATGGCATGCAGGTTAGGTCAGCATAGAAAACCATGTTTTTACAGTATGTCACTCCTTTGCCGAATGGCAACTTTTTTTCAACAAATTTGTTACATCTTTCACCAAATTTGATAAGTATGGGTAACATATAGAAGGTGGAATGAAGGGTAGAATGGTTTTCTTCTCTGCTTACTGTGGTAAAAAAAAAAGAAAACGGGTAAAAACAGCACAAAGAATCTAGAAGATGCCATTCAGCTAAAAATATATATATAAACCTGCGATGTTGCCACTCTGCATAAAGGAATTAAAAATAAAAGAAATCAGCAAAGCACCATAGATCCGTTTTTACTGATTTCCTAAAAGTCAGTTGTTTGTCTATTGCAGGTATTCTTTTGGGAGGGATTTCCAGAGTTCTGTTGACAGGTTTCAAAATGTTGATTCAGCATACTGAATTTTCGTATAACATTTGTGTTCAAGGCATATGGATCCAAGTCATTTTGCCGACCCCCTATTTCCGACGGGTGTTTTGCCGAAAAAGTTAATCGACATTTTTTCAAAATTTTATCTGGGGGTTAGTTGGTGTTTCCCGCCCCAACACCCCTTTCATTTTTATTTCCCTCCCCCAACCCTTTATTTACCCTTTCCCGCCCCCAAAAAAATAGATGGACATTTTTGGCAAAACTCCCGTTGGAAAAATGGGTGTCGGCAAAAGGATGCAATACACCAAGGTGTATGTATGATCACTGGATTCTGTTTGCTCAGTAAATAAAGATTTTTGTCTTGCAGGAATTCAGATCGCAGACCATGAATTGCTTTGTGAACCATGCAGATTATTTTGATATAGACACTTTTTTTGACCAGTGAACCAGTGTAGTGATCAAAGTGCTGGTGTGATTTGTTTTGTCTTGTTAGGTTTTAAAAGGGGTTTTGCTGCTGCATTCTGAATTTTTTGTAATTGCTTGGTGAGGTATTCAGTCATGCCAAGGTAGATGCTTTTGTCATAATCTATTTAATTATTTTATTAATGACGTACGCTGGATTTTCAGCAAATTACTGGCTGATGCGCCTAAACTGAATGGAGTGAAAATTAGTGCTCTGTGGTATGCTGATGATCTTGTCTTAGTCTCGAAAACACCAAGTGGCTTACGCAATCTTTTGTCCGCACTCTGCTGTTATTTTAAAGAAAATGAATTGGTGGTAAATACTGGTAAAACACAGATTGTTACGTATGTCCCTAAAGGTCAACGTAAGCATCTGCTCGAATGGCAAATTGAGGGGATCCCTATAAAGATGGTTCTAAATTATGTTTATCTGGGCCTTATTTTTGATGGTTGTCCTACATTACATTCGCATCTGAATAAAATCAAACAGAAGCTAATTATGGCGATCTGTCAAACATGATTGATAGTTTCCAAATATGGCAAATTTTAGATCAAAGCAGCCATTACATATTGGAATCAGAATGTTGTAGCAACCATCCTCTATGGTCTAGAAACCCAAATCATTCCACCAGGATTCTTCAACTTATTAGAAGCTAAGTTCTGGCGTGCCATTTTACATCTCCCACAGTGTATTCCTGGAGTGTTGATGCGTTATGAATTAGGTCTAATTTCATTAACTGCTTTACATAATTGGCGCTTATGTGCCTTATTTGGTAAATGTTTGCTATCTTCATGCGATAACTCCACATTATCTTCCATCTCTAGTTATCTACTTAACTCACCCGAAGCATTCCCAAAACACTGGTCCACAACCATTTTAACAATTATGGCGCATGCTGATATACCACTTGATATTCTTGTGTATCACCCTGAGCGCACAAAGAAGAAAGTATACTTGATGGTCTGGATTGACACTAGAGATCAATGTTTAACATACAAAGATTTTGACTCTGCAATATTTGGACCAAAATGTTATAGAGACACTGCATCCTTTTTACGTTTGGCTCCATCTGCTGTCACCTGAACTACAATTCTACGGTTGCGGTTCAATATTTGGCCCACTCGTGAGGTTAAAACAAGAAGAAAGCAAATTCCCTCTGACCTTAATTGGTGCAGGTTTTGTAAAAATGCAGCGATTGTCGAAACTCTGCAACATATAATAATGGAGTGTTCAGCCCTTACGAATTTGAGAAGATCTCACTTTGTAAATCATTTTGCTTATTTTGCTCAAATTGACCCTACAAATAGATGGGTCGCTTGGCAGCTACTGAATGTATGAGCATTAGACTTGCCACAATTAATTTTTTAAAGGCTTTGAACATGGAATGAAAATTGTGTCGCTGCTCTTAACTCTGCTATGATAAATTTGTTTGCAATTGTTTTATTTTTTCGAAATAATGTATTGAATACTGACATCTTAACTTGTGAATTTATATGAATGTCTATTGTTCTATCTGGAATGTAAAAATTGTTTGTTTTTTATCTTTTATGCTTATGAAATCTTTACTATGTATAAATTGAAAAAGTTGATGTAATTTCAACTATATTCAATAATAAAAAAATAAAATAAATAAACATAATCTATTCTTGGCCTGACACGTGTGATAATGGCAAGTGTTCTGAATTTCACACCACTTTGCATTGTTCACAGAGCAATTCATGAACTAGGAGAAAAATTCCTGAAAGAAGAAATCTCCATTTAGAGACCAAAAAGAACCATGAAGATTAACAATGACATACACCTTGAACACAAGCAATAATCAAAAATTAAATATGGTGGATCAGCCATTTGAACCATCTCAAAGAAACTCTGGAACTCCCTTCTAAAAGGAATACTCACGATAGAGGAGCATCGAACGTTCAGTAAAGCACTAAAAGCATGTCTCTTTGATTTGCCAAACTAGCTTCCCAAACCATGGCTCATAGTCAAAGCAAAACATGCAGCTTTAATCCACAGAGGCACAGCACAGAGTACCAGCCCCGGCTCAGGATTCACAGGCCAAATGATCCAAGGGGAGGGGCCTACCAGTGAAAGAGAGTCCCAACATTGTTAAACTCTACACAGTGGGTTTCAGTTTACTCAAAAATAACTGGCGCAACAATGATTCAACCATATACTCTGGTATGAGGATCATCCCCCTCTTCCTCACTAACCCTACTAAAAGTCTCCATACTCCTGCATACACACCACACACCGACCAACCTCGCCACCCACACATGGAAACCACAACACCTCACACCCACATTAACACTAAACAACACAACTCAACATCTCCTCCAATAACTCTCACAATCGCAACATGGTCAATGTGCCCCCACGCTATGGGCAAACAAGTCCTCTCATAAGAAACTCAAGTGCCTGCACACCCACAGACCCATACCACCATGAAGCAAACCCACACAGAGTGGCTGTTTTGTCATAATTGCAACTCCTAACACAACGGCAAAAGCATGTGTGCACTCTCCCTCTCCTACCACTAACAAACCCATCAATCCCTCTTGTTTTCAAATCTGCCTGAGCAGTTGGAGACCATGCAAATGGTGGCAGTGTACTGTATAATTACTGTTAACATAATATAGCACACACACACATGACACACACACACACACACTTAACACACCCACGCCTACAACACTTTTTTCGTGTGTATAGGAAATGTTTTGGAGATGTGAATTTGGTACATGTACAAACTATACAACTTTCATATGCTAGACACTTACGCACCAAAGACTCATCCTTACACCAAACACTCTTAAGGCACACACAGTTACAACACATGCACTTACGACACAAACATGTATGCCACCCACTTGCCTAACTATGGAAAGGCTTCAAGATATGTGTTAAATGAATGAACATCTCATACACAAACTGGACATGAAGGTGCATGAAATGTACATTAGTACATGTATGCTACTATTCATAAAACAGCTCACATCAAAGTCAGGACTAACTTTGATGTGAATTTTCATATGTATGTAAAATGAATACAAGATGGAACTTGAGTACATTTACATGGCTCATTGCTATGGGCGCATAGGCTGATACACTCATACGCTAAACACTTAAACTACATACCCTTATATCAGGGGGGAAAAATTGAAGTTTCAAACTACTAGCCAGCCATCAGAAAGTCACTTGCCACCTCAATTTTATACATACACACAGCACGCCATTTCTTACTAGACAACAGACAAATACTACTAGCAAATGGCTAGTGGCGAGTACAAAATGTGCACCCTGATTATATACGATACTTTGGGGCGCACTCGCCATGGCCTTCGGCCGTGGTCACTGTACATGTTGCATCAATAAGTGCCCACTAGCCCTGGCCTTCGGCATTATCCGTGCACATCACTGTGCATGTTGCACCAATAGGTTTCTATGGGGCCCGCTAACTGGCTGCATTTTTCCACTGCTGTGCATCTCAAATGTAGGTGCATTCTCCCACTGCTGCTCGTTGCGAATCTAGGTGCATTTTTCCACTGCTGTGTGTTTCGAATTTAGGTGCATTTCTCAACTGCTTTGTGTTTCATATCTGGGTGCATTCTTCCACTGCTGTGTGTTTCAAATCCAGGGGCATTTGTCTACTGCTGTGAGTTTCAAATATGGGTGCATTTTCCCACTCCTGTGTGTTTCAAATCTATGTGTATTCTCCAACTGCTGTGTGTCTCAAATCTATGTACATTTCCACTGCTTCATGTCTCAAATCTAGGTGTATTCTACCACTGCTGTGTGTCTCAAATCTAGGTGCATTTCCACTACTGTGCGTCTCAAATCTAGGTGTATTTCCACTGTTGCGTGTCTCAAATCTAGGTGCATTATCCCACTGCTGTGTGTTTCAAATTTAGGTGCATTTCCACTGTGTGTTACAAATCTCAGTGCTCTTCCCACTGTTGTGTTTCTCTGGTAGTTTGTATTTTGTCTGACTTTGTGAGTTGGCCTATTATTGCATTTTGCCTGATCGTGCTAGTTGTCCTAGAACTGCATGTCGCCTGATTGAGTAGGTTGGCCTAGTTTTCACATCTTGCCTGACTGTGCTTGTCAGCCTGGAACTGTATTTCACCTGATTGAGTAGGGTAGACTAAAGTTAGCCTAACACTGCATTTCGCCTGAGTGAGTGGATTGCTGAAAGAGCCAAGCTCATACTAGACCTAGAGGTTCCTGACGCACCAGATGCCTATAAAGGGGAGCATAGTTAATTTGTTAGGTAAAGGAAGGCAATCAGGGAGAGGGAGGCCTTTTCCAACCCCACAGATTTCCCACTGGCCAGACTCTCAGCTCAGCACCTACAACACTAGAATGCAGGTATCCCCTATGATCAATTCGGTCTAGCTGCACACATAATTATATACCACCTTCCATACGGCAAAAACCTTTAAAATGCAGCTATCCTCCATGATAAATTTGGCTTAGCAGCACACATAATGTCACTTACTAGCACCACCTCCAATAGAATTCTGGTACCCCACGACAATTCGGCCTAGCTGAACACATACTACCTGTCTCAAATACCCTGCACATTACTTTCAGCATTAGAATGCAGCTATCCGCCATGAAAAATGTGGTCTAGCTGCACACATACAGAGTTCACGCACTGCTCTGACTATCTCCACTGAACTGGACTCCGGTCGCCAAGGGCGTTCAACCAATAGCACGTTGAGACCATACCAATGGTGAAAGGCGCTATACAAATGCCCATTAACATAATATGACCGGTGGCCATGGCCTACCGCCTTAGCCACTGAACACGTTGCACCAATAGGTTTCTTCGGGGACCACTAGCCATGGCCTTCATCAGTGATGTCTCCAGTGATATCATCTGTGATGCAATCACTGTGGTCATACGCTGTGCAACAGGGAGAGCAAGCTTAAGGTGAACTTGCTTCAAATGCGAGTGCTGAATTTCAATGGTTTTGTTGCATAAAGTCAGATCACCTTAACTCTCTCTTACCAAAGGTTTTCACTAAATTTCAAGGGCTTTGTTATACTATAGTTTCTTTAGGGCCTTTGGCTGTGGCCACTGCAAATGTAGCATCAATAGGTTACTTTGGGGCCCACTAGCCATGGCCTTCAGCCGCGGCCACAACACATGTTGCACCAATACGTTTCTTTGGGGCTCTGGCCCTTGGCCATGGCCAGTGGCACAAAAACCCATTACCCCCTGCCTAGTAGATGTGATGAATGTAGGTGTAAAATGTCCTTTTGCTTTTTCACTCTCTCCCGATTCCCATGGGATTCGCTCAATATTCCCCCGATATTGGCAATGAACTACACAAACAGCGGCAAAGAACTACCCATGCCTGCAGAATTCCCTAACATTCCGCTGATAATCTGAAAGTGTCTGAAAATCTAAAACCTTTCTCAGTCCTCTCATGCACTCATGTAGTGCTCCCCTCCTCTTTCAATGGTCCCTCCATTCCCCTCAGCTGCCTTTTCCCTCCCCGGCTCCCTCCCATTACCCCCTTTCACTCTTTAGTTTGTGTGACACTTTTTCTGTTCCGAGCGCATCTTCCGTGGTAGCTGTGGGAATATCGCAACATTTGCCCGGTATTCCCCTGATTATCCCAACATTTTGAACTCTAACCGGCTTCCAAGACCACCCCCAATTCCTCAATTTCACATGATAACCCCTTTCCCCCCACCCCCCACCGCTATGCAATTTCATCCTTTTTCCTCCTCCAAATGGCTTTTTGAGCACTTTTTGTTTTTACATTACCCCGGTATTGCCCCAGTAATCATTCGCACTGAGCAAAAGATGTCTTTTCATTTCTGAATAGCCTCTCTGTGACATATAGCTATATTCTTGGTAGCAGAGGGCACCTCCTTCCCCGTCAAATATTTGAAAAACTCCTGGGCGGAATGACCCTAACCTGCCCTGGAAATTAAGTCAATGCTTTGTGCTGAAGTTGTTTCTTATTTGGTCCAAATCTGCCCAGTAGTTTTTGCGCTTAGTCTTTACCAAATTTGGTTTTTTTCTCTATGAGAAAATAAATGGGTGTAGGACGAAAAAGTGTTTTTTGCTTTCTTAATAACCTTTTCAATGTTTAACAATTCTTTCCCAGAATTTGTATTCTATGAGGGCCCATGACAAACATTTTGTTTCAAAAATATCAGCCATATCCATCTGGCAAGTTAAAAGTTATTACCAATAGAATTTTCGGATTTCCTATGACTCAAGGCTATCACCTTAACTATAAGGCGACTACTGCCGCCTTACAAGATATATATAGCACTGCAACGATAACTCTCTATATATAAATATATGTGTCATTTAAAAGAGTTACGTTTAAACCAACAAAAACGTAAAGCAGACAGACATCAGAAAAATAATTGTTACGGTAACAACATAATAACATGTATTAATGCATTTAATAACATATTATATTAAAATCCAATATCATCGTAACATTAACTCATCCTGTTTTTGTTTTTCAGTATTGTGTTTTTGCTCTAAAATGCTTCATAGTGAAAGTAATATAATGTGTTGTGTGAATTTCTGTTTGTTTTTAATACACTTGTTAAACTGTTTATATTTATGTTTTTAATATACATTACATTTGGTTGCTTTTGTTAGTATTTACTGGTTGCATTATTTAATAAATTAAACTTAGCTCACATATAACAAGTTTGCATTTTATATGCACAGTGTAATGACTATAAATATTTTATAAATATTGTTATTTGTAGAAGTATATGTTTTTTATATGTTGTAATACTTTTTTAGTTGTGTAGTGTATGGTTTCTTTTTGTAATGTTATGTTTATTGTTTTGGTAAATGAAATGTACTTACAATGAGAACATTTACATTGATAATTGATATTGTTGCATATGCAAAGTATAACACTTCAATGCTTATGACTATTTTGTTATTGTAGATGTATTTTTTTAAATATTCTGTGTATTTTGTAACTGGCATTTTTTGGAGGAATGTGTATATTATATTTGAAGTTTGTTATTATGTAGTAAGTTTGTATTACAGCTATTTTGTACTTTCTTTTAACATTTATTATAGGTCTACATTTAATGTACTTTTGAATGGTTATACATTTTACACAATGTTTTGTTTTTGTGTGTGAAATTGTTATAATTGTATGGTAATATTGTATGTTTTAAGTGTGTGGGTGAGGTGAGGTTAACATGATACTTGATTTTACGATAATATGTTTTATATTTATTAATAACGTTTATTATGTTGTTACCTTAAAGTAATTATTTCTGCTGTTTGTGGAATATGTTTTTCTTGATTTAATCATAACTCTTTTGTAAATAACAAAAATAATAATAATAATGGTTTCAACTTTTTTACTGTTATGTGATTATTGTTTCTCAGTGTTGTAATACTAGCGAGTATGTTAAGAGCATGTGGCGAAAAGTATGTGCCATAAGTGCATGTGTTGCAATTTTCTGGGTAGTAAGAGTGTGTGCCGTAGGATTGTGTGTCATGTGTTGTAGAAGCATATGTTGTAGCATCTTGTGTAATAGGAGAGCGTGTAATGACAGTGTGTCATTAGAGAGTGTGTCATAAGATGTCGTGTTATGGGAGCATGTGCCATAGGAGGGTGTGTTGTACGTCCACATGTTGTATAATTACATATCATAGGTGCATGTGTTGTAGGTGCATGTGTGGTAGGTGCATGTGTTGAAAGTGCATGTGTTATAGGTGCAAGTGTTATAGTAGCATGTATCCGGAGTGTGGGTGAGATGGTAACTCAGCTGGTAAGATAGCTCAATGCTGCGATCTGTGTTTGATCTGCAGGTCGCATGTTCGAATCCCAGCACAGCTAACTCAGTCTTTCATCTGTCCATGGTCAATACATGAGTGCCAACTTTGGTTGGGTGATATTGTACGTAAATATGTTGCCTGTAAAGCACTTTGGTGAACGTGCTATATTAAGTAACACATCATTATAACAGTGTGTGTCATAAGATTGAGTAATAGCAGCTAATTTCATAGGGTGTGCATCATGGGAGTGTGTTTTATAAGAGTTTGTCGTAGGACCATGAATTGTAGGAGTGCACATCATAAAAGCGTGTGTGGTATGAGCACACATTGTAAGAGTGTGTGTAATATAGATGTGTGTCATAGGAGCATGTGTTGTAAGAGATGCATAGTAAGAGTTTGTGTTATTAGTGTTCATAGTAAGAGTTTGTGTTATTAGTTTTCATACACACAATGGGCCTCATTCCGAGTACGGCACTAACCAATGGCGCTATTAACGCCTTGGTTGACGCCGTACCCGGACCGGCAGCGCCTTGGTGGATGGCGGAATTACCGCCCCATTCCAAGGTTAGCGGGGCGGTAATTCCCCATTCACCAAGGCTCTTCCCCATTCCCAAATGAGCCCCCATAGGGCTCAATGGGAATGGGGAAGATGCAAATAACGGTGACCGTTCATTACGGTCACCGTTATTGGCTTGGAGGCCCCTTTGCGCCCTCGACTTTAACACCTGCTCAAAGCAGGCGTTAAGGGCGAGGGCGCAAAGGGAACTCGGATTATGGCGGTAAGGGATCACCGCCACCGGTCTCGTTACCGGTGGCCGCTATCCCTTACCGCCATACTCGGAATGAGGCCCAATGTTAATCTCACAAATGTACGCACTGGGTTTTAATATAAAATGGACCTCAATTCTGCTCATGCAATTGCATGCTTTCTATATGTATGAAAGCAAAGCTTGCATTAAAGTAACATTTAAATTTAATAAGCGTTTTTAATATGTATGTGAGGCATATATGACTTCTCCAATTCGCACTTCTATGTAATGGATAGCTCCTGAAAACTTACATCAAAGTAAGCCCTGAATTTACTATCAGTTTTCAAATGATGTAAATTATAGTTCCAATGAAAAATGTACATTTATTGCATCCGATGAAAACTAACATCGAAATCAGACTTGACTGTTGTGAGTTTTTAGATGTAAACTCAATAATGCATAAACTGTGAAACTCATACGTCACTACATGTATTCAATTTCTTTAAAACTCACATCAAATTTAGCTGTGTCTTGCCTTTGAAGTGAGTTTTCAGGAGATGGAAACTTTGTAATATATGAACTTGAAAACTCATAGACACTGCATACATCATTGCAGCACATGTTGTAGGCACGGTGTGATAGCAATATGTGTTGTAAGAGTGTGTGTCATAGGAGCATGTGTTGAAGGAGCATGTGTGGTGTATGTATTTGGAGCTTGTCTAGTAGCGGCATGTGTAATGGGAGCTCATGTTTTAGGAGCTTGTGTTGTAGAAGTGTGTGTCCTAAGAGGGTGTGATGTAAGAGGGTGTCATGTAAGAGTGTGTGGTAAGTGGCATCATAAGAGTGTGTGTGGTAAGTGGCATCATAAGAGTGTGTCTCATAAGAGTGTGTTGTAAGAGTGTGTACGGTTGGAGTACATGTCATACATCCAAATGTTATGTGTAGTAGGTCTGCATTTAGTAGGTGCTCTTGTCATAGGAACATGTATCATAGGAGTGGGTGTTGAAAGAGCACATGATGCAGGAGTGTGTTATTATAATGTATGTCATAAGAGAGTGTGTTAAGTGTGTGTCGTATTCTGCTCATGCATTGCATGCCTCATTTACAGATTTTAACATGTATGTAACTTTTGCACTTCCTGAAAACCTACATCACGTAAACCCTGACTTTCCTTTCTGTTTTCAAAAAATGTAAATTGCATAATCCTCGAACTGTGAAAATCATTTGCCCTTTGGTACAGTTTGTTTGAAAAATTGACATTGATTACATCCGTTAGAGAGTAACATCAAAATCAGCCCTGACTGATGTTAATTTTAAAATGTAAACTGCGTAATGTGCGAACAGCAAAACTTGTACTCCTTTTGGTAGGGTTCATGTGTAAATATATTCCATCACCTTAAAACTGACATTAAAGTCAGCTGCGAGTTTTCAAATGTTAATTGTGTAATGTACCAACTCTAAAACTCATACATGCTGCATACGTTATTGCAGTGCATGTTGTAGGTGCCTGTGTGGTAGGAGCATGTGTTGTAAGAGTATACGTCATAGGACCATGTGTTGTAAGAGTGTGTGTAGTAGGAAGATGTGTAGTAACTGTACATGTCATAAGAGCATGTGCTGTAGGAGTGTGTGTCATAAGAGTGTGTGGTAGGTGTGCATCATAAGACTGTGCATTGTAAGAGTGTGTGTCGTAATGGTGTCTGTCATATTTTTTTTTTGTATTTGGTTTAATCAAATCTTTACAAATTTACATTTAAATGTCATCGAGTAAAAAAAAAAAGCAGCACAAAAATTAAAATAGCAAGGACAAGGAGGAACAAAGAACATAAATAAGATATTTCCTCTTACTATTCACATTACTAACCATGATAAAAAGAAAAAGGAAGGAAAAATACAAGCAGAACCAAGAAAATAGAATCAATCTCCCAGCCAATGGGCAATAGTCCTTTGTTCTCCTACAATCCAGAACAGTTCATAGCATATATACATTGTTAATCCTAGTAATTCAGGCAGAGTTGCAGTTCATTCATTTACCCAAATTGAGCATGTAAATCATTCCATTATTACATTCTACTCCATCTTAATAGCCCTAAGAAAACCTGACAGTGCTAGTCCTTCCCCGGACACTTTGAATACTAAGACACTGTTTCCATAATATATCAGAAGAGCAAGGCAGGTGATAGTAATTCAAAGGTCTTAAATAGACATTCCTTACATCTTTCAGTGTTTGACACTCCAAAACAAGATGTTTCGCAGACTCTATCATAGAATGACAAAGCCTGCATTCCAATTCCTCAGGAGGTATTTGTTTCCTTCTTAACAGTATATCTTTAGTTAACAGGATATTCCATCTCAACCTGAGCAATAGCCCCCCCCGATACCTTTGGTTTGGAAATTGGAACAATATTTAAGAGAGGGATCCTAAGCACTTATGTTCATGGGCCAAATGACTCATTGAGGAATATGAATGGAAGGAATCAGTGGTTATGATCCAATCCTGCTCAAACAGCAGTTTTTTGATTAGCAGTGGATTACTAACCAGTACTTCCAAATTGGAACCTCATTTTTGAAGGATTGTTTCACATGTATGCTTAAGTTCTAATAAGTACAGTAAGCTTTTTATATCATTACTCATAAGCTCATAAAGGGTTTGCAGAGTAGGGGCCACAATATTCGAATATAATGTTGATAGCCTCCACGGTACTCGGCCCAAATGAAACATATCCTAACTCATATCTAATCGCCGCTAACGGCACGGCTTTAAGTATACCAAGGATCCGTCTCCAAATTTTTCCCTCGATTTTCCTGCGATTTTCCTCAATATACCGGTAAAGACAAGGTCCAGACCGTATACCAATTTAGGTACAATCTAGCACTAAAAGAACATTAGTGCAGGTCTTAAGGGGAACCTACCTAATTTCCGATCAATCCTAACAATCTGAGATTCCAAAAACTTAGCCTTGTTTAAAAGGATCTCTCTATGGGATTTACCCCCCGGCCCCCTGTGGGACCAGAAGTGGAATCCGAGATATGTAACACTGGTGATTTGCTCACTGAGGTTCCTTCAATATGCCAAATTGGATGATAATTCTTTTGTGGTAGTTTAGCAAAGGCCAAGAATTTATTTTTGTTTGGGTTTACGATAAGTCCATTTTCTGTTTTATACTTGGAGAAAATATCGATCAGGCGTTGCAGACCCACCTTAGTACGATCGAAGATCAGGAAGTCATCCGCATATGCCAGCCAAACATTTTTACTTTGACCTATTCTCGGGGGTAGCAACCCTTCATTCATAAGGCTTTCAGCCACGTCTGGCATATATTGATTGACGATCCATGGTTACCATAACGCACCCCTGTCTAACCCCCCCCCGATATATTCTCGTCGACATGTCTCCTTTCTGGCTCAAACACTCCTGAATACCACAGTTTGCGTATACTCTCTCTATGAGTCTTAAGAGACTCATCGGCAGACCCCAGGTTGCTAGTTTCTTCCACAGTTTGCCACGGTTCATACAATCAAATGCAGCTGAGAGGACCATGGAGGCCATAAAAGTGCAGCCCTTCATCTCTCTCCATGAATCCTCTTGAATGCATTTGAGGGTGAGCCCATTGATGTTCGTTGAGTGGCCCTTTCGGAACCCTGTTTGGAATTCACTAAGTGGATGGAATTTTTTTTCGATTCCTCCAAGTGCGAGAGTAGTCGAGAAGAGAAGATTTTACAGTCTGCATCTATTATAGATATTGGCTGATAATTTTTTCGGATCAAACCTACTCCTGCACTTGAAGATGGGAACAAAAGGGGCTGTACTCCATGATACTGGGGTAATACCTGTCCGAAAGATGTCCCTAAATTCATAGAGCAGGAGGTTCGCCCAAAGATTTTGGTCAGCCTTAAAAGTTTTGTTAGTAAGACCGTTGGGTCGTGGTGCTCGTGACCCTTTGCATTTTTTTATTAAGTCCCAGACTGTCCTAATCTCAAGGGGGGGTGGTCCCATTTATCATATTCTGATATAATCAAGTTTTCATTTCCATTTTCCCCTGATTCACTAATTGGATCTCCAAACCTTTTGCCAAAAAACTCAATCCATTCTGATTCTGAAATGGGATTCAGCTGAGATATAACATACTTAGGGGGCTTCATTACGAGTTTGCTGGTCCGGATACAGCAAACTCTGAGTTGTGCTCGCGGCTGCCATTCATTCCGCCAGGTCTGACCTGGAGGAATGAAAGGCACCCGCGAGCACAGCAAGCCTATAGGACCGGCACAGTAATGAACTGTGCCGGTGCTACAGGCATCCCCCTTCCAAATGAGACCTATCAGGCTCAAATGGTAATGGGGATCTATCTGTTCCGGCACCCGCAAAAGGGCAATTACCGGGTCCAGAGGGGCCGCAATACCCCGGTAATTGCCCATTCATGGGTGCCAGACCCGGTTGCAAGTTTGGAGGTAGCCTTGCCAGTTTTACCAGCAAGGCTACCTCCAACCTTGTAATGAGGTCCAGGGTCTTGTCCATTGACCAGTGACCAAAAGGCACTAACTTTAGCCTTAATTAATGTTCCCAGCATGACTTCGGCATCTTGTTGTAGAAGCTGGCTTTTAATACCTTTGCAGAAGTTTTTAAACTTCTCTTTCTCAACCTAGTTATCCTTTTTTGTACGGTTACATCCTGCACAGACCTTCCAATATTATGTATATCCCTTCTCATCGCCATTTTGGCTAAGGCTATGTCCTCGTTGTAACAGTGATTATGCCTAATAATATGCCCTCTTCCTTTTGCCCTTGTGGAAACATCTGAAATAATAATTTCAATAAGACAATGGATCTCATGAGTATTAAAATTATTCAGTTTCCACTCGAAAATGGAGTTATTCAGGGAAACCCAAATATTACAGTTTAGGCTCTCAATATTTATATCAGACCTTCTGACCGCATTCCCAGAAACACTCGCTACCATTTGAGGTTGTGCTCTGAAGTATCTATTTGTGATAACTATGCCAAAGCATGCAGTCAAGATAGAATGATCACTCCAAGTATTTGTGGTAACAGAGAAACTAGTACAACAACAGCTCCTTAAATGATAATCTGGATAAATATAGTCCAATATCGAGGAGCTCTTCCTCTATGCCATGTGTGCCATAATTTAACACAATCTTCCTCATTCTTAGGGCCCACCAATGGTAAGAGGCCCAACTTTCCAAGAGCCACATACCAAATTATACCGTTTTTTCTCTTAAGTGTAGTTCCCCTTTGATCCGTGTCCATGTTGCAGATTTCCCATGGTGGCTTGTTGAAAACACATTCCACATTCAAGTCTCCCTCCAAGAGAAATCGCCCATTCTCATACTTCATAACCTCTTGTTGAGTAAAAATAAGTTCCTTTACCAAAAGAAAGTCAATAACCATAATACTTGTGTCTAATTGGTTTTTAGCTGGAAAATCTACTCTCAGTATGTCTCTAGAGCCCACTAGTGCCAGAGCTGGTATTTCTGCTAAAATTGTCAAAATATTTGACCTGTTCAAACAAATCCTTTCATCCAGGTCCAGCAAGCTTTTTATTCTAATTAGATAAGCCTCTTTGTCAGATTTGTCCTTGTTGTTTTCACCACTGTGTAACCCTTTCAATTTGTTTCTCCTAATCTCATCAGTAGGCCCTTGACCATCCTTATTTGTTCCTTCTTCCCCTTTCCCAATGTTCGGTCGTTGGAGCCGATTTACCATGTCTCTCATTCCAAAGGCCAATCTAGGATATAAAGTGGATGAAGGAATATCCTCTACCCAGAATTTACCTAACCCACAACCCCTCTCTAATAGTTTGTTGACCACCTCTGAATATAAGGGTTTGCAGGTAGAAGAAGAAGCCCCCTCCATCGGCCCCATCGAGAGAGAGAGGTGCGCCAATTTTGGAGGCCCCAAAATCAAGTGACAATTGGGAGTGTCCTAGCCGGTTCAAATCATTGGACATTCTCAGGTAACCTTCACCTGTAATTTCCAAAGCACTGAGGGTCTTTGATTTCCCCTGCCCAGTTTTAGCCACCCCACGTACAGGCTGCAACTGAGAATGTCCTAACTGGTTTACACCTCCGGACCCTCCCACTTCGCCCTCTTTTATGGTACCCATAACATTGAGGTTCCTTTATTTACCGGGCCCACGGCTCCATCCAATTCTATGGTGGGCTGGTTTATTGTTCGCCCCCTTTTGAGGGATTGATTGAATTCTCCCAGGGAGTTCCCCTGTCACACCAAACCGGTAGTCTCCCCCTCCTGCCAATGGTAAATTAAGGTCCACATAGTTGTCCAGAGAAACCATGTCTGTTTGAGCAGTCAAGTCCACTGTCAATGGGTTCTTATATGCCTCAGGCTGCCCATTTCCAGTTTCAACAATTGGAGTCAATTTAGATTTAAAAAGCGTATGGTAAGCAGATTTGACATTCATAGTCCTCCCTTTTCTAAATAGGGGTCTCCACCTAGTCTGTCTAGGTTTTCTGTAAACCTTAAACTTGGTAGTTTAGGATGACCCACAATTTTCCACCTCTGTACGTCTTCCCTCATCCACTCGCACATCCTCAACATTTTCACACATTATTTGTTTGTTCCTTTCACTCTCATGCCCCTGGGTGTTCATTGGTATGGCCTACTCTCCCTCGTCCACCACACCAGATACCCTAGTAGAACTAAGTATTTGTATACTACTTTGGTTTGTATTATTAAATGTATGGTAGTGACATGTTTCATGAACATGTTTGTCATACTATAGCTTACTAACAAGCATAATGTACCCCTCAATCATTTTCCCTTAACTTAAAAACTACATCAAACTGCCAACTTATTGGAGAAAGACCAAATTATTGGAAACATTTTGTGTGTAATTCTATGATTTTTGTTAGTCAGATGAGATTTGAACATTTGACATCTTTGGTGGCCCTATCCCCTCCTCTGATACCTGGGTAAAAAAAAAATCTCAGCTTTAAGTCTGAGCGGTTGTCATGATGCCTACCCCCGGAGCACCAGGCCAGGCCCAGCACCCCCGGGAGCAGGCATCACGCCCCCGGGTAAAAGCCCAGCGGCCCTTTATAGGGGCTCTTTGGACTCTGTCCTGGCGCCGTTGGCGCCAGGCTCATGTTGGACATCAGTCCTGGCGCCATAGGCGCCAGGCTCATAAGGGGAAGTGTTTGGTGCACTTACCTAAAGCAGACCATGCTGCACACTCACCTGATGCAGACCATGCTGCATGAAGAACCAAGCCAAATGAGGCTTAGGAGGGACTATTTTTCTGAAGGAACTATTTTGTTACTTGGGTGGGGCTTTGGAAGAATACTCATCTGGAACTTCTTCCAAAGCTATTTAAGCCACACCCGGACAGCCACACGTGCTTCGCGTTGTTCTGCATCCCAGCAGCTGAACGCTCACCGTGTCTGCTCCTGCACCTGGACTCCAGCCACGCCCGCCTCGAACCTGGAACACCTTTAAGGGAATAAGAGAAGAGAAAGGTGAAAACCAAGAACTATTTCAACCTTCTTACCTGCATCCGGAATCTTCACGCCAGCATTCCTGAAGGAAGACTTCCACTTAAAAGCACTGCGTTGCTCGCTGCAGCGCCGCGCTTCACTCACCTGTTCCCGAGACGCCGCCCGGTTCCATTGCGGCTCTCAGTGCCGGTCGCCACATCTCTGCACTGCACCTAAGGGAGAGAAGAAGAGACAAAAGGTGAGCAAGGGAACACAAGAGGAAAGCCGGATTTTCAGCCATATTACTTACTGGCTATTCTTGGTGAGCCATTCCACATTTTGGGTCGGCGCCACATCTCTGGCAGGTACCGCACCCCGGCCCCTATGGGGAAAGGACAAAAGACATTACTGGGGAATTATAAAGACATTTAGAGGGGTCGCCCTCATCACTAACTCACCTGATTTCACCCCGGCAACTTAACCCCTCAACGCATCGCCTTTGTTCTGCACCTGAAATAAAGGACAGGAAAAGACAACATAAAAGGAGGCTCACACTTGAACTTTTGCATCTTCATACTTATGGCGTATCGCTCAGTAAAGTCAAGTGGATTTGCCAGCGCCATTCTGAAAACCAGTGAAGTAACTGGACGAACGCGCGCCCCTGCACCAGAAGCAGGATGGAGAGTTCATCCTTCCAAACCATAACGTGAGCTTAAACCGGGGGTTTTGGAGGAAGTCAGAGGAGAACGAAGGGGGAAAGGGGGGAGCTAGCACATTATTCAGCAGACAGTTAATCCCCTTTCTCATCTGCAGAAGGATATTCCTACGGGCCAGACAAGCAAGATTTGGGGGTCCTGTTCAAATCGGTGGTCCGAATTCTGCGCATCACGATTGAAGAGGCCACAGCAACCCAGACCAGACCAGCGCCTCCGTGGGAGCCAGGTGAGCGTTACAGCGGTCCCTTTCATTGGTTGCTCATATTGACTCAGTTGTAAAAGCCTGTTACTATCATCTGTGTATTTTGTGCAAATATGTACCCATACTCTTGCTTTCTCACTGCAACACTGTAGTCATAGTATTAATCTCTTTGACATATTACGCAAATGTTGTGTATCCCATCTACCCTAGTATATATGTTAAAACCCATTCAAATCCTGAATAATAATGCTGCATGTCTTCTCATGTCTGCATGTCTGTCCGGTCACACTACACCACTGCAGCAGGCTTTGCACTGGTGGCTATGCTGGTACAACTAATTTCTTTAAAATGCATTGTACATAGAGCTTTTCATAGTATAAGCACCCCCCTTTCTTCTTGTATTCATTCATGATACAGGCATTCTTCTTCTGCTCTACTTCCTTAAGTTCCTTAATTTCTGAGGAATTCTGGCTCTGCTTTCTATGTGCTAGTGTGTCAGCTATGAAACTCCCTTCCTCTGCCCGCTGTATTAACACTTATCATCTTATATTTAGAAAATCATTAATATCCTGCCCATTCACAAAATATGCCCTCCTTCAGCACCCATATCCCTCACTTTGCCAGTTCCTTAAGACCCTACAGTGATTGATTTCTCAATGTATTTTTTCCAAATAAAAAATACAAAATAGGTTCAGAAAAATGTCATGGTGTTTCTAAATAAACAGTAGAGGCTGCCATGGGGAAAGGGTGCTTATGATGCCTGTATATCTCAACATACTATAAGGCATCCCATTTAAGGATGGTAGGTGTGCGGTGCAGTTGACTCACCCAAACAATGGTAGACCATGCATACTGGAGTGGGAAGTATGCATTTATAGAGGTTGCTTTGGCTCACAAATTTATAGCAACCCCCCTCACTCTATATTAAGCTAGTCATCAAACCAACCCTAGAGGTATGGAGTTACTTGACTGTCCAAGTGGCCCTAACCTCCAGACCAACCCTAATTATTTTGATTCATGTTAAGCAGAAAGTTTTACCAGTAATGAACAAAATCTCTTTCCTAACGGGGAGGTTGATGTTTATTTGACCTGGCTGTAGGGGATGGGATCAAAACATTTCTGGAATGTAAATGAGAATTTCAATTAGCAGAAGCAGACCATCTACAGTATTGTAAGGTAAAACGTTTGGTGCTACACACATCCATTAAAAAGGCAGCCACAGACCTCTGACCCCCTTTCAGAAATTAGTGGTCAATGACACATCAGCAAAAAGTGTAATTCATGGCATTTATAGAATCCAAATCTCATCTTTCATATGCTTTGGGTGGAGATATTTGGAGAAGTGGCACAAGGACCAGCGCAAAGAACGTGATCATGATTTGGGGGACATCTGATTATGAGAATGAAATCATCTGCATGAATTCATTTTAAGAATTTAGTATATAGGCTGAAGTAGAATGTATATGAAACCTTAGAGGCTTGTTAACATACACACTGACATATCCAGAAGCAATGGAGAAGATGATTTACTTCACATACGGTAGGAATGATTGAGCCTAGTACCTTATTGGAAGGAAGTGGGCATTATCTCAGTTGTGACAAGTGTGCATTTTCCCTGGGACAGAGTGTGATAATTCTGTGGCTTTCCGTCTAGCATATTTATTCATGAACATGGCCCAGGGGGAAAATGATAACGTATGTTGATAGCGACCAATATTGTGATTGGAACATGATGAAGACATAGTGGGGCTCCACATGTTAAGCTCTGGTGGCACAAAATGTGGCTTTTTTTGTTTTGATGAAATTAACAACAGATGTAAATGCTAGCCCCACTGTGTTTTGATCCAGATGGAAACACCTGCTAGCACATCTAGTGATGGTGTACACTGAAGTGGTGTGCCCTGTCCACCTAATAGCCCTCAATAACCTGAATTTGCACAACTGACAGGCTAAACCATCTAGGTGAGTCATGGATGTTGTTTGCTGGTTAATTGTGTACTTCAATATTTGCTTATCAACCCATTTCCTTCCATTTAACACCACAATCACTCAAGAAGACATGTCCAGAACCATTTTGTTAAGAGGCTGCTCTAATAAAGTTCACTATATTAAGAGGGTAAGTTGGCATAGGGGAACGGGAGTGGCATTAAAAGATATGATATACAATATGTTCTCTTATTGGCATATCTGTCATGTTTTAGTGTTATAACAAACTAAGTTATACAGTCCATGCCTTGTTTACAATTTGTTGCATGCTGTAACCCAATATGATACTTTAGGCAAACAAACATGGCTATATACAAAGGGCTCAACATTTGCCATAAAATAGAATTTGCCCCCACAGTTAACCACACCATTTCTTAATCAACCAGAGCCAATGATCACTCACCAATGGCTAATGCCAAGTGAACATTTTAAATGAAAGCCTGAATATAGCACCCCATTCACAGGGCTACAAATCCCCAGTACAAGACTGAATTACAAAAAAGGAAGGAAATGGATGGTGACCTTATTTATAAATAACACCTCTAAATTGTAGAAATAAAACTGAACACTTGGCATTTTCTGATCAAATACCTCCTTTGATTGTATTATTATCTACCTTCTTATGATGACAAACTGATGTATTATTAGGAGTTTGATTATGTACAGTTCAGTTGTCAAGGGCCCACCTTTTGTTTTGCTGTTGGAGCACCTTAACCATAAATCAAACTTTCTGCTTGTCTCAGTTTGTTCAGGGACATACTTAAATGGTAAGGCATATTTTTGAGCCGATGTTTGCTCCCAGCCATTTCACGGGGATTGATCATCCACATCCACGCTTTTGCACAGACCACTTGGGAATTGTGTTTTGTTAATTGTCGAACCCTGATGTTTAATGTCCATTGAACCAGCAGCAGCATTTATAAGGCACAACTAGGCTTCCATTTCTGTGGAATACTTGACCTCCTTGACTAATCAAAAAGACACAATCTTTAGTTATTCACAACTCCTCCTGGATGTCCTCCTGGGTGATTAAAACACCTTCACTGTGCAGACCTTTGGTATCATAGTCCTTTCAAATTATTTAAATTTAAGGGGAATACAAAGAATTGCCACCCTTCATACTCAAACAACCTGGCTGACAAGAAGGCATGAACTAAAACTTAAGAAAGGAAATGGCAGATCTCATTAAGGTGAAAATTCATATTTCAATAAATTCACTGAGCTTTTCAAAACATTGGAAGAACTTCATTAAGCAAAAGTGTTGGTTTTGATTAGCAATGCCTTCTAAAAGCTCCTTGAAAACATTGTGCAGTTTTTCTGAACAAGAGTATCAATAATTTGATTGGACTGGTCATGCTCCAATATCTAAATGAAACCAGAGAAACATCCCCATTCCTTTAAAGTTCCTCCAGACTGCATCTGTAAATCATCACAGTTGTGGTAACCAAAGCAAAATCTTCTGGCATCCCAAACATCGTTGTGCTCTGGAGACTATTAAAAGTAAGCATTGGCAAAGTCAATACTTTTGGCGTTTACTGCAGTTTGTAATTATTGCCACCAGAGTACAAGGAGAAGTGTGCAATGTTAGAAAGGAGGATGCAAGGAGAGATGCAGGTGTGGAAGAAAATGAGCAGGGGAAAAGACCAAGGGAGGATGTGATTGAGGCAGGGTGCCATTGATGATGAGCAAGAGGAAATATGAGCAAGAAAGGTTGAGAGTGAGAGGCTAAGAAATAAAGCAAGTGTGTGAGAGGAAGGATGTGAGGGGGACTGTGAGGGAGTAGGGTGGGTGGTTGGGGAAAGAGAGAGTTGTTGGTGTAAGAGATAGTGGGGTGGATGGGTGAGGCTACAGAGAACTGGGGTGAGGTGGGTGGGGCTAGAGAGAGTGGGATGCATGGGTGTACAGAGAGTGGAGGTAGTGTCAGTTGGTGGGGTGCAGTGTGGGGGTTGATTGAATGGGTGGCAGTAGAGAGAGTGGGGGTAGAGTGGGTGGCTGGGGATAGAGAAAGTGGGGGTAGGGTGAGTGGCTGGCGATAGAGAGAGTGGGGTAGAGTTGGTGGGGATTAGAGAGAATGGGGTAGGCTGGGTAGGGGTTAGAGAGAATGGGGGTAGGGTGGGTGATGGTTAGAGAGAGTGGGGGTAGGGTGGGTGGGGTTTAGAGAGTGGAGGTAGGGTGGGTGGGGCCTAGAGATAGTGGGTGGCTGGGGTACAGGTAGCGGGGATAGGGTTGATGGCTGGGAGAAGAGAGAGTGGGAGAAGATTGGGTGCCTGGGGCTAGAGAGAGTGATGGGTTGGGTGGGTTTAAAGAGAGTGGAGGTCATGTGGGTGGGGGTTAGAGAGTGGGGTAGGGCAGGTTGGTATGGTTAAAGAGTGGGTGTAGGTTGGTGGGGACAGAGAGAGTGGTGGAAGGGTAGGTAGCTGGGTCCCCCCCAGCCACCCACCCACCCCATCTCCTGAGTGAGGGTAGGGTGGGTGGCTGAGGATAGAGATAGTTGGGGTAGGGTGGGTGGCTCTGGTAAAGAGTTGGTGTTGGTGTGGTTAGAGAGCCTGGTTAGGGTGAGTGGTTGGGGCTTAGAGAGAGTGGAGGTAGGGGTAGAGAGCATGGGGGCATGATGTGTGGAGGCAGAGAGAGTGGGCAAGAATGGGTGGGTGGGGGAACGGTGGGAGTGGGTAGAGAGAGTGGGGGTAGGGTGGGAGTAGGGTGGGTAGGGCTAGAGAGAGAGTGGGAGTAGGAATAGTAGGGGTATTTAGAGAGGGTTGAAGCAGAGTGGTGGTAGGGTGATAGAGTGGGGGTAGGGTTGATGGGGAAGAAAGATTGGGGAGGGCGTGTTGGTGGTGGTAGAGAGAATGGGGGATGGCAGGTGGGTGGGGGTAGAGATAATGGGGAGCTGGTGGGTAGAGGTAGAAAGGGTGGGTGGGTGTAGAGAAAGTTGATGGTTGCATGGGTGGGAATAGAGAGAGTGAGGGTAGGGTGGGTGGGGTGTAGAGGGTGGGGTGGAGGTAGAATATATAGGATGGGGCAGGGTGGGTTAGTGGGGCTAGAGAGGGTGGGGTAGAAAGAGTGGGGGCTTGTGGGTGGTTGGGGCAAAAAACATGAAGAACAATACCTTCTTAGCAGGACTTGTCAAAGTAGCCCATATTAGCCCAAACACAACCCAAACAGCACATGTGCAGGGGTAGAGAGAATGGGAGTGGTTATGGTGGAGGTAGAGAGAATGAGGGTTGCGGGACTGGGTATAGGGTGGGTAAGTGTAGAGGGACAGCCTCAGGAGGACAAAACAAGATTGGCATTCAAAAGTAGTCCAGAAATAGTCCAGCTGACTTTAAAATCGCCTAAACTAGCCCAATATGAAAACACTGCTCTGCTGGGAATAGAAAGCCTAGTACCCGACGTTCTTCTTACAAAGCTACTGATGGGAACACATATTGTTAGGGAACTCCTCATTTGGTAGTACAGCAGAGGAGTTTAGTTAAAATGAGATTTTAGTGATTTGGCAGTTTAATACTGTGGCATTGCCAGTTCCTATGCCAAACAGAAATTCTCAGTTCAGAACCCCCTTCCCTCTCTCTTTTCTCTAACAATGGTTTAGGCAATTTCTTGGCGCAAGCGCCTCAAAAATCCAGATAAAACCTCTGCAAAATGAATTTATGTGTTCTGCTTTAGTCATCAGACGCATTTGATATGCATGTTTATGGCCTCATTATTGTCTATTTCAATGCTGCATACTTGGTGCCCCCTCAAATCCAATCAAGACGCTGCAAAGAGTGCAAAATATGGCTGCATGACACCGCCTTAAGCTGCCTGAAGAATTCACATAACACTGGCTATCATACATCTCCACTGTTCACGAGTTGTCACGTGGATAAGTTCAAGACTTTGTTTGTTTGTATTTGTATTTAAACAGCATAAACTGGTGGTATGACCTTGGGGTTTCTCAGCACTAGAGAGACGAAGTGACAATCTTAGCTGTCTGTTGGAATGATGGCGTGCAAATCTGTGCCTCATATATTCAAGGAGAGTTGCCATAAAGAGTCTCATGGACTCAGATCAAAAGTTTAAATGTTATCCTAGGTTGAATCAGAAGTCAATGTAGGATTCTCAAACCCACGGATACACATGCATATTTGTTGGCATTAGTAACAACGAGGGCAACATATTTCTGTAAAATAGACTGCTCGGTTAAACCTGTATAAAGACTATTACAATAGTCAAATGTTGCCCTGTAATGGCTCAAGCTATAATGGCACAGTGGTCTTCTGATATCAAAGGTCTAATGTGTTTTAGATTCATTAGGTAGTAGTGTGTGGAACGTGTTAGGCTACTAATTTGTGAAGCTAAGGACAAAGAAGAATCAAAGATCATGCCTAATGATTTTGCCTAATAGATAACTTAAATTGTGCAGTTAGATTCTGCAAGAAGAACAAACCTAGGGAGCTCTTTATAAAGAACGTGAGAAGAGAGAAACAAGATTACAATCTGGGCTTGATTAACATCTAACCAATCAGATGACATCCTCCCAGTGATGACATGAAACGTATCCTGAATAAAAGCAACATATACATCGTTGTATCCAATTTACCAAATTTCATCGAGCACAGTGCTTTCGACCACTCAGGTGCATGCTTTCCCAGCAAAACAAGCATAATTGTACCTGTATTGGCCAACTTCGATCAGCCTCTAACAGACTAACATGCAACCAATATTATACTAGTTACATGTGGAGTTCTCTCTTTCTTTGCTGGTGATGGGCCTATGTAAGTCTAACAAAAGAACTCAGGAATGTTGACGACCATTTAAGTTTAAGATTTAGAAAGCTTTTAGAAACGTACCTATCCCTATCTTGATCTCTCCACCATTGTTTTCCCCTTCCTTTGACTCAATTGCGTGCCCCTGCACCTCCATTCAGTGCCATGGTGCCCTTTGAGCCACACAATTTGCTATACTAAAATAACGAACAAAACATATTGGTTATTGACAAAATAACCCATAGAATAATGGACCATGTGTGAAAAGGGATGTTGAATCAAAGGAGTGGTATGGTGCATAATTGTGCATCATGTTTCCTTTTAATATTTCAAAAATGGGTCCCAGAGCTGGTAGTGGGAAAAAGGGACCTGCCCACGAAATGGGGGGGCTGCCGAGGAACATTCAGTGTCAAAATTTAAGGAAGGCATGGATCAATGTAGAGCCATTGAATAAATCGTGTATAGGCACAGGGGGTGTCCTGGGAGATTTCAAAAGATTTGGGGGAAATGGGAAGCGGAAGGGTAATGTCAGATAAGGCATTCTGGGAGAATGCAGGGAAGGGAGGGATAAACCTGATTTTGAGAGGTTAATTGAGGGTGGTGGAGAAGGGATGAGAGGGCGAGATCAGGGAGTTGGGGGGTTTGTGAGGGAGAAGGAAGCGGCTACGAGAATCTGCCTTTGTTGCAGTTGGTGCTCTGTTACCCAACTGCTCTTTCTTGTTCGATGTAATGATTTGTGCTTACATAAAACACATAAAAAGTCAATATAAAAAAAATGGATCTCAGAGCTTTTGAGCTATTGACAAATAATGTAAATAGTGTCTTCTTTCAAAAATAACATGGACAAAAAATAATGCAATCACCAAAATTGTGACTAAAAATGTATATGTTTCCAAACAGAACCATCACAGTCACTCACACATCATCAAAACATTAATATACATACATAAATGCAATGCTTATACTGATAAAGACATTGCATAACACTTAAGGAGTAGCCCCATAATATGTCAACACCTTGATTCTTCCTTTATATAACTGAGAACATTTCCCTTTCAAAGCATTTACATTGTTTAAAAATCTTTCAATTTTTCGTGACCAAAGGTCTGTGCCTATAAATTCTAGGCAATGCATACAATTTACCAGCAAGTCTACGCATAACTATTTCGAGAGTGTTTAACACCGTCATGTAACGTGATTCAACTCTAACCCGATTTTTGTCTAGTTTTCCCCAAGCTGCAGATGTTCGATGTTATAGTTATCATGTTAAACATTAGAAACCAGAAGAAGATTCTATCTGGAATTTAAACAGTGAGAAGGGACTTTTAGTTGCCCAGATGTTTTATTTATATAATCAAATTCTTTAATACACTAACACCATGACTATGCAGCAGACTCCAATTACTTTTGAAGATACAATGTTTTATTAGGAAAGATTGATAACTTCCAAGAAAAGCCATCTGGTAGTAAATATCATAGAGCAAATATAACAAATACAAATATCAAGGATGAACCTCACTTGGGTGCAGATATCACAGATGACCCAGCAAAGGAACAAGCAGCCTAGATTACCACACCCCAGAGACAATATAACAGTGCCAATGTTGAACAGCAAATACCATGGATGAGCCGTACTCAGGAGCAAATGTTACAGATGACCCCACCCAGGAGCAATCATAATAATGTAAATATTACAATGGCCCTCTTTATTCAAGCACTTTTCAAGTAGTGGCCTTCTACGGAGATAGCTCTAACCTGGTCAATGTGAGGGTACATTTGGGTAAGGTGTGCAGTAGAGCAAGGGTTGGCAGAACTGGTTAATAGGCACATAGAGATCACCCTATGCCCTTTGGTGGCTGGCCTGGAAGGGGCACTGTGTGGAATTCAGATATTTGGGGAAGTCCAGGTCACATGACCCTTGTGCAGACCCACGGCAGCATGTTAGGCACACAGGACTCTGAGTAGGGCTTGTGAGGGAACCTATTTTATGGTCTAGGCGGCAAAGAGCAGCAAAATACAAAACTAAGGTTAAGGTATCAGGAGAGGGTCAGTGCATCCCCAGCTGCAGCAGCTTACTGCTCATCGAGGTGAAGGTTTAGTTTAGGGCTACTGGCAATGCTTGCACAAGGTTCTGGATGATTCAACCCTTTCACGGAATAATGACAGCAAGGAGGGCACAAGGGATATATGATACCACTCCTTTAAAGTGTTGAGAGAACTGACCAGGAAGCAAATAAATATGAAATGTGTATTCACAATGCTGAAAGATCATAATGCAAAGATGTTACTGTGACGCTGGGACAGTTGATGGTGTTAATTGTTACTTAACCCATAAAAGAAATACATTGAACTGAATAATTGGAAATTCTCCAAAAAAGGCTTAAAATCTATAACTAAACAATTACTCTGTAGTACTTCATATATACCATTATTAACTGTTACAACTGGTGATTAGACTAAAGTAAAGATAATGATTTACCTTAAAAGCAGATTCTAGACCGTTTGCTTCTTGAAATGCCATACTGAGAATATTTGCCAAATGATGATCTATACCATTCACCTGCTGTCTGAATCTCTCATGGTCATCAAGAAACTCCTGCATAAAATCAATAAATTACCAATCAGAAAATTGCATGAACAGATTTACATTTGCAGCAATTCATAAGATCCTTCAATATAGAACGGTCAATTGGTCTTTGCATCAATAGGTACAGTTCATGTTCCAAGTCCCTTTAACATATGTTGTAAAATATTTTTGCAAACCAAGCCACTGCAGTATTTCTTAACAATCAAAAGCGTGCTTCTTATTGGTCCCTCTATAACCAACCATGTCCCTCCAGTTCCCTCTTTTCTTCTTCCATTTCCTTTTTATCCTCAACAAAACTTATGATACTGAAACCCAAAGATGCCTCAGTGCCCTGCATAAACGTTTTGTGGCAACCTATTTATTCTCCTGTCCTTTACCATTAAATTGAATCCGTGCACATCTACGCATATTCTAGTAAAGATAAGAGCTGTGCAAATTGCCAAAAATACAACATGGCCCACAATAGGACCTTGCAAGGCCCCCAGCAGACTAACTTCTCATCTAAGGAACTAACATCTATCACAACCTAAAACTGCCCTGTTATGCTCATAAGCATAACCCCCATATCAAGGTATCAATTAGAAACTTTAAAGATGTAAATGAGCGGCAGCTCAAGCCCTGCTTAGACAAAATTCTGTGCTCCTTTCAGGATCAGGACTCCTGCATTGACCTGCTCGACAAATATAATAAACATCTATCTGAGTTAGTAGAATCCGTGGCACCACTTACCACTAAGCTAACTAGGAGAATTAGCAATAGCCAAAAATGGTATACTCCAGAGCTTCTTGCTCTGAAGAAGGAAAAACGGTCTTTAGAAAGGAAATGGATCACAGATAAATCGGCAGAGAGTAAAGCGAGCTGGAAAGGGAAGGATAAGGAATATAAAGACAAAATTAAGGCAGCTAAGGCTAATTTCTTCAACACAGAAATCGAGCAAGCGGACAACAACACAAGTAAACTCTTCAATATTTTGAAGAACATTGAAAAGCCTGTATCTATTACTCCCCCTTTCGAACCTTCTGAGGAGGACTGTAATACGGTGCTAAATGCATTCCAAGCAAAAACGGAAAAGGCAAGACAAAATATTATCAAAGCCAGAACTTCTCCTAAACAGGAGAACTGCCCCATAGAAGTCAAGACCACTGCCAGAGAGCAGCTCTTTAACTTCGACCCTATCTCAGAGGCAGAGATTTTGGAGGTGCTAAATAACATGAAACCCACCACTTGCGCCGAAAACATTCTACCCCCCGGCATCATTCTCCAACACAAGGATATCTTTGCTCCTGTCCTCCGAAGAATAGTAAATGCTTCATTTCAAGAGGGCATGGTGCCAAAAGATCTGAAGAAATTTACTATTACTCCACTGGTTAAAAAAGTGGGCCTAGATCCCAAAGATCCCGGGAACCTCCGCCCCATAACCAATTCAAACTTCATCCTTAAACTGTTGGATAAGGTAGCTACTCAACAACTCCAACAATTCGTAGAGAACCAGGAAATCCTGCACCAGCAACAATCTGGCTTCAGAGCATTCCATAGCACCGAAACAGCCATGCTGGACTTGCAGAATCGGATGTTGACTATGCTGGATGACAACAAGTTGGGGATGTTGATGCTGCTAGACCTTAGCGCCGTATTTGATCTGGTGGATCACCCCCTCCTTATCAAGGCTCTTAGAGAGAATGTTGGTTGCTCGGATGGGGCCATTGACTGGCTTCTGTCCTTTCTTGCCAACCGCCAAGCGAGAGTACACTGGGGTAACAGTTTCTCTGACCCTTCTGATATTCTATTCGGAGTACCCCAAGGGGCCAGCCTATCACCAATGTTGTTTAACATCTATATGCGCTCCTTGTGTAGCCTATTGGTGAAAGCCGGAGTGTCGTTTACAAACTACGCAGATGACACCCAACTCATACTGGAGCTAGGGGGTAGGAATCACACCACAGACAGCGAAGTGATCACCAGGGTTTATAAGATCATTGACGACTGGATGCAGGCAAACTGGATGTGCTTGAATGACTCCAAAACTGAACTGATGTTGTTTGGCTCCAGTCGTCAGCTGGAAAAACTGGGGGTAGAGTATAACACATTCCAAATCAAGAACGCCACAATACAGGTGGTCCCTAAGGTAAAGACACTAGGGATGATGGTCGATGCTGCGGTTGACTCGCATGCCCAGACCAGCTTCCTCCAGAAGAACACAGCCTACTATCTCAGGCTGATGAAAGCCATCAAACCATTGCTGAATGAGGGAAATAGGGCAACGATAGCCAGAGCCATCATCCTCTCTAGACTCGACTACGGGAATGCCATGCTGTTGGGGGCCTCTTCCAAGGATCTCTCCAGCTGTCAGGTGATCCAGAACAAGGCGGTCAGGTTAGTAAAAAATTTGAAGAGGAAAGATCATGTTACAGAAGAGAGGCTCTCTTTACACTGGCTGAGAGTAGAAGAACGGATAAAGTTCAAGGCTCTCTGCCTGGTTCATAAGTGCCTCTATGGCTCAGCGCCCGCCTACCTGAAAACGAGTGTAGTACCCTACAATCCCAGGAGAAATCTATGATCAGGTGGCAAATGCCTATTGATCGTGCCCAAGTTTAAGCTGAAAACAGGGCTGGGCAGATCTTTTCATGTACTGGCTCCCAAATTGTGGAACAGCATCCCTGAACGCCTGAGGTTGGAAACTAATCACTCCACCTTTAGGAAGGTGCTCAAGACTCACCTTTTCAGTTGAGAAATCGGTTGACGATGCCTCTTAGAGGCTTTCCGGTGGTTAGCAGACCCTTTAAATGTCGTATGTCACATAGTATCTGTTGCGTATGTTTAAGCGCCCTGATGCCCGCGGGCTGCCGGCGCTCTACAAAAACTAAATACATACATACATACATAATATTCCACTGAGTCATCATTAGATTCAAAAGGACTCTGCAAATTGGTGATTGACTTCTCAAAACATGCTCTTCTCCATACCTGCAATTACTACACCCTCATCTTTCCTTAAGCTATTTGTCCTACTCACTCCATAAGCACCAAATACGACTAGCCTTATCATGACGACAGGCACATGGGTTGAAATAAGGATTTGTTGAGCAGTAGTTAAAAAAAGCTCCTGGGTATTTGCTATCACCAAGTAAGCAGGAGGTACCTCTGAGGAATAAGGAGCTAGTACACAGTGAGTTGCAAAGTCAAATTCCACAAGACAGGTAAACTATGACCTTTTGTCCCTTATATATGACCCATTATGGTTTAATTTCTTCTAGATGTGTTTTAATGCTCTTAAAGATGCATTCCCAAACACCAACAGTTAATGTCACATAGGAATGTTTCTGTGGTACCAGTTGGCCTGGGCAGTCCAAAGTCTAGAAGCAGGAGACAAATAGCTCCCAGATCCTGGCAATAATAAAGCCTGAAGAATACGTGTTTGAAGTGGGTACCGCCAAAGTGGTTTTAACATCCAGCCTGTTCTCCATCACAACTCTGCATAATTTTTTTAAATGTTTCTAATAACACCATCCACTACCCGGAATTGGAAGTGCATTTTATGACATTGGAGAAATGAATTGACACCCGGTGGTGGGAACAGGGCCTGTGGAAAATGGGAACAACCTCTTCTGTAAACTTGTATGCATGTGTCTATGTATGTGGATGATGGAGGGGGTAATCCTTGCATGTTACCATAGGTTTATTAAAGCCAGGCACCCACACTCCTAACCCTAATGAGAATGCCCTGGTCATGCGAGCATACAGCTTTTTTGCTTTCCTTGCTCCCCTTGCACACACTGGCATGCCATGCCAGGGACTACCTGATGGTATGCTACGAGAAGCTTGCTTCAATCAGAGGTTGTGCAGATCAGGGAAAACACACACACACACAAAGATAACCATGAACTTTAGATTTTTCAGCTGTTCAAATTCCAGCCAAATGACTTTCACAACCCCTGGCTGGGGAAGACCAATGTCATGCTGAAGTCCTGTGTGGTTAAATGGATGCAGAAACTAGCAAGGCATAGACAGACAAAGAAAGGACTGGAAAACTGCTCCCAGAAGCCGAGCAAAAGTGTATGACATTACTCCATTTCAGAACTCTGAGAAACACTCTCATTATTATCCACATGAAGACAATATGCTATAATATAAGAGGCAGTTGGGAAGACATTTCACCATCAATCATTTTATGTGTCAAATGTATTAGTGAAAGTGAGGGAGAACTGAGTGCATTAGAAGAATCATTCAGGGTGTAGAGTTGACAAGCCATTAAATTGTGAATCAATGTAACGCTGGCCCAAATCCTTGTTGATAAACTTAGGTAAAGATAATTAAAACAAGATTTATTGCAGGGTCAGGTATTCTTCAGGAGTTTGAAGTTGACATTTGAGGTTCAGGAAATGTCTTTCATTGTGCCTTTAAGAGAAAATACAATGTAAAAAATAACACCCTGGGGGGCCTGAGCCAAGTGGCATTAAAGATGGCTGCTCCTTTCATCATCTCCAAGCTCTGCTGGGGAAGCACTGTGCACAGAGCCACGCATGGTGTCTGGTGGACACCTCTGTGCTGGCTGCAGTGGAGTTAGGTTTTACACTCCAGACCTATGAAAGATGGTGCCAGAATGTGACATTCATCCCCCTTTCCAGGGACTGGAACGGGGGATAACGGCCCGGCAGCCCAACATTGAAAATACTGCTGTACTTGAAGCAAGCACTTTCATGCATTTTGTACTTTATGGTATCTATTTAGCACTTTACTGCAATTTTGCACAGAGACTGTGGGTCTGGTATTAACTTCTGTGATTTTAATGTGTATTACTAATAATACATTCTCTAATGATATTATGGTGTTTGTGTATATGTATTTGAGAGATTTGTAGAAGCAATGTTATTTTGCATGTTGTTTATTTTCAAACAGTGAGCCACTGGATTCATTATCCAAAAGAAAGTAATTACACAGACTTAGGTGTTCACCTTTTTGAGACATTTGAGAGCATGGTATCCCACTCTGTGTTCTTTGATTTCCTATTTTATGTGAGTCAGGGGTTAATCCCATTGATTGAAGGCCTTTCTAGGTGTCCTAATAATTACAGTGATCATACTGCTCTCTCTATCCTTGTGGGCTTTAGTCCAGCAAGGTCTGGGAAGGTGGGTATTGGTGAGGTAACTACTAATCATGCTGGGAATCACATTTCTTGGTCCAGTAGGAACATTGAGAAGGCTAGTTTACTCACTACTGAATTATTTAAGAGTTCTACCTATTTCTTGAACATCTTAACGTAGATGAAATTGAAATAGCAGTGCAACCATTTCCAAAGATGTTGCTCTGGTAAATGGCACCCACACAGAGTATGAGAGTGGGAGAGGTCTCACGTATCATAAGGAAATTAGCAACGAAAAGAGATATTAATTGAGCTAAGATCCACATAACGGACCCTTATACCATCATAACTACCGTTAGGGGTATTAAAAATAGATATAGAAATTGGGTCAAGTGGTGTCGCTTTTTCATTAAAAACATAGCATGTCAAAAAATGGTAACAGTGCTAAATGCGCGTAATTCGAGAGGCATATGGCAACTGCTCGGGGAGGCTAAGGGGTACAAGACTAAGCAGTTGATTAACCCCTATTAGTGAGGTAAATTGGAGGAAGCATACAGAATTTGCATTATGAAGTATGTGTGAAGTCCAGTTGTCCTCTGGTTTTAGAATATAAACCTGTGTTGACAATGGTCAAGGACAGTATATTAGCAAAAATTGGGAAACTGAAATCATTTAAGGCTGCTGGACCAAATGGCCTTGCCAGTGTGGTTCTAAAAAAAGATGCAGAGTCATGGCATAGTTTTTTAGAAATTCTGTTTAAGAAGGTCTTGAAATGTAGGGTTATTCCTAAATCATAGAGAAGAGCAATTTTAATTCCAATTTTTAAGAAGGGTGAGCGCTGTGAGCCTAGGAAATACAAGTTATTGTCCATGTTTGACATTTCTAGAAAAGTATTTGCTATGTTTCTGTTAGACAAACTCTGTAAGTGGTCTGAAGTCAATAAAATTCTTGATACTTATGAAACAGGTTTTAGAGCAGCCTCTTCCACTATGCACAACCTACGAACGGAGGTCATGATGATAGGAAGTGCCAGGGCTAAGAATGCTCCTCTGTTAAATGCTTCTTTTGTGGACTTCAAGGCTGCATTTCATTCTGTCGGCAGAGACAGACTTTGGGATAAACCTGAGGCATACGATTGTCCAGAGCATATTTTGCATTCATTTTTTGAGGTTACTTCATAGGGGAACAAGTGTGCAGATTAGGCTGGATAGTGCTGGAGCCTTCCTGTATTCTATTCTTACATTTAGAGGGGTGAAACAGAGATGCGTTTTGGCATCAATGCTTTTTAATTTATATTTAGCAGACTTGCCTCTTGTTTGAGTAAAATTTCCAATTTCCCTCCCAACGTTGATTCCTCGCACATTGTCCATTTGTCTTATGCAGATAACATGGTGGTTCTCGACCATACCTTCTCTGGTCTTGAGAGATCTGCTAGGGAACTGTGGAAGTATGCTGAGGAGAACCACCTTGTCATCAATGGGAGCAAGATGCAGATTAAGCTTTTTCTCATGGCACTGTTCATAGGCCTAAACTTGTGCTTTCGACTGGAGCGATTGAACATACTGGCTGCTATAAATATTTGGGTATTGAAATCAATGTTTGCCCTCGATAAACTGATTGTATTGCCTCAGGTAAGTGTAAGGCTGCCCGGCTAACAATGCTAATTAGCAAATTTACAATATGTCTGGGAGGCTTCAGTTTGGAGGGCACCATCTGGTTGTATAAGCAATGCCTTCGTTCAGAAATCCTCGATGGCCTTGAGAGACTGACTATGCATGATTTTACCTGGCAATGGGCCTTGGAGGGTTGCTTTTAGAGGAGTATTCCAGGATTACCTCAATGTGTCCCAATGGAGATCCTAAGACTAGAACTTGGTCTTATTTCCTTGGAAGCTAGTGTATTGTTGAAGCAAGGGCTACTTTATATTAAAGTATTAAGTGCCCCCAGCTATCCTTTGTTGTCTTGTTTGGATTTGGAAATCACAACACATGGCTGTGATGCTCACACGATTGGGTTCCTGATTGGGATATGGGTTTTTATTAACTAAAGAGATCACTAGTGTTGAAAAGAGAAAAATGGGATTGTGCCGTAATTGTGAGCATCTGACTAAATTGAAGCAATATACCCATGTTCCTCATATGCTTTACAATAATAAAAAAAAGCTTAACCCTATCTTTCATTATGGTCTTCTGCGTCATTTCTTAGATTTGTATTTCTATTGCGTACCAATCGTCTCCCCGTACTTTCGGTAACTGGTCCAGCACCCAGTCTGCCATCAGCTAAGTGAGTCTGTCGTTTTTGCAGAGTAAATAACATTATGGAGACAGCGAAACATGTGCTGACTGAGTGCAACCTATTGGGGATGATTTATATATGCCATCTGGAATCTTTCATCCATAATCTGCACTCTATTAAAGAACCAGCCTTTTGGTACTATTGTCTCAATTCTTAAAGGATTGCTGTACATCTTGCACTTTATAGAATTTCGATGATTGTTTGCAAAGCTGCTATGGTCAAAGAAATCAATCAATTGTTCTTTGTAATATGTTTCCACTAATTGTTTCTACTTTACACTTGTAAGGTAATTGTATTGAATGTTATCGTCATTTTGTATGTATATGCTTTCATTGATTTATTGTTGCTTAGGTTTTTACATGTGGAAAGTTGGTTTGAACTATATCTTTTATTTTATTGTGTTTTGGTGTCCACATACAAGCAAATGGAAACCTTTCACAAAAACAACATTTTTAAAACAGCAATACATAATTCATAATACATTTCTTCATTAATAAAAGGAAAAACAAAGACAGACAAAGGAAAAGAAAAAGATATCAGAAATAAACCATTTAAAAAGTATAAAATACATTTCTGCACAAAATGTAAAGAGAAGTAAAAAGCCCCAAGTATAGGGAAATCTAATTACCAAATAGAACACATACTGTACGTCAAATACCACATAGAATCGATAATAGAACTTATTTATCGACTCAGTCACATAAGATTGATAGTAGAAACATATTAATCAACTCCAAAAAGAGAAGCAAGGGGAGAAAACTGGGGATTCGGCTTCAGTTAGCTTTCTTCTGGTTCATCACCTATGTTTAATAGGTGCAGCTTTTTTGGGATGATGTCACGAAGCCCACATAGAGCTAATATCAAACTTTGTAGATCACCTCCCACCAGACTTGCCCAAAGAGCTTCATTACCTGTGGTTATACCCAGATGTTTGATTCTGTCTTCCTTTAGAGCAGTCCACCCCATCACCAAGTGTTTGGTTGTTTGTCGTAGATTACCTTTGCCACAGAACCTACAATCCTAAGTAGTTGGGAGCTGATTCAAACGGAAACGCAAGTACATGTTTCTTTTTATTGGACACAGGAAAATGAGCAGATATTTAGACATGTGATCCCTTTTATAATTCAGCTTTGCGTATTCCTTATAAAGATTGTAGATGGCCAACTTCTCAATGGTTTTGGCCCTGTCTTGTTGGAATCATTTCTTTTTCATACAGGCTGGGTTTATAGCCAGTTCTTCTTTCGAGGACCCTATTGTATCCAAGAGACTGGTCATTTCCTCCTTAAATGTGGTGATTGTGTTTCCCAGGTGCGTAGTTGCTCTGCTTCCCACCCTTCATAAAGAGATTGAACGGGCCAATTAAGAAGCTTAGCATAGTCTGACAATTTCCTCCATTTGGCTCTTGTGGCCAGAGAGACCAGCCCAAACCTATGCCTTACTACAGAATTAGGAACAGAATTGGCCATGCCCAACGTGTTTTTCCATAACATACCCTGTGTACTGTTTAATTTTTCCTTCAAATGTGTCTGTATGCTGTCTAATCCATAAAGAATGGTTGGTTCTACTTGCATTAGGTAGAACTGGATTAGGGGTTTCATGGAAAAAACACAAAGCTGGGCATATATCCTTTTCATTTTCGCTAAGAGCGAGCCATATTTTACATGTATAAGTTGTGTCCCAGATTGCTTAGAAGTTGTGTTAGAGACTGCATGCCCCAGATAGGTGAGTGAGTTTACTCTCACAAGAGGGTCCTCACCCACCTGCCAGGCTAGGGTTTTTGGATTGCGTTTTTTGGAGAAGACTAGTACTCTTGATTTAGATCCATTGACTTTTAGATTGTTTTCGACTGCATAAGTATGGAATAATGCCAGTTTTATATTTCCAGTCCGGTAGGGGTAAGATCAAAGAGAACAATGCCATCCACAAACGCTATCCAATCCAAAGTCACTTTGCCCAGCCTGACTGGGTTTGTGATGCCCTTCTCCCAAATTTTGGCCATATCTGCTGTGTAAAGATTATACAGGGTTGGGCCACCACACAACCCTGCCTCAAACCAACATATGTGGGTACCAGGGCTGTCAATGAACCCTCCCAATCAAGTGTTACTCTTACTTTTGTGTCAGTATACAAGACGAGCAACCGAATCAGGTTGGGTGAGACACTGGCTGCTCGAAGCTTTACCCAAAGTCGTCCTCTACTGACCGTGTCAAACGCGTTTGTCATATCAATAGAGGCCATGTAGACCGAACCCAAAGCTTTCCTTTTAATGGCTGCCTGCATGTGTGCCATGGCAAAGGCATTTATGGGAGTGTCCATCCCAGCAAGCACGAAAGCCTACCTGGGATGCTGATAGAAACTTTAAGTTATTTATCTGGACTTTTAGTTCCTCCCGGCTTCCAGGTATTTCTCCCCAGCCAGCTACACCCCCAAAGTCCCTGTTACATTAGCTTCAGGAAAACAGGTCCACTTAAAGTAAAGTCTGCTTCAAGCTTCCTCTTGGTCAAGGCCCAGGGTAAGTCCTTCCGTCTCACAGGGTATTGTCCCACTCCAGTACTCCTCCATTTAGACAGTGGTTTTTCATCTGAAGCCTTCAGTATCACAGAGCTCTACCCTATTTCCTTTGGGTTTCCTCTGTAATTCCCCACACTATGTCATATGACACCATGGTTTTGGATACATTGGATTGTCCAATTGATTCTATTAAGATGTTGACACTTCCAAAAGAAAACTCCCCTTGATTTTATAGGTTCATCATATTTTGGATATGTGCCAGGGTTGGTGCTATGCAATTTAGACTCAAATGCATACTTTCAGCCTAACGTCTGGTAGAAATGGTTCCCATTATTAAAACATGGATTTTTAGATGTATACCATTACACTGAACTCATACATATGCAGCATGCATCTTTAGCATGACCCTTGACAAGGTTATCAATATTTATATAAATCATCAATTATTAATAAATATCAATATGTCATATTTGGTCTCTATTCGAGGGCGACACTCATACTTTCAGTAAATTTTTACCATTTGGAAAAATACCTAGGTAGAGTTTGGTTATATCAAAAACTGTGTTTTGAACTATAAATGTAATAAAAAGTTGCCCATTTATATTTTCGGTCAATTTTACATGTGGGTGTTCCATGCCAACCTAATGACTCATGCAAATGTACAGATGGTAAAATGATGGCTGAGCTAATGTCAAAGGTTGCAATTTAATGGAAAGAAGTCCCTCTGATGCTTTGTTAACTAGAAAGATAGACTTCAGTCCCATGAACATCTGAAAATAATAAAATTCTCAGAGGCCACCAAATGAGTTCTCTCGTAGCGTAAATTCAATATATTTCGTACTATTATTCTAAGGTGGGCATGTGATTCTATTGTTGTACTAGGCATAATGTGTTTCGTCAATGAAAGATAATGAGGTCTGTCACTCCAGATGGCCAACAGTTCATGTGACACAACTGCATCCTAGGGGGTGTTTTGGGGATGGTGTGCTTGAGAGGGGTTGGTGGGGAGTGTTATTTGGGGAGGAGGTAGTGGAGAGTGTTAGTTAGGGAAGGGCATGGTGGGTCACACATTTTGTGATGATTGTTTCCTTCTGAATACATATATTTGTGCAAATGCATTTATGTCTGGACATTCATTTTGTGAAGTGGTGTGCTTTATTATTGCTCTGCATCACATCCAGTGTGTGTCATGGGTTCTGTGCAGTGGATGAGTGCTCAACAGTAGGTCTCAATGAGATCCTGGTAGATTGCATGCCCATCCCAGATATTCCTGTTTTGGTTTTGTTGCATGTCAACAGCTTCATCCCCGTCACCATCGTCATCAGCATCCGCTGAAGACATGTCCATGTCTGGGAGCAGGGGTGTGTTCCTCCTGGTGCACATATTGTGCAACATTGCACAGGCCAGGAGTATCTTCCCCACCTTCACTGGCCCGTACATTAGTGTCCCACCTGAACGGTAAAGGCACCAGAAACGTTCCTTCAATAGTCCAAAGGTCTGCTCGATTGTCGTCCATGTTTGGATGTGAGCGCGATAGTATGCTATTTCCTGCTGAATCTGGGGATCTCTCACAAGGGTCATCAGCCATAGTAGTAAAGGATAACCAGAATCAGCTGGAAGGAATGGGACAATGGGAGGTCCATTAGATGCAAGAGACTGGAGAGTGCATACATCTAGGGATGGGAGTGAGTGATACATTCATCTGGGTGTGTGCACTTGTGGGCCCTGCTTCACCTTGATTCACCCTGTGACAGGAAATGCTGGTCATGTGTAGGGTCTGTCTCACAAGGATGGGTTGATGGGGGTCAGTAGGCCCGAGTCAGGATATGCTGAGTATTGTGACAAGGTAGTGTTGCATTCTGGTACCTGTAGTGCATTACATGTGCCTGTCCGTTCGTGCTCAGATGTGTAATGGAGTGTACATCCGTTTACATATGTGGTAGATGACAGTCGTGGCCACCCACTTTTGCGTACAGATTGTGTCCCTGGATTGGCATGGCGGCTGTGCCAGTGGATGTATCCCCTTGTCCTTGTTCACATCGGAATAGGTGTGTGTGTTGATGCTTTCACTCAACCAATTTCCAGATCCGCCGTTCCCCATAACGCGCCATGTACGAAGGCAGGGTGCTGTTCCACAGGACCATGGAGTCATGGGTTGATCTCGGGATGCAGGTGCAGCTGTGGATGATCACAGATGACCTGCACATTCAATGAGTGGTACTGCTTACTGTTTCTATACACCTCCTCTGGCACATGGGCAGCTCTATGTATGCAGTCCACTGCTCCCAATACATTAGACATGCTTGCAGGTTCATGGAACTAGACCTTGGTGGTGTTGGCCTGTGCCTGTGTGGTTGGTAAGGTGATGTGCTGGGACACATGGCGCAGGAGGGCATCCAGGACCTGCACCGGCACAGTTGAAAATGCAGACTGCAAGATGCCATGCAGCTCAATGACTGAGTCCTGAAATGTGCCTGTGGAAACAAAGTGCAGCACTGATGCCACCTTCAACAAGGGTGGTATGGCAGTCCGGATGCCTATGATGTTCTGGATGTCATCCTGGATGAGCTCCACAAGTTACAAGATGGTCTCCCTTTTCAGAAAGTATAGTGTATGGATCTGACTGTCAGTCAGGGCCCACAGGGTGGCCCTTGTGCCGGGTATTGGTGCATAGCTCCATGGCACCACTTGTGTGCCATTGTACATCTGCATTCTCCGTCTCATCATCCTCCTCCTCCACTGCCTATCATCCTGTTGTCACTGATGCAGCGCCTTCTCCAGGTCCACAACTACTGCTACAAGAGGTAGCATAGTTGTGTTGGAAGGTATGTATGTTGTGGGTGTGGTCCTTTTCAGCAATCCTAGAGCTCATTGTGTGTAGCTGGGTGCATTCGGTGCACCTGTGCCTCTTCCTCCACATCTGGGCCTGGTTACCACCTGCTCTGCGGTACCAGTGTTTCTGGCACGGTTTTCCCAGTGGCACTGGCATTTTTGTGCCAGTGTTTCTGGGAAAACCACTGTCGTGATGCTGCCTTGTTACTGTGCAGTGGGTGTTCCTGGCATGGCTTATGGTGGGTTCTGTTGTTTCAGTTCACTGTGCTACCAGCGATGGTAGCACAGTGGATGCTGTTACAGGCACGGTTGTTACTGGCGTTCCCTCACGTAGTGGTGCGATCTGGAAAGAGTGCTGGTAATCGGAAATACTGGCCGGTTATTTCCAGACCGCCACACTTTTAATGAGGCCCATAGTCCCCCATTCTTCCAGTCATAAAACGTCCTTTATAAAAGACAACTTGCTTATCGAGAAGTGCCAGGCCATGGATCTCTGGGAAATGCATTTAAGATACCAGACAGTAAATAGAGCTGAGACTGGACCTTTGAAAAAAGCACTCTGTGTCTTCGTGCAAGAGAGTGGCTTATCTTTTGAATTATAGCCACAACATACCAACAAAAGCAGTGAGTAGTTGGTAGATCAGGGGCATTGCAATAGTGTACAAATCATGGTGGTTGACGAAGTTCTGATGCAGCAGTCTAATGGTCTACCGCTGACCACTGACTAGGTTACACGGCAACTAGATGTTTTTCATTCAGCACAATGGCTGATTCTAAGAATGTCTTCTTGAAAAGAACACTAATTGACAAAACCCTGCAAAATATTTGTCAAAATGTTCAAGTGTTTGGCACAGTGACTTGAGGGAGTAGCTTCTGACTGGGTTCCCTCTGAGGTTTCGGCACAGTTTCCAGGTGGCTCAATTACATGTTTAATACGTTCAGCTAGTGCTGGCTTTTCAAGCTGCCAGCATCTTTCACACTGGCAGCTGTACTCTTGCTTTTATAACTATTATAAGTATGGGGCTACAGATCCCACGGGGTAAGGTGCTGTTGGTTGAAAGGCCAAGCATGTCCGAAGGTGTTACACAACCATGGAGCCTCTTGTCAGCTACAGAGATGGTGACTCTTACCTCCGAGCTAGAGAGGGCTCATGCAAAAATCATCCTTGGCCAAGTGTTCTCAACACACTTCTGTCTCTACCTCCCTCGCCCCATGGAATGATAGTGAGTGGCCTCTGCTCTGCAGACACCTACAATGAATATGAAGGACAGTCCATGCCCACGACAGGAAAAGGAGGGATAACCTTGCTTTATGAATGATCAGGATCTTAAAAACAGTGACTAAGCACAATAGCTTTCCCTCTCATGGACAATAGGTTGCGGGCAGACTTTGCTTTTAGAAGCCTTCTGGGTACACAAATGCCTTTAAAACATTTTAAAACAAAACACTACAACTAGCTTTTTAGAATTTGAATTCCTGATTGGAAGTGTCAGCTTTACCATGATTGTGTGGTGACAGAAGCCACCATCCCTCTACTCGCCAGAGGTATTTCTGTCCGATTGAAATAGGCAGGCAGGTGTGACTTTTCGCACTCACCAAGTGTGATTTACACTGGATCTAATCAGGGGGAATCGCCTATTGCTTGCGTGTCGCCGGAGAAGATGGGACTGAACTGCCTGTTTGTAATGACGAAGGCTCAATACAGTGGTACGGCGGCCTGCAGGGATTTTCTGAACCATTCGTCTATTTTACGTGGGTGCTTTGCATTTTTTACACTACTGTGATGCTGTAAAAGTAAAGTGGGATGCACTTGATACTTCCTCACAATGTTAAAGTTCGGCCGTGTTACGCATCCCATGACGGAGAGCAGAGGGAGGGGGCCTTGGCCGAGACAAAAACTCTCAATACATGCAGCTCTGGAAGGAAGGAAGTTATCATGTGACCTGGTCTGACTTGTTATGCTATGAGGTATCTATGGCAGCTGAGGGCAGCTGGTGAAGTGCCTAGATGGCGTTTTCTGCGAGGCAGGGAATGGGAATGGCATGAACTGTATTATTTAGATCTGGGAATTGTATGTAATTCTAGCATGTGAATATAGTTGTAGGGCCAAATGCAGTTACTAGTATTATACCAATTGAGTTATTTAGTCACTGCTAGTTCCTTTTGTATAAGCATACATGCAAGGCCTTTCCCTTAGGCAACATGCAAATACACTGCTACACTGCGTGGGCAGATCATGCTTCCTAATCAATGCTGTCCATCATGAGAACAGGACAACCTCTAGATACAATAAAAGCTACCGCAGGGAAGGCTATATTGAAACCAGCATGGTTAGTCCAACATATGCTAACAAATGACACCTGCATCTCCCCATTTGACATTGGATTTACCAGAGAGCAAGCACATTACAAACTCATGTGTAACATGTCGACAGTTCATTACTTACAGTTCCTGCTTGAGAGGACAGTGCTTTACAGTGCAGTGTAGCATTAGCTCTACCTTGGCTCCAGGGGACAGTGCATGTTAGTGTGACAGTGATTCATCTCTGTATTGGGGAATTTCTGGTATGCGGACAGTGCTGAGTACCTTTTCCAGAGGGACTGTGCGTGGCAGTAGCAGGGGCAAGTGCAATTCGCATACAATGCGACAGGAACCTCGAGTGAGATCTCTTTGGGCCATTCCCTTGATGATGAGAGAACACCACTATCCTGGTGAGATTACATTTGCAGAGATGAGGACTGTAGTCCTTGGTGATGTGGAATGGGACATTTAATCACATGGGAGGATGGTAAGTAGCATCCCTTGGTCTCAGTTTGTCCTGATCATAAGCAAGGCTTGGCTTAAACTGGTGGATCCATGGCCTATGACAATGATAACAAGTCCTGGTTGGGAACAGCTGTGTAAAAGGAGTGTTTTTACTTGCCCTAAACAGCCAACCTGTAGGTAGGAAGAATGCACATGCACACACTGATGGTGCAGGAACCCCTAACATAGCAAACCCAAAAGTGGTTGCTGGGAGCCTGTCATGCATTAGTGTCAGGAACGCGTGTATGCAAATGGTCTGGACAGCGCGTCTTTGCGCTACTCTGCAGCCGCTCCTAAAATGCTCAGGTTACGCTGGAGAATAGGTTTGCCTAAACAGTTCTGAAAGTAACGCGCAAGTGAAGCAACCGCATTCTTTGCGCTCCTTTCATTTGCGCAACTTTCTGAGAATCTGGCCCTTTGAATGAGCCATCCACTCCCAATGACAGCAACACTTGCTTACACTCCTTTTCCAACAGTTGGTTGTAAGAAAGTAAGAGAAAGTGGAGCGAGTGCCTAAAGACTGTTAGGTTTGCACTTAGGCCCCCACTCCAGCTTCTCTCTGCTCTCTATTCCCTATTAACAGTGAAGAATTAGTTATGAAGCTTCTGGTAGATTATTTCTCACTTTTTTAACACCGTTTTCATATGTTAGCTTTGTGTTAGGTTTCAAATAGACAAATGTCGCTTGCTATTCACCATGTGGGCCTATTTTTTCCACATTTCTTGGTGTTGAAGTGAGAGCCACATACACCCAGGTTAGAGGGCTTGGGCTGGCTCACTACGTTTACCTGCACGGTGTAAAATGAACTTCCAGGATCACTTCTACTTTGCAGTCCATCCCTCGCTAAATAGCACAGCTTTACAGTGTATAGTGGTTGAATATTAGAGGCTCACCCAAGAAAAACCTTAACATCACATGACGTGTATGTCATGTTCTGCAATGCATGTAATTCATTGCTTTTTTAAACCAATTAGTGGGACTGCTTTTGGGGCGCTGTACTTCATCACTTCAGCCACAGACAGATTGCGTCCTCAGTTTTAGGATGAAACGTGCGACCAGCTATCCACTAATTTGCTGGGTTCAGTTGCAGGAAAAAAACGATTATGAATTAGTACGATCCTTTTGCCTTGTAATCCTGTGGTAAGTCCTCGGAACCTAGTGGTGGTAAAAGTAAATGATTTTGGCGGTCATTTGGCTGATTTACTATAGAATTACAGTTTAACTTGAAATGAGGACGTTACCTTGCTCCTGGGCCTAATATACACAGGAGGTCCGAATTGGGCACGGTCTAATAAAATATACAAGCACAATGATTGGACCAGGTTAAAGGTAAATTAGTCATCTCAAATTTGAACGTTTACAGAAAATATGAACTTTAGAGTGGGCCTATATGTGTCCATGAGTGTGATGGCGTGCGAGTGTGAGTGGACCACCAGATGTTGCAGAAAATGCAGCAGTGAGATGTGCAGGAGTTGCCCTATTAGCGTGTCTCGCCAAATAGTGAAATTGCCGAAAATAATTAAATGGAGTTGTGATGAATTGAGACTGAAAGGTCTGCCACATTTTCAATTACGTTTTTAATGGGGCCTTCGAGACCGTTTGTCAAAAGTAAAGAATGTCTGAGTTTCGGGGCAACTTCTGCCTGACAGCTTAAAGGGTTGTGGGATACTGAATCTTGAATTATTCCTCCTAACTGCCTCTTATTTTGGTTATATTTGGTATTGCAAAAGGATTTTATAGTTTGCTGACAGCATCCTATGAATAAATGGAATTGTACAGTCCCACATGTTCCTGATATTTCACTGCGGACCTAACTAACGCTAATTACAGAACAGTTGAAAGTGGCATTTCTATTTTTTTGGTGCTTGACCATTACATGTTGTGTGCGGTCATTATTCATTTCCTGGAAGGCTGTGTTGCAAGTTTCGCTTGCTTCAATAAATTCCCAACATAAAAAATGAAAAGTGGCTTATTCTAAGATGCTTGCCATGAATTTGAATGAGGCAGTTGCCACACTGAACTTCAAATGATTTTACTTTTAATTAAGAACCTGTGGGCAATTTGAGCAAACCAAAAAGACGTATCCCAAGCTTCTGTGAGATGGTTGGTTGAGCTAATCTAGCACCCACTTCACTGTGCCAGTAAGACATTGGAAAGTTGGGCTTGCCCATATCAGCGCAGGATGACATTGACTTGTTGCCGCCACAGATGTGTGGTATTCTTGCCGTTGCACCTTTTGGTTATGGTGCCATCAAACATCTTTCAGTAGCAACACCAGTTTACACTCGCTTTCTAAGCAGAAAAAACCACAAAAGTCAGGACTTGAAGGGGAATGGCAAAAAGTTAATTTAAACTTAAAGTAAGTCTAGAGGTTAAATTAAATATTCAACATAAACGATAACAAAAGCAAAAACATGAAATACATGAAGTGTTGCAAATTTAGAACATTTCCGTGTGAACAAGCAAGTCAGACAGACTGCCCGGCAGTGTAGCTGTGTGCTTACCACATTCCTACAATCCAGGGGATCATACTTGCTTTCTTGGAGCAGCCTCCAACTTTCTTGAAATTCGTCATTCATAATGTGGACTTCTTCACTAAGAATTTTTCCACGCATTCCCCCAATCGCAATTCGTTCTAATTTGAGAAAGTCAATTGCTGTGATGAACATTTCCTGAAATCAAAGAAAAGGTGTCAGTGACTGTAGGCCGCACACATGGCTCCTTTTGGAGTTAATTTCTAACATTAATGTGTTTGCCCATTTGCACAGAAGTTATCTTTCATTTTACTTATCAGATTTCCTGTGAATGCCCTTCAATCTAAATGTTAATCATGCATTAAGCATAGTATCAGAATCCAGAACAGGACGGTCATCCAAAGTAGTATACATTCATTGGAATGAACAAGCTAAAAAACCCACATGTGTGATTGTAAACTGAAACAGTCATCTTGTTATGAAACGAACTTCAAAAGCATCCCACTTCACTGCGGCCATGTTTAACATTTCAAAATACCACCACCCTTACTTAATTTCTGCAGCAGCTGACAATGGTTTACGTATAATCAAAGCACTTACTGCAACAGGCTTTATCCTGCGATGCATTGTCTGTGTGGACTCTGAACAATGCAGGAGTGCAATCAAACATTCTGTTCTGTTCTGTTTTCGTGTGACTTGAATGTAGGAGGACGGCAAAGGTCATGTGAGCAGCAGGCCTTCAGAAATACAACCAATCAAAATTGGAACGTCAGACATTTTGGGGAAATTCAGGGGTCACGAGGCCGAGATTCGGAGATCATTTTTCAGAGGTTTGTGTGGAAATCCATGGCAGTTAATGCTGCATCTGCGACTGCTAAATGTTTACATATTGGGTGCCAATTAATGCCATCTAACAGCTAAACTCCAATTATTCCCAGCTGCAGTCATTTAGACGCTAACAGTGAGTTTGTCAATGTGACCTGAACGTCATAAGTAAGGTTCTTACACAGCGTAAACCTAGCTGCATTGCAACAGTGTGCCTCGCAACAGTGTATACAAGTCTCTATGATCCAAACGAGCTTTTTGAAAAGTGGGCTTATTAAACCTGATGACATATTATGGGCAGGTCCCTTATAAGATCCCGAATTCAATCTTTAAAGAAGTACAAATATTGGAAGCAGCACCTTCTAATACTTTAGAAATACGTTGGGGAATCTGCAGTGAAAGTGCAGAAAGGGAGCCTTTCTGAATTGGCTACTATGACATGCAGTACAGACATAGATAGCTTTAGCAGGGGACCTGTGTGCTACACAAAGCCTCTGTGTCAATTACACTAGGCGACTGAGCTATCATGCCAGCAGACTGCTTTATAGGGCAATGGGGGGATTGCCAGTGCCAGGCAGCTGATGCCTGTAGGAGGCTGGCAGTACTAGAGCAGGGTCGTGCGTATTTACAGAGGCCTCTCTCTGAAGCTCCCTCTGAATTTCTGTCAATTTATATCACTGACTCCAAGCTCTTGCTTCATCCCACCTCCCGTACATCCCTTCTCTATTGCCTTTGATTGCCTTTAGGCGTCAATAGTTTGAATTTAAAACTACCACCGGCGATTCAGGGACTCTGATTAGTATGGGAAATGTTGTTACATCTTTCCTGAACCTCCTTGGAAGATTCGGGTACTGGAATAGTTCCCAAAAATCAAAGAACTACGCAAAACCCCAGATAGTTTGAGCCAGAGATCTTAGAAAACCCCTTAGCAACAGATTGAACGACCAACACACATAAGTACCATGGGCTAAACTTTCTGATTGCCATTGCCAAATCAGCAAAGAGAATTGTGAACTAATCCTAGGCACTATATACTCAAAATGTTCCTTCCTGCCCATGAGCAAACCAGAACTTCCTTTTGTTGTAACTACCTTCTACCACTGCAACTCTGCTCTGTCCCTTCTCCTGTATGCTGCCTAATTGCCTCTATGGTGGAAAAAACCTCTGCCTCCTCTGCTGGCCACTGCCGCATCTGACTTCTCCTCAGTCCTACGTGGCACCCACATTCCCCTACCAACGCACACTTGCCTGGCAGGGACCTGGCTTTCACTTCCAAGCCTCATGCGGTGCACCGTGCCATGTCTCCATGGCAGCAACCACTGTTTTCCCCACTTTAAAAAAAATAAATTACATTTTTAAAAACCCACATACTCCTATCCCAATACACAGACACACACCACAAACACACACACACATGTTTACAGTCTCCTGCAAGTAAGGGAGCTAGTGTGAGTAAGAGGGTGGGAGAGGGGGTAGAGGAGCCATGAGGAGCCACTGATCTTCTCCCATGGGGAACAAATCCCCAGACACACCCACAGGCTATCGTAAATAAAAAAGGCAGATATGGGGGTGGTGCAGTCCAAAACCGAATTATGCAGGTGTACAGGGTGGGCTGTGCCTGTCCTTTGGCAGGAGTGGCCAAAACCACAGGCTGAGTCACCGAGGGAGCGGGTTCCCAATGGTATGACCCGAGGAGAGGAGATGGGAGTTATGGGGTGGGAGTCTACCCCCCACACGGGAAGATGACGGGAAGGTATTGCACTAGCACCAAGCAAGGGCTGCATGGGGGGAAACACAGAAACCACAACAGATGGAGAAAAGAAATCACTGTTCCAAGGTTGCATTCCCCCTACGTGCGGATATTGAAGGCCATTACCTCTAATCTGGCCATTATTACCCCCCAGAAATAGTAGGAAAAATTCAGTGAAGCTTTAAACTAACTCTAACTTTCAGCTTCTCTCTTAGGAGGGAGGCAGATGTGGGGTTTATACTGTAACAAAGAATGTTCTCTTACTTCTTCCAAAGGCCATGAGTGGACTCTGAAGCCCAGGAATGGCAGCCTACTAGGGTATTGCTATGGTGGGAGTATCAGACCACCCGTTCCAAACCTATGGCCATGCCCTGAACTGAGTAAGTTGATGTAAAACCCGAAGATTTTACTCTATGGCCAATGCCTGGTCCATACTGAATATATGCATGTTCAAGGAAAGACCACCCCACAGAGGAACCCTATTTGGTTTGGCAGCACATGTGGAAGATTACCCCAAAGGACTGCCATGGGATGGAAACAGAAGTGGGCAAATGAAACAGACACTGCTGTATCAAAGGAGGTTGATAGAATTGACATCTTGCAGGACCAGATCTACCAAAGCCATCCTCCAGATGGTGGTTGCTTGAAGGAGAGCTTAGCCAAATACATGAGCACCATGGAAATCATAGCAAGAGCATGCCCAAGTAAACTAGGGCTGTAAAACATGGAGAGTCTGAAGCAAGGCATGGCATCCACATGAAATCGACATGGTTGGTCACCAGGCCAGTTGACAGATATGCAAATATGCAAGGGAAAGGGGAAACCAAGGACTGCAACTCAATTTCCCAATTCAGAAACCCCCCGAAGAGAAAATGCAGTTAATCAAACGAAGCTAGTAAGACAGAAAGTGCATAGTGTTGAGGCTTATAAAAAGCCAAATAGAAGAGCGTCAAGTGATACTGCAGCCAGGGATAGTTAGAATGGAGAGGACCAGGACCAGATTAGAGCAATGCAGACCGCACAGCAGGAGGAAAAGTAGACCCACAGGAGACAACAGCATCAGAAAGGGGAAAATGCCAAAGACTAGAGGCAATCCAAATGGGCCCAAGATCTTCTGGTGGTAAAAGACTACAGAGGCCCATAGTGACTTGGGGACGCAAACACAACCGCCCTAAGGCTCGAAGGTCAGAGAGAGGGTCTCGGGACCTGATCTGCTTAGTCATCTGAAGGGAGAACACAGCTTGCTGATGCGATGGGCAGCATACTGATTACAGACAGTGAGATGGGCATGATAGCCCTTACTAAGAGTAAGAAGGGCATCCTAGCCACACTAGGAAAATAGGGTAATGTAACACCGGATCAGAGAGAAGTTGACTAGGCACTATCCTCCTGGCTGTAATACAAATAGTAAGCAAGCAGTATATCCCTGTGAAGGGGACGTTGGGACGGTTAGCTTCTATATCCCTGTAACTGCTTTAAATATTTACCATGAAGTACAACATCTACACAAGTGAACAATGGAATAGTAGAACATTTATATATTGATAAGAGAGAGAATCAGTAATTGGAAAGAAGTGATTGTTACTTAGACTTTGACTTAAATTCATATGTAACATTCCTTTCCTCTTTCTTCTTCTTGTTTTCCTTTTGTTCTCTTTTGTTCGCCATTGTTATTTCTTCTTAGTTTGGAATTTGATAGTCATTACTTGACATTTATTTTCAAACAATTTTAAGAAAAAAAAAAGAAGGCCCGGGAAGAACCTCATAACAGCGCTTGTGCTATGTTAACACTCCACTGTGTGAATCATGTGTAGACCATCGATGTTCATTTGAATTTTCGTGGAAATATCTGACCAGTTATATGCCATTGTATGTTCAATTGTACTTGGTCAATCACTTTGGATTACATTCAAATTTAAATTTTAAGGTATTTAGAAGGAGAGGAAGTAGACTGACAATATTTGATGATGGTCAGACGTATTTAGTTCTAACACAATGTTTGTGTATATTGATTTGCGATACATTTATCTACACATAGCTAGGAGAGTGTCAAGATAATACAATAAATTAACATCATCCTTTAATATTGAGTAGGGGAGTCATAAGTCTAAGAGATCGTTGAAGAATGATGGAATGAGTAGGATTAATTTAAGTTGTTACACTAAAGAGTGTAAGAAATTATTTGCACAGAACGCAACTCACAGCACTGCACTACTGTTAAAATATGCCAGCCCAGACACTGGCTACCCAAACCTTGTACAGCGTGCTGCTCCTCTCGAGCTAGTTGTGTGCTTCAAACAATAAAATAAAATCAATAATTACAAATTAAAAAAATCACACAGATATTTGGGTTCTAAACCTTCAATGGGTCAGAGGTCACGTCACTTCATTGCAAAGTTCCTGAAATTCCCTGTTAAAGAAATGGTGCTGAGGTGAGAAAAAAAGCTGGGCGACTTGTCCTGGGGTGGAAACAAAATTGTGATCTTTGGGTACCTCATTAGAGACGGTGTACAGAAGAGTAGGCTGTTCCTTATGGCCAAAGAACAGGTGATGCAAAATAATCTGAAAAATCACATGGTTTATCCTATGATCCTGCGTGTGATATTGGATGGGCAAGTACATTCTTTTAATATTCATGTGCGGGCTGAGGTCTTACCGTCAGAGCTACATCAACAAGAGATAGAGCCCATGGAGGAAGTTCCATCTTTGAAGAAACCCCCCATCAGGAGGGACAAGAAGTCTGATATGCAGATACGACACTGATAATGACATTGACATGGCATGAGTAAATGTTTCTTCCATGTTATTCTGGGCACGGATTTATGTTTTATATTAATATGGTGACTTTGTTTTATTTGTACTGTTAACAATTCTTTACCATTATTGATGGTTGCATGCCTCACGTGAGTTTTGGTTGCTTGCAGTGACGCCACAGTGATTAATTAGAATACTTTTGTCTGAACTGTTCGGCTGAGTCATGATGGAAGTGCTGTTTGAATGTCTCAATCCATTGGGTAGAAGAATAACCCTTGGACGTATCACACGTATGACACACGCCTCCCCAAATGCTGAGGATGTTGATCTTGTTGTGCTCCAAACAGGATTGTGGAGGAATAAGGGTCAACAACTGTGCGCTGACATCATTGTGCACTGTTTGATCCGACTTGTGGCCACTTAGAGCACTCTACCTAATGTATGCGTAAGGGGTTATCAAACGTGTAGCTGACATTAGATAATTGCTCCTTGTATTTAAAACTAGAGTATCCAGAAATGCTTCTTGCCACCATTTGGTTTTAAGGATGGTATTTCATAATACGAAGGGAGTTGATATCCATGCAGTAATGAGGATGTCATCATACTTGAGGCTGTGAAATACTGCTGGCCCACGGATTACCCACTCTTAAATTCGTGTGGAAGTTTTACTTCTGCCATACTTGGATGCTCTCCAGTGCAGTGTGCCTTGGACATGATTGTCTCTCGAATACATAAAGCAGTAAATGAGCGTCTTATTAATGAGATTGCAGACACACCTTAGGTGTCGGATGTTACTCAATGATTACTATTATTGATCTAGTCAAAATGCTCAGACTTGAAGTAATGTTGGACTTCTCTTAAGTTCCTCTTTGTTATATATAGTTGTTAGTTAACCTTTTGATGGTAATACGCTTAGGTTAGTACTCATGAGTAGGTGAGGCATGAACATGTTGCTGAATTCCAGATAAACTCAGGTTGTATTTAGTAGTTACATCACCAGATCTAGAGGCCTTTGTATTTTAATCCGAAAGGCACTGAATGTTTGCATAGCGAGAGTTATTAAGGACCCTGAGGGTAGGTTTATACTAGCTAACAGCATTTTAGAAAGTGTTACGATCACTGTTGGATCAATATATGGCCCCTTCACTAGTTTCTTTTTTCAGGGATCTAACCTTGCATATACAGGGCGTGGATGGTGATTACATGATCATTGGAGGGGATTTAAATTGTGTTATGGGTAGGGGATTTGACAGATCAGTGAATTGTAGGTACTCAGGGACCAGTGTGACAAAGGATCTTAAATGTATGGTTCAGAGGTTTAATATGGTAGATGTCTGGAGATCTAAATTCCCTGGTGCGCAAGAATATACCTTTTAATCGCCAATACACGATTCCTACAAGATTATAGTATATTTTTGTCTCTGACACTTTACTTGATGGGTGACTGACAGTGGCATCCAGAAGGGGAACATTTCAGACCATGCCAGTGTTCGTTTGAAGATTATTCTTAATAGGGTTAATCAAGGGTTAATCAAGGCTACAAGAGATGGAGACTTAACTCATATATTCTGAAGAATGAAACTATTATTTTTTGGTTTAAAAGTTTTATTGAACAATATGTCCTTGATAATTTGAATACAGCAGAGGCTGATATGGATATATTTATATTTGCTGACTTACGCCAACAATCTGTGCTCTATAGGATTTGATTTTCTATCCGATGCGCAACCACAACATGGATCCAATGTCCTCTGAATAGGATACTTATCACTTCATTTATTTTCCAACATCTCCAACCACGCCGTGAGAATGACCAGTTCGGTCGAAACACGTGTCAGCATTATATTCGCTGATTAAAAAATACTTCTTGATGTATACTTGTAAGTGTCTATTTGACAAGAATATTTGTGGATTGTAACTATACATCTTTTGTTTGACATTGCGCATTTGACCACACTCCCAATTTCAATGTACCTTTTTTTACCTAATCTGATCCTTGTTAGGGGAGGCTCTGTGGGACTGTGCACGCTGCAGGTCTTTATTGTTCGATTTATTTCTTAGGTGGATACTAGTGCATAGGTTTTTTCCAGTCGAACCCCTACACCTCATTGGGGAGGTGATTCATTCTTCGCAATCTGAGTTGTAAGCCAACTATTTGGCTATGATAATGTTAGAACTCTTATTAATGTGCTTGGTCACAAATTCAATCATACATAAAAAGCGGCCCTTATTTTTTGGGATGCAGAGAAAGCTTTTTATAGAGTCAACTGGAGATTTGCAGAGTTTAGGTTGTGTAAAATGGGCTTCCGCAAGACATTCATAAATATACATTTTTTAAATTTATTTACTTGTAACAGCTGGTAGCCCGCAGGCATCAGGCGCACATGAACACAACAAGACAAACATCCAAAACGAGACAATCAGGGATCTAGTACAGGTAGCCAAGAGGGGTAGGAAAAACTACAATTCAAATAAGAACCTTTTCAGGGACCGTCGGAAGGTGGCAAGGTTTTGCTCCTGTGTAATCCTCCAGGAGAGAGAGTTCCGGAGGTTCGCCGCACAGGTTGAAAAGGAGCTGCGCAGTCCATTCTTATGTTTAAATCCTTTACATTTACCCAAGAACAGGTCAGAAGAGTGCAGTGTTCTGGCCGGGGTATAACTTGACACCAGAGATTTCAACTAAACAGGAGCCTGGCCGTATAGACACCTATGTACTAACGTAGCTGACTTAAAATGAATCCATGCCAGCACTGGAAGCCAATATAGGTCTCTCCTGTGATTGGAGATGTGCTCTCTCCTCGGGATTCTTTTAATGATGCGGACGGCATCATTCTGGATAACTTGGCATCTTTGGACTTATTTGCTCCAATCACCATGGCATTACAATACTCAAGTCTAGCTAAGAAAGTGGCCCTTGCTATCATGGCGCAGTTCATCTCCGAGAGATCAGGCCGGATGTTACAAAGCAACCTAAAATGGTAAGCACAGTTCCTAGCAAGTTGTGTTACATGAGTCTCTGTACTTATTGAGGGCTCTAAGTATACAGCAAGAGTTATTACCTTTTTCAGAATGGGAATCTCGCTATTCTGGATTTTAAAGCTTTGATAGTCAGGGGGCAATGTGGTTCTTGCTTGCCTCGATCCGAAGATCAGGAATTCAGTTTTTCTCCCGTTAAGACATAGCCAGTTGTTTGTCATCCAGGATTCCACCAGCTGATATGTCTTTTCCACCTTGGCCTTGTCAGACTCATAGTTGCCACAAATCTCAAGGATGAGCTGTGTGTCATTGGCATAGTTTGTAAAGAGGATCCTCTTTTCCTCTAACAATGTATGTTGGAGCCTGGATTAAATATTGAAGTGGACTGGAGACACACATGCTATACCTACATACATGGAGAATATATTATACTATAATATACTATACATATATGTCTAGTATATGCATATATATACATATACTAGACTTGTGCTCTGGAAAGAAGGATTTGTCCCAAGCCGTTGAGTCCTCGCTGCAATTACCTAGTTCTCTGAAAGTGTCGAGCAGTCATTCATGATCTAAGAGGATATTTCTTACACAATGGTGCATCAGCCAGGATTTGGGCTAATGGCACTATTTCTGAGGCATTCAGCTTATATGATGGAACAAGACAGGGTTACCTCTTAGCTCATTTTTTATTTAACTTTGCCCTAGAACCTCTGATTACACTTATCTGTCAAAATGTGGACATTCAAGGGTTAAAACTAGGGCCAGTTGAACCTAAGGTATTGGTTTATGCAGATGATTTGGTTGTTGCATTGTCTAACCCTCATGTTTGCTGTCCACCTTCAAAGAGCATCTTTGACGAAATCAGAACACTCTCTGGGCATAAGATAAACTTGCCGAAAAGTTACATTTTTCCTTTATCTGATAGTTGGAAGAATGATTCTAAAAAATGGCCTTGCAAGTGGTCTAAAGAGAGTGTTGTCTATTTAGGGATTACACTGGTACGGATTTGAAGAAGATTGTGGCTGCTAATGTGGAGAAAGTGGTTCTGAGTAGAAGAAGGGGTATTGATAAGTGGAAAAATATTAATTTGAACATATGGGGCAAAATGAATGTCATAAAATGTCCTTATTTATTAATGAATTTATTTATTTATTAAAATGTCCTTCCAAAGGTTTGGGGTATTATTCAATCGCTGCCTTTTCCCTTCACAGACAAATGATTGTGTAAGATAGCTAAAACATTTAGGGAATTCTTGTGGGGCGATAAAAAGACTAAGGAGACCCCACATTATATTCTAGCATTTGAGGTTGTAGTGGGTTATCCAGATTTGTGTAGATATTGGAGGGGCTTTGTCCTTAAGAAATCAGCATTATACTTTACTCACAATAAAGTGAATCCACCGATCTGGTTGGATACGGAGGGTTGGATTGCATCACCATTCCAGCTTGCAAGCATCTATTCTATGTCTAGGATACCACCGTCAAACAAACCTCTACACACTATGCTGATGACTCAAAGTATACTGCTTCATTGGGTAAAAGAGAATGACCAGATTATCTGGCTGCATAAAGATGCTTCATTATGCTACAATCCGGCCTTCCAACTGAATAATAAGATGTTATATTGGAAAAGCTGGGTTTCAAAGGGTATGCTGTATGTCAGTGATCTTTTGGATGGGGATATGATTTTTGGTGTTGATGAGCTGAGGAATATTTATTTTTATGTTATATATTTTTGCATTTATTTCAGTGCACAAAGACCTGAGGCATTGAGGCGCTAGTTGCAGTAAGTGTTTGTTACAGTTCATAAGTATGAGAGAACGCATTAGGATTACAGCGTAGTGGTGGTTGGTGGAAGAATACTCTGACATGCCTCGCCTCATGTTATAAGGGCCTACATCAGGCATTCAAGCATATTAAGGACAAAATAGGTGCAGGTATACAGACTGGCAATGCCTCGCCCCATGTGACAGGGGGCTACATCAGGCATGCATACATCCTAAGGACAGAATAGGTGCAAATATACTGACTGGCAAAGCTTTGCCTCAAGTTACAGGGAGTTACATAAGGCATGCATACATCATAAGGGCAGAATTGGTGCAGGCATACAAACTGGCAAAGCCTCGCCTCATGTTACAGGGAGCTACATCAGACCATGTGGTATGTACTAGTGTTTCAGCACAAAGTGTAAGCTGCACGTGCATTAGTAATACAAGCGCCAGAGTACGGATAGTGGGATGAACGCTAGAATGCAGCTGACAGAGAAACAATCCCAGGTCTAAGGTCCACGTAGGGTTCAACTTTTCTACAAAGCACTAACATGCACAGGTTTTGAAAGCACACCTAGGTTCAACCTTTCTACAAAGCACTAACATGCACAGGTTTTGAAAGCACACCTAGGTTCAACCTTTCTACAAAGCACTGAAATGCATCAGAAAACAGTTGGAGAAGCAGCGTGGTTTAGATCCAGATGGGATTTTCCTAAAGTAAATGTCTAGGAGGCAGTATTAACAAAACAAATGACATGGAAAAGGCAGCAGTTACCAGGGCAGGGAGATTACAGAGTGTCCATGATGGTATTTCTGAGCAGAGGCAGGGAAATTAAACAAATAACATAGAATACAGATAGGAATAACAGTGTGTTTGCATTTACAGAGAGGAACGATACAGGGCAACCCGCCATGAGGGTGAGTGATTGTTTACAGCCTTAGCAAGGACGATGGGCCAGATCTAGGATGTAGTGGACGGCATAAAGTGAAATCGGCATGGAAAAAGTAAGCCCACGTTGCAGTTGGAAAATTGCTGGTGACAAGAAGGAAAGTTCAGAGGTCCGAGAGAACAATAGGGGAGCCGATCTGATCATCATGAACAACGGGAGATGTGTGAGACCAATCATATAAGGTGGCAGGGAAGAAGAGACTGCCGCAACACAAGAGGTTGAGGGCTTACCGGTGAATGCAGGAAGGTCGTCGCGTGGAGGTGTTGATCAAGTAGAGGTAGCGGCGGGGGCTCTCGTAGCCCTCCCGGCCCATACAGGGTCAGACAGGGGAAAGTCCTGAACCCTTTTAGGAGGTCCTTTGAGGGGGCCGGTGATCACTTGCTGGCTCTGGTAGCTCACCTCTATTGAATAAAATGCCCAGCCAGTCAGGGGAGCAGGAGGGCATCGCGCTGCAGGGATGATCAGCTTGTTTCTTTGCCGATTGGGGCCGCTACGATGGAAGGCCCTCCCTGGCCTTTGTAGGGTAGGAACATACTGGAGGCATGCAGGTGGTACAGCCACCAAGTAGTGAATGCAGAGAGACCAGGTAGAACGCACAACAACCCTTAATCGGTCGGCCCTTGACGGGGCCGGTGATCGCCTGCCACCTCTGGTAGCCACCTCTATTGAATAAAGTGCCCAGCCAATCAGTGGAGAGACAGGCATCACGCGTCAGGGATGATCAGCTGGTTTCTTTGCCGATCGCGTCCACCATGATGGAAGGCCCTCAAAGGCCTTAGCAGTGCAGGTACATACTGGAGGCATGCATTTGGTACTGCCACCAAGAAGTGAATGCGGAGAGGCCAGATAGAGTGCACAAAGACCCTTAAATAGGTTTGCACTTGAGGGGGCCGGCGATCACCTGCCGGCTCCGGTAGCTCACCTCTATTGAATAACGTGCCAGCCAATCAGGGGAGCAGGTGGGCATCACGCCGCAGGGATGATCATCTTGTTTCTTTGCCGATCGGGCCGCCAAGATGGAATGCACTCCCAGAACTTAGCAGTGCAGGAGAATACTGGAGGCATGAAGGTGGTACAGCCACCAAATAGTGAATGCAGAGAGGCAAGATAGAGCGCACAACGACTATTAAATAGGTTGGCCCTTGAGGGGGTCGGCAATCACCTGCCGACTCTGCTAGCTCACTTTTATTGAATAAAGTGCTGACCCAATCAGGGGAGCAGGCGGGCATCACGTGGCAGGGATGATCAGCTGGTTTCTTTGCCCGTCATGGCTGCCATGATGGAAGGCCCTCCCAGGCCTTCGCAGTGCAAGAGCATACTGGAGGCATGTAGGTGGTACAGCCACCAAGTAATCAATCCAGAGAGGCCAGATAGAGCCCACAACAACCCTTAACTAGGTCGGCCCTTGAAGGGGTCAGCAATCGCCTGCCGACTCCGGTAGCTCACCTATATTGAATAGTGTGCTGAGACAATCAGGGCAGCAGGCGGGCATCATGCGGCAGGGATGATCAGCTGGTTTCTTTGCCGATTGGGGCCACCATGATGGAAGGCCCTCCCAGGCCTTAGCAGTGCAGGAGCATACTGGAGGTATGCAGGTGGTACAGCCACCAAGTAGTGAATGCAGAGAGCTAAGTATGGCTTAGCTAGGATAGAGGCAAAGATATGTGGATTTGAGTACTGTGTTGTCTCAGAGGATTTTTATGATGAACGCCCAACTGACTGATAAACCTGAGCTTTTCGAAATTTTTGACAGCCCTCCGCAAATGGTGTCAACCTTTCTTCGACTTATGCCTGTTTGGGGTGATATCACTGATGGGTGGAAATGTATGCGGTCCGAATGGTCTGGCGAACTGGGCTGGGAACTGTCGCAAATTGAATGGGAGAGGGCGATTAAGGAAGAAACCTTGCTGAAGTTAGATCTTAACTTGTGAGCCAGAAGATTTTGGGGAGGCTCTATTGGACCCTGGACACAGTTCATCAGGTCTCCAGGGAGATGATCGTTGTTGGGGTTGTGGCAAAGTAGGGGGATGCTGCTGCACATGTTGTGGGGTTGTTCTAGGGTTGATGTATTTTGGAGAGAGTTCCTCGTCTGCATAGAGCTATTTGTTAATGCCAGTGTTTCAAGGTGTCCGAAACATACGATACTATGGTGGAGTAAATGTAGCAGGGGAGTGATTATAGCTTGAAACTGTGGTTTGTCAAAGCACTGGCAGTTGCTCAGGAACACATTTTAAAGAAACACTAGGAAAAAGCCTCAGATAGATGAATGGTTAAATGATCTAGTTATACTGTCCACTTATGAGAAAGTGATATACAAGAAGAAGATCGCTCTGATATGTATGAGGGGATATGTTCATCCTTTTCACAGAGAAGAAATGTCCCCGCATATCAGTCTTTGTCCTGTCCAGGGGCAGTCCAGCACCGAAAGGCTAGGCAATTCTCTTCTGAACAAGAGTACCACAGCAACCCCATACAGGTATTTCAGCCTAGTTGGGCATCATCAGTGAGGTGAAGCTGTGCCTCTCTAAGAGAATTGAGCAAGGGGTCCACGTCTGGATTCCCTTGGTAACTTAGGGTAAGACCCAAAGTTACATGGTATGCAAAACAGAGGGGGGTCTGGGAAACTCTCTACCAGCACGAACACAGCCCATTGACTTGTTCTTGGGTGGATGGCCCCTGGGAGAATCTCAACCAAGTCTTTAGCTCACTGTTCTTTTCACAGAGAATAAATGTCCCCGCCTATCAGTCTTTGTCCTGCCCAGGGGCAGTCTAGCAGCGAAATGCTAGGCAATTCTCCTCTGAACAAGAGTACCACAGCAACCACATACACATGTTTTAGCCTAGTTGGGCATCATCAGTGAGGTGAAGCTGTGCCTCTCTAAGAACAATGAGCAAGGGGTCCATGTCTGGATTCCCTTGGAACGTAGGGTGAGACCCAAAGTTACTTGGTATGCAAAACAGACGGGGGTCTGGGAAACTCTCTACCAGCACGAACACAGCCCATTGACTTGTTCTTGGGTGGATGGCCCCTGTGAGAGTCTCAACCAAGTCTTTAGCTCACTGTTCTTTTCACAGAGAAGAAATGTACCCGCATATCAGTCTTTATGCTGCCCAGGGGCAGTCCAGCACTGAAATGCTAGACAATTCTCCTCTGAACTAGAGTGTCACAGCAACCCCATCCATGTGTTTCAGCCTAGTTGGGCATCATCAGTGAGGTGAAGCTGTGCCTCTCTAAGCCGTGAGCAAGGGGTCCACGTCTGGATTCCCCTGGTAACTTAGGGTGAGACCCAAAGTTCCTTGGTATGCAAAACAGAGGGGGGTCTGGGAAACTCTCTACCAGCACGAACACAGCCCATTGACTTGTTCTTAGGTGGATGGCCCCTGGGAGAGTCTCAACCAAGTCTTTAGCTCACTGTTCTTTTCACAGAGAAGACATTTCCCGCATATCAGTCTTTGTCCTGCCCAGGGGCAGTCCAGCACCGAAATGCTAGGCAATTCTCCTCTGAACAAGAGTACCACAGCAACCCCATACACGTGTTTCAGCCTAGTTGGGCATCATCAGTGAGGTGAAGATGTGCCTCTCTAAGAGCAGTGAGCAAGGGTCCACGTCTGGATACCCTAAGTTACCAGAGCGATCCAGACGTGGACCGCTTGCTCACTGGAGTGGGCTGGGTATTGTTGGGTGTGCCCACCAACAGCAATGTGGGGTGAAAACACTGTTGGCTTTGGCCTCATGGTGCCACCTCCAAGACTCCACCGTAGCAGATACACAACTTCTGGCAGCAGGCATTGTAGATGCGGGGAGATTTTCGTGGGTAGGTCAGTATCCAGGTCAGGTGATAGTGTTGCACTGGGAGCATAGAGGGCAAAGGAGGAGGTGGGACTCAATGGCCCTCTGTGTAGGGAGAGTGTGCATGCAGTGGAGCAGTGTGGCCACCTGGAGGAGTTTCCCTTGTTCCTCAGGGTGGCAGGTGTGCCTTTGTCTTCCTCTGCTTCTCAGGGAATGGTCCCAGGACCCGGTCTGGGTAGTGTGCTGTTGGTTGGCCCTCCTAATTGTATTCATGTGTACAACACATCCTATTGTGTCCATATTTCTTCTTTTGGGCAGGATAGCTGAGTAGGTTGCTCGGTTTATAGTCAATACATCGAATTTAAAAAAGTGGAATACCAAAATGTTGGAAAATAAAATTTTGAATGTTTTTTTTTCATTCATTTTTTTAATGGGGGGGATCCCCCCGCAAACCCCCCCCCGCTTGTTTTTATTAGCTAAAGCCAAACAAACATACAAATAAAAAAAAACACATTCAGATTTTTTTTCTCGACATTTTTGTATTCGACTTTTTTCATTCGACATTATGACTGGCCACCAGGTTGCTCTGGGTGCTCATTTGTTTTCTTGTTCACTATGCAGGGGCCTGGGTAGTGTGTGGGTGCCAGCCCGAGGGGGGTCCCTATGCTGTTTCAGCTGGGATGGCTGGGTGGTTGGGGAGGTGGTTGCAGTTGGGCTCCAGGAAGCTGGAGTTTAAGGTCACTTCCGGGGTGGTTGTCTCACTGATTGCTCTGAGATAGGATGTCAGGTGGATGTCACCCTGAAAAAGGCCCTCTGTCTGATTAGCCAGGTGAGGAATGGGTAACTGACAGAGGCAGTGGCCAGAGTGACGAAAGGAGGGGAGCAGAGGAAGCCGAAGGAATAGTTGGTTGGTTTGGCCACAGATATGGGTGGCCTCGAACAGGGCCCATGTGGCAGTTGTGGCTTGTAATCAGCATGCAGAAAATAGTGGTGGGGCAGGGGGGGAAACAGAGTTGAGGGCAAGAAAAGGGGGTCCGCTGATCAGAGGCAAGACCCTAGGGCAGTTGGCTATGGTGTCAGTGTGTTGAGGGGGAGAGTGTGGGAAAGGAGGGGCAAGCGTGGTGAGCAAGAGGCCACAGGTTAGGGAGGTAGGTAATGGATTGAGGTGAGGAGCAGGACCATGTGAAGTGAGAAGTATCGGGGGACTACACAGGTCATCTTTGGTGTAGGAAGAAGGTGGTTAGATCTCCAGTCCGGTACCAGTCAAGAAGATGTGGGAGAGGGGAGTTAGGAGAGCAACAAGGACTCAAGAGTAGAATGTCTCAAACTGGTGGCCCAGTGTGTCAAGGTGGGTCTTGGACAGCCACCCAGATAGGTGGCCAAAGAATTGGATTTAAGGGTAGGATGCCTCGGCTTTGCAGCAATGGCAAGGGGGTTGGGCTTGGGACAGCCCATCCCCACTACTGACAAGCAAGAGCATTGTGCTGGCAATTCCCATAATATTGGATCTGAAGCAGCTGGGGACAAGCTCTTTGGGGGCAAGGGAGTAGTATACTGTCCAAGAGGGGAATGATAATCGAAGGAGTAGTATTGTATTAGCAAAGACAGTGGTGGGGCAGAGTGTAATGAGGGAGAGGATGGAGGCAGTATTAAAGAGGAGGAGATTGTGTGAGAAGTAAGGTTCATGGTAGACAAGGTGAAAAGGAGGGGGAGCTATGACCTTGATGGCTGGCCATCGTACGCAAAAATAAAAGTAGAAGAAAAGGGCACGAGGTTGGTGGTGAGGTGGGTCATAAAAAGATGCAGTTGTCTTCTCTTCCCGCAGCAGGAGCCTGGTGAGGATTGCAGGGGGCAGTGTGGAAGTTGTAGTGGGAGAGAAGTGATGTACGATGGAGAGGGTGACCAAGTTGCCAAGAAGTAATAGTGCTGGCAACGAACAATGGGAATAAACTTGTGGCAAGGATTGGGAACTGCCTCAGTCTGGGAGAGCTGATTTCTAGGTAAGGGGCTGGGTAGGACTGGAGTGCATGCAAGATTAAGGTGGTGAAAGCAAAGGTAGATATGAGGTGCAAATAGGGGAAGTGAAGGCAGAGAATGGAAGCAGGAGTGAAAACAATAGGGAAGAGTTTGGTGGGGGAAGAAGGTAAATATGAACAACTGGCAAATAAATCAGGGGAAGTCAAGTAAGGATGGGGGGTCCAGAAAGGGGGTGCTGTGGATGAAGAATAGGGGTACAATGCTTGTTCAGAGGAGAACTGCCTAGCATTTCGGTGCTGGACTGCCCCTGGGCTGGACAAAGGCTGACATGCAGGGACATTTCTTCTCTGTGAAAGGGACAGTGAGCTAAAGACTTGGTAGAGTCTCTCCCAGGGGTTATTCACCCAAGAACAGGTAATTGGGCTGTGTTCATGCTTAAGGGGAAGAATTGCCTGACCATTGGGGGTCTCACTTGATGCCTACTACTAAAGAAAGGATATGGGAAGGTGAGTTTGTGATGTTTTTAAGTTGCTTCATAGGAAGAAGGGGGAAAAGGAGGGGTCAAAGGAGGAGGAGAGCTTTTGGTAACTTTTGAGGATTGAATGTCAGCGTTCACCATGCATGCCAAATTCTATTTTGAGCAAAATCCCAATAGGTGTATTGTGCATTTATATGTCTCTGGATATTTTATGAAAGGTGGTTGTCAATTTCGGTGGTATGGTGTGTGTCCAGTATGATGAACAAATGTGGGCTAGAATGATGGGAGATGATGAGAGTGTGGTATGGAGCAATCTGGATATGGACCTGTGGTTGCAATGGGTGGTGCCCATGCGTCCAGCACCACACACGGTGAACAGCTTGTTACTGCCGTATCAGCCCTTTCTTGTGCCCCCAACTCAGAAAGAGGTGGGAGATACGGTATTGATGAGCAGTCAATGGGCTCCTGGGACCATAACAAGGAGACATGTTTACAATGCTGTGTAAGTTTAGGTATAAGTGCAGTAGTTGTGCAGGATGGCCCCCAGTGTCTCTGTGTTTCTCACCAGTGGATGGGGTCACATTTTGCAATGAGGTGCTGGGGCAGTGGCAATGGGGGTGGTTGGCTAGGATGCATATTCCAGTTAGGGTGGTGCCCTGAAAGAAGCGACTGAAGTATTATTATTATCCAGACAGGAAGTAGGAAATCCTCCTCGGTGAATAATTTCAGTTTGTTTTTAAATCGGGGTATAGGGTACTGAGGATAAGAAGGTGGTCAGAGAACTTCAAGTCAGTTAAGGACATGTCACTGGTGATTGCTGCAAAACTGCAGAAGTAATTGCGGGAGCAGAGATTGAGGGGCTTGTCCTTGTTGTACTTGATAGTGTTTCCATCTTGCGTTGTCCCGAGAAAGGGAAAGGGATCATTTAGGTTAATTTAGCATGAAAAAGAGTGCAGTGAATGATTTGATTTTATACAAGTATTGTTTGGTGACCTATGCAAGCGTGGATCAGGTGGTCAGGTTAATAAGCCAGCGTGGGAGAGAGAGATGCTAGTAGCAAAGTGCGATATTAAGTCTCCCTTTTATTTGTCATGAATATACCCAGAGGACATTTGGTTGCTGAGCACTCAGTTTCAGGAAGAGATATTTGTTGATAAGGTTTTACTTATGGGCTGCTCAGAAATTGTTGAGGCATGTGCACCTTTCTTGTGAGGGCGTGGCTTCAGGCCAGACCTTCTTTAAGAAGCAAGAGCCACAGTGGTGGATAATTTGCCAAACCACAGAGTAAGATTGTCCGGGTCCAGAGGATTAGAAGATATGGCTCTCAGTTTTGGAAGGTCAAATGGCAGGCCAGCTTTTGGGGGACGCAGCTTTGGTTAGTATTTTTAGGGAACATAGTGCACAAAGAGGTGGCAGTAGAAAGGGTTTAGACTAAAGTTCTTTTTTCCCTTTGGTGCTGTTGCTCAACTTGAGGAGAGGGGATCAGTAGACAGGAAGAGGAATTTTAATACGGAAAACAAAGTGGCGGTGGATGTCAATAACAGGTAGTTAGCAAGAGACAGGATGTTGTTAAAGGTACTTCATCTTTTTGTGTTGGGGTGCTAGCATTATAACATTGTCTTTATTGCAAAGCATGTACCCAGAAAGGACAAAAGCACAGCAGATGCTTAGTCTCATTTTCAGTGGCAGAGTGTTGTGGGTTCGCTATGTGGCAGCTGGAGTTGGCCGAGAAGTCCTTATCATCATCATGTGCAGCATACCAAATATCATGGTTGTAGTTCATGAATGGTGGGACATGCACTGGAAAGGTTTTAGAGAGGCGGATAAGAGGAATAGGGGGGTTGTAATACATTTTCTATTGAGGTTGGGATAGGTTTGTCCAGGATGGTGGTTTTGGGGATTTGATCCTAGCGCGGGTGAAATGCGCAGGAGAATACTGGTATGTTTGTCAAGGGAAGATTAGCAGGGTACTGTAAGAGGTGTTTTGTTTAAATGATTCAACCTTTGTTGGCTTATAGTCCTCTCAAGGGCGACTCTTCTGTGCCAGTATTATGTTTTGTGCTCGGATCTGCACTCCAAGTGTCTCTATTATGGCTGAAACAATAATGTCTGAATGTTTTTCCTCTTACGTTTTCACTTGTAATTTGTGTGAGCCCAGCACCAAATGTAATGAGATAGACTGTTAGTTCTTTAGTTTATAAGTGGATTTATTCTCCATGTATTAGTTTCATACATACCATTCATCAATCTGTGGCAATTATTCATTCATTTTCCATGTATTAACTTCATATGTATTGACTTCATACATTTAAACATGTTATTGAATTCTCATGAAACACTTATAATCTCCCAGCACATGTTTCTCCACAGCATTTAGCCGTGGTTCTTCAGGAGAGATTCCCTTCGTGGTGTTCACTTTCTTAAATTATTTTAGTTTCAATTTCAAGTCTTGAGAAAGGGATTCTTTTCGCCAAAGGTGATGGATCTTAGTCTTCCTAGTGTTTGCCAGGTCTTATTGCCTTGTGCGTTCTCGCCAGGATCTCCCGAAGAACCACGGCTAAATGCTGTGGAGAAACACGTGTTGGGAGATTATAAGTGTTTCATGAGAATTCAATAACATGTATAAATGTATGAAGTCAATACATATGACGTTAATACATGGAAAATGAATGAATAATTGCCACAGATTACTGTAAGAGGTGTGTTTGGTCTGGGTGGGAGACAACTCTGTTTAGGACTTGCTTCACATGATTGTTTTTTGGGGGTTTTAAGATTTCAGAGTTGGTGGATAGTAGGAGAGTGGAAGGTTTGCGGCAGGAGGAAGTGGAGTTAGTTGGAGGTGAGCTGGACATTTTTTTATGTGGAAGTTAAAAGGGGGCCAGAGAAGAGTGGAGGTTTGGGTTCAACTGTGGGTGCTGAAGGAAGGGAAGAATTTGGTTGAGTTTAGTTAGTTTATTTATAAAGCGCGGCCAAACCCACGGGTAACTGGGAGCATAGTACTTATAGCAAAACACAGGTTACAAAAATGTTGCGCATACGTGATACAAAACAAGGCAATATGATAGATATTAAGGACCGGTTTACATTATGGTCCATGTCAAGGTACAGGCTGGTAGATTACATTCAATATACAGGATTCAGTGTGGTGGAGCATGCAGATATCGTGCTCTTACTGTGTAATGAGCCAGGTTTTTACCACAGCTCTGAATGTCCAGAGTGATTCCTCAGATCTGATTGTAATGGGGAGTATGTTCCAGCACTTCGCTGCTAGTACTGGGAAGCTAGATCCCATAGCTTTTTACCTAATGAATTTGGAAATGTTTAATTGGTGCATGTAAGGTGTTCTGGTAGGTCTATTAGTACTGTGCCTGGAGAATTTGTCTGACAAGTATCTGGGGGATGACAGTGAGAGACATTTGTGTGTGATGACAAGTGATCTTAGTTTAATTCTATCCTGGATGGGGAGCCAGTGGACTTCCTTGCTGATGGAGGAGATGTGTGTCTTGTATGGGAGGTTAAGGGCGCATCTAAGTGCATTGTTCTGTAAGACCTGGAGTCTGTTCAGGTTGGTGTTGGTAGTGCCTAGGAAAAGAGTATTGCAATAGTCCAGGTTGGATAGTATCAAAGCTCTAGCCAGTGTGAGGCAGCTTGCGGTGGAGAGAAATAGTCTACAGGCGTTAATAAGTTTATTCGTGTACGTACATGCCGAGAGTTTTAACTTCTTTTGAGACTTTTATATTGTTGCCATCAATCGTAAATGATTGGTACCTAGAGTCCAGTTTGTTGAGGCGGGTCTGGGAGCCTACGATGAGCTGTTCTGTCTTGTCGTCATTCTTGCAGAGGCTATGGGTGGCCATTCGTGCTTGAATTTCAAGGTAGATTTCATTAAGCTTTGCAATATCTCTCTCATAGCAGCCAGTGAGTGTAATGAGGATCTGGGTATCGTCAGCATAATTGGTATATGTGACACCCAAATCATCAAGACGGTCAAAGAGGAGCTTAGTAAGGATGTTGTAAAGCGTAGGTGAGATACAAGAACCTTGGGGTATTCTGCATTGGATTGGGACAGGGTCAGCTGCTGCTGATGGGGTGAAGACCCTAGTCGACCTATCGGACAAGAAGGATCGAATCCAATTGGTGGCATTCTTAGAGAATGCAGCAGCCGAGGAGAGGTGATGAGTGAGAATTTGGTGGTCGACTAAGTCGAAGGCTGCGGATAAGTCCAACAGGAGCGAGATGGCCAGCTTGCCCTTGTCTTTGGCTTCATTCATTTGGATTTTTAGATCCAGGAGGGCTGTTTGAGTCCCATGCCTGGGTCTAAAGCCAGATTGTCGCAGGCCTAGGAGATTATTGTCTTCCAAATGACGTTGTATTTGGAGATATGCCACTCTGTCTAGAATTTTGAGGAGAAAGGGGACGGTTGTGATGGGCCTGTAGTTTGTTGGTATATTTGGGTCTAGGTTAGGTTTTTTGAGGAGTGGAAGATCCCAGGCTTCTTTACGGTTTTTTGGTACCGATGACTTTTTGAAAGAAGAATTGATCAGCGAGGTGATGAAGGGAGCTAGGTCTTTAGCGCCATCCTTAATGACTGAAGCTGGGCACAGGTCTCCTTGGCAATTTGATGGTTTGAGACTGGCGATTATATTAATGAATTCTTCCTCTGTGACAGGGGAGAAGTGGAAGGATGGGCAGTCTGGAGTAAGGGAGCTTTTTTTTACTACTCGAGTGGTCTTTGGTAATAAGGCTGGCTTTTTTAGACTCAATTTTGGCTTGTGGGAGGGCTATGTTATTAGAGAGTGCAAGCTGGATATTGTTGCACCATGCTTTATCCTTGATGCAGTCCTTTGTGGGTGTTGCCGGTGATTCTAATTCTCTTAGAATGGAGAATAGCTCTTTCATGCCTGATTTGGCATGATGTATTCTCAGGTTGAAGATCTCTTTTTTGGCATTGGTAATGGCGGTTTTATAGGTAGAGGCTGCACATGAGAATGTATCTTTAGATGAGAGGGAGGGGGCTTTTCTCCAATTGGTTTCTGCAGCTCTCTTGATATTACGCAGGTCTTTTAGGTCAGCTAAAAAACATTTATTCATGTGGGCAATTGGTTTGGGTGAGGATAAGTGAGGATAAGTGGGAGGTATGGGGGTTGGTACTCAAGGGGGAAGGTCTAATGGCTTGCCAGGTGCTAGGGGTGTTGCCGAAAGGTTTTAAACATTTGGGGGTGGATGGTATGGGTTTTGGAACCCACTCATTAAGGATGGGGTGGCATTCGAGGGGCGTAGCTTGAACAAGGGCAACCAATGGCTGAAGAAGCTAGAGAGATGGACTTTGAACAAATAGAAGGAGTATTTGAAGAAATTGTGAGCCACAAGGACACAAGGAGAGCAAGACTGTCAGGAGAAGGAAATTAGAATCTGGTGTTATTAGTTATGATTTTCTTTCCTTTTCAGATATCTCAATAGAAAGAGATGGGAGTACCTGAGGCATGGATTTGCGGACACTAATTGGTGATGTGGACTGGGCGTCAGAAAAGGGAAACAGTTGTTGGGATGCAGTAGGTTACAGCTATCAGGTATTAGTGGTATAAAGGCCAGGACTGGGAGAGTCTGAGATGAGATCAACTCATTTCCATGCTGATGAGGATAAAGGTGGGGCATCATGAACCTGCAGTGATTGTACTGTACCTGGGAGAGAATAGTTTGGCAAAGGGCCCAAGTGTAGCGCTGATCTAGAAGATGAAAAAGGAATTGATCAAGGAAGACTGGCCGGACTCTAGGATATACTGGACAGAGTTGATGCAAATGTGGGTGTAGTGAGATCATTCAACGAGATAGCAACAGACAGGTGTGCTAACATAAGGACATTCTGTAGTGTGTAAGAAGTATGTGTAGTTATGCATTTGTGAGTAAAGTATGAAACGATCAATGTGAATAGGGATAATGGCGTGCACTTTTTTCAGAGGGGAAACAAGTTGTGTATTTTAGGTCTAAAAATGGTTTTTAGACAAGGTAGTGAAAAAGTTACAAACGGACAGAGCAAGGGTGAAATAACGTGTGGGGAGGGTTTTTCTGAGATCCAGGTGAACTGAAAGTTTGGTTAGTAGTTTGATTTTAAGGTTTATGGGTTCTGTTTCCATTACGGATGTCATACTTAGTCCTGTTTGAATGGACAGGCTAGCCGAGCATTACAAAAAGTGGAGGGAGTGGTATAATTAGGAGGGAGCTGCATCACGGCTGGATTGATATAGATTCAAGGGAATTAAGCATTGTGGGGGGGAGATTAGGGGTGGGTTGCAAAAAGGAGGTATTACAGGGGTCTGGACGTCAATTTTTTAAATTGAATAGGTTAGTCTGTAAGCCAAGTTATCTGTGACTTGTAAGCAGGCCTGTCACATTAAAGCGAACCGTTCCACTTATGAGCAGTCTGGGGTTAAAATACAGCCAGGGGAATACAGTTTACCAGGAACCTTTTTTCGGATAGGCAAATTGTACAAAACAAAAACATGAGGCTTCTCAGGGTTCTCCCTATGTAAAAAGAGCACATAGGAGACGGAAAATTAAACATATGAAACCAAACAGAAAGGGGAACTGCCTCAGAAAAAGAACATGTATGGATTTGTCAACATAACAACAAGGAACAAGTGATGTAATTAATACTGCAGAGGAACTGTTCACATTAAGATGATGGTTACTCTACCATTGAAGAGCAGTAAATATGCAAGGATGAGAAGGCATCCAGTGAAAATATTGCCATCAAAAATGTAGTCAGAGAAAAAGTTGTGGTGCAAATACTTCTGCAGTGAAAAAGTTGGCAACCGAAATGTAGTAAAAAAAATGCAGCTGAAAATTAGACAAAATTGTAGCACTGCTAGGCTTAAGGAGGGTTTTGTGGGCTTGTGATTGTGTGCTTTAGAAGTAGGACATGGGTTAGGGTTAGAGCACAGATTTTATTTGGAATAAAGACAAGAGTTACGATCAGGGTTCTTGCTGCAGGGCTGGTGATGTTGTGGTTTAGTTAGTCGTTAGGGTAGATTAAGTGTGAGGGTAAATGTTAGGGTAGGGGTTATTGTATGGCTTAAGCTAATAGAGTAATGGTTTGTGTGAGCTTTAAAGAAAGGGATAGGGAAGTTGGGGAGGGTTTGTGATGTTGGTGTAGGAGAGGGGTTTGGATAAACCTATTGGTTAGAGCAGAGTAAGCATTAGTGTAAGTGTTGGACTCAATCTTCTGTTACTTTTATATATGTTTTCTTCTGCATCTGAATTCTTCTATATGTCAATCTGGACTCACTCTGTACCTTCTTCATGCCAAATCCACTGCCTCACTAATTGTTCCTATGCCAGCTACACTTCAATTTAAGGATTCTCTGGTGTACAATGGGGAATGGGAGTATGGAAGGCGAGATGGGAGAGTTACAAGGTTGGCGCCCCTTTCGGACCGCCAACCTATAAGTATGCCGGTAGGGGCACTGATCTACTGTAAGGCCTGACCTGCCAGGAGTTCAGGCCCCTACCGGCATGTTTTTCACTTAACCTCCAGCACCGTTAACAATGGTGCCGGTGCTTCAGGTTTCCCATTCCCATGGAGTCCTATTGGACTCCATGGGAATGGGAAATAACTACTGTCGACTGTGGTATCCCAGTAGCACTAGGATGTTAGGCGGCAGTAACTGTGTTAGAGGGTTCACCGCCGCCTACCAGCAGTTTTTACCGGCAACCTCGTAATGAGGCCCAAGATCTGGAAATGGAGGGGAAAGAGAGGGAGAGCAATGCCAGAAAGGCAGTGTGGTTGTCAGCTGCACTCCAAGCAATTTCTGGGGAGTTGAATTCCTGTAAATGAAATGCCCAACATTCAAGCAAGAAGGAAAAACATTCACATTAAATAAAACGTATATAGTAAGGTATCATTATGTATGATCTGCTGCAGTGTAAGTACCTGCTGGCACTCACTAGAGAGGGACATGGTTTAGGACACTGTCTGGGCAGGATATAATATGATACAAGTGTGGGGTGCCACAGGATCGCCCAAATCATCTAGGAAAGGCTCTGGGGGATAGGGAATATTTTAGGGCTTTGCAGAATTTAAGATCTTCTAGTCTTAAAATAATCAGTTGATTGTCCCTGGTCTTAGCCTCACAGGAAGGATCAGGAAGAGGGCCCAGAGTGGGCAGCCAGAGAGAGAGAGGAAAGGAGGAAGCGGGTGTATCTCAGTCTTACTGGCATTAAAACAGAGATCATTGGTGGCACACCATTCCTGAATTGCATCCAGACAGTCTGGTAGGAGAGAAGAAGCAGAGGTGGCTGAGGGGAGCCTGAAAGAGAGCTGAGTGTCATCCTCATCCGCATAACATTGAAAATTGTAGAAGAAAGTAGCGATGCAGTGGGCAAGAGGTGCCAGGTAGTGGTTGAAGAGCCAAGGAGAGAGGTTAGACCCCTGGGGAACACCACAAATAGCGAGAGAGATAGAATAGAGGAAATACCCCAGTTGGACCTGAGAGGGTTGGTTGGTGAGAAAGGAGGTCAACCAGGCCAGCATGTAATCAGTAATAGCAAGGTTGTCACGAATGCGATTGAGCAGGATGGCATGGCTGACTTTGTCAGATTGGCCAGCTCCTTGCAGATTTTGAAAGGTTTGGCCGAGTTGTTAGATGACACACAGAGAGTCTGTACTGTCTTTGGAGCATGCAGAAGGCCAGTTTGTCAGCGGGTGCACCCAATTCCCTCCACTTCCTCTCTGCCATCCTACACTTACGTTTAAGGGCAGCAAGGTTGCATCCTACACTTGCATTTAAGGGCAGCAAGATCGGAATCTTACCAAGAGTTGCACTTGGATTTGGGATTCAAGCGGATCCTCATGACAGGGGCAAGGACATCCAGAGTGTCAGAGATAGAGAGATTAAGGTTAGAGAGGGCTATGTCAGGGTGTGAGTCAGTCAAAGGGGCAGAAGGAGGAGAGAAAGTAGCAGCAAAAGCCTCAAGTGACACACGGTTCATGGGTCGGATGGCCGAGAAGGTAGGTGGCAGTGCTGGAGTCAGTTTGACCTGCGGGGAAGAGTGAGAGAGGTGGGAAGAAAGGAGAAAGTGATCACTCCAAGAGAGAGGAGTGGTGAGAGGGTTAGAGAAGGGGGAGGTCTGACCAGATCAGAACATCCAGGGTGTGCCCTGCAGAGTGAGCCGGGCCAGAAGGGAGCACAACAACTTAAACTCAGTTCCTTCTTTAAGATGACAACTGTGATTCCTCTCTGATGAAACCTTATTTGGACTCAATTTATAAAATATTCCATATCAGTCCTGCAAAATCTTTCAAAGAATCTTGAAAGAATCAAACGTCTAGATTGTCATTTCCATACATACAACGCCCCCATAAAAAAAAATACAGCCTGGATTTGCACTGAAAAATCGCTTTTTGCAGTAACAGATTCTAAACATTATGATTCACAACTCATCTTTTTCGTGATACATTTAGATTTAGTTTACGTTTTCAATACTGACCAAAATTGTAGTTTTTATCAGTAACGCTCCCACTTTAATGTAACCCATTACATTCAACACCCTTCTGAAATCGAAGGTTTTTCACCAAAAATGCCCTCATTTAGTTATTTCTAAAAATCTGCATACTTTAAATAACTGCAATATAATGAAAGAAGCATCTATAAATTAAAATGAAATAGGGGGATAGAGCATAAATAAGAATAGGACAAAAAGATATGAAACACATTAAAGGGAGGGTAATGGGTACTGGGGCACGGGGCAAAATAGCAGATAATCCAGTTTTCCATTGAAGAGGGAAGGAGTACAATTTTAAATACTAAATAATATACTGAAAATATGAAAAATGAACCCGGGAAATTCAGTCAGATGCACTGAGGAAATGGAAACAAAAACACCTCATTGAAATGGCTTGCAGTAAAATGGCTGCATTTAGATGGACATTCAGTAAAACTGGCTTCATTTTAATGTCATACATCCTAAAAAGCACTACTCTTTTTTTTTGCTCTATACCAGGGGTCTGCAACCTGTGGTTCGACTACGACCCCCATGATCCCACACATTGGGCCTCATCAAGAGTTTGGCGGTAACCCTTAAATTCGGCTGTAGCGCTATTACCACCCGATTTAAGGGTCTGCCAAATCAGGGCTTCGGTGGATTTCTCCCCAGCTCTGAGCTGGGGGGAAATCCGCTGAAAATTTTCGCTCATACCGCCGGCAGGAAATCCGCCGGCGGTATGAGCGCGAATATTCCCATTGAGCCCAATGGGGAATGCAGCATTCCCGAATGGGCTCAGTGGGGAATGGGGACTTCCAATACTGCCAAACCTGTGATCCGGCACTAATAGCGTCGGGGGGTTTGGCAGTAGGGCAGTTAGCGCCAGCGCTATTAGCGCCGGCGTTACCGCCCAACTCGTGATGAGTCCCATTGTGCTGAAGCAAGTGGTGTGTTGCATGACACAGATAATCAACCTGTCGCTAATAGCCCTTTGCTTCCTCCAACAATTCTTCCAGCACCCTAATAATCTTCCTTTCCGCCAAAATAATTCAACTGCTTGTTTGTGTGAGGTGGTTCTGTTTGAGGGCGGAGTTCAAACAAAGTGGTACAGAGCAAATTCCTCCTCCGGCCTACTGCCTAGAGCATGCTGAAGGTGGTGTGTTGCATCACATAGCCAGCCTACTTGGCACTAATTGCCCACTACCTCCAACTTTTGTTCCTCCACACACACACATTTTCTCTGTTCCCCAAAAGTTGTGGCAGATATATTTAATTCAACTGTGTGTGCGTGGGCATGTGTTCAATCAAGCAATCCCACTGCATATATACAAAGTAAATGGTTGAGTTGCCTGGCAGAGAAAGTTTAAACTATCAAAAGAAAACCCAAAGGCTAGCCTGCCTTTCCGTGAAATGGAGATTGCTTCTAGAAGGTGTTTCCAAAAAGAAACGTACATTGTGTTGAGCACTGCCTGAGATCGCCATACCCAAGTTCTGCCCTCTGATATTAAATGCACAGCATGCAATGACGTTTGTTTCAAAGTCCAAAAACCCCTACCTAAAAATGAAAATAAAGTGCTCCAGTTCTCAAATCACAGCAGACTCCTAAAATCATGCTTTCCTTTTAAATGGTTCATCTGTTGTCTCGCCCAATAAATTAATCAATTGTGCAAGCCCAAAAAGCTCTACCTAGGAAAGGAAGTTACATTCTGCAGCTCTGAAACAGCAAAAGCTGCCAGTCAACATCACCACACTCCCTCTCTAACAGATTCCCAGCAACTGCTGAAGAACTCCAGCAGCTTCCCTATATATATAGTCAGGCATATCTGCATTCCTGAGATTGTTTAGCCTAATCACAGGTTCTGGAAGTTTGGCGTATTTCTGAATGCAGCAAAAATGTGGGCATTTTGGAAATTGGGCAAATAATTTTCCCCAGGCTTACTAATAAACATGCATCCCTTTGTGCTGATTATGCCTTAGTCACACTATCCCAAAGTGAATAAATAATATGCACCACTACAAAAAAAATATGCAGCAAATCCTACTTACTCTTCACTCTGGAAAGATAAATAGTCCATGTTTGTATGCATGGAAGCAAAAAGTGTGTTCCAAATGACCACTGAAGATGGGACAAGGAGTGTTTTCTATTTAGACTTCAAGGAATAGAGGGCTGTGTGATACATGACTTTCTTGTCTCATGGGGGCCGATTCCAGAGTACATTGCACATAAAAGACTGTTTTCCCTACATTACACCTTCTCAGATGCATTGCTGTGGCGGGGGGGGGGGGGCTGAAGGGGCTATAGCCCCGGGTCTTTTGGTTGTAGCCCCGGATAGAAGCTCAAGGGTTACAATCAAAAAGGCTAGCTAGCCCTCAGTCCTGACAATCCCAGAATTAGCGTAGCCCCGGATCTTTTCCAGACATAGCAACACCCCTGCACCTTCTTAAGGTAGATCAAAAATTCAACTCAATCAGTAACTGTTGCAACTAGTTTGAGAAATTATTAAATGCGTTTACTGGCTGCTGACAGTCTCAAGGGGTATCAAGAACCTAGGCCTCAGGTCCTGTTTGGAGTTGGAAGGACAATTAGGACATTGTTGTGATCTCATAATCCCAAATTAACACAATTTACATTCTTGATGACTAAGAAGTCAATTTTTCTTTCATGTGTGGTACTAAATTAAATTCATTTCGGGGTAAAGCTATGCCTTGCATGTGAATCGTAGATACAATCACTACACAACAACAAGCTTAATGGTGCAATAATAATGGGTTGAAAGATCAATTAAATCAAATGTTCACATAGTGTGTTGATGACAGACAAATAAAATTTAGGGTTTTGCCTGGGTGACATAGAAATAAGGATCAAGGAATAGCAAAACATGCACGCTCCTTAGATTTCAGCAAATATTTTTATATTGTTTCATCTCACAGAATTTCTGACAAGTCAAATTGATTTAAAATATGAGCCACGTAGGTTATCTCTTTTCTGACCTGTGTGGGCAAAGTGTGACCGGGCTCTGCTAGATTGAGACCATTCTGATACAGAATAAGTGACAACTGTGCAGTTCATGTTGGTATCGTATTTAAATGTGGTACTCTTCTGTGCACTCAAAAGTGGTATCCTAGAAGAGCTGCTCAGTAAGGTATGCTTGTTTGCTTACATTACAAAAGGTATTCATAAAGGTCAGACAATAAAGGCCTAATTATTTAAAATACGCCACCTTATATCTGGAAAAGTCAAGCATGAAGTTGAGTTCTCGTGGGGAAACAATTTTGAGACGCATTACAGAATGGGATACTTTCTGAATAGAAGTGGATCTCGGTGCTTATCCAAAGAGCAACGTCCATCCCCTGAGCACTTGACAGGCTTACTGTTGGTCAGCAAACGTGTTGACCTTCCCCCAGAACATGTGGGAACAAATTCTTATTAACCTTGTATAAATGATAAGATGGTATCAGTAACTTCCCTATACAGAGGTATTATTACAACAACAAACATTTACTCGTTCAATACCATGCCTCATTAGACTCCTAATTAGAATAATAATCTTTTCACACTTATAAATAGCATTCAAGTAAATGTGTTCTCTTCTAGAGATATAAATGAGCATGAGAAATAGTGTAGTCAGATCAAGACGTCCTCACTATTAGCAATAATGTAGTTGAATGATAATCATAGCATCCTACTGCTCTCAGACTAAGTTCTAGGAATATAAAGCCTGCAGCCAATCAACAATGTGCATAGCCACCTAAAATATGGTACAGTAGAACTCAAGGTACACATACAGTAGTGCTATCAGAATAGGATGAGCCAGTAGCTAAGTGATGTTATTCCAGCCACTTTAAATTCATTAAATGGAAAGGGCTATAAAAAACTCTATTAAATGGAGAGGGCTACTAAAGGTAACAAGCTAAAAACAATCCAAAGCCAATGATTAAAATGCAGGTAAAACTGATGAAATTCCCCTGCTGGAGGCCTCACAGTGCATATGTCGGTCCACTTATTTTTTATGTATTTTAATTTGTATTGTTTGAAGCACAGACCTAGCTCAAGAGCAGCAGAGCGGTGTACAGAGTGTGGATAGGCAGAATTTGGGCAACCATATTTTAACAGTAGTGCAGTAATGTGAGGTCTGTGCATCAGTATGCGCGTCTATTGGAATTAGTCCTTGATCAGGTGTTGTTGAAAGAGCCATGTTTTGCGAGATTTGCAAAATTGGAGAATTGCGGGGAAATTCCGAGATGACACCGAGATTGGTTTCCAAAGGATGGGTGCATGACAGTAGAAAGATTGTTTGTAATCCTCTGTTCGCGGAAGAGTTGTGATTCAAGCCAGTTGGTCTATTTGCTGCATGATGGGCGTGTACCACAAGATATGTGGAACTTAGCCACAAGGTACACTGGTGTGCTACTCGTGACTGCTTTGTAGATGATACATGCAGTCTTGAATAGTATCCTGGCTTGAAGTGGAAGCCAATGTAGTTTGCGTAAGATGGAGTAATTGGGTCACATTTCTGTGCTCCTGTAATAAGACATGCTGCAGCGTGGTGAACTGCTTTTAGGGGAGCCAAGTGAGCAGCTGGGTGCCCTATCAGGAGAGCATGTCCCCCATCGATCTGGAAGACCACAAGAGCCTGCAATATGGTCTAGTAGTCCTGCGGCGGGATGAAGGGTTTGATTTTTCAAAGGCTAGAGATTCTGAGCCAGGCTATTTTGGCCTCCTTGGCTATGTATTTCTGGAAGGAAAGGCTTTTGTCAATGGTGAAGCGTCAAGGTTTTGCTGAATCTGAGAGCTGTGGATAAACCTCTTGTAGGTGTGTATAACTGAGCCATTGTTGGACAAGTTGTTTTTAGCAGACGGACCAATGAGGACAAATTCAGTCTTGGATGGGTTTAATTTGAGGTAATCACAGGGACGAATGATGTTCTGCATGCTATTTACTCTCATGTACAACTAAGTATCATCCGCATATAGGTGGATGGCTATATTGGGATCTTTGAGGAGAGTGCCAAAAGGTTCCATGTAAAGGCTCAAAAGGATTGGTAACACTGAGTCTGTTCGAACGCAACAAGTTGATTTGAACAGCCTGGAGTCTGCCTGAGAGGTGGGAGGTAAACCAATTCAGGACAGTGCCAGAGAATCCCATCCTGTCAGCAAGGAGGGAGAGAAGGATGCAGTGGCCGACAGTGTTAAATGCAGCAGAGAGGTCAATCAGGACGAGGGGGCATGAATCACCCTTATCTATGATTTGGAGGGCATTGTCTGCCACCTGGATGGTCGATATTTCGGTGCTACACTTGGAGCAGAACCTTGACTGATAGACATTTAGGAGGTGGAGTTGTCGATTCTGGTAAATAGTTGTGTAGCAACTACTTTTTCTAAGATTTTGTCCATAAATGGGAGGTTCATAATGGGCCAGTAGTTGGCTAGGTCATCTGGATCTAGGGTTGTTTTTTTCAAAAGTGGTCGTATAAGATCAGTTTTGAAGGTGTCCGGGAATGATCCTTCTCTGAGGGGGGAATTGATGATGCTGAGGAGCACATTGAGCGATGGGTCCGTCAATTGTTTAATGATGGAGGCTGGAATTATATATAAGTAAGAAGTAGGTTTGAGGGAGGCAATAACTTTTAGGAGATTTGGCTGAAACAGAGGAGAGAATTTGGTCCAGAGGGGCAGTGTGCATGTCGGGGTGCAGGGGATGCGAATATTGGAGTGGCGGATTCAATGGTCTCTAGGATTTTGTCTATGTTTTCAATAAAAAATGTGTTGGCTCCATTGCACTAAAGAGTTCATAACTGATCATTTGTATGGAGGAACATCACATTTTAATGAGAGCTCTCTGACCCCCAGTACTCCAGAATTCATGGACAAAGATATTTAAGTGTTAACTGGACATCCACATCATCAGACAGGTTGTTGTTTGAGGTGAAAATTGTGCAATCAGAAGCAGGGCTAGCCCTGAAGATGGACTTGTCTGAAATGCATTGGCTACAGTCTCTGCATCATCAGTTATAACGAAGTCTGCTATTAAAGATTGCTATATAGGCTCACAATTTCCCTCTATCTATTATTTGCTTTAACTATTTAATTGTTGTAAACCTATTTTGTTATGTGATAAATGTAGTTTTTACTACAGAGGTGGTCACCAGTACTGATTAGCGGTGATCGTCAGCATATTCATTCGATTGGTTCTCTTCCTGGTAAAGTGCATTCCAGGATTCTGGTAGACAAGACAAATTGATTGATCTGTTGAATAAGAATATTTGAGGGTATAACTTTTTTGATAATTTACGAGTGGTGCAAGCTTCTCCTTTCAATCTTTCAGAATGTCCCACATATAAAACACTTGAAAGAAAACAAATTATCTTTTGCCATCATGCATTGACTCTTGCTTTAAGTTTCAAGTGACTGCATTCCAGAGTGTGGGCAGTAGGATAACATACAGTAGACATAGTTGGAATGTGACTGGTTGCACTCGAGAGGTATTTACAAGATCACTTGCTTGCAGTCAAGAGACTTAAACTGCAGGAAACAGCAACCATTTAGCATCCGCAAAAGCCATTAATTAGTCTATCTTCACCTGGTAGCAACTTTGCCACTGCAACAGTGTCAGGTGCAGGGGCCCCTTATGTAGGGTGTGCAACCCTAACATATACACCCATGTAGGACTCCTCAATCCCAGGAGTAAGGTCCAAGGATGAATATTTACATCTCTCCTCTCTTAAAGGGGTAAGGGCACAGATTCAGCAACAACTAGAAAAAAACAAAAACACATTTACAAAGTTTGCTTGTGGCAAGCCATCACAGCAAAACACTCAGCATTATTACATGTGCTTGGGATGGTGATTCTCAAGATTCTGAAAATGAGGTTGCCCGCTGGCCACAACAGCCTCATTCACCAACTCTCCTCAGCTGAAGATGTGCCTGCACACTAGGCACAATATCCTGATGTGCCAGGAAATATTGCCCATGGCACTGCCCTCTGGGGCACTGAACATGTATCTCAAATTTCCTGGAATAACACCTGTGATCAGGCTGCCCCTTCTGTGGATAACTACCAACCCGTCAATGCATGAGCAAAAACCTCTTACTGCTGGGACTATTCTGTGCTTCCAGTGACCGTGTTACCATTCCCCTTTGTCTGCCTCGGAGGTCCTTGCTACCGTCTCATTCTGATCATTGGCTGGAACCCCATTAGGCAACTTAAAGTAATCCCAGGCCCAAAGGAATGGTGACAAAGTGGGAGCTGACTTCCTGCAAATGTTGTACTTTCTGAGGAACTCCTGGGCCTTCCCTGAACCCTTACTGGTCTTTGTGCCTCGTCCTGACCCCTGCAGTGCTGCTTCCCCTCCTGACTCTTGTAGTCTGACTCTTCTCCTGACCCTGTGGTACTGGCTATGCCACCAGCTCAGGTTTCTCCCCTGCCTCTGTGTCTGTATCACCACTGTTCCTGCCATTTCACCCTTCTGCCCCAGTAGCATCCTCATCACCACCAGTCTCACCAACAACGTCTCTAGCAGGGGGCGTGGCCAACAGGCACACGATGAGGACGTGATTCCTCGGTGCTCCGTGGCCACCAGCTAAATCCTGGACAAATCCTGCAATAATCGCACCGGATTGAAAAGAAAAGCAGCCTTCCCAGTGGCGGACGCCGGTGGCCGCACGGGGTGGAGATGAGAAGTGGAATCGGAGAAAGGAACAGAAGATATTGACGAGTGTAGCTGTCTGTGCCTGGCGCCAAATCTACATCAAAATGGCCGCCGGGCGCGAAGAGGGATAAGAATCGTCGCGGCCCATCGGAGAAGGGACCGCACAACCCCCTCCTCCCCCGCTGCTGCGTACGGCCGAAACTGCACTGCTGAGGAATCCCGAGGCTGGCCTGCCGGCTACTGTCGGCTGTTGGGTTCGGCCCCGCGGCCGCGCGCGAGAACCCCGGGACTCCGACCAACCCGGTCCGGCGTCGGAGGAAGAATCGACCCCCGGGGCCCGGCGAGGAGGAGAGCGCCGTCCCGCCTGAAACTTGGGCGTCGCGAGAGACAGAGACGGAGCCCCGGACGAGCGGCGCCTGAGCACAGGATACGCCGGCCCGGAGCGGCGGGGACGGCTCTGATGGCGCAGGCCCGGCCGATGTGAGGGCAGAGGCAGAGAGATCCTCGCTACGGGTGATCCTTGGTGCTAATCATCCATATCAGACGCTCCGACCACTGAGGTGTGACCTGCATCCTAGCTGTTGCGGGCTTTGGGGGAGAGGCGCAGGGCCGAAACCTCTCTGGGTGAGACCGCGACGCCCGGCTGGATGGTACGCCTGGAGGAGCGTATGATACGCAGCGCTCCATAAACACGGACACTCCGCTCTCCTGGACCCGCAGAGATCCCGCTGCGTGTGACCCCCCGTCCCTAGCTGTGAAGCGGGATGGCGTGGGAGAGCAGATCCTGACTCCCGGACCTGCTTGGGCCCTTAACATCCTTCAGAGACACTCGCAGAGACTCCGTGTCACGTTGTGGCACCCACCACAAGGAACCGCAGGCTTTGCCCTCCAGGAGCCCGAAATGGGGAAAGATAAACCCAGGAAGACCTCCACACAAAGCAGGATTGAACAGTACGCAACTACACCACTGTCTCGTTCCCCAGAGAGGCCGCTACAACACGACGCAGACTGTATGGAGGAGAATATCTCCCTCAAAGACATCATGAGTGCCATTACCAGCTCTAGAACCTCCATGGAGAAAAAGATGGACAGTATTGGTGCGGATGTATCCTTGCTACGACACGACCTCCAGAAGCTGACCTCACGCACTGGGGAGGCGGAGACGCGAATCTCCGAAACCGAGGATAGTCTCCGCGGAGTGAACCGCCAGATGTCCGGCATGTTGGCACGCATAAAGCTCCTGGAATCAAGAGCAGATGATAGTGAGGGTAGATCAAGACGCAACAACATCCGTATACTGGGCCTCCCAGAAAAGGCAGAAGGAGATTGCATGGAGCTATTCCTTGAGGGATGGCTCGCGGACATATACGATGCACAGTCCTTCTCCAAATTTTTTTCCATTGAGCGAGCCCACCGCATCCCGACCGGCAAGATCACGCCAGGTGCACCGCCACGTACAGTCATCGCACGGTTCCTAAATTATAGAGACAGAGACACAGTACTGCAGTTGGCGAGGTCCAAAGGAAATGTTACGTACAACGGATCAAGAATTGCTTTCTTCCCTGACTTCACCAGAGAAGTACAGAAAGCGCGCCAAGCATTTGATCCCCTCAAGAAACGCTTACAAGCAATGGGAGTTAAGTATGGGCTAATATTCCCCGCCCAACTCAAAATATTCCACAAGAATGCAACGGTGCATTTCACTGATCCTAGGGAGGCGTGGAGCTGGGCTGAAAGGCACATAGACGGCGACTGGAGCGCTGAGGGAAGAAGGAGAGGAAAACGGAACAGACCACACCCTGAGCGCCCACCTGATCTGGATCCGCAACCGCAACAACAGGTTGAAATCCTACAACATGCTGAGGCTTGAAAAGCATCGACAGTATCTCAGATACCCAGATCACTACTAAAAGAGAGCTCCTCCGAAGCGCCCACAACAACAACCTCAAGCACAGCCAAAGAGGGGCAATGACTGAGAAGAAGAATAAGGCATCCACTCACAAATTACGCATTAAGAGCCGGCACCACGCTGTATATTACGTTAACAATAAAGCTAACTGTGAATCCGCTGCTTGTACAACTGGCGGTCCGGACTGCGCAACCCCCAATGCTGAAACAAGACAACCCAAGACTAAGTATATCGGTACTCCTTGGGGAATAGTTATTTGTTAACGAATTGACTGTCCTTTGTTAGTGTGTTGTATTGATATGTTCGGGCGACAGGTACTTCAAGTTGGGGTGGAGTATAGGGAGGGGAAGAAAGGGAAAGTTTTTATGTTGTTTTGTTAGTCCGGATCCATAGCATGTCCAAACACCGACCCAAACCCAACCCTTTGCACATTATACCCCGCTGTACCAGATATCGGGACCCTATCCCCGACAGACACACCAAGGGGAGGTAGCTCTCCCGACCAAAGCATCCTACAGGCCCTCCAACGGGAAAGTTTAGATGACACACTCACAAGCACATCTACCACCACCTGACCGACCCAGGTCCCTTAAGCTGCTCGTCTGGAACGTGAACGGAATGGGCTCTGGGATTAAGAGACGTCTTGTTAAGCAACTGTTGAATAGACACTCTCCCGACCTGGCCCTTCTATCAGAAACGCACCTAGCGGGAACACACTGCACCCTTTTCCAGAGAACAAACTACCGGGCCGCATTTCATGCGGGGTACACAACGGGATCCAGGGGCACCCTTATCCTTATACACAAGAGGCTCCCGTTCTCCCCACAGATCGTGGAATTGGACCCACGGGGTCGCTACGTACTCATCCTAGGCTCGCTCTGGGGAGAGACACTGGCCATTGTGTCAATATATTCCCCACCTGGATTGGGCAGGGGCTTATTGGACGGTATTACCACTCTCCTAGGGAAACACCACCCGGATCGATGGATCCTAGGGGGAGACTTTAATGACGTTATGTGCAACACCATGGACCGTACCCACCTTAGAGGGCGTGACCCGGATACTCCCACGAAACTCTCCAGCTTTGTGTCCGCCCTGGGCCTCCGAGATGTGTGGAGGGAATTGCACCCTCAAAGCAAAGGCTATTCGTTCCACTCTGGGGCCCACGGCTCCCTCTCTAGACTCGACTACCTCCTCGTCCCGCATACAGACCTACATAGGGTGATGTCCGCAGAATTCCTCCCCCGTGGAGTCTCGGACCACTCCCCCTTAATAATAGAAATACGAACCCACGCCATGATCCCTCCTAGAACATGGAGACTAAATAACTACCACCTTGGATTCCCAGAATTAGTGGACCACCTCGCGGAGGTGTCCGATGAATATTTTGATATAAACGAACTAGCAGTGGATGACCCAGTAGTGGTGTGGGAGGCTTATAAAACGGTGCTGCGTGGGAAAATAATCTCCTGGGTAGCGAACAAAAAGAGGGAGAGGCTCAAAAAATGGTGGAGGCTGAGGTGATCAGGGCTGAAAACACACATGTCCTTGACCCAACCCCGCAGACTCAAAGGTCCCTCAAATTAACCACGGAAACCCTCAGAAATATTATGCTGGATAATGCCAAGCAAGCCCATTGGGACACCAAAGCTAGGATATACGATCTGGGGGACAAGGCGGGCAAGATGCTGGCCTGGCTTGAGAGGAGGGAGGAGGGGAGACGTCATGTCCTTGAAATTGTTGCCCCGAATGGGGTCGGGTATCAGACGGATGCTGAAATAGCAGAGGATTTCGCCCAGTTCTATGCGGAACTCTATCGAGCCCCGACAACATCATTTGACCCGACCCTACTAGACGAAATAATACTCCCAGCACTGTCGGTACAACAACGTGAGGAGCTGGACTCTCTCTGAATCTGAAATAGCCGATGCCCTGGCGCAGCTTCAGGCAGGAAAAACACCAGGCCCTAATGGATTCCCGGCCGAGACCTGGCAAAAGCTTGGAGGGAATAAAATAGCAACCCCCCTCCACAGGATGCTCCTTGGCGCCCGCGACCAAGGCACCCTCCCACCGGACCTATGTAAAGCCACCATGGTGGTCATTCCCAAACCCGATAAGCCCCCGGAACTGTGCGCCTCTTATCGGCCTATCTCGCTAATTAACAGTGAAGCCAAGGTTCTTGCCAAGCTCCTCGCCAACCGACTGCAGTCAGTAGTCCACACCTTGATCAACCCGGATCAATGTGGCTTTATGCCACACAAATCAACCCGTATGAACATACGTCGGCTCCACCTGGCGCTAGAGCGGGCCCCGGTCATTGATACCCCCCTCGCTCTATTGGCAATAGATTTCGAGAAGGCCTTCGACTCGGTCAGGTGGGACTGCCTCTGGGAGATCATGAGGCGTATTGGATTCGGAGACGGCTTCTTGGGATGGGTGAAACTACTCTACACTAATATTCAAGCGGAGGTCAGGGTAAATGGTTGGTCGTCCCGGTCCTTCCCACTGGGAAAAGGCACGAGACAGGGTTGCCCCTTTCTCCCCTTCTCTTCGCCCTGGCGATTGAACCTCTTGCCCTTTGGCTCTGCCAAAATGCTGCATGGACAGGGTTCAGATGGCCCGAAGGACATGAGGACCGCATCTCCCTGTATGCAGACGATCTCCTGATTTACCTGGGAGACCCAGCTCGATCCTGCCCCAGGGTGACACAGATGCTTACCCGGTTTGGAGAACTTAGTGGGCTTAAAATTGATTGGGGGAGATCAGTCCTCTTCCCGGTGAAGGGCAATGTGTGGGTTGACCCCCAGCAATGCCCGTACCAGATGGAGACGCAAGGCTTTCGATATTTAGGGATCTGGGTGACTACAAACCTGACTGAATACATAACACACAATTTCCAACCGGTCCTTGATCGCTTCGTCAACGACGTCCACCATTGGAGGCTTCTCCCTCTTACGCCCATGGGAAGAGCCGCACTCTTTAAGATGATGACTCTCCCAAGGTTTCTCTACGTCTTACAGAATGCCCCATTGAAGATCCCAGACTCTGACTTCAAACGGGTCGAATCCCTCTTTCGGGAACTAATATGGGGGGGAGGCCAGTCGAGGATAGCGCTGACCACGCTCCAAAGATCGATCTGGGAGGGTGGGATAGGGGCCCCACGCCTCCAAACTTATTATTGGGCTGCACAGTTAGCAGTGGTCAACGACCTGCTCCACGGAAATAGGGAACTCCCCCACATCAAGGCCGAGGTTGCGGCCATGCACGGTACCGACCCATGGCAACTGCTATACCAAACTCTCCCGAGATCCCTCCCGCCAATGACCACGACTCATATTACTGCCGTTTGGAAGCAGGCGCATAGATTCGTAGGGTGGGAACACAACGTAACTACCGCACAACCCCTGTGGAGAAACTGCAACCTGCCCGAAATAAAGAAACTTCATCCATGGCCCCGATGGGTAGGGGCCGGGATTCTGAGAGTCGGGGATATTCTTGAGGGAGGGGATATAGCCTCGTTTGAAGTCATCCAGCAACAATTCCAACTCCCGGACACTGAGCGATACCACTATGTACAGATGGCCCATGCCCTAAGAAACCACATACCCGTAGGCACTAACGTCCCGGACTATACACCGGTAGAGCGCAACATGCTGCCAGCCTTCATCCCCACCGAATGCACCTCTATCCTATATAATGCTATTACATCCTTTGCTACGCCCGAACTCAGGACCCTTAAAGCCAAATGGGAGGTGGATGTAGGGGTAATAGATCCAGAAGACTGGATCCAAGTGCTAATGCACCCAAGGGAGGTAGCCATCTCTTCCAGGCTTCGGCTGGTCCAATTGACGATCCTCCACAGGGTCTACTACCCCAGGACGATACTATATAGGTGGGAGAGAGCCTCGAACCCGAACTGTCTCCGATGCGGGGAAGAAGAGGGGACCTTCTTTCACATCCTTTGGGCATGCCCCCGAATCCGTACCTTCTGGGGTGAATGCTGTACTGCGCTTAGCAATGCCTTGGCGTGCCAAATACCACTGGACCCAAAGATCCTCATTCTGGGTGTCCCGGGCGAGACTGCACTTAACAAATGGGACAGACTGCTCTTGAACACGGCAGCGGGTCTGATGAAGCGCAACATAGCGCAAAAATGGGGAGCCCCGGAGTCCCCAACGCTGGAGCAATGGGCATCGGACATGAACATTTGTGCAGTCATAGAACATAGAATATACACTGCCAGAGGCTGCCCCGCCAAGGCGGATAAGATATGGCGGAGGTGGGAAGAAGATGGGCCTTAGATCCTCCTGGACCCTGCTGAGGGCAGCGAAGGGGATATGGTTTAATCGCATTAAAACCCGGGGTAATGTCATGGGTGATTGATAACTGACCTGTTCATGATCGAATTTTGAAAGGACATGCTAGTCCACACATGTTGTTGTTGTATTGGTAAGAAGTAAAACAATAAAAAATGTTTTATCAAAAAAAAACAACGTCTCTAGCAGCAAGGAGGAGGCAGATTTGCACAGTGTCTCATCCTAAAAATACTCAGAAACTTTGCTGCCTGCCTTTTCGATTCCAAGTAGGAGGATAAAAGATAAAGGGCCTCATTACGACCCTGGCGGAAATCGGAAAACGATGGCGGAAATGCAATACCGCCATCGAATAGCGCTCGGTGCGACTATGACCCGTCACCGCAAAGTACGAAGCCATTAGCGACACCGTAGTGAACGCCAACGCTAACTGCACCAAGTACGCGCGCGCGCGCCATGCCAAACCGTAAATACCACCATGGCGCAAGGGTACGCGAATTCCGACCCTAGCGGACATGTACCTAACGCCATCAAGCATGGCGGAAAGTACCATTCCGCCATGGTGAGAAGTACGGCATCGCGAATCAACCGTAAACGGCCCCACTGAGTGCCTGTACACCGCTCCCTGCCCACAAAGTACAACTCCCCGTAGGTGCAATGAAGTCACAATGCAACCAGTGAAATGTACAAGTCACCCATGCATGCCAACGAACAAAAGAATCACAAGAGGGGCCAATGGGAGCTGCAGGGCACAGATGGCACGAATACAGAAGCCATTCCAATGGACATGACCACAGTCCCCCCCCCAGAAACGCACGCAAACACAGGCACCTGTGACCAGCAATATTCCGAAAATCACATCATTCCACCAGTCCACCTGGCTGACCGGCATCTGTTACACAAAACCCAATCCCCCGCCCCTGAGCATGACAACATTCAAACAGTCATATTGGCAGCCCCCATCCCTGACCTCACTGGGCTCCGTAGGCAAACGCGCCCCTCACAGTACCACGCAACTAAACTCCGAAGCTGGAACCCAATGCAGATCTCCTCACAATACATCGCTCCCCAAATAGGAATATGCCACATCACTCGCAAAGAAGAACGCTACACGGCCCATATCAGAATAGAAATTTAATGCACAACAAAATCACCAAGCCCATACAGCCATTAGTCCATGAACTCCAAAACACATATCACCATTGTGCGCTGCATCCGCAAGGAATGACCAGCTACTACTTGTGTGACGCCCTGTTCCATCATGGTACACAGAGCCACATTCACGTACGAAAAGGCAACATGGAAGCGCACAGAACCGCAGGGCCGTCCCAATGGGGAGGCACTAGTCCAGCTGAAAGGCCGAAATGTTGCTCCGAGCCACTAGTACTGCGTAAGGGCATGTGGCCCATTGGCGATCGTCCCATAAGATCGTAATGCTGCTCCACTGATTAACACGAAGCAGCAGGTGTCGGGAGTAAAAGCCATCTGCAGGAGTGGCATACAGATGGCAGTGGCAAAAGGGGAGGAGATACCTGTCAACCAAAAGAAAAGAAAAAGAACAGAATGGCCATCAGAACTACATTCGAACAACTCACTTCAATGATCACACTAAATCCACAGCCATATGCATGCTAGCCCACTCCAAAGGATCATCACCACCCCAAAACCACTTGCGACTCATAACCATCTATATCGAGGTGTAAACACCATCACAAACGAGTGTACCTGTGCATGCGTCTGTCAAACCAGATTCCATCAGATGGGAATGTTAACGTGCATGGACACAAGTGTCTGAAGGCGCGTCGAGACAGGGAGGGCTCAACAAGGCCAGATAGACGATGGTCCCACTATGGCAGCCCTGCATCACATAGCGCAGGGGAGGCGGATAGATTCCAAGAAGCCCTGTACATGGCAAACCCTGTATCAAATCACCTGCCCATGCATCCATTCATCATTCCCTCATCCCGGTATAAAAACGCCTGAATATTTACTCACATAACATTAGAAATTTCCATTGAGTCTGTGCGTTATGCAGCCTGCAAAATCCACAGTGCCCCAGCCCGTAATTCCAGTGTTGTGAAGTAACATGTATTTGGGAACGTCCGGCCTCATCGCCCACGTCGCTATTGCGCATCCCAAACTATTCATATCAATCATTGCATCCTCGCCATGGCCCCTGTCTCAAGGACATTGAACAATAGAACGTTATATTTGCAGTCAGACCTGTGGGCATCTCCTCGCCGCTAGCTGAAAACCGAAAGCGCCGCCCTTCGAATTCCTCATTTGCAACATCACGTCGAAAAGGCATCTGTGGCCGTTTGAAATCACAAATTAATCCATCTAGTGCGGCTGTGTGTGAAAATGGCAACTGCCTTCACCCACTAATGGGACGCCCCGCCCGTCGTTGCAACTCGGTACAGTGATGCATGAGGGCCCACCGTTACTCGAGTACTACGTTCCACTGACCCATCACAAGTCTGTTCGCGACTGCAAAGATTGTATGTGAAACAATGGGACCATAGCCGAATGTACATATCAACAAATGTTACACGGCCATCGGGTACAAATACATGATTGCAATAGCAAGATGCCATTCCTCGAATTGCAGCGTTGTGTGCGGGACGTGCTCGCCCAAAGGGGAGAGCAGCTTGCACAGGTGGAATGAATCACCACAGGTGGAGGCCATACAGCCTGAAAACACATAAATTGCACACCCAGTCTCCTCCCACAACCACACCCACTCCGAAATGCTACCGGCAGGACTCGCGATGTTGGCCCTGGGGGACCTGATAGCACTGCAAGTACTCCAACTCCAAGAAGAAGACGAACACCAACTACAACCGGCCGCACGGAGGAGACGCAGGAGGAGGAGGAGGCCAAGGCAGGGCCAGCAAGGGCCGCCAGCACAGCCACTACCACCACGCAGGCAGCCCGCAATCCCACGCCTCCGAGCACATCCGTTCAACCTCACTGATGAGCAGATCCACACCCTCTACCGTTTGGACCGGGACACCATAGCCGCCATTGTGGACATGACACACGCTGACCTTGTCAGCATGATAGATAGCCCAACCGCCATCCCACCCCTACTGAAGGTGGTGTCTGTACTCCACTTCCTGGCCACAGGCACCTACCAGCACACAGTCGGACAGTTGCATGGCATTTCTCAGCCACTGTTCTCACGGACACTATTGCAAGTGCTCGATGCCCTCCTGCAGCACGCAGACGACTACATCTCTCTACCACGCTCGGAGCAGGAAATTACCAACACAAAAGTGGGATTCCATGCACTTGCCGGCATACCGGGTTGCATTGGTGCCATCGACTGCACCCATGTGGAATTGGTCGTCCCACATGCCATGGAGGCCCAGTACCGCAACCGAAAACAATTTCATTCCCTGAATGTACAAATGGTGTGTGACTCCAACAGGATCATTACACATTGTTGTGCCAGATTCCCTGGATCAACCCATGATTCTATGGTCTTGAGGAACTCTACTATACCACGCTACATGGAGCGACACGCAGGGAACAGATCCTGGCTACTCGGTGAGTCTCATTTCATGCATGATGATGTGGGGTATGTGATGCGGCAATGACCTGGCAGGAAGGGGGGGGGGTGTGCGTACGTAGCAATGGCATTCCACATCATACGTTTATCGTCCACATACAGGTGATGCTGGGTATCCACTGAAGAGATGGCTCCTCACACCAGTCCGGAACCCACGGGACCAGCATGAGGAGGACTACAACCATGCCCACTCACGTACCCGTGTAGTCATTGAACAGGCATTCGGCCTACTGAAGACTCGTTTCCGCTGCCTCAGCAGGTCTGGCGGGGCACTCCTGTACCGCCATGAGAAGGTTGCAAAGATGGTCATGGCATGTGTCATGCTCCACAACATGTGCGTACGTAGAAATGTGCCCATGCCCCCTGACGCAGAACTGCAAGCACCTGATGATGGTCATGATGAGGGTGGGGATGTGGCAGCACCTCAAGGAGTCTGCGAGGCACCGGAGGGCCGTGACATTCGTCAGCATCTCATTGATGCATGCTTCTAGCACTCACGCCTGGTGGCTGATACATGGACACGGGACCCGTGGCACTGTGTGTGTCTGGTACATGCACAATATGGACTGTACGCCTATGATGGCCTAGTACACAAAGATCATTGTCCACACATCTCATTGGTTGATCGTGCACTGTTTATGGCATATGTGATATCATGTTGAACACCCTATCGACCCGCCACCCAAGTGAGCCCAACACACCCCCTCCACCCTCCTACCTCCCCCCCGAACACCAGTGTCCAAAGATGCTCATTGTCAGTGGGCTGTCGCTATTGCAAGCCCCCTCTGCGGGTATCAGGGGCACCCCTGCCTGTGGAGCGCAGGTTCCTCCCAGATCTACGTTGGGGGCTGCCCTGGACGGAACTTGCAACGGATGATGTCTCTGCCTGCTCACGTCCATGCATGTCCCTAAGGGTTTGTGAGAGCTCAGTGAGCACACGGCGCACTGCGGCAAGTTCGGCACATACGTTTTTGGACGTCGCATGCAGTTCCCCCCTCAGGCTCTCGGTGCTTCTCTCCATTTGGACTCTCAGGCTCTCGGTGCTACTCTCCATTTGTGCCCTTAGTGTCTCTGTACTTCTCTCCATTTCTGCCCTGAGTGTCTCAGTTGATGTTTCTATGTCTGCCTTAGTGCGCCCACATTCATCGGCATGGTCCTTGAGGAACGTGGCCAGTTGCTGCTGTTGCACGATTAACTGGTCGAGGGACTGTTGCCTCTGCTGGGCCATGGCCATTTGCGGGGGTGTCACAGAGGGGCTGTTGACCTCATGTTGCCTTGCCACAGGGCTTGTGGGGGATGGCCAGTCGTCGTCTTGTGGGTGCCCCTGCGTGGTATCCTCATGTTGTACGGGATGGGACAGACAGGGGGAATGGGACAGGTCATGGATGGATCTGACTTCGACATCCCTGTCTTCTGTGTCGGAGCATGCTGCCATCAATGGGGTGTCACCTATGGTGCTGCTGCCACCAGAGGCAGTGCCTTCTGTGGCATCCGTTGGGGGGACCTGTGGTGGTGGTGTTGTGGGCATGCTGGCTGCTGGGGTGCCTGTTGATGTTCCCTCCTCTGTGCTGCCACCTGATTTGTGCTGCTGCCGTGTCTTGATGCGTGCAGCTGAGGTGGAGGGTCTTTGGCCGTTGGTCTTGGCCCTCTTTGCAGGTGTGCTGGTAGGGGTGTCCTGATGCTCGTCTTTTGGATCGGACCCTGTGGTGGAGTAAAGGAGGGCGAGGGTTATTAATGGGTCTGTGGGTATTGGAATGGCATTGTATCACATGCATTGGGGTGGTACCTGAGGGTGATTTGGGTCGGGGCCTTGGAGGTGCTTTCATTTGTGTGTGGAGTGAGGGTGCAGTTGTTTGGCAGCCTGCAGTTAGGGTGTGCCTGCTGCACGTGTAGTGGGTGTTTTAGGGGTTTTTAATTATTTATGTATTTATTGTGAGTTTTAAAGTGCGCTATCAGGGCGATGTGTGTGGACGTTCTCCTGGACATGTGTTTCTGTTGCACTATGTGGACACATGGTACTTCACATGATTGGACATTGTGGATTTAGCATTGTTTTATCTGGCCCACCTACCTGAATCTTCGGATGTCTGCACTCCTTTCTCCATCCCTCTGACTCCCTCTATGCTCTCCATTCCGATGGTGGAGGCACAGATTTCTTCCCAGGGGATCAACTTGATGGGTGATTCAGGACCTCCCCCGGTGGCTGTGGCAATGTTGCGGTTGGCAGAGAGTATGCTGCGGACGCGTATCCGCAGGTCGTCCCATCGCTTTCTGCATTGCTGTGGGTTGCGGGGTGCGGTCCCCACCGCACTTACCCGCTGTGCCACCAGAGCCCATATGGCCTTCTTGTTCGCAAGTGCCGTCCTGGTCATTTGCGTGGAGAAGACGACGGCAGCATTCTCCTGGAGGGTCTCTGTTAGCACGGAGAGTTCCTCACGGGAGAAGTGGACCTGCCGCTTGCGGTCGCACGCTTTCTTCGCTACTTTTCCCATTTTTCTTGGTTTCGCTAGGGTGGATGACGGGTTGGGGTGTGTCTCGGGGTAGTGTTTTTAGTGGTTGTGTGGTTTTTGTGGTTTTATAGGTGTACGGCGGGATGTTTCCCGTTCCGGGCCCATGTTTTTACTTCCGTTTCCGTATATTTACGGTCACCGTACTTTCCGGTAGGCGCACACTGCGGTGTCCGCTGTGATGGGTGGCGGTATTGCACCTAGGGCGCCGTACGGCGGCGGTGTGGGCCGTTTTGGGGTCATTTCCGCCATCGCGGACTTTGCACTTCCGCCATGCCGTGGTGCTCGTGCCCGATGGGTCGGAATGGGCCGCACTTTGCTCCTTCGTGCAATGGCGGAAACGCTATTTACGCTGTGGCGGTCCGGTCAGTCACTTTCCGCCAGGGTCGTAATGAGGGCCAAACTCTCATTGTATCCAGATTGCTATACTCCTACACAGACAGCACCATGTCAGATTCTTCCCCTGCATCTCTGCTATTGTACCAAACAAAAAACAGAGGTTCCCCTAAACAAAATAACAATACAAGATTGTTTTCTCTCAGAAAGCAACACATTAATTTTTCTCAAATAAAAAAATGTAAAGATTTCCTTAACAAGAAAAACTGGCTTGCCAAATAAAATGCTGTCCAAAGTAATACACACATAAAGGATTCCCGCAACTTATGTAACAAAGCTTTCAACTTCCCAAATGAATTGCCTCAGTACCTAGAGCACAAACAAAACAAAACTAAAGGTTTCCCAGCTAAACGTTTCGTAATCACAAATAACACACACAAAGTTCCCAAAGAAAAAATAAATCTTGGGTAACTGTACAAAAATCCCTCCCTTTCTCCAACTTCTTGTGTGGATCAACCTGCCTCGCCTTCATTTGATTTGATTTAATTTGGTTATAATGTGCAGATCCTTGCAAGAACCAGGCAGAAACTGCATATAGGCAGAGGCAAACAAAACCTGCAAAGGAAACTGGATCTAGCTGGCACTTTAAATAGGCTTACAAACTCGTTTTCTGCTTAAGGACTCACCCGAATCCATGTTAGATTACCCACATGTGAGGTGGCTATGACAATGTTGACAGAATTCTCACATGAAGCCCAAATCCGCATACAGGCATCCCAATCTCATCTGAACTAGCGAGAGAGATTTGGACAATGCAATTCTTTGTCAGCCTCCTGTCGATTCACTCAAATCATAAGGTTGAGCCCACATGGATTTGCAATGGGGTTTTGGAAAGATTCATTCAGGCTTATTTGTAAGAAAAATTGGAAAACACTGTATTTTAAAGAAGGAGTTATTTTAAACAACAATTACCAGTTGTGTAACAATCTACATTAATTTACTTTGAGGGGCTGGTTTCTACTGCCATTTTTGTTAATCAAAAATCAGGATGCAACCAACAAGATCTCAGTGGCATCCTCCTGAGTACATGCATTGAGGCACCTGAGCCTACTTACTTTTTGTTAGAAGTCATACCTGCCCACCCAGCAGACCTCCCCTATCCGCCAATGTCCTGAATTTCTTCTTCTTGACAATAAAAATAGGAACAGAAATGTATGTTTGCACAAATTGTCATTTTTATGTTGAAGGCTTTGTTCAGGGATTGTGTTACAATAACATAAATGCTGAATTGCCTTACCTCAATTTTTAACAACCTATCAATGATGTTGTCAAAACGAGAAAATACAAGATGGGCTGGAAAGTCCCACAGTTTGGCTTTATCCATATTCTCAAAACTACCAGCAATCCTCTTCTTGTGTAGAGAGTATGTTTTTTTAAAACATTGAAATACTAGTATTGTCTGTTGTACTTTTTCCATTCCTTCTTCCAGATCCAGTTTGAATATCTCCTCAGGAATTAGATAAGCAAATGCCTGTTGGAAGAAACACATGATTTAATCTTTGTTTATGATTTTGCAGCAGGATAACATCTCAGTTAGTTACACTTTTAAAACATCTGTGTTTTTCTATGTTGCAGTTGTAATACATTTTCAGTAGTTCTATATGTAATAACCAATCTCCAATATTTATGCATCATAGCTGGTATAAGCAGAGCCAGTTTCCAAGGTTATATGATTGGAAGTTTACTAGAAATGCTTAGGGCTTCCACATATCATAGTCAATTAGGAAAATAACTTGAATCCAAGAACTGCTTCATAACTACCAATAGATTATAGTCGTAGTAGCATGTGTTTTTTCTTCCATGGAAAGGTTTTTGAGGGTTTATTTTATAGCAGTGTGGTTTTATTTTACTGTGTTATAACTGTGAGGTTAGGGACGTAACTGAGGAAAATGGTGGATTTACACCCCAAGCCTGAAGCCGCTACTACCCTGATATTTTCCAGCATGGGCCACTGCAGCAGGATGTACATTAAACACTTGCAAATTCTATAAATGATCTTCAGCTAATCCAGAACATGCTATCTGGGCTGATCAAGATCCAGAAGAAATATGTACAATCTCCTTAGTGGCCCCTGGTTAAACTAAGAATGTACTTTAAAACTCCATGTAACACACATGCAGTCTCCTGGAACACTTGGCACAAATACCTGTCCAACCTCTTGCAACACTACAACACATTGAGAAACCAAAAGGTTGGCAACAATGGGGCTAGACCAAGCTATGAAAGTTACTACTGTAAAAGTGTCATGACCATGACAGGGTAGAAAGAGGAAATGGGGGAACCCCAGCCTCTGAGACCCTCTCATGTTCCATTCCTGTTATTAAGGGTACCACCCTATGTCACAAAATACCTCCATGTACATTTTCTGGCCTGTGCTCTCGCTTTCCAATTTCAGAGCTACAACTCCCTCAGTGGACCTGGGAGTAACTAGGAAAATGTAATCAAGATCAGCCAGGAAATGGACTTTAAATTTTCCAGCCAAACGGAAACGAGACCCCCAAAGCCTGACCTGGCAACCACAGATGAACCCCAGGCAACTGGGTCCAGCAGAAAACCGACCGGAGTAAGGAGAGATTGCAGGTGCATTAGGGAGGGACAGAACCCTCCCTAAACCTAAATGACAACAAAACTCACCTACAACTGAGAAATATCAGATGGAGAATGAGCAGCCTGAGCCCCCAGCTGCTATCAGACCAGAAATTGTTTCCAGAAACATGCTGCAAAGAGAGATGGGTTTAAGGTTTTCTTTTTCCTTTCAAACCTCTCACCTGTGCAACAGAGTCCCTAGGGAAAAGATAGGCACAGATTGGTTCTGAATCATGTGAGCACTGCAGCTAATGGCAGAGAGGATGGGGAGACAGAACCACACAATAAAAGGAGAAAGAAATACAATCGGAGTGTGGGTTGCTCAGGTGAGGGCAGAGGAGGCGGAGACAGGCCAAGAGACCAGGTAGAGGAAGGAAGGTACAATGGACCATGGAGGCAGATTACTCAGGCATTGTGCAAGGTGAGTGATTCTTGAGGGAGAGTGGTACTGGTTTGTGAGAGTAAAGCAGTGAATATGAGAGTGATTTTGAAGGTTAGGGTAGAAGTGAGGAAAGAGTGGGAGATAGTAATAGGAGAGTGAGGGTACTAGGTAGCCTGAGAGAGATTGGGTGTTGGGAGAGACAATTGTTAGTAGAGAGGGGTGTAGGAGTGGGTTGCGAGGCCCAGAGCACCCCTCCCATTTCTGATTCCAGTGCATTACATTGAATAATTTGAATATTATTACATTGAAAAATCTGCAAATCATTACATTGAGCATCCTCACTTTAAACTTTTTTTTGAAAATCCAAAATTAAACACCCAAACCCCTTGAAATTTCTGGGAGTCACTGAGTTATTAAGGCCATACAATAGTTGATGTATGAAGGCCATTTTACAAGTGCCTAGACAGGAAGATCACTATTGCTGCTTTACAAAGCCTTTAAAAGCCTCCTTATGCCTCCAGGCTTTTCCTCTCTAATGACCATTTACAACCAACCTCTGCGTCACTATCATCCCCCACTCCCATGAACGTGCAGGTATCCCTTTTGCCTCGAAATCCTGTGCAAGCTTAGATGATCAATCCAAAATCTAGCGACTGTGAACATGCTAGTTCCTAAAAGGGCAAATAAGAACCTACACCTTTATATTCATACCACACTGACTTTGCTTGGTCTTTAAGACTACTAAGAGCACTTCATCTTATGTAATGTGTAATCTCCTTACATATATGTTCAGCTGAATTCCCCTGCTACTGGATTGTCAATTAGGTGTGCTCTGAAACAAACCTTTACTCTGTTTGCCCCCTCGTCCTCTACCAACATTTAGTGCTTTTCCCTGTCCCTTCTACACCCCCCTGTGCTTTGATACTTGTTTGTTTTTTTACATATAGCACTATATAAAACTTTAGTATATACATACCATAAAATCAATAGCTCTGCTCGCGTTGAATGCACACAAATCAAGACCAATATAGATTTTTTAAATGCTCCAACATACAGTTATGAACACATTGACATTAATGTGTCTAATTGCTAAATGTGTATATTGTAAGGAGATTGCACATTACATTCTTCATGCTATAATAGCCCTGAGTGCTTTAAAGAAACCAGGAAGAAAAACTTGGTGTGCTTTATCGAGCACCTAAATTACCAAGATTTGGCTGTATCATGAATTCTTTGTGGGACATTGCCACAAACAGACTAGAATGGGTCACACTTCACTCTTTTCAAAACTGAACACAATCTGAGAGCGGCTCCTTTCCATGTACACGTGAACCATCAGATGTAGCTGAGAAGAGAACTAGCGAAAAAAGAGGACATGGACTGGCACAAGGAATTAGTATGCATCACTGGGGATACCTTCTAAATGATATGTCTATCAGTAGGGATATTGTTTTAAAGAACGTAAATTAACTACCTATAAGAAGCCAACATCTACATGTAGTGAGAATAACAATGTTAAGTTTTAACCTATTATTAAATACTAAATATAAAATAAAAACCAACATTTCTAAAACCTTAATCCATTTTGGTTTGTTGTTCATGGGTTAATAGTGCATTGTGTTATACCTATGACGTTTGTCTGTGTGCTGTTTGTACTTAGAATGGCAATATTAGTTATTGCTGTTAGGAGCTAATGCCCTGGGCAATAACGATAAAAATAAAAGTTCTGACCAAACAGATTTGTTTCTTTGTGTACACTCTTACTTTATTCCTTCAAAGGAATTACAGAGAATAAAACACAGACACAAGTTAGTGTTTTGGTACAGTAATGTAATTTCAAGTGCACATTTCTTGATGGTACGAAAATAATTGAGCTCTTATAGAAACCCACAAAAAATGTGCTGGTACGTGTTTCCGGCCTGGAAACTTTCTGAAGGCAATAATAAGTTTTAGTCAGATCCCTATTGTGAAAACCTACTTCTGTTAGTTCCAATCTATATAAACCAAAAGCAAAAAAAGAATGAATAAAATACAAATAAGGAATAAAAATGAAATTAAAGGATCGGGCTTAGTTTAGCAAATGTATATCTCAATTTACGGTTCACAAAACCTTTCCTGAATTATTTTTATAATAAGCACTATTGGTAATAATAACCCTGCTTCTCTTATGGAAGCTGACAATTACTCATTTTAGACTAACTGCACTGTTACTTTCATTAGTAACTGTACTTTAGTCTTGATCTGTAAATTATCTCAACCTGTATGCATGCATCAAGGTAGCCGTTGATCCACTCGCTGTCTACAATCTATTTGTGTTTCCATTAGACAGCAACCAATGTGTGATTTTTCATTTCAGGTAAAACTAAATGTTTTTTTTATTTTATAGTAAGGCAATTTTTTTTAATGAATTACTTTCATATCATAAGTGTCCCAAATGTCTTACCCAATTCTCAAGAATAGCTCGTGAGCCTTTTTGCCATGTTTTGGTAACCCAGAAACTATGCATGTGTCCTCATTTTGATCAGACCCCTTGTTAGAAGAGTTTCTTATGGTCAGCTTTAAAATATAAGAGAAGGGGAAAATGATATGAATACACAGTCCAATATGGCTATTTAGAATTGTGAATTAAACCAAGTAAGGCCTCTTTGTGGTATAAATAATATGAAAAAACATGGAGAGTAATCTCATCATATATACTGCATCACTTTTATGCTGGCCTTTCCTCGTGTTCATCGGCCTCTAAATATATTCTGGTTGAGAGACTTGTTTGGATCATAGTATACATAGATTATGAACTGGAATATTAAGTGTTTCAACATAGATTAGGCCTCACAATTCGCACCAGCCAATGGCTAGTGATAATTGAGCCTTGGTAGGTAAGAAATGGTCTGCTGTGTGTATGAAGATAATAGAGCAGGCAAGTGTCTTTTTGTGCTTGGCTACTTTATGGTCACTTGTTACTAGAAATCTTGACCCCTAGATCCTATATCATTCAGTGTGGGCAAAGGATGTGCACCATCAACTTAGTGTCTATTAATAATCAATCTAAAAATGTATGAATTGACCCACTACATTACAATTTCTGACAGGTCCATCTTGCATAATATATTAGTCTATTATAATGGTAGTACTAATTAGGTACAAGTCGCTAGGTGCCTGTCCCAGTTCTTATTAGATGTACAATGTACTAGAGGTGGGGGAGGCAAGGACTTCATGGGGCGGGCGAGTTGAGCCATGGAACTAGGCGTGATCCCAGGCAGCATAAGATGCATACCTTGTCCTGTCATCCTGATTCCGTAACCCCTATAGCAAAAATCCAATACCATGCATCCCTGACCCCCACTACATGAACCCATAACAGATGTCCTGCCTCGCTGCCCCATTACAGAAAACCAATAATTGCCATCCCAAATTCTGACAATATAGCACAGTGAAATTAAATGATTTGATCCCAGTCTGAACTTTAGTGTCAGAGATCTGACCAGAGATCACAGTACAACATGTATATATGTCAACATACATACGTCGATTAGGGGAGATTCAGGAGATAGCACTTAGCATATAACAGGAAAAGGCTACATGACAGGCTGATGTTGAGACAGTCACAGGAACAGGTTACCAGACATTTGGTCGAAAAAAATTGGTCGACCAGACAAATGGTCGAACCAATTTGGTCGAAAACCAAATGGTCGATTTTTTTTTTTTATTTTCACCCTTTTTTATTTATTTTTTTGGGGGGGTCCCTTTTTTTTGGGGGGGGTCCCCCCAACCCCCTTTTTTTTCTAAAAAACCCTTTTTTTTTTTAAACGAAAACCCAAAAAATAAATATATAATTTAAAAAGAAAATCCGACCATTTGGTTTTCGACGAAATTGCGTCGACCAAATGTCTTTCGACCAGTTTTCGGTCGACCAAATGTCTGGACACCACAGGAACAGTAGGGGCAGAAGTTGGCTGTAAGCAGAGAGACAAAGCGAAAGCGAAGTCAAGCAAATCTACTGTGTAACACGGATTGGTCAGAAAAAAGGGTGTACTGGAATATGATAAGGTGTCTCCAGGGATTAGGGAAAGCACTTAGAATCGGTACCAGCATATTACTCTTAACAACTGTCATACAGCAGTGTGGTGACTTAGGGGTGCTAAAGCGACTGTTGTACTGAGGCAACAGATGCATTCCCATTATCTGATATTAATAGAGACCTACCAAGGAGTAAAACTTTATACAGATAAGGAGCAGAGTAAAGCACCATGGATAGAAATAAACTGTTACAGGATAAGCAGAGAGACAAAATACAAAGCACAGACTGTAGCAAAAGGCTGTAGAGAGAAGCTATGCAAACACTTATGTAGAATGCGAACAGGAATATTAGTGCAAAGGAAATCATCGGCCAAGAATCAGAATAGGTATCGGAGGCAAGCAGAGAAGCAGGCAAAGGAAGCTGCCACACAGACCCTCAGAATTCTAATGTTCTAAGAATATCAGGAAACACAAAGCAATAGTCACGGACAAGATAGGTCAATGTTGACATTGCAAATATGAGTGGATCAGGAACCTCAGTGCACTAAAGAGCAGGCACTTAATCTATGGACTGACATCTAGTAATTAAGCAAGAAAGAAACAACGAGAAAGCTTAATATGGCAGGTTGCTGCTACCGCAGAAAATTTGTGGAATTGATTAGCAGGAGAAAATGACAGCAAAGCGACAGGCTAGGTTTGCAGAGAGTAAGGGAGTAAACAGCATTGGCAGGAGGAGTTTGTGAGGAAGAAATGTCCAATCAAGCTATTCCAGGCTTAAGTAGCCTGCAGCACTGAATTGTAATTACGGTCTCTCCAGCTCTTGGCAGCCTAGCCTGGAGTAGTTTACAAGAGTTGAATATAATCAGGGTCTCTCCAGCTCTTAGCAGCTTGCTGTAACAGAATGTAGTTAGTATGCCTCCTCCAGCCTATTGGACAGCACACATCTACCAGAATATATCTGCTGAATTAACCCAAAATCCAGAATGAAGCGTGAAATGTGTTTGATCCAAAACTGCAGTGGTAAAACAGCTACATGATTGCAGAGACAGTTTGTAGTTTTTAACATGAACATTATGCCAACAACAGGGTCTCTGAATGTGTGCATGCAGCAGTGGTGGGTGGCAAACTGGTAGGATCTTGACAGTACCTCTGGGTGTCCAATAAAAGCAAAATCCATGATATGTTTCAGGCTGCAGTATCCAGAGTAATGGTTGCAGCACTGTGTTAAAAAACAATGCCATGTGAAAGGTTATATAGTTTATCGATATAGTACTTTGATAAAAGAAATGCTAAAGGACGACTGTTTTGTACAGCCCACTTAATCAACTCACTAGGTATATCAGCAAGCAAGGTGGGTAAACAGGAAACCAGAACTGTAGACTGTGGCTTCTTACAGGATACTTTAATAGAGGCTGGCACAAAAAACACAAAAATGCTGGTTTCAAGTTGTGCTTGGTATGCAGGTGTTTTGAAGGTGACAGCAAATGCAAAGCAACCGTTTTACTGTCAGACAGCAGTAGCAAATCTGAGCTGTCTTGATGGATTTCTGGAAGCGCAGGTGTTAAGGTGGCCCCAAAATCCCAGATAGGCCAGAGAAATCAGTGTCAATCCAAACCAGACTCAAAGACGGTGCAACAAAGTGCATGGCAAAACCCAATTTTATTCACATCGAAACAAAGCTGGGACAGCATGCAAGCACTGAAATCTCACCGCTCTCGACATACTTATCAAAAACAGTTGCTTAAGTACTATGAATGTGTTGTCAATGACATCACAACATAACATCAGTTTACAAAACCTATGGGGATAGGTTAGTGGGTTTGGCTACATATGGATTCCATAAGTGTTTAACATTTTCATTGGGTTACACATATCAGATGGCGCCATCAGGAGCCGCCTCTATATTGATAAAGGTTAAACTACATCATCTTCACATCAAGGGGTTGGTTGTCATACTACTTGATGGGCAGGATGTCTCTCAGGATTTTGATAGGTTGGCACATTGCTAACCAACCTGGACACTTGACAGGTCATCAGGATATGAGCCAGACATAGAGTAGGGGGAGACAGGGTCATGGAATATTCTTTGTTCAATTAAAAGTTACCATCCCTCATTCTTAGGCCATGAGACTGGGGAATCCCTTTGTACTTGGCCTTGTGTTTCCACCTCATGTCTTTGTGTGCATTTAGGGAGTATGGCAGGCGTCCTGCTGTGTTCGCTTCTAATGAATGGCGAGTGTTCTCCAATTAGGGGCCACGTGCGATGGGACTGCATTTAGAATAGGTTTACCTTGTATTTAATAATATTTCCGCTAATATTAATGTGTGTGTCATGTTTTCTTTAGCCACTAGGGACACTCTTGAGTTATTCTTCATGGAGTCCTTTAGCTTACCGTTTTGTTGCACCTAGCTAACAAAGACTGGTTGTGCTGTTACAAAACTTTGATTAATCTGGGAGTATACTGCTTGCGTCTTGGGAATTGCTATGTTGTGCCTCTGTTCAGCCATACCGATCCTCCCTAATATCACTTTCACCGTGTCATTAGTTGCCAGCCACTGTCTGAGCTCTGCACAGACATCTATTTCTGTGGATTCACCCTTGTGATCTTTCCTGGGGCTTTGAGGCCTGTGCTCATTCAGAGACGTGCTGCGGCATCCATTTTTAATAAGATGCCTGCCCAACTACACTGTTGCTTCTGTTTTAGTGAGCTATATTCGCATGTCTTTCAGGTTGCATTTACCTTATGCGTCGGTCATGCTAGTGTTCTTCATGTGTGTGGATACTATGTCAATTTTCATCATGTCTAAATGCATATATTACCTATTGTACGTGTTCTTCATGTGGAGTGCATATTTGCTTTGTGTCTAATAAATGCTCTTTTACTGTTATGTTAGTTTGAATGCTCCGCTCACAATGTTCCCAAACCCTGCTGTACCAGTAGGGCATAAGGGCAGAACAGCATTCTCAGTGAGTAACGTCTCTCACCATTGCGGTATTGAGGCAGGGAAAAGTCAGAAGCTATGGATGACCTATTCATCTTCCTCCCAGCACAGTTATTCTCTTTGCCACCGAAAGCTAGTGTTCTCGTGGCATCACTTCAGCTTGTATGGAGATTTCAGGAAGTAGAAAGGGGCATTGTACTTTAGATATTGCACTCATGAAGTCTTTGTCAGCAGGCTCAGATTGTTCAAGTACTGAGGCAGGAGGATTGGCAAAACTCTTTTAACAATCAGGGAATGCAGATACCTCAGTCAAGTGTTTCAAATGTTCAGTCACAGACAAATAATAATACTAACTTTAAGGTCTTAAAACACTGACTCCATTCCAGAGTCTTCCTTCACAGTGAAGAGTATGATTTTGCTTTCTATTTGATTCTTATTAATTTCTTGTGGCTTCTCTTTATGCATGGGCATGTGCAAAACTTCAGATGTCGAAGTGGACTCAGGTATAAGCATGGAGGCACAGTCCACATTCAGATCTCAGGCAGGAGCATGCATTGAAACACAGTCTATGGTAAAGTGGGTGGTTGGACTGGCTATTGTTTTGGAAGGTGGGACAAAGGTTGTGCTGTAATCACTAGTCAAAGTCAATTGCTTTTCTGGCTGTGTTCAAGGCAAGTAGCTCTTATCAACAGTTACAAACATTAAATCAGTACTGTTAATCCACACACAAAATATGTTATTCTACAATACATACAAATGTGATAATTCAATTAACATTAAATATTAAAACACTGTATAAAAATACAATTCAGGGGTGACGACAATGACAAGAGCTTATCACATAGGTAGTTGTCTAAGTGAATCAAATTCTGATCTACTACTGAGAATTCATTTGATGTCTCAGTGTAGTTTACGTTCTTAATTAGGATTTATTGTCTATGGTTAATTATTTGACCACATTGATAAACTAGACATGTTTGAGTTCTCATCTAATTTATAGGAACTTTCTTCAGGAGTATTGTCACTCTATACTTTTTACAATAAAACAAGACATACAACAATTGTGTCATTTGAAAATGGTTCCAACTCCTGTTGACAGTGAAAAAGCCTCTGCTTTTTACGATGTAACTGTTGATAAAAACAAAAAACAAACATAAGAGAAGGTAAACTATTATTGCTTAATTAATTCTCTATGATTAAATTAAATCTTTAACCAGACCAAGGAGTTAAATTACCTGATCTAGTCCGTGGAGTGAACTTCGGAAAGATGTGGACCTGAATCAAGCAGGAATTCTCATCTATGGTATGAGTTATGCATGTATATGTAATTCTCAACCTGTAAAAATATTTACATCAGTTCAAACCCCTAGAATTCATAGTAAAGAGCTCCTGTTTCTTGAACACAATTAACTTTTTTGGTCGTAAGATCATGAGGTTACCTGTATAGACAGACGGATCGAATGTCCGTAGGGCGTAGTGGTAAGTCTGTTCCCAGGATATTAAATCGCTAACTTAAAGCTCAAACAGCTATTCTTCATGTAGTGCTCTAATGATGAGGCTGAGATGGAATAGGAAACTCAAAGTAAAGACCAACGGATCTCTGGTTTATCACTTCTAAGACTAGAGGGAGTATTCTTATGTCTCCTCAATCATTTCTCTGCTTACCTTAATTATCCGGTGCCAGTCGTAATATTGGCGCCTTATTTCATATTGCTTCTGTTACAGAAATACTGGTGTTGGTCTTGTGTAGTTATTGAGCTCAACCCTTCTGTCTCGGATGTCACACTGGCTGTCTATAAAATTAAGTATACGTAGTGATCACTCGCAAAATGTTTATAATATTTCCAGAAGACTATTGTTTTAAAATCACGCTCGAGCTCTTCTCAATTCATATTTATGGGTTTCAGAACCCTATTTGAATGCTTTTAGTGGTCTTACCTTTGGAATGGACAATATTCTATTCTTTTAGTTGGACCGCGCTCCTTTAGTGAGGGGTGAGGTTCCAAACGCTGTGTTTACTTCAGACCTCGAGGTGCGGGCGCCATCTTGGGCGTCTACATAAATCCTCGCTTAGTCCTTTCTTTATTACCAGTGCCATCTCGCCAGAGATTTAAAGAGAAATTCGCGAAAGTTAATATAATTCGAAAACTTCCTCAATAAAAAATACAATGTCTCTACTTACTCCAACTCAGAGGAAAAGTATATAAATAGAAATCCTCTTTTATAAGCTTGGGAAGTGTGGACGCTCCTTGAGTAATGGATACAGTGTTTTAGTTGACTAATTCTAACGCGGTATGTTCAGACCTCTTGTGTATAATATAATTTTAGACTTGCTCTAACCCTTCAAGATGGTTTTAACTAAAGTCATGTTGGTATTATGAGTATAACACATTTATATTCATCGTTTTTAATAATCCAGGGATTGTAGATTCTATTAATTGTTTTATATATATATATACATCTTGTGGTTGTCCCGCTATCTTGTATTAAGAGTAGATATTATATTTTATTCCATTCGATCGCTTCATTGAGACCTTCCCTGTCAATCTTGGTTAAGAAAATAAGTCTTTGTTCTTTCTCTAGTAAGGCTTTTTTCTTTTTGTTAGTGTCTTGTCCGTCCAGGGTCAACAGTACTGTCCATTTTAGATCTTCACCTGTGTGGCTTGTTTACATGTAGTGTTTAACCATCAGTGCTGTCAATACTTTATTCTTTAGGCAGCTCCGGTGCTCTATTATACAAGTTTTAATTTTCCTGTTTGTTTTACCTATATATCTCAGTCCACAGGGGCACATCATCATATAGATCACGAACTCTGTGTTACAGTTTGAGAAATGTGTTTGTTGCCATTTAGTACTTAGGCCGATCTCAATTTCTTTAGATTTGGTAGTGTATTTACAAACTGTGCAGTTACCACAAGGATAGTGTCCTGTGTCAATGGACTTAAACCCCAGCTTTTTGTTAATGTCTCTGATTGGGTTTGTCTAGTTTTCAGTTTGCTACTACTAACATGATTCCCAAAAGTGGTGGATTTTCTGTAGGCAAACAAAGGACAAGATAGTTTGGAGGTTGAGTTCTCGAAGATTTTCCATTGTTTTCGGACAATGTTAGTGATGGTTGGGCTCAAATTCGTAAATGTATTGACACTATGCAATCGTTTCAGGAAGCTTTTCTGATCAAAGACGTCTTCTTGGAACTTTTCTTTTTTTTTTGACAGAATCTTTATTGGCACAAAGCCCAGGATTGCCTGTAGTCTTACCATAAATGGCAGAAGTGTCAGATGTAAGGAAGGCATGGTTTCAACAGTAAGACAGACACACTGTCAAGGGTGTTTATTGAACTTTGAAAAAGGGTTTGAAAAACACCTATCTAATCCTAAATCTGAAGATGGGAGCAAGCTACGACCATCAAATAATAGTAATAATGCAGTCCTAGTGGTGTCGTGTCAAAACAAAAAGGCCTATACTAAAAAAAATATTGCCATACATTACCTCTAAATACCAATAGTGTGGGAAACAATGTTATATAAAAGAAAGAAGTGTTCAAGAAATGATATGTCAGGATATTCAGGCCATTGGCCTCCCTTCCTCACAATTTCAGCACTGGACAAGGTGACACACTCGAGCTTATCACAATCTGTGGCTTCTATAGCACGAGGGTGCAGTTCCAACATTAGGATCAGGGCCTTCCATGCCCAAGTGTCTTCGCCTTTCAAAGTCTCTTCTTTCAGGGGACCTGATGCGACAAACAAACAATATGTTATTTTCCTCTTAGGATTTCACACTTTCTCAATTTCTCCACTGATTCACTATTCACCTCGGATCCCCCTCAGCTGGGCTCATATCCCCTTTAACACAATGCTCATAGGATTTCAATGTACCCAATTTCTCGGGTGATTCACTGTTCACGCCAGATCTGTTTTAACACAATGTTCAATCAGTCTCCCTCCACCAGGCTCGGACCAATTTAATTCACTCTAACACAAACTTGCTTTAACCCAAAGCTTTCAATTGGTCTCCCTCGTTCGGGCTCGGACCAACTTTATCGGTATCCGGTCATTGCATCTAATGCCATTCCATCTAATGCCATTCCATCTAATTTTTTCCATCACAAAATGTGCATCGAATGCATGTTTTTTGGGGGGTAAAGGGTACATTTTTGTTCAGGAGGATTTTGAAGGGTAAGAAACAGGGGTTTGGGGGTCCCCCCCCCAAAAAAAGAAAAAAAATATGCATTCAATGCAAATTTTTTAGATGGAAAAAATTCTATGCAAATGCATTTAGATGCATGGAATTCCATGCAATGACCATATCTACTTTGTTATCAACTTTATTGGCAGTATCAACTTTCGATTGTGCATAGGATTTTGCTTGACCCACTGCAGGACTACTTTGAATCACAATCCTTTGCCACTCTTTCGCTTTTGCCACCTCTCAGTTGGATACCTTACAGAGACCTTTGAATGAGCATGCACGTGGTGGCGGACCACTCTGTCAAAGGTATTGTATCTTGGTTTCAAAGTTCAATCACTCATCTGTTGTTCAATTTTACTTGTGTTGGTTATCACATGTGTTTCATATATTGTTTGCTTCAGCACTCATCATACAATGCTGCTGCTTGTAACCTTGGCTTCAGCACAGACCAGTCTGTTATCAGTCTCCCCAACTCACCGGCTGTGTTAATTTCACTGGTGCTGCTTTGTTGAAGGAGCTAAGGACAGTACCACAGCAGCAGGCGATTCTCCCCACTCTGATTAGCGATGCAGGAGGGCCCCAGGTACATCCGACAAACAATGCAGGATTCTTCAGCCTGATTTCCTGCTCTTAGGCTTTCTATTCTCGAGGTTTCGTAAAGTTATGGTTCCTTGTGGAAAAGGTCAAGGGAACTTCCCTCCTGTGATCCTGTTTGGTTTTGACGTATGTCTCCTCGTGTTAAACTGCCATCTTAGAACTGCTATTTCCTTGGGAGTTTTGCCTCCCTCCGAGTTTGCTCTCATGCACTGCCTTTTATCCCTGTGGGGATGTGTAATGGGAGTCAGGTGTGCGTAATGGTCAGTGATTGCCTGACCCTGCCTGACCATTGTATTGGTACTTGTCAGGTATACAGTTTGGGTGTTACTCTGTTTTCTGTCATAGCAAGCTGTCCATGAGAAAGTATTTGTGTTGTGAAGGGGGTTGAGTTCCTAAGTATCCTACCTCGTAGGATGGGGTAATGTCATGATCTCTGCTTCCAAAAGGTCAGGGTTTTCCCAACTCCCTTGGAAGCAGATCCATAACCCAGGTTCCGAGTGCCAACCAGTCCCAATTGGGACCTTTTGGACCCAGTCCTGGCGCCAGTGGCACCAGGCTCATAAATATGCCCAGTCCCAGCGCTGGAAGCGCCGGGCTCATAATGCTTGGGTGGACTTACCTTCAGCAGACCATGCTGCTTACTTGCCTGCCAGTTGAGCCTCTGATCCTCTTCTGTTTGGAACTACTTTTCCTGTTGGGTGGGGCTGGAGCCACTCCCTAGATTCAGAACACTGGAACTCTTCTGGAAGGCAGGAACTCTTTTCTTACCAGGAACTCTTTTCTTACTTAGGCGTGGCTGTGGAAGGAGACACCTAAGCACTACAGGAGGCTATTTAAACCACACCCGGTGGATGAATCTTGCTTTGCGTTATTCTGCAACCTCTGCAGCAGAACGCTCATCGTGTCTTCTGCATCCGGTCCTGGGCCTAAGGAAAAAGGCTTACCATCCTGAATCCAGTCTTCAGCAACACCTATAAAGACAAGAAAGAACAGGTTAGCATTCCGGCATCTGAAAGGCAAAGGCTTACCATCCTGAATCCAGTCTTCAGCAACACCTATAAAGACAAGAAAGAACAGGTTAGCATTCCGGCATCTGAAAGGCAAAGGCTTACCTACTCTTCGTACGCTCCGGAGGCCTTCGGCGCTGCATCCCGCATCTGAAAGACAAAACAAGGTGCGTTTAAAGACATTGGGGAACTTTAATACTCACGTGCCATTACTCCTTTCCACATCTAATCCAGTGGGTATTCCGGCACCCTGCAGCCGCTCCGAACTCGTACCTGCAAAATAAAAAGACAGTTAGAGCGCATAGTGAAGCAGGCAACAAGCGCTTACTTACGTGCTTCCAGGCGCTTCTATTCATCACACGGGCTCCATCTTCAACTCACTTCAGCCCGTCATCCGCCATCACCGGAACCCTGCAAAACAAGAGACATCATTACTAAAGACTTTAAATACATTTGAATGACTCGAAACTTACCGTTCGTGCAGTAAACGACGGACAGCAGTCCTCTGAAGTCAAGAGGCCTGCGCTACCTATCCAGTGAAGAAACTGGTTACAGCACCCTGCCCCGAGGCAGATGGAGAGCTCGGCATTCACTTACCTAAGGTGAGAGCGTTAACCTTTGGGGGTCTACAGGAGAGGAGAAGAGGAAAGAGATAGGGACACCCCAATAACCCCAGTTCATTAACCCCATATTTTCTATCTGCAGACATCTTACTCTACACGTCAGGCATACAGTACACAGAGGTCCAGCCCAAAGAGCCAACCGGGTGCTACACATCACCTTTGAAGATACGGTAGTCGCCCAGTCAAGACCGGCGCCTCTGCGAGAATCAGGTGAGCGTTACAGAACGCAAAGCCTACCGCAAAACTCTCGCCCAGGCGCTATGGAAACCTCGGATACTGACCCCCTAGCCCGGTTACTTGGGGAACTAAGGGCAGAAGTGCATGCAGCTCGTCAGGAAACGAATGCTCTAAGAAGGGAACTAATTATTTCCAAGGAGAGAACAGACAATCTTGCTAGACAAGTGCTACAGTCACAAGCCGGACAGACCCCGTTACCCGCATCAGGGGCAAATCTTCCTTCAACATCCTCTATGAATCCAGTGCAGATCAACCTACCTGGGAATGTACCTCTGGCTCCGCCCGAACGATTTTCTGGTGACCCAAAGAGGTTTGCAGTATTTATCAATCAGTGCCGGTTGCACTTCTTATGCCGGCCAGCAGCCTTTCCAACTGATCAAGCAAAAGTAGCTTTTGTACTTTCGTACCTTAGTGGCAATGCGGCAGACTGGTCGATCCCTCTAGTTAATAAAGATGATCCGGTTCTCCATGATTTTCAAGCCTTTCAGCTTAGTATGGAAAAACTGTTCGCAAGACATTCACAGGGGCAGGCCTTGGACAATGAGCTTCTTTCGTTGCGACAGGGTAATCAAGACCTTTTGGCTTATATTGCATCTTTCAATAGACTAATAGTGGAAACTCAATGGCCTGAGGACAAAAGGATTACGCTGTTTTATAGAGGTCTACGTGGAGAGCTCAAAGACGTTTTAGCCCAAGTAGTGAATCCCCCACAAGACTGTTCGGATTATATAGACTTGGTCGTTCAAATAGATCACAGGCTGCAGAACAGGAAGGCCGATCGTTCCAAGTTTGATGCTCGAGTATTTTCCAAACCGCCAACTCCTTCCAAAGGAGTAGACTCCGGGGAACCCATGCAAATAGGGGGTCTGAAAGGTCCTCTAACACAAAGGGAGCGGGAAAGGAGGAAACAGTTGCAATTATGCCTATATTGCGGAAACTCAGGGCACTTTCTTCGAGACTGTCCGGTGAAACCTGCCAAGAAGGCAGTAGGAGCTGCAGTTACCAAAGTTACAAACTCTGAGCAGGGAAACGACCTCGCCCGACAAGAATAGAGGTCCTCTTGCCGAGCGTGAAAACCAGTTCCGTGACCTCGCATTTCGTGATACCTATGGTCCTCATTAGCCCTGATAATCCGGATCGATTACATGCAATTGAAGCTTACGTCGACAGCGGTGCCATCGGCAATTATGTGGATCATGAAATGGTTTTGAGGATGAATCTAACTCTTTGTCCCAAGGCTGTAAAGGACGTCATTACTACGGTGGATGGTACGGAGATAGCCTCCGGGCCAGTAACGCATACCACTCAAGAGGTGACGCTAGTAAGTCAAGATGGACACCATGAGAAGATCGTGTTCGATGTGATCAAGGCCCCTCAGTTTCAGATTATTCTAGGAATACCTTGGTTAGAGAAACACAATCCTCTGATCGATTGGCGAGCAAGAACGGTCCAGTTTCCAGAATGTGTCTCTACTTGTCACCCTCCACCTGGTGTTGCACTGGCCGCAATTTCTTCAGAGACTCCCCAGTTACCTCCCGAATACCTAGAATACCAAGATGTTTTCCGGAAGGATCAGGCTAACTCTCTACCTCCTCATAGGTCTTATGACTGCCAGATAGACCTGATACCTGGATCTACTCCTCCTTGTAGTAGAATTTATGCCCTCACCGAGCCTGAGAACCTTCACCTTCGACAATACCTGGATCAATACCTGGCAAATGGGTTTATTCGTCCTTCCAAGTCCCCTGCTTCTTCAGCTTTGTTCTTCGTTCCAAAAAAGGAAGGAGACCTTAGAACTTGTATCGATTATCGCTCCCTGAACCAGATCACCGTTAAGAATAGATATCCGTTACCTTTGATCCCTGAACTCCTGGACCAAGTCAGAAAAGCATGCATATATACAAAGCTGGATCTTAGAGGAGCTTACCACTTGGTACGAGTAAAAGAGGGCGATGAATGGAAGACGGCCTTCCGCACCAAGTATGGGCTATTTGAATATCAGGTCATGCCCTTCGGACTTTGCAATGCCCCGGCCGCCTTTCAATATTTTATGAACGATGTCCTCAGAGAGCTCATAGATGTATGTGTTGTTGTTTACATTGACGACATCCTCGTTTATTCTTCATCGGAATCTGAACATCGGAAACACGTGAAAATGGTCCTCGAAAGATTGCGTCAACACAAACTTTTCGCTAAGTTGGAAAAATGTGTTTTCAACGTGACTGAAGTTGAATTCTTGGGATTCATATTATCACCTGGCGGAGTGCGTATGGATTCAAAGAAGGTCGATGCAGTTCTCAAATGGCCATCACCATCCTCCGTAAAAGGTGTGCAAAGCATGTTAGGCTTCGCTAACTTTTACCGCAGGTTTATCCCCGAATTCTCTCGAATAGTCCAGCCCATCACTGCCTTGTTAAAGAAAAACAAACGTTTTGAATGGTCTACCGAGGCGGAACAAGCTTTCCAGGATTTGAAGACTAAATTTATCTCTGCACCAATCTTAAAACACCCTCGCCCCGAACTCCCCTACATCGTGGAAACTGATGCTTCAAGCCTTGCCATGGGGGCAGTTCTATCACAAAAGGACCCGGTAACCAATCAGTTGCATCCCGTGGCATTTTGGTCCCGCAAATTCTCGCCTCCTGAAATCAATTACACGATTACTGACAAGGAACTTCTGGCTATCAAGTCTGCCTTTAAGGCTTGGCGGCATTATCTGCTGGGGGCCCGACACACCGTTACTGTGATTACGGATCACCGAAACCTGCAATATTTGAAGACCGCAAAAGCCCAATCCTCTAGACAACTCCGTTGGGCATTATTCTTTGCCGAGTTTGACTTCATAATTACCTATCGACCTGGTACAAAGAACGGTAAAGCCGATGCCCTTTCTCGGATGGGAGTGGAAGAACACTTGGTCAACCCTAAACCTGTACCAATCATTCCCGAACAAAGAATTCTGGGTGTAATCGCCACAGAATCCATAGAGGAAGTTAAGGATAAAGCCAGGCAACTTGTAACTCCAGCAGACATAGAGAATTGGCATCTGCAGGGAAAGGACTTTGCAGTAAAGGACAACTTATTGTATTTCCAAGAACGATTATACCTACCCAGCACAGATTTACAGAAAAAAGTAATCTCTTGTTATCACGACTCTTTAATGGAAGGTCATCCCGGTATAGCCAAGACCTCAGAAAAGATCAAGCGCTACTTCTGGTGGCCGTCTTGGAAAAAAGATATCAGAGACTTTATAATGGCCTGTGGAGTATGCGCCCAAAACAAGAGTCAAAAGGAAAGACCAGCAGGCCTCTTACGCCCTATTGACATCCCACCTCGCCCTTGGCATACGCTTTCTATGGACTTCATCACCGATCTACCTCCATGCTCCGGATACAATACGATTCTAGTAATCGTGGACTTATTCTCCAAGATGGCGCATTTCATTCCGCTCAAAGGCTTGCCAACAGCAGCAACTCTGGCCCGAGAATTTCTCGAAAACATCGTCCGACTGCACGGTTTTCCTTCGGTTCTAATTTCGGATCGAGGTAGTCAATTTATTTCTCATTTTTGGCGAAGTTGCTGTCGGTCGGCTCAAATTGATGTGAGACTATCGACCAGTCACCACCCTCAGACCGACGGACAAACCGAGAGGACCAATCAAACTCTGGAACAGTATTTACGCTGCATGCTGCAACAAACTGAAAAAACTTGGAAAGATATCCTTTGGATAGCCGAGTATGCCTACAATAACTCTGTCCATTCAGGAACTGGGAAAACCCCGTTTTTTCTTTTGTACGGCAGTCACCCTCGAACCTCGGAGTTGGATCCCCTCCAAGATCTTGAAACACCAGCAGTAGACTACCTGCATTCTACAATCACCCAAGCCTTTAAGGAAGCTGTTTCTCACCTTCAAAGGGCTAAAGAACAATACAAGAAAGGAGCAGATCAACATCGGAAGGAAGCCCCTCACTATCAAGTAGGGGATCAAGTCTGGTTATCCACCAAATATCTATCTCTAAAAGGGCCACGCACATTCAACCCAAGATACCTTGGTCCCTATTCCATCACTACCATAGTAAACCCAGTAGCGGTCAAGTTGGACTTGCCCCCACACATGAAGATACATCCGGTCTTCCACGTCTCTCTATTAAAATCCGTGCAACCTCAAACCCGACTAACCAAATCTCCAAAACCTATCCTAGTGGATGGAGAACTCGAGTTTGAAGTCAAAAGCATTCTGGACTCCAAGATCTCCAAATCTAAACTATTCTACCTAATTGACTGGAAAGGCTACGGCCCCCAGGAGAGATCCTGGGAACCTGCTGAATATGTCCACGCTCCTCGCCTAATCAAAAGATTTCACCGAACATTTCCTGACAAGCCAAAACCCCCGGAGAAGCCCGGTTTGGGAGGGGCCTTGAGGGGGGGTACTGTCATGATCTCTGCTTCCAAAAGGTCAGGGTTTTCCCAACTCCCTTGGAAGCAGATCCATAACCCAGGTTCCGAGTGCCAACCAGTCCCAATTGGGACCTTTTGGACCCAGTCCTGGCGCCAGTGGCACCAGGCTCATAAATATGCCCAGTCCCAGCGCTGGAAGCGCCGGGCTCATAATGCTTGGGTGGACTTACCTTCAGCAGACCATGCTGCTTACTTGCCTGCCAGTTGAGCCTCTGATCCTCTTCTGTTTGGAACTACTTTTCCTGTTGGGTGGGGCTGGAGCCACTCCCTAGATTCAGAACACTGGAACTCTTCTGGAAGGCAGGAACTCTTTTCTTACCAGGAACTCTTTTCTTACTTAGGCGTGGCTGTGGAAGGAGACACCTAAGCACTACAGGAGGCTATTTAAACCACACCCGGTGGATGAATCTTGCTTTGCGTTATTCTGCAACCTCTGCAGCAGAACGCTCATCGTGTCTTCTGCATCCGGTCCTGGGCCTAAGGAAAAAGGCTTACCATCCTGAATCCAGTCTTCAGCAACACCTATAAAGACAAGAAAGAACAGGTTAGCATTCCGGCATCTGAAAGGCAAAGGCTTACCATCCTGAATCCAGTCTTCAGCAACACCTATAAAGACAAGAAAGAACAGGTTAGCATTCCGGCATCTGAAAGGCAAAGGCTTACCTACTCTTCGTACGCTCCGGAGGCCTTCGGCGCTGCATCCCGCATCTGAAAGACAAAACAAGGTGCGTTTAAAGACATTGGGGAACTTTAATACTCACGTGCCATTACTCCTTTCCACATCTAATCCAGTGGGTATTCCGGCACCCTGCAGCCGCTCCGAACTCGTACCTGCAAAATAAAAAGACAGTTAGAGCGCATAGTGAAGCAGGCAACAAGCGCTTACTTACGTGCTTCCAGGCGCTTCTATTCATCACACGGGCTCCATCTTCAACTCACTTCAGCCCGTCATCCGCCATCGCCGGAACCCTGCAAAACAAGAGACATCATTACTAAAGACTTTAAATACATTTGAATGACTCGAAACTTACCGTTCGTGCAGTAAACGACGGACAGCAGTCCTCTGAAGTCAAGAGGCCTGCGCTACCTATCCAGTGAAGAAACTGGTTACAGCACCCTGCCCCGAGGCAGATGGAGAGCTCGGCATTCACTTACCTAAGGTGAGAGCGTTAACCTTTGGGGGTCTACAGGAGAGGAGAAGAGGAAAGAGATAGGGACACCCCAATAACCCCAGTTCATTAACCCCATATTTTCTATCTGCAGACATCTTACTCTACACGTCAGGCATACAGTACACAGAGGTCCAGCCCAAAGAGCCAACCGGGTGCTACACATCACCTTTGAAGATACGGTAGTCGCCCAGTCAAGACCGGCGCCTCTGCGAGAATCAGGTGAGCGTTACAGGTAAAGGTGTTAAAGGGAAGGGGATACCGTGTCTCACCATCTGTTGTCCCACCCCCTGAAATCCCCTCATCCAGGTGATCCTCCCGCACTGGCCCACCCACAGGGAATAGATCTAAAAGCAATGGCCGTGTCCTGGCCACCTGGATGACAGATCCCCGACAACTAGCGGGTGAGACACCTTCAGGTTTCACACACAGTGCATATATGGGATATGGAACAAAGTTGAGTGGCATGGGTAGCAATGTTATGGTGAAGGGCTTGTTTATCCTGAAAATGTACAGCACCAACATAAAGTGTCTTGGGAACTTCTTACGCACTGAACAGTGACAGGGCTTTTTTCATAGGATGACTGGACTTACAAATAGTAGGAATAATATTCACAGAGTTATACGTTGATGTCTCCCAACATAGCCTTCTCTTGGTGGGGCACTCCAATGAATGAGCCAAATGCTTATTTTCTCCTGGGAACTGTTCTGCAGATATCAAGTCAGAGTTAGCAGAACATACAGAGTCCCATTCCACTGTACTGGGATTGGCAGAAAACCGTACAAATATTTTGGCACTGAAATGCCTCTTCTCTCCAAGGAAGGATTTGTACTTCTGGAATTCCATTAGGGGTAACAGGCTCTTGTAACATCTTGGCTGCTGGCAGTGTAATCTGGTTGCATATGAGTTGATGATTTGTTCAAATATTCAGAGTCTGATACTGAGTTCAAAGAAGCCCCAGGGTCCAAAACAACAGCATCACTGAAGGGAGTGTAGTTCTCGGGCTGTACTAAGATTTGGTGGAAGAAATCATTCTCATCTTAAAGTTCATATGCAGCCATCAATTGGGGCTGCAGAGTACATATCAAATGAACTGGTATCATATCAGGGTAATAGAATCTCTGCTTACAATATTCAGCACAGAGAAATGCATTGCCTTTCAAAAGAATGGCTCTAGAGGTTTTGTGGGCGGCCTGCTTTGAGGCTGAAGGTCTAAAGTGAGGGTTTTTATCTTTTCTTCAGAGGCATCTTGGGTCTAGCTATGCTGAGCATTGACCCAGGAATGAAATTGTGGGTTCTATCAATCTGTCACAAGTCTGGACAGAGAATGCAGGGCAAGATATATATGTCAGTATACACACTGTAGATTAGGGGAGATTCAGGAAGTAATGTTTATCATATAAAAGAAAGTGGGTACATACAGGGCTGATCTGAGTTGAGACAGTCAAAGGAACTGCAGGGGGAACTGGCTGTAAGGAAAGAGGCACGAAGAGAAGGAGAAGACAAGCAGATATACTGGGTAACATGGGGTGATCAGAATCAAGAGTGTAATAGGATATGATAAGATGTCTCTGGCGATTAGATAAAGCCCTTGGAATCAGTACGAGAAGATTACTCTTAACAACTGCCATACAGCAGCATCTTAAATTAGGTATCCTGAAAGGACTGTTGTACTTCATGTAAGGGTAAAACTGGAGGTCATATACTGAGACTGTTAAGAGTCCAACGGACTAGACAACAGCAACAGAAGTCTTTCCCTTATCTGATTTTAACAGAGACCAACGCAGGGGTCACACTGTATTTGAAAATGCAGTGGAGGCACAATCGTGGACCAATCTGTAATTCAGACAGAAAGCAGCATGGATAGAAATAACCTGGTACACAATAGGCATAAGTACAAAGTACAAAGCAGAGACTGCAGACAGAGGCTGTAGACAGGAACTATAAAAGCACCCACTACTGGTTTCACATCCACCCAACAGCAGACTCTCTGGAACCAAGCTATGTAGACTGGGACTAGACAGTCCCAGACTCCTCCCTTGGTCTCACACACGCAAAAGCTCAATAGCCCACAAATGTAGCAGCTTTGCTGGGGCAAGTGCATAACCTTATATGGGATTTCCTGACTGGTGAGAGCAGGAAGAAGGCCAAACTACAATATGGCCTAAGAACAAGCAAAAAACCTTGTGGCACAGCCATCTTAGGGTGCTAGCCACCTTTAGTGGCCATTCATGGCAAGCGTGAAAGTACACAAGTAAAACAGAATAAAAACAGTAAATATTGTACTGCTGCCACCAGCTTATTTTAGGCTCATATAAAAAGGGAAACTAAAAAAGTGATTGGTGGAAGGTTTCAAATTAATCTGAACCACTGGCATTGCTCTGGGCAACCTTCCACACCACCATTTATTAGCCCATCTGCGCCATTGAAAAAGGGGTCCAGCCATGTGCAAACCAGTCAGGTACTGCCACCAATGGGGGCAGCCCTGCCTGAACTGCTAGGCCATGTCCCCGCTGCACAGAAACACAAGAAACCCCAGACATGTTTTGGCCTTGTTGGGCCTCCTCAGTGTGGTTCATCTTGCCAGAGGTTAAGATTCATTCAAAACCTTCCAGCCATCACCTCTTTTGTTTTGCTTTTTCACCCCGAGTGGGGCGGGTATGCCCAGACGTGGGTCCTGTGCCAGCTGGGCCTAGAGACCCAAGCTACTCCTCCCTGAGGAGGCCCAACAAGGCTGGAACATGTTTGGGGATGCTGGTGGTCTCGTGCAGAAGGGATGTGACCAAGCAGTTTGGGCTGGACTACTCCTTTTGGGGTGAGACCAAGCCTGATTTGCAGAAGGTCTGCGCCTTTTGCAATGGCTTGGTAGGCAAAGACGGTGATCTGGACGGTTGCCCAGAGCAATGCTAGAGGTTAAGATTCATTCAAAACCTTCCAGCCATCACCTCTTTTATTTTGCTCATATAAAAGTGACCAACAACCCAAAGATTAAAAGTTATGGGGATACTAAGTATCCCATATGCATTGCACTGAAAGGTGCTGTGTGCAATTACCAAAATACAGGAATTGCAAAGAGAAACATAGTTTCTCAGTACTGGCAGTCTGCGGTACTGGTCAATTCACCCATAATAATGGGCAAAAGGCAAGGGAAGCAAAGCTGAAGGCTTTACTTCCCTTCAGAAAAGTCAGGACAGGTGCAAAAATAAGTAGCAAGAAGGGTGTCCCATTGAAATCAATGGAGGGAAAGGTGCAAAAGAGAAGATCTTTCATAACACAAACCAATCTTCAAAAACGAGTCTCATTCTGATCAAGGGAATGGCAACAAAGTGGGAGCTGTCTTTCTGCTATTTGGTACTTTCAGAGGAACTCATGTGCCTTCTTTCAACCCTTACTGGACTGTGTGCCTCCTCCTGACCCCTGCAGTGCCACTTCTCCTCCTGACTCTTGCGGTACTGACTTTTTTCCTGACCCTGTAGTACTGACTTTGACACCAGCTTAGGCTTCTCCCCTGCCTCTGTGTCAGTTTCACCACTGTTCCCACCATCTCACACTTCACCCCCAGTAGAATCATCCCCACCACCAATGTCACTAACAACTTTTCCAGCAGCAAGAAGGAGGCAGATTATCAATGAGCCTCAGCCTGAAAATACTCATAAACTGTAGCACCTGCTTTTCTGATTCAGAGTAGAAGGATAAGAGATACACATGTCAGGGATCCAGATTGCTGTACTCCTACGCAGACAGCACCAGGTCAGATTCCTCCCATGCATCTCTGCCATTGTTCCAAACAAAAAAAACAGGGGTTATCCGAAACAAAATAAAATACAATATTTCTTTCTCTCAAAAACATGAAGGATTCTTAAATAAAAAAATCAACAAGAAAAACTGGCTTGACTAGCGTCCCAAGTAAAACACAAGTAAAGGTTTCCCCAAGTTAAGTAACAAATCTTTAAAATTCAAATTAAAACGCAAAAGAAAACGATTCCTTAACAAACAACCAACTACAGAGCTATATTAAACCTACCTTAATTGAGAAAAATCTTGGAGAACCACGTTTACAAAGAACAGCTCAACCATCTGGAAACCAACAGACTTCTTGACCAATCCTAGGTATGGGATGATCTAAAGATGAACACGGACAACAACACCCAATCCACCCCGATACAACTGGACATTTCAGCCATCTTTGATACCTATCAAGCACACTACATTAATCAAGAGACTGGAAGACTACAGTATTCAAAACTCTGCACTACAATGGCTGAAATCGTATTTCACTGACAGAACCAAAAGAGCCTTCCTACCACCATTTGCATCAAACACACAAAACACAACCCGCGGCGTACAACAAGGTTCAAGTCTTTTCACACTGTGACATGGTCAGGGTCTTGACCGTGTCAAAGTGGGGGGAGAGTGACCCTTCACAGCCTGAAGTAGGAGGCTTTTTAATATGAAACTCAAATCAAGCCCTGCCGCAGGTAAGCGAAGCGGGAAATCCCCCTCTTGTGCCAAATATGACACTGATGCCTTTCATATGCTCTCAATGCCTCCTGATAGAGTAGCTCACCACAGTTCTCTTTTTGCCTTTTCAGAACTTGATCTCCCACAACAGCAAGCAGCCAGGAAAACCCAGACTGGAAGCAAACACCTTAACGTCAAGAAATGCAGCAATGTCAGCAAACTGGGGAAATGGCAACACCACCAAACCACTTCCAACACATCAGAGACGCAGACGACGCACCCTCCAAGCAGAAAAACAAACGTTCAGCCTACAGCATAGTAGGGAAGCTCCAAACTGCTTGCAAACCATGCTGGAAAAGTGATGGGCGTAGAAGGATTTTTAAAGCCTATCAGCTGTGAAGCCCACCTCCTGTGAAAAGACAGGCACTCATTGGTGCAGGGTATCAGCTGAGCACTGCAACCAATTGGGGCGTGGGGGTGAGACAGTCCATCCATACAGAGTCCTACACTATAAAAGCAGACAGTAACAGAGGCAGAGTGTGGGTTATACGTGTGAGGTCGCAGGTGGAAGTAGAGAAAACCAAAGAGACCAGGTGGAGGAAGGACGGAGTGTTGGAGAGGGGGATTTTAAGCAGGTGAGGTATTGGAGTGAGAGTTGTATCAGTGGTGTGTAATGTTGTGTATTGCAGTGCAGCAAGTGGGGAAGGGAAGTAAAGGAGTTGGGAGTGAGAGAGAAAGTAGGGATATAGTAGTTTGTGAGAGGCGGAATGAGTGGTAGCAGAGAATGAGGCTAGTAAGGAGTGTGGAGAAGTGGGGTGCAAGGAGTCAGATGTATTGGAGATGTGGGGTGGGACTGAGAGTAGTGAGAGTGGGAATTGTGAAGGGATGAGCAGGGCACCATATCCCTGAGTTTCAAGTATAGCAAAGGGGTGAGCAGGGCACCATATCCCTGAGTTTCTTGTAGAGTGAAGGGGTGAGCAGGGCACCATATCCATGGGTTTTTTGTAGAGTGAAGGGGTGAGCAGGGCACCATATCCCTGAGTTTCTTGTAGAGTGAAGGGGTGAGCAGGGCACCATATCCCTGAGTTTCTTGTAGAGTGAAGGGTTGAGCAGGGCACCATATCCTTGTGTTTCTGGATTAGACATTAGTGAAGGGGTGAGCAGGGCACCATATCCCAGAGTTGCATGTATAGTTGTGATAGGAATAGAGCAGGAAGGCTCGTAGTAGCGTGGAGGAGGTAGATAGTTATGGTCAAGAGCAAGTAGGGGAGAAGTACAATAATAAAGCGAGGGGGTGACAAGATCAGGAGGCGCACATACACCACCGTCACCCATGTAGGAAGTACCTGAGGGAGACAGATAAACAACTTCTCAGAGACACCCCTTTAGAGCAATTTAGTGAACAGACAGTAGGGGTTACCGATCTGTAGAAACTAACTGGGGCTACAAAAGGCTGGGCTAGTGCAGGAATCCCAGGTTAGTTGAGAGAGGGATAGCCCTAGCTCCACCTTCCTAAACCCCTTTTCCAGACGGTATGCCTTGTGTTACAATCAATGCCGGTCTGTTCGACAATCTTAGGCAAAGTTTAACGAACCACAACATTGCTTCACTGTGTGATAATATTAAATCCTTTGAAATAGGAGCAAGACTGTGTGTTTTCATTTCCACCTGTCACACCACTTCTCTTCAATATTTACATAGCCCCCCTAATGAAGTGCATGGTCTGACATCCTACAACTACACAGACGAGACCCAGCTTATTTTCAACCCCACCAGATGACAACCTAACATAGACATCTCTCACCTGGCCCCACATTATGGGAAACCAACCTGAATCCTCAACAGTGATTAAAAACCTGGAAATACTCATGGACATTGGTCTCACCATGGAACCACAGGTCAATACAATAGCAAAAATAAATTCTATCATCTTTAACTAATAAGAGGGATCCTGCCTTACCTCAACTTCCCACACCAAACGTTTGTTATAATTTCCTCGGGATAATCAGGAATAAACTACTCAAATATTCTCTAACTAGGAATGCCCAAAAAACTCACCAAAAAAATACAATGCATTCAAAACACAGCAGCAAGAATACTCATAAGACTAAACAGAAGAGACCACGTCACCCCAGCGCTGAGAAGTCTACATTGATTAGCATTCAAGAAAGAAATCAATTTCAAAGCCCTCTGCATTGTCCACAGATCACTACACAGGCGAGGAGCTGAATTCCTCCAAGCAAAAATCACTTAATACATACCCAGAAGAACCTTAAGCTCTAGCACCTACCTCCAAATATAAACACGGCACTACAAGAAAACTAAACTCTGAGGAACTGCCTTCTCCATTCTCATCGCCAAACTATGGAACCTGCAATCCATGACTTGGCCTCATTATAAGTTTGCCGTTCTGGAAACAAAGTGCCGGTAATAACATGTGCCAGCACTTTTCCAGACCAGTCAACTATAAATTGGCCGATAGGGTGGAGGATTTACCTCCAGCTAAGAGCTACAGGTATATCTGCCACCCTACTGACAAAAAACTGCCAGTATTACCGGCCCGGTAACACTGGTGCCGGTAATACCAGCAAATCCCCATGGAATGGGGATTTACTGGTGTTTCCACCGCTTGGGATATGCCGGTAATTCCGGCAAACCAAGTGGCAGAAGCAGTACTACAGTTTGCCGGTATACCAGCGGGATACTGGCAAACTTGTAATGAGCCTGTAGACACAAAAAACTGTGTGAAAACGTCAGCTATTTGTAGTCATTATTTCACAATGTTTTGGGACTGCTTATTTTGCACAGTTGTTAGTGTGCTTAAACCCTAAAGGAGCTATCCTCAGTAATTCAGCACGCACAAGTGAGAGCAACAGGTCCCACCCACTTGTTGTGTTTGGTGGGAGGACAGAACTTAAGGTCTGTGTTGCAAGTGGAAAGCTTCAAGTGTAGGCAACCATTCCCCTTGGCCAGGACCCACGTGACCTGCTAAAGCCTAATTCACAAACTTGGGTAGTACACGGTGCCCCCAAAGTCAATGCCCATAGCCAGGTGGAGAGTAAAATCAATTGTCCTGTGTGAGGAACAGGAATGAAACTCAGATACAAGTTAGCCATGTTTTTGGTTAAAGACTTTTACTGAAAATAAAAGGGTTAGGAAAAGGCCTCTCTGACCCTGCTCTAAGAGGAATTTCCCTACCTACATTAAAACTTAAGGACTGTCTGTGTCAGATTGTCAAAACCAATACTGACTTGTGTCCAAAGTTCTATTCTGACCTTCACACTAAAACTAAACTCTACGATGAAACGGGAAAAGACTTTAACCTTGGGAGGTCAAGAAGTGTTCACAAAAGAAGAATAAATGGTTCCTTGCTCCAGAGGGTGGTTCCCCTCCCCTGGATTTCAAAGGTTCTTTGTGCCTTTCTAGGCTCACACCAATTGTTGTACAAAACTTGCTTGACTTTGAAATTGTATTTCCAGGGCACTTGGCATGCTTTTCTGCCAAGCTTGTATTTGTCCTCTCCAGGTTCACATATCTCTTTTCTAGTCCTGATATTCCCTCTAAGGATCTCTTTATATCATACACTTATTGCTGCCTGGTATACTCCAGTGCAAGGGCTTCTTGCTTTCACACACTTGTGGTTTCCTGGTATACTCTCCTGCCAGGACATCTTGTTTTCACACATTGGTAATTGCCTGGTACACTTTCCTTCCAGGACTTCTTGTGTTCACACACTTGTAATTGCCTGGTATACTCTGCTGCCAGGACTTTTATATTCACACAGGTCTTCTGCCCGTCCCCAAAGTTGTATATATTCACACAGGGCTTCTGCCCCTCCCCAAAGATGCATACATTCTTGGTTTTGTCAATCTGTCCTCTGGATAAAATATCCAGTTTGGATTTTCCCGATATATGCATAACATATATCCTTTTGCTTGAAGGGGGCTTGTTTGCTGCTTAATCCCCCTGTTTATATCAAGTTCATTTGTTCTCTCTTTCTTGGTTGTTTGTGCATTAACCACTTTCAATCAGCGTCACCAACGACAGTCCCCGGGGTCCCAAATGTCTCAGGGTGGACTCACCTCCTCTTGTTGGCGTCTCACACAGTAAACCAGAGAAGCATCCCCATCTGCTTCTTTCCTGTGACTGGCTCCTGTCGATTCCTTTGTCTCTCATGGCTTCCACTTCATGAGTCTGCTTCTCCCTAGCCTCTAGTAAGAAAATCCCTGCTCTCTGTCACCTGCAATCACCCAGGAGTCTTTCACTGGCTCCTGGCATTCCCACAGCGTGTTCTTCCTGCACAGCCGCTTCCTTCTTCTTTGGTGAGCCGCCTTGCTCCGCCACGCCAGTAACTGCCGTTTGATTTTCTACAACTTCACCCTTCCAACAGCAGCAGATATCGATTACCTGCTTCAGTTGACTTTTAAAGTTCCCAGGCACAGGTATTTGCGAGCCACCACCAGAGAGCTTGCTGGGCTTGTATCCTCTCTTGCTCTGTACTGCTTGATTCCTCTTCTTCATCCCAGTGTTTGGTCATTCTGGGAGATGAATTTCACTTTGAGAATTGTTTTGAAAAAGTAAAATAACCCTTTCCAGTAGTCTTAAATGGTGACTGAGTTCTGTAGGGTTGATGAGTGGAATTGAAGAGGGTGATTTCATTGGCCCTCCTCCTATCCCCACCTGCGTGGCCAAGAACCTTGGTGTCACCTTTGATTCCACACTCTCCTTCTGCGCCCACATCGCTGATGTATCAAAAAAGTCTAACTTCCTACTGCACCTCCTCAGAGGTACTCTTCCTTTCCTCTCATTCCCCCAGAAGCTCACTGTCTCCCAAGCTCTGGTTCTCTCTAAGTTGGACTATTGCAACAGCCTCTTTCTTAATCTACCTACCTCTACTCTCCGCCCTTTGCAACTTATCCAGAACTGGACTGTGAGACTTGTCCTTGGCCTCAAGCCCTGGGATCGTATCTCTCCAGCTCTGAAATCTCTCCATTGGCTCCCAGTGGATGCAAGGATTAAATTCAAAACCCTCTGCATTGTCCACAAGGCTTTCTAGGGCCTGGGTTCAAAGTGTCCTTGTTGTCTAAGTTTTGGACCTTAGCTCTGTGTTTTAATTTGAAAATTGTATTTTATTTGTGCTCTTAAACAATTTAGGTTGCTATTTAGGTCTTTTCAGTGATTTGTTAGTTTAGCCAGCTTTGAAAAAGTATCTGTTTGCTATTTTAAGAAAATTTTAGTTAAGGGCTTAATTTACTTGATTTTACCTGTAGTTTAGGCTATATTCAAAATGTTTGAAGTCTGATCCCTCCTTTGTGCTGTTTGCACACACTCGTCCCGCTTGACAACTTTTTTTTGGTCACTACGGAGACCGGGTGTGGAAGGCCTACATTTCCCAGCATTCTTGTAGTCCTACCATCTATTTAATATCACGTCAGGCGCGTAAGCGCCGGCGCGTAGGGGCCGGTTATCTCTGGTTTGATCCGGCGTGCTCTGCTCGGCTACCCCTCTGTCAGGAGCACCTCGAGACAATAGGTAAGAGGTTCACATCCACCAACTTATTCGTATTTCAATACCTCTATTATAGGTACATAGGGACATAAGGATGGAGGGCCCAACAGACCCGGCGCACCCATTAATAAGCCAGACAAATACTAGTCGGCAAGGTAGCCCTCGGGACAAAGGTATCAGCCTAAAAGTGGGCCTCCTGAACTCCCGATCCATGAGCAAGCATGCATCTAATGTTAAGGACCTGATCACGGACAACGATTTCGACATTCTATGCATCACGGAAACCTGGATGAAAGACCCTATTGGGCCTACCTGTGAGCAGGCAATCCCGGATGAATATATAATTTATAATGTAAATAGACAGGAAGGACGGGGTGGGGGGTTGCAATAATTGCCAAAGACAATTTAACATTTTTCAAAGCCAATTTCAGTTGTAATGGGTGCGAATCCATTCACCTGAAACTGATATTCGCCCATAACTATTGTTTCAACTTAGTGGTAGCCTACAGACCACCGGCATTGGTCTCGGACTTTGGAAGTGAACTATGCTCTCAGCTAGCCACCCTAAGAACAAAGAATGCATCGACTATGGTAGCCAGTGATTTTAATTTCTGGCGGGGCAATAAAAATGACAAGGGTGCCATTACCCTAGAAAAAAACCTTAATAATCTCGATTTCCTAGTCCTCAATGACGAGGCGACCACCCCACAGGGGAACCAGCTGGATTGGCTGTGTGCCTTCAATACCCAGACCACGGATTGTAAAACCACACCGTGCGTCTGGAGCGACCATTATTTGGTGTCATTAACTGTGACACTTCACACGCAAGCTCCACAACAGAATCCGCATGTTCAACTGAGTGGCAGGAACTTCAAGAACTTGGGGAAAGAACAAATTCAGGTGTGCCTTAAGAAAATCAGGCTATCATTCCAGGAACAAGATAACTGCACTACACTCCTTGAAAAATACACTACGTGTATTACAGATATGGTAGAGCGCGAGGCTCCGTTGAAGACTCGGCTTGTTAGGAAAAATAATAACAACCAAAAATGGTTCTCGGCTGAGTTGGCAACTCTGAAAAGAGAGAAAATGACCCTGGAAAGGAAGTGGCAAGGGGATAAAAGTGAGGAAAACAAAAACAACTGGAAACAGAAGGATAAAATATATAGAGATAGGATAAGGACGGCCAAAAAGAATTTCTTCAATGAAGAAATTGAAAAAGCCGCTAACAAAACAAACAAACTTTTTAACATCCTGAAGAACATTGAAAAACCAGAAAACCTTACACCGCCTTTTCAACCTACTGAGGAGGATTGTACTAAAGGCTTTCGCAGCTAAAATTGACAAAGCTAGGTGCAACATAATGAAAGCCAGAGAAGCGGCACCGCGGTCAACTACACCAATGGAGGACATCTCCAGGCCGAGTGGGGCTCTCTTCACTTTTGAGAAAGTGTGGAAGCCAAATTGCTAGAAGCTCTCTCTCAAATGAACCCCCCACCGTGCGCAGAAAATATTCTGCCCTCTAGTATTATCCTGCAACATAAAGAACTCTTCGACCCAATCCTACTAGAACTGGTTAATGCCTCTTTCAGGGAAGGCGTGGTTCCGAAGGATTTAAAAAAGGTCACCATTACCCCATTAATAAAGAAGGCGGGCTTAGACCCTAAAGACCCGGCCAATCTTCACCCTATAACCAACTCAAACTTTGTACTCAAAGTTCTAGATAAATTAGCCACACAACAACTGCAATTGTATGTGGAAGAACAAAATGCTCTTCACCAACAGCAATCGGGTTTCAGAGCAACTCACAGCACCGAAATGGCGATGTTAGATCTCCAAAACCACATGCTGGGGCTGGTCGATGGCAACAAAATAGGGATGCTAATGCTGCTTGACTTGAGCGCAGCTTTTGATCTAGTTGATCACCAGTTTCTCATCAAAGCCCTTAAAGAAAACGTTGGTTGCTCAGAAGAAGCTATAAGGTGGCTGATTTCCTTTCTCTCAGACCGCCAGGCGCGGATTCACTGGGGTAATACGTTCTCAGACTCCTGCCCTATACTCTTCGGGGTCCCACAGGGGGCAATCCTGTCCCCCATGCTCCTCAATATATATATGAGGGCACTGTGTAGCATCCTGGTCAAGGCCGGGGTGTTTTTTACAAACTACGCAGACGACACACAGCTCATTGTTGAGCTGAGTGGAAACCATGAGGAAGATAGTGCATCAATAGGGAAGATATATGCCATGATAGATGAATGGATGCAATCCAATTGGATGTGCCTAAACAACGCAAAAATTGAACTGATGACTTTCGGCTCTAATCGGCAGCTATCCAATCTAGGAGGCGAATATACGTTTTTTAAGGTAAAGGACGCCATTATAAAAGTTTCGGCACAGGTCAAAACTTTGGGTATGATGGTTAATGCAGAGGTTAATTCTGAAGCACAGACCAATTATCTCATAAAAAACACAGCCTATTACCTTAAGTTAATAAGAGCAGTAAAACCATTCCTGAATGAAACAAACCTGGCCACCATAGCCAGAGCCATCATTCTGTCCAGGCTGGACTACGGGAATGCTCTGATGATTGGCGCTACCGCGAAAGATCTGGCGAGATGCCAAGTGATTCAGAATGACGCAGTCAGAATGATCAAAAATTTTAACAGAGGGGATCATGTAACAGACCAGAGAAGGTCACTGCATTGGCTAAAAATGGGCGAGCGGATAAGTTTTAAATCTCTTACGCTCGTTCATAAGTGCATATGTGGCAAGGCCCCTGGGTATCTAAAGAACTGTATAGTTCCATACGCGCCACAAAGAAGTCTGAGATCAATGGGTACTGGACTGTTGGTCATTCCCAAACACAGACTAAAATCAGGTCTGGGCAGAGCCTTCGTGGTACTGGCTCCTCAAATGTGGAACAGACTTCCTGAGACCTTGAGAATGGAGGAAAACCACCTGACCTTTAGGAAACGCCTTAAGACACATCTTTCAGTAGGAATTCTCTGACTTCCTCTCTTACAGCGTGTAAGGATGCCAAGGGCGCATCTTACACCTGGGTTAGGCTAGGCTGCGTTTGTGTTATGTCATTGTGTGTTTTTGTCTCAAAGCGCCCTGATGCCCGCGGGCTACCGGCGCTATACAAAACCAAAATACATACATACATACCTTCAGCTATCCCTCCACAAATACCTCCTTTCTCAAGCACTCCGCTCCTCTACCTCTAACTCCCTCAGGGTCAGTCGTTTCTCAAAGAAATGAGCTGGGGGTAGATTTCTGTCCTCGGCTGTGGCCTCCCTCTGGAACAGCCTCCCTGCCACTCTAAAACTTGAGGAGAACCATCTCCGGTTCCGGAAGCACCTCAAGACCTTCCTCTTTGCTTCTATCTTTGCCCCCCTCTCCCCTGCTGATTCTACTCTCCCTCAGCACCATGCACCTGGCCACCCTCTTTCCTCCGGGCCCAGGTACCTGCTCCTCTTGCCACCCGCACGCACTGCCTCCGGGCCACCCGTTGCACTAGGGTCTGTATCTATACCCATACAGCTCCCACCCTTTTTTATTATTTTTTTTGTTCTTCCTGCACTTATCAGACCTACCCAGCCTGCTGCCTTAAACCCAGAACTACCACTTGTGGCTGCAATCCATATGTTTTTTGCCCTTTTATTTATTAATTTATTTATTATTTATGTTTTTTTTCCTCCTTGCTTCGCACTCTCCTTTGTGTTCCCCCTTCCATGCACTTCTCCCTCTCCCCCTATTCCATGCACTTGCGCGTTCTCAATGTCACTGGGCCTAGTAAAATCGTTGTTTTTGTTTCTCCTCTGTTCCCCTTCCCTTGCCTTGTCGCGCTCTGAAACACTTTGTATGAGCGTAATAGGAATAAAATATCAATATCAATAACAATTGGGAGCCAGGTTTTCTTCTGGTTGCACAGTTTGCATTTTAGCAGGTTTCTGACTTCACATGATCCCATTTCATCTTTAGATTTGCACCAAGAGATACACAGAGCATCTTATGCAAGTAGATGATTGTGTGCAGTTGTTTTAATGGTCACAGGGTGGAAGCTCATTGTCTCCAGAGCCCTGGTCCTCTCTAGGCTTGACTACTGCAACAGCCTCTTTCTAAATCTGCCTGCCTCTACTCTTTATCCTATACAGCTAATCCAGAACAGGACTGCAATACTTTTCCTTGGCCTCAAGCCCAAGGATCGTATCTCTCCAGCCCTGAAATATCTACACTGGCTCCCTGTGGCTGCAAGGATCAGGTTCAAGGTGCTCTGCATCATCCACAAGGCTTCTGGCGCCGAGGACCACAATAGATCCAACTTTCTCTTCCTAAGCATCTTCCTTCTGGAGCCCTCTGCTCATCCACCTCAAACGCTCTGAGGATCCGAAGCTTCCCCAGGCAGAGATTGGGGGTAGATCTCTGTCCTCGGCTGGGGCCTCCCTCTGGAACAGCCTCCCTGCCTCTCCCAAACTTGAGTAGGACCACCTAAGAATCAGGAAGCAACTCAAGGCCTTCCTTTTCGCTTCCACTTTCTCTCTCCCTCTCCCTTGCTGATGACTCTGTAAGCTGTGCAATCTGGTTACCTGGCCACTGACTGAACATACAGGACCAGACTCCTGCGCGACCAGCAGTTGCCCTTGCAATGCCTCTGGGCCTCCTAACCACTTAGGGACTGTATCTGCAACCCTACAGTTCCCTGACTATCTGCACATATGAGCCACCTTCCTGGCAGCACTTATTCCTTTGCACTCTCCCCTCCCCCTCCCCCCTTGCCCCGGGCACTTCTCCCCCCCCCGCACTTACACAATCTGAATGACACAAGGTTCCCCCGAATTACCACCACTGAGAATGAGACGCTAAGTCAGTTTTTTGCAAGACAGTGTAGTGTGTACTTGACGGTACACTATCAAAGTATAGCAATACTACCATTAATAGTAAGAAAATATACCATGAGCTTCCTTTGCAGCATGTGTTCATTAGACTTTGTGAAAGGCAGATGTGCAAGTATGACAAACAGGGTAGTGTAGAAAGGTCAGAAAATGACACAAGGTAGAATGTGTTGGTAATCCAAAGTGTTCCTTATTAGTAAATCCAAGTTTAGTTTGGTAAAAGGCCTACAGGAGCTAAGCAAATAATCAACAAATAACTGAAAGAGCATCAAGCATGGGACAACACAAGCCAGGGTTCTTCAGAAGTTCAAACCTTTGGGCTAATGCTTTCACTAAACATTCAAGTCTTGAAAATAATCTTAAATAGTCTGTGTCCCTCCAGTGATGCCCTACTCTATATAGCAAAGCCCAAATGTGATGGCAAACAGAAGAGTCCAAGCTACTCTTAATACATCTTTGAGCATCCTAGTTAACACTAAGGCTATGAAAGAAATATTATGAATCTTGGTCAACGCAATAGCCCACACCTAATCTATAAATGTATAGCCCTAGAAATAAACACCAATGATAGTTCCCTAGGCAATCTCCTTGAGAAACTACTCACAGTTATGGCCTCTCCTCTTCTCTTCTCTTTTCCAGTCGGTTCCATGGTCCTTCTCTTGGAATACTGCACAGTCCTCATACTCTACACCACGTCACAGTCTTTCTCTTTCTTATACAGAGCATTCCACAGTTCCTTGTTTCCTTCTTAGCTTTTGGTTTTCTCATAGGCCAAGGTACTCACTCCTTCACCTGTCTTTAGGTTTGGGGTGGCTGCTTCCTTTCCCCCACCACACACTCACACTAGTTCCTTCTAGATTCAATTAGTATTTTCTGACCCTCAATCAGGGTCCATTGTCAGACAGCCAATATTATTAACCTCCTGCCAGGGGAATCCGCTTCGTAGGATTTCCTTCTGCTCACCATCCTCTCAAAAGAACCATGTTCTCGGGTCTTTCACCTTCACCCAGGTACCTGTGGTAGAACCTTGCTCTGGTTTCTCCCTCCTGCACACCACTTTCCCTGTTTGCATGGTCTCTACCTAGGGTCTGCCAGAGCTTCTGCTGGGTAACTGCCAGCATGTAGGCTGCCTTGGTCGAGGTAGCAGTTGCCTTTTATCTTCAGAGAGTGGAGATTAACATGAATAAACATGAATAGGGTGTCTGATTTTCAGTGTTTATGTTTTGTCAATTTAGTTGGTGTTTTTCCAGTGTTTTCACAAAATTTAAAAATGTTTTTACACATTTTTAGAGAAAAATACTAGTGCACAACAGTGTTTTTCCAGTGTATATAAAAAACATGCATTTATTAATATTCATACTTTTTGGAGTAGAAATATCATAGGAAATATCATAGGATATACAATGTTCTCAATGGACAGCTATTGATGGAATAATCTCTCAAATGGGGTAGCCAAAACGCTTCTGCTGAGAAAGTCGGCAAGAGATGTCAGTCAGACACTGTCCCTGTAAAGGATGTGGGCAATTGCGTGTATATGATATGATATGATATGATATGGCATTTATAATGTGCCTATACACAAGTGTTTCAAGGCGCGAAAAGGCAAGGGGGGGGGACAGAGGGAAAACAGACAGCGATCCTACTAGGCCAGGTGTCATTCAGATCACACAAGTGCATGGGAAAGGGGAAGGGGGAAAGTGTGAGGGGATGGTGAGGGGACAGTGCAGTACATGGGATAATAGAATAAATAAGCAATAAGTGAAAGTACGGCCAGCAGGTGGCAAGTGCAACGGAAGTGCAGACACCAGATGTCAAGTGCTGGTAGTGGGCCTGTGGGGATACAGAACAGTCCCCAAGTGCGGGGGATGCAATGAGGGCAGTGCAGGTGTGGGTGACTGGCGGGGGAGGAACATGGGCTCGAGATCAGAGGGTGGCCAGGTGGCCAGTGCAGTTTCAGTTTCAGCCAGGAGGTCAGCAGGGGAGAGGAGGAGAAAAAGCAGAAGCAAAGAGAAATATTTTGAGATGCTTCCGGAACCAAAGATGATTCTCCTCAAGTTTCAGAGAGGCAGGGAGGCTGTTCCAGAGGCAGGCCCCAGCAGAAGAAAGAGATCTACCACCAACTAGTTGCTTGGAGAAGCGACTGACCCTGAGCGTGTTGGAGGCGGCTGAGCGAAGAGCTCGAGAAGGAAGATATTTAGGAAGAGAAAGTTGAAGGTATTGAGGCCTCAGGCCCCAGAAGGCCTTGTGGACAATGCAGATGGTTTTGAACTTAATCTTTGCACTCACTGAGAGCCAGTGCAGAGATTTCAGTCCTGGAGAGATACAATCCCTGGGCTTCAGGCCAAGGACAAGTCTCGCAGTCCTTTCTGGATGAGTTGCAGAGGGTGGAGAGTAGTAGCAGGCAGATTTAGAAAGAGGCTGCTGCAGTAGTCCAGCCTACAGGGAACCAGAGCTCTGGAGACAGTGAGCTTCTGGGGGAAGGAGAGGAAAGGAAGAATACCTCTGAGGAGGTGCAGCTGGTAGTTTGACTTCTTACAGATGTCAGAGATGCGAGGAGCGAAGGAGAGTGTGGAGTCGGAGATGACCCTGGGGTTTTTAGCCTCACAGGTGGGAGCAGGAAGGGGGCCAAGAGAGGCCGGCCAGAGAGTGACAGGAAAGTAGGGAGCGGGTGTGCCGATCAGGAGAATCTCGGTCTTACTGGCATTAAGGCAGAGATCATTGGCGGCACGCCACTCATGGATAGCAGACAGACAGTCAGAGATGAGAGAGGGAGAAGAGGTGGCTGAGGGTGGCCTGAAAATGAGCTGTCATCCGCATAGCACTGGAAGTTGGGGCAGAGCGCAGCAATGCGGTGGGCAAGAAGTGCCAGGTATTGGGTAAACAGCCAGGCAGAGAGGTTAGACCCCTGGGGAACACCACAGGTAGAGATAAAGATAGAGGAGAGGAAGGACTCGAGTTGAACCTGGGATGGTCTGTCAGAAAGGAAAGAAGTCAGCCATGCCAGGGCCTGAACGGTGATCCCCAGGTTGTCACGAAGATGGTTCAGCAGGATGGCATGGTTAACCGTGTCAAAGGCAGAGGAGGGATCAAGTAAGATGAGGACACAGGGGGTGTTGGAGTCAAGGTTGGAGAGCAGGTCTTCACGGATGTTCAGGAGAGCGGTTTCCATGCTTCTGGCAGCTCTGAAGCCAGACTGATTGTCATGGAGACAACCAACAGATTCAGAGTTAAGTTTGAGCTGGGAGATGGCCAGCTTTTCCAGGTGTTTACCCAGGAATGGAGTGATGGAGATTGGGTGATAGTTAGCCGGGCAGGAAGTGTCGGCAGAGGGTTTCTTAAAAAGATGATGTTTTTCAATATCCAGGGCAGGTTCTATGACGTGTAAGGGTGAGGGCTTTGTGTCAAAGGACATGCATGGGGCCCTAATTTGCATATGTATTTACATCAGTGTGAAATCATATAACATTATGTTACAGGAAGTGACATGAGGCTTTGATACTTGATGGTATCATGGAAAGCAACAGTGCAAGGAATTCTCATGAGTAAACCAAAAAAGCAGACAACATGTATGATGGCTTGTTTAGTCATAGCTTTACACGGGCATTCAAGTGGAGACTAGGGAGGGTTGTGTGATGAATCCGATGAAGTCATCACTGTTTTCCCGGCGGTGACCTCCTCCCATGTGGCCAGGGAGAGCAGTCGCTACCTGATCCTGATCCTGGGGGCAGTTATATGAGGGAGGATCCCCTGGGGGAGTCAACCTCCGGGAGGATGTCATGTCTTCATTGGATAAGACATGGTATCCCCCATGTTCTCTTGAGAATAATCCTCCCATACCTATTACCCTTGTGGCCTATTGTCATATGTCTCCTCAACCTCCTATGAAGGATAGTAAAAACCTTTTCCCAAAACCTATAGGCCAACCTTACAACTCTGATCTGCCTTGTGAAATTTACGAAAACACCTCCAGTTCCGCCTACCAATCATCCAGGACTGACTTGCCCTTCAAAACCATTAGCAATGTTTATCCAAATTCATTGCGCACAATGTCAAAAATTGACTTTCTTATCCAGAATTATCAAAATACTGGGACAAGGAAGAGGAACCCGGCAATACATAGCGGGGAAGGCTCAAGCCCAAGGAGCGTTCTAGTTGTTACACATGCACACCTGTGAGCTGGAAATTGTAAGAGCAGAAGACGAGAGTCGAAGTCTGTTGCTGTCGGGAGAGAGCTGCGCCTATCCATGCAGAACGAGTGGTTGAAAGGCTGAGACTGGCGTTGGGGGAGCCAAGTGGCTCTACAGCCAATGAGAAAGAAGCTGCCACATGAAGAGGACACGCTGCAGGAATGCTAGGAGTTGAAACTCCTGGGTGTTCGCAGGTGTCAGAAAGCAGCATCTAACTCATCGAAGCCTGGAATGGAGCAGACAAGCCCAGCGAAAGTCGCATGAGACGGGAAAGCCAAGAGGAAGAGGTTGCGAGAAAGAAGCAAACCGAAAGACCGTCACTGGCAGACGGCGGGAGAAACAAGGAAAGCCAAAAATAACCAGTGAGTCCACCCAGAGACAGTGGGGACACCAGGGTGTATCAGCAGTCATGCTGAATGCAAGCAATAGTAAAGAAATAAACCAAGAGAGAAAGAGCGAGTGAGCTTGTGGTTATAAGGGCAAATGAAATGTGCAAGTCTGGGAGAGGGCAGGGAGCCAGTGAGAATAAAAGAAGCACTGACAGGAGAGTATACCAGGCAATTACAAGTGTGTGAATACAAGAAGACTTGGCAGGAAAGTATACCAGGCATCGTGAAAGAGACAGAAGTACAAAACTAGACAGTTTTTGTGTCTCAATGTTATTACTGCACAGGAAAGACACGAGGAACTGTTATTCATGAAAATATCAAAATGTAAAGAGAAATCCAGGGGATGGGAACACCCTCTGGATCAAGGATCTTTATCCTTGAAGAACGCTTCCTTTTTTGTACACTTTTCTAAACCAGCCAATGCTAAAGACATTTCCTTCTTCACCTTAGAATTTAGTTTAGTATGAGGGTCATAATGGAACTTTGGACAGGGGACAGTTTTGTTTTGGACATTCTGACACAGACAGATCCTTCATTTATGGTTTACGTAGGAAAATTCCTCTTAGAGCAGGATCAGAAAGGCTTTTTCCCAGCCCCTTTTATTTTCAAAATCATTGCACACTTGTGTCCGAGTTTGATTCCTGACACCTCCGAGTTCGTAGAGCCTCAATGCGCTGGAGTAGGATAGGCCTTAGAACAATACAGTGTAACAATGTACTTTGTTGCCGACTACTTAGAAACCCACCTTCCTCTCACCTGTTGTAATCTTTATCTCAACATGTGTGTAGAACAGAAGCAAAGAGCCTGGGAGCATGAATGCAGATACTGCAAATACAATGTTACATCATTTTATTTTGAAAAATAAATACATTATTTATCAGTGGTCAGGGGCTGTTTGGAGGAAGTGTGGCAAATTTATTTTTGGAGTGTGTGAATTCATGGTGACATAATAATGCTGCTCAAAATTGGTTAAAATTGCATAAAGCAGCACCTGCCCACTGACAAATACTTTCTTTTTCAAATAATAGATGTAACATACATTTTGGGGTATTCTATATTTGCATTTGGTTTTTTTCCTGAATGCGCAACTGTATAAAGTGGTTATTTTGACAATAAAGTCAGCCAATTAATTCCAATAGCACCACAGTACCACAAATTCCTTTATAAAGTTTCTTTAATTTCTCCAAGATTTCAGTATATCTTTTTCTTTTCTATCACAGTTTTCCTTTCTCTCAACACGTGTTTCCCCAATGTCCTATAGTGGATCATTGGGAGAGAATCTAAAATTGTCGAACAGAATCAATGATTCAAAATGATGACCATAAAAACTTTCAGGCATTTTACCTCAATACTTATTTTGCACTTTTAAACTTATTGATGATTTTATTGGGAAAACACTCCCCCTGCTGTTTTTTAATGTGCCACCAATTTTGTGCAAATATTTGAATTGGATGTTGGTTCTCCACTGAATTTGTCAAAGTGGTGAGAACCTGAAAGAGAAAATAGTTTTTTCTCAGATTGGCACAAATAGGAATTGGAGGTAAAATACCTGAAATGTTTTATGTTCATAATTTGTGAATAATTGTTTCTGTTTGACAATTTTAGATTCTCTCCTGGGGATCCACCATAGAACAGTAGAGAAACACATGTTGGGAGAAAGGAAAACTGTGTGTGGTACAGTGGTGCTATTGGAATGAATTGGCTGACTTTATTGTGAAAATAACCACTTTATACAGTTTGCGCATTCAGGAAAAAAAACAAATGCAAATATAGAATATTAATAATATTGGACAGTCACAATATTGGTACAACCTGTGCTGAAAACTGACAACTGCAATCAATCAAATAATACATCACAGACTTGGCAATTGGGTTGCTTATTGACGAACCCCTTACAAATGTACATTTGTGGGCATCTGTGCATGCTTTGTTCAAACCCTACATTCGAGGGAGAGGAAAAAAGAGGGCCTGTGGGCACAAATAGATACACCCAAAAATCCATAATAAGCCATTTTTGTAAAAATGTTGATACGTGAAACGGCAGCCACAAAAATAGTTCAACAATTCCTACAAACTCTACAATTCCTCAAACTAGCCCCTGAACTCTGACAAATATTTTAAGGTAACTTTTTTTTTAACAAAGACAATTATGTAACATAGAATGTGCAGTGTTTTTTAATAGGGTCATGGGACAGGAGAGGAAGTGTACAGTCATACTGGTGGAGGGGAGGGAATAGTAGAACCCTTCTATTGTATGCAAATCCCACTCTCCAGCCACCTCTTCAACCCCCTTTTTTTATTGCTGGTGTTTTTTCGGGGTTAATCGAATTCACCTGAAAACCGGTAAGCCTATGCATGTTACATGCTTGTGTCCCTTATGGTCCTTCTCCAGCTCTTTTTATATACCTGTGCCAGTGGGTGTATTTGTAAGTGAGTCTGGGTTTTTTCTGTCTTGTGAGAAGCCTCTCTCAGGCCTTTTAATTGGTCCCTTTTCTAGTGGTTCCCCAATTGTGTCATCAGGCAATTATTGTTAGTCTTCTCGTATCATATAAGTGGAAAGTGACTATTATTTTGTGCTGCTACCTCTGTGGCTTCGAATATATGCCATCCTCAGTATGCAATCTTGGAATTCTTTGTGGCTCTACCACAGTGGTCTGAAACTACTTGGGTTTGCCAAATGCACTGCTCTGAAGTTCCTGCTTGTCCAAGGGGGTTTGCAAGTGGTTGGAAGCTACCATGTAGTTGGGTGTTCAGGTGAAATTGTTTCACTTAATGCTCACATTTAGAGACTAAATCACCTGCCCAATATGTCCTAGTCAGTGTCAGTGTTTGAGGGGTATTAGCATAATTGACCTAAAAACATTTGACCTAAGACATTTGATCGAATTTTTTTCACCTTTTTTTGGTAAAAATCTAATTAAATATACATATTGGGTGGTAAGGGTATAGATTAGCTTGAGGGGAAGTGGGGAGGTTGCGTGGGTCCTCCTTCCACATTTCAGATCGAAAAAAAGTCAAATAAATTCAATCAAATGTGATTAGGTCAAATGTTTTAGGTCAAATAGACCCAAACCGTTTGAGGTTCTGCTATCCTCATTGGGCAAACATAACACTGTCCCAGATGGGGTTACAACGCCAGGGAAGTCCACTCTATTCACTATGTCAGAAGCACATAAGATAGCAGCCGGACCACCTCAATCCTTAGTGGCTCAGTCAGCTCATAGTGTAGGAAAGGGAGTGGGTCAAACTACTGTAGGTAGAGAGAGAAGGATCATGTGTATGTCCATCTGTATTCAATGACATTCTGGTCCCCTTTTCTGTGAAATTATGATGTGAGCATGCATTTGACTCCGGGGTGGTCAGGCTGTCAAGCCTTCCACAATGCCAGGGTGTCATTATGAGCTTGGGAGTGATGAAACTATGCAAAAGGGAACAAGAGAAAATTGCCTTTCTACTTGGTTTAGGTACCATACTGGCAGGTTTTATAAACAGGAAAGCTGGGAAAAACTACGGGCACTTATATAGGAGGGTATTTATTTTAGCAGGTCAGGCACAATTTATAAGCATGAATGTGCAAGATTAAATATCGATCCATGTGTAGCAAGATGACGTATAGCCTGAATATTTCAAATGTAGACATTTCAATGGCCCTCATTACGACCCTGGCGGAGAGGGGTTTACGCCAGCGTAATGCATGGCGTACCTCTCCGCCAGATTAAGACTTTCCGTAGCGCCATGGTGATTTTTACGCCCGGATTTTCCGGGCGGAAAAATCCATGGCGCTACGGGACCTCTTGTTAATTACGCCACCGTAATATACGGTGGCGTAATTAACGCCTTCCCCACTCCCATTATACCCTATGGGGCAAAAATGGGAATGGGGAAGGGTAAATGGGGATTGGGGACTTACCGCCCCGCCAAGGTCGGAATGGGGTGGTAAGTCCGCCAACCCCCATGGCGGAGTTGGCAGCTCTGCGCCATGGTCCATGGTGCAAATTGCACCATGGACCTCCGCCAGGGTGGTAATGAGGGCCAATGTATTTTTTAGGTGCTGTGCAGATTTAGTTTACACTGGGGATATACAAACTTTGGGCTCAGTACGTGTTTGGGTAGTGGAATTACCATCATAATCATATTATGAGAACATAGCAGTATGCTAAAGAGCCAAGTGGTAACAATAGTTATGTCTGGTGAAATTACTGAATAGAAATGTCTTTAGAAAATGGCATAATACGAACCAGGAGGATTCGAAAAAAGCATCAGATTGGAAACAGGAAGCTGAACGACAGCCATTATGAGAGATCTATCAATTAATAATCACCTATTTCATGTTGCCATCTGGCAGAGACATTACGCCAGGAGGTAAATTCAAATATCCAAAGGGCCTGAAATAAGGCTTTGCCAGCACAAATTCACAGAGGCTGAATTCACTTTGATTGCAGACGAGGTGGTGGCACATGCTGATGAGCTGAATACAGAAAGACCACCCACCATCTGAGGAGAAGTCCAGGACATGGTTGTCACTGTGGAGATGGTTCCCTGAAACTGTGAAGACAATACAAATGGTGGAATGACCATTAGGAAAGGGTTGAAATGCTTGTTGACAACTATCGGAAGGAGAGCACAGACACTGGAGGGATTGAGGGGCACCTGAAACTGACACCCTGGGAGGAGACAGTTAGCAGCATTGTTCACTTGGGTGGTCTGGAGGATATAGGTTTGAATAAGGTCATAACTGGCAGCCACAAAGATGCTGATGAATAGATAATCATACCATTGCCAGTATCAAAGTCAATATTGTGTGCTAAGGCATCAAGTGGCTGTCATCCTGCAGAGCTTGGGGCTGGCAATAACCATGCACAATGAAAATCAGTCATGAGGACAAAGTGCATTGGACACCCAGAAAAGAAGCCATGCTGTGAGAAGGTGCCTGTCATCAATGTAGCAAGCCAGTCACGGTGCATCTATCTATGCATCTGGAGAGGCTATGTGGGCCGAGTCCATTCAATAGCACATTCAGTCACATGCTTGACAAATGTCATCCGCCTATGCACCATCCAAAGGTTCTGCATACATGAAGCATCTAGGTGCTAGAAGCAGTTGCCACATTCCAAGTGTAGGTTGTAAACCCAGCAATCAGGGGACACACCCAGATCAGTACCACTGCACCACATGGGTGAGAAGATCACCTCCCATCACTTATGGCATGCTCCGTGACCATGTGAATAGGGTCAACTGTGAAACGTTTGGATGTCAATCCAAGATGGCCCATGCGTCATGTCCAGACCACTGCCTTCATGGTTTGTAATGAGCAGCCTCATAATTGAATCAGCATAATGCACAACAATCGCCATTTCAGTATGTCACATTTGAGCCAACAGGCACCCACGCTGGCCAAGGAGAGGCACCTTATGGGCTTCAGTTGCTGCATCCATTTCCCCAGCACCAGACAACAGCAACACCTCAAAGGATGCAAGACGCAGTGCAGGTAGTCTGCATAAGAGACATGGAGACAAGTCAACTGGCATCTTACTGTGTGTGCCCACCCGCTATGGCTTCACAGAGGCAAAAGGCACACGCACCACTGAGACAGCCCCCACCTCCAGGCTCCTGTGACTCTGTAGCTCAAACCGCCACCCTCACCACCACTGGCACAAGGAGGCCTGTGGACCCAGCTACTACTTCAGCCACATTCCTGTCTGCATTACTTCACAGCACCATCCCCAGACACTCCTGTAGCTGCTAGGATAGTGGCTGACCAGTCAGAATCCTCCCCTATGCCCACCCTGTCAGTTTTGTCCACAACTCCTTCCCCCTTTTCCTATTACTGCGCATTGCAATGGTACCATCTTTAGGACACAGATTCACCTCCTTAAGACGATGATGATGCAGATGCTGGGTCTCATGGATGTAGGGGGATACAGCCCAGTAACCCACAGTCCTGCAATGTTCCCTGAACACATTCTCCGAAAGGCTCACCCAGACAGAAGGGTGCATAGAGGGTATCATAGAAGAAAAACGTTGCCATTATTAGCATATGTGTGCTGCCATTCTGGGGGCCTCAAGGAGGCCAGGTTCTTCTATAGACAAGCAGAGCCACTTATGCCATCACTGTGATGGGCCACAGGTTGTGGGAGTTGGCATCATCCATGTCAACTATCAATGAGATAGTGATTTGGGCTATTATTCTCATGCTTCAGCACATCCGGGAAGGGGGTTGGCATTCTCCAACTCGACCACCTTGACAGAGGGGTCTGCTATTATCATCCCATCAAGGACCTTTCAATGTAAAGTCATGCACTTTCCACCTCCATCGGGGAAATAAAGCAAGCATCCCACGAAGCAGTATGTTATAAGAGTTGCTTATAACATGCATGGTTCCTGGGGATGGATGTGGTGGGAAAGCATTTGTGTTTGGATGAGGTTGGTGGGAGGCCATGGGTGTGTGGGATGAGGGTGGTGTGGGGGCATGGGTATGTAACTGTAAAATGAAACAGTAAAATAAAACATGTTAGCATTTATGGAAATGAATCCAGTGATCATTTGGTGTCTGTCTTAAAGGTGATTTTAGTGATCAGTAAAAGTCTCAGGAAAGATGCCTACATATGTGTTCAAAAGGAGATGTCTATGAGTTCCTGAAGGATGATGGGTCCATCGCATCCATAGGCACACCCACCCTGTGGTGGTGCATGGTCCCCAGCATTATAATCATCATCCTCTGAGTCTGGGGTTGCCAAGTCCTCCTCTGAAGACATGGGGGCATTCCTCTGAATGTACATGTTGTGAAGCATCGCACACACAAAGATAATCTTTCCCACTTTCAGGGCTGTATACAAGTGTCCACCCTTTCTCTTGCAGGCGCCTGAACCTTCCTTTTAGTGCTACAAATGTTCATTCAATGTAAGTCAAGGTCTGGGCGTGTGCCTTGTTGTCTGCCAGCTCTGATGGTATCCCCAGGCTCCAGACAGGAGTCATGCACCATGCTAGCTATAGATAGTTACCTGCGACAATAAGAAAATATTGAGAAGGATAGTATCAGTAGTTTAGATGTCTAACCATCCATGTGCTTCAATAGCGGGCTATTTGGGGGAATGTGCCTCAACATGGTGAATGGCGGCAGAGTGCAGCACAATCAGGTCTCTCGAACATGAGTTATCCACCATTTTATGCATTATTACCCAAGCTACAATATCACCCATAGTCCTTGCTGAAATTCTGTGCTAATTGTGATATGTACGGTTGTAGAACCTTGTATTTGTATGCCTTTCAGGATAAGAAGCAAGCCTTGCGGAACGCAAGGAACGGTTTGTGTACTATCGTGAAGACCTGGGTGACCAACTATATCAACTCTTTTTCACATTGGTCCTGAAGGAGTGGTAGATATTGCCTATCCCTATTTCAGATTTCTTACACTAGGCATTTTGGAACCTGTAGTTCTGTCATTTACAATGTATGATTGGGCATATGAAGCAATACAGAACTAGCAATGCTCTGGAGGGACCATATCATATGGCAGACTTTCAGTTAGGGGCATCATGCACAGGGCAGGGTGTAGGGTGTCTGCATGACATGTATTGCACTGCTCCCGTGCTTTCTCACGCATTTCTCCTTTCTTGCTCCATATGCATATAGCACTGCCACTTTGGTTACTTACCCAAAATCCATGTACACTCGTCTGTGGGTACCCATGCACCCTGGCTGGGTGCTATTCCGTCGCACCATGGCACCACGTGTGGAACGTGGGAAACAGGCACAGCAGTGGCTCATGGTGAGATCAGCAATGCAGGTTATCTGGACATTCCTCAATTGGTACTGTGTCCTGTAGTTACAAACCTGTGACAGGCAGGCACCAATGCTATATGCCAAAGGTCCAATTCTGGTATAATTTTTGAGAAATGGAAGTCTCATTGAAAAGTGTTTTTGTTGTATACAACTGAACGAGGGTGGTGGGCAAGGAGATGCGATAGTGTAAATACCGCATGAGTGCATTAAGCAGCTAGCCTAGCTCTTTTGGGACTGTTGGCTGTAATGTGACAAGTGGCATGTCAACATTGGGCTGATACGCAAGATGTAAACCACTTTCAGCAAGGGTATTACAGTCCTGATGTGTATCCCCCTCTGAATATTTTACCGAATAAGGGTCAGTAGGTCTGCAATAGTTCCCCGGTTCAGCCTACACAGTGTGAACCACAGACCACTGGTCAGTGCCCATGGGGCTGGTCTGAAGTGGGGTATGGACAGCCTCCCCACCAGATGGCACTTCTGGTATTGCTGCAATGGTATCCCTGCCTGCTGTTGTAGTAGACACCCCTGCAGTTCAATGAACAGAGTAGGCGTCACATCCCTTCTAATGCCAATACACTTTAGGAGTGTTGAAGTTTACAATATTGTCATTGTGTCTTTTGTACTGTGTAAATGTTGATACATTTTTTACCATGTGTAAATGTTATTATATCGAGTGACGAGTCGCTATGTGACATTATGGGTTTGGATGTATCAATTTGATGTATGAATTAATAAAATGAATTGTTATACAATCCATATGACTTTGTTATGGTAACTAGGTCAATTATCTCAGGACCACTAGTTTGGAGAGAGCTTACACTCGTTCACCCGCTATGAGAGAGTTGGTTTTGAAATGTGTGTATCTATCTCGTCCATTACAGTAATTCTCTTGCAGCCACTCTCCCCACAACTTTCAACTCATAATCAGCCATATTGTCTACACAGCTTCCTTCGGTAACTGAATTGTGTTAACTAAGCAATATGCCCCGAGCTAGGGGGGGCAGAATGGGTCAATTACTGATTCAAGTAATGCCACAGGGCCCATAGTTACAGGCTCGAGCGAAGATCACCCCCCACCGCCCGAACTAGGAAGTGAAAAAAATGTTTAAAGTATTTTAAGCGCATAGGTTGGTTAATAGGACATTCCAGCACCAAATGGTTTATTGTTTCTATCAAATTCTCTCCCTTACAAAATCTGCAAATGGTCTCCTCACATCCAATCTTCTTATGTCTAAGGCGAATTTCTTTTGTTGGATTTAGATTCCACTGGAATCTCAGAGATTCACTCCTTACCAACCGACTGGGATAAATGCAGAGAGAAGGAGCTAAAACACCAGACCTCTTATGGTATCCTGCTATAGGAATTAACGAAGAATAACTATGCATTTTTCCTGTTGTATTAATCCAGCCCCAAGTACCAAAGCTCCTTTTAGTACTTTCTGGTCTACACTGGAGCTCCTCTCGACTGGACACAATGGCCCTCATTACGACCCTGGCGGAAAGCGAAAAACGATGGCGGAAATGCAATACCGCCATCGAATAGCGCTCGGTGCGACTATGACCCGTCACCGTAAAGTACGATGCCATTAGCGACACCGTAGTGAACGCCAACGCTAACTGCACCAAGTACGCGCGCGCGCCATGCCAAACCGTAATTAGCACCATGGCGCAAGGGTACGCGAATTCCGACCCTAGCGGACATGTACCTCACGCCATCAAGCACGGCGGAAAGTACCATTCCGCCATGGTGAGAAGTACGGCATCGCGAATCAACCGTAAACGGCCCCACTGAGTGCCTGTACACCGCTCCCTGGCCACATAGTACAACTCCCCGTAGGTGCAACGAAGTCACAATGCAACCAGTGAAATGTACAAGTCACCCATGCATGCCAACGAACAAAAGAATCACAAGAGGGGCCAATGGGAGCTGCAGGGCACAGATGGCACGAATACAGAAGCTATACCAATGGACATGACCCCAGTCTCCCACCAAGAAACGCACGCAAACACAGGCACCTGTGACCAGCAACATTCCGATAATCACATCATTCCACCAATCCACCTGGCTGACCGGCATCTGTTACACAAAACCTAATCCCCCGCCCCTGAGCATGACATCATCCAAACAGTCATATTGGCAGCCCTCACCCCTGACCTCACTGGGCTTCGTAGGCAAACGCGCCCAGCACAGTACCACGCAACTATACTCCGAAGCTGGAACCCAATGCAGATCTCCTCACAATACATCGCTCCCCAAATAGGAATATGCCACATCACTTGCAAAGAAGAACGCTACACGGCCCATATCAGAATAGAAATTTAATTCTCAACAAATTCACCAAGCCCATACAGCCATTAGGCCATGAACTCCAAAACACATTTCACCATTGTGGGCTGCATCCGCAAGAAATGACCAGCTACTTCTTGTGTGACGCCCTGTTCCTTCATGGTACACAGGGGCTACATTCTCGTACGAAAAGGCAACATGGAAGCGCCTAGAACCGCAGGGCCGTCCCAATAGGGAGGCACTAGTCCAGCTGAAAGGCCGAAATGTTGCTCCGAGCCACTAGTACTGCGTAAGGGCATGTGGCCCATTGGCGATCGTCCCATAAGATCGTAATGCTGCTCCACTGATTAACACGAAGCAGCAGGTGTCGGCAGTAAAACCCATCTGCAGGAGTGGCATACAGATGGCAGTGGCAAAAGGGGAGGAGATACCTGTCAACCAAAAGAAAAGAAAAAGAATAGAATGGCCATCAGAACTACATTCGAACAACTCACTTCAATGATCACACTAGATCCACAGCCATATGCATGCTAGCCCACTCCAAAGGATCATCACCACCCCAAAACCACTTGCGACTCATAACTATCCATATCGAGGTGAAAACACCATCACAAACGAGTGTACCTGTGCATGCGTCTGTGAAAACAGAATCCATCAGATGGGATTGGTAACGTGCATGGACACAAGTGTCTGAAGGCGCGTCGAGACAGGGAGGGCTCAACAAGGCCAGATAGACGATGGTCCCACTATGGCAGCCCTGCATCACATAGCGCAGGGGAGGCGGACAGATTCCAAGAAGCCCTGTACATGGCAAACACCGTATCAAATCATCTGCCCATGCATCCATTCATCATTCCCTCATCCCGTAATGATAACGCCTGTTTCCATACTCACATAACATGTGAGAATTCCATTGAGTCTGTGCGTTATGCAGCCTGCAAAATCCACTGTGCCCCAGCCCGTAATTCCAGTGTTGTGAAGTAACATGTATTTGGGAACGTCCGGCCTCATCATCCACTTCGCTATTGCGCATCCCAAACTATTCATATCAATCATTGCATCCTCGCCATGGCCCCTGTCCCAAGGACACTGAACAATAGAACGTTATATTTGCAGTCAGACCTGTGGGCATCTCCTCGCCGCTAGCTGAAGACCGAAAGCGCCGCCCTTCGAATTCCTCATTTGCAACATCACGTCGAAAAGGCATCTGTGGCCGCTTGAAATCACAAATTAATCCATCTAGTGCGGCTGTGTGTGAAAATGGCAACTGCCTTCACCCACAAATGGGACGCCCCGCCCGTCGGTGCAACTCGGTACAGTGATGCATGAGGGCCCACCGTTACTCGAGTACTACGTTCCACTGACCCTTCACAAGTCTGTTCGCGACTGCAAAGAATGCATGTGAAACAATGGGACCATAGCCGAATGAACATATCAACCAATGTTACACGGCCATCGGGTACTAATACATGATTGTAATAGCAAGATGCCATTCCTCGGATTGCAGCGTTGTGTGCGGGACGTGCTCGCCCAAAGGGGAGAGCAGCTTGCACAGGTGGAATGAATCACCACAGGTGGAGGCCATACAGCCTGAAAACACATAAATTGCACGCCCAGTCTCCTCCCACAACCACTCCGAAATGCTACCGGCAGGACTCGCGATGTTGGCCCTGGGGGACCTGATAGCACTGCAAGTACTCCAACTCCAAGAAGAAGACGAACACCAACTACAACCGGCCGCACGGAGGAGACGCAGGAGGAGGAGGAGGGCAAGGCAGGGCCAGCAAGGGCTGCCAGCACAGCCACTACCACCACGCAGGCAGCCCGCAATCCCACGCCTCCGAGCACATCCGTTCAACCTCACTGATGAGCAGATCCACACCCTCTACCGTTTGGACCGGGACACCATAGCCGCCATTGTGGACATGACACAGGCTGACCTTGTCAGCATGATAGATAGCCCAACCGCCATCCCACCCCTAGTGAAGGTGGTGTCTGTACTACACTTCCTGGCCACAGGCACCTACCAGCACACAGTCGGACAGTTGCATGGCATTTCTCAGCCACTGTTCTCACGGACACTATTGCAAGTGCTCGATGCCCTCCTGCAGCACGCAGACGACTACATCTCTCTACCACGCTCGGAGCAGGAAATTACCAACACAAAAGTGGGATTCCATGCACTTGGCGGCATACCGGGTTGCATTGGTGCCATCGACTGCACCCATGTGGAATTGGTCGTCCCACATGCCATGGAGGCCCAGTACCGCAACCGAAAACAATTTCATTCACTGAATGTACAAATGGTGTGTGACTCCAACAGGATCATTACACATTGTTGTGCCCGATTCCCTGGATCAACCCATGATTCTATGGTCTTGAGGAACTCTACAATACCACGCTACATGGAGGGACACGCAGGGAACAGATCCTGGCTACTCGGTGAGTCTCATTTCATGCATGATGATGTGGGGTATGTGATGCGGCAATGACCTGGCAGGAAGGGGGGGGGGGTGCGTACGTAGCAATGGCATTCCACATAATTCGTTTATCGTCCACATACAGGTGATGCCGGATATCCACTGAAGAGATGGCTCCTCACACCAGTCCGGAACCCACGGGACCAGCATGAGGAGGACTACAACCATGCCCACTCACGTACCCGTGTAGTCATTGAACAGGCATTCGGCCTACTGAAGACTCGTTTCCGGTGCCTCAGCAGGTCTGGCGGGGCACTCCTGTACCGCCATGAGAAGGTTGCAAAGATGGTGATGGCATGTGTCATGCTCCACAACATGTGCGTACGTAGAAATGTGCCCATGCCCCCTGACGCAGAACTGCAAGCACCTGAAGATGGTCATGATGAGGGTGGGGATGTGGCAGCACCTCAAGGAGTCTGCGAGGCACAGGAGGGCCGTGAAATTCGTCAGCATCTCATAGATGCATGCTTCTAGCACTCACGCCTGGTGGCTGATACATGGACACGGGACTCGTGGCACTGTGTGTGTCTGGTACATGCACAATATGGACTGTACGCCTATGATGGCCTAGTACACAAAGATCATTGTCCACACATCTCATTGTTTGATCGTGCATTGTTTATGGCATATGTGATATCATGTGGAACACCCTATCGACCCGCCACCCAAGTGAGCCCAACACACCCCCTCCACCCTCCCACCTCCCCCCCGAACACCAGTGTCCAAAGATGCTCATTGTCAGTGGGCAGTCGCTATTGCAAGCCCCCTCTGCGGGTATCAGGGGCACCCCTGCCTGTGGAGCGCAGGTTCCTCCCAGATCTACGTTGGGGGCTGCCCTGGACAGAACTTGCAACGGATGATGTCTCTGCCTGCTCACGTCCATGCATGTCCCTAAGGGTTTGTGAGAGCTCAGTGAGCACACGGCGCACTGCGGCAAGTTCGGCACATACGTCTTTGGACGTCGCATGCAGTTCCCCCCTCAGGCTCTCGGTGCTTCTCTCCATTTGGACTCTCAGGCTCTCGGTGCTACTCTCGATTTGTGCCCTAAGTGTCTCAGTTGATGTTTCTATGTCTGCCTTAGTGCCCCCACATCCATCGGCATGGTCCTTGAGGAGCGTGGCCAGTTGCTGCTGTTGCACGATTAACTGGTCGAGGGACTGTTGCCTCTGCTGGGCCATGGCCATTTGCGGTTGTGTCACAGAGGGGCTGTTCGCCTCATGTTGCCCTGCCACAGGGCTTGTGGGGGATGGCCAGTCGTCGTCTTGTGGGTGCCCCTGCGTGGTATCCTCATGGTGTACGGGATGGAACAGACAGGGGGATTGGGACAGGTCATGGATGGATCTGACTTCGACATCCCCGTCTTCTGTGTCGGAGCATGCTGCCATTAATGGGGTGTCACCTATGGTGCTGCTGCCACCAGAGGCAGTGCCTTCTGTGGCATCCATTGGGGGGACCTGTGGTGGTGCTGTTGTGGGCATGCTGGCTGCTGGGGTGCCTGTTGATGTTCCCTCCTGTGTGCTGCCACTTGATGTGTGCTGCTGCCGTGTCTTGATGCGTGCAGCTGAGGTGGAGGGTCTTTGGCCGTCGGTCTTGGCCCTCTTTGCAGGTGTGCTGGTAGGGGTGTCCTGGAGCTCGTCGTTTGGATCGGACCCTGTGGTGGAGTAAAGGAGGGCGAGCGTTATTAATGGGTCTGTGGGAATTGGAATGGCAATGTATCACATGCATTGGGGTGGTACCTGAGGGTGATTTGGGTCGGGGCCTTGGAGGTGCTTTCATTTGTGTGTGGAGTGAGGGTGCAGTTGTTTGGCAGCCTGCAGTTAGGGTGTGCCTGCTGCACGTGTAGTGGGTGTTTTTGGGGTTTTTAATTATTTATGTATTTATTGTGGTTTTAAAGTGCGCTATCAGGCCGATGTGTGTGGACGTTCTCCTGGCCATGTGTTGCTGTTGCGCTATGTGGACACATGTGAGTCACATGATTGGACATTGTGGATTTGGCATGGTTTTATTTGGGCCACCTACCTGATTCTCCGGATGTCTGCACTCCTTTCTCCATCCCTCCGACTCCCTCTATGCTCTCCATTCCAATGGTGGAGGCACAGATTTCTTCCCAGGGGGTCAACTTGATGGGTGATTCCGACCCTCCCCCGGTGGCTGTGGCAATGTTGCGGTTGGCAGAAAGTATGCTACGGACGCGTATCCGCAGGTCGTCCCACCGCTTCCTGCATTGCTGTGGGTTGCGGGGTGCGGTCCCCACCGCACTTACCCGCTGTGCCACCAGGGCCCATATGGCCTTCTTGTTCGCAAGTGCTGTCCTGGTCATTTGCGTGGAGAAGACGGCGGCGGCATTCTCCTGGAGGGTCTCTGTGAGTACGGTGAGTTCCTCACGGGAGAAGTGGACCTGCCGCTTGCGGTCGCACGCTTTCTTCGCTACTTTTCCCATTTTTCTTGGTTTCACTAGGGTGGATGACGGGTTGGGATGTGTCTCAGGGTGGTGTTTTTAGTGGTTGTGTGTATTTTGTGGTTTTATAGGTGTACGGGGTGTTGTTTCCCGTTCCGGGCCCATGTTTTTACTTCCGTTTCCGTATATTTACGGTCGCCGTACTTTCCGGTTGGCGCTCACTGCGGTGTCCGCTATGATGGGTGGCGGTATTGCACCTAGGGCGCCGTACGGCGGCGGTGTGGGCCGTTTTGGGGTCATTTCCGCCATCGCGGACTTTGCACTTCCGCCATGGCGTGGTGCTCGTGCCCGATGGGTCGGAATGGGCCGCACTTTGCTCCATCGTGCAATGGCGGAAACGCTATTTACGCTGTGGCGGTCCGGTCAGTCACTTTCCGCCAGGGTCGTAATGAGGGCCAATATCTTGTAACATACCATCACAAAGTTTAACAAAAGATGTCATGGAACACGGGAGCCTTCGTTTTGCTGACGGATCTTCATTTCACTTACATCACCATAGAGGGTCTGTTTCAGCATTCAGGATTCTACAGAATAAGATTAAATAATTCCAAATCCCCCTGCTTACCAGGTACAGAATACCCAATTTGTATCTTATTACACACCTGGCAGTGATTTGGGGAGTTTTAGCACTCTTCTTCAGATTAGTGCCTCCAATGCTGGTAACAAATTCAAAGTCGAGAGATCTTGTATCTCAGTTCCATAAATTAGCTTTGGCACTATCTTGCCTTCAAACATTTTGACGGCCGGTATGATGGAAAATTTGCTGTATTTCCCATCCAGCTTACTAATCAGGTTAACCAAACCTGAGGTCTTTAGTAACAAATACGCTCTGATGTCGACTTTATTGGATCTACTAAATATAGGAAAGCCTAAATAAATGAAATGATGCAAATGGTTTCCCTTTTCGTTTTGTGGTACACTGAATAACCTTTGTTTTGTTGGTATTAATCGCTAAGCTATTATCTTGTGCACATATACCAAAAGCATCAATCAGCCCCAAATGTGTCCTGTTGAAGAACAGAAAGTCATTCGCGTAGGCAAGCCAAGTTAGCTATTGGTCGGTAAATTTAGGTGATGCAAAAGCAGCTTTGGACAACATCTCGCCCACGTATGAAATGTATAGATTGAAAAGGCAGGGAGCAAGAATCCAGCCCATCTAACTTCTGAATAAGTGAGGATTTTTCCAGACAATTCTCTGTTATAGTTCATTCTAACCCTGATGTTCTGTTCACAGTGTAGAGCGAATATTAACCACAGCAGACCTCCTGGGATGTCCTGGCCGGCCAACATTCACAATAATAGGTGTCTGTTGACCTTATCGAACGCTGAGGCTAGGTCTATGGTAGGTACGTGAATAGCGTCCACCCTGCCACTCCGGGCAAGCTTTTGAACATAACCCAGAAGCAGATCATTTAAGTTAGTACTACGTTTTTTTTTTAAAACCGGTCTGCCACTTTTTTATTCATCCTGCCTTATCCGCCCAGGCCACAAGATTTTGTAACAACAAGCCCGCAAAGACCTTGCTGTCAGCATCTAAGATGGAGATCAGGCTGTAGTTTTTCCGTTCATTGCGGTTGCATTTCTTAAATATAGGAATAAGAAAGGCAGTATGCGAGGACGTAGGCATTTTCTGGGCATTTATAATCTGCCTTTAGTAAATAGTCAGAAGCAAAGACCAGGCTTCAGGATCATCCTTAAAAACTACATTAGCCAATGTATTGGGTTCTGGAGCCCTAGACCTACTAATTCCCAGAATAATGTTATAAATGCTTTCCTAGTCAAATTCTAGATGCCAGTCTCATCACAATCGTTCCACTGACCAAAAACTGATTCGAAATAGCTAACCCTATCGGGTTCAATTACAGATCAGCTTGTTTCTACCTAGATCATTAATAATGTGCCAGAATGATGAGTTACTTTGACATAATAGTTCCAGCATAGCTTCTGCTTCATTTTGTAGAATTTTGGCACGTTGAGCTCGACTTCAGTTACAGTATACTTGTCTTACCTTTTTGATCTCCCTCAATCTCAAGATTTTGTTTTAGAAGGTAGTTAATGGCTCAAATTTTTGCCATTAGCAAATACATTTCCTGCTTCACCTTGTCATCAAAATGATGATGATGCTTATTGGCATGGAAGTAAGGCTTTGACTCGGTGACCTTCAAATTATCATCAAGGAAGTCATCAAAGCTATTGATATTAAAAGTATTCAACTTTCAGTCCATTGAATTGGAGGCCATTACTTCCATCACTCTCTCAATTATGCTATTCACTTTCGGTTGGTTCCAGATAACCCGATTAAAACCCTGGTATGACTTTGGCTGACTTATTTAAAAAATGGGATGTCAAATTCGCCCATAATCATCACATGGTCGCTACATTCACAGGCAACCACCTTGAATAATTTACAACCATAATACATGGAAGATTGCCTCTGCTCTCTTGACCACATTGGTTGACTTGGAATGTCACCACTAATAGTTCCATTAAGTCAATATAAACCCAAGGCTTCAAGCATTTTTTTCCACCTAACTATATGCTTTATTTTAGTGAGGTGATGGCTATAACTTGAGCTTTCATTACCACTTCCTTGGGCAATACAGGTAGAGTTTATGTCACCGGCCAGAATGCTTAGGCCATCCTCTATATTCGTAACCCAGCCTGAGATGAATGCCATCCCCAGTTTTAGGTTATGCTTAACGTTACAGAGTGAATCATGCCAATAAATGTTCACTAATAGCGGGGGGGGCATGGCTAACTGGCCATGTAGCAAGACGTGCCTGAGGGGAGCTGCTCCGGAGATCCGACATTGATCCGTACTTGCACATGCTGGAAATGATCATCCTACTTCAATAATGGAAACACGGGCGTGTGAATAGATGCCCTGCCACTGCTGGAAATATTGAGCAGATCGTGTGAGCAACAACAAGGAAACTGACGTTGGAACGTTCGGCGACCCTGATACAGTGTATCTAAAATGGCAGACAACAATGGGCGAGCGGCCTCGGATGTTGGATTGGCAGAATTAACTGTAATGCGGCGTGTATAAGGATACACTGTTGCTTGGAGTTTAGTCAGATCCCTGCCGATTGAACGGGGAGCGGCGACTTGGTGCGAGGTCGCGCTGCCTGAGGAGACCGAAAGTGCGGGTGAGCCTAGGCTGTGGCCGCGGTGGCCGAGTGTGGAGAAGTTGGGGGCCGGTGACTGGAGTCTGTGCGGCCCCCCCCAACAGCGTGGGATATCGGGAGAGCGGCTCCCTGCGGCCCGCGATGGCGGACAAAGTGCATGCGCCGGTGCCGCGTACCAAGAGTGGAGGTGCGGCTGAGAGCCCGGGCAGCGGACAGCTGCCGAGCGTTAGCGAAAGAAGCAGAGGTGCCATGAGTGTGTGTCGGGCGCCTGAGAAAGCGTATGAAGACACCCGTGTGTGCGGACTATGGTGCCAGGACTCGCTGAGTCCATTGAAACTCTGGGCACCGGGCCACGTATAATAAGGGAGCTGCGTGGCTCCTTCAAGACATTTCCTTTGTCTCTCCGGTGCGGCGGATAGGGGGAGGGGCTACCATCGTCGCCTTGAGACGAAGCGCCACTATTGCACAGCAGAAGCACCCGCGCCCTTGAGAGCGAGGACTGGAGGCTTGTTGCCTTAATAACAAACGATACCTAGACTAAATGGAAAGCAGGACCGGTGTTGCTTGCAGGACTTTCACCCTCACGGCAGGCAAGCTGGAAGGGAGACACCTGTAAAAAGGCGCTGCTGACCAAGAGGGGGAGGTATCCTTGGTGTTGACATAGGGGTGACCTAGAGCCTGGGGTCAGACAATAACTGTAGCAGCCACTGGACATGAGAGGTGTCCAGTGGAGCGCCTGATATAGGTGGATTGCGCCACTGTGTTCACTGGACGAAAGTGTGGGAGGCAGAGGAAGAGAGAAGGACTTCCTGCACCGTCTGGGGCACGACTGCGTGGCTGCGGCGCCACACGAGCCCCGAGGTGCCGGGGGAAGGTAGATAGCCCGCAAAACAAAGGGGCTGTGCTTCAAGAGCGGATGCTGGAACGCGCAAAGTGCGGAATTGTGCCGGGAGGCAGATGAGCTAACTGATATGTGGGAGGACATAACCCACTCGAGCACAATGCTCAGTGCGCAGGAATCAAAGAGGGCACCCCGAAATAATAACTAGATCCAGTAGTAACCCGCAGACAACACGGTGGAACAGAGCAACAGGCTTGCTGTGCCACGGGCGGAGCGGTGAGGGACACTTGCCCTGGATCACAAGATGACTGGGAGAGTGACCAAAGGCAATAGCAAGCAACCCACGATAGAGGCGTTTGCCAAGACACTGCAGTCTCCAGCTGCGTCGGCGCTAGTGGGCGAAAGTGGGTCCACGGGAAGCCCCCCTGGGACTGAAAACCACCAGATATTGGCAGCCATAACAGAACTAAAGGATTCCTGGGGGATAGCAATGGCGGACTTAAGGACCTCCTTAGAGGCTAAGATCGACGCGGTGGGGATAGATGTCAACTTGCTGCAACAAGATGTCAGGGCGCTGGCGGACAGAACAAGCAGCCTGGAAAGTGCTGTCAAAACTAACACGACCGCCAGCACTGATAATGCAAAGGAAGTCCACATATTAAAGCAACAAGTGGCTAACCTGGAGAACCGTGCGGAGGAGGCGGAAGGGAGAGCGAGAAGGAACAGCATTCGAGTGGTTGGTCTGCCGGAAGGAGAAGAAGGCCAGGATCCTACAGACTATGTGGAGAATATGATCCTGCAGGAAATAGGAGCTGACAAACTCTCACAAGGATTCACAGTGGAGCGTGCACATAGAGCCCTCACGAGGAAACCAAAGCCCGGAGCACCTCCCCGCGCAATAATTGCCAAGATTTTGAATTATAGAGATCGTGAGAAGATTTTGGAGTATTTCAGGAAAGGGGGAACGATAGATAGAGCCTCGGCTACCATCACAACTTATCCGGATTATACAATGCTGGTCCAGAGGCAGAGGTATAGCTATGTAGCGGTGAAGAGACGGCTGCGTGTGGCTGCCATCAAATATATGCTTCTGTACCCTGCAAGATTGAAAGTGTTGCACAAGAGTCGAATGTTCTTCTTTGACACCCCAGAGGAGGCTGCCGCATGGCTGGACTTACAGGTCTGCCCGGAACAGGATGCTGCACGAGCCCAAGGAGAACAAGATAAGTGACTGAGACAATTCATGCATACTGGTATATCACACTGTAAGGTATCCCAGCAGAGGCTCGATAGAAACATTAAAAGATGAGTAGGGATGGGAAGTGCAGAAGCTAGGTTTGGATATCCTTGACTCTATTGAGTGGCAGTGGACTGGAATATAGAGCTTTGATTACATAAGTAAATTGGATACTAGTATGTGGTTGAATTGTGGCAAATAGGAGCGGCAGAACACAGGCACCTTACCCCCCAAATAGGAGTAGAAGTAGCAGGGTAGTCATTAGGTCTACCTCACCCTGCTGAGCTTCGAGTACAGGCTATTGTCAGAAACTGCTAGATGCGGGGGTGCCCGAGATCCAGGGATGGAGCTGGACAACTGGTGGGGGGTGAAGTTGGGGAAGGGAAGGGTGGCGGGAGGGAGAGGGGGAGGGATGTTTGGGGTGTTTGTGGTTCAGGGTAGTTTGAACTGGGGAACGAGCCTATATAGGCAAGAACGGGAGAGGGAACTGGTCTGCACCGGTGGGGGGGGAATGGAAACTCTAACAAGCCCTGGGGAACCTTAAAATAATTACATGGAATGCAGGGGCCTCAATAGTTATCTAAAGAGAAACAAGATTATGTTGTACTTGTGTAGACAAAAAATCGATATTGCACTGCTGCAGGAGACTCACCTGACACGGGAAAATCTGGGAACGGTTGTGAAAAAATGGAAAGTGGTTGTGGCGGGCTCGACATATCCTGCCTATGCTAGAGGAGTGCTCATCTGGGTGGCGCCGCATGTCCCATTTCACTTGTTGCAGGAAACTATGGAAGCAGATGGGAGAATGGTCATAGGGAGGGGATTGGTGGAGAATAGGGAGATAAGCATTGTGAATACATACGCCCCCAACTAGAACACGGCAGGATATTTCAGAACCCTGAGTACCAATCTTAGCAAGTGTATGGGGAGTGCGGTGATCTGGGGTGGGGATTTTAGCTGTGTACTAAACCCTAGGGTGGACAGATCAGATCGGAAGTTTGATAGACCTGCCCCGGCTGCTAAATCGCTGCAGACACTGCTAGATGACTTTGGTCTGGCGGATGTGTGGAGAACAAAACACCCCCAAGAAAGGCAGTACTCGCACTATTCTGCCCTGCAACAGTTGCATACGGGGCTGGACTATGTCTTTGCCACGTCAGAAATAATGATGGAGACGGTGCAGGCAGAATATAAGGCGAGGGTCCTTTCAGACCACTCGCCCCTGGTTACTGGCTGGCAATACTGCCCCCCAAGAGCAAGGATTCCGAAATGGCGTCTCCGGGCAGAGGCGCTTAAGGATCCCCTGTTTAGGGAAGATATAAGGGAAGAGATTATAAACTACTTTGAGGTGAATACGGGTAGCGTGGACTCAGCGAGCACGCTATGGGAAGCTTTCAAGGTAGTGATGCGGGGCGTAGCCATAGCAAAATCTAAAAGCCTGCAAGGTGGGATCCTGGCCAATCTACATGAAGCAGTAAGGGAATTGGAAAAGGCGCTGAGGGGGAGAGATGACACTGAAAGAGACATGGAGCTGACATTTAAACTGCAGCAGACATGTGCGGAGCAATGGGATAGACTGTGTAACCTTAACTATAAAAAAATATATAGAGAGACAGCATGCGGGAGGAGATAAAACAGGAAGGCTTTTGGCATGGTTATACAAGAGCGAGATCCCCAGACCCACCATTAGGACAATAACAAGAGAAGATGGCAGTGTAGCTGACACCCAGGAGGGAGTTAATCCGGAGTTTGCAAATTACTACTGTGAACTATACGGGGATGAGGAGAGAAGCAGTTATGAAGAAATAATAGAAACACTAGAAGACATAGCTCTGCCTACAATGAGTGATGAAGAAAGAGAGGAGCTGAATGCACCGATTACCTTGGAGGAGTTAGAAGAAGTGGTGAGACAGCTACCTACTAGTAAGACCCCGGGGGCGGACGGGTTTCCAAGTGAGTTTTATAAAGTGTACAAAGCAGAAGTGCTCCCCCGATGTTGGATATGCTAAATGAAGCGTTTGAGATGGGACGGCTGCCAGAATCACTTAGAGAAGCGATCATAATACTGCTTCCCAAACCTAACAAACCTGGGCATAGCTGTGGCTCCTATAGACCATTGTCAATGCTGAACCAAGACAGCAAGATATTGACGGCTGTCTTGGCAAGCAGACTGCGAAGAATCATTGGCAAACTAATACACCCCAACCAGACGGGCTATGTCCCGAATAGGAACATAACTCATAATCATAGACGACTCCATCGGGTTGTTGAATGGGGGAGCAGGAATGAGGGTGAAATGGCAATAGTGTCCCTATATGCTGTGAAGGCCTTTGATTCTGTCAAGTGGCCATGGCTGCTGGCAGCCTTGGCGGGCTATGGTATGGGGCCTGGATACATAAGATGGCCAAAGATGCTATATAGTGAACCGTTGGCCAGAGTCAAAACAGGAGCAGTGATTTCCGAGAGATGGAAACTAGGCAGAGGTACCAGACAAGGGTGCCCATGGTCCCCTATGCTGTACAGATTAGCTTTAGAGCCTTTGGCGATATACCTCAGACAACAGTATGATACTATAGGCATTAAGGTGGGAGGAGAGCAACACTTGATCTCCTTGTATGCGGATGATTTGCTGCTGTACCTGAGGCACCCGGAGGAGAATCTCCAGTACATCCTGGAGGTGATGGATAGGTATGCGGGGCTGTCTGGCATAGCAGTGAATCCTCAGAAATCTATTATTTTCCCGCTAGGCAGTTATAAGGGGATCCCTGTCGGGCAGTTACCGGTGCTGCAAACTCCTTGGGCTGTTGGTACTTTTCGGTACCTTGGGATAGATGTGTACCACACGGTGGAAGAAGAACATAGGCACAATACCGAGGTAGCCATAGAGAAAACTGAGAAGAGTATGAAATTCTGGGTGAAGTTGCCTCTAGCAATGATGGGACGAGGGGCAATGCTCAAGATGGTGGTCTTACCCAGGCTCCTGCATTATTTCGGGAACATTCCGTACCTGGTACCTAAGAAGTTCTTCACCAGACTGAACGGCATGTGTAGGGATTTCCTGTGGCATGGCACCAGGAATAGGGTGGCACTATGGAAGCTGCAGAACTTTTATGAAAAAGGGGGAATAAAAATGCCTAACTATGAGGTCTATTACGTAGCTAGCCAACTGCAATATGTCGCTAAATGGCTCTCAGATGAAGCGACCCCTGAATCAAGGTTGTTTAGAATGGATTGTGCCCCATTTTATTTAAAAGAGATGATTTGGCTGCCCAAGACAGAAATGAAAGTGCGCCCTAAAATGATGATGCTTGGGTGGAAGATGTGGCGCTGAGCATGACAAATGATGGAAAACCCAGACCCATGCTCCCGGCAGATAGCGTTGGTTGCGTTGGCTGGGGGAGATGAGCAGCTACGAATGACACTCAGAAACCACTGGGAATCGGTGGGGTTGGTAACAATGGGAGATATCTGGCAGGAGGGGACTATCATAAATTTTGAAGAGATAGGAGAGGAAATGGGGTTACACGTAGGCCAATATATTATATATCATAGAATGGTGCAGCGAATTAAGAAAACTTGGCCTGAAACAGTACTGGAAGAAGAGCCAGATGTTACCATAGACACGATATATGATATAGCGGAGGGAGGGCATGTGATTTCTAGATTGTATGAGATGATGATGTCTAAGGTCGAGAAAGAATTAACGCAACTGAGACTAGACTGGGAAGCGAAGGTGGCAGCCCCGATAGATGACGGGATGTGGGAACGTGCCCTGGGGTACCACAAAAAGGTGTCAAGAAACGCAAGATTAAAACAGATAGAGTTATATATTATGCACAGGGCATACATGACACCCCTGAGGATATCGAGGTTTGAAAATGCCAGAAGACAAACATGTCCCAAATGCAACGAAGAAGTAAACTGAGGGAAAACCCTAAGTATTGGGAAGGTCAGGTTAAGGGCATCAAAACTGCTGTTATACAAACAAGGAACTGACCATATCCCATCAAAAATATTACTCTTTTTACACACACTGTTTTTTCGTGTGGTGCTCTACAAACAAAGGCTGAAAACTAGTACGCCTATAAAACAGTAAATGTTGAACCCAAATGCTCTGGATATCTAATTAATTTGATATCTCAGGCTACCCCGGAGCATCGAGTGTTACTACCTTGGAGCAAAAGAAAATATATAGAGAAAACTGCTGTGATAGCTTAATGGCTATTTTTAATTATACAGTTATTGTTTAACAAATAAACATGATCTCCCAAAGGAGCATTTACAAAAAAGTGGTACTTTCAAAAATCGAAACCATGATCATTAAAATGCACAGTGGATTACATCAAATACTATGGAACATACATTCTGGTATTTGACAAGAAATAAACATTTTCAAACAAAAAACCATCCACACAATGTGTGATTAAATCCACAATCTATATGATGAGTTGAAAAAACAAAATGAGGAAAATAAAACAACAAAAAGCAGAATCCCAACACATCCTGATTTTGTGTAATAGGGCAAAGCAACCAAATGCGACCCCCACCAGAGTCTGATGTATTGGTGGCCTCGGCCAAAGGACCGATTGTCAGGTCCTCGGGTTTGGAGCCCAGGGCATGTGTGGTTCCAAACTGATGCCAGAGGTCAGGTCCTCCTGATGACTTGGAGGGTCAACTGGTGGGAGTTTATCAAGAGACCAATCCTAGGTCAACGTCGGTGGTTGTATTCCTGCTGATTTGAAAAATGGGCCGTATAGCAATTACGTGGAATCTCAAAGATGCGCGCCGGTCCGCATCCCGTGTCGCACTTGCGACACGGGATGCGGACCGGCGCGCATCTTTGAGATTTCTTCACAGCGACGGCTTCATTCCACACGCTGCTTGAAGACGGAGCGACATCCGCAGGTCCAGATGAAGGTAGCCTTCACTGCCCGCCGAAACGTCTTATTGGACACGTAATTGCTATACGGCCCATTTTTCAAATCAGCAGGAATACAACCACCGACGTTGACCTAGGATTGGTCTCTTGATAAACTCCCACCAGTTGACCCTCCAAGTCATCAGGAGGACCTGACCTCTGGCATCAGTTTGGAACCACACATGCCCTGGTCTCCAAACCCGAGGACCTGACAATCGGTCCTTTGGCCGAGGCCACCAATACATCAGACTCTGGTGGGGGTCGCATTTGGTTGCTTTGCCCTATTACACAAAATCAGGATGTGTTGGGATTCTGCTTTTTGTTGTTTTATTTTCCTCATTTTGTTTTTTCAACTCATCATATAGATTGTGGATTTAATCACACATTGTGTGGATGGTTTTTTGTTTGAAAATGTTTATTTCTTGTCAAATACCAGAATGTATGTTCCATAGTATTTGATGTAATCCACTGTGCATTTTAATGATCATGGTTTCGATTTTTGAAAGTACCACTTTTTTGTAAATGCTCCTTTGGGAGATCATGTTTATTTGTTAAACAATAACTGTATAATTAAAAATAGCCATTAAGCTATCACAGCAGTTTTCTCTATATATTTTCTTTTGCTCCAAGGTAGTAACACTCGATGCTCCGGGGTAGCCTGAGATATCAAATTAATTAGATATCCAGAGCATTTGGGTTCAACATTTACTGTTTTATAGGCGTACTAGTTTTCAGCCTTTGTTTGTAGAGCACCACACGAAAAAACAGTGTGTGTAAAAAGAGTAATATTTTTGATGGGATATGGTCAGTTCCTTGTTTGTATAACACCAAATGCAACGAAGAACAGGCTGATATGGTACATATGTTCTGGTCCTGCCCGGTGATTGCGCGCTTCTGGGTGAAGTAGCGTGGAAACTAATGGAAAGGGGGGTCACTGTTGTCATAGATTCAGCCTAGGCCTGCTTGCTGGGGGGGTTCCCCAGATCGCAGAAACTTAAGCATGTCAATACATTGAAACATTTTGCATATGTGCTTGCAAAAAGGAGGATTGCCATGGGATGGAAGACTTGTCATAGGCCACGGGTGGAGGTGTGGTGGAAAGAGTTGCAGAAGTGGGCGGAGGCGGAGACCATGGTATGGCAGGAGGCAAGTAACATAGGGGGAGAGGAAGAGGTGGGAACCCTGATGGCATGGAAATCGTTGATAGCGGAACTGTTTGGAACGATACAAGATCTGACAGAATCTACTGAAAATGAGACTCCACCACGTGGGGCGGATACAGAGGGAGTGGAATAAATAGGCTTGTAAAGCGTGGTGGGATAAGGGGAGCAGTGACTAAAATTGTACTATTGACATCTGCACTGCGTGTTTGGTTTGTATTGGTTTTGTTTGTTTGAATATGCAATAAAAATTGTTTAAAAAAAAAGATGTTCACTAATAGCATCTTCCTATTTACTCCATTGAGCTTAATATATGCCTGTACTGCTAAACCTCCCTTCCACACCAGGGTCTGATGATCTATCCCAATTCCTGAGGTTTTGTTAATCAGAGTTACAAGACCACCCAACAGCTGCCTGAAAAAGTGTAGTGTACCCATCAAAAACTGGTGCTTCATTAAAGGTAGTTTCCTGGATAAAAAATTATTGATTGCATGTTCTCCCCAATGCAGAATTTGTAATTAAATGGGAGTTCCCGCAGTTATTCAAGGATATTGCCAGCAATGAGGCAGACCCACTAAAGATAGGGAGATTCTCGCTGACCATTAAGGGGACTAGCTACCCATGACCAATCGCCATTTTCGTCCAGATATCTTATTTCACGACCTTTTACTTGTAATTTGCGAAGCTCTTTTGGATGCCGGCTCAATAACATATTAAATTCATTGTCATCTGATCCCCCACTAGTATCATAATTACAACTGAAGCCTGACTCACCACCTTGTTCAACTGGAGAATTCTCATAACCATATTGTCAGAATGAGAGATATTCTTTCAAGATAAGATCAAACACAAGTTTGGAAAAAAGAGTCACCATGGCGACATATGTTCTTTCATTATAGAAAAGGTTTACTCTCTCTAGATCTTTAGTGAAGATAGCTCTTAATGCAGGAATTTCCGCCAAAAGTGAGAGTACACCCGCTCTATTCATGACTGTAGTCCTGTTATCAGGAAGTAAACATTCTATCATAAGCTTCCAACAGCTCTTTTTTAATTTTGGGGATACTAGCTGACTTTTTCAAAGCCACTCTCTGCCTTCTGGTCAGTGGAGCAGTCCCTCGCTGCTCGTCCACTACCCTGGTCCATAGGTCCGGGCCCGTAGCTCCCCTCAGCAGGTTAAATCCGCCTGTTCTAATCTCTTGGTTTTTCTCTTCTATTGATGTTCTACGTTCATACATTCTTTTACCAGTTCCACTTGGTAGGTGAACAGCTCCCTCAAAGGCTGCTTTTGGGGCCCTATCGCAGTAAGAATTTTCTTGATTGCTAGGGACTCTCACATAATGATTTACAAATGTTATATCTGGCCACATTCCATCACTCATAAAAGATTGATCAAATTATGGCCCTCGATGTACAGTTTTAGTCAAACCCATAATGATACCTCTGGGAGGGTCTCCACTACCCAAGAGTCAAACAACAAGTCGTCCCTGGTGTACTGTTCCCCCAGGTGTTGTGAGGGCAGTAAAGTATTATGACTTTTTGTTTTTTGTTGAATCAGTTTGTACTGCCAAATCTTTTTTCTCCAACATCGGCTTATGTACGAGCTCCACTCCCTCCAAAACTTCTTTTGACCTGTTCCCCTGGTGAACCAACCTGAAAGAACCCCCTACCCAATTCACTGTTATAGGTCCAATGGCTCTGTTATTCTTACTGCTCATATCTTCTTTAGCCAGTAGGGCCAAAGGTTTAAAAAAGGATCTCGTACTTGCATTAGAGGTTTGCGGTTGCTTCGCATGTTTAGACCTTTTTGCTGTTTCCCTTTGGATTAAAATATTGACTTTTTAGGAGGGGATGACGGTTACTTATGCTGAGTTTGAGGACCTTTAATTTCACCCACTAAGAGTACATCCGTATCTTTTTCACTCAGTTGAACTTCAGAATCCATGGCCTGATCACAGTGCAAAATGGCATTCGCCGCATTGATGGCAACACCAGTTTCTTCATTTGTGGGCTTTTTCACATTCGCTCCTGCCCTGTCTGAAGATCCCGAAAGGCTGTGGCTTGAGATAGTAAGCTTAGCCAAGATCAAATCTAATAGTGCCGAATGGGTTTTAGCCTCAAGTTGAATGTTTTCAAATAAAGCCAGCAAAGCACATTGGTTCAGTACTTGCAGTATGGGTTCTTGGGTGCTAACTGCCGGCTGATCAATTTGTGCAATCATTGTGGATAGGTGTTTGTGTTGGGCTGGCGCCGGAGTGGATGAATAAGTGGTAATTGAAGAATCAGAGTCTGTATCGATTGCCTCTGAGAAGATTGGAGGTGTATTTAACTAAAAACCTTCTGCGAATCCTCCTCCAACATCTCAGAGACCGCCAGTAGTTACTGATCTGAACCTAAAATATGTTGTGACGGTAGAGTGTTAACTGACACCACTGTTTCCATCCGAAATCCAGAGGTGCTCGGTTGTAGAGCCTCCGATGCTGTTTTCTTTTGAATAGCAGTGAACTATGTGGCCCGTTGCGCAAATCTCAAAATCATTGGGTTTAGTAGTAAGTGCAGCTGTTCTTGGCACTGAAATATGCTCCTTACGATTCCTTTTGGGACTTGCAGTGGGGTTTCAATGGTCAAACTCATGGCTGTTGAGGTGTCCAAATATGGAGGTATTTAGCCCCCTTCCTGCCTTCGACCCGCTACATAGGTTGTAAATGTTTTTTTTACTGACGGTCATGTTCTCGCCCACAATATTGATGCTTAGCTCGCTTGAAAAAAGAAAGCGAGCGGATCCGCACACCTCTTCTAGTGCCTGTATTCAGAACTATGGGGCAACATTTAAGCAAGGAACACTCACAAAAAGTGCCTTATTTATACAAAGCATCCAAAATAAATATAGCAAATTAAATTTAGCAGAGTCCGAAGTTTCCTTGTTAGAATTCAGCAAGTCAACCTAATAATTTACTGCGATATGATGTATGGCACAAATGTGTACATTCACACCTAGCTCCAAACTCCTTAGCCCATTCAATATGCAATCAAAAGAGGGGGGCGTACAATGTCCACAGGTGCAGGTGTTAGCTGGTATTATTAGATAACAGGGGTGAAGGCAAGTCAAACATATTGGCACTAAGGGAAGTTCTCTCAAAGTACACACAAAAACGTGCTGTGTGCGTTCTTTGTCAGGGGCTCCTCCCAGTCACACAGCACTCACCAATATCAGGGGAAAAAGGTAATCAACTCCACGAGATGAGGTAACACAAACTGAGGATCTTTGCTGCCGCTGCTCCGTGAGCTTCAGCAAACAGCCCGACACTCGCTGCACTCGGGGCTCGGGCGATGCACTCCCTCGCTGCTCCCCCTGGAGCTCTGTCCAGCCACTTTTAGTAACATTGGTTAAACATTGGTTAGTAGCTGGTTAAAACTAGTGTAGTAACTTATGAAAAAGTGCTCCATACTGTAAAAGAAATAACTAGCCCATTATAGAATCATGGGCTGGTCCTTCAGGCATTTCCCTATTGCCCCATAGGCCGGTCCGAGCCTGGCTACAGGCAGATATTCATGCATATTTCCTGCACGGAGCAGAGGAGCATGGTGTTGATTTTCCACTATGCTCTTCAGGAAATCCAATCCAAAATGGCAAAGTGAAGAGTAAAGGCGGTTTCACGTATTTTTTGCTCTTCATTTTTCTACTACTTGGTGGAAAATTTGAAAATTCCATGGAGGGGACCTTTTTCACTTAAGTGCAAACGGACATGGTATAAATGGAAATATACATTTAATGTGAAAATGATCCCAGTGTCTTTTCCACTTCTGTGCCATTTTGCAGGCAATGGAGATGAGCCGGCACTCCTTTCTAGGGGTATGACATGTATATTAGGGTCCTATGAGAGTTAGGGGAGGGAATCAACCTGGGGCAAGGTGAAATGTACTTCTGGGTTTGCAGTATATACTTTCTTTCTTCTTGCTTTTAACTTTCATAGACAACTCCCTGAAAATGTTGAAGGTGTTGTGGTTTAGAATTCTTGTTATATTGATCTCCTAACACTGTAGTTCTTGTCAAACGATAAGATAGGTGATGTTTTATATGACAAAGGGCCCTGTAACGGACATGTGTGCTGGTAGAGAAAACATGATGTCATAAAACAAAAATGGTTTGTAGTCTTTCATAAGTGGTATTTTAGTTTACTTAGTTGCTTTGTATTGAAATAACACTTTTTTTTAAACATTCAGGCACTGGCATGAACTACAAACAAAAGAAAGTCCCTATGATGAGCCTCAGGACGGTCAATGGAGACACACATTTCTACGGACATCTTCTCTCCCCGATAATTGACAGCATACTCCCAACATGTTTTCCAACAGGGGTTCAGGAACCTAACACAGAGGGCCTGATTCATGGAAGCATTTTATAATGGCACAACCCCATAGGAAAACGCTCTATGAATCATGGCCTGAGTGTGGAGGCGCATCATGCCACAAGTCATGTGAATCTGAGTTATGTGGTATTAAATGCTTCCTACGGGTCACGACTTGTTTTCAGATGACTATTCATCCGGGAGACTTTTATTATGAAAATTCAACTTAGGCCCATTCAAAGAAATCAAGTAAAACAAACAACTAGAAAAAGTCAAGGAACTAGTACAAGGAATAGAAAATATGACAGTTATAAAGGTGACATCGTTGTTTATCAAAAGGTTTTCTTTTATAAACAAACAGAAACAATATTTGAATCTGAACAGTTAAAGTCCAACAAATTATAGAAACAATGAAAAGACATGGTATCATATGATATGATTTGGTATTTATAACACGCCTTCACACAAGTGTTTGCGCCACAAGACATGGAGGTACTTTGTGTGACTCTGAACGAACCCACGCTACCAGTCAGGATGAGCAGATAGGTAGATTAGCAGGGGGGACTGAGCGAGAAAGAAGAAGAGAAGAGGAAGGTTTTGAGTAACTTCCGGAACTTCAGGTGATCCGGCTCAAGTCTGAGCGGGGCAGGGAGGCCATTCCAGTGGGAGGCACCTGCTGAGGAGAGACATCTACCCCTCACTCTGTTTGGAAAAGCGCCTGGGCCACAGAGAGTTTGAGGTAGATGAGCGCAGGGCTCTAGATGGAAGATATTTTGGAAGACAGTGTTGGATATAGAAAGGACCACAGCCCCAGAAAGCCTTGTGGATGATGCAGAGGGTCTTGAACTTGATCCTCCTGGCCACAGGGATCCAGTGGAGAGGCTTGATCTGGAGAGATGCAGTCCCTGGACTTGAGGCCAAGATAAGTTTTGCAGTCCTGTTCTGGATTAGTTGAAGAGGGCGATGGGTAGAGTTAGGAAAATTGAGAACGAGGTTGTTGCAGTATTCCAGCCTGGAGAGAGCCAGAGCTCCTGAGACAATGTGTTTCTGGGGGAAGGTGAGAAAAGGTAGGATACCTCTGAGGAGATGCAGCTGGAAGTGGTCCTTCTTGGCAAGATCCATGATGTGTGGAGAGAAGGAGAGAGTGGAGTTGAAGATGATGCCAAGGTTCTTTGCCTCACAGGAGGGTGATGGGAGGGGGCCCAGGGAGGGGGGACAGAGGGAGAGAGGAAAAGCGGGAGCAGGGGTCCCAATGAATAGAATCTCTGGCATCAATGCAGAGGTTGTTAGAGGCGCACCGTCCCTGAATAGCGGGTAGACAGTCAGGAATGAGCGAGGAGGGAGAGGAGGCTGGGGTAGCCTGAAAGAGAGCTGAGTGTCATTCTGAAAGTAAGAGGTGAAAGTAGAGATCAAGTGGGTTAGGTGGGCCAGACAGACATTGAAGAGCCAGGGTGAGCAGATAGATCCCTGGGGAACACAAAATGTGGAAAGAGAGGTGGTGGAGAGAAAGGACCCAAATTGAGCCTGGGAGAGTTGGTCCCGGAGGAAGGAGGTCAGCCACACCGGAGCCTGAATAGTGATGCCAGGTTAAAACTAAGACGGTTAAGAAGGTGGCATGATTGACCGTGTCAAAGGCATAGGAGAGGTCAAGCAGAATGATGACAGAGTGAGAGCTGGAGTCATGGTTGGAGAGCACATCTTCATGGGAGTTCAGGAGAGCATTTTCTGTGCCTCTGGCCTATCTGAAGCCAGACAGATGGTCATGGAGATAACCAGCAGTATCAGTTGGAGGTTTAGCTGAGAGATGGGCAGTTTCTCAAAGAGATTGCCCAGGAAAGAAGTGATAGAGATCGGGCGATAGTTGGCCAGGCAGGAAGGATCAGCAAAAGGCTTTTTCAGGAGGAGCGCACAAGGGAGATCTCGAGAAGAGAGGGGAAAGATGCAGTGGCAAAGGAGTGATTGCAAAAATTGGTCAAGGCTGGAACGAGCAAAGCAATTTTGTCCTTAATGGTTCTGGAGGAGCAGGGGAGCACCTGTTCGGATGAGACTTTCACAGACAGGGCTTGTCCAGCAACCTCATCAGGTGTTATAGGAGAGAGAGAAGAGAGAAGGAGTGGAGAGGGAAGGGTGGCCAGAGAGGGCCAGAGAGGGGTAGAGGGAGAGAGATGAGGAGAGGAGGATAGCGTGTACAGTATGTCCTGATTTTTAGTGGCAAAATGAAAGGCCACGACGGCTGTGTAGAGGTCCTGGGAAGGAACAGGAAAGGTTTTGTTAGCCAGCTCCTTGCAGATTTTAAAAGGTTTGGCGGTGCTGTTGGGGGCCACAGAGATGAGGGCTTGAATATGAACCCTCTGTGGAGAAAACAATGAGTCTGTATTGCCTTTGGAGCATGTGGCAGGCCAGTTTGTCAAAGGATGAGCTTGAAGCCCTCCAATTCCGCTCGGCCGCTCTGCACTTGCATTTGAAAGCGGCCAGGTCGGTGTCACACCAAGAATTGCACTTGGCGGCAGGCTTCAGACAGATCCTCACGACAGGAGCAAGGATATCAAGAGCATTGGAGATAGAGAGATTGGGGTTGGAGAGGGCTGTGTCAGAGTGGGAGTCAGCTACAGGGGTAGGAGGAGGAGAGAAAGTAGAGGCAAAAGTGGCAACTGGCACCCACTTTAAAGGTCGACTGATAGCAAAGGAAGGTGGCAGTGCTGGGGTAGGTTTTACTAGGGAGACAGTCAGTTTCAGGTGAGAGGAAAACAGAAAGTGGTCAATCCAGGAGAGTGAAAGAGTTAGAGAGGGGGGTGTCTGAAGAGATGAGAACATCCAAGGTGTGCCTGGCTGAGTTTGTCAGACCAGAGTGAAAACTAGAGAGGGAGAGAGAGTGGCAAAGGTTGTGGAAAAGCCTGGAGTGGTCAGAGGAGTCCAAGTGGTTGTTGAAATCCCTGATGAGGAGAAGCTTAGAGGTAGAGGCGAGGAAAGAGGAGGAGAGATCAGCCCATTCAGAGAGGAAGAGGGTGACCTGGCTAGGTGGCCTGTAGATGGTGGCCAGAATCAGAGATATGCCAGGAGAGATAGAGAGTCTGCAGAACAGGCATTCAAAGGAGGAGTAAGCCTGGGTGAGAATGATAGAGGCAAGGACCCACTGAGGAAAGATCAGGACCACTCCACCTCCAGGCAGATTGAGCCTGGATGCGGAGAAGATCTTGTAACCCTCAGGGAGGAGAGTGTCAAAACTCGTGACAGAGCTGGCCATGAACCAAGTCTCAGTAAGAGCGAGGACATCCAGATCCAGGTCTTTGAGGAGGTGGCAGATGTCAGAGGAGTGTTTGAGAGCAGAGAGAGCATTAAGAATAGCTACGTTGACCAGGTTTCCACTTTTGAAAGACTTCCGGGGTAGGGTACAGGAGAGAGGTACACCCAGTGGAAGAGGCAGAGGGGCCGAAGAGAGGGCAAATGCAGAAGGAGGGGGTAGATGGCCCAGAGAGGAGGGAAAGGAGGCGGGTGCTGGAGAGGAAGCAGCAGAGGAGGATGTGAGTGGCAGAGGAGCCGGAGTGGTAGTAGAGGACGGTGGCAGAGGAGCAAGAGAGGTGGTAGAGGTAGCGCTAGGTGGCAGAGGGGCCAGAGAGGCGGTAGATAGAGTATCAGGAGAAGGAAGGAAGTTGATAAGACATATGAGATGCCTATCCAGGAGGAGAAGGTTGGACGGAGTGCCCTGGAACATGACGGTCGCATTTAGGTAGACATTAATGATGGCTTTGGAGGACAGGAAGGAGGCCAAGAGGACCTCCCATCTTGTCCCACCATTAATGGGAGATCAAGAGAAAGGAGAGAGAACAACAACCATATGTAGGGTCCATAGGTCGGGAAAGGGAACAACAAAGAGTATATTGGTGAGAGTCTGTCTGGAGGAGGCACTGACATCCGTGTCAGCGATGGGAAGGCCTGTATTGGAGACCAGGATGTCCTTCTTGAACTTCTTCCTTCCAGACTTTGTTAAAGGGATGGGATAGGTGATAGAAAAGCACTTAGAGAAGAAAGGTGAGACCGAGAGCATCGTAGAGGGATGTAGGTAGAGGAGAGGGAGAAGTGAGGGGGAGAAGAAAGAGGTGAGGAAGCACAGCACAGAGCTACGCCACACAGGATGCACCCGGTGAGGACATAGTTGGGGATGCAATACAGAGGGAGGCCAAAAAGGAATGCAACAGAGAAGCACAGGCACATACACATAGACTCAACAGTGGGAGTGAACGTGCAGGGGAAGGGGGAGAGGAGTCAGACAACTGGAGCCAACAGAGAAAAACAAGCACAGGCACGTAGACTAAACAGTGGGAGCAAACATGCAGGGGAAAGGGGAGAGGAGGCAGACAACTGGGAGCAGCAGGACTAGAGAGGGGGTGGCAAGTGAACCAACAACCAACAGTAGCACAAGTGGCGCACAGAAGAACAGGCACCAACAATAACCAACAGTAAACACATACACACACAGGATGGACCTATTGGGGCAGAGGTCTAGAAGGGAACAATAGAAGCAAAAAGAGTGTACAAACAACAATAACCAGCAGTAAACAACAACCTATAGAGAGAGAACACAAAGGAACAACATGCAAGAGGGAGAAAACACAAAGGAACAGTAACCTAGACAGAGAAAACTCAAAGGAACAGCAACCTAGAGGGAGAAAATGCAAAGGAAACAGCAGGAAACACAAAGTGAGGCAACCGTAAGAGAGGAAGCCTATTAGGTGCGCAGAGAGTGTACGTAGAGACAAGCAATAAGTGGTAGTACTCACAAGGATAGAGTAGTAGGGAGCAGTAGTGGATGCTTCACCCTGCCTGCACCTTTCTTACTACACGGTCGCTGATGGTTGACAGCTGTGCAGCTTACTCGCACTTTGGGCTGGAACCCCTTTGTCACCAAACACCTGCGTCACACAACTCTGCGCCCTTAGCCTTTGCAGCAGAGGGTACGATCCTCTGTTGTTAAAGGATCTGATGCATAGAACGTAGCGCAACGTGCTACATACAAAACAGCCATGGTCTTGTTCGCTCCTGCGTCGCACAACCCCATACCCTTAGGCTGCAGTGGCTTTGCCGCAGAGGGTCCGATCCTCAATTCTTAAAGGATCCTATGCATGGAACATAGCGCAATATGCTATGTATCAAAAGGCCAGCATCTCCTACAGTACAGCGTCGCACAACACAGCAGCCTTAACCTGCGAATAGATGGGGTTTTCTTGTGCCTATCAAAGAATTCCATGGAGGAATGGTGGCGGCCATTTTTGTAATTGTGGTCACCATTACATATCTTGCTCATGTGGAAATCACCATAGATCTACCAAATCCGTGCTCTGAAGGGCCCCAAAACACCAGCGGATTCTGGATTTCCATGCCTTTCACCATGCAGTGATTTCCTGATCCATCTTCAGTGGGTGTTGACATGGATCAGAATACATGAAAAGTGCATGCCTGACCAGTCACAGAGCTGGCCTGGCTCCTTCACGTAGACATTATGACATGATAGGAATGAACCTCAGAGTCTTACAGAGTAATGTTCCTATCACAACTCTGAAGAAGCCAAAATATTTATGATAATATGCAAACACTTGAAGCAGATGACAGAATCCCAAATCAAGCAAAGAGAGCAGCTGCAACTTAACTGCAAATTAATGTTCAAATACACATTTTGACAGGGTTGCTGCACCTTTGTTGAGATGCGCATACTGCCAGCACTTTCGCAATCTTCCTTTATTAGCAACATATTCTGCCTCTTATGAAGCAACAAGAATATAAATCAAGACCTTTTTACTGAAGAAGTCAGGCTGTATTGTTTTTTGAGTTTATCGCCACAAAGATATAAAATGTTCATGTTCATTTACTACTAAGGTGTAGCCAAAACCCCGGAGGGGCTCCCCCAGTTTTTGTTTGTTCAAATACACATTTTCTATCAGCTATGGTACATATATTGCTCAAGTGTAAGATGGCCTTTAAATATTTTCCAATATAAAGTTATATCATGCTAGCTCAGACAAGATAAACAGTTTCCTTACCCTATCGATTAGGAGATTGCAAAACTCTTGCAGCAGGACCACCATCCTGGCGGGAGAGCAGTAATAGCTGGAATGTGTCCATATCAGACATATGGTGTGGTAAAGAGGTGCTATAAACCGTTCAATGTCAGGGAAGTTACATTCTTCGATGTAGGCAATGTACATTTTCAAAGGTCTCAGGTGCAGCTCAATATCCTGAGCTTCAGTGAGAGCTGAACATAGAAGGAAAAAACATTATTTAGTGAAAATTCTTTTCATACCATCAATTGTACAATTTTTGATTGTGTAAAACACATCTTGACCGAATGCACATCTTATTAAAGGTATTTTACAAAATGTAAAAAGTACACCCCGGTTATCCAATGGCCTATTTCATTACTATGGTACCTTTTCATGTTTGCTGTATAAAATAGTATATAAAAAGCAGTATTTAACATGAACCGGAAGCGCTGGGTTCAATTTCCATTCATGATTGGTTACTAACGTTCCTTACTTACGCTGGGCAACAACAGAATTATCAGGCCAGATAACACTTGGGTACCTCAAGTTCAGCGTGCTTGCCTACGGGGCGTTGCTGCACGACAAGGGTTTGAAACCTGGGTCACGGCCTACTTAGCCGTTCATTCTTCTGAGCCCAATAATTTAAGTACTATGAGTGGTTAATATTAACACTGATTATTACAGTGCTTACAAGTGGCCCATTTGCATGAAGCACTATATAAATCACCAAAATAGTATGAGTTGACATGCATTGTTACAGAGAGGCGGCTACTGTCAGACATTTATTGCGCTCTTTGGGTGTCAGTCGATAAACATCAGGACATTTGATGAGCAACCTAATGTCGTGAATGCCACTGAAGTGTATAACTGCACCAGTGTAAGAACTTCCACAGTCAAAGGCTTCCTGAAATGCCTCAAAATGTTTAGCTTGAAAAGTTATTTTTTTTAAACATATGTATCAAAAGAGGTCAACAAACATATTCTAATGTATTTAAGCAGTACTGTCTCATTTGATGCCATCAGTGATGCCATATGCTGCGCCACAGGGGGTGCATAGGTAAGGTGGACTTGCTCGAGATGCGATTGCATACACTGAATATATATATATATATATATATATATATATATATATATATATAGGTTACTTATAACAACCTATCAAATTCAGTGAAAAAACTTTGTTAAAGAGACGTTTTGATTCAGTTGCCTTAAGAAAAACCGATTACATTTTTACATTCAGTGCAAAAGCTTTTTTAAAGAGACTTTATAGTTACTTTGCACTAATAACAACCTATGCTATTATGGTTATTACAAGTAAAACTGACAAACCTCAGAAATTTGTCAGTTATGGAAAGCTAAGCAACCATAACTCGCGCCACCACCGTATAGCACAGTTTTAACACAGACTGAGACCCAACAAACGCACCTGAAGAACTTAGAGAATGAGAATGTTACATATGAAAATATCCTTCAATCCCTACAACTATGTTGGACCTTCAGAACACTCTAACGACAGTAGCAACTCATGTTCTAATACCTTTTACGAAACTATACGAAACCTTAGCCGACAATATGAAAGACCAAGAAACAATGTTAGCATTGATCCATACTAAACAGATCTTTCTTGAAGCCTTTATAGAGAAAGTTCAACAAAAACTATGCAAAGAAGCAGAAACAACAACAAAATGGCAAGAACGAATGTTTGAAATGATTACAAATGATAGATTGGAGAAAGCTGCACTAGCTAAAGTGATGACAGAAATAACGTTGCTAACATACAAGGAAAATACACATATAAAAACAAAGATTACAAAAATGAACTCACACTCAGAAAAAGAAATAGACAACTTAAGAATGCCCGAAGAGACTTTGAGCCTACTACAAAATAAAATGGAAAATAATCAGAAGACTCAATTAAAAGTGGTAAAAGCTGGCTCCAATAAAGAGGTCACTATGATCTTAGATAAAACAGCTGACCTTGAACAAAATGGACAAAATGTGAAAAAAAAAAATGATCAAATACAAAAAAAACAAAAAATAAAAGGGACGTCAGGTACCAACACCATGCATGAAAAATTATTGGAAAGCTTATCTATCTTTGAACCTAAAGTCCTAAAAGAAAAAAAATGGGAAAAAAGATGAAAAACAACAATAACAGAAAAAGCGGCAGAGTAATGCTAATATAAAAGGAAAACAGGGGAGGTGGCCACCAGGGGGCGCGCGGATGAGTTCCTCTCCTGCGTGAGCTCCCGTCCCGAGGTCCCGAAAAGTGGAATGAGCCCCCACTTTTGGACCCCCCCCAGGGTTAAAACTCGAGACGAAGGTTTATGAAGGTATCGACCATACACGGGAGAAATCCCAGGTGAAAACAGCCCAGGCTTCCAGTAAATATTGCCAAGAACCCGTGGCGGCGAAAACGAAACTGGATGCGGCCTTGAGGCAGCTCGGGACTTCTAGCCTGCCGGGAGCGATTACTGCGCTGGCAACAAGAGGAGCGCCCACCAGAGGTTGAGCCCCCACATCTACGCGACACCACTCCTGGAAGCGAGGACCCTGCGGAACAGTCGATGGGATGCAGTAGCGGGGAAAGGGTCTGAAACAAGCTAGATGGTGTGAAGCCGGTCGCCTCACAGAGACGACAGAGGCACGGGCCCTGTGCTCCCTCTTCTGCTGAGTCGTACTCCCGCAGAAGGATTACTTCGCCTCCCTCTGCAAGGAGCGTGACCCAAGAGAAGTAAGTGATTCCGGCTGGCCCCTCCATCGCTTGGCGGTAGCGCACAGAGCTTTCAGCTCGAAACTGCAACACAACTGATTGCGGCCTTGCCGGTGCCCCTCGCCCTGAGGAAACCCGCAAAACCGAATATAGGCAATGCGCTACCTTCCAGACGCGTGGTGCCCTTGGGGTTCCTTTCTTAAGCGATAACGAAGAAGCGGGCACACAATTGTTGCACTTTGCATCTGATTCACGGGTCCCCACGTGGAGGTGTCCGCGGGAAGTTGAGAGACTACGAACAACCCTGCTCCCTCAAGACGATAAGGCCCTTGCTCAGACTGTAACAACAAACGCATCTCCCCCACAGAGGGTAAGGCCCGCGGAGACACCCTTAAAACGGTCCGTCTTGGCCAGAAACCAAAATAATAGAAGGGGAAAATTAGTCTAGGGGCGTGTGCCTCCTCTGTGGTACCAAGTACTTGAGCTTTTGCACTTACGATACGTTGAATCTGCAACACCAGGCGCATGAACGCCCGCCAGAAACTTGCCATATACGCATACGGATTAGCACCCCGAATTGACGTCGAACCCACAATGGCCACATCATCAATTGTTGGCGCAGAAACCGCCGTGACAAAAGGAGATATTGCGGATTTACTGGCGGAAATAAGAAATATGGGTGCCAGCATAGGAGGAAAAATCGATAAGCTCGCACAGCGCCTTGATAACATAGAGGACAGGGTTGAGGGCGTTGAGAACAATCAGGCCTCAATTGACATCCTAGAAATGCAGCTCTCACACAGAATAACTGAATTAGAACGGAGGGGGCAAAAATTTAAACTTAAGATGGATGATTTCGAGAATCGCAAAAGGCGAAACAATCTACGCTTTTTTGGGATTCCTGAGAAGGAAGGAGAAACAGAGGAGGACCTAAAAACGACCCTTCACGACATCATTAAGCTACTCGTTGTGGATGACAACATTGATGAACCCAAAACGGAACGCATTCACAGAGCGGGAGGCCCACCTGGAGGCCCGAGGTCGGTGCTGGCAAGATTCCACCGTTATCAAGATAGGTTGCGAGTGCTGGAAAAGGCAAGGAGTGGGGGCACCATTACCCTAAGTGGGGCCCAAATAACAATATATCAGGACCTCTCCGCCCCCCTGACACGAGCCCTGAGGAAAATGTGCAAACCACTCACGACGTGGCTCAAATCTCGGGACACGCGCTACAGGTGGGGATATCCCTTTTCTCTCTCCTTCGAACATGAAGGCACGAAGATCAGGCTGAGCTCCGAACAGCAGATCAAGGATTGCATCGCTGACTTACTAGGCCTGCAGGATTGTGAGGAATCCAGCGACCGTCCTCTCAGGGAAGGGTCGGAATGGCAGACACAGAGCCCGAAGCGGAGGAAGGTGAAAGGTTTGAGGAAATACCGCAGAGGGAAAGGTTCTCCGGAGGGGGGCAGCTAAGCCTCGATAAGTATAGTACTCTTTGCTTGAACTGACATTTGATATAAGGACAACATGGTTGCTTTTTTTTGGGTGAAATGTGATAGAGACTTCCACTCATGTTGCAGTATTGAGCTCACTCTGGGGGAGGTTCTTGGGGGCTCATTAGTTATTTTGATGTTTACTCTACGAGGGGACCGTGAGGTAACGGTCTCCACTGGTGGTTTGGTCCAGGGCGAGTGAAGCTAACTCGGCCCGATCGGATGCCACTGAACTCAGGTAGTGGGAGGGAAGGGGGAGGGGTCGGGGGACTGGGGCGCGTGTTGAATCAAATGTAAATTTAAGAACTATGAGCAGTGCAACGGTCATGTGGTTGTTCCGATACCAAGGAAGTGAGTTACAACGGTCAGAAAATATGGATGGCCCTAGATCCCGTCGTTATGATGACCGCTGGATCATATTGCAGGGGTGCCATAAGGGTGGGGACGTTAAATGTCAAAGGTCCTAATTCACCAACAAAAAGATCACTTGTCTATAGAGAATTTCGCAGATCAAAAATTGACATCCTTCTATTGCAGGAGACTAAATATATGAAAGGAGAGGAGAGGGTGGTCCTGGGGAGGCGTTCCGGGATGGAATTTTGGGGCTCGGGACTGTTGAGGAGGAGGGGAGTGGGAATCCTCATTAGGAAGGGGTTGGACTTCAAGATCACAAAGGTCTGGTCAGATGTTGAGGGCCGTGCCCTACTGGTTTCGGGGACCATTGGGAATGTGTCCACCACGATTGCCACGATTTATTCCCCCAATGTAGGGCAAGTTAGATTTCTCTCCAAAACAATTCCCAAGATTATGTTAGAGTCAACAGGTCATGTCATCCTTGGGGGAGATTTTAATACATGGGCAGATCCCACGCTGGATTGGAAAACCGGTAATCCAGAAACGCGCGAAAAACTTGGAGGAGATCACGCTCAATTCAGGTCAATGATGGAACTCTATGGACTGACTGATGTGTGGAGACAAATGCACCCTACAGAGAAAGCTTACACCTTTTTTTCAGCCCCACACAACACCCTCACCCGCATTGACCACCTCTATTTCTCAAGGGACTTATTCGGTACGACCTCACACACAGAAATCACACCAATCACATGGTCTGATCATGACATGGTGTTCGCTTACATGGTATGGGAGTCCTTGCCAGTTAGAGGTGGGAATTGGAGATGCAATGAAACCCTATGGAAAGACCCTGTCTTTAAACTGGAAATGGAAACTGAGATCACCGAATACTTTCGATTGAATGATACTGGGGAGGTTTCTAGACAAGGGGTCTGGGATGCGGGCAAGGCGACCTGGAGGGGAATCCTTATAAGGGAGGGAGCCAAAAAGAAAAGAGAGAGGGCTCTGACCGAAAACATATTCTGCAGGGAAATCACCCAACTAGAAAATGAGGCGAGGGACGGGGATGTGCTAAACCATGAAAAAGCCTGCCAAGCGCGGACAAAAAGAGAGGAACTCCGTCACCTGGAACATGACAAAATAACTCGCAAACTCCTCTTCCTTAAACAAAAGTTTTATGAGAAAGGAGACAAGGCAGATGCGTTGCTGGCGGCCAGGCTGCGAGCACAACAGGCAGAACGCAGAGTGCAGGAAATAGTTGATGGAGGCCCCAACGCCCCGATAACTAGCACCACCATTCCCGAAGCCTTTGCAGACTTTTATGAAGCTCTGTACACCCCAGAGACGGTACCGGATTCGTCCGGTATTCGCTCCTACTTGTCTGACATCGATATGCCCAAATTGTCGTCCACTGAGTCAGAGGCCCTGGACGCCCCCGTAACTGAGGAGGAGATCCAGGAGGCCATAAAACGATTAACACTGGGTAAATCCCCGGGCAAAGATGGGTACACTGCAGGTTTTTACAAGACATTTGCCACCCAGTTTACGCCCTTCCTAGCAGAATTATTTAATGAAATCCTAGAGACCGGGAAACCACCAGACTCATTTGTTAAAGCACTCATAACTGTCACCCCGAAAGATGGGAGAGACCCCAAAAAATGTGGATCATATCGCCCCATTTCCCTGATCAATCTAGACGTGAAGATATACACAAGGGTCCTGGCTGCTAGAATTGAGTCATTCATGCCCCGCCTCATCCACCTCGACCAAGTTGGCTTTATATTGGGCCGCCAGGGTACAGACACCATGCGTAAAACCCTGCATCTGATACATGCCTCCCACAACTTGGATACTGAGACTTCATTATTTTCCATCGACGCAGAAAATGCGTTCGATAGGGTTGACTGGGACTTCCTGATGGGAGTCCTTCGCAAGATTGGTATGGGCCCTAAACTTAGGAAAGGAATCCAGGCAGTTTACTCGAGGCCCACAGCTTTGGTATTTGTAAATGAGACATGTTCTAGGTGGTTCCGATTGAAGCGAGGAACCCGACAGGGATGTCCATTATCGGCCATCTTGTTTGCCCTTTCGCTTGAACCCCTGGCGCATAAAATACGATCAGACCCCAGCATAGAAGAGATGCACCTGGGTCACACTGAACACAAACTGGCATTATATGCTAACGACATACTCCTTCATGTGGTCAATACCTCCAGATCCATCCCACGAGTTATATCTCTCCTTGAGGAATATGGCCAGTTATCAGGGTTTAAGGTCAACCGATCTAAATCCATACTGTTCCCCCTCCAGGGCACACCAGAGGCGAATGAAACAAAATATTCCTCCCTTGGATTGACGTTGGAACATGACGTTATGCAATATTTGGGGATTCAAATTACGAAAGGAATAGACACCCTATACGAGGCAAATTTCCCAAAACTCCTTGTGAGATTCCATGCAGACCTAGCCAGGTGGGACAAACTAACCATCTCGTGGCTTGGCAGACTTAATGCTATAAAAATGACATGTCTCCCGAGGTTCCTCTATCCCTTTCAGATGCTCCCCATTAAAATTCCGGAACGATACTTCGCCGAGGTCCGAAAAGCAACCCTAAAGTTTTTGTGGCAGGGGAAGAAAGCCAGAATCACCTACCGCATACTGACATTGCCCAAAGATAAAGGAGGGGTAGGCCTTCCAGATCTTAAGAAGTACTACGTTGCGGCTTAACTCCGGGTGCTCATCCCTCACTTACGCAACCATAAAGAGCCTCAGTGGATAGCGATGGACAACCACTATTTAGACCCAGCGACACTCTCGGAGTGGCTATGGTCCCTACGAAAAAGATTCTTGAGGAAGACAAGGGAGCATCCGCTTTTTGCCACCTAATGGGAAATATGGAGAGAGGGTCCAGAGATGAGAGAAATCATGACGTGGCCGTCCCCCTTGAGTCACCTGTGGTCCCCGGGCATTAATAACTACATCCCCAATGTTGAAAGATTCCAGGCGTGGTATGAGGCGGGGCTAGAGAGGGTAGGACAGCTCCTCCAATGTGATTCCTTCATCACTCTCCCGGAACTAACAGAGGCCCTTAATATAGGCGTGCTATCCACCTTCCATTACTTACAGATCAAAGGGGTCTTAACGAAGGCGGCATGGAAGGCAAAACTAAGTAGATAACTCACCCCCTTCGAAAAGCTGTTGGACTCCAAAACTGACAGGAAAGGCCTGATTTCCGCCATGTATAAATTACTCGTAGAAGCGGGTGGAGGGAACACACTTAATCTCAGGACGCGTTGGGAGAAAGACATGGGGCTAGAAATCGATGATGACATGTGGGATAATATGTGCCGCATGGCAACGCGCACATCCATATCGTGCCAATACAAGCTCCATTCCATCAAACTTTTGCATCGCTGGCAGTATGACCCCTATAGACTATCCAAAATGTACCAGTCATCCCCCCCCTCTGTTGGCGTGAATGTGGACAAGTTGAGGACTATTGGCACATGTGGTGGGGATGCCCTAAGATTAAGATCTATTGGGATGAGGTCTTGGGGTGGATTAGACACCTGGACGGGATTCAGAGGACAGTGGACCCTCATTTAGTCCTTTTCGGTCTAGAGAAAATAGACGATGAGTGGAAGAGAGTACAAGGCTTGGCCCCCCATCTCTTGCTTGCAGCCCGAGCCTTAATAGCCACCAAGTGGAAATCAGCTATGACCCCAACCGAGACTGAATGGATAAACATTGTAATGAACATATGCACCATGGAAAAAATCACAGCCTCACTCCACGGCAGAGCAACACAGTGTGAGACCCTGTGGTCTGATTTTTTATCCAAACACACATCAAACAGACATCCACCCTAGTGGGGACAAGGTCCAGTGTCTGTGTGGCTTGAATGGGTCCCTCCCCTCTTGTTGCTGTCCCCCCTCCGCCCTCCGCTTTGATCCTGTTCCCATACTGCCGACCAGACGACATCCAAATCAAGATAGGATAAGAAGCCCTCCCTATGGAGAGCCCCTGCACACATTACATCGAAAAAGTTTCAAGCTGTGATAAAGACCACATGACCATACAAGCACGACTCCTTGGTAACACGACTTCCTGGTCCCTGGGGGGTTGGGGTGGGGGGAAAGTGTAAGAGAATGAAGAAAACGAGGAATCCAAGTAAAACATTTTCATGGTTATTCAGTTTGGTTCATGGTTACGAAATTGTGCAATGTGCTCTGGTTTTATTTCCACCTGTTTAACACCTATGAATCCATATGTAACTTTTTCTTTTGTTTCTTTTCCATTGAGAGAATTGTTATGTGTTAAAACCTATTAAAAACCAAATTAAAAAAAAAGGAAAACAAAGAGGTTCAGGAGCATTTTTAACGAACTCGACAATGCCATCACAAACTACTAAAAAAGGTAAAATAAAAGAGATAGCAAAAAAAACACACGAAACCACACACACCTGAAAAAACACACAATGTTTTAGAAAAGAAACAATTAACAAACGAAGAAACAATTGAACTATTAATTAATTTATAAACTTACAACTACTAAAGCGATGATGGAGAAATCAAACATAACAATGAAGGTGAATAGGTGGGGGCGTGGCCAGCACGCATGGAGTGAAGACGCGAATCCACGCAGCTCCCGCTTGAGATCCTGTAAATGATCCTGTAACGGTGGACATAGACTTATCCGACGGCAAGCAAACACAAATAAAGTTGGCGGAACCATTTTCCTACCCTCCGGTGCCCTCCCAGAGAGAAAACGGACCAGGGAAACGGCGGTAGCGGCTGTTTTGCAGGACCCCCCCTGCGTCCTCCAAGATGGCGCTGAGGGCACCCCGAGACGCGTAAGACAGGGTGGGCCATCTCCGTCACCCCAGAAGCCGATCGAGCGCCTGAGATAACAGAGGCGGCAGGGGCGAGCCCGGCAGACTTCGGGCCCGGGTCCGACCGTGCGCCTGCACCTTGCAGCCGTCGCCGACCCGCAAACTGACGGGCCTAGGCGGGCTGGTGGAGAGGCGGTGACCGAGGAACACACGAATGACACGGCAGGGAACTGTGCCCCGGGGCAGGGTCCGACGGGCCATCGCTGTCACCCCTGACGTCCGGGAACCGACTGAGCGCTTGAAGCAACAGAGGTGGCGAAGAGTGAGCCCCGCAGACCCCCGAGCCTGGGTACGGCCTCCTGCACCTCGCAGCCACCGCGGACTTGCTGGCTGGCGGGCCCGGGAGGAGAGGCGGCAGACGAGGAGCGCACCAACGACACAGCGAAGGGCGGGGCCCGCGGAGGGAAGACGCCCGACCGAGGAGAACAGATCGGGATTGCAGGTACTCGGAGATCCGGTCTTGGGGTGGCGTGCCCGTGTGCTGCGGCCCCCTGCTAGCTACAAACAGGGCCGTGTGTGCCGCGGCCCTGGGGGACACTAAACCACCTGGTGGCAGCGGGCGGGAGGCAGCTGTTCCCCACCCACGAGATTGCATAAGAGACTATACAACCCCCTGGGAAGAACGGGCAAAATCTGTTCCCGCAACCTCCACCCTAACAGCGCAAGCGATGAACAGGACCGCCTCACCCGCCAACCCAACTGCCACGGCTGGTAACAGCGGTTTCGAATTGAGAACAGATCACAGGTGAAAGGGACGGGAGCAGAGCCATACCTAAATGCCCATACACGAACAATGCCTACCAACAAGAAAACAGAAGTGAAAACTAAACAAGCCACCATGGACACTTTCGCTACAGCACCTGGGAATAAGCAACCAAATGTACAGGATGTGGTGGCGGCAGAGGCGAGCGTCAACGGGACAAACAGAGAGGTTCTGGAGGCAATTGCTTCCCTAAAGACGTGTCTCGAAAACAAAATGGACATGGCTATAGGTGCCCTGAAAGCATCCCTGGAACAGAAACTGGACACAGTCATGGTGGAGGTGGGCCTCCTTTGGCAGGATGCCAGGAACTTGACGGACAGGGTGTCAACAACAGAGCAGCAGTTACAACAAAACACCGCAGATCTCACGGTTACAAGGACAGAAATGTCAGAAGTGCTGCAGAAAGTCAGGCTCCTAGAGCGGAGGGCAGAGGATGCAGAGGGCAGGGCCAGGAGGAACAACGTCTGCATAATTGGAGTTCCGGAGGGCGAAGAGGGGAACGACCCCACAGAATATGTAGAAAATATGCTCCTTCAGGAAATCGGAGCGGGGTCGTTATCCCAGGGCTTTGTGGTAGAACGAGCACACAGGGCACTATCTAGGAGGCCTCGGCCCGGGGCCCCACCGAGAGCAATGATCGCCAGGATAACAAACTTTAAAGACAGGGAAAGGATGCTGGCATTCTCGAGGGGAGGAGGAGAGATCATCAGAAATTCCTCCAGGATCACAATATATCCGGACTATACTGCCACTGTCCAGAAACAAAGAGCCCAGTTTGGCCCTACAAAAGAACGCCTCAGAAGGGCGGAGATAAGATACATGCTCCTTTTTCCGGCCAAACTAAAGGTGATATATAAAGGGAAATCTTATTTTTTTGAATCTACGGAGGAAGCTCAAGCATGGATGGATGCGCAGGGGATCCCCCAGCTGACACAGAGGGATGCCAATAACGGAAGGGGCCGACCCCGGTGAAGGGATCCGCAGCCAACTAGGAATAATGACAGCAAAAAGAACATTGAATATACAATGGGAGTTCGGAGAGTGAAGACAGATAGAAAGGAGTGACTAGCTCCACTCAGAAGCGCCGGCGGAGGGGGAAAGGCCAAGCCCCTAAGAAGAGCGCAACGCGAGTTTGGATGCCAGTTCTAAGGTATCACGCTGCGGCGAGTCCGCTTTGTCCAAAGGAGCATGACAAGAGAAGCGGCGAAGCCCGAGCGGGGGGAGGGTGGCTGGGCGTTAGTTTAAAGGTTGAAGTTTGGGTTAAGAAAGTTACGGTTTACGTGTTGGTTGATATTAGACATGGCCGACTGGCACACGGCACCATCGACGGATGGGATGATTCAAGCAATTACAGCATGTCCCGAGTGGGTGGAGATCGAGAAATCACACAACAGCAAAGCGTGCGGACCCACCCCAGAGGCGAAGGAGGAGATAACTTTGCAGGAAGCAGGGCAACAAACGAATTGAAGTCTATGGGACAACGGAGCCGAAAGAATCAATGTAAATATGAACCCTGACGAGATAAAAATAGCAACTTGGAATGTGCGGGGACTCAACGCTTGTGTCAAGAGACTCAGAGTATACGCCTGGCTAAATAGGATGAATGTCAAAATAGCAATGCTCCAAGAGACTCACTTAACATCAGAAAAACAGGCCAAGATGTCAAAGAAATGGGGAGGACAAGTATATAGCAGTACGTACTCGAACTATGCAAGAGGGACACTAACATGGATTGCACCGGGAGTGCCGTTCCAGCTCATGAAGCAAGAAACTGACTTAGAGGGGAGGCTAGTGCTGGTACACGGAATGCTAGAAAACAAAGAAATATGTCTGATCAATACTTTCACTCCGTACCAAGAAGCAACCGAGTTCTTCAAGAAAGCGGCGCTCAGAGTGGCTCAATACAGAGACGCCACACTCATCTGGGCAGGGGACTTCAATTGTACCTTAGACCCACTCCTCGACAGATCAGATGACAAGTACAGGAGTCCGGCGCCTCCAGCCAAGGAACTTCATAGAACACTCACACGACTGCACCTGGTGGACGTCTGGAGGCAGGTACACAGAGGAGGGGGTACACTCACTATAGTATGCCCCACGGGTTATTCACACTGATTGATTACCTGTTCACAGGCGCTGAATCCTTAATAGAATTCACAGGAATTGACATTAAAGCACGAACATTATCGGATCACACCCCGGTAATAGCAACATGGGCGTATACCCATAGGAAAACCCCAATACCAACATGGCGCCTCCGAGCAGAGGCACTGGAGGAAAGCGAATTGGAAGCACACCTACAAGAGGTAATAGAAGAATACTTTGAACACAATGAGGGAAGTGTAGGAAGCAACGCCACACTCTGGGACGCGTTTAAGGTAGTGATAAGGGGGGGGGCGGCGATTGGGAAAACAGGAGGGCTACAAGGGGCAGCCATGGAGGAACTGGATGAAATAGAAAAAGAAATAAGGAAGGAGGAAAAAAGGGCAGAAAATGCAGACGGGGAACTCAGGGAATTGCTGACGTTAAGAATAAGATGTATGAACTCTGGGAGAAATTGGGGAAGCTAAATTATGGGAAATATCTACAGAGACTGCACGCAGAAGGGGATAAACCCAGCAGACTCCTAGCATGGCTCACGGAACAAGAAAACAAAAGGGACCCCATAGTGGTACTGGAAGATGAAACAGGGACAGAGGTTAGAAGTCAAGAAAATATAAAAAAAAAATTCACCGGCTTTTATGAAAAACTGTATGCTCCTAATCCGTAAGTGGAACCGGAAGATATTCCGGACGCCCTGGCCAAGATAAGGTTACCAAAGTTAACGGAAGAACAGGCCCAATCATTAGATGCCCCCATCACATTAGACGAAATTGAAACAGTGATTTCCGACCTCCCCTCGGGTAAGGCCCCGGGTCCTGACGGACTCCTGGGAGAATTTTACAAGGTATACAAGAACACCATTGCCCCGAAACTATTAGAGACATACCTGGAGGCCTATTAAAACATACAACTACCAAATGGCATGTCGGAAACGATGATTGTACCGATCCTTAAACCTGGGAAACCCCCAAGGAAATGTGCCTCGTATAGACCAATCTCCCTCATCAACCAAGACACCAAAATACTCACGGCGGTCTTAGCGAACCGCCTGAAAATAGTGATACCCACATTGATCCACTCAGATCAAACGGGCTACGTCCTAGGGCGCAATACGTCATGGAACCTTCGCAGATTACATCATGTTATAGAGCAGACGAACCAGAGACAGGGCGAGTGCGCAGTGGTGTCACTAGACGCCGTCAAAGCATTCGATTCAGTTAGCTGGTAGTGGCTGCTAAGTGTTTTGGCCCATTTCGGCATAGGGGAAGGGTTCCTTAGATGGATCAGGCTACAATCCCAGAGCCAGAGTAAAGAGAGGAAGGCACATCTCAAAAGCTTGGAGAATATACAGGGGCACCAAACAGGGCTGCCCACTGTCCCCAATGTTATATATATTGGCCTTGGAGCCATGGGCGGTTTTCCTCAGGACAGAATACAGAGATACAGGAATAGACATAGACAGAGTTGTACATCAGATCTCGATATATGCAGATGATACCCTGCTCTTCGTAGAAAACCCACGTGCTAACCTGCCCTGCCTCCTGGAAGCAGCAAACGCATACACCAGACTCTCAGGGATAGCCATTAATAAAGAGAAGTCGATCCTTTTCCCCCTGGCTGACCTCAGACGAGTCCCCCGAGACAAACTCCCGGACATGGGTCTGACATGGGCACCGAACTCCTTTAGATATTTAGGAATAGAGATACACCATAACACCATAGAATCACATGAACGTTATACACTAGTAGCATTAGACAAAATACAAAAGGCCATGAGCTTCTGGGAGACACTCCCCCTGGGGATGATAGGAAGGGCAGCCATCTTGAAGATGGTAGTACTCCCAAGGTTGCTATATTATTTCACATCCCGCACGCCATACCCAGAGCCTTTTTCAGAAAATTGGACACGATGGCGCGGAAGTTCCTGTGGGGCGGGGGGAGGTGCAAGATTGCCATGACAACTTTACAAAGACAGTACGGAGCAGGGGGTATCAAGTTACCTGATTTCAAAAGATACTACCTAGCATGGCAACTTCAATTTGTGGTGAAATGGCTGGGGGAGGATGAAGCAATAGATAAAATACTCTTCCAACCGGCACTGAAATCATACTACCTATGAGAAATCCCATGGCTAGATGAATCCCTACGCAAGACCTTACCAAGCATGCTCAGGCTTGCGACAAAACTGTGGGCGAGGGCGTGGACACTCCAGAAGGCGATGGACCCTTCCTCGTCACAGATCCCATTAGCCGGGCTATTGGGTACAGATCGGAACGTGCATGCAACATACAGATCCCAATGGGAAGCCAAAGGGGTGGCACAAATAGGAGATCTGAGGATAGAAGAACAGTGGGCAGAATTCCAAGACATGGTGGAGAGTTTTGATATACATGAAGGCCAATTCATCCTATATAATAGGATGATACTGACAATTAAAAAAAGGTGGCCTGAGTGGAGTGGAACTCCCTGATGTAGGACCTGTTCGAACAAAGAGAGGACAGTGAAGAGGGGGACCCGGGAAGGGAGGAAGAACAGTAGAGGATGGTGCCCGCAGCACCCCCCAGTACAAGAAGGTGGAATAAGGAAACCGCTGCACCGCTACACCGCCAAATAGACAGAAGAAACACAAATGGCAGGGTCGCCTGCCCACTCGGGGGCAAAGACAAGTATGACACTCAAGGATATCTTTACACACAAATTACACGGTGAATAGTACACAGTTATCACTAGTGAAAGGAAAACCCTGTGATGAAAATAGAAGAATGGCACACAAGGGAAAAGACCAGATAAGACAACCAAGATTTATTAATCCTAGAAGAATCCAGAATGAACATAAATTAAGGATAGAGCGTCTAAAAGAACAAAAGATGACCTTATACTGAATAGAGCTAACATCTTAAGATTATTCGAGGCCATCAGAAATCTAAAAGACATCTCGACAAAAGATATACAATGTGTAATATTTCCTAATGATGCACATCTTGATGTCATGGACATTGAATTGGCCAATAAAAAGACTTACGACCAAATATTAGCAAATGAAGATCAATTAGAAGTATTAGGTTTTCAAATAATACAAGAAACAACTGCAAACAACTCTTACGGAGTGCAGAAGAAAGAAAGAATGGGAAACATGCGGGAAAATATAAGAGAAAATTCAGACGAGACTGACCAAAGTCGCGCTGAAACAGAAAGAAATATAAGATATTAACAATTAAAAGGCCTTCAAACATCCTTGCACTCTATTGTTAAATCGACAAATGAAACATGGACTCAAACTAAAAACAAGGAAATTATAAGACGAATATATGAAGATGAACCACCAGAAAAGCAGAAAAAATATTCATTAACCCTATTCTCATGGAATACAAGGGGATCTAGCCATTTATTTAAGGAGTCTAATACAGAATTCAATTTAGCCGATATAGTTTGCTTGCAGGAAACTTGGATAAGTGAACCCCCAACTTCTGATGGCTTCCAAATCCATATCAACCCTGCAATTCAGAGACTGAAAGGTCGTGCTTCTGCTGGCTTAATTACTGCTTTAACTGAGGTAAAGTTAAACACGTTAGCAGCTGTGAATGTAAACCCTTTCATCCAAGTATCGATACTGCCAACAATAAGTACAACAACGATCCCGAATAAGCCAGATCAAGACAAATGGGAGAAAAAACTGGCAATAGTCAATATTTACTGGAGTACTAGGGAGATCCCATACAAAGATTTCATTGATGATATACTTACCAAAATTGATGAGCTCAAATGCAAGTACAAATCTATTGAAATAATAATATGTGGAGATTTCAACATGCATCTATTCAAGCAAGATGGAACGAGAATCCCGTTTGAGATACAACAGAGAAAAGCCCATATTTGGGAGAAGGAAATGAAAAAGAGAGATCTGGAAATGGTAAATGAAGTGTGGCAAGGAAAGAATGGTCCAAAAACGACGAGAAAAGAAAAAAAGTACTGACTCACACTTGGATTATATTTATGTGTCCCATACAATACTAACTAGAATTGAAGCTTTTGAAGTTATTGATGCTCAAAATAGTGACCACAAAAAAGTAATCATGAGATGGACTCAAGAAAGCGAACAACTAGAAAACAGAAAACTACCAGTAACGATTGCAGACAGCGCAGGGACCAGATCAAGGCTGAATGAAAAAAACATACATTGGCTTAGAAATAACTTTGAAGATCCTAATATGCAAACTGAAACTAAATTGAACTATTTGGGATTATTAATTCCATTTAAAATGAAGATGAAAAATTCAATTACTCAAAAAAGAATCATAAATACCAATACTGTGAGAAGATTGTTCAAATGAAAAAAAAAGTCAAGAAAAAGATTGCACAAGCAAAAAAGCTGTCTATAGCTCAATGTAATGATGAAATTCGTCATATTAGAACTGAATACAGATATTGGAAACGATCCCAACAAGCAATGTTGAGTCAAAATGACGCCAAAAAAATCTTTAAAATAATGAATCAAAGAAATACTAGAGAACTTTGGGCTTTATTAAATAATAATGGAGACCGGATGATGAATCAAATTGTCGGCATATCTCATGAAAATTGGAAAAAACATTTTGTTGAGCTATATGGGAAATCCGAAAATACAACTGAAGTGATGCATAAGGCCACAAACCGCAGTTGGCAAAGGATATGGAATATAGGTGAATTAACCCACCAGATAATAAAATGGAATCCATCTAGAGGCCCTAGGCCTGACGGTATGAGCAACGCAACTATGAAAAAACAACCAGAAATACAGGCTAGTATATTCTACGAATTCTTCAACATCATTGGAAAAATACAGCGAATACCTAATACTTGGAGATCAGCAATAATTATTCCAAATTACAAAACAGGACCTAGAGACAATCCTGCTAATTATCGACCTTTAGCACTCCTTGATCCGCTGGGTAAATTCTTTGCAGCATTTTTAGAGAAGCAGCTATACACATGGGCAAAAAACGAAGATCTTTTTGATAAAAGGCAAACGGGTTTCACTAAAAACATAGGGACAAATTTAAACATCTTCCTGTTAAACTGTCTAAAACAAGAAGAGATAAAGAATAAAGAATAACATCTCAACATGTGCTATCTTTGTGGACTTAAAGTTAGCTTTCGATTCTGTTAATAGATACAGGCTATGGGAGAAACTACATAAATGGAACTGCCCGAGCAACATATTGGAGCCGATTAAGGCTTTATACTCTCAAACATCGATTAAGATTCAACTAACTTTGGATGGTATGTTGTTAGAAGTAATACCAACAGAGAATGGCCTTAAACAAGGATGTCCCTTGTCGGCAACATTATTCGTGCTATACATCTCGGATATACAAATAACAGAGGTAGCAAAGGTGGGCTATCCGCCGCTGTTGAATGCGACTTAAGTACCGTATATCTTATTTGCTGGCGATGTTTTTTTATTTGATAAGACAAAAAAAGGATTACAGCAGGGAATTAACGCATTCCTTCAATATACAGAGGAGAATAACTTAAAAATAAATATTGAAAAAACTGAAACGATGGCCTTGACAACAAGAGCTAACCCCGCAAAAATACCCTTAAGGATATCTGTCAAGGGAGAGAGGATACAAGCTGTCAACACAGTTAAATATTTAGGAATCTGGGTGAACAAGTCAATAGTAAACATTCAATAGAGCGAACATCTAATAACAAAGGCTGAATCCTTAGCACGGCAGGGTCTAGTCATACACAGGAAATATGGTAAATGTTCAATCCTACCGGTATGGACCTTCTATAAACAAAAAGCAGTAGCTATATTAACATATGGAAGTGAGGCCATGATAAATACACCTGTGGTTAATTGGATAAGAAGCAAGGGTATATTTTGGAGGAAGGTACTTGGCTCCCAAAATCATACCCGATGCCTAGAATTAGGTTCAAGTTGGGTTTACTATCCTTATCTGCCATAGTGATGTGGAAAACCATTGATCTATATAGGAAAACCTTAACACAAGAAACTATACCTGCGATGATAATAATGCAAGATAAACCACTTGCGGTAAATGCAACAGCAATAAATAATTGGAAAAAACATTGCAAACATCTACTACAAGTTTTGGACGTAAAAGAGGAAATGCTGATAAACAGGCCGCAGAAAGTGAAATTGAAAATCAAAAGAGAGGACTGGATATTAACATAACAAATGAAAGCTGAATATAAATTGAATATCCAATTAGATCAAGACATCAGAAGCTTGAACGAATTGCAATTATATCTGAATAAATTCCCAGACCAGACGATTAGAGATACTTTTCTAAGATTAAGACTAAATGCATTACCAATGAGAGAATATCTGGTGCAGACTTACCAGAATGAGAAACAAATGAACATGTGTAGATTTTGCGAACAAAAGAAACAAGCAGAGACAATATATCATTTGATAATTGAATGTAAGGCCGTGATGGCGAAGAGGCAAGTGTTTGCCAATATGCTTCCAAAAGATATAAGAAACATGGATGAGAAAGAAAGGTGGACATATATTATGTTGGGTCTTGATAATAGATGGACCAGGAGAGTCGTGCAATTCTGGGACTCATTAAAATTTTAAAAAATGAGAAATAGATGTTGATGAAATTATATGCGATAAACTGTGAATGATTGGTATTTAGTGTACAAGACGGAATAAGGATTTTTTATATTAGGAAATGTTTTTCTTTTTAAGATGTTGTGAAAAGTTAAAAATGAAACATTTTAAGTGAAAATTAAATTAATGTAAAGTTTGAAACCAAACTAATCATTAATAAAAAAACAAATTTAAAAAATCGGTCTCTTGATTAGGATGTTGTGGCTGATTGTGTCGAACGCTGCAGAGAAATAAGGTAGAATCAGTGCAGAGTTTGTGTTGGAGTCTATGTTGGCCTTTAGGTCATTTCAGATAGAGAAGTGCCATCTCCGTCCTTCTCATAGGTCTGAAGCCAACTTGTGCCTGGTCCAATAGTTTGTGTATTTCTATATGTTCCAGTGTTTGTTCGTAGACATAGGTTTCTAGCAGTTTTGCCGGGTAGGGAATGTTTGATATTGTTCTGTAGTTAGAGCAGTCTTCCACATCGCCTGTAGTATCCTTGAGGAGGGGTTTGATGTACACAGATTTGAAAGACTGTGGTACTCTCCCCATTGAGATCGATTGGTTGAAGAGGTTTCTGTGGCATTCCAATGCATACCTTGCATACAGATTGATTTATAGATATCTGGTGGGTGATGAATCCCTTTACTGATATTTGTGTGAAGCTTTACAGGTTATCCTGTTGTTCCAGGGTCGGCGGGGCATGGTGCACGGTCTGGTCGATTGGTCTGCTTTGTATGATTCCCTGTACGTCAGTGATTTGCATCCAAGTGCCGTTCCCATCTCATTTATGATATTGAATAGTTATTTTTGGGTGTTCGTGGCTATTGTGATTCAGTTGTCCAAGTATTTCTTTTTGGCTTGTGAGAATTTCTTTTTTGTTTGCTCGGATTTGTTTTTGATAGTTTATTCTTCTTGCCTGGTCGTAGTTTTCCTCCATTGTAGTTCAAGGTTCTGGTTAGTTTTTTTCATTGTACTGAGGTTGGATGTGAACCATCTTACCACTGCTTTCTTTTATGGGGTGTGTAATAGGAAGACTAAGGTTCTTGTCAGCCCTAGGAATTGCCTCCACAGCATGTGGTCAAGAGTGCATGTTTTGAGATTAAAGTACCACCTACATTTCTTGTGAGGTTTCAGAGGACTTTCTACCTAAGCCTCAGCTGAAGGTAGGGTCATATCAGTGACTTGAAAAGTGGCATTATACCATGTTACTAGTTTGATATCAACAATTAAGTTTTTATCAAGAGTATGAACCTTCTCCACAGTATGTGGGTTTTCAGAGGGTGCAATCACCTTAGGGTACACTAAAGGTGGGGTCACCTCAATGACCTTAACAAAGTTATTACACAATTGTATTGGGGTGTCAGGAACATTCAAGTTCTTGTCATCCTTGTGAACCACTTTCACAGTATGTTTACTATCAAGGGGCTCAATTACCTCTATGTTAAGTAGAGGTGGGGTCACATCAGTGACCTTCAGCTTTGTGGGCCTAGCGGCTTGGTCCCTATTCGGAGCTCTGGCTTTTCCACACAAATTCCCTTCAGAGTGGCAGTTAATGACTTTTGTCTCTGAGGGGAATCCCCTAAGGTGACCTCTTTGGATTCAAGCTTGAGAGCATCAACCTTTTAACAAGGTGTCTCAGCTGAGTCTAGGACAACAGATTTTCTGCTGCACTCACTGGTAACAAGCCCTACAGGGTGCACAGAGATGGGACTTTCAGACCTATCTTCTTTCTCATGTTCCCTTAAGGGGTTTAGATATGGAGAAGGTTTCTTCTCATATATATTTATGATACTTTGTTTTACCCTGCTATAGTTAACTCTTTCAGCCTCATCCATATCCAAAATCACATGATGGTCGTTCTTGGGCAGCCTAAAAAGAATCCAGAGGAACTGATCACTCTCACACAAACCACATCTTTTACAAGCAAGGTCAAAGGTTTTCAACAATACAATATCATACTTCATGTCATACAGACTCACCAACTCTAGGATGGTGGACGCTTCAGACACAGAAGACCCTAAAAAATAAGAACAGTCCACAAACTTGTCTTTCATTGACATATTATATTGTTTCTCTAATTTTCTCATCTTCAAGTTATGGTCTATGAGAAGTTTCCTTTGGTTAAGTTCTTTGGATATTTCAAGTCCCGTGGCAGTAGAGAAAGAATGAATATCAGAAAGCAAGGGGGTGAGCCATCATCCTCCTCTTGAGAACCTTCACAGTCATCCGACTGTGTTGCATGAAAGATGTCCCCCTCTGCTGCATCATGACTGGGCTACTTGCGATGATACTGTACATCTTGTAGGGAGCCAACTGGTAAGGCCATTATCTGCAGCCCTTGGGATGCCCTCGGCGCGCACCACACTTTTCCGTAGAACCGAGGCACCCTATAGCATCGCACAGTGAAAACAATGCTGATACTATGCTAGAAGAACTTGCACCGGTCAACCGACATAGCTATGAGGATTGTTCCTGCATGCAGCTGATGCCGGCTGCTGCTGCTCTCCGCAACATCACAATTGCAGGAATACCTTTTTCTGCTTTTGCATCAGGACACAACCTAATTGGGATTGTCAGACGTAAGCCAACGCACGTCCTTAATTTTTACTTTAGTGACCTATACTGTGTGCCATCTCATGCTACACTGCAGCATCTTACATGCGCAATGAATATCCCCACTCCCACGCCGAGTCCCTTCCTCCCCTCTGCCTGCTCTGTGGCACTGATTGCACCTCTGCAAAACACAGCAGTGACTCACTGTAAAGGCGTACCTCCAGACACAGTTCTTATGCCTATGAGAAACAATGCTGCCTTCTACTCTATAGCTGTCCCTGCACACTCAGTAGCACTAGTACCCACTGCCTCCACACATTTCACAAACCTCTCAAGGCCAATAATGCTCACACCGTGAAAGCTAAACTGCTGTCATGCATTAGGGACATGATAACCAGGCAGCAGCCCAATGCCCAACCTTCATGGTCCTCGCTTCCCCCTCCTATAGAAACCAGATACTGGCACTTGAGAGTGCGAACAGGGACTAGACCTAGCTCTACAGTCGAATCACCCTCTTCTCAGAGGGAGGGTCTATTCATGCAGAAATCTGCTAATAAGAACTGGCTCTGCCTCTCACTTACGCAAACAACTGAGTTTCGAAACTAGCGCCTACGAGAGCGCACTAGATCCTCTGCCAGCTCCAAAACTAAGCAGCTATTCACCTATAGAAGCCATGCTTCACAGACAAACTCTTGATCCACATCCAGTGCCCACAAACATACTAATAAACATGAACATGCTAATGGCCCCACCTCCGACCTGCGAGACACGCAGCAATGACTCCTGCCCAAATCAGAGCCCTTGCAGCCCATTGAAGGATCGGTTAATCCTGCAATAATCATCATCCCTTTAGAGTCACGGTCCTCTGCCAACAACGACCAGCCTACCATTACCCATGATTTCCCCTATTAAAGAACTAAAGAAAGCCCTCATCAATGCCAGATCCCTCACTGCCCACGCCCTTGATATCACAGACCTCATCACTGCCCAAAACCTCGACTTCATCGCCATCATGGAAACATGGCTACATGCCGCCTCAGGCCCACTTCTGGCCCTCGCCATCCCTGATGGCTACTCCATACTTAGAAACGACCGCCAGTCCAACCTATCCAAAGGGGGCGGCGTTGCATTTATACATAGGGACAACATCAATATGAGACTCATCCCCAACACCCAATTTAGCTCTGCCGAATCTCTATCAGTGAAACTATACTTATCACCTACCAACACAGCATCACTACACCTCATTTACAGACCATCAAGACCTCTCACCTCCTTCGCAGAGGATATTACTTCCATCCTTACCGATTACACTAAGCCCAACTCACAAGTGCTGCTACTGGGGGACATCAACCTTGGTCTATCAGATCCTAAGGATCTTATGGCAACCGAGGTTGCTAGTATCATCTCAAATTTAGGCTTTCGGCAACGCATACTCGAACCTACCCATAACAAGGGTAGAACGCTAGATTGGATTGTAGACTTAAACTGTAATACTTCGATAAGTTCCAACTCCGCCTGTGCCTGGTCCGATCAACACATCATTATCTTTCACTTACCAGCCACCATTCCCTGCCCCAAACCTATTATAGCCCCCCCTATTCCCACCAGGAACAAAAAGGACATCACTAGGGACAAGCTACCCCCACTCATCCTACCCATTCTTAACAACTGTGTCGCACAGCATAACAACCCCACTGTTTTAGTGGATACCTTCAACCAAACATTGCTCAAAGCTATTGACACCATAGCTCTGCTTAAACTCCTGAAAGCTAAACAACGAGCCCATCTGAATTTGTGGTTTACTCCGCAACTTAGAGTTCTGTGCAAAGAAAAACGTAAGGCGGAAGCACTTTGGAAAAGTCTTCCTTGTGCCTCCAACAAAGACAAGCTCTTCATCGTATCCCCAAATTACAAGGAAGCGATCATACAAGCAAAAAAAGAGACTTACAACCAGCGTATCTCGCAAGCTGAATCCAACATGAAGGAGTTATTTAAAATTCTCAAAGAATTAGAATCCCCTTCGCCCATCCTAGATACATGTAGCAAAGACAGTACATGATGCAATAATATCCAAAATGCTCTCCTCACCAAAATAACCACCTTACAAGCCAAAATCAATGCCAAACAAAACTCCCTCCTTACCTCTTCCCTAACCAAACTCCCTGCACCCAAGATGGCTACCACCTTCACCCAGACTCCATTTAGCTTTGTACCCCTCACCATCCCAGAGGTTGAAAAAATCATTAGTAATCTTAAACCTTCCAACTGCCAAGGTGATTCCTGCCCCACACCGATCATCAAGGAATCGGCACATGTCCTTGCTCCCTTCATTACCGCCTTCATCAATTCCTCATTTCACTCTGGAATTGTCCATAACAATCTGAAGGACGCATGGGTCACCCCCTTGCTGAAAAAACCTACATTGGATCTGTCAATACCTACCAACTACAGACCCATCACCACGGTCCTGTTCCTTCTAAAAATCTTAGATAGAGCAGCCTACTTACAGATACAGAAGTATCTGGAAACTAACAATCTACTCGGCACAAGACAATCTGGCTTCAGACCTAAGCATGGGACAGAAACAGCCCTATTAGATCTCAAAACTCAAATTGAGGACTTAAAAGACAATGGCAAACTAGCCCTCCTAGTACTCCTGGACCTCTCTGCAGCTTTGGATTTGGTCAACTACCAAATCCTCTGCCAGCATTTGAAATCAGCTGCCCACTTCTCTGAAAAAGCCACTAATTGGATTAGCTCCTTCTTGGACAATAGACACATGAGAGTATTCTCACCTACCTCATCGGCTGATCCATCCACGGTCCCCTGCGGAGTTCCACAAGGGTTGTGTGTATCCCCTACACTTTACAATGTATTTACCAAACTTTGTTTGATGTGCTTGACTATCTGGGTGTCACCTATACCAACTACGCTGATGACACCCAGATACTCATCCCTATCACTGGTGACTACATCGTAGATTCCAAAGCTCTGAACGACATCTACCAAGTTGTCCAAGCCTGGATGGCCCAACATGAGCTCTGTCTCAACGACGACAAGACAGAGCTCCTCATCCTGAGCACCCAACAAAGACTTAACAAGCTGGACCCCTCGTTCAGCACCTTCAATATCGATGGCAACTCCATAAAAGTAGCCAAAGACACTAAAACCTTGGGAATCTACATCGATTCTACACTCTCCTTAAATACACAAACTAATGCAGTCGTCGCTGCCTCGGCTTACACATGCAAGCTGATCACAGCCTGCCGCCCATTCCTCTCCACTCAGAACTGCATTATCCTTGCTAGGACACTGGTTATGTCTAAACTTGATTATTGCAATGCATTCTATCAAGGCACCAACCAACGCAACCTCAACAAACTCCAGATCACTCAAAACAATGCTATTAGAGCAGCCCTCAATAGTCCCAGATCTGCACATATCACTGAAACTAGGAAGAGCCTACACTGGCTCTCAGTTGCCTCAAGGATATCACTCAAATCCCTGGCCCTTACACACAAATGCGTAAACAACCAGGCCCCCATCTACCTAGCCTCTCGATTCTCTCAGTATACACCTTCATGGTCACTTAGATCTTCCCAAGCACATTGCCTCACTATCCCCAGATACAAGCTACAGACAGCCTGAGGTAATAGCTTCCCAGTCCTAGCTGCCAAACTCTGGAACTCATTGCCACTCACCATTAGAACCCTGCCTTCTCCTGCCTTTTTCAAACACAAAGCCAGGCTCTGGCTATCCGCTACATCTGACCAACTGCCTTCCCAGGCCATCTGATCCTCTCCACCCTATCTCTGTCTGCTACTTTGCCTGCCAACCTGCACTGCTTTGTACTTTACTGCCCTTGTGAATGTTATTGACGGACTGTAACTGTATCCATGCATTCATGTACCTATGTGCTCTAAAATATGCGCCCGGTTGCCCTCGAGCCTGGTGAGCTATACAAATAAATAAAATACAAAATACAAATTACCCAACACAAGCACTACCAGCACAATGCAGAATCTCCCTCTCATCCTCCAAATAGTAACTGTATTGCCCCGGCAATACAATGCAACTCACAAACAATAGCACCTACACCAGCATGCTCGCTAAAGGGAGCTCTAATAAATGCTAGATGCATACTTGCACATGCATTAGATATCGCTGAACTCATCACCTCCCAAGAACTTGATTCCCTAACAGTATCTGAAAGCTGGCTGCACCCAGTCTCAGGTCCAGCATTGACGCTTGACATCCCGCCCAACTGTGCAATTTACAGGAAAGACAGGTCTCACTCTAAAGAAGGAGAGGTGGCCTTCATAGCCAGAGAATCATTAGCTATTACAGAATTCAACAATGCCACCCTGACCTCAGGAGAATTACTATCTATCAAAGTTACCCTCTCACACACAACCTCTCTAGCAGTCCACCTAGTTTATAGAGCACCAGGCCCAATGTCCACATTTGAAGAAGACATCCTACATGTAATCTCGGCAAACGCCAAATCCTCCTCCAAAACCATAATGCTGGGTAATCTGAACCTTGCATTTACCGACGAAAGCGGTTGTAATGCACCATCGTTATCCAACGTGATAACGACACTTGGCTTTGCTCAACACATTCTTAGTCCTACCCATGCAAAGGGGTGCATCATTGACTGGATAGCCGCCTCTACCTGCCACATCACTATCACGTCTAACGCACCTTGCCCCTGGTCAGACCACAACGTGTTTTTCTTCACCATACCAATACCCAAATCAATGCCCACAACATCAACCTTAAACTTCCCAACCTAAAACAGAACTCTAGGAACATCCTATGACTGCTAGATGAGATTATCTCACCTGTGATCCAACTAGACAACCCGGCCGATCTGGTTACAATCTACAATGCAACCATTGCCAAGGAAATTAATACAGTGGCACCAGCCACCCAGCGGAAATACAAACCTCTTCCACATCATAACTCCTGGCTCATCCCAGACCTTAAGGCCCTACGACAGAAAAACGAGAAGTGGAAACTCCCCATCTGAATATAATAAAAAGAACTTCAAAACCATTGAGAAGGCTTACAAAAATGCACTCATCCTTGCCAAAAAAGCCACGTATAGCCTATGGATCTCGAAATTCAAGTTGTAGTTCGCGAGAACGTTTCGCAATCTTACACAAACTTGAAACATCTATGCCTACTAGAGACAGCTGCAACAAAGATAGTACATTATGTATCAACATTCAAAACGTCTTGCTTGATAAACTGGCCTGCCTACAGAAAAAGATCTTGCTAAAAAGAACTCTCTCACCTTGACCACCACTGACAGGGCAGTCCCTGCCCAAATTGCCTCGCAAGTGTTTCATTTCAAGACAGTCACAAAAACTGAAACTTTACAAATCATCAAGGCTTCAAACTCTCGAGATGCCAAGGAGACATCTGCCCAGCAATGGTTTGATCAAGGACCGTGCATCAGCTCTCGCACCCTTAATCACCACCCTGATCAACAGCTCCTTCGCCACCGGCCAAGTCCCAACCAACATAAAGATTACTGGGTACTCCCCTTGTTAAAAGCCCTTCTCTAGACTCTCGCCCTATCACCACCGTCCCTTTTCTTCTTAAAATATTGGATCAAGCTGCATATTTCCAAATCCAGTCCTTCTTCAAATCCAATAACCTCCTGGGACTACAGCAATCCAGTTTCAGACCTCATCACGGAGCAGAATCTGCGCTTTTAGACCCAAAAAACCAGATGGATGAAGTCAAAGACTCTGGCAAGGTATCCTAGCTACTCCTGTTGGACTTGTCAGCCGACCTTGACCTTGTTGATCACTGTATCTTATGTCAGCACCTTGGTTCAGCAGCGCAATTCTCAGAACAAGCCGCTGCCTGGATCTCCTCATTCCTGTATAACAGATCCTTCAGGGTTTTCTATGAATCAGCTTTGTCCCCACCTACCCCCATCTCCTGCGGAGTCCCCCAAAGCTCCTGTGTCTCACCTACATTATATTATATCTTCACTAAACCCTTATTTGACATTTTAATGACATGGGTATCTCCTGTACAAACTACATGGACGATACGCAAATACTCATGCATGTCACAGGCAACTACACTGATGACACCAATGCTTTGATCTCTATTTACCACACCATCCAAGCCTGGAAGGCTACCAACATGTTAGGCCTTAATGATGAACAAACTGAAATCCTCCTGACAGGATCCCATACCACCCCCAACAAACTCGACCCCAAACACAAAGCTTTAACCATTAACGGAAACACAATACCAGTATCCAGCATGGATAAAATGCTCGACGTGTACCTAGGCGCTACCCTGTCCATAACAAAGGCAGGTGAGTGCCATTGCCTCCTCGGCGGCACACACAACAAAACTGATTCATGCCTGCAGGCCCTTCTTGTCTTCCTTCAACTGCCTCACGATCACAAGGGCGCTCTTAGGGTCGATACTGGACTACTGCAAGGCCCTATCTGCAGAAACATCTGCTCCAAACCTTAACAAAGTGCAGATCGCTCAGAATAATGCTCTCAGAGCTGCTCTGAATATCGCCAGGTGAGATCACATTACAAAAGCTAGACAAAATGTTCATTGGCTCCCCATTTAACAGCGGATTATATTAAAAACTCTGGCCATCACACACAAATGCATAACCAACACTGCACCTAGATATCTCCCTCAAAAACAACTAAAATATAAATCTTCAAGACCCACCCAGTCACGCTACACCAACTGCCTGATTTCCCTGAGGTACAGACTGAAAACAGATGGGGGCACAAGTTTCCCTGTTACTGCCACTGAAAACTGTAACACCCTACCTCACAAACTCATAGCGGAACAAACAATCTTCCGTAGGCATCTCAAGACACTGCTGTTTAGCCATGGCTGCCTCCAAAGTCGTATCCGGGTCCGGGTTCTCTGAATGGGGACTTACTTGGTCATTCCAACCTTGGAGGTCCCAGTAAGTCCCCATTCAAAATACCCTTCCCCATTCCCATTCGAGCCGCCATAGGGCTCAACGGGAAAGGGGAGGGAGCTAATAACGGGCCTGTAAATAGCGGGCCCGTTATTAGCTCCCTGGTCCCTTAGCGGCTCCCACTAAGGACAGCTGGTTTCATCCTTACCGGCGCCGTTAACCCCTTACCGCCGCACTCGTAATGAGGCCCTTTGTAATTTATTCTATTGCTGAACCAAAGTTACTCAACAACTAATTATTAAGTAGGTAATATTAACACTTGTTATACATTTCAAAACAGAAACTTTATCATTAAAGAGAAAGAGAAAAAACAGTGCTGGGCTGCTCTCAAAGAGGCATGAAGGAATGAGGTAGTATCAGTCATCGCATGTGCAAACCTACAGAAGGCTGGTATGTTTTAGACATTGTCATTTTGTGTCCATTTCCACAAAGCATGTTGCCCACCGATGTTTAAGCTTGGGATAGGAAATGCAGCAAGACACTTGTTGGACACTTGCATTTAGACAATTATTCATGCTGTTGGTCACATTTCCAGTACTGTCCTCTGTGAGGGGTCAACAATGCAAGGAGGACAATTTGGTAAAGGTTGATCATAAGTAGTCATGTTATTAAAGGGTGAGATAAACGACTCGGTTTCTTAATTTCCCTGTCTATAAAACTAAGATTAAAGGAAAACACACAAGTCATACAGGAATATAGATGGCTGTTCAAGGCCAACTAAATAACAATTATATTCAAATGAAACTAAAGATCCTTGTAACCAGGGTTGGATCCCCTTCCCCAAGTTCAATGCAGGATTTTTAATTAACAGTTCCAACAAGTAGATGTTCATTTCAATGGTTAAATTCCACTTCAGGAATAACCCCAAAGTTCCTTTCAACATCCAAGTTCTGTTTCACTTGACACTTGAATTACCTCAGGGTCGAACAAAGTTCATCACTTTGAAAAAGTAGTTTTCCACAAGCTTCAGTTTATGAAATGAAAAAGTCCTTATTTAGTATTCCCAATGAACATTCAAATAGGACTTCTCTTCTTTAGAAAAGACAACTGCTTCACAACAAACACAAACATGTTTCTATCATGATGGTGTTTACCACAGTTCATCAAACAACGTCAGTGGTCTTGCCACTTTCTTTCCACCACATCCTTTCCTCACAATGTAGTGCTTCAATGTCTATTTCCTGGTTCACTAATGTGCCAGGACTACCACTATTGGGCCCTCTCTTGGTATACTCGCCTGCCAGGATAAAATAAACTCCTATCACTACCATAAGTACTCTGTGATGAGGTTAACTTCATGCATCAGTAAAGTCTTCAGCTTTCACCAAGTTTGAGATTCAAAACTTCTTATATAATGCCACATCCATGGATGTCATTTCATTCCAGTTATTCATTTTCCATTTGCCCGTTTCCCTTTTTCCTGTGATAGTTTAGCCAAGGTTTATTGGTATTGATATTCAGTACTGCCTCCTCTTGACTTTAACAATGTGGGGTGTAGCTAGGCTTCAATACTACACCCTGTGGGCTTTGGCAATGACAGTTCAATATTACCCTCTCTTGGCTTTGACAATGTGGGGTTCAGTTTACTTTTGTTTTTGTGCCTCCTCTTGGCTTTGGCAATGATGGCTATACATGTCTTTTTCATGGTTCCTTTCTACATGTGGATAGTAATAATTATATTTATTTTCATTAGTACAGCATTCAAAACAATTAACTTCTTACTCCTGGGTCCTCGTTACATGTGGACAATAGCAAATATGCTTTCTTTCATTAGTTCGGCATTTAAAGTAATCACCCGCAGCATGCAATGTCTCACAGAGCGGCCTAGGGTTACCTTTCATAGGCCAACTCACCGGTCTGTCCTGTGCTCTTCACTGCTTCTGCCATCTCTTTGATCCTCACGATCAGAGCCTTTGACAGCTCTGGTCTTGTTTCTGCATCCTGCGTCTCTCCCGAAAGGAGCCTGCTTTGCTCCTGGATTTCTTTGATGCTCGCCAGCCACCACAGAGAGAAGTAGGGAACTGGAAACTTACTACGTGACCTCCACAGTTTGAGCATCTTTATCCTACGACTTTCTCAGTACCATTTCCTGCTATATCAACAGCTGAGATCCCAGTGTCTTCATTTCTCAGCTCTGCCTGCATAAATCACTGCTCATTGCCATGACTTCCACCATGATTTCTAATAGCCTGCACTTGAAGGGGGTTGAAATAATCAAAAGTGCTGCTCGGGTGTGGGCTGTTAGAAACACTAGACTGAACATTGCAGTTCTATGCCTCCAGGCCCCTCTTCCTTGTCCCAGTACCTAGGGTATTATGGGATTTCAAGTCCCTAATGTTCGGGCTTCTTTTTATTTTAAATTCCTCCATTTTACTATAGGCAATCAAGACTGTGGGGTCATCAGGGAAATTATTTAATGTGTTCTCCCAATTTCCCCGTCCCAAGTCCCCTCCCATGTGACCCTCCCGCAGTACTCCTCCTCCTGGGTCGGGATCAGGAAGCATCTGCCTTTCCTTGGCCACATGTGAAGGGTCCCAGGCCAGGGTCTTCGGGATAATCACATCGGATTCATCACACCTCCCAGAAGGCCAATAAGGTGGGGGACGCATTTGTCATGTTTTGGTCCTTTGGCTTGTAAAGGCGGGTGTGGAAAGGATACTGCTGTATTGACAGTGTGCTTCTATACATCTGGGTGGGGGAAAAATCAGTTTGGCATGGAACACGAGCACTAACGAGCCTCTGGGGAACTTCCGGGGTACGGCTTTTAAAGAGCCTCTATGGCTTGTGCAGGAATGAGTCCAGCAAAATAACATTGCTTCAGAGAAGCAGATGAGGCTGGGGTGTGTGTCAGTCAAGTGTCAGTAAGGAGCCATAAAAAATGTTATAGGAAAAAACAGGTCAATCTGTTTTGACCACTGGTTCTCTATGGGCGCAAGGAATGGGAATGTGCTATTCGGGGTAGTGACTCATGAATGTGCAATGTCTATTTAAACAATATTTCAAGTGTATTGAACGTCTGCATGCATTCGTATTCATGTTTTTCATGCATTTTCTGTCCTAAAGTTACCTTTCAGCACTGCAATTTTAAAGTCATCCAGGGTGTGAGTTCATACATGCCAATATTCCCACGTTCCTGGGAAGGAGATTATGGGCCTCATTCCGAGATTGGAGGTAGTCATGACGCTATTTGCACCATGACTGCCTCCAATAACGGTACCGGCACCGGTCTCATTCAACGGGAACTTACCGGTGTAGACCGACCTTTGCGGGACCGGTAAGTCCCCATTGAAAAAACAATTCCACATTCCCATTTGAGCCCCCATAGGGCTCAATGGGAATGGGGAAGTAGCTAATAACGGTACCGCAATTTGCGGTACCGTCATTAGCTCTGAAGTGTCTTAGCGGGTCCCGTCCTTAACACCTGGTCAGACCAGGCGTTAAGGAAGGGACCCGCTAAGGGACCTCGTAGTAGGGCAGTAAGGAATTACTGCACCGGTCTCCTTACCGGTGCCCAGTATCCCTTACCGCTCCACTCGGAATGAGGCCCTATGTCTGAAAAATCAGGAGACAAACATTTCGCCATTGGAAAGCATTGTGCAAAGATTTATTTTAGGCAGGAGAACTTAAAACATGGCAATGTTTTTCATGGAAAAATCGTGAGTCTCCCGCCTAAATCGTGAGGGTTGGCATGTGTGTGACTTGGTTACAAAAAGTGCATAATGATGGGCGTGTCCTGACTTTGTCGCTTAATGTTTGGTCTGTGTAGATTCATCTGTTTATATAGTTGAGCGCCAGTAGCCCCCAATGGCCATTTCATACACATAATCATATACACAACATTGCTGGACGCACATGTGAAACTTCCTCTGATTTTGCAATCCTGCCCTGTGTGGGGTATCTTGATTGTATCTGTACTAAATATGTGGACAGGTAAGGCATCTTTTGTCCTTGCATGGCTTTGGTCCATTTTGTGTGTGATGTGGATGTAACGTGCTTCTTATCATCATTTCTTTGAGACTGGCTGCTGCATGAAAGCAAGGAGAGACATTTCAGGGGAAAACTCACATAGTTTTTCATCTTTTTTCAGCATGGTTTGCAGTTCTTGAGCAATCTTGTGTAAGAATTTCAACCCTGGATTGTATGTGAGAACTGTATGCATCCCCCATTTTGTATCTCTATTTATATTGACCATGGCATAACGTCACATGTTACGTTGATACACATAGTAGGCATCATTCTGATATGTCATGGTTTAATACCAGATATGTGTATTACTTTTCCCAATCCTTGCAAATAATATACATATTCATATATGGATCCTATCTTCAACATTTTGTATTTCTGTTTATACATTGTCATCATGCGTGTGTGTGTGTGACATTGTACGTTATATTGATACGCATATTAGGCATCATTACAATATGTTGTTGTTTAATAGCAGATCTACGTTATCACTATTCCCAATCGTTGCACATAATATTCATATTCATATATACCTCCCATTTCAACACTATGCCTTAGATGAATTCAAATAGAATATTACAAAAGTCGAAACATTCATACAAGATGAATGCGTTGCTCTCCACTGGTGGTCTCCACTGATGAGTGGATGCCAATGGGAAGGCCTTATTAGATCATTTATTGGTTGTGTGAAATTCATCCTCTGTATGGGTGTGAGCAACTTCCTACTTAGTGTTGGTCTACTGCTGCCTGGAATAGATATTTGCTCGTGTTGCCATGTACATTTTGAGATTTGGCTTGTTCAGAGCTCAGTTCAATCATCGTGGTTCTTAATCTAGAGATCTTTTTTGCTTCCATCCATCTCAACTTGAGTTCTCTGTCACCCCCTCTGGCATCCGGCAACTCTCTGTATAACTCCACAAAAAGGATTCTGTTTTTATGGCCATTCTGGTGATGCTCCTGCCAGTGTGATGCCAGTGGTAATTTTAAGATCTTGGCTTCCAATTAAGTGTGGTTGTTCTCGTATATGTGCTGTAAGTTCCCTTATTGTGCTCCCAATATATGTTGCATAGACTATAAATTTACTTTTACAGTTGATGAATTGTTTTGTATCAGTTTCTATGAAGTACACAATTGTTTGGTAATCGACATATCATACTTGTCATGTGGACGTTCCGCATTCCTCTCGTGATGGTCACTGTGCCAACATTGGACGTGTTGCCACAACCAACATGAGGACCGGAACAGGACACTACGCCCTTCACAAGATGGCATCCACAACATCCGCTGCCTTTCTTCTGGCTTCTCCGGCGGTGTTCTGATGCTGCCTATATGAGGACGGTGAAACCGGCACTCCCCACGTCACAACTTCAGTTATTCCTTCCTGTTACATAACGCTCCTTTTTCCCCCTGCGTGCTGCCACCTAATTCTGCTGCTGGGAATCTCTGTGTCCCTCTGGCTGTCCTTCTTTGCTATTCAGCCCCTTGCTACTATTTCCAGCTTATCTTATCTTGGGTCATTCTTCTATCTGGATCCTTACTTCTGCACCTCTTACCACCTGACTACTGTACTTACCTCTTCCGTGCTATCTGACATCTATGCATTGTTTCCAACATCCAGTCTGCTGCCCATATCTGCTGCATCATCAGGGCACCATGGAGGGTTTTATTCCCCAAGAGTCTTTCTGTTCAGGTGATTTCCCTGGAGGGGACTCACCTTCCAGTTCTGAATTGACTGGAGGTGGAGTGGCCTCCGTTGGAGACCCACCATTCCTCAACGAACCCAGAAGACAGAGGTTACCCCAGGTACGTCCAATCGCTGACAGTACTGGCACATTATGCATTGACCACATTTATGAAATCCTTCCAGTTTTGTCTGCCACCAGTCTGTTGAATCATTGTCATATGATTGCTATTTCTTCATGAACGATGGGCATAGACTCGAGCGTAATGTTGGGGCCCGAATGCATGTAACAGTTGGCTTAGTGCCCACAAAAGGTAATAGTTCCTGGTCTAACTGTAGTATATGCCAACATTTTTTTAGTATTTTATTTAGAATGCTGTTGTTTCTGGAGTATTGAGTTATTAATCTCCCTTTTTCAATATCTTTTGAATATTCTTTTGGTCTTGGTACCAGTAATTCTTTCCAATCTTTGATATTGGCCGCATTCAAAGCATGCTGAACAGACGGTGCCCTCTTTCCTGAAATCTGGCTGATATCTTGATGCATTCATCATGGTAGTACGTTTGACTGCTACAGTTCCTCTTAGCTATAGTAAATTCACCTTTTGGAATATTACTAATGGTGATTCTACAATGACAGCTGATGGCATGCAAGATTCAATTGATTTCCGTTGTCTTACAAAGAAAGTCTTACTTCCTAGCTTTTTACTATCAACAAAAATATTCATGTCTAAAATGTTTATATCTGTTGTGGTGTGTGCATAGCTCGGTTGTATATCATTATCAATGTTATTCAAAATGCCAACATAATCATTCAGTTCTGGTTCTGTGCCTTTCCAAACCATCAGAATGGTGTCTATATATCAGTACCATGCTCTTACATTGTGTACATGTCCATTTTCTTTAAGTGTGTGTCTAATCTCATATTGATCCATAAAGGGATAGGCTACAGAAGGACCAATATTAGCCCTCATCGATATAGAGTTTGTCTGTTTGTACATTATGCCATAAAATATGACAATTTTATTATTTAGTGCGAATTCTAACATCTCTTTGATCTTTTCTAAATGTAAAAGAAATGAGCACTCCAAAGCACACTGAATATAGTGTGGATGGATATCCACACCATTATATATTTTAGGTTAGTTATTTTTACAGATGAATCAGGCCTCATTATAGGTTTGGTAGTATCTCAGCAATAAATCCACCAAGATACCACCAAACTGTATTACCGTTACCGGCACTTGGTCCGGCGGTTTTGCTGTTGGATTTCAAGTGGCGGTAGGCTGTGTTAGTCCCTATTAATTGGAGTCCATAGGACTCCATGGGGGATTTCGGCGGAATTACTGTGGCATTAATTCCATCGACAGTAATTCTGCAGAAATTGGGTGTAAAGGTGGTGGATTTACCTCCAGCTCATAGCTCAAGGTGAATCCTCCAACATTACACTAAACTCATGGTTGGGCGGTGCAGTATTGTGGCGATATATGGTAATACTAAGAAAAAGAGGATAAGAAGGGCACTACATGTTGTAGTTCACAGTTTGTCCTTTAGAAATCATAGATATGATAATTAGTAGTTTGTATGGTTTATTTTCGCCTGGAGCTGCCAATCTCAAAAGAGGTCCTGTAGCACTAGGACCAAAATGATCAAAAAAACTTCCAAGAAACAAAGTGTATCCACTAAGTTAAGAAAGGCGCATCTCAGTTTGCCCCAATTTGGTTGCTAATATTCAGTCACTGATTTATGATATGGAAGTAATAGAGTTCCAATAAATTCTTTTGGCAGGAATTGTTTAATTCACATTCCTATATCGTTTGCCGCCAATGGAAGTTTAATTTTTATACATCACACAATGAGTTCTCATCTCAAATTGCCCATAATACTTTGGTGCCAATGCATTTCGGATACAATCCTTCTTCAGGGCGGTATTATAGCAAAAAGCATAAAAATTAGTTTAACTAGTAACAGTATATGTATATGCAAATATAGTAATTATAACAAATATAACAATTATTGCAGACATTTGTAGAGAGTTATTTCGAAAATCACATACCCATCCACGAGTCATGTTCATTTGGAGAGGAAATAAGCAAAAATAAAACAAAACGGTATGTCAATTAGTTGACTAAAGTAGAAAGACATTCTATCATTTTCTTTTAGCTCTATATATTTGTCATACCTCGGTCAAGCCGATCTCTGAACTCGAGTCGTTGTACGTATACACAATCAGATCTATAAGCAAATTAAACAACAATTTTGAGTCATCCTCAATCTCTTTCGTGGGTATGTTAATCCTAATCGGTACTGCTGTACTTACTCAGCTCCTGCCGTGCACAACGTGTAGCTGCAGACTGAGCCGCTTGGAACGCGCTCGTGTAAGTTTACCTTTCGTTTTAAAGGTCACCATGGAGACGGTACGAGGCGTCGTGGACCGACCTGGTGCACGTACGCCTCGCGCCCCACCCCCGAGTGTTAGCCCGGGGGCGGGGATGTCTCCATGGTGACCAGCACTCTGTGAGACAGTGCAAGTAGTTAACTGTCTACAGCGTCAATTGGCGCCGTAGCCGTAGTAATTGGAAAATTAGCAGCGTGTGTCAAATTTTTTAAAATTTTTTTTGTCGTAGTAGTGTTTATATGCAAGACATAAGGTCCGCATTAACAATTGAACATATGGAAGAGATAAACAGTCTAGAGCATTTTCGCTCCCGAACATATTTACTGTCGCTACTAAGTCATTAGAGCAATTTGGGGCAAAATAAACAGCGCAATAATACAACTAGGAAATAAATTGTGACAAAAGGATAGCAGATATATGACAGATATTTACATGGCAGGTGTAAATCTTCTTTAGATAAAAAATCGAAGAGTAAAGAAATAATTAAGTTGACCAAAATGCTTTTACAAAAAGCACATAAAGTTTATTTCTTCATTGAGCCCCTTTGGAGAAAGGGAGCTCAGCCGGTCTATCCAAAAGGATTCTCTTTGGTCCATCCTTTTTTGGAAATTCTCGTGGATGTCTCTTTTTGAAACCACCTCTAGGATGACAAAACGGATTTGGACCAAGTTGTGTTTCTTTTCATCCCAATGTCTTGACACTGCTGAGTTTGGATTATGGTTTCTTATGCACGATCTGTGTTCATTCCACCTAATTTTTGCTACTCGCAATGTCTGACCCACATAGTACAGTCCACACGGACATTTGATAGCATAAATCACGTTGGTTGAATCACATGTAGCAAAATTTCTCAGTCTGATTGTCTCTCCTGTGTGTGAATGTTTTATTGTCTCTCCTCTCATCACATAGCTGCAATTACTGCAACTTAAACACGGAAACGTCCCAATTCTTTCTGTAAGCTTCTTTTTAGGTGCTGGTTTAGTTTGAACCAGTCTATCTTTTAGGTTTTGACTCCGTTGGTAAGCAAATGTGGGTACTTCCTTAAATAGATGTTCAACTCTCTGATCGCATAATAAAGTATTCCAATGTTTTTGAATAATGCACTTAATGCGATTACTTTGTCGTGAGTATCTAGACACAAACACTAATGGTGGAACTGATTCCTGTCTGGTTTTTGTCTTCAATAGCTCTTCTCTGTTTTGTGTAGCTACTCGTGATTCTGCTGTGTTTATTTCCTCTTCTGTATATCCTCTTTCCAGGAACTTTTTCCCCATCTCACGGATAGCTAGCTTGTAGTCTTCTGGGTCACTTACCAATCTTTTCACCCTGAGCATCTGGCTGTATGGAAGATTTTTTATGAGGCTCGGTTGATGGAAGCTGAGACGTTGTAATAGATTGTTACGATCCGTGGGTTTTCGAAAGATGGTAGTCCGATATCCTGTGTCAGTAATCTTAATGTCTACATCCAAGAAGTGTATGTTGGTTTGGGAGTGTTCTTGAGTGAATTGGATACGAGCATCTATGCTGTTCAGATGTGCGAAGAACTTTAGGTATTCCTCTTCCGTATCTTTCCATATTCCGAATATATCATCAATGTACCTGATCCAGAGACTTAATTTCAGGAACCAATGTTCATTCTGTAGTATATGTTCGGATTCAAATTTATGCATGAATGAATTAGCATAAGAGGGGGCCATGGTGGCTCCCATGGCTGTCCCAGCCACTTGGAGATAGTACTCATTCTTATATCGAAAGTATGAGTTGTTACTAATAAACTCCAGAAGAACCATTATAAATTCTTTCTGAGCCGGTATCTCTTCAGCATTGAGTAGCATCCATTCTACCGCTTCACCCCCTAAATCGTGCGGGATCGATGTGTAGAGACTTTTAACATCGATAGTAAAGCATATGTTGTTGCAATTGAATACAGTTTCGTTCAAGAGTTGTAAAAAATGTGTCGAGTCCTTGATATATGTACTGGTTTTTTGAATCAGTGGTTGTAAGAAGTAATCCACATATTTCCCTAAGGGTTCCAGTATGCTGTTAATCCCTGCTACGATTGGTCTTCCAGGGGGTTTGATGAGATCTTTGTGTATCTTAGGAAGGGTATAAAAGTGTGGTATCTTAGGGTGTGTATTAATCAAGAATTTCTTTGTGTGGTGATTAATCCACTCCAATTCCTCCGCCTTGTCCAACAAAGTCTTCAAATTCTCTTTAATCTCCGATGTGGGATCTTGTGTCAATCTGGCATAAGTATTACCATCGCTTAGTTGTCTTTCACATTCTTCTTCATATTCCCTTGTGTTAAGTAGTACTAAGCCTTAGTACATTCTTCTTCATATTCCCTTGTGTTAAGTAGTACTAAGCCTTAGTACTACTTAACACAAGGGAATATGAAGAAGAATGTGAAAGACAACTAAGCGATGGTAATACTTATGCCAGATTGACACAAGATCCCACATCGGAGATTAAAGAGAATTTGAAGACTTTGTTGGACAAGGCGGAGGAATTGGAGTGGATTAATCACCACACAAAGAAATTCTTGATTAATACACACCCTAAGATACCACACTTTTATACCCTTCCTAAGATACACAAAGATCTCATCAAACCCCCTGGAAGACCAATCGTAGCAGGGATTAACAGCATACTGGAACCCTTAGGGAAATATGTGGATTACTTCTTACAACCACTGATTCAAAAAACCAGTACATATATCAAGGACTCGACACATTTTTTACAACTCTTGAACGAAACTGTATTCAATTGCAACAACATATGCTTTACTATCGATGTTAAAAGTCTCTACACATCGATCCCGCACGATTTAGGGGGTGAAGCGGTAGAATGGATGCTACTCAATGCTGAAGAGATACCGGCTCAGAAAGAATTTATAATGGTTCTTCTGGAGTTTATTAGTAACAACTCATACTTTCGATATAAGAATGAGTACTATCTCCAAGTGGCTGGGACAGCCATGGGAGCCACCATGGCCCCCTCTTATGCTAATTCATTCATGCATAAATTTGAATCCGAACATATACTACAGAATGAACATTGGTTCCTGAAATTAAGTCTCTGGATCAGGTACATTGATGATATATTCGGAATATGGAAAGATACGGAAGAGGAATACCTAAAGTTCTTCGCACATCTGAACAGCATAGATGCTCGTATCCAATTCACTCAAGAACACTCCCAAACCAACATACACTTCTTGGATGTAGACATTAAGATTACTGACACAGGATATCGGACTACCATCTTTCGAAAACCCACGGATCGTAACAATCTATTACAACGTCTCAGCTTCCATCAACCGAGCCTCATAAAAAATCTTCCATACAGCCAGATGCTCAGGGTGAAAAGATTGGTAAGTGACCCAGAAGACTACAAGCTAGCTATCCGTGAGATGGGGAAAAAGTTCCTGGAAAGAGGATATACAGAAGAGGAAATAAACACAGCAGAATCACGAGTAGCTACACAAAACAGAGAAGAGCTATTGAAGACAAAAACCAGACAGGAATCAGTTCCACCATTAGTGTTTGTGTCTAGATACTCACGACAAAGTAATCGCATTAAGTGCATTATTCAAAAACATTGGAATACTTTATTATGCGATCAGAGAGTTGAACATCTATTTAAGGAAGTACCCACATTTGCTTACCAACGGAGTCAAAACCTAAAAGATAGACTGGTTCAAACTAAACCAGCACCTAAAAAGAAGCTTACAGAAAGAATTGGGACGTTTCCGTGTTTAAGTTGCAGTAATTGCAGCTATGTGATGAGAGGAGAGACAATAAAACATTCACACACAGGAGAGACAATCAGACTGAGAAATTTTGCTACATGTGATTCAACCAACGTGATTTATGCTATCAAATGTCCGTGTGGACTGTACTATGTGGGTCAGACATTGCGAGTAGCAAAAATTAGGTGGAATGAACACAGATCGTGCATAAGAAACCATAATCCAAACTCAGCAGTGTCAAGACATTGGGATGAAAAGAAACACAACTTGGTCCAAATCCGTTTTGTCATCCTAGAGGTGGTTTCAAAAAGAGACATCCACGAGAATTTCCAAAAAAGGATGGACCAAAGAGAATCCTTTTGGATAGACCGGCTGAGCTCCCTTTCTCCAAAGGGGCTCAATGAAGAAATAAACTTTATGTGCTTTTTGTAAAAGCATTTTGGTCAACTTAATTATTTCTTTACTCTTCGATTTTTTATCTAAAGAAGATTTACACCTGCCATGTAAATATCTGTCATATATCTGCTATCCTTTTGTCACAATTTATTTCCTAGTTGTATTATTGCGCTGTTTATTTTGCCCCAAATTGCTCTAATGACTTAGTAGCGACAGTAAATATGTTCGGGAGCGAAAATGCTCTAGACTGTTTATCTCTTCCATATGTTCAATTGTTAATGCGGACCTTATGTCTTGCATATAAACACTACTACGACAAAAAAAATTTTAAAAAATTTGACACACGCTGCTAATTTTCCAATTACTACGGCTACGGCGCCAATTGACGATGTAGACAGTTAACTACTTGCACTGTCTCACAGAGTGCTGGTCACCATGGAGACATCCCCGCCCCCGGGCTAACACTCGGGGGTGGGGCGCGAGGCGTACGTGCACCAGGTCGGTCCACGACGCCTCGTACCGTCTCCATGGTGACCTTTAAAACGAAAGGTAAACTTACACGAGCGCGTTCCAAGCGGCTCAGTCTGCAGCTACACGTTGTGCACGGCAGGAGCTGAGTAAGTACAGCAGTACCGATTAGGATTAACATACCCACGAAAGAGATTGAGGATGACTCAAAATTGTTGTTTAATTTGCTTATAGATCTGATTGTGTATACGTACAACGACTCGAGTTCAGAGATCGGCTTGACCGAGGTATGACAAATATATAACTCTCTACAAATGTCTGCAATAATTGTTATATTTGTTATAATTACTATATTTGCATATACATATACTGTTACTAGTTAAACTAATTTTTATGCTTTTTGCTATAATACCGCCCTGAAGAAGGATTGTATCCGAAATGCATTGGCACCAAAGTATTATGGGCAATTTGAGATGAGAACTCATTGTGTGATGTATAAAAATTAAACTTCCATTGGCGGCAAACGATATAGGAATGTGAATTAAACAATTCCTGCCAAAAGAATTTATTGGAACTCTATTACTTCCATATCATAAATCAGTGACTGAATATTAGCAACCAAATTGGGGCAAACTGAGATGCGCCTTTCTTAACTTAGTGGATACACTTTGTTTCTTGGAAGTTTTTTTGATATATGGTAATACTACCATATTTTACCCACACTGCCCAACTCATAAAGAGGCATCTTGAACCAAACCAAGTAGTTAAAGTATAGTAACAAAAACACATGTTTTTATTATTTATTTTATAACAGTTTTGAATGCAATGATTACCAACAAAGGGCATCATCAAATAATTGAATCTTATGAGACACCCAAAAGCAACTCTAAGCTTTATGCACAGTCAAGTATTTTGAAAGGGTAAGCTAACCTAACTATAACAAAATGATCATGAATGCTTCATAGCCTACAAATATCAGTGTCAAATTTAAAACCACAGGAACACTCCCCTTATTTATAGAGAAACCAAACTGGATTTAAAATTGACAAGACTTACCAACGTCTATGAAACAAGTTAATAGGATCAACAAGAACAAGACTTACCAACGTCTATGAAACAAGTTAATAGGATCAACAAGAACAATCAAGTGGTAAGATTAGAATTTTCTACAATAGTAACACAGAAGAAGCAATAATAATTCAGTGGTAATTACTAATGAGGAATCTTTTTCTTCTTTCTCTCTCCGCTGTTGTTTCTTTTTTTTTGAATGTGCCGCCTACATTGATGATGTGTCTTCAATATTTGTATAACAGATATACCTGCCTACATTTCATATTTGCTGGTACATGATTATTTGTGAAATTAATAATATCTCAGCACCAATTTTAAACCTATGCTGTAATAGCCTTGAGAAAGGCCTCCCGGGTCGAAACACGTGTTGGCTATGAACTTTATTAAATAAAACTACAGACTATATAAAATAACCAATACCTGTGAATACTGAATAACAAGGACCTTTGTTAATAATTGTGTTTTTTCTGACTATAAAAAGTGTTTAGTTAAAGCAGTGATGATATTTGTCTTGTTTATTGAAATACCCAATATAAGGATAACCGAGCTGCACATGATCAACAAGAACTACCATACAGTAACGCTATTTATCTCAGTGGGTTTGGGACACTAACCACAGTTTCCCTGACGCATGCTGCAGCCAACAACATATTTTATATAACTACCAATTTCTTGGAAGAACAGTACAAGTTTTAATGTCCAATCTGATCCTGTTTATATGTCAGTCTCTGTGAATGTGTTCCTTCCAGAGAAAACATGTTCCAGGTGTCTACACTACTGCCTTATTCGAGGTCCTCCTTTAATTTTTATTCTACTCTAAACCACTGTAATTCTAAACCTAACCTACATGTATTAAAATAAACTAGCTGAACACAATGTATCATACACCAATCTAGCACTTTCCCTGTCTCTCCCTCTGCGCTCTATGCCTTTGTCTCTCTGTCTTTAGGCATATGTTGATTTGTTAGGTGTGTATGCTAGGGCAACCCTAGCTGTTGCTGACAGCAGCATCACTACTGTTAGGAAAGATTTCACTTTTTGCAACTTTCCCTCCATAGTTACCTATGGAGGCTCATTCTTCTTTGCTCTCTTTTATCCTGAAATTACTTTTTGAAGGGAGGTAAAGCCTTCTGCTTCACTTCCCTTGAGGTGTGCTCATTGCTTTGGGGAAACTGATCAGTCCTACAGACTATCAGTACTGGGAAACTTTGCTGTCCTTTTGAATTCCTGTACTTTTTAACATTGCACACAGCACCTTACAGTGCAGTGCAATCGGAATATTGAATGGAGTATCACCATAGCTTTTTACAGCTGGTGGTAGCAATGACATTTTTACAGTTTTTGCACAATTCGCATATATGGTTTATGGTTACTAAACTTGGCTAGTAGAGGATAGCTCAAGGGGCAACGTGCTCACCTTAAAGAAAGACGACACGGAGCACCAGAGGTTCGATCCCCGGGTCCGTGCTTAAAAACCTCTGGGTATTAAGCGTGTTATAAATAACCTATCATATCATACCATCATAGCACCCTAAAATGGCTGTGCTACAAGATTTTCACCTTCTTTCTTGGCCATATTTTTGTTTGACCTTTCCGTATAACATCATGTAGTTTCCCAGGAAAGCAGCTGCTTTAGTGGGCTAGGGATGCCTTTGTGTCTCTGCACAATTTTTTCAGATCATTGGAGGAGCCAAGAATCCCTCGAAGAAGACCATCCCGCTGAATATCTGAAGAAGACTCCTGAAGTGGCCCAGTATCCCTTCCAGTAGCCAACCCAGTGAAGGCCTGCTCCTCTGCCTGATCTCTGAAGACCCTGTGTGGTGCTTTAGCCCTTGGACTTGTGGGACTAACTAGTCTTGATGCCTTCTCGAGGATCCTGCCCTTCGGAGCCTTTCGGAAGTGTCCCTGAACTGCCCGGTGAACTGACCAGCTCTTTTGTGAGCTAACTCACCAGAAGTCTTGCTTTTTCACATTCAAGTCTGGAACTTAGGTGGGTGCCAGCTTGTGGCACTGGTAGTCTTCTCCCCGAATTTCAGATTTCCATCCAGAGACGTCTTAATGGGAGGGCAAAAGGGGCTATTGCCCTGGGCCCCCACCTTGGAGGGGGCCCCACAACAATGCTGTCAGATCTTAAGAAGTCAGTTAGCATTTTACCAAACTTAATAGCACAACTAAGGAAATTTGATGGTGTGCTGCTGAGACTCCAAAGACTAAAACTAATGCTTTCTGCGGATATCTGGAAGTTAGGAGCTTAAGGGAATTTTGGATTACCGTGCTGATCGGTTTTTTTCTTCCTCGATCTGGTTTGTTTCCTGCAGCCTGTATTTGGGGTCCCAGGGGTTTAGGAATTGTAAGTTTCTGTTGTGGAACCCTGGTTACCTTGGCACAGGATAAGGCGGTTGCCAGATGGTATGTTAATACCGCGTATTAGGTCTCCAATCATTCAGGACACTGGTGTAAGCTTGAGGTTGGTCGATTGTAATGGTTTGTTAGTTTAGTTATGATATTTGCCAAGGATAGGCAGACATGGTTGTGCACATCTACGTGGCTCATGGTGATCGCTATACAGACAATCACTGTGAGCCCGGTAGACCGCTACACATAGCCCCACCAGGCTCGTTGAGGCTAACCAGCCATCCACACCGAGGACCTAGCAGGCCCCTGCTTCACATCTTGAGAAAGACCCTAGGTCGAAACGGGTGTTGGCACTCTAGACATGAAAACAGCATAATGTGTATATCCAAATGTGCACAACCATGTCTGCCTATCCTTGGCAAATATCAAAACTAAACCAACAAAGCCGCCTCCAATGAGGAGCATAAGTGTTAGTCTGAGAGGTGATTAGGTAGCCAAGTTCAATACTGTGGAACCAAAGCATTCATGCGTGTATCCTGGCTTTGCCAGCAGATGATACAGTGATCCTGTCTGAATCTTACAGCACTCATATTACTGTACTGTATTCTGTGGACAGGTTTGCTTTCTCACATGCTGATGGCATTGTTTATCCCATTACCTGATCTTTCTTTTTATGTAGGCCATTTGTGCGGAACGTGTTCTAGTCAGAAGAGAGTGGACCAGATATCACAGGCCACTGGCAATCATATTTTAAGCTCTGCTCATTTGACAGACAAAACGTTTTTCCTTTTGTACAATTCAAAGGTTGTTTTGCATATTTATAAATAATAACAATTTCAGATGTGTTTTGAGCACATTTAAAACTTTAAAATATGAAATTAAAACCCAGATGAAATTGTTTAACATCACATCAATCAGTATGCTGGTACCTGTGTACTTCCCTTGCTAATGAAGACAGTGAAGCTAGAATCATTCCCATTTTGCATGATATGCTTATAATGATTTGTATTTAAAAATTGACATATTGGTTTATATCATTTGGGTACTTTCCAAATCAGTTGTAGGAAATGGGATTATTCAAATTCATGGTAAGAACTGGAAACGAAAAGTGCTAAAGTGCATAAATTGCTGAGTGTGCACAATTCCCTGCTTCAGTGCTCAACCGATATGTGTTCCTCAGCATCTCATTCAATCTTGTATTGCCCAACCTGTCATAATTGCCAGTCCCTAAACCTTTCAAAATTGTCACCCTTGGGGGTGATTTTGTTCTCAATGTACGATCTTCAGAAAAGCATGGATTTATTGCACGCTACAGCCACTTGTTTCTTTGCTCTCTAATGGAAGCCGTCCATGAAAACAATGTCCCTCGTGTACTCTCAGTCTGTCTAGATATGTACACCTATCCGGTAGCTTCTAATCGTCATCCACTATCTATGCTCTGGTACGTGTATCTTTCGCCTTGCTTCCATTTGGTCTTCTGTATACCTGCTTGAGCATTTTTTCATTCAGCACGACAGCTGATCTTAGTCCTCTGTCTATTCTTGATTATGTGCACCTTTTTTATCCGTACTGTGTCCTGCATTTATGCTATGGCCGGTATAGCTTCCTTGTGGCTAATACTGATGCTTGAACACAAGTCCTAGGCCCTCATCCCAAGTTGAGTGGTAGCCCTTAAATGCAGCGGTAACGCTATAAGCGCAGCATTTAAGGGTTGGCCCAATCATGAGTATGGTCACATTCACCTCCAGCTCTCAGCTGGAAGTGAATGTGCCGGCGGAGAGGGCATTTTTGTTACTATTAGTGCCCCCCAGCCCTATTGCGTCCAATGGACCTAATGGGGAATGGGGATTTACTGCTTGTGTTGGTGTTATCCCAGTGCAATTACCACCGGGATAACGCCAACTTCGTGATGAGACCCATAGACGGGCCTTGAAATGCTACTTATCCAACATTCTGATTACAGAAGAATGAAAAGGGTAAGGGTACTGGATGGGAGTACTCATGCTTATTTTGATCACTGCGAGGCAGCATATCAACATATGTGGTATGATCGCGACGAGTGGGGCGTGACAAGGTATTCTGGATCCATTAATCCATTTGATTTGGTGGGAAGGGGCCCCAAATGTGTCTTTGCCCCAGGCTGCAAAAGCCCTTTAGATGGCCCTGTTTTCATCTTCACAGGAACCTGTCCAGAAGCAGCTGCTGTGACTGCTACTGGAAGGACACATGTCATTGCCTGTGTGCAGAGAAAGTCGCTGGAGCTCGTTTTCCTCCAACCTGTGAACTGTCCTAAAGAGGCCTTCATTGATGGTTCTTGCATTTCTTCATTGACAGAGGTTGCATCTTGTAACTGGACCCGACCAGAAGAATCCTCCTGGGCACCTCTAACTGGAACCAACGGCGGAAAGTCGAGCCCCCAGATGATCCATGAAGTCATCTGGGAAAATCAGAGTCAGGCGGGTAAGTAAACACAGTGTGCCTGTCCTCCCTGTCCTCTGTAGGATAATATTGGGAACAAATCCCTTTCTCTTCTTATTCCATTCCACTTGCCTTTTATTCGTCAAACCTGGGTCGACTAGCCTATCCTTGGGTTAGCCTTGGGTCTGGAAGAATGGAAAATACATACTTACCTGTGGTAACATTTTTTGAGAACTTTTAAACTATTAAGCAACATTCGGCCATTGAAACCTACTTACAGATACTTCATTCTGGTGACATTTGGGCATAGCGCTCCATTCATTTCATGGTTTGGCCTTTTTAAGTTAGGTTATTGTCTTATGATCTGGGTCCATCATTGACTGCATCTTAAATACCTGCTTTTGCTAAGTTGTTTGATGTGTATTTGAACCTATGGTGACTGTATATATTTGTATCATAGAGTGTTGTGCGATAATACTACCTGTTAAATTCATTCTCCAGTTCGTTCAGCAGGCCTATATTAAATAACTGTGTTTTTATACATGATTGTCCAAATTGAATTATTGTGTGCCATACTGTGTGTACTCTAAACACACTTACAGTCTCCTGGGTATAAGCCTTGACTGCTTATCCGCGTACCTTGATTGGGTTTCGGCTAACCTCTCAGAGTTCCCTGTTCACTACAACTAGGGTGCCTCCTAAAATCTGTCCACCAGGCCAGATTCTAGAAATCCATTTTAACAACCAGGAAAGCAAGAAAAGTATCTTGAAGTGGAGGGAGTTCTGTGTTATTTTTAGCATGTTTGTGCATATCATAACACTGTGGGAAATGTGTGGGCACAGCAGCACTAATCAGTGGCAAGTACACAAAATGAAACATTTGTTGGTTCTCACAAAAGAAAGAGATCATTGGTTTTAATCTGAGCACAACCCTTGTACAAAACGAAGGCCACATTGAGAGACAAAATGGTGTATAGTCTCCAGCAGCAATAAATGAAAGCAAATTACTGTATTTAATTGTAGTACAATTATAAACTAGAGCTTTTATAAAATGTTGCACTGTTCTTTTCTATTGATAACTGCATGCAGGTACTTCAAACATTTGTTTCTGGTTATACAGATTACAGAAAGAGCCTGACAGTGAATGCTAGGAAGTCAAAGTTACTAGTGGTTACATAGACAAGGAAAAAGCGTAGAATATTGAGGAGGCAGAAAGCTGGATCCTTGTTCATAAGGTGATTATCTGGGACTAAGATGTAGTCACTCGCTGACATGGAAAGCATTTTGGAATAAATTAGTAATATAAAATACTCTGGTGAATGGTAGAGCTTTGTGACTGCTTAATAGGTAATTTTATTAATCAATTACCCAGTTACTTCAAACATAATACCAAAAATGTCAGGCTGGCCAGCTATGGTGCAGTTAAATGGAGCTACATGGGTGCTGGTTTACTACAGATGGTCGAAATTAGCTCTTGTTGTAGACTCCTTGGCATGCCAAGCAGGGTCTCAACTTACAATACAACTTGCAAAGCGGACTAAAGACACCATTTATTGCTCATTCGATCAGTTCCTAACCATCAATATTTTCGGCATCATTTTGGAATAAGAACAAGCCAATCTTGACCCATGCAATCTTAGATTTGGGGAAGGAAGTAGAATTCCTCATGATTTGTATGTCTGCAAGACACTAAAATTAACTGGTTGTTTAAAATGGTGTACTAGTCCAGAAGCTACACCTAAAAAAGGAAAGTGAATTGTCAAGAATATAGCCATCACCACTGTGTAAGCATGTTAAAGGACAGTCACCCTGAGCAGGGTCGGCCGAAGTGAAGGCCTGAGTAATGCTTGGGACATTACAGTCCCTGTATGCCCCCAAACAAACGAGTGATAGCTATTCGCACCCTAGGACTCCAACAAGGGTGTGAATAGTTTGATGGGGGAGGAGGGAGTTGAAAGGAGAGGGGCCTTGATGAAAGTCCTTAAAGCTGTTTTCTGCTGCTGTGTGAGACATCCTTTGTGTGTTTAGAGCAGTTTGGTGTTCTGATAGTCAGGCTTCAAATTTGAGTATTGTGCTGTTCACAGCCTGCACTTTATACAACTTAAGTACATTAGCTTTGGACACCAAACAGACCTTTGAACTTCTAAAAAGATCATCCAAACCATTATTGTACTGGTCTGTCAGTGGAACCTTAAATTATCATACACTACACAATATATAAGTTCTATAGAGCCATTTATAGTAGAGAAAAAACCATTTTGCATTACTGGCACTTCACGTTTTAATTGAACCTGTTGCTACGTTACCTTTTCTTACATCCAAGATTAATTGTCGGAAACTGGGGTAGTAGCTGCTCCTACTGTGCTCCAAAATGGATATTACTTTCTGGATCTCTGAATTTTGTAACTGCAAAATTATGAAGAAGGCTTATGAGTACCCATAGTTTGGAAACAATAATGTATGTCATCTGCATTCTTTTGTATGCTCAAAATCGTTTTTGTACACACACAAAGGGCAAACATGTTACTGAAACAAGGGATTACAGCATAATTACAACTTTACAAAAGGTACAGGCCAGGGAATCATTTGGGGGTCCCCAGGGGTCTCACGTGTGACCCCAGAAGTCTCCCTTGCTACCCTTGTGGTCTTCATTGCTACCCCTAAAAAAAACGTTTCATAGCAGCTCCTTGGCTGTGGCCAGCTCTATCTGGCTCTTTGTTTCTGCAGTGGCTAGCATTCTTGTTCAGGACACTTAAAATGCTGGGGGTTCCACAAGTGTAACACTTTGAACAGTGATCCTAAATAAGAAAGAATAAGAATAACAAATAATTTGCCTTTCTGGAATTCTATACAATAATTGCTAGACTCATTAAAGGTATATTTCAGGCACACTCCAAGGGCATAATCACTGATTTTGTCTGTTCTTAAACACCTCAAACTCACAATGCAGACAGAAACTTCCAAAAAGTATTTAGAGTAGATTAAGCATCCATTTCAGACTATGTATTTTGCTTTTCACAAGTTGCATTTATAGGATGTTTTCCTGCCATTGTCTCTGTGAAGATCATCATACGACATTCCATCTCGGTGTCCCCAGTCACTTGACAAAATCCTTGTGCCTAAAAGCTTGTGTACAGTGTAGAAATGTTTGACCATAGCACATCAAGTGGCCCTTGATTTCATTGTGCCACAAGTAATGCTTTGTTGTATTGTGTCTGTCTTTGCCATCTCCCTGGCATGCTGTTCAGGGTGTCCGTTTGAATGTATGAGGTAATGAGTGCCCAGAATACGGGATGTCATGTGAGTGTGCTGAACTTTGAACAGTGATCCTAAATAAGAAAGAATAGGAATAACACATAATTTGTCTTTCTGGAATTCTATACAATAATTCCTATTCATTAAAGGTTTATTCCAGCAGGCACACTTCATGGGATGAATCATTGATTTAGGGCCTCATCACGAGTTGGGTGATGGCCCTTAAATCCGGTGGTAACAGTGTTACTGCCGCATTTACTGCTCCACCCAATCTCGAGTCCAAAGCATTTACCCCAGCTCAGAGCTGGGCGTAAACACACCGGAAAATGTCAATTTTCAGTGCAATTACTGCCGGCGGTATTACGGTGCGGGATTGTGCCAATAATTCCACATTAATGGACCCAATGGGGAATGGGGAGTAACGGTTAGCGCCCAAACCATGATCCAGTGGTAATATCGCCGGACGGGTGGGCACTAACGCAAATAAAGTTTGGCGGAACGTGTGATGAGACCCTTAGTCTGTTCTTAAACACATCAAATTCACAATGCTGACAAAAACTTCCAAAAAGCATTTAGAGTACAATAAGCATCCATTTCGGACTATGGGCCTCATCACGAGTTGGGCAGTACCGCCCGGGCTAATAGCATTACCACCACCCGGTCCGGTGCTACTAGCGTCAGCGTCAGATCAAGGGTTGGGCCATAATGGGTATGATAGTACCGCGCTAATTGCGCCTGAAAATGGGTGTTAAATTGGCGCATTTAACCCCAGCTTAGAGCTGGGGGTAAATGCTGCCAGACTCGTGATTGGGTGGACCCTTAAATGTGGCCGTCATGGTGTTACTGCTGCATTTAAGGGCTACTGCCCAACTCGTGATGAGGCCCGATGTGTTTTGCTTTTTGCAAGTTGCAGTTATAGCATGTTTGTTGCTGTTGTTTTCTCTGTTATGATCATCACAAGACATTGGGCCTCATTACGAGTCCGAAGGTCCGGAATCCATTGTTTCTGTGACGGCAGTGACACCATTTGCGTGACTGCAAGCATGCAGTATAAATACCTGATTACAGTTTGTCGGTCGCACGCTCCAGTCCATTGCAGAAACAGTGTCACCGCCGGCACGGAAACACACACGCACATGGATGCATCATGAACCTCAGCAGTGTATATCCGTATCCGCCATCACGGATACGGAAATACCGGCTCCGGAAACACTGTGATCACGAAAACCGTAAGGAGAGCGGCAGCCATGACTTAAATCACAATCCACTGCCAACCTCTGTGACCACAGGGCCTACTACCGCTGGGAATTCCTACAATCTACCAGTACGATGGCATCACGCATCCCAGCCACCCGACAGCGGAAGCCACGCTTCAGAAAGCCAAGTTGACTGTGCTCGTGGAGCACATCGTGGAACATGCCCCTATGCTTTTCAGCGCTGACCAAAGGCTCAGCACCCAGCAGCGCCGCAAGGAGATCTGGGCGGAAGCAGCACGAAAGCGCACCGCTGTTGGAGTGACTGTGCGCGCTGTGAAGGATTGTCACAAGCGGTGGGACGATCTCCGGCTGCGAGTGCGCAACCTAATTGCAGCACACCGCCAGCACAGCACTGGCACAGGTGGAGGGCCTGTATCACCCTGAAGCTCCAGTCATGGGAGGAGAGGTTATACAGAGGCCGGAGTCAACCCAACTGGTAATGCTGGTAAGTACACAGAGTTGAAAGCCATGAATGTGAATGTCCCCCCTTCCCCAGCCAGGTCCCAAGTGACCCAACACATCGCCAATGACCCACTCAACCCTCCCCCCCAGCCAGGCCCCAAGTGACCCAACACATCCACCAATGACCCACTCACCCCCCCTGCCAGGCCCCAAGAGACACAAAACATCCACCAATGACCCACTTTCCCCCCCCCCCGCAGCCAGGCCCCAGGTGACCCCTCACATCCACCAACGACCCACTCACCCGCCCCCCCAGCCAGGCCCCAAGTGACCCAACACATCCACCAATGACACAGACCACACTCAACATGCACATGAGACATGCCCCCAGGACATGCAGACAGCGTGTGACTGTGTACAAGCTGAGGCACACACACCTGAGTGCATCACCCGTCAAATGTGTGTACATGCAAATGGACAGAGATTGTGGAGTGCGTTGCATGTGATGGACCCATTCACAACCCACCACACAACTAACTGCATGCTCTGCCTTCTCCCACAGGCACATCGTCCGACAGTGAAACTGCGCAGCAGGCCACACCACGTCCTCCTGCACATGGCCGATGTGCCCGTCCATCTCAGGATACCACTGCCAGCACCTCAGCAACACAGTCATCGGCAACACCGACATTGGTCACGGATACCCCCATCCCTGCTGAAACCTCACAGCTGCGTGTTGCCACAGATGCAACACCTGCTTCCACGTCGGCCGCACACATAGTGCCTGTCCTGTTGCCACTGTGGAGGAGGATTCTTCTAGCGGCAACAGTGCACCGGTTGAAAAATCCTACGATGCACCACAGGACCAGGATGACGGGGCAACATCACTCCCCTACCTGACCTGGAATTGAGGACTCCACAGCCTGATGCGCTCACCGACACCCTCGATCGCCGAACTCAGTGCCCGCCTCCAGTGCATAGAGCAAACCCAGACCAGCCTCACACAGCTGGTCGAGCAACAACTGCAGGAGTCTAAACTGCAGTGCGAGGAGGCAAGGTTGCAGCACGAGGAGGCAAGGTTGCAGCACGAGGAGGCAAGGTTGCAGAGGGAGAGCACAGCCAACTCTGTGTGCAGGCTGTCAAGGGCAACAGGCTGTTTTGCAACAACTAACGTGACCCTGTCATGGTACGTAAGGGAGGGGAACAATGTGATGTCTTCCATTACGGAGTCAATGTTGGTGGCCCAACAGGCATTTTTGGGCAATGTGCCAGCTGTAACACCACCAGTGGCTTCCACGAGCAGCACCCCCTCAAGTTATGTGGCAAGTAGCCTGTGGAGGCGCTCAAGCCGGCTGGCTGGACCCTCCGGGAAGGACACATACGCCCACAAGTGTGGTCGGAAATAGTGCGACAATAACTGGACTGTCGTCTGCACAGTGGGGATGGGGTTGCTGTATGGGGGTGGGTATGTTGGGGATGTAAGGGAGGTCCTTAGTGGGATTAGTTTGTTTGCGGCCTTTTTTGGGGGTGGGTACGTTGGGGAGGTGGTGGAGGTGCTTAGTGGGGTTAGTTGGTTGGGGCCTGGTTGGGGGGTGTGTACGTTGGGGAGGTGGGGGAGGTCCTTAGTGGGGTTAGTTGGTGGGGCCTGGTTGGGGGGTGGGTACGTTGGGGAGATGGGTGGGCATCGGTGTTCTACTTTTCCATCCAATTCAACTTGCCCCTGTATTGTTGGGAATAAAAGGTTGTGCAAATTCAAGTGGCGAGAGAACATCGATGATTTCATGTGCATTCAATCTATTTAATGTCGTGCAAAATAAAGGATTTACATGATGTGCATGTACAGTCTCTCAAAAGAAATTGTGAATGAGTGCTGCCCGTGCTTGTTGCCCATCCTGGGCACCCCTGCCAGGGAGTGCACCCATCCCATCACCATCGTCGTCATCTTCATCGTTACAGCATCATCATCATCATCATCCTCTGTGTCCTGGGGCAGTGGAACATTCCTGCGTAGGCACAGATTGTGCAACATGGTACATGCAAGCACTATTCTCCCCGTCTTGACTGGGCTGTACAGCAATGATCCACCAGATCAGCTCAAGCAGCGGAACCTGGCCTTGAGTAATCCAAAGGTACGCTCTATCATGCCACGTGTGCGTATGTGTGCCCTGTTGTAGGCCTCCTCATGCCTGTTCCTTGTCCTTTGTATGGGCGTCATCAGCCATGGTGGGAGTGCATATCCTGCGTCACCTACATGGGAGTGGAAGCAAGGGCCCATGTCAGTGTTTGTGGTCTCGTAGTCAGATTCAGATGCAGTACAATCATGTACCGTTTGTGGATTTGTCATATGGGGCATCTTGTGATCGGAATTCGAGCACAATACCATTCCGGGGCCGTTGATATGATATGATATGGCATTTATAACGCGCCTATACACAAGTGTTTCAAGGCGCGACGAGGCAAAAAGGGGGGACATAGGGAAGACAGACAACGATCTTACTAGGCCCGGTAACATTCAGATCGCATGGGATTGATGGTCACATTGGTGCATTGGTATTGGATAACGGCTTGTGGCGCGCAAGTCGATGCCCATGAGTTCATGTGTGGTTGGTGACAGTGGCATTGTGCTGTGATGGCCACACATGCACCAGTCAGACAACGGTCACTGTGAATTAGTGGTCAATGTACACTGCCAGGTAAGCGCACATCGTGTGCATTGTAGGTGCACAGGAGCATTGGGCGGTTAAGGGACCCACATCCTCATGTCGGCCTTGCTTGTGGTGCAACAACATGTCTATGGTGTGCATTGCTGTTGGCGGGGGAGGTACTTGCACGCTGTGGCATTTTGGAATGTGAAGCGATGCACTGTGTGGGGTGGGGTGACTGTCCATGCCCTTGCCCAGGGGTCATGCATTGGCATTTGTACTTACCCAATAGCCATGTCCTTTGTCCTGCATAACGTTCCATGTAGCGTGGCAATGTCGAATTCCACAGGACCATCGGGTCATGTGTTGACCCCGTGAAACGTGCACAGCAATGGGTAATCACTTGTCCAGCGTCATATACCATCTGGACATTCAGTGAGTGGTATTGTTTCCTATTGCGGAACACCGCCTTCATTGCATGTGGAACTGTCAGCTCTATGTGGGTGCAGTCTAATGGACCTATGCAATTTGGCATGCCGGTGATGGCATGCAAGGCCATCTTGGTGGCAATGACCTGTGCAGGGGTACGGGGAGGGAAATGTACTCTGACGCATGGGTCAGCAGCGCATCCAGTACCTGGTCAAGTATTCTGGAAAAACACTGTTGTGAGTTATGACAGCCTGCGCAGCTCACCGACAGTGTGCTGATATGTTCCAGTTCCAAGGAAATGCAGTACCGAGACTACCTTCAGCAAGGGGGGGATTGCAGTCCGGATGCCGATGCAGCGGCTGATGTCCTCCTCAATCAGGGTGACAATGGACATGATTGATGGACGTTCAAGTCGGTATCATGTGTGTATCTACCCTGGGGTCAGGTTCCAGGGTGAGGCCCTGATGCGGGGCTATTGCAAGCTGCCTGCAGGGTCGTGCCGGCTGCAGATTTATGTTTGCTATGGGTACGGGGTTTGCAATTTGCCACCTGCGCCTCCTCTTCCTCATCCTCCTCCTCCTCTTCTTCTGCCCCACTGCTGCCTCAATGTGCACTGCTGCCTGTAGATTCAGTAGCCCAAATGCTGCTACAGAGGCTGACTGCATGGTTGGGTTTGGCGGTGGCCTGGGTGTAGCCCTTTTGTAGGCTCCAAGTTACCTGCAGGGTGCAGCTGGGCTAATTTTGTGCACCTGTGGCCTGATTCAGCTCACCTGCCACTGTTTACCGCCAGCTCTGTGGTGCCAGTGGTACTGCCACAATGTTCCCGGTGTTTCCGCCATTTGTTTGGCAGTGTTTCTGTTTCCGTGCTACTCGTAATGTGCACAGTGTTACGCATTGCTGGTAACTGGGGGTGCACCGAAGTGTCGTCACGCTGTTTCCACCGACGCTGATTCCGGGTGCGTTGTCACCGCAATGGTGATGGTGATGGTGTTTCCGGGTTCGCAAGTTGGAATTGGCCAGTCTGGAAAACAGTGCCAGTATCATTTTAACGGCACCGTTATATCCGGACCAGCGGACTCGTATTGAGTCCCATTCCATCTCGATGTCCTCGGTCACTTGACAAAATCCTTGTGCCTAATAGCTTGTGTACAGTGTAGGAATGTCTGACCATAGCACATAAAGTGGCCCTTGATTTCATTGTGCCACAATGAATGCTTTGTTGTAATGTGTATCTTTCCTATCTCCATGACATGCTGCTCACAATGTTTGTTTGCATGTATGAGGTAACGAGTGCCCAGAGTATACGATGCCGTTTAAGTGGGCTGCTTTCCCTGCGCTACTCTAAATTCTTTAATACACAGTTATGAACACTCCTAATCGCGATGTATTTTGCCAACCTCTGAAGCCTGAAAAGTAGATCCACGCAGACTTGACATGTGCCCAACTTTGCAGCAGACCTGCAGATGAACTGGCCAGCTGTTAAAGCTCAGTTACCAGTTTAATGGTATCCTCTACAGAGTGTAATTGCTTTCTGACTTTGAAAACATTCAGACATGTAATTGCTCATTTGCTATAGCCGGTAAGATAGCTAAAGCCAGTAAAATAGCTCAGTGGGTTGAGAGGTAGTTGCTGCAATGTGTGTGTGATCTGCAGGTTGCAGGTTTGAACCCTGACAAGACCAACTCAACCTTTCATCCTTCTGATGATGATAAATGAGTACCAACACAGGATGGGTGATATTGTATGTATATTTGCTCTATATAAAGCGCTTAAGTGTAAGTGCTATATAATAACACATAAGTATCATTTGGCATTGGGCGTCTGCTTGCATTCACAGTAATTCTGAAATATGGACCTATACACATAACGATACATATGGTGATCCATTATTGAATGAAATGTATATCACATTACAGTGATATCGTAGCCATATGTTTCGTAGTGTACTTAGGAACAATGCTATGTGATGCCACTTCCTGTTTTCTCAATGGGTGAAAGGTTGTGTTCCATCACTTCCTCTGATATCACTTTGGGGTGGGGTCATGTGATGTCATCAGAGGTCAAGGGTCGCGTGATGTCACTTCTGCTGCGACCCTAAAGGTAAAGGAGCTATCACTATGGTACGTGGCCCACTCATGGGGTCATCCATTGCAATATCTGTGCCATATCTGAACAGAATACTAATTTGCACATCAGTCTGATCCTGCCTAGAAGGACAGTCCGGCCCTGAGTGCCGGGAACGCCTGGTGCCCATTTCCTGTCCCTGCAGCAGATCGGTTGATTCAGAAGTCACCAAAGGCATTTAGCATCCTTGAAGTGTATAAAAAATGATTATTAAAACTGGGCAAGTGCACACTGTAGAGCTTTTTCACATCTGTCTAGTAAATTTGAAATTACACATTTAGACCTGACCGAAGGATTCTCAGTTCTGCTGTACCATACAAACATAACCTGCTTCTTTTTACTCCATGCATGCCATTTCAGCCTGGTGGATTTTACAAAACAAGCTAATTGCAGCTTAGTACATAATCACTTTCTACATTTATAATCTAAATGTTTTTCTTGATTCACCAACTTACAGGCATTCAGAGGCCCTTTTGTCAATTCAAGCTGGTGCATCTGTGCAAAAAGGCGAATGGAACTGCAGCAGGCAGTTGGAAGGGGGCTCAGCTTCAACTGGGGATTTGGCAGCAAACTTATTGGCTTGGGAGTATTTGGGGATAAAGTTCCATCCACCTCATTATATTCATTGCGGTTGTGGGGAACCAGCTTTCTGAATGCTCATTATGGTGGACTAGGTTAGACTATGTTCTTGAGCTATCTGCCATAGGATCTAAGTGGGCACTCTGCTAAGCCAGCCGAGAGCTGTGATCCAAGTTAACTCCATTATAGACCAGATTGTACTCTGGGCCCATCTCTTGATCAATAACTGTGTTGTACAAAGCAGTGTTTATAGTTCTGTTCTTCGAAGAGAAATCCTGTAAGTCCCCATAGCTGAGGCATGTCCTCAACACCATAATTTTACATGGCCTTACAGTCTACACTTGTCATGATCCAGGACGGTCTAATGGGAGCAGATCTTTGAGGGCTTTATAGCCAGTGTGTCCATTAGCAGAATGACATTGCAATGTTTACTATAAACTAGAGATGGTGATTTTGAATTGTACCTGGACCAGGTACCTCCAGCCCATATCATCATTGTATACATAGCTTTAGTTGCAGCTGACTGGATTAGTGGGAGGGCGTGAAGGGGAGAGTCGGATTCAGGTAAGTATCTGGGAAGTGTTTGCTGCTCAACAGTGGAAACAATTGTCCATGTGTGCTTATTTTGTCTCAGGTACTTGAGACCAAGGAAGGGTGGCTGATCTCTATCTAGTCTTTATACAGCTGTGGAATCTACTCAGCTTTGAGGCAATATCACAATTAAAGTGAACTACCAATTTTAAAGTTATTTTGGGCACAGGACAATGCATTAAAAAATCCTGAACCCAAAGAAAGCAACACAACAGGGGGGTAACTATAAAGGCTCTTTAGCTTAGAAGCGCCCTGTCTGGCTTTGTTCGTATTATTGACAAATGCATTTTGCAGAACATTATTTGAATGAATTCCTTTATTGGAGCTTTTGATTTACATTTTCTTACTTCTGTGGCTTTCAATTAAGATCATATGGTGATTCATTAATACAGGAAGCCTTAATGTTATGTAAGATACATTGTTGTGGTGTATTTTTACATGTGCAGCATGAACTTGTTTGTGGTTTTCTATAGATGAACAAGAGTCTGAACTGAAAGTAATTTGTAGCAGGCAAATGTTACCTACAACAAATGTCCTCAAATAAGGCACATGGGAAATATATGAAGCAAACACACACTTATAATGCCTTTTCATTTTCATACATTTGATCGAAATATCAAATGCCTTTTGAGAAATCCATACAGCACATATAGGCCGTAGAATACCTAATATTAAAAGCATCATAACAATGTTATGCCATAATCATGAACATCAACATGTTTCCCAAATATAAGGCAACCTATCTAGCTTCTTATGGCTTTTTTTTACAAAGACATTCAACAATCAGCCAATGTATCTACCTCTTGGACTCAATATATTATGTTTGGTGTTATTAATGTGCTATGTCCCACGATACCATCCTGTACCCAGTAAATATCCTCAAAAGATCCTCAAACTTAAAAAAATCTTCAACTGCCTATCCTCATGCCTATAAGAACTGAGGTTCAGACCCTCTGTGGCAAAGCCCTTGCAGGACAAGGCTTCAGAGTTGAGCGACACAGGTGTGCAGGAGACGCTGTCTGTTTACATATAGCCCCCATCACTACGTACACGCTTCCATGCCTGCAAGAACCAAGGTTCGGACCTTCTGCGGCAAAGCTGTCGCAGGACAAGGCCGCGGTGTTGAGAGGTGCAGGTGTTCGCCAGCAATGGGGCAGCGACACAGATTGCGAGCGCTGACAACCTCACCCTCCTGGCTGTGGCTGCAAGGTAAGATGGTGCTGGGAGAGTTAGCCTGCTACACTTGACGCAACCCCCCTGACCTTGTGCCCCTTCTCACTCTTACTTACGCATTGCTCCCCCTGAAACCAGTCCTCCACTCCCCCGCAATTCAGGCCATGTGCGTTCCCTTGCAACTAGGCTGTGTGCACCCCGTGTTCTCTACTCACATGCACTCACTCGCAACTTGGCCACGTGCACTGCCTTGCTTCTCTAGCCGCATGTACTCTCTCGCCTCGTAGGTCCCCACATCCTGTTTGTATGCATGCGCTCCCTCACAACTTGGCTGCATGCGCTCCCTTGCTTCATCGTAGCTCCCTGCATCTTGTTCTGCCCCCACCCCTGCATTCCCTTCCTTCCTCTCGCATCTTAGCCCCTTCCCTTTTTTTGATCTATTCTGTACTGTATTCACATTGTGTTGTGCTCCACGGTTTTGGCATTACATTGCATTGCCTGAGTTCTTTCTTCTAGGTTCCTGCTGTGTTCTGTGCCTTGTTGATGGTATTGACTTTGTGTTGTTCTCTGTGGTTTTGACATTGTGGTGTTCTCCACGGTTTTGGCATTTCATTGCATTGCCTGCATTATTCACTTCTAGGTTCCCTGCTGTGCGCTGTGTTTTGCTGTTTCTTGTTCTTTGTTGTGCTCCCCTCCCTACCATGTCTCCCCTAATGCTTACCTCCTGCCTGCCCCCCTTTGTGAACCCTCCTCCCCTGCTTGGGCTCCCCTGCTCCCCCTTTCCTCCATGTACCCCCTCAGGTGTTCTCTGTCTCTCCTATCTTCTCTAACTGCTTTTCTATCGACTATCCTATCCCTCTCACTAGGTCTGGCAGGAAAAGGCTCAAAAGGGACATCCTGGTCCCCAACCCAGGCCTCCCTATCGCTGATACCTACACCACTGCTTCCACCAGACAGACCCTTACCGACATCCTCTTTGTCGTTCCCTCTCCAGGTCTATTGACCCCCCCCATATGGTCTCTGTTCTCTCTTCTTTTTCCTTTTCTCCCATTAATGATGGCACCAGGTGGGAGGCCCTCCTGGCCCCCTTCCACTCCTCTAAAACCATTGTTAATGTCTACTTAAATGACACCATCTTAGTCCAGAGCCCTCATGCCAATCTCCTCCTTTTTGATTGGTGCTTCCTGTGCCTTATCAACTTATTTTCCTCTCCTGGTATCCCTTCTCACCCCACTCTGGCTCCTCTGCCACCTCCTTCCTCAGCCACCTCTTTGGCTCCCCTGCTGCTTCTCTGGCCACCTTGTTGCCTCCTTCCCCCACCAACCCTCTGGCACTCTCTTCTTCATCTCGGACTACGCTGCCTTCTCTTCCTTCCTCCTCTGCCCATCCCCAGGCACCTTTAACACTTCCGCAGGGCGTACCTCTGGCCTGTATCCCTCCTTGGAAGTGAAGCAACCTGTTCCACATCACTCTCGTTCAGCTGTCAAACATTCCTCTGACATCTGCCATCTGCGGAAGAGGGTGATTTGGATGTACTCTGTCTCACAAAGACTTGGTTCACGGCCAGCTCTGTCATGAGTTTTGACACTCTCCTTCTTGATGGCTACAAGATCCTCTCCGAACCCAGAACCAACCGTTGGGGTGGGGATGCAGCCTTGATTTTTTTTTTTTCGAGTGGATCCCCACTTCTATCATTCCAATGCAGGACTACTCCTCCTTTGAATGCCTGGTCTGCAGGCTCTCTTCTTCTCTTCTGGCCTCTCTCTCACTGTTGCCATTTTCTACAGGCTGCCTGGCCAGGTCACCCTCGTCCTCTCTGTGTGGACTGACCTCTCCTCCTCCCTCCTTGCCTCTACCTCTCAACTTCTCCTCCTCGGGGACCTGAACATCCACCTGGATGCTACTAGCCTTTCTTCGGGACTCTTTTGCAGCCTCTTTGATTCTCTCTCTCTCTCTCTGTTCTTCCCTCTGGCCCGACCCACTCTGCAGGGGCACACCCTGGATGTTCTGATCTCCTCAGACCTCTCTAACCCTCTCTCAACACGCCTCTTTCTTGGAGTGATCACTTTCCCCTTTCCTGCCACCTCTCTTTCTCTACCCCTCAGGTCAAGCCGACTCTAGCACTGACACATACAGACTCGGTCATCTGACCCATGAAGAGTGTGTCAGTAGAGGCTTTCCCTGCTACTTTCTCTTCTCCTCCTACAGCTTTGTCTGACTCTCACCCTGTCACAGCCCTCTCTAACCTTCATCTCTCTATCTCTAACACTCTGGATGTCCTTGCCCCTGTCATGAGGATCCGCTTGAAGCCCAACTCTTGGTACGATTCTGACCTCTCCACCCTTAAACCGAAGTGTAGGGTGGCTCAGAGGATGTGGCAGGCATCAGACGCACCCCCTGACAAACTGGCCTACCGCCTGCTCCAAAGGCAGTACAGACTCTCTGTCCTCTCTAAGAAGAGAACCTACATCCAAGTCTGCGTCTCTGTGGCATCTAACAACTTGGCAGAACTTTGCCAAATCTGCAAGGAGCTGGCCAATCCCACTGCAATCTCTACCTCTCCTGTTCCCTCCCAGGCCCTCTGCACAGCCTTGGCTTCTCATTTTACCACTAAAGCCCAGGAAATCCTGTCCCCCTCTCTTCCTCTACCTCCTCTTCCTCCTCTACCACTTCTGGCCCGTCTGAGGCCATCTATCCTCCACCTTTCTCCTCCTTCCCCTTGTTCACGCCTGACGATGTTTCTAGGCAAGTCCGATCTATGAAAGTCTTGTCAAAGCAGGTTCTCCCCTGCTCATCCAGAACCATCAAGGACCACGTTGACAACCTTGCTCCAGCCTTGGCCGATTTCTGCAATCACTCCTTTGCCACTGGAACTTTTCCCTCCCCCTTTAAGAACTCCCTTGTGCATCCCCTTCTAAAGAAGCCCTCGGCCGATCCCTCCTCTCTGGCTAACTATCGCCCAATCTCCATCACTCCTTTCCTGGGAAAACTCCTGGAAAAGCTGGCCATCTCCCAGCTTAATCTGCATACTGAATCTGTTGGTTGTCTCCATGACCACCAGTGTGGCTTCAAAGCTGTCAGAAGCAATGGAAACTGCTATCATGAACACCTGTGAAGACCTGCTCTCCAATCTTGACTCTAATCTTCCTTCTGTCCTCATTCTCCTCGATCTATCCTCTACTTTTGACATGGTCAACCATGCCATCCTGCTCAACCACCTCCATGACTACCTGGGTATCACTGATCAGTCCCTAGCCTGGTTGACCTCCTATCTCACCGACCGACCCTCTAAGGTCCTACTGGGGTCTTTCCTCTCTTCTATCTCTCTCTCTACTTGTGGTGTTCTCCAGGGGTCTAACCTCTCTCCCTGGCTTTTCTACAACTACCTGGCACCTCTTGCCCACCGCATCGCTACTTTCTGCTCCAATTTTCAGTGTTATGCAGATGACACCCAGCTCTCCTTCTTGCTCCCCTCAGCCACCTCTGCTCCTTCTCGCATACCAGACTGTCTGGCCGCAATTCAGGAATGGTGTGCCACCAATGATATCATCCTTGATGCCAGTAAGACTGGGATCCTCCTCACTGGGACACCTGCTCCCTCCTTTTCTCTCTCTCTCTGGCCATCCACTGTATGCCCTCTTTCTGCTACCTCCTGTGAGGCTAAGAACCTTGGTGTTATCTTCAACTGCACCCTCTCATTCTCACCTCACATCTCTGACATTTCTAAGAAGTCAAACTCAGTATCTAGGAATAACAATTAACTCGAACATCACAGATGAGCCTATGAACCAAAAAATTGTAACAATGTGTAAACAACTGGCCGCCCAAGGGGCAATGATACACAAGAAGTATGGTAAATACTCACTAAAGCCAGTTGTAAGCTTCTACAGGAATAAAGTCAATCCGGCGCTCATTCATGGAGCCGAAGCCCTGTTTGAATGCTCTAATACAACATGGTCTCAGTGTGAACATATCTTCTGGAAAAGAATACTCCAACTGCCGAAAGGATTTCCGACAGCCTGAATGCGATATGAGATCGGTCTGTCTTCCATTAACGCAAGAGTCATGTGGAATACGCGGACGCTGCATAAGTAGGTGATAGTAGCCGAGAGCCTTCCGCAATTTACGATTTTGAATAATCCTGCAGTGAACGGAAACAACACACTCTTGAACAAGTGGACGCAAAGTTGTGAGATAATCCTTACGCAACTGAACACCGACAAAGAGTCATTGCTACAAAATCCAAATGCTGTAAAAAAAAACGATGGCAGCAGGATTGCATTGAAACATGTGATAAGAGAGCACAACATAAGTGCATGAAGAACATTGCCCCAGAGCCCAAAGCACTTAATAAGCTGCCAAAACATATGGAAAAATGTCTTTGTAAGTGACTAAGAACAACATTCTTAAAGTTTAGACTAAATTTATTTCGAGCTAATGAAATACAAAATATGGGAAACGAAAGTCTAGGAGAAGCTTTCAAGTGCAGATTATGTAAAAACTCTGAAGGGACATTGAAGCATCTTGTTCTGTTCTGTCCGGAACTCAAAAATATAAGAACTAAATATATGGTGGCTGAAATTGCTAAAAAGCCGTCCCTAACCGGAGAGGAGTGGTGGGCAAGAATGCAAAATGGAGAGAACAATAAGTTGGTTTAGGCGTTGACATTTCCTCTAGAAAACTTGAACAAGAGAATGGAAAAGCAAGACTCTGAATAGTTTCCTAACCTGGTAAATTATGACATTACCAAGTATAACATTCTGTTAGTAGTAGGAAACTGCTCATCCTGTGTTCACTTATTACAGTACAGATCATGCTCCATGTTTCCCTTTTTTCTGTAGCATGATTTTCTGATTTGGAGATAATCTCAATTTGTGGACGAACTATTATTCTTGCACAGTTATTTTACTTGCTGTTCTGGTTTCACTTTTTTAAAGTTTATATTAAACTATAAAAAATTAATTAAAAAAAGAAGTCAAACTAGCAGCTGCGCCTCCTCAGAGGTATTCTTCCTTTTCTCACTTTCCCCCAGAAGCCCACTGTCTCCAGAGCTCTGGTCCTCTCTAGGCTGGACTACTGCACCAGCCTCTTTCTAAATCTGCCTGCCTCTACTCTTCGACCTGAAACCTATCTAGAACAGAACTGCAATACTTCTCATTGGCCTCAAGCCCAGGGATCGTATCACTCCAGCTCTGAAATCTCTTCACTCACTCCCCGTGGCTGCAAGGATCAAGTTCAAGACCCTCTGCATCGCCCACAAGCTTTTCTGGAGCCTGGGACCGCTCTAACTCCAACAGTCTCTTCCAAAGCATCTTCATTCTCAAGCTCTCTGCTCATCCACCTCGCACTCTCTGAGGGTCTTATGCTTCTCCAAGCAGAGAGTTGGGGGGAAATCACTCTCCTCAGCTGGGGCCTCCCACTGGAACAGCCTCCCTGCCTCTCCCAAACTTGAGCAGAACCACCACTGGTTCCGGAAGCAACTCAAGACCTTCCTGTTCACTTCCACTTTCTTCTACTCCCCTGCTAATGTCCCTGCCTGCTGCGCGCACTGGTCATCTGGATACCCTCTGAACACGGGCCCAGGCTCCTTCATGTCCAGTTGCCCTTGCACTGCCTCCTGGATCCCCCAGCACTTAAGGGTCTGCACCGGCAACCATACAGTCCCTTCTCTATGCACGTATGAGCCACCCGCTGCCTGCACTTATTGAGTTACCTGAACTTCTCTCTCCACCCCCCTGGCACTTCTCTTCTGCCTCTTCCCCACACTTGCACGATCTGAATGACACAAGGCCTAGTAAGAGCTTTCTTTTGTCCTGCCTTTGTTTCCACCTCCTTGCCATGTCGCACCTAGAAACACTTGTGTACAGGTGCGTTATAAATGCTTTATCATATCATAACTACCATATCAGGAAGCAAACACACTGCCTATATCCATGGCCTTCTTGAAAACCTCAACATTGATGTCCTTTGTGATGAATTCACCTACCAGTCAATGTCAAAAGGACCTGGGAGTGATAGTATAAGGTTCTAGAAGCCAGGGAGGACTCTTATGGACATATCCCAGAGATAGGGTTTCTAGGCCATTTGGAAGGACCAAACAAATAAGGACCACATATTCCAGAATCCAACTGTCTCACAAACGGAAAAACGTGGACTGGATCTGGGTAACAGCTACAGATTCAGCCCAGAGAAGCACCTTTCCCACCCTGGATATAACAGACATGATATACCCACACCTCTACCACCCAGTGTGCCAGGAAGAAGAGCAAATCTTCACTCTGCAACAACCAGCCACACAAAGACATCTCCACATCTTATCCTAAACTAGAGGGAGACTTAAGGAAACAGAAACCGATGTCTTGCTTACCACTGTAACCCTGATAGGAAGAGGTTCTCCCACACCCAACACCCCATTGAAGTCAATCACAAAAACACCTACAACACAAAGCACAACAGAAACTTTTTTTTTAAGCTCCCAATCCAATAAAGGTATTTAGTAAATAATCAAAGCTATGAACTTGTCGAGGGCTCACTACTGAGATTCCCAAAAGCCTCCTCCACCACCTACAACTGATTCAGAATGAGGCTGCCAAATTAGTCTTAGATCCGGAACATACTGACTATTTCACTTAGACGTTGAAACATCTTCATTGGCTCACTGTGGGGTTAATAATGGACTGTAATGCCCTATGCATACTTAACTGGGAAATGAACAATATACTTCAGCAAGAACACCAAAAATGTACCATCACAAGAGCCCAAGGAGAACTGGTGGAAGATCCATGGTATATTGGCACTTTTGAACAATCTGCCTCCCACTTTGAGAAATAAAGAACGCCACCTCAGATTTAGAAAACTTAAAACAAGCTTCTTCATGTTTAAAAAAATAGTAATTTCCCCCTCCTGCTTGGCCCAGCCACAGTTTTGGGATCATGAGCAGCCCCTTTTCAATTGGGCCAGAAGGGCATGCTCTTCATCGTGCTGCAGGCTCATTGGCCTTCCAGACCCTCCTCACTTCTATGTTGCTCTAGCCCTTTGCAAATGCTTTGCAAAGCTTGTCCTCTGCCTTCTTCGGCAGACATCAGCCTACTGTTTTGCCTCCACCAAGACCTTCACAACACCTGGAACTACTAACATTAGAGCTCAGCAATTAGAGGTCCAAGGCTGTCCAGCCCTGACTCCCATCCACCATCTAAGTCTTGATTTTGAAATGGCAAAGTACTATGATTTGCCCTAGCTCTTTCTATATGGTCATACTCTAACTCATGGGTTTGCAACTGTCGGCTCACCAGATGTTTTGGACTACAAATCCCATAACTCCTCCCATTTGATTATGCTAGCTAGAGCTGATGGGAATTGTAGTCCAAAACATCTGGAGAGCTAAAAGTTGCATACTCCTACCCTAGCTGATCCACTGACAGGGCACTCACAAGTGGAATCACTTCATCCATCACCTTCCAATGCCACAAAGTGATAACCTTGTAGTGGGTGCCTTATAAAATCAATAATAAATACTACATCATATTCCATATGTCTCAGCAGCAATATTATGTGGGCAGGGCGGGATAAATGAGGCGGTATTACCATATACCTCTGCATTCCTAGACACTGCTCAACTATGAGGTTGGCAGAAAGTTGGAGGATTCACCTCCAGTCATGAGCTGGAGGTAAATCCGCAGACTTTCTGCCCATTTGCAGTGGAATTACTGCAGCGGTTATTCTGCCGAAAAAGCCCCATTGAGTCAAATGGACTCATAACAAATGGGGAGTTAACTGAAATACAGTTTGGTGGTATCTGGGTGGATTTACTGCCCAGATACCACCAAACTTGTAATGACCCAAAATGTATGTTACCGCTTTTAAAGTGAGAACAACATACAAATAATACCATCGCCGTTTTCAAATTGAGTGAGAGGAATAAAAAATTCACAGACCCTTTTTTAGACCAGCACCACCTTTTGTCATAAAGCAACACAATGCATGTCCCTTCTCATTACCCATCATTCTTTCCCTCCAGATCACAAATGGCCTTTCTCTCAGTCTCTGGAAACAAAGAAAAATAAACTGTCACATACACACTTGTGTCTTGCAGCCTCTCAAACTATTTTTCCAGTAACATGAAAAAAACACATACCCATATCTCCACATGCATACAAAGCCGATCTAAATCACAAGCATTGGTAAAGTGAATAGGTCTGGCTATGCTAAAAAGAACTTTGTCAGCCACGCAGATTGCTTCCCATGTCCCAAGCAGAAATGCCTGCATCGCAGCCTGAATGGCAAAAGAAGAGTTGCCAGGGGTGAAAAATGCAGCCTTCCTGCTGTTCAACAGCCCGCCCCTCTCGCAAACCATGGAGGCTTTAAAATGCCTCGTAGGTGCCACAATCGTGTAGCTGGTAATGGGGCCATTAATGGCCTACAGGCAAAACTAATTGTACAACTAAAGTACTGTTGAGTGACAGATCAATGCGTTATTCATAGCGTTGGCCCCTCCCCTGCCTCTATACCATAGGAATGAGAGAAATGCATCAGTCGCAGCATCTGTCCCCTCTGTGCCACCATACCGCAGGTATGAAATACAGTAATCAATAAGACAGCACATCTTGCTGTACTTACATACCTGCCCATGATGAGGAAAACAGGACCTTCACAGAAGCCATAACCTTACTAACAGACCTCCACACAAAGGTGGTAGAGAAGGTAGAAGAAATAGGGGATGATGATTGGTTCACTTGCTTGTTCTCCTGGATCCCCTCCTGGTTGGCTAATGCATTCAAGGTACTAACAGCCCTAAAAGTGCAAGTACTGTTAGGATTCTGTACCCTGAGAATAGCCATAAGCCAATACAAGAAGATGGGTAAAAAGGCGGTAGGGATAAAGATAGTGATCACCATGGACACACAAATGCGCAAATGCACACAAACCAATAATGTACCTCATGTGAACTTGAAAGAAAGTCCAATCCTCCCTCCAGGCTCGACATTTTACTATCCCTGAAATGCCCATAATTACATGGGACGTTGGGTACTCTGCAAACCAGATGGGGATTGCTTCTATATGACCTGGAGTGTGGATGAACATATAAAAAATTCAGGTGACCTGAGGTGGGTGAAAAAGATGTGTACTCCCAAGGTACCCAATGGGTGAGAGAGACCTCAGAGAGATTTGGTCAAGGACTCGACCAGAGGGGGGAATGTCAAGAGACAGATGAATGCGCCATCCATAGCGTCAGCTCTTCTCACACCTCTATACCACAGGAATGAGAGATGCACGTCAGTCATGGAATCTGTCCTGTCTCTGCAACCATACCGCAAGCAAAAAAGATGGTACTCAATAAGACAACTCTACCGGCCATACCCTGGAACTATCGAAGAAGAAATGAACATGCTGTGACCAAAGATGACGAAAGCAAGTGACATCACTGCTGAAATGGACACATGTAGATACATTAGACACAAAGCAGACATGCATTCATCATGAAGTTACACAGAAACTAGGTCAAATTGCATTTAGACACAAAGAATGCTCCTGCATTCAAGAGATAGTAGAAAGCATACACTCAATATACATGCTGAAACGCAAGATGCATAAGAAAACATATAATGCTTGCAAACTGCAGAAAATGTAACAGTAACAAGCAGACACTTTGGATAAAATGGACAACACAGCCTTGATTGAGTGAATGGAAAACATCGAAGAAGCATTGAAGCTGCAGGAAGAGTAGATTCACTAAATAAGCTACCGAGCAAACCGGGCAGTAGCTGTGCAACTACTGCTAAGGTTACATTGGAGAAGGGAGGCTTGGACTAGAACAGAGGAGAACAGAAGATAACGATTCCCAAAAAATAAGGGTCCTTTCTCTTAGATTAAAGGCCTCATCACAAGTTGGGTGGCATCCCGGTGGTAAATCCGCTGGGATACCGTCCAATGCAAATAGCGTTAACGCAATTCGATCCAGCGCTATAAACCGGTCGGGGCAGCTTGAAGAGAAAATAGGATATCTTGACAGGGTAAAGGCAGGAAGACGGCCGTAGGGGTTTGTTGATGTGTTGTGTTATATTTAGGGTGCATCCATATGTACAGAGATTGCTGGCACCAGCAGTAGGTTGTAAGACGATCTTGGGGAATTGACAGGAGATGTTGTGTTTACCAACAGTGTGAGAAGTGTTTAAGATTGTAAAAACAAGGCTTTGTCAGTATTGGTTTACACCATAGAGCACATGGAGCTTTGGTTTGGACTCAAGGGGTGGAGTCCAGAGCCTGGGCAGCCATTGTGGTGCACGCCCCTACAGTTGTTGTTGAAGCTGAGAGGCTTGGAAAAAGGCATAGAAAGTGTTGTAAATTGAAGAAATTATTTTTTATAAGAGCTTGTGAAAGGTGAGTGGAGAGTTGGTAGGTTTGAAGGGTTTGTTTTTAAGATCGGTAAGTCTTGGCAGTCAAGAGCGTGACGTGCCATCATGGGAGGAGACACTCCCTCATGCACCTGTGCAAATCCCTGCTGAGGTACAAGGACAAAATCCAAAAGTACCACACGCAGTGGGTTTGGGCCACAGCAGATATAATGTTCCTACCTTTGCCCCAAGAGGGGACTCTTTCGAAATCAATGCTGCAACAAATGACCACATATTTACATGCTGCATATAAGGGAAAAACTGCAGAAAAGATTGGCTATTTTAGAGCTATGGAAAATGTTAGGGGACGAGGTGGAAGATCCACCCTCAAAGGATTGGATGCTTAATCAGCATGAGGGAGAAGGCACAGCCTCCTCCTCCTCCCCCGAACATCGATCCGCCAGACGAAGGACAGGGATTATATCCATTGAAGGAATTAAAAGCAGCGGCAGGGTACACTAACCCCAGATATGCACAACCCGCATACAGTAATGAAGATGCTATAAACGGAGCCAAGTTAAATTATAAAAAGCTATTGTTGATGTGCGATGAGTATAGCGAGTGCTGCGAACTACATGTGAAGCTAACAGAGATTGAAGATGGAATGGCAAGACAGAAAACCAGGCAGAATAACAAGGAAGAGCCAGTGAACACTCTGAATGAGTGGGTGGGAGGACAGATATCACTTAAATTGGACAGAAGGAATCCAGGTGATCCCAAAGACAAAGAAGGGGAAGTTAGAAAGAGACAGGAAAAAGAGGACGCAGAGGCACGACAGAGGACAAAGTTAGAGTAGAAAGCGAGAGAATGGGGTGAAATGATGGAGGAAGCAGAATAGAGGCAAAGGAAGTATAGCGTGAACCAGCACTGGAAGGATACGTGGTACTACTAAATCTGGCTATAAAAGGTCCTAGAGGTAGACCGATGTCAGGTATACTTGTAGCCATTAAGAACGATTTGAACTGGAAAGTGCTGGAGGCAGTGAATCCAACCCCATTTATCCAGATGATAGTGATACAGCTTGACCAAGATGCTGCGCGAGTATTGATATTGATCAATATTTACTGGAACCCAGCTAACATCGCATTCAAAAGGTTACCAGAGAAAATATCTGAACTGATAGACGAACAGAGAGAGAAGTGGACTGACCCGCTATACATACTGGTGGGGGATCTAAATTGTACCTGCGTGAACAAAGATAGCCAAATAGAGGAGGTGATAACAACCGCCACAGCAAAGGAAAAAAGAGGAATAAGATGGAACAACATGTTGCAATCAAGAGATTGTGTTATTCTTAATGGACAGGTGAAAGGCGAAGTACCAGCTAAACCCACATGGAAAGGGGCACAATCAGCAGAAATCCTGGATTACATCTGCATCTCGAGCAACCTGTAGAGAATATTCAGACCTTGGAAGTCATAACAACGACAGAAAGTGACCACAATCTGATGAAATTGACATGCAACAACATCAGTAACAACAAGAGTTTTGTCTACAACCAGGATATTGTCACAGTCCAAGGAGGAAAGAAAATAAGGATCAGACCAGACAAAATCAAACAGTTAAACAACAAACTAAAAGGCATGATCCGACTGCTCGAAACGGAACAAGAAACACAAAGGATTGATTACACACTACTCTTCAGAGCCTTTGTGACAAAAGGGAAACCTGGAAGTAATTATCCTACCATGACAGCCAGATAAGGAAAAGGAAAAAAGAATTAAGAAGAAACATCAGGGGACTAAAGACGAAAAAAACAATTAACAGTCAATCGAGTAAGGAGATAAACAAGTTAAAACAGAGGTACCGCAACTGGCTGTACTTACATAAGAAAACTATGCTGAACCGGGACGCAGAAAGCATGTTAGAAAAAATAAGAACTAGAAATACTGCAGAAATATGGGCTACCATTAATGGAGCAGACCATCCGCAGGAGACAAGCCTATCAAATCCAATAAGTGCCACTTCATGGTGTGAATATTACACACAGCAACAAGAAGAGCCTTACACAACATCTAAGCGAAAATCAGTGTCAAGGTAGGAAAACGCGATAATAGACATCAGTATTGACGCAATTGAAAATATCTTAAAGAAATTCAAAGATTCAAGAGCTCCGGGACCGGACGGACTTATGAATGCAATATTAAAGAGCAATACCAGTGAATGGGCAAAGTTCCTACACATCCTGTTTGAATACATCCTAAATACCGAGAAAATTCCGGACTCCTGGAGGACAGCAGTAGTGGTGCCGATTTTCAAAAAGGGTCTTCGAACTTCGGCAGACAACTACAGACCAATCGCACTGCTGGATGTCGGGGGGAAGGTCTTCGCATCAACCTTGCTGAAAGCACTGACCACCTGGGCACAGCATAGTGGACGACAAGACCCCTGGCAGTCTGGTTTTGTGGGGGGAGAGGTACTGGACTCGACATTTTTTTGATCAATCTGATGAAAGCAAGAACTACAAGGAACAAAAATCAAGAAATTTATGTAGCTTTTATCGATTTGTCAAAAGCGTTTGACACAATAAAAAGAGCCAAATTGTGGGAGAAACTGGAGAATTGGAAATTCCCGCAGACATTGGTAGAGAACATCAAAGACCTATACACAGATACAAGCATAAGAGCCATTTTGGATAAAGCAGGAACACTGACAGATCAAATTCTGATAAGAACAGGTTTAAAACAAGGGTGTCCCCTTGCGGCAGAACTTTACAACCTGTATACATCGGATATCGAGGACTCCTTCGAACTTATACGCTGTTTTCCACCAAAGATCGCAGGGACCTCAATAGGGAGACTACTATATGCGGATGATATCGTCCTTATGGACCAGACCCAAATAGGCCTACAAAGACAGCTGACGGCGTTGCAACATTACGTGGACACAAACAGCATGGTAATTAATCCAGGAAAATCGAGGATCCTGAAGCTGCGCCCAGGAGGGAGAAAAAACAAAATGAGTAAGTCAGGCTGGGTAAAAAAATTCAGGAAGTGGAGGCACTGACATACCTGGGAGTTTGCATAAACAATACCAAAAGTGAAAAACCAAGAATCGAAGGTTTAAAATGAAAAGCAAACAACTTAGCGTCTCAAGGGAAAATCCTGATGAAAAGATACTGCAGATTTACCCTAACACCATTGGTAACTTTTTATAGGATGAAAGTCGTGCCCACCCTGACATATGAAGTTGAATCACCAAGACCCATATCGACACAAACATGCTCAACTCTAGAAGGCCAATTCTGGCGAAAAGTGCTACAACTTCCCAAATCTGTGCCAATAGAGATGATAAGGAGAGAGTTGGCATTAACTTCGCTTAAAACCATAGTGATATGGAAAACGCTAACCTTCTATCGAAAATGCTTGGAAGAAAATGCAACCGGAGGTTTCAAAGTGCTGAACAAAGCAATAAAAGAAAAAACAGATGCAACACTAACAGAATGGCAAGAAGCGTGCCGAGAGATTTTGGTGAACCTAAATGAATCAGAAGATGATCTGTGGATAAACCCAAACAAAACCAGGAAAAAACCGTACATGGCAGACTGGATAGAAACCTAGGAAACCATCGGCAAATACAAAGGCTATGAAGATTTCTGGGCACAACCGAGAAAACTGAACCAGATTCCGAGCTATTTGACCTTATTCCCGAATTGGTACTTTCGAACTCTCTTCCTAAGATTTAGACTGAACATCTTGCCAATGGGAGAAATATTACAAAGGAGGAAAGTCATGAGCAGAGACGCAATATGTAGAGTGTGTGAGCTCAAAGGAGAAAAAGAAACCCTGAAAATCTCACACTCCATTGCATAGGACTACGAGAAGCTTGTGAGCAATGTTTGGGCAATTTACTTAGAAACTATGTCACAAGCAGCGCGGAAGACTGGTGGAGGATCCTTATAGAAGGAGAAATAACGAAGATCAATTTAGCGCTTGTAAGAATGGTGATCTTAATACTTAAAAAATTGGAAGGACTTCGGAGTGACACAGACAACGGAACGAATAACAGAGTTGGATGAACTACAGAAAGGTGGTAGACAAAAAAATGGAAACTTTGTCTACAACAGATTAAAGGTTTAAAATAAGGAAAACCATGTAAATCTGTGAAACAAATAATAAAAAATAAAAAAATAGCGTGAACAAAGGGGAAGAAACAAAAGGAAGAAATAAGAAGCGAACTAGAAGAAAAAGAAAAGGAGAAGGAGAGAGAAGACAGGGCGAGAGGGAGAAGGGAAAAGGAAGAAAGAAAGAAGCAAAGGGAAGCGTAGGAAAAGCGAGCAAAGGAAATAGAAGAAGGACAAAGACAGAGCTTAGCTGAGAGAGACAGCAAAAGGCAGTTGAAAGACTCGTTAAAGAGCACGTATGTCGAGGTAAGGAGAAAGTGAGAGACACTGGTAGAGAACATCAAAGACCTATACACAGATACAAGCATAAGAGTCATTTTGGATAAAGCAGGAACACTGACAGATCAAATTCCGATAAGAACGGGTTTAAAACAGGGGTGTCCCCTTGCGCCAGAACTTTATAACCTGTATACATCGGATATCGAGGACTCCTTCGAACTTATACGCTGTTTTCCACCAAAGATCGCAGAGACCTCAATAGGGAGACTACTATATGCGGATGATATTGTCCTTATGGACCAGACCCAAATAGGCCTACAAAGACAGCTGACGGCGTTGCAACATTACGTGGACACAAACAGCATGGTAATTAATCCAGGAAAATCAAGGATCCTGAAGCTGCGCCCAGGAGGGAGAAAAAACAAAATGAGTAAGTCAGGCTGGCTGCTGAACGGTAAAAAAATTCAGGAAGTGGAGGCACTGACATACCTGGGAGTTTGCATAAACAATACCAAAAGTGAAAAACCAAGAATCAAAGGTTTAAAATGAAAAGCAAACAACTTAGCGTCTCAAGGTAAAATCCTGATGAAAAGATACTGCAGATTTACCCTAACACCATTGGTAACTTTTTATAGGATGAAAGTCGTGCCCACCCTGACATATGGAGTTGAATCACCAAGACCCATATCGACACAAACATGGTCAACTCTAGAAGGCCAATTCTGGCAAAAAGTGCTACATCTTCCCAAATCTGTGCCAATAGAGTTGATAAGGAGAGAGTTGGCATTAACTTCGCTTAAAACCATAGTGATATGGAAAACGCTAACCTTTTATCGAAAATGCTTGGAAGAAAATGCAACCGGAGGTTTCAAAGTGCTGAACAAAGCAATAAAAGAAAAAACAGATGCAACACTAACAGAATGGCAAGAAGCGTGCCGAGAGATTTTGGTGAACCTAAATGAATCAGAAGATGATCTGTGGATAAACCCAAACAAAACCAAGAAAAAACTGTACATGGCAGACTGGATAGAAACCCAGGAAACCATCGGCAAATACAAAGGCTATGAAGATTTCTGGGCATAACCGAGAAAACTGAACCAGATTCCGAGCTATTTGACCTTATTCCAGAATTGATACTTTCAAACTCTCTTCCTAAGATTTAGACTGAACATCTTGCCAACGGGAGAAATATTACAAAGGAGGAAAGTCATGAGCAGAGACGCCATATGTAGAGTGTGTGACCTCAAAGGAGAAAAAGAAACCCTGAAACATCTCACACTCCATTGCATAGGACTACGAGAAGCTTGTGAGCAATGTTTGGGCAAATAACGAAGATCAATTTAGCGCTTGTAAGAATGGTGATCTTAATACTTAAAAAATTGGAAGGACTTCGGAGTGACACAGACAACGGACCGAATAACAAAGTTGGATGAACTACAGAAAGGTGGTAGACAAAAAAATTGAAACTTTGTCTACAACAGATTAAAAGTTTAAAATAAGGAAAACCATGTAAATCTGTGAAACAAATAATAAAAAATAAAACAATAGCGTGAACAAAGGGGAAGAAACAACAGGAAGAAATAAGAAGCGAACTAGAAGAAAAAGAAAAGGAGAAGGAGAGAGAAGACAGGGCGAGAGGGAGAAGGGAAAATGAAGAAAGAAAGAAGAAAGGGAAGCGTAGGAAAAGCGAACAAAGGAAATAGAAGAAGGACAAAGACAGAGTTTAGCTGAGAGAGACAGCAAAAGGCAGTTCAAAGACTCGTTAAAGAGCACGTATGTCGAGGTAAGGAGAAAGTGAGGAACAGGAGCGGGAAAGGGAAAGGAGTCTATTAAGGCACTATAGAGAAATGGAGGAGATCATGAAAAATAATACTCTCCCCGATGAAGATGAGAGAACACCGATATGGTGCAGGATTGGCAACCTATACAGAAGCATGAGGTACAGTAGTGCCATCCGTAAGGTGAAAAGGAGTGTGGTAGGTTCTCCAGAGATAGAACTGAGTTTATTGAAAAAAAAGCTGGGGGGAATATATGGTACAAGCCGGCTGCAACATTTTGAGAAGACGGAGACAGTGATAACAATTGAGGAACAATGTGATCGGACAAGGAAAGAGAGGAAATTGAAAATGAGGAAGAGGAAGAGGAAGAGGAAGGAGCCGTGCGAGACCCCTCTACAAGGGTGAACCCAGAGAAAGGGACAGAGTAATCTGATTTGGAAGAACCAGAGAGGAAAAAGCCTGAAACTGCGTCCTATTCCAAGCATCCGATTGGGCAATCATGTAGGGTAGAAGAGATAACCCCATATGCGAATAGGATAAGGACGCTACCAGGATGAAAGAAAGTAAGTATGACAGGTGCCTTCACAAAAATGAAGGATGCGACTGGGTCCAGATATAATGCAGAATTAACTCAAATTCCCATTGTTAGCAAAGGGGGGGAGGACGACCACAATATATAGCATGACCAAAAATGGCCAAGGATAATTTGAGGTGTAAATTGCCAACTTTGACATTAGGGGCAGGGAAATGGATTAATTAGCTACAAAAGGATTACATCGGGAATGACATTATCAGTGAGCGACATATAAAGCTTACTCATTACCACCATTGGGGAGGGAACTGACGACATTTGGAAAAGGGCGGGGTACCCTCCGGTGACTTCACAGAACACAGCCTATGACAGAGCACCATTTAAAAACTGTACAGCAGATGTATGGAGGGTACTCAGAGTGCAATATCCTGACACGTCAGACATGAGTGTGATCATTACACGCAAGATGCATGATGAAGAAGACCCTGTTGCTTATATTCAAGAGATTCAAGACCGATGGCGTCTTGAGACCCAAAAGCCGTGGGACAAAACTATAGCTATTTTGTATTATGTATTGTGTCAAGGGTTACCCGAGCCAGTCCAGAGGCAACTGAAAAAATGATTTGGAATGGAAGCAAAGCCATGGCGAGAAATACAACTGACTATAGTTCACCATTGGTGACTCTATTACAAGAGAAAGCCGGAAGGAAGCTTGAGGAAAGAAGTCTGGAAGAAGCAAAGTTAGTTCAGAAAAAGTTGTCAATGTTTTCTGTGGCAGGGGCAATGTTGACGAGTGGAGAGGGAGTGGTCGTACAAGACACACAGCAGGTACAGCCAATGGCTGGTGGGAATTTTGCAGGAAGGGGAGAATGTAATTACTGGCCACGAGGAAGAGGAGTTGCACTGAGGGCAAGAGGGGTTGGATTTCACGCTCTGCAGGGAGGAGGTTTCAATGGAGGACATACCAGATTTGGAGGATCACCTCAGTAATGTTGGACATGTGTGAAATTGGGACACATTGTTCAAGTGTGCAGAAGCAGGGGAGAAAATGCAAGATGCATAAGAAAACATATCATGCTTGCTCAAGACAGAAAATATAACAGTAACAAGCAGACATTTTGGATAAAATGGACGACACAGCCATGATCGAGTGAATCAAAAACATCGAAGAAGTGTCGAAGCTGCAGGAAGAGTGGATTCGCTGAATATGCTAAAAACACAGATCTAAGCAAACTGGACAAAAGCTGCGCAACTCCTGCAAAGTGAAGAAGGGAGACTTGGACTAGAGCAGAGGAGACAGAAGATAACGATTCCAAAGAGCAACGCACATTTCTCTTAGATTAAGTAAAGAAACAAACAGCCCGTGAAGACCAGGTGCTCATTAACAAAGACTTAATATAGGAAGAAGAATAGCTTGAACAAGTCTCTAGTGGAAGAGAGGGGTAAAGACACCCACATTAATATGGGCTACAATCCTAATAAAAGTCGAGCAGAATAATTCAAAATGTGGTCTCTTGACACGTGACTGATAGTTGGCAAACAGGATATTTCATTAAAAGCAGATGCAGTTATACTGAGGCCTTCACTCCCCTCGAATTCTCAGAATAAAGATACAAGACAGAGCCAAGTTCAAAGCTGGCGTCCTAGCTCATGGCCTGGGGAATCAGAGCTGGCGTGTTATAATTGGGAAAGACAGCACCTTGATGTCTCTGCCCCCACCAGTATTGTTGCTCCTGCTCCTTTCTGATGAACTGCCAAATAGTCACGGTTGGAGAAACCACTGCCAACAAATCCCCGCCCTCAATTAACGCTGTCCTATAATTGTTGCACTAGTCAAACCAGTAGTATAGAGATGACATGTACTCACTGCTATCAATTTAGAGTTAGTCTCAGGTGGAGACATCAGATAGAGCATGAAACACTTGTGTAAAGGTGTGTTATAAATGCCACATCATATCATACCAATGAAAAGACTAACCCTTATGGATTGTGTATATAGATGATTCCCTTAACCAATCCCTCCACCCCATATGTTTTGGCGTGATGTAACATCAGTCATAATGTATTTTTTGTTTTTAAGCTATTGTCAGGCTCAGGACCTATGAGATCTTGGAGATTTTTTATGTTCATTGCTGTCCCTGTTTTATGTCGATTGTTAATAAAACAGGCCTTTGTCATTTACCTTGACTCTTCAGTTTTAGGGTGTGGGATTTCGTGGCCTATCTGGTCTGCTTAGGGCTGGGACTTTCCACCCCACACTTACAGTACCACCTATGAGTCAAAGCAAATTGTGCTTTGGAGTGCAATCTACTAACTAAACATGATATCGCTAGAGTGCCATCTATGGGGCAAACTAATTGTCAGCAAACCGTCACCTATGAGCCAACACCAACTGTGGCGCTAAAACAACAACATTGAGCTGGAACGAGTTGTGACAGAACTTAAAAGCATAACTTATGGTCTGAAACTGATTGTGCTACAAATGTGTCAACTGCAACCTGAAACTAGAGTTCCATTTATGAGTCAAACTAGTATGCGCCACCTATTAGCTGAAATTAAGTGTAGCACTCCTGTGCCATACATGAGTCAAAATATTTGTGCTGAAACGCCACTTATAATGTGCAACTCATTTTTCAGATAAAGCACAACCCATAAACCAAATGTGATTCACCATGGTTGGCGATGGTGTCCAATGTTCAGGTATGGCCAGCTATGTTGGCAATGCTAGGAAATGTTCAACCGTATGTGGTAATGGTTGACTATGATTGGATGGAGAAAGCCAATGTGCATGCCTACTGTCTGGCCCGAGAAAACTTACACTAATAAGAATATTACCAAATTACTGACCCTGAAACAGTTTCTAACCAAGACACAAGGCAATGCAGACTAATAACACACAGGAGGACAACACTCACTTTACCGAACTATAACATATCCTACTGTTCATTTCACAATTAAATTTAATCAAACAGTAAATATCTTCCTAAATCGGACAATACAACACTATTTTGTAATTCAAATGAATATGCATTGAACTGTTTCAACTTTACAGTAATGTACTCAAAGCACAAAGTAAAACGTCACTTGGTCAAAAAGGAACAATACACATGATCAAATAAACAATTTCATTTCGGTATTATATAGAATAATGTGCCCTCAAAATGTGCGCTCTAAGGCTATTCAAATTCCCCTCAGAACTCTGTGCCTTATTAAGCATTCAGTTTGTGTCTTACACTTTCTATGACACAGAACACATTTGTAACTTAACATTTCCTTATAATGAACAGTTGTGAATATATAATTCGGTATATTAATATACTGGAGGAACAATTCTCTTGTGATCATAAAAGAACGTACAATAGATAAGAAATCAAATTTGACGTGAAGAAGTAAGCTTCTTACAATGGGGTAAGTATGAGGGACATTCTGACCAGGTTGTGGAGGGGAATTAATGAAATAGGCCCCAAGGACAATACATAAGGGTACATACATAGTTTACGGACAACCAACACTAGACATAAGTGCAGGTAGGCGGAACAGCCAGCTGTGCTCATGATGTGACCATGAATGGTGAAGTGCTAGAGTGGAGGCAGAGGAAGTGAGGGACATAGGCAGGAGTCGAGGGCAAAATCTTAGGTAGCAGACAGATGAGAGGTAGGCTAAGAGGGTAACTCAGAGGCAATGAGGTAGGCTCTTAGTTTGGCTTCGAACAAATTGGTGAGGACTGTTTCTCGGATGTCCAGGTGAAGAGAATTCCTTGCAAGTGGAGCAAGAAGAGAGAAAGAGAGAAAAAGCGGAAGCAAGAGGAAGCACAGGGAGGGCAAGGAGCCACAAGGGTAGTCAAGACGACAGAGCAGAGATTCCGAGAAGATTTGTAGAGTTGCATAGAGGAGGATAGACACCATGGTGCCTTACCATGGATAGATTTGTGAACCAGGAGAAGAAATATAAATCTGGTCCTGTTTTGCATCATCAGCCATCCAGCCTGGTGACAGTACGAGGAAGTAGGTGTGAAGCGAGGGAGTTCCAAGAGAGCCCTGGTAGCGAAGTTAATGATCTTGTCGAGATGTCAGAAAGCATAGTTGGGGAAACCAAAGAGGATGCTGGCACAGTAGTCCAGATTAGACAAGAGAAGTAAAGATATGCTTGGCGGTGTTGAAAGGAGGTGCCTGATTTTCCTAATATTTAGGAGGTTAATGCGAACTGCTGTTGCAGTTTTGGAGATGAAAGTAGAGAAGGTGTGAGAAGGGTCATTGATGATGCAAAGGTTTCTAGCTGAAGAAGACTAGGGGACAGTCTCGGGTGAGAACTGAATAGGCAGAGGAAGAGATGAGAGAGAGCTTTTGGCAGGTAAGAAGAGCACCTCTGTTTTGGTAGAGTTTAACATCAGAGAGTGCAGTCATCCAATATTTAATGGCAGAGAGACCGTTGGAAATGTTGATGGAGAGCTCAGGAAAAGAGAAAATCATTTAAGTGTCGTCCGCAAAGAGTTGGTACAAGAACCCAAAGGAGGAGATTAGTACCCCAAGAGCAGAGGTGTGGAGTGTAAAGAGAAGTGGGCCCAAGACAGAGCATTGTGGAACACCAAACGTTAGGGGAGTGAGTTGAGAGATAATGTTGCTCCCGGACACAGAGAATTGGGCGGGGTGCAAGGTATGATTCAATCCAGGAAAGGGCTTGATCATGAATCCCATGAAGAAAAAGAGTATTAAGGAGATCAGAGTGATCGACAGTGTCAAAAGTAGCAGACAGGTCAAGCAGAATTAAGATAGAGGATAGGTTGGCGTGCTTAGCAGAGGCGATGAAGTTGGACAGATTCATTATAGCAGTTTCCGTTGAGTGACAGGAGTGGAAACCTGCTTGTAGGGGGTTTCAAAGGTTGTGGATGACTATGAAATTGGTAATACAGTTGAACACAACTCTTTCGAGCTCTTTAGAGAAGTGCAGAAGTAGAGACACAGGGTGAAGGTTAGCTGGTAGAATCAGGTCAGCTCCTTGCGCTCTTGGGAGAGGGTTGACCGTGGCTATTTTGAGAACAGAGGTAAAGCAATCAGAGTCAAAGGACAGGTTGAAGAGTTCAGCGACATGAGAGGCCACTAAAGGAGCAAATGGCTTGGCTAGCTAAGGACCAAGAGGGTGTGATGGGGCACAAGAGGGTTTAGCCTTCATCAGCAGAGATAGGACTTTGCCTGTATTAGTGTGACTAAAGTGGGAGATAGAGGCAGAGGATGATGGTAGAGTATGCAGGGTGTAAAATGTAGGAAGAGGGAGTGTGAGGAAGTTCAGGAAAGGGCCTGTAATTTTGGAAATGTTTGCAGTGAGGTATTCAGCTAGATCATTAGCTGTGAGAGTGGAGTTGATAGTCATAGACTTAGGAGGAGTGAGGAGTGAGGTTAGGGTGCCCTGTAGCCGGTGAGGATGGTTGGAGTGAGAGTGGATGAGGGTTAGGTAGAATTCCCTTTTGGCTCTATCAAGAGTGAACATGAAAGAGTTCAGGGCAGAGAGGTAGAGTTGCAGGTCCTCATACGAGAGTGCATGCTTCCATTTGCACAGCAGCAATTGCATGTCTGTGCGGGGAAAGCATATGAATGGGGTGACCTATGGTTGAGGATGCTGAGGCTTAGGGGTGAAAGTAAACAATGGGAAGGGAGAAGAGAATGAGTCATACAGTAGGGATTGGTAGCTGAAGAAGGCAGTGTTGGTGGAAGAGGCATCGGATGTGAAGGAGGAGAGAAGGAACTGTAGGTCAGAGAGAAAGGGAGAATGGCAGAAGGTTTAACTTTCCTTTTAGTAATAGGTGAAGCAAGTGATGAGGAAAGTTCAAAGGGTGGAAAGGAGGTGGAGGTGGAACAATTGAGTGATCAGGTATGGATGGTGTGACAGTAGCATTAGTGGCTAAGAGAGAGGTGGAGATAAATAAGAGATCCAAAGAGTTGCCCGCTGTGTGTAGGAAGGATATGGATAGAGTGGAGGATCCAGTAACTAAGAAAAAACTGAAGTTCAGATTTCTGAGAAGAGGTTGGAGAGGGAAGGTTAAAGACATCTATCAGAATTGGGGGATGTTTAGCGGAAAGAGAATCAAGGAGTTCCTCAAGATCATCAAAGAATTGTCCAATAGGACCAGGTGGGTGATACATGGAGATGATGTGAACTAAGTGAGGCAGCACAATAGTAGAGATGGTGAATTCAAAAGAGGTAGGAGAGGATGTGGCATTGGAGATTTGTGAGGCTTTGAGGCAGAAGAGAGTAGGAGTCCATCACCTCCATTTCTGCCAGTCAGTCGAGAAGAGTGAATGAAGAATAGTTTGGAGTCATCTAGGGCCACCAGAGTGGCAGTGTCATATTGAGAAATCCAGGTTTCAGTAAGAAGGTTTTGTGGGGGAGAGCTGGAGTGAAAGTATTCATGGATAAAGGATATTTTGTTTCATACAGAGCGAGCATTCTAGAGTGCAATGTTTAGTTGATGAGGTAAGGATGAGCAGAAAAGTTGAGTCTCAGAGGAAAAGAGGTGAGGTGGATAGGTGATAGAGAGGTATGGTTATCTCGTCGGCTTTGTTTATTGGAAGGAGGTGGAAGAGAGGTGGAGTAGTGGGAGTTTTGAGTTGCGAGTTTTATAATAGGGATGGGAAAGGAGGATGTTGTAGCGTGATTGGAGAAAGCACAGGGAGAGGTGAGTAGGAGTAGCAATAGGAGGAGCAGGAGTGAATGCATTATAGGTGAGTAGCACAGTGTGGAGAGACAATAAAGTAATTAGGAAGCTTGTGGTACGCACAGGTGCAACAGGAAGAAAGGCAAATGCAAAGGCTCATAGGCTAAGAGGCAAAGAGGCTGGTCAACAGCTGGTCTTTACCCTTCACTGTTCTGCCCTGAACTGGGACACCCCTGGCTAGATGCCTCTAGGTATTTCAGAAGGGATGACACAAGCTCTTGCCACCTGATTGCCTAGTCCATCAATGGTTGGTCTCTCTGATATTGTTCCTGGCGTTGCTGGGATGGGGTGATGTCTTCCTGATTGGTGTTCTCAGAGGAGTCTCTTGTGGCCTTCAGCTGGAGATGGGGTTGATCCAAGACGTTATGTCACCAATCCAAGATGGCCACAGAAAGTGATGTCACTAATCCAAGATGGCCACTGGAAGTGATGTCACCAATCCAAGATGGCGGATGGCAGTGAACTTTCAGAGAGAAAGTGAAGCCAAAAACCAGAAGCTATGACACACGCTCTTGCTACCTGATCGTCTAGTCCATCAGTGGATGGCCTCTCTAATAAACAAGTTATGTCACAGGGCTGGTGTATTGTCTGATGCCACAATCTCTCCAATACTAGTCTTTTTCTGAATATCATCGGACCTTTTTGGGGGAGAAAATAATCAATTATAGAATGGCTACCACAGGTGCACCAGAGAGAGGGACTAAGATTAACAAAAATAGCCACAGTACAAAATCACGGAATGCAATACCATTGATTTAAGCATCCATTTCTGACTTGCAGATCAAATTAAACTAGAAAAGCAGCACACTTTACTAAGGTGTGCACAAACAATTAAAGATAAATGAAGGAAGAACATGTCACCTGATTATAAATGCTGTGCAAGTTATCCTTTTGCATGAGCCAAAACTCCAGCTCTGCTGATGGTCCCGGGTGTTCTCCTTGCAAAAGCATGTGGCCTGAATCTCTTTTTAGAACATCAGATATCTGTTGGGTCCACTGGATTACCATGGTTTCAAAAGAATATAGTGCCACTCTTTCATCAAAATGAGATCTAAATAAGAAGCAATTAGAGCAGTGGATTCAATTAGCAATGTATATTATTATTTTAGCAATATTGAAGTTTATTTGGCAGTTTGGCATTAAACAAATCTAAAAGACCATTTGATGTACTATTCGTCTCAGTTTTTATCGCCTGCAAACTAAACCATATTAAAAATGTATACTAACCACACACTAACAGTACTTCTTAGTGTTAGCATACATAATGGTACTTTGTTAATAAAACTCAGAAATATGAAAGTTGAATCAACCATGCCATAGCAAATTGCAAATACAGGGACGTCATTTCACCAAAATGCCTGGGGTAAAGGAAGTGACATCACATGGCCCTTGAACTCCGAGAACATCACAGGAAGTGATGTCATTTGCACCCGTCCCCGAGTAACATCACGGGAAGTGATGGCACACGAACCTCAGATTCACATAACAGCCATGTTTCCAGGCGCTCTCATTTCGGCCAGATATAAGAACCGAGGCACAGATGGAGGCGAGATTTGTACACGATCACACATTTGGGGAATGTAATTTTCCAATTCAAAGACGAGCCTATATGTAATGCATACATAATGCAGTACTTGTAACAGGGTAACTGAAATCTCTAATATAGGCTACAGCTAGTGTATGAAACATCTATAGTTCAATGGACACAGAAGTACTTGTTATCTGTGGCATTGATGTGTTAAACAAGCCAAAAAAGCACTGACCGGGGTAGGCGTGTGCTGTTTGTTTACACAGGAACAAAATGCTGCATGAGCAAGGCCTGAAAATCAAAGCATTGACCAGGATTTAGTATCAAAAAAATTACCTGGTTATAAATGTATCTCGAGTCAGCTACCACTACAATAAAAGAAACCTATTGTGCGGGTGTAAATAAGCTGAGGCCATCGGTCTCAATGGGCATTTATCTTTAAGGTATGTGACAAGCAACCACATGTTGTTCCCCACAACCCAAATCCGAACATAAAACCTTAATGCCCAAGGCTTTGATGCATGACCCTTCTTTTTTTTTTCTTTAAAATAAGCTTTATTACTGAGCCGTCAAGCACAATATTGCAACTATACATGTTTACAGACATATTATGCCAGTTTCACTGTACCTAATTTTTGAATAGTTCCCCCTCCCTCCCTCCCCAACCTTCAACTTTTGTTCCAACTTTTCTTCCAACTACAACTCCCCAAACCCACCCCTCTCCCCCTCAACATAACTTGGCCCCCCGGGTTACCACAGCGGTTAATTCCTTGAAGCCTGTTTCCAGCAGCCTCAGACCGTTGTTTGCCCCTCACTGAGAATCAAGTCCTTTCTCTGCGCTCGCAATGGTCCCTCCAAAATGTCTATATGTGGGGTCTGAGTTAAGGTCCATCGATGTGGTTCTTATCCCATTCCCTCTTTGTGCCCGGTCATGAGTACTTTCCTCATCCCTCTTGATCCCGCCCGTATGCCCTAGCTCTGGTCTCACCCCCCCCCTTTCCAGGCTCTCCAGTGGGCTGTGGACCACGCTTGCCGGTTCCAGCTGTGGTTTTACGGGGTCATATTCCTCAAGAAATGGTGGCCATTCTAGTGCCCTGGATGGGGTTTGATCATGCAATTGTCTGGTGAGTTGTTCTATTCTGAATATGTCCAGAGCTTTAGAGACAAATTCCCTTTTGCTGAGCAGTATCTCCCTCTTCCAACCACTTGCTAAACAGGCTCTCGTCGCTAACAGCAAAAAGTGCTGCATATGTGGCAGCCTGACCCAGCCTCCCTCCATTTCCTCCACCCACGAACAGTACATGAAGGGGGTCCAGGCATCTATCTACCCGGTACAAGCTCCTAATCCACCCCAGGATCTCCTTCCAGTAATTCTGCACCTTCTTGCATGCCCACCACACGTGCCAATAGTCTGCCCGCACCTCCTCCAACAGTGGGGGTCAGCACCCTGGTACATTTTGGATAACCTCACTGGGTCCCACTGCCACCTATATAAGAGTTTGATACCATACAGCTTGTATTGACAGGCAATCGATATACGGTGCGCATTCACACATAACCTTTGCCATTGTTCCATCTCCCTTTCCACCCCCATAGCTTTCTCCCATCTCTGTTTATGTGTTCCAGCCTCCCCTCCCTGAGCCTCTAATAGGGCTTGATACAGTTTTGATATAATGCCTTTCATATCTTTCCCCGTGTCCAACACCCTCTCAGTGGCAGTCAGGTCTCTCTGCAGTGCCTCCTTCCAGTCCTCGGACGTCAATACCCCTTTTAACTCTAGGTATTTTAACACTAAGACTCCCAGTACCCCCTCCAGCTCCTCTAAGTCTATGAATCCACTTTTTTTAAAGACTTGCCCTACCTTTTCCACTCCTGCTTCAAACCAGTCCTGGAATCTCTCAGGTTCTGGGATGTGGTCTCTAATGGGCCAGAGCCCATATATGGCTCAGCAGCGAGGGCCATGTTGTCACCCCTGTCATCTCCCTTTTAACTCTCCAAAGTCTCCCAGGCTGACCCAGAATCCTATGTTACTGTACCCTTCTTGGGGCTGCTTCCTGCGGTGCCCAGAGCCACTCTCCCAGGGTGACCAGTCTGAACAAGTAATTTCTCAATATCTACCAACTGCTTCTGTTTATCTCCCCTCAGGTGGGGATCCATGGTTCTGAACTGGGCTGCTCTGTAGTACTTTCGCATTTCAGGCAAGCTCACCCCTTCCTTCTCCATGGGCTGTTTTAACACCCTGTACGCTACTCTCTGCTTTTTTACCATGCCACAGGAATCGTACTATCCTTCTTTTAAACTCTGCAAAGTGCTGGTCGGGCACATCTATAGGCAATGCCTGATACAAATAAAGCACTCTGGGGAGAAGCGCCATCTTCAGCACATTCAGCCGGCCCAGCCACAAGATGGTATGTTTTGACCAGGTGTCCAGCTCCCCGAAGAGCCGGTGCAGTAGCAGGGGGAAGTTATTTTCATAGAGATCTCCCAGGTTTGCAGAAATCATCAGTCCTATGTATCTTATGCGATATTCCTCTACCGATATCCCCCATTCTCTCCATTCTGCTTTACGGCTCCCGGCGACCCCTGTTTACGTTTACCTTGAACCCTGACACACCACCATACATTTGCAGTGTTCGTAGCACCCTAGGGACTGTTTCCCCACTTCAGAGAGGTACAGCAGAACATCATCTGCGTACATACTCAGTTTATGTTCAACGTGTCCCACCCTGATGCCTCCTATCTGACTATCCCTATGTATTCTCTTCCCTAGTGGCTCCATTGTCAGCGCAAAAAGGAGGGGCGAAAGTGGGCACCCCTGCCTTGTACCCCTACTGAGTGTGAATTCCCTGCATTTTATCCCATTCACAACCATCCTCGCTGTGGGTCCCGTATAAATTGCCCTGATAGCCTACACATTCTTTCTCCCACTCCTATTTTTCCTAACACTGCAGACAGGAACCCCCATTCGACACGGTCAAAGGCCTTCTCTGCGTCAAGACTCAGCAGAGCATGGTCCCCTGAGTCTTCTCTGACGTGTTCCGTAAGGTCCAATGTCTTTCTAATTGCATCCGGACTGTTCCTACCAACTATAAATCCCATCTGATTTGGGTGGACGATTTGTGGCAGCTTCTCCTCGAATCGTATCACCAGGTTCCGGTGAATATTTTCTCGTCCACATTCAAAAGTGAAATGGGCCGGTATGAGGAGCACTGGGTGGGGTCCATCCCTTCTTTAGGGAATACAGAAATGAGTGCCTTGCTGAACGTGAGTGGAGCCAACCCGTTTCCAAAATGTAATTATACAACTTTACCATGTGTTGAGAGAGGACTCCCGCGTATTTCTTGTAGAACCCTATGGTGTACCCATCCTATCCCGGTGCCTTCCCGATCGGGAGACGGGATATCGCCTCATGTGCTTCTTCAGGTGTTATCGGCTCTCTAGTTGTTCTATTTCAGAGCTTGTGAATCCCTTCATGTGCACCTCCCCTAGGTATTCATCCACTGTGGTTGGCTCGCTGGGAGCCTCAGATTCATACAGGTTCTCGTAATACTGGGCAAACACTTCTGCTATGTCTTACGGGGGAAACAGTGCATCTCCAGTGGGATTTCCAAGGTTGGATACCCACCTCTCTGCTCTCTGTGCACGGATCCTCACCGCCAGAAGTGCATCTGCCTTATCCCCTTTCTCGTAATATTTCTGTTTAAGGTATCTCAATTTCCACATGGTCTCTCCCATCCCCAGTGCTTTCAGCTCTGCTCTCTTAGCAAGCAATGCACCCCTAATTTCTTCTGTGTCCCCCTCTATGGTGTGCATCCTTTCCTCCCCCTCTACTATCTCGCTCCTCAATCTCTCCTCCCTCAATTCCTTTCCCTTTTTCGTCTCGCCCCCTCATTGATTAGCAGGCCCCTCCAGGTTGCCTTACCGGCATCTCAGACAACCTCCGTGCAGACTTCCCCGGTATCGTTCAGCTCAAAGTATTCAGTTATTGCTTCAGCCAGGTGGTCCACAAAGAGGGGGTCTTTCCAAAGCTTTTCATTACACCACCAACTGCTGTCCGGCCTATGCATTCCAATTATATCAAGGGTCATTAGTACCATGTCATGGTCAGTCCAGCCCACCGGCCTGATCTCACAGCCCATCACCCTCGTCCCTTGGTCTCTATTCAGGAGCATGTAATCGATCCTTGTATATTTTTTGTGGGGGCGCAAGAAAAAGGTGTACCCTTCCTCACGTGGGTGCTTTTCTCTCCACACGTCAATGAGGCCCTGTGACTCAATCACCCGTCCTAGGTGCCCAAGTCTTTCATCTCCCCTCTCTGATGCCTCCTGTCCCACCGCTTTCCTGTCCCAGGTTTCACCCGCCCATGATTTAAGGTCCCCCCTATGATGTATAGGTCAATCACCCTCCCCAGTATTGCGTTCAATGCATTAGTTATGATTGGGGGCGTATGCTGGCGCCAGTAACACTCTTGCGCCCTCCACAATGCCTTGCAGTATCAGTAGCCTCCCCGTCAGCAGGTTGGTTGCTACACATTCCCGCAATTTACACTGTTTGTGGAGCACAATTCCGACCCCCCCCTTAGAGTTGCCTGATGCCCAGTGGACCTGCCCTATCCCTACCCCTTTTAATGCCCTCTCCTCCCCTTGGATCAACCATGTTTCTTGCAGGAAGAGTATGTCTAGGGAGACTTTACGGAATTCTCTGGCAACCAAGGATATCTTTCTCTGGCAACCAAGGATATCTTTATCAGGGAATTCAGACCCTCTACATTCAATGTCCCCACGACCAGACCCCTGCAAGCTTCACCTTTTCCCATTGCGAGCACGCCACTCTGCCTCCGCTCCCTCTATGCAAAGGCTATATTCATTGCATCTGCCGTTCGTACCCCCGGAGCCATAACGAGGAACATAACCCCCCAACAACTGCAACACTTTTTGTAACTGTACTTTGAGTTTGTTCAGAGCCATGGAGACACCCTCTCTCCCACCGAGGGCCGCTTTGAAGAGGAGGTGTGAGCCTCCCTCCAGCAATTCGTCTTAGCACATATACCCTACACCCGGAGTTGTTATCACTGCGTCTTCTTTCACTTCGTCTCTCCACTGTAGTCCTGCCCGTGCGGTTGCTCTGGCAGTCTAGATGTCTTACGGGCTGAGGGCCCATTCAGCCATATGTATTTTCTGCCTGTTTGCCCTCTCCTCCTCCTTTGTGGGCCCGGGACCAAACCAGGTCTTTCATTGCTTGTACTCAGCTCCTCTGACCCCCTGGTTTCCATTTCCATATCTGCAGTGAGATGGCCCAGGCCCTATTCTGCCTCCTCCGCTGAAGTGATGGTCTTCATGTGCTGACTCATCGGGTGTGGCAGGCAGGCTGAACCTGGTAGGTGTGGCTTCAGAAGCTCAGCTATATAAGCTGCTCCATCCTTAAGGCCGGTGCTTCGTGTTACTGTGCACTCGCGTGCAAGGTGACGCTCACTGCCAATTGGACCAGTTTACTTACCTTTGAAACCTGGCTTTCTCCTGCATACTCACCTCCAGGAAACCGGTGCTTCATCGCTTCATCTGCAGACTCATCTCCTGACATCCAGTAATCTTGATCCCGATGCCGCAGCACCGCACTCCGCATCCACAAACTCGGACCCTGTGAAGAAGAAGGACAAGGTTAGAACATCCGTCCTAGGGCCGCGCCGCATTTGAACCCTGCGCGCCCCCTAGTTAACAATTTACCAGCTACTGTACCACTGCAGCTTCGTTCCTCATTCCCTTCGGCTGCTGCCTCAAGCTCCGCAGCTTCTGCTGGGCCGGCAACATCATCTGCAAAGGAAGAAAGCAAAAGAGCAAACATCAAAAGTGGAACGGACAGCAATACAAGACAACAAACTTTACAATACAACAAAAAAAGACGGGGAAAGACAAAGGCAAACAGGAACACTTACCTGAATTATAGTGGCTTAGTCGCAGTTGGACTGGAATACCACGTGCAAGGGGCCAGTGAAGGAACTCGGTCCAGATCATACAAGCGCCCCTGCCAGAAGCAGCAGGACGGAGTGCTCGCCAAAACTAACCAAAGGTGAGCTTTCCAGGGACAGCGCATCCCACGGGTACCATGGTTTGGGAGAAAGGGTCTGGAAGGGGATCAGGCGCACAGCTGGCATACTCATGCCCCCTATTCTCCATGCAGGAGCAGTCCCGAGCAGCATCACCTATTACCAACAGTCACCACATAAGCGCAAAGGGCGAAGTTGGACCCGAGCGACCGTAACCCCAGGAGGGCTGCAACCGTGCCCCAACGCCTCGGCAGAGACCAGGTGAGCGTAACAGTGCACAAAATCTTTTCGAATATCTGCCCGGCCATTATGGAAACTTCTGAAATGGACCAGTTGGCCCGATTATTGGGAGAGTTACGGGCTGAAGTTCATGCCTCGAGACAGGAAACAAATGCCCTAAGGAGGGATCTAATTGTGAACCGGGAGCGGACAGATGAACTAGCAAGCCAAATGCTCCAGGTACAGGCAGGCCTGGTCCTACTGCCGGGGTATGCCCCTCCTGCCACGCCTCCACAGCCCACGCCAGTACAGGTGGTTCTTCCAGGGGGTGGTTACCCTGGCCCCACCAGAACGCTTCACAGGCAATCCAAATAAGTACGCCATCTTTATGAATCAATGTCGCCTACATTTCTTGTGCAGACCTGTGGCATTCCCCAAAGATCAAGTAAGAGTAGAGTTTGTACTCTCATATTTGGGAGGTAGTGCAGCGGACTGGTCAATACCTTGGTAAACCAGGATGATCCTTTGCTTCGAGACTTCGGAGGTTTCCAGCGTGAAATGGACAAACTATTTGCACGGCATACTCAATGGCGGGCTCTAAAAAATGAACTGTTATCACTAGGGCAGGGTAATCAAGACTTACTAACATATATCACTTCCTTCAATCGTCTGATAGCACAAACTAACTGGCCAGAGGAAAATAGAACTAGGCTCCTTTACCAAGGCTTGCAAGGGGAACTTAAGGACGGATTCGGCCAAGTAGTAAATCCCCCGGGAAGATGTGCTGAATACATCGACCTGGCAGTGCAGCTCGATCACAGATTGCAGGATCGGAAGATGGATCGGGCCAAGGCCGAGGGGCAGTCAGTCTACGCGCGACCCCATGAGAATCAAGCCAAATCACACGATCAGTCCGAGCCAATGCAAATCAGAGGCTTGTGAAGCCCACTCACCAAGGAAGAAAGGGAGAAAAGGAGACAGCAGCAGCTTTGTTTGTACTGTGGTAAGGCAGGTCACTATATCAGAGAATCCCCGGTGAATACACCCAGGAAAGCAGTTGGAGCAACTGTCAAAGGTGAAGAAGAACAGAACTCGGGAAACTCCAACGCCCGGCAAGCGCAGTGGTCCACTTGTCGAGTGGTGAAAAGGAACCTATACAGACCTCACATCTAGTCAACCCTGTGCTCCTGGTAAACCACAAGCAACTGTCAAAAATACATGCCTTGGAGGCATACATTGACAGTGGGGCTGTGGGAAATTACATGGACCAAGATCTGGCTACCTCTCTGACAGAAGCAGGTTTCGGAAAACATCACAGCAGTTGATGGATCTCAGCTATCAGTGACGCATTACACCGAGAAGGTCACGCTTCTATGTCAGGACGGTCACCAAGAGGACATCACCTTCGATCTCATCAGCGCTCCTCAGTTCCAGATGATATTGGGAATGCACCAGCTGGAGACCCACAATCCCAGGATTGACTGGCATAAACAAGTTCTGACCTTTCCCCAAGACTGTGCCGACACCTGTTATAGCAAGGGATTCTCATTAAAAGGTCCTACCAAACCAGGTTCCTCGAAGAAAGAAACCATACTGGGCCTCAACAGTTCACTACCACCTGAATACCTGGATTACCAAGATGTCTTTCAAAAAGAGCAAGCAAACACCCTACCTCCGCACCGACCGTATGACTGCCAAATTGATCTGGTACCTGGAGCTCAAGTTCCCTGCAGCCGGATTTAAGCCCTAACAGAACAGGAAAACCAGCATCTAAAAACCTACCTCGATCAGTATCTGGCAAATGGCTTCATTTGTCCGTCCAAGTGCCCTGCATCATCGCCCCTCTTTTTGGTGCCTAAAAAGGAGAGAGTCCTGAGAACTTGCATTGATTACAGAACACTTAACCAGATCATGGTAAAAAACCGGTACCCGTTACTGCTTATGCCCGAGCTCTTGGACAAGTCAAAAACGCTCAGATACATACAAAACTAGATTTACGAGGGGCCTACCATCTACTAAGAGTCAAAAAGGAGACAAGTGGAAGACAGCCTTTTGCACAAAATATGGCCTTTATGAATATCAGGTTATGCCCTTTGGACTATGTAATGCCCCAGCGATGTTCCAATTTGTCATGAATGATGTGCTCTGCGAACTGTTGGACGTCTGCGCTCTTGTCTATATTGATGACATTCTTATCCGACCACCAAGGAGGACCACGTCAACCATGTCTGGGCAGTTTTGGAGAAACTGCGGCAATACCAGCTATATGGCAAATTGGGGAAATGCTTCTTTCATGTGACAGAGGTAGAATTTATCGGCTTTATTCTCACACCAACCACAGGGCATATGCATGGACACGCGCAAGGTAGACGCTATCCTTAACTGACCCTCACCGGCATCCATAAAGGGAGTACAGAGTGTACTCGGGTTCGCCAACTTTTATCGCCGGTTCATTCCCGGGTTCTCCCATATCGTCCACCCAATCACCTCTTTACTATGGAAAAATACACAATTTAATTGGTCCGCAGAGGCAGAGAAAGCCTTCCAGGAGCTAAAACAAGCATTTACCACAGCACCAATTCTACTGCATCCTCGACCAGAACTACCATACGTGGTCGAAACTGATGTTTCCAACATAGCAATGGGAGCAGTCCTGTCACAACGGGACCCCGAATCAGGTCAGTTGCATCCCGTGGCATTCTGGTCTCGCAAGTTTTCAGCCCCTGAATTTAATTATGCAATCACTGATAAAGAACTGCTAGCAGTTAAGGCAGCGTTCAAAGCCTGGAGACATTATCTTCTTGGAGCGAGACATACAGTCACCGTCGTCACGGATCATCACCATCTACAATATCTGAAGACCGCTAAAGCGCAATCATCACGCCAACTCTGCTGGGCTCTCTTCTTTGCGGAATATTACTTTGTCATCACCTATAGACCCGGAGTACGCAATGGAAAAGCAGATGCCCTGTCTTGCATGAGTGAGGGAGAAGAGGCATTCACTATACCAGACCCCGTGGCCATCATCCCTGAAGGTCGAATCCAAGGCATGATTTCCACAACCACCACTCTAGACAGCTTAAAATCTGACCTGCAAAACTTGATGAGTCTACCAGCGCAACAGGAATGGCTAGGAGGGAGACCGGTATACGATCGTGGAGAACCTACAATACTATCAAGGACGATTGTACATCCCGGATAAGAAATTACAGAATCAAATCATCGCAAACTATCACATGGGCATCCGGGAGTAGCCAAAACCCAACCTAAAATAAAGAAAGATTACTGGTGGCCAACTTGGCGAAAGGACATTGTCCAGTTCATCGCAACCTGTGGCACCTGTGCACAACACAAGTCCCAAAAACAAAGTCCCACAGGCCTGCTACGTCCTTTAGAAGTACCCCCAGCACCTTGGCATACGCTATCAATGGATTTTATTACAGACCTTCCCTCCTGTAACGGATACAATACCCTTTTAGTCGTTGTAGATCTGTTTTCCAAAATGGCCCACTTTATTCACCTGAAAGGTCTCCCAACTGCTTCTACTCTGGCTACCGTGTTTTTGGAATAGATCGTCCGGCTACACGGGTTCTAATCAATATTGATTTCAGACAGAGGAACTGTTTGTCTCTGCATTCTGTAAAAGGTGTTGTAAAATTGCCAAAATCGACCTCCGGTTACCTACAAGCCATCACCACCAAACCGACTGCCAGACCGAATAGACTAACCAGACCCTTGAGCAATACATAAGGTATATGCAGCAACAAAACCAGGATACCTGGAAGGACATACTTTGGTTAGCAGAATACGCATATAACAACTCCATTCACATCAGTACGGGACGAAGTCCATTCGACATAGTGTACGGTCGACATCCACGAACATCCGTTTTCGACCCACTCTAATCATTAGAAATGCCCGCTGTAACGATCTTACACAAAACCATCACCCAGGTTTTTAAGGAAGCAGCAGAACATCTTGCCAGAGCCAAAGAGAAACAGAAGCAGTTTGCGGATCGACACCGAAGAGAAGCTCCAAACTACCAAGTCGGAGACAAGGTTTGGTTAGCATCCAAAAACATTCCCCTGAAAGGACAACAGGCGTTCTGTCCCAGATATTTGAGACCCTACACTATCAAGGCTGTGATCAACCATGCGGCAATGAAATTAGAATTACCGACCCACATGCGGATCCACCCGGTGTTTCATGTCTCTCTCCTAAAACCATTGAGACCAGGTACGCGGATCGATACTCCACTGGATCCCGAAATAGTTGAAGGAGAACCAGAATACAAAGTTAAAAGGATCCTAGACTCTAAGATAGTCCGGTCCAAGTTATACTGCCTTATAGACTGGAAAGGTTATGGACCCCAAGATCGGACCTGGGAACCCAGTGAGCATGTCCACGCTCCACGATTAATCAGGCAGTTCCTCCGCAATAATCCCTCTAAACCAGGGCTAGGGGGGAAACCACACATGAGAGGGGCCTTGATGGGGGGTGCTGTCTTGGCCACAGGCCCCAGAACACAAAAACACACCTATAGTGATGGGGCGAATGGGTCACTTGACTCACTTATGTCCTTTTGGGACCCATAAACACAGGGGTCCTGGCTGTTCTCAGTCCTGGCACCTTTGGCACCAGGCTCATACAGGGATGTGAGCAGGAACACTTTATTTCAGTGCACGAGTGCTTTTACTTTATTTAAGTGCAGGAGTGCTTTTATTTTACAAGAACTATCCAGGAGCTGAAAGCCTTTATTCTAGAGAACATCCTCATGTGCTCACTCTTCGGGTGTGGCTCCCTAGGCCTGGTCTTCATGTGCTGACTCATCGGGTGTGGCAGGGTGTGGCAGGCAGGCTGAACCTGATGGGCGTGGCTTCAGAAGCTCAGCTATATAAGCTGCTCCATCCTTAAGGCCGGTGCTTCGTGTTACTGTGCACTTGAGTGCAACGTGACCCTCACCACTGCTTGGACCAGTTTACTTACCTTTGAAACCAGGCGTTCTCCTGCATATTCACCTCAAGGAAACCGGTGCTTCATCGCTTCATCTGCAGACTCATCTCCTGACATACAGTGATCTTAATCCCAACGCCGCAGCACCGCAATCCGCATCCACGAACTCAGACCCTGTGAAGAAGAAAGACAAGGTTAGAACATCCGTCCTAGGGCCGCGATGCATTTGAACCCTGCGCGCCCCCTAGTTAACAACTTACCAGCTACTGTACCGCTGCAGCTTCATTCCTCATTCCCTCCGGCTGCCGCCTCAAGCTCTGCAGCTTCAGCCGGGCTGGCAGCATCACCTGCAAGGGAAGAAAGCAAAAGAGCAAACATCAAAAGTGGAACGGACAGCAATACAAGACAACTAATTTTACAATACAACAAAAAAAGACAAGGAAAGACAAAGGCAAACAGGAACACTTACCTGAAGAATAGTGGCTTAGTTGCAGCAGGACTGGACTACCATGTGCAAGGAACCAGTGAAGGAACTCGGTCCAGGTCATACAAGCGCCCCTGCCAGAAGCAGCAGGAAGGAGTGCTCGCCAAAACTAATCAACAGGTGAGCTTTGCAGGGACAGGGCATCCCACGGTACCACGGTTTGGTAGAAGGGGTCTGGAAGGGGATCAGGAGCACAAGCTAGCATACCCACACCCCCTATTCTCCAGGCAGGAGCAGTCCCGAGCAGCATCACCTATTACCACCAGTCACCACATAAGCGCAGAGGGCGAATTCGGACCCGAGTGACCTCACCCCCGGGAGGGCTGCAACCATGCCCCAACGTCTCTGCAGAGACCAGGTGAGTTTAACACACTCTCCTCCCTGCTCCTGTTTACTTACGTTAGCTCACTTGCTCACCTGTCTGGGTATTTTATGGCTGTCCATTTTCCACAGGGCCCATATTCACGTCTTCACCAGACGGGGTCCCTTTTCAATGTGCCTGACTGTGGTGGCCTCAAATCTTGTCTCCCCTCCCGGGCTGCTTTCGTGCCTACCCGGGAGGTCCAGAACATGAGCAGGTGGAGCCACTGTGTTTTCCGTCTGCCCCTGCCCTCCTTACTGTGTCACCATTGTTCCTCCTCAGTTCTCCTCCTTCAGGGTGTCACAGAGCGGGTGCCTCGTTGGTGTAATTTCAGTCTTTCCTCGGGGCTCGGAGGGAGGCCGCATGGTGCTGCATATTTCAGGCTAGAGCCTTTTCCTATTCAGCCATGTGAGGCTGCTGCCTGGTCCCCGTACCTCCCTCCACTCCGGGGCTGCTGGTCGGGCGAGTGGCGTTGGTGGGTCTGCAGCATGGGTGTTAGCCCGCCACGGGCTGCAATCCATGGGTGTGTCGCTGCACTCCGTCCCCTATTGCGTGTGTCACCTCCTCCACGCCCCACGCAACCCTGGGGGGCCATGCGAGGTCCTGGAGCCCCAACAGCCACCCAAGTGCCCCCGTTACTTGTAATCACCTCCTTGCTGCCCCCGCTGCTCTTTTCTTCCTAGTTATGGGGTGGGCAGGGGCCCGCTGCACCGAGGTCCGGTATGCAGCAGATGTTGGTTGGGGATGGGTGCTCCCCGCCTTCCCAGTCCTTCACGCTATCTAAGGGGAGGGGAATGGGGTGGTTGCCAGACATTTCGTTGAAAAAAATTGGTCGACCAGACAAATGGTCGAACCAATTTGGTCGAAAACCAAATGGTCGAAATTTTTTTATTTTTTATTTTAACCCTTTTTTTTTTTTTTTTGGGGGGGTCCCCCCCCAACCCCCTTTTTTTCTCTAAAACCCCCTTTTTTAACTAAACGAAAACCCGAAAAATAAATATATAAATAAAAAAAAAAATTCGACCATTTGGTTTTCGACCAAATTGCGTCGACCAGTTTTTTTTCGACGAGTTGACTGGACACCGAATGGGGTCTGTTATGGGCCGCTCTCACCTCTTTCTACTGTACGCCTCTGGTGCGGTCTCGGCTCCGGCTCTCCTCACACCCAGGACGTGGTCTGCTTCGTGGCTGACTTCACCTCGGAAGCGCTTCTCCAATCCCCGGATAACGGTGCAGCGTCCGGGTTTCTGTTCCGCTCTACTCCACAGCTTCAGTGGGGCTATGGCATCACCCACACGCCACTGTGAGTCCTGCCAGGCTCCCGGGGGGCCACACAGCTCCGAAGCACAGCTCTGCTCGTGTCTCGTGACACAGGCCTCGTGTCCTCTTCGTTTGCCTGGGGGTGCTGCAGTATTCCCACGTCGCCTTTTGGCACCCTTGGTTCAGCATTTCACCTCCTGCTGATCTTATTCGAGTACCGTGTGCTTCATACGACGACCAGGTGTATTTTTCTCAAATATCCCCGGGAGGAAGATCTCTGTTTCATCGGTTAATTGCTGGTGGAGGCAGGAGCAGCTCGCTTATGCAGCCATCTCCTTACGCACCCTCTGGCGGTCTCCCTTCTTCAATCGTTTTTAACAAGGTGAGGTGTGGGAAGCAGGGGGGTTGCAATTCCCTCTTGGGTGGGGCTCAATTGTCAGAGCTCTATGGGTGAGGTACATTATTCAATGACCCCTCAGGACCAGTCTGTGAATGAAGCTTCCACCAAACCCTTTCCAAGAAGGAGTTGGAGTGGAGAGGAGTGGGTCACTCGATGGCTCTCTCACTTCTGAGACTCTGTTTCAAACTCTTCTTTTTCTTAAAGAGTATTGCACCAGAGCATGGTCCTAGTCGAGTTTGCGGATCCTTTCAACCATTCACATCACACTTGAATGCGTTCAAGGTGAGCAGAGCCCAATCAGTGGCTTAGCACAACATTTTGAGCCCCCCTGCAATCCATGCTGAGAGCCCCCCCAAGCTCCCTAACAAAGCACAGGGAACACCACACCCCGGGCCTACCCGGACCACCATATGTGCGCAATGTCCATGATGATTATGCTGCTGCAGGGGCATGAACTACTCCAAGTGAAAGAAGTTAATATGTTTTTGAATCAAAGCTTCAATGTTTCATCTAGCGTAGAAAAAACGGGGTGGTGCCTGGTCCCCAAATATACCAGTGGTGGCTGGTGAGTTGTTTTATGGGACGGTGTAAATATTTGCTACAAATATGCGATTGCGACTGAGCATAGTGTGGGGGTCCATACTAAAGAAAATGGGTTTGGCGTGGGGGCATCAGGTGGATTCTCCCCTCTCCCACGAGAAAATGTTTTGAATAATGGGTTCAAATGGTGCAGTAGACAGCACACTGTCTGTGAACATTTGGGTCGGAGGCCAAACAGTTTGCAATAGATTGTGTAGGGTGTAGGGTAACTCATGGAAAAAAGTACAATAAATGCAAGTCACCAAAAGTGCAAAAGCGCATTTCCCAATGCATTGTCATGCCGGTCCAGTCAATATATGCCAGTATGAAAAACATTTTCATGCTGGTTGTGCCCATACATTTCCATGCTTGCTCCACCAACATTTGCTAGTATTCCCTTATAAGTACAAACGCATGTTCGCTTTGAGATGTTTTTTATGGTATCATTACTGCACTAGGCACAAAGCTGGCTCTGCCAATATATGCCAGTACTCCTATGTAAGAAAATAGTTCTGTTTGTTTGTCCATTAAAAGTGACGTCACAATAAGAAAACATTTCTATACTGGTTCCTATGTAAGCCAGTCTAGACCCATAAGAACACTTATCATCCTTGCTTTATCCCAGATGCTCAGTTAATAAAATGTCATGCTACAGTAAGAAATATACAGGCCCCTACACCAAAACGTCAGTCTAGCGAGGTAATACTATTTATCATGCTTGCTTTATCAAAGATGCTGAGTAATACATATCATGCCACAGTAAGCAATGGCTAGACTGGCTGTGCCAAAATTCCAGTCTTGCCAGGTAATGATACACATGAACTTGGCTTATGTGTCAAAAATGCTGTAGTGATCCCCACTCTCCCAGGGCCTAACACCCAGAACCAGTCACTCACTCATACACCTTCTCTTACATCCACTAGCACTGCATTTTCTACACAAGCACAAACCCACACACCCAGAACATTCAAACACACACACTATCACATTTCATCTGATTCACCCACCACTCACCGACCCATAGCACATACATACATCTGACACGCACTTCAAACATGCAACATACACATCAATTTTTCGTTTTTTTAACTTCTTACCTGTTTTTCCAGCTTCAGTCCTGGTTCCTGTATATGAGCTGTGAGGTAGCCGGAGGAGAAGGGGTTGAAGTTGAACGTGGCATGTGACACCTGCCAAAAGTCACGGCCAGTTCCAACCCCTAGTGAGCGCTTCTTTCTTTCTCGCGCTGCAAGCCCCGGCCCAGCCTTCAACCTTATGGGTGAGGACTGTGCTGAGGGACCCCCCAGACCTGCTGTGGTGGGGCTCCCACACAGCAGGGGCTGCAGGGGCCCACCTTACTCCAGGGGCTTCAGTTTAAAAAAAAGAACGTATTTTTTATTTTGTTTTTTATTGCAGTAGCAATGAAGAGTGCACAGTTAGCAAGGGAGAACTCAGGGGTCATGGCTGCGACCCCTGGCGACCCCAAATGACATACCTGAGCAAATACCCTTACTTTTGAGAGGGCTTAAATTCATATGAACAGTCATGCATTGACAAAAAACTAGCCGCTCATCACTGAATGCAAATGTTTTTATGAGTGAAAAAATAAGCAAACATTTTTGTTTCATTCGCTTTTTTATTAATAACAAACATAACAATCAGAATCAAAACATCCAATTGTTTTCATATATTTATACCCATCCCTTACACTCCCCATCGCCCCAATCAACCTTCAAGACAGATGCAATTACAGCAGTGCATAATCAAGGATGAGTTTCCCAGCATCCAGGCCATTTCCAATTTAATGCCTATAGTATATAAGACAGTAAACGTATGACCCCAGGTTCGTTAACACAGGTGAATCGGACATCATTCAAGGGTGGTGAATATCAGAGTCATGCTCCTGGTCATGAGGGAATATGTCCTATGTGCAATATATTTGATCATTATCTGTGTGCTCTTCTTTTTATTTCTGCGCCTGCCCACTTCCTCATATCGGCGTATCACTGCACAATCTTCACACTATTGGTCAATTTCCCTTGCATTGCTATGCCCGATCAAAGTTCAGAAATGCAGTGGTCAACATCTCACGTTCCTTGCGAGGAACCAAATCCAACAAGCATAGTTTTACTGATGGTACCAATGGAATGGTCTTGCAGCAGCTCAAGCAAGGCATTCGACAACCTCATACCAAAACGTATGCATAGTTGTTTAAGACCAGTATGCTGCACCTAAGTGTGCAAACGATTATCCAAGAGCATGCAACTGTCAGGGTGAAATCGACAGGTGAATAGCATACAACCATAAAATGCTATAAACAAGTAAGTGCAATGAAAGTGGGTTCTAAGTACGTTATTTTGGAGTCAGTAAATGTATTACATTCATATACTACCATAACGTACTCCTTTACATTCAATCATTCAGGTGTTTGGTAGTAGGTGACATCCTATGTACCAATTATTACAACAGCACATGTATTACTAATTATCCATTGTGTGTAATTTATGCTACAAGTTTTCCAACTGTGTAGCCCCCCCGTTTCACCCTATCCTGGGCTTTATCAAGGCATGTCCTATTGGGTGTTCTGTTTACTGGGATTGTACACCCAATATGTCACATAGTGTGAAGCATGGGGACCAGCCCACCCCCTTAATATTATAGTGCATAGGGCAAACAGTGTCATTAACAAATCTCAGTATTAAGAGTTATTTAATGTAATCGGTGTTGACCAAGCCTCTAATATTTAAACAATATATTGGTTTGCAACTTGCCTTGAAAAACCCCAGGAAAGGCTGCAACTGTGGGCCATACAGTTGACAAACGTGTAGCATAAGTTACAAACAATTGCCTATTAGCAAAAACGTGCTATTGTAATAACTGGTACATAGGATTTCACCTACTAACAAACACCTGAATGATTGAATGAAAAGGAGTACTTGAAGGTAGAGTGAAAAATCAGAGGGTGTTTCACAACCTAGTCCCCGGGGATCTTGCACTCAGTTGGCCAGGGAAAGTCCATCGCTTTTGGATCCCGACCCTGCGGTTGGACAAGCGAGGGAGGATCACCTGGGTAGGGGGTTATTGGGGGAATGGTGGAGAAGCACCCAATGGTGAGACATGGTATCCCCCTTTTTCCACAACCCAGTTAACCCCTATCCGTGCTTATTTTATGGGAAACTACAATTCCCATAATTCCTCCCCACTTTACCTTGACAAAAGTACTGCACCAGAGAAGATGAGGAATGAGGTTAGAAGGATTACCTCCCCTGACTTGCATTGGAACTGTCCCTGTAATGAGGCCAGGCAGAGTCAGGCATGTAACTCCAGCAATGTACACCTGCCACTTATTAGCGCTCCCTGTGAAGATAAAAGGAGATGCGCACAGGCACACTTTGAGCAAGGATGGGTACGAAAAGGAATAGCTCTTCCGAGGCTGATATGAACCAGGCTGTGGAAGTAGGAAGGCCAACGGGCTGGTCGACAGTTGAGAGCATCAAGAGAAAGCCAGACAAGATGTCCATGCTTTCGGGAGGCTGTGAGTGTGCAAAGAGCAAAGCCGACTGAGCAGAGGAAAGAAACCTTCAAGTTGCCAAAAAGCAGCACGCAGCCCTCCCAAGTGAACGGCAGAGTTGGGGAGGAGCAGAAGAGGCATTGGCAATGGCCTTGAGCTCAAAAAAAAAGAGAAGAAAGAAATCCAGTTAACATAGCTGGTGAGTTATCGGGGGACACAAAAGTCTGGTTGATGTTAAAGGGAAAGTGACTGTAATTTGAAAGTTGAAGGTTGCACGTGTGCTGATAAAACACGGATGAAGAGAACAAGTGTTGAAAGACAAGGATACAAAGTAGCAGAGTGGTCCTGAGAGATGAAGTCACACATTGGAAAGCTTCTGTGAAATGTTATGGATGTGAAGGAAACCGCGAAAAGGAAAGAAAGTTGAATAAGAGGAAAGTAACATTTGTGTACTGTGAAATATGCCAAGAGGGCAAAAGTGAAATTTAAGAACTTTGGAAAAAGGCCAAGAAGGCAAGTGAAAGAAAATGAGAACTACAAGTAACAAGAGGCATTGGTGCTGCAAGAGAAAATTGTGAATTGAAGGATTGTTGAAAGAGAAGTTGAAGTGGTCATGCAGAGGTCTATGTAAATTCCTTGCAGTCTTCGACAGTGAAAAAATATATGGGCTAAAAAGAGGGGTAGGGAACCCCCACGAAAGAGAGACAGGCTCGAGCCCGGCAGAGGGCAACCTGTGCAAAACTGTGAGAAATTGAGTAATAAAGTGAACCAAGGCAGGCTCGAGCCTGGCAGAGGGAAGCCTGTGCGGAGCTATAAGAAAGTGGCATTATAGGAACTGAGTATTGATGCAAAGGCGGGTGAAGCCTAAAGAAGTGATAGAAATACCAGAAGTTAAAAGCCTAAGATTGACCTGTTAAATTGTACCAGAAAGCAAAAGTGTGCAGGACTGACAGGACAGTGCCATCCACCCATCCATTGTTTTTTGGGAGACTCTCTAGACCCTGTGGGGTTGAACCTGGGGAAGGGAGTTGGTGCTGAAGCAATTCCGACATTTCCTTTTGAGACACTATTTTCATGTTGTATCCCCTTAACACATTTTGCTATTCTAAGAAGGCAGGCAAGGTAAGGTTTTCTTAGTATAGGCCTTTTCATTTTGACCAGACTGACTTGAACGTATTTGTTATTGTTTAATGGTCGAGATTGCTCCGATTTTAGAGTTAGGGCCAGTTAGGAATTCTAACGTCCTGATCAAAAGTGTAAATAAAGGTTTTCGAAACATGTATCCATTGTGTCTGTGTCTACTGCTCGATACCATGTGAGAGTTGTTTATGAATATAATACATTTACGGATTCCAAAATACTGTATTTATAAGTAATTTTTGCTTTGAGCTCCTGCACTCATGTGTACTATCATTGCAAAATGTATGTGTATGAACACAATTCCACCCCATATGCAGAAAGGATGCAGGACGGAAACTGCACTTGTGGCATGCATTCAATTTCTCTGGATCCATTTTGTGTAGCCTGGCTGGAGTCAGGTATGTTTGTTGCAAATAGTTAAAAGCGACCGACTATTTTACAGCTCATCTTCCTAGATACTGGGCCTCATTATAACCCTGGTGGTCGCCGTGCCTGTAACCCGCCAGAGTTTTTCCGGCACCCGTCAATGAGGAATTACTGGGTAATTCTGGTAATTCCTGCATTACCGGGTGCCGGTGCCTGTCAGTCCCCATTCCCACTTGAGTCCTATTTGGCTCAATGTGAATGGGGACTGACAGGCACCTGCACCATCAACAACGGTGCCGATGCATCTGTCATGCTGAGCACAGCTCGTAGTGTGGCTGTCTGGGAACTACGGTAATGGCATGCTTACCGGTACAGTAGTTCCCGGACCGCCATGCTTATAATGAGGCCCACTGTCTTGACATGTTAACCGGCTATATTCCACTCTCTGTCCTCCAGTGGCTCTCCTAAGTCTCTCTCCCATCTCCTATGTGCCCGCACCCATATTTTACTGCTGGGAATATGAAAATCCTTATGGAACACTGATGTAGATCTACCACTCTCCAATAGTGCGCCAAAGGAGTTATTTGTGGCTGGTATTTCTGGATTTCATGGGAATCCAATCCAAGTGTGCCTAAAGTTTGCACTTATGTTGGCATATTCCAAAAATACACATGTCCCAATTAATACTTATGACAAAAGGCCTAAAGGGCAGATCATTAGGACAAAAAGTTCATTATGGCACAATGGGAAATCTGGGTGGCATTTTTGTGACCTTTGGCCAAATGTCCAGAAGTGTGCACTGTGAGGAATTCGACCATCCGCATGGTGGGCATGTGCTCTCCTGGGCTTTACGAAATATTTAATTAAATGGAATGATGGTAGACCAACCACAGGAAAATGTGTGGGGTTAATCCACACACAGTTTCCTATGCTCTCACCACGACAAACATGCAGACCTGTATACTCTGAATGGACACAGCCTACAGGCACAGCTGACCCTATCTTATTTTGTTGGAATGTGACAGCCATGTGTACATTATGTCATCTCCAGGAAGGGGGATGACTAAGCTTCCCCCTGCCATGGCCAGCCTGATTAATTAACAAAGGCTCCATCGATCAGCCCTGTTCCTTTGTTGGGCCCTGCAGCTGGTGCCAGCAATTAACAAACCAATTAGATAGTACTTCAAACAGGCCCATATTGGGCCTGGCTGCAGAATTTAACAAAGGAGACAGGAAACCAGACAACCTTTCATATCAAACTGTATCAACCTGAACCCAGCTCACAACATCAGTATCACTGGCAGTGAGCTGTCATGTCTGGGACTCTGTGTTTACAGTAGGCCACCCCATTAGGGGGACCTCATTCATAAGGTACGAGAATGTGATTTTCAGGAACCAGAGAGTCTGGTTTCACCGCAGCTTCAAGGGAGAGCTTCTGCTTTAATCAGGAACCACAGAGAGATCCATTAACCAGAGAGACTCTTTGATAAACAATAGACAGGAAAATGGGTGGAACTTAGTATCACAGGTTTTGACCCTTTCACCTTTCCTATTTCAAAGCACTCTGATTATGACCTCAAGCATACAGGAGATTGCTGGTAGCGACGGTGGATTGATTCATTAAGGTAGGCTTAGCCCACACCAATCACTGTGGCACACTTGGCTTTAAAAGTGAGCTGAGCCCCTCTTTTTGCAGATCAGCTGAAGATTTCACAAGAAGTAGGAAAGAAGAACTCATCCTTGGACACTGGCTGAAGGTACAGTCTGCCTTAAAGCTTCCACCAGTGAAGGAAGGCCAGGACATCCAAACAGGGAAGCAAGATCCATCCCCATGACTTCTCCCAGGCAACAGAGGGAGATAAGAACTCTGAGGAACCTCCAGCCACTCCAGAACTGGTACCAAGCCAGCACACAGAATGCCCTGCTAGGCTCTGCAGTAAGCTCACTGGACAGGGAGTTCCAGAAGGTCTCTGAACCTGCAACCATGGACAAGGCAGCAACCTGCAACACACTCCTCAAATTTGGGCCATCTGCATTAAAGGATGACACAAGCCCATTGAGGAGGCTCTGAGTAGTGCCTCGACAAGCATCTACCGTTGTCACCACAAAGGACATTTTTGAGCCATTCGAGTTCCTCAATCCGCAACTGACTGCAAGGCTGACCGTTGTCAATCCGCAGTCACTGAAAGAAACCCGAGACATCTTGACCAGTGCTTCAGAACCGCTGATCAGCACTGAGTCTTCGATTCCTGACCCTGAGCCACCATGTAGGCCAGCCTCCAGTCATTCGTCCAGCTTCCCTTGTCACCTGACACCCACATCTGACTCCCGTCTCAAACCCTGTCGAGCACTAAGAACATCTACAGCCCAAGGTACATTGTATTACTGTTCCACTGGCCCTTCCCAGAAGGCCCATAGAGACATGTTAAGATCCATTGCTCCCTTTGTGCGGAATCCAAGACACCTTAACACACTGTTGTGTTTATTAACCATACTGACTACCCTCCTGTCAGTATCCAGAATGCATTCCTTTTCATTCTCCGAAACTGTCTGTCCTCTGCATTCCTTCACAGGGTGGGTTGTATTTGCTAGAACTGTGTGTTGTGATATACATAAAGTAGATATTTTTGATACAACCTTGACTGGACAGTCCCTTTTATAATTTTTTAATAATTGTATTTCTGCTGTGTTACAACTAACCAATGATCCACAACCTTTTTGGAGATAAGCCTGCCGTTCCATCCACGTTACCAAAATTGGACAAGGATGTTTATAATTTGCTTGTGATTCCAAATGGTTTGGATCCCTTCTGGTGTATTAGAGGTGTGGGGATGATTGATGGTTTAGAAACCAATATTCACCCATGGATCACTCGTACCCCGGAAGTTGATTCATCAAATTGGTGGCAGACGGTCGGATCCAGTTGTCACACAATGATAAAAGTACTGTTGCAAGCAACATTTTAAACACTGCTAGGTATTTGTTAATAATCATGGATCTTGACATAGAGACTGTGAAAGGCATAAGCAAGGATGTCCTGCTCGTTCTATGTCAAGAAAGGGGACATCCCCACAGCACCAGGATTAATAAACCTGAGTTGCTGACCAGCCACCAAGCTTGGGTTGAAATTAGTACGGCTGAGGAGGAGACCCCCGGGGGAGGGCTAGCCCTGCGTACCCCAATGAAGAAGAACTTCCAGGAGGGGTAGTGGAAGATGACGAGGAAGAGAGCATGAGTGGTGTTTCTTGCCCACCATCCCTCCGTTGGGCAAGTGGGGTTTCTCAACATTCCAGAGTGTGGTGACCAGTCATTATTTCAAATACAAAAGGGTTGAATAAAATACGTTCGAATCAAAAGGATCTAAAAAAAAAATGACCGAATGCTTTTTTTAAATGTCTTTTTTTTGTGTGTTTGGTTTAGGAAAAATTAGTGTTTTTCCCCAAAAAACAGGGGTTTGGAGCCCCCCACCCAAAAAAATAAAAATAAATAAAAATAAAAATAAAAAAAATAAAAAAGTGCATTCGGTCTTTTTTTTTAATCCTTTTGATTCGAAAGTATTTTATTCGACCCTTTTATATTCAAAACTTTAACTATAAACCCAGAGTGTCAGGGAGGTCAGGGGCTAGTGCAGCATCCCACAGGTCTCATGCCTTGGCACAGCCTCTAAGTGGCCCAGTAATTGTTCCTGCTGTTAATGATCTCGTGGCTAGAAAGCTCATTTTGGAGGAGAGGAGAGTAGCGTTGGAGGAACGAAAACAGCAGGACAAGGTCACCATATAGAGCAGGACAGGACCACCATAGAGCTGCACAGGCTGCACTTGAAGAGAAGAAGGAAGCCAACAAATCCACATCTAGCGAGGGCAGCAGTAGTGGCTCAAACCAAGATGCCCGGGAAAAGCCCTGGCGCCACATCCCTTAAGATTTAGTGCAGGCTTATGAAGTGGGGGAGGATATTTTTGATTGGTTTGAAGCGCTCGAGATGGCTTTTCAGCTGCATGAGGTGGAGGTGGTACGGTGGGGTGCAGCCCAGATGAGTCGCTTAGCGACCCAGGGGACTGATGCAATTCTTCAGTTAACTCCCGAGGAAAGGCCCACTTATGAGAGCATGAAGGCGGCCCTTCTGGGGAAGTTCTTTAAGACCACAGAACAGCATCTCAAAGGCTTCAGAGAGGTTGGAAAGAAAAGTGGGCAGAGATTTGAAGTGTTCACACATTTGTCGTTGAAATATCTCAGCCGGTGGGAGTGGAAGTGGTTTCAAACCACCACTCCACCTAAGTCAATGCCTAGCGTGAGATGCCCAGCTGGAACCCTTAATTATATATTTTTATGTCTAAAGTTCTTTTGTTTCTGAATGATGTACCCTTATATCATGCCCCTCTCTGTGAATCCCCCCAGTCTCAATGAACCAAGAAGTAGGTGGTTTTGCAAAGTTAAAAGATTTATTTGATGGATTTGAACAAGATATATATCATACTTTTATGAATTTGAACAATATCTAGATATCACACTATTAATATTTATGCAATGATCAGCGTTGCGTGATATTACAATCAACAATCTCTTTAATCAGTAGGAGTATGGATGAGAAGAATAATGTAGAATAGAATAAAACTTTGTGTGGGTTCAATGAAATGCAATGATAGGAAATAAATGCAGCACAGAAATAAAACTTGATATGAATTCAATCAAATGCAATGTAATCACTCTTTCCCCCTGATACTACTCAATCCCCCTAATATGCAATATAGAGATGGAAGGAGCGAAAACAGGTTTCAGGAATAAACACTCTACAACTGCAGTTTCAATCCCAATTCCCCCAGCAAGCTTAGAGAGAAACAGGAATGATTGCTTTTGAATATGATTTTAAATGAATGGGAAAATGCTAAAAATGGATTTAATTCTCTAAATGGGATTCAAAACTAGTGGGAGCCGCTTTGGATAGTTCCAGGTAGACACTAGCAATGATGGATGGATAACTAGCAGATAGGAAACTGAATTCAGAGGTTGAATGCAAGAAACAGCTATTTTACATATGATGAAATTGAGCCAAATGCAGATATGCAGCAAACTTTTCAGTGCGTGAGAAACGCGATTACAGAAAAACTACAAGGAGTTGGAATGCTTCAATTTGACACTCAAATTTTGTTTCTAGCATGTACGGTTCAGAAGTTATGAAGGTTTTAGTAGTGGTCGCTTTTTCTCAAAAGAGTCAAGGTTTTCAAATGAAAGAGGTGCTTTTGAATATTATAAACAATAATTTTCTAGGCACTAACGAGGCTATGAAGATGCAAGATACCCAACGGTACAGCCACCAGAACAGGGCGCCTCCGTTCTGACTTTTGCCCGCCAAGACACTTGTCTTTCTTCAGTAATGTATTAGCACAAAGATGAATTTATCACTTCAATGAACAGAGGACTCTATGGATGAGGGGAAGATTCAGAACAGACAAAAGAGATTCTACAATGCATTTCTGGATATGCTGGAATGGGGTGGATAGGATTACCTAAGGATAAGAGATTGGCTATGGACAATTCCATGCTAAATACTCACAGTTATGTTTTTGGAATAGGCCCGTCAGGATCTGGTCAAAGGTCTGGTCTGCACGGCACTCAGGGCTGGATCTGACGGGTTGGTTCTGGAGTTTGCAGCTATCTGGTTTCAGCTCTGCTCTACTGCTTTGGATCTCTGGGTTCTGGCAAGAGTTCTCGGCAAGAAGCAGAAAACACCACAGCCAGGCTGTTCAATTTTTGATGTGCCCCTTGGAAGTCTGGGGTTAAAATCAGGTTGCAAGATTTTAAAGGCCAAGCTGAGAAAGGTTCAGCTTTGGAATTGGGCCTTCTGCTTTCAGAGTTCTGGAGTCTGGATCTGGGTTCTCCTGCAGAGGGCTTTGCCAGTAAATCAGTTGATGGGTGAATGTGTGTGTGTCAGGTCCTAAAACAGTCCCTATTTATGTATTTCCCAAAGGGGTGGATAGGCTGATTATACAAAGCCCACCCTCTAGGGATCCAATTGGTCAGATTATTCCCCCTCTCCTGATTTGAGAAGGAAAACTAGTGTCATAGTGATGCTGCAATTTACAATCCAGGGACAAACCTCCCCTTTGTTCCTACACAGAAAATCTATTTTTCATGTAAAGCATATCTACAATATCACCAACTTGCTAATAATACATATTCACATCACATATTTAATAAAGCACGTATCCGTCCGAGTCCGATCTTCTTGAGAATTTTGGTTCAAAACTGACAGTTTTTCATGGTTTTGGTTGGTTACCCAGTGTTAGATCTGTACACATTTTTCCACATATATGCGCATGACATCTGGGCATAATCCTGTAAACTTTCATATTCCTGGCATGATCACAATGACTACAATATCAACATTTTAGTAGTCTGGTCTCTGAATATCGCACAGGGTTCAGAGTAGTTTCAAATTGTGAGCAGCATTTATATATTAACAACCTATAAAACACAGATTTTTCCAAGTTTTACACAGTCTTCTATGAGTCTTTTTCCAAAAAGATATTTCCTTGGAATTTCAGATACACATATCAGTCTAGTCCCACCCCCTAGGTTTGGCTGGGCCAGAGCAACCTGAGCCTCTCTTACTTGGGCAGTTGGTTTCTGTTGACGCCTGAATTTGCATTTCCTTTCAGTTAAGGGAGCCTTTTTGTCCCTACTCAGAGCAACAGGCCAAAATCTCCTCCCACTTCCCTTAACAACTGAATGCCAGTTCCTGAGCAGAGAGCATGAGGAAGATTCCTTTTGTTTGGGGAGAAGCTGTGGAATGTCTTTGAAGTCCAGTGTGGCTGACATTATTTCACTTTTAAACACTGGTTAAAATGGTCTTTTCTAAAATACAATTTACATTTTCTACAAATATACAGATAGATCTCTTCATTCCAGTCTTTTTAAAACATAGAAATTAAATTGTAGCAACCTATATTGCTATTGATGGCAAGTCTCTTCTTTTCTACAATTTGATTTTAAGACAAGTTTTAAACTGACAGTATAAGTAATGAGAGCTTCTGGCACAGGCGAGCGACGGTACTGCGCCCATGTCTGACATATTTTTCCAAGGCAAGCACCTTTTGAATGTGGATTTTTTATGATGAAAGGTGTTTCTCCTGACATTGTGCTTATGAGGATTCCTTAAATAAGGTGATGGTGAACACCCCACAAGGATGTTGGATCTTCTCTGCTGTTTGGGAGCCATGATTTTGCACTTTCAACAGCCAAGGAAAACGGATTTTAAACACTTATGGATTTTCCTGGCAATGCAGCACTGCCTTTTCAAGCAGTTCAATTTCACTCTGTAGGCAGTCCAATGATAGGTTTTGGCAGTGTGGTCTCCTGCTTTACCACTGACATAGGTAAAATGGATTGGCGGCATATTTTTCAGGTTTTCCTGCGCACTTCTCAGAGATTTTTAGCATGCTTTTTGGCGGCCCTTCTGTTGTTTTTGATGAAAGCAACACACTGTGATGTTGCAGGGCAGAGCCAGTGGGTCAGAACATCCCACAAGCCCCCCCTTGCGATTTGGCGTTGGACGTCCATCAATGGGAAGTCACAAGACTGGGGTGGTCAGTCTTTTTTCTTTTGGTTCTAAAAATGGCAAAGTTCATCATCTTTCCCTCCATCAGGGGTGGATCGACCAGTTCTCCTCGCCCAGTCCTGATGTGAGTATTGAGCGATACTCCAGGCCCCTTGGATATTTCCTCCCAGTCACTGGGTGGTCCTCCTTGGTTTTAGTCTCCATGGTTTCCAATTAACTATGATGACAAAGCAAAAAACATATGTCTATACATTTCCCCACCACTATTAATGTAGCGGGGCAGACACATATTTTAACAAATCAGGACCCATTTTTTTTATTGTAATTTCTGGACTATATATGGAATATGTTATAGTTGGAATTCTAGGGAGTTGGAGTGACCCCCTCTGGGGTTCCAGAAGACTCCTCCAGTTGCTGCAGAGTGTGCCTAGGATGGCAACACTTTAGTTGGTTAATATGGACCCACTTATCTTCCCCCTCTGCCAAACTGCAGATTTTGTAGGCGACTGGTGAGATTTTGTCTACAATTTCAAAAGGACCCTCCAGCTAGGCAGAAATGTGCGCTGTTTGGACTGGTTTCTTTGGAAATTGTATAAGTAGACCCGGTCTCCTACATTGTATTCTTTTCTAGGAGTCTTTAAGTCATAGTGGGTCTTCATGCTGTCGGCAGATCTTTCTAGATTTCGCTGAGCATAGGCAAAAGCATGTTGAAGATGTTTTCTTAGATTTTCAACATACTCATGAGTGGTGGAGGCATTGATCAATGTCTGCTCTTGGGTTCTGTAGAGCAGATGCTGGGGAAGCACCATCTTGCGTCCAGTCATCAGCTCAAACGGTGACATTTTAGTTGCAGATGAAGGGGTAGATCTGATGGCCATTAGGACAAGAGTTAATCGAATATCCCAACTTGGACCAGAATCTGCACAAACTTTTTTAATATGCTCACAATTGTTTTGTTGTATCTCTCTACTGCAACACTAGAGGCTGGCTGGTAAGCAATGTGTAGCTTCCTTTTGACCCCAAGTATCTCCCACATCTTTATCATTACTTCGCTAGTGAAATGGCTACCTCGGTCTGACTCGATCCTTTGGGGTAGTCCCAAACGCGAAAAGATGTGGTTGATCATCAGGGCAGCTGCTGTTTCTGCCTTGCAGTTTGGGGCCGGGAGACATTCCACCCATTTAGTAAACAAGCATGTCACGATCAACATGTACTTGTTTCCCCTAGAGGAGCGAATCACGGGCCCGATATAGTCGACTTGTAAATCTGACCAAGGCAGTATCACCCCACTCTTTTGGAGAGGTGCACGGTGTATGAGGGATGTTGGCTGAAATTGTGCACACACAAGACACCCCTTGAAATATTGGTCGAGGTCCTGCCCCATTTGTGGCCAGTATGCAACCTTTCTTAAGATTTCAAGTGTTGTATGAAACCCCCTATGACCGGCTGTGGCCGCATAATGGGCGTGACTTAACATCAGGCTTCCGAATGAGTTAGGGACCACCCACTGATCATGGCCAGCTAGGGATCTCCTTACCAACAAACCGTCTTAGATTCAGAACATTTTTGGACATTTCATCAACACTCTGAGGTCCTTTTTCCCTATGTGATCGGTATCCGTTAGGGGAAAGTTCTCAGGGTCCTTAAGGTGTTGATAAAAATTACCAATTATTAGATCCACTTTTTGAGCCGTAATCAAATTAGCATCTGGGGTCTCCTTACGCCATTGTGCAGTTGAGAGTTCATTGTGAGCATTTGTCTGGGACCTAGTGATAGCAGTGACCTGGATTTCCCCCAACAGGGACTCGATCTCAAGTAGATCCCCTTGGATGGCTCTGGTTTTGGCCAGCTGATCAGCTAAGTCATTTCCGGTTTTGTCTGGTCCCTCTACTTTAGAATGACCTTTGATCTTTTTCCAGTAGATGGTCATCCCATTCGAGGTGACGAGATCATCAATATTTTGAATTAATTTTCCATATTTCAATGGTTTATTGTTAGCACATAGCATGCCTCTGGTTTTCCAATTAACCAGGTGCTCCACGAACCCGTTCTGTACATAATACGAATTCCCTCGCACTTGTCTTCTTCAAAGACTTTGTGTGGGGAATTGAGGTATGCCTCCATGTTGTCTTTGATTTTTGGACTATCGTCCTTGAGACAGTTTTCTCTGGCACAATCATGCAAGTCAGCCAGACCTTGCGCGAGGGGACTCTTCTTGTTTTGGCCACATCTGACCTCCACAGGAAAGCCTTGCATTGACAGAATCCAGGAAATAATTCGGGAATTACTCACATTTCCGGCCCGGATTCTGTCACTTTGGAGATATTGCAGAGGCTGGTGTGGAGTCTCCACTATGATGTGTTCCCCCTGGATAAACGGGCGGTAATTCTTCGATGCCCACACCTTTGCCATGAGTGCCTTCTCACAATCGTTGAATTTCTCCTCCACAGAGGATAAAGTTTTACTCGCATAGGAGATTACTTTATTAGCCTTGTCATGCTTTTGGTATAATAATGCAGTCAAGCATGTATTAGAGAACCCTGTCTCCAAGAAGAACTCCTTGTTTTTGACAGGGTAAGCTAGGCAAGGCGCTTGTGAGAGGCTTCTTTTGAGTTGTCTTACTGCCTCGGCTTGTTCTGGACCCCACTCCCACTTGACCCACTCTTCAAAAGATGAATCAGGGGTCTTGTGATCTCTGCGTAGTCCGCAATGAACTTTCGACTGTAATTAGTTAGTCCAAGGAGGATCCTTAATTCCCGCAGAGTTTTGGGGTCTTTCAATTTCTGGAGTGCTTCCACTTTCTTTTCCTGGGGACAGAGACCCTGAGGAGTAATCTCATGCCCCAAGAAATTGACACGGGTTCTACACCACTGTGCCTTATGAAAGGAAAGTTTTGCTCCGGCGGCCCTCAACTGTGTCAGAACATAACGGATCTCCGCTATGTGTTCCTCCACAGTTGAGCTTTTGATGAGGATATCATCTACATAAGCCAGGTTACCCCCGTCACCCAGGTTGGGCATGGCCTGATGTAGAAAAATGTTGAATTCATTGCCGGAGTTGAGGTATCCGAAGGGAGACCGGGTCCATGTGTACTGCTGCCCCCCAAAGGTGAAGGCCAGCTTGTATTGGTCCTCCCTACTGACAGGTACAGTCCAGTATCCATTGGTCAGGACTATTGCAGTGAATACCTGTGACCCCTGGATCTGGGCCAGCCCTAGGTCAATGTAGGGAAGAGGCCATCAGTAAGTATGGACCCATTTGTTGAGCTCCCTAAAGTCGGCGCAGAGTCTCCACTGGCCGTTTGGCTTCAATATCCCCAGCACCAGATTATTGAGGTGCTGTGGACTGGACGGATTATCCCACGGGACTCAAGGGTCTTAATTATTTCAGTAAGGGACTCCATTGATGCGAGAGGCAAGCGATATTGCTTCACAAACACTGGAGTCATGCCAGGGTCCGTGGGAATTGTTGTGTGGATGTCGGTGCGACCACAGTCATATGAGTCCACTGCAAAGAGATCTTGAAAATCCAAGAAAACTTGATTCAATTTTTGATTCTGCTCCAGAGTCTCACAGGCATCAGCTAGGTTGACTCTCTCTTCAACCATCTGCATGAAGCCTGGAAAGACTTCCGGTTTTGCTACCTCAGCGGCCTCCTCCAGCTGGCCAAAGTGCTGATTTGGACTGGTGGCTTCAGGTGGGAAAGGCAGCCCTCATGGACCCGGAAAATCACCTCTTCCCTCCTGAAGTCACAAGTCACATCTTCCTTACCATAAGGGCAGGAAGTGTACACCAGGAAGTTCCCCCCATGCCGGGTAAAGATCCTGTCTAGTGTTGTGTTGTCATCACTATCACTATCGAAACAGTCCTTGGGGATTGGTCCTAACAGTAAATTGCCTAAATCTATGGAAAAATGTCGGTCATCAACCGCCACTCCAATAATGGTGCCTCCGGCTAGAGTGATACCCTTTAAATCTCTGTTATCCACCTCTATTGGAATGGTGTCATGTTCTATATTGACTAGTGGTGTTAGGTTCACCCCCAACCCTTGCTGTTGGAAATAAGCATTCAGATGAACATAGGCATCAGGGTTTTTCAGTTTCTGTCCTCTTTTAATTTTCACTTCCAGGGAGAATTGTCGGGTCATTTCTGGGATGGTGACTTCCTCCCCAATCTGGATTTCAACTGAATAAGGCAGCAGTCGAGCTGACCTAAATGCTTTCTCTGGGTCATCAAAGCCCATGGGATTAGCTGCTAATCAGGACCAAGCTTTGAAGTTTATTAGGTTCAAACTAATGGCAAAGTGATTGAGAATATCACTGCCTAAGTAAAAGGCGGCAGTGATGTCTCGCACGACCCAACAATTTTGGACTATACTCTTGTTGACTATGGAGATTTTGAGCAAACACCTGCTTGGCAGGAGATGTTTGGAATTGGGTGTTTCCAGATCCATTTCACATTTGTCTATCAGTTTAAATGTGGGAATGGCTGGATCTTTTGGGAGTTGGCGGAAGCTCTTACCATTGTTCACACACACTTGGGCGAGAACAGAGTCCTTCCCTTCATTTAACTGAACAGGGATGAACAACTGCTCTCCAATCTGCTGAATATCAGCCAGCCTCTGAGCTGATTTCTCATATTTCTGAACTATAGGAGTGGGAATGTCTGATTGTGGATTGGTAAAGAATTTCAGAGTGTTTCCTTGCAGTGTGGAATGCCACCTTAAACTGGAAGGAAGGTTGATTTTCAGAAATAGAGAGGACCCCCCATCACCAGTTTGTTGTCCTACTGCTATTACTGTCACATCTGGTATTTGGTTGGTATGGAAGTGAAATTCTACTTGGTCAGATTTTTGTTTAACCATGTGGCAGGTGTCATTTAAACTAACATGGTTTACACTCTGTTTTAATTTTATCGGTCGGCTAGTCTGGGTCCAGAGGACCTTGTTTACGCAATCTATTAGGGGTGACAACCTTCACAGGAGGTCATTGTTACGCTCACCTGGTATCCACAGGGACGCCACCCAGCTGGGTTACTCGCTGGTATGCTTCTCAGCTTTGCCCTGATGTGGTCTACGGGGAAGGTTCTGCCTGAAAATATAGGAGGGCTGTGTTCAAGACTGACCAACTGGGGTAAGTACCCTCCCTTCACCCCCGTATGATTTCAGTCCCTCTGGCGCCCTCTCCTCACCTTGTTGAAGAATTGGGCGTGCTCTCTGTTGTGCCCTGGGGGAGGCCCTGTGGTGGTGTGCAGGCCTCCCTGGGTCGGGACACCAGCGCGCGTTGGCGGCGCGCAAGAACACACGCCGGAGACGTCTGCTTGTTCCGGCGCTCCGGCGCGAACTGCCGGGGCACCGCCTTTATTAACTAGCGCGCATGCGCCGGCCCGCTGGGCCGCGCATGCACGCTTCGTGTACCACGTACACAACATCCCTCCTTTTCCCCCTCAAACAACAAACACATTAAACGTGGGGAGCCAACATGGCTCAAAACAAACGGTACTTAACAGACTTCGTTACTCAGGCTGCCGAGTCCATGATGAAGTCTTGGAACCTTTGCGGAGGGCGGCGCCCTTCTCTGCGCGGGTACCTGGGTGAGCCTCTCTCGAGGTTCTCTGGTCCCCTAGGGTCTTCGGGCGGTTCACCGCCTTCCTGCGGCGCCTCTGCTGCTTGTCCTTGTTCGGGATCGGTTTCTTCCTCTGCTGCCACGGGTCCTATGCGCTTGAAGGACACGTTTCTGGTCACCGTTCCTCGCGCGTTCACAGCTGTGACCATCGAACCTTTGACATGAGTTACTCCCATTGGTTGGGTTTCGTAAGTCATCGAGAGTTTTCCTTCCGGTTTCCTGTTCCGGACTAGGACGGTGTCTCCTACTGCTATGTCTTTTCCCGGCAGCCTCCGCCTTGTTGTTTCGCTCTCGTTTCTCGCGGCTCTGTCTGCTGTCACCTGTGCGCTGTCAATCACTCCTGGGCATCGGTCTCCCGCTTCGGGTATCAGCCCTCTGGGTATTCGCCTGAACAGCGCCTCGGCGGGTGCCATTCCGGTGGACCGATGTGGGGTGGACCGGTACTCACGGAGAAAGTCGATTAGGTTGTGTCGCAAGTCCTCCCCTCCATTGACAGAAATACGAAAAATTTTGTTAAGCGTCCGCATGAAACGCTCAACCTCTCCATTGGCCCTTGGCCACAGCGGGGTCACCTTCCGGTGCTTGATGCCTCGTTCCGCGCAGTACCTGGCAAACCGCTGCCCTTGGAACGGCGCTCCATTATCTGAGCAGATCTCAAGTGGGAACCCATGGGTGGCGAAGATTTTGTCCATGGCCAGGATGGTGTGATCGCTGGCGGTGGATTCCACTAGTTCCACTTCCGGGTACCTCGACCACTGGTCTGTGACCACCAAGAAATATAGACCTCTTCCGGTCCAGCCGAAATCTGCGTGCACTGTTCCCCATGGCACGTCGCTCCGTTCCATGGCCTGAATGGGTGGACCCCTCTCCGCAGGACTCGTGGCCTGGCAGGGGATGCAGGTCCTCACAAATTCGGCTACCCTGTGTTCCAGATCGGGGAACCAGACCTTCAACCTGAGGCGCGCCTTCATCCTCGCCATGCCTTGGTGCCCTGTGTGGGCCAACTGGAGGACTCTCATGACCAACGCCCTGGGAATCACGATCTGGTTCCCTCGCAGCAACAGGCCGTCCGTGGACACTGAGAGCTCGTGTCGAGCTTTCCACAGCAGTTGTAGGTCCCTTTGTACCTCCGGGTTCCTCCTGGCATTGTTTAGGAGGATGTCCCGCCACTCTCCTGTGGCCACCGCCCTTTTCACTCTTAGGAACGCCTCATCAGAGTTCGAGTCGTCCGCGATGTCCTCCCTCGACAAGGCTACTGGCAAGGCTGATTCGATGACGAGATGCACAGCGTCCCCAGCATATGTCATCTCAACGGGACTCTGGGCGTTCCCCATGCTTGGGTGGCGAGAAAGGTAGTCGGCGGGGTTATGAGTACCTGGGCGGTATACTAGCTTGACGCCGTATTCTATGAGGGACAGCATCCACCTTTCGATGCGGGGAGGCGGCTTGGAAGATGTTCCGGACAGGATAGGAATCAGGGGTTTGTGGTCCGTAACCACGACGACGGGTTTGCCGAGGATGTAAATTCTAAAGTGTTTGCACCCCCACAGGATGGCAAGGGCTTCCCTTTCTATCTGGGAGTACCGCCTTTCCGTGTCGGTGAGGGCTTTGCTGGCATATGCTATGGGCCTCATGACCCCTAGTTCGTCTGCTTGCATGAGGACTGCCCCCAGTCCCACCGGGCTGGCATCGACCACGACCTCCGATTCCCGGCCGGGGTTGAAGTAGGCCATTGTCTCCTGCTCTGACAGGGCTTCCTTGATGGCATTGAAGGATCGTTGTTCAATCTCAGTCCACTGCCAAGCCACGTCATTTCTCGTAAGTGCCCTCAGTGGTTCGGACAGAGAGGCCAGGTCTTTGATGAAGCGGCCGCAGTAGTTGACCATCCCCAAAAAGCTCTGAACCTCCGCCGGTGATGTGGGTGGAGGCGCATCCCTTATGTCCTTCACTTTTCCAGGGTCCGGGGATATGCCCCCCGCATGGAAGGTGAACCCAAAGAATTCTAGCCGGTCTTTGAGGAATTCGCACTTTTCTTGGTGCAGGGTTAGGCCTACCGCCTGCAGTCTCTCAAACGTGTTCTCTAGCCGTTTAAGGTGTTCACTTTCCGACCTGGCGAAGACTAAGATGTCGTCGGACATGTTGATGACACCCTTCAGTCCGGACAGGGCTCCTCTGATGGCATTCTGGAAGACCTCTGCCGCGGACGAGATTCCGAAGTTAAGTCTCTTGTACTGGTACAACCCCTCGTGAGTAGTGAATGTCGTAATGTACCTCGACTCGGGGTGCAGTTCCAACTGGTGGTACCCGGACCTGAGGTCCAGTTTGGAGAAGACTTTGGCGCCTTGAAGTTCTCCGACGATGTCGTCTAGAGTGGGTGTGAGGTGACGCTCCCTTTTGATGGCGGCATTTGGGAGCCTCATGTCCACGCAGATGCGTACTGCCCCCGGCTGTTTCGGCTTTGGGGCTTCTACGATGGGCGAAACCCAAGGGGTGGGGCCTTCCACTCTTTCAATGATGTCCCGGTCGACTAGCTGTTGCAGCTCCTCCTCCACTTGGGCTCTTAAGTGAAAAGGAATCCGGCGGTGTTTGAGGGCTGTCGGCCTCACGGACTTGTCGATGTGTAGGCGAATGGGCTCTGCGTTCAGTTTACCAATGCCCTTGAAGAGAGTTTCAAACCTGTGTAGCATGCTTTTCAGATCGGCGTGGTATACCCCAAACGTGAAATGGACAATGTCGAGTGCTTCCGACGCCGCACAGCTCAACAGGGAATGTGGGCTGACGCTGGTGACAAAGAACCTTGCTTTGATGGTGTTTTGTCCATGAGAAACCGGGGCAACGAACACACCTTGGATGGGTAGGGGTGTTTCCCCCCTGAATGCATATAATAATGCCGTGGACGCTGACAGTTCCGGTGGGCCAGGCAGGGCTTCATAATGTTTGGTGGCTAGCACGCAGACCGAAGCCCCGGTGTCGATGAGAATGGGGGTGGGAACGTCATCGGTGTTGACAGTGCATGTGGGTTGGCGCCTCGTGCCCGGACCTTTTGCGATGCTGGAGATGAAGAAAATCTCTTCCTCCTCCTCTTCTTCTTCCGCGATGTCCAGGTCTTGCAGGCCCTGATCGATCGAAGAGATGCCTCTCACTCTGCAAGCGCCTCCTCGTCCAACTCTCTCCGGTCCCCTTCCTGCTGCAACGGGGGAGGCGGCTCGGCACATCCTGGCATAGTGCCCCGGTGTGCAACACCGGGCGCATGTTCTCGACTTTGCCGGGCAGTCACCACTGTGGGGGAGGTCATATCCACAGTATGAGCATGATGGGGCGTTGCCTGGCGTGGGCGTGGTATCGGGCCTTCTCGGCGCCCATCTTGACCTTCCCGCTGCTTACCGTCCCACTGCAAATGCATCCTCGTCATTCTTCGGTCGCGTGGCAGCGTCCATTTTCGCACCTCTGGCTTCCGCCAGCTCATGTGTTCTACCCAGGTCTAAAATTTGCTGGAGGGTCAGGTCAGGTTCTCTCAATACCTGCCTTCGAAGTTTTCCGGAGCTGCACCCCTGCAGCAATTGGTTGCGGACCATTTCTTCCTCATTGACCCATCTGCAGGAGGTCGCCAGGTGTCTCAGGCGGGCGCAAAATTTGTCTAGGGGCTCGTCGTCCAGCTGTCTTTCAGCGCCCATGACAAACCTATCAAAGTCCACGTTAGCCATGGGGAGAAAATGGTCTTTGAGTGCCTGCTTGACTGCGTCATACGTGACCACGGGGATGACGAGAGAGTCGTAGATCTTGTGGACTTCTGCGCCTGCCGAGTAGATCATGGTCGCAATTTTGGTGTCATCATCGTCCACTCCAGATGCCCTGAAGAACATATCTAGTCTTTTGACCCACAATAGCCATTTCGGGCCCAGCTTGGAAGGGGGCCCAGTAGTATCGAATTCCGGCATGGGGGCTAGGGAGTTGCGAGCTCTGCGGGGTATTGGGGCGGCGGCACCCTCATCGTCAGCCTCTTCTCCCATTTCTGCGCCACGTACTCACAGTTGTCTGTCTTGAGAGAAGGGCGGCTTGTCCTGGTCTCGTGGCAGTGTTGGGGTGTAAAAACCCACTTCTTTCTTCTTAATTGCCACAGCCCTGCGCCTGCAGGACTGTGGGCTTTCCAAAAATTGACTGTGTCCTTCAACACAGCTGGCGAGTGGCGCACGAGCACCCTTTCGGGCCGCAACCACGGCCGCCACGTGTGAAGGTGGAGCGAGTGAAAAGAAGATGGCCGCCGGCGCTCCGCGGGTCCGTAATACGGAAGACTTTCCGTCTCTCCGATGTTGTCGGGGCACGGAAGCAGACCGTACCTCCTCGTCGCCAGTGTTGTGCCCTGGGGGAGGCCCTGTGGTGGTGTGCAGGCCTCCCTGGGTCGGGACACCAGCGCGCGTTGGCGGCGCGCAAGAACACACACCGGAGACGTCTGCTTGTTCCGGCGCTCCGGCGCGAACTGCCGGGGCACCGCCTTTATTAACTAGCGCGCATGCGCCGGCCCGCTGGGCCGTGCATGCGCGCTTCGTGTACCACGTACACAACACTCTCCGTCCTGCCTTCTTTGCAGGGGTGCGTTGTCTTTCATGGGTGAGTGTGGTCCAGTTACTTCACTGATGCCGGCCTGTTTGATATTGTTCAGGTAGGTCTTATTGCTGTTCTTCAGTTTTGTTGCTATCCTGCATGCCTTTCTTTGTTTAAAATGTCTCTTTTTTCTCCCTTAGGTATGCAGAGCTTCAGCGCGGCGAACTGGCTTGGTTGAGCCCCGCTGGTAAATGATGGCGCATTAAGAGCGCTATGATCCGGTAAGCAAGCGCTATGCGCAGCGCTGCGAAGTCTTGCCTTTGCTAACCTGTGTTTTTCTTTCTTTGTAGGTCACGGTGTTCTTCAGTGCGAGTGGAATGTCCGGGGCGGTGCCAGCCGAGAGGCGACCAGCCAGGTAAGCCTTTTGAGCTGTTCATAATTTGTAAATGTCTCTCTACTGCTTTCTTTAATGTTGCCTCTATCTTCCTCTTTCAGGTCGTTCTGTCCGGGAGGCGTGCAGATTCGAGGAAGCTGTTCTCAGTAGCTGTGAGTGTTTAAAGATGAAGACTGCAGGTAAGATGCTGCTGCTAATGATGTTACTTTTGTCTCCTTGCAGGTTCTGCTTCTCCAAGGTTTGAGGGAATAGCTGGACACGGTGAGCGTCACGTTGCAAGCAGCAAAGTAACGCAAAGTGTGTTGTCTTGCTCGGGTGTGGTTTAAATAGCCCCAACAAAATAGTCCAGGTAAAGTAGTCCCTAGGCTACCACACCCAAAACACTAGACCGCATAGCTTGGTTCTTAGGAACCAAGCTATGTGGATGCCTCCATGTTGGCTGACAATACAATAAAGTAGTTCCCAGGCACATTGTTTTTCATGGTGTATGAGCCTGGCGCCATAGGCGCCAAGACTGGCTCCATGAGGGCTTTTGAAAAGGATGCCAGGCTCTAGAGGCCGAGTCCTGACTCCACCTGGCCAATGGGTTTGCCAGAGGGGGTTTTGGGCGAGGGTCGTGACAGCCATTCCCTAGTAAACAAGGGGTGCCCTCTGGAGTTACAACTATGACCGGTTGCTTCACCTTGTGTCACCCAATTTTAATATCCAAATCTGCAGTCCCCTTGATGGGAATTTCCTTCCCGTCAAAGTTCTGAAGTTGTCCAGGAAGAAGGGTGAGAGGAATTTGGTAATTCTCCCCCCTCCCTGAATTCAGTTTATCAAAGGCCTTTTTGGACAGAAGAGTAGCTTGGGATCCAGTGTCCACCAATGCCAAAATTGTACCCTGCCCCTGTATTTGGACCGGGGCATAGAATCTTCCCTTTTTCTCCGCAAGGGGGCACAGATAATGTACATTTTTGGACAACTGGTGGGGTTGTTTTCTAGTTTTGGGCATTGATAGAGAAGAGATTTGGGCAGAATTCTGTTTGCCCCTAAGGCTCCTCCCATGGTGTTGCGTGGATATTCTCACTGGGCTCCCAGGATCTATCTTGTGGTCCAAATCCTTTCCAATCGACGAGATAATATAGCCTGGTCCTAGAGTATTTAGAGTCCAAGATATCTTTGACATCAAATTCTGGTTCTCCGTCAACAAGTATGGGCTTAGGTGGTGTCCCAATCCGTGTGCCGGGTTGCATTGGTTTCAGGAGGGACACATGGAATACCGGGTGGATGTGTAGATTAGGTAGTAAATCCAGTTTCACGGCTGCTGGGTTGATAATTGCCTTAATGGTATAGGGTCCTAAGAATCTGGGATGAAAGGTCCGGGTTTCCTTGATGGGTACGAATTTAGCGGCTAACCAAACTTTGTCTCCTACTTGATAATCAGGGACCTTTTTCCGGTGTTGGTCGGCAAATCTCTTTTGTTTTTCTTTGGCATGAATAAGGTGTTCCTTTGCCCTTTTGAAAGCCTGAGTAATGGTTGTGTGTAGAGTCTTTACCGCTGGCATTTCCAAGCTGGCTGGAAGGTCTAGTTCAGAGGTACATGGATGCCTGCCATAAAGGGTATAGAAGGGCGTTTGTCCCGTGCTTGATTGCAAAGAATTGTTATATGCATATTCGGCTATACATAGTAGGTCTTTCCAATTCCTTTGTTCGTGGTGCAGCATGCACCGTAAATATTGCTTCAGTGTGTGATTGGTTCTCTCGGATTGGCCGTCCGTTTGGGGATGGTGACTGGTAGATAGCCGAACGTCGATCTGCGCCATTGCACAACATTTTTTCCAGAAGTTTGAAACAAACTGGCTGCCTCGATCAGAGACCAGAACCGAAGGGAAGCCATGTAGCTTAACCACGCCCTCCAGGAACACATCTGCTAAAGTGGCTGTGTCTGGGAGGTCTTTGAGAGGAATAAAATGGGCCATCTTCGAGAATAAGTCCACAACTACAAGGATGGTGTTGAACCCTTGGATTGGAGGTAGATTAGTGATGAAGTCAAGGGAAAGAGTGTGCCATGGAACTGGAGGAATGTCCAACGGTTGGAGGAGACACCGCAGGACTGAATATACTGAATGATGTCCTTACGCCAGTTAGGCCACCAAAAGTTCTCTTTCACCTTATCTAGGGTTTTGGCGATCCCAGGATGCCCTTAGATCAGTGAATCATGATAGTTTGAAATAATATGCTGTTGTAATTCCTTCTTGGGTACATATAGGCGATCCCTAAAAAAGGGTAGATGGTCCTTGGTGGTATATTGTTCTCCTTGAGTTTGCTATGTGAGGAAGGCATCAGGATTCATTGTCCGTTGGATTTCTTTTCGTAGTTCTGCTTGTGTTAAGGCTGTCATGATACCCAAGAGTTTGTCTTCAGGTATAATAGGTACTGGGTCTGGAGTCGTATATACTATTTCATCTATGCCCATGCGAGATAAGGCATCCGCCTTTCCGTTTCTGACTCCTGGTCGAAATGTGATTACATAATCATATTTGGCGAAGAAAAGGACCCACTGTAATTGGCGCGAGGACTGGGCCTTGGCTGTTTTGAGATATTGCAGGTTTCGGTGGTCTGTGATGACTGTAATGGTGTGTCTGGCCCCCAGAAGGTAGTGCCTCCAGGCTTTAAAGGCAGATTTGATAGCCAGGAGTTCCTTGTCCATGATGGCATAATTAATCTCTGGAGGTGAGAACTTTTTCGACCAGAAGGCCACAGGATGTAGCTGGCCGGTTTCCGGGTCTCTCTGTGAAAGGACAGCCCCCATTGCGAGACTGGATGCATCAGTTTCAACGACATAAGGGAGGTCTGGACGAGGATGTCGCAGGATTGGAGCGAAGGTAAACCTTCGTTTATGTTCCTGAAAGGCTTCTTCTGCTTCTTCGGTCCAAGCAAACATTTTATTGGTTTTTCGTAATAGTACTGTGATTGGGTGCACAACCTGAGAGAAGTCTGGGATGAATCAGCGGTAGAAGTTCGCAAAGCACACCATGCTTTGTACCCCTTTCAGAGACATCAGTGAAGGCCATTTCAGAATGGCATCTACCTTGTGCACGTCCATTCTGATGTCTCCTGGAGTAAGGATAAAACCAAGAAATTCTACTTCGGTGACGTGAAAAAAGCATTTTTCAAGCTTTGCAAACAAGTGATGTTGACGGAGCTTGGCGAGGACTGAACGAACGTGCCTGACATGATCTTGTTCCGAGGCTGAGTATACTAAGATGTCGTCTATGTACACTAAGGCGCACACATCAATTAACTCCCTTAAGACGTCATTCATGAAATATTGGAATGCCGCAGGAGCGTTGCATAACCCGAAGGGCATGACTTGATATTCAAACAAGCCATACTTAGTATGGAAGGCGGTTTTCCATTCATCTCCTTTTCTGACTCGGACCAGGTGGTACACACCTGGAAGGTTCGATTTGATATAAATCTGGGCATCTTTAACTTGGTCTAGCATCTCTGGGATAAGTGGTAAGGGGTAGCGGTTCTTCATGGTGATCTGGTTCAATGAGTGGTAGTCAATACAGGTTCTCAAGTCTCCTTCCTTTTTCGGTACGAAGAACAAAGGACTGGCTGCGGGGGACTTCAAAGGACGGATAAATCCGTTTGCAAGGTACTGGTCTAAATAGGATTTCAAATGAAGATTTTCTGGTTCTGTGAGAGCGTAGATCCTGCCGCAAGGGATTTGTGCACCAGGAACAAATCGATCTGACAGTCATAGGGCCTATGTGGTGGCAATGTATTGGCTTGGTCCTTTCGGAAAACATCCTGGAAATCATGGTATTCACTTGGGAAGGTACTATATGCTCCCAGGGTTGATACTGTCGCTCCGGGAGTCATGGGGATACAGACGTTGGGTTTCTCCTCTTGGTAATAGCAGGCAGGGGAGCAGTCACCGGGGAAGGTTAATTTTCGTGCCCGCCAGTCTATCAAAGGGTTGTGAGCAACCAACCATGGCATCCCTAGTATCAGCCTGAACTGAGGTGCCTTGATGAGATCGAATGAAATAGACTCCCGATGTCCGTCCTGGCACAGCAGGGTTACCCTGGCTGTGCACTGGGTTACTGGTCCGGAAGCAATTTCTGTCCCATCCACGGTGGTTACCTTGTCCATAGTTGGCTTAGAACACAAAGGAAGCCCCATCTCTGCTGCCAGTTCTTTTTTTTTATTTTATTTTATTTCTTGTTTTTAATCAAAAGAGATTTTTACAACAATACTTCGAAAAATTCAATACAAATAAAATATGAATAATATATAAAATACATAAAATACATTAATGCCATCATAATTTTACAATATGTTACAATATGTCCTTAAGCATCATAAACTTGAGCATGTTAATGCATCTGACATGTAATTGTAACTAGGGCAGGTTTTATGAAAAAATCAAGTATCGCATACTGTGCACAAGCTAAGATTTTTCAGAAACTCTACAGAAGCAATAAATAAACTCATATTAGTGGAGTTTAGCAAATAGGCCCATCTCATGTTGTGCTGTACATTAGCAACCACATCATGTGTTTCCTGTATGCATTGTTTCTTGATGAGCACAGAGCAGGGCATTCCACTACAATGTGTTCTAAAGTTTCTTTTTGTGATATCTTTTGACAAAACCTACAGAAGTTATCTGACATGTCTATTTGTTTCCGCTGTGCCAGGATGTCTCGGGTCAACCACAAGTTGAAACGCATTCTCATGATTGCCGTGCGAACTTGAGGGGATGGTGATTTTAGCAGATAATTTTCAACAGTTCCCATTTTTTTGTCTGGAAACAGATAACTACTGAAATTTTTATAATGCAGACAAAGAGTACGATTCGACAATCAGTCATGGTAAAAGATTTTTTTTTTTGCTCGGTTAGGGTTCTGTGTTAGAGTTTCTACGTCTACTTCAGCTACAGCCATTATTTGATAGACATAGGTGGCCCATTTAACTATGAATCAATGATTTTAATTAAATAGATATGCAGCCAGTACAGCTAGAATTGATTCAGTTTCGATTTTCAATAAACATTTCCTGAAAAATGCACACAGCTGCCAATGATATCTTGCCTTAAGTGATGTAAGACCGAGTTCGTACCTTATGCATGATACCGGAGTAGCTTGTGGAAGCTGTAAGATGTTTCTCCAAAATGTAGCTTCCATTCTGTCTAGATCTTTCACGTCAGTTAAAGCTCGTGCCTCCATTCCATATAAAATTGTAGGTGTTACTTTTTGATGCCAATAATGTAGGGCAGGCTTGATGGAAAATTTACCATATTTATAAAGAATCAATTTACTTTGTAGCAGTCGATGATGGTCAATAGTCACAGAGTTAGCTTCAAATTGAGTACCCAGGTACTTATAGCTTGAGACAATGTCGAGGGTAATATTTTTGACCCTCCATACGAACTTGGTTCTTTGTGATCTCGTAGGGGTGTCAACTATAATCTGGGATTTTTTTATATTCATTGATAGCTCATTGTTTTCAAAGTAAATTGAGAGTGCAGTTATTAACTTTTGGAGGCCTGTCGGTGTCTTAGAAATTAGCACAAGGTCATCGGCGTACCATAAAGCTTGTATTGTAAGACCATTCATTTTGGGTGAGTCAGTAGGTAGGTTGTAAAATATTTCTTGGACATCGTGAATGAAAAAGTTGAAAAGTGACGAGGCCAAGATGCACCCTTGTTTCAAGCCTCTTGATGTATTAATTGCTGAAGAAAGCAGGCCAGTTGAGGACAACCGAATTTGAATGGACGTACCTGAGTGAAGAGCAGCTATGATGTCGATTAGATCTTGTGGGCACTGTGCTTTAACACATTTTTTAAGTAGTTTTAATTTTTGAAGTAGTTTTACGCGAGAAACCGAATCAAACGCAGCATTTAGGTCAATAAATGCGAAAAATAATGATGTTTTTGTTTGTTGTGCTTGAGCTTTTAATGCATTGAGGATCATTAGATTTACAGACGTCCCCAATCCGCGAACAAAACCTGTTTGATTACGGTCTCTGCTTTTGTTTTCAAGTGTCCAGGTATTGAAGGCCGTTAAGACTAATCTATTGAATATTTTACCTGGGGAATCCAAAAGCGCTATCGGGCGATAATTAGCTGGTATACTGCGGTCCCCTTTTTTAAAAATTGGCACAATGACAGAAGTGCACCATGAGTCTGGAATCCTCCGTGTTTTAAATATGAGCTGGAAAATGTTGTTCAGAATCTTGGCCCAAAGTTGTGGATGTTGTTTTAGCATATAATTAGTTATGCCATCCTGGCCTGCTGCTCGCGAAGGTGAAGATTTAGTTATGAGCATCTCAATTATTTCTTCTGAACATTCTACGTTCCAGGTCACTGCTGAGTAACTCTTAGGATCATACTGAAAAGCTTTGTCTGTGTACAGTAATGAAAAATGTGCTACCCATTGACTTTCGGTAACTCCATTTAGTTGTGATTGCTGAATGTTTGGGTTTAATTTTTGATTGAGTAATTGCCATATTTGTGCAGAATTCCTACTTATTGTAGCTGTCAAAAAGGCCTCTCCATCCTGTTGAAATAACTGTCCTTTATGAGCACGTATCCAGGATCTATAACGAGTTTTTAGAGTTTTACATAATTCTTGGTTTTCAGGCCATGGAAGATGTCAGGCTAATCTCAGCTCCTTACGATGTTCCTTTTTTTTTTGAGATAGTGACTGATCATATGTATGAAGATGAGAGCGTCCCGAGGGAATAAAGAGGGTTTTGTAGATGGCAAGTGCTTCCACAAATGTTTGAGTATTCCGGGAGTCATTTTGTAACATTAAATTTGCATTTAGGCTTATTAGTTTAGACGGTGTCCACTTAAATTGTGATTTTGCATTATTGATTGCCAGTTTTTGCGGCATCCATTGAGATTTGATACTTTCTTCCTGTGTGTCTCTTGGCCACAATAAAGATAGCATATGATGGTGGCTACTCGATTGCTTGATTATCCTAAATTCAATAGATGACATAAAAAGCCCCGCTGAGAGGTATATATAGTCTATAGTGCTTGTCGATGTTCCTCTTTGCCACGTAGCTTGTTGCGGAATATCTCCCGGTAGTGATCCATAGGCCATTCTCATGTCAAATTGCTTCATGAGAGAACTCCACTTCTTGTAATCCTGTGTTCTTTTCCCCAATTCACATTTGAAAGCATCAATATTATGGTCCCCCGCTAGAATAACATCAGTTATTTCTTTAGATTGTGCAGTTATATCAAACATTTTGGACAGATCTTTATAAAAACAGACGTCCGTAATCGCGGCTGGGTTTCTGTAAACGTTTATTAAAGCAAGCCTTTGGGACTCCATCGAGATTTTCTACCATCTGTATGAACTTATTGGGGTTTTCCCATACTTGTAGTTGTATTTTAGATCCCATTTTAACGGCTACCAGAAGCCCTGCCATCGGGCGACCTTTTTGAGCTGTAATTGCAGGATTAATTGTGATGGCATGATTATCCCATAGTGGTGCATCACTTAGCCATGTTTCTTGAAGGACTATGATGTCTGCGTCATTCAAGAGGGAGTTAGGGTTAGTTAGAAGATGGGAGTGACCCCTTGTATTCCAGCTTACAAGTGTAGCGAGGTCAACTTTTTGCCCATTGAATTCTTGAGTCGATGGTGGTTATGACTGAGAAAGACGGGCATTAAGAAATACAGAATCAACAGCATTGCATTTATAGCACTGACAAACACTTGTAGATGGAATAGCCATTACTTGTTTCTCCGGGCTTATTTCGCTGTTTTTTCTTTCCGGATCTTGAGCAAGCAGAAAACCCATTGCAAAGAGTTTCATTCGTGCCTGCCATAGGGAGTTCATGACTAACCCGGATTTCATCCATAAACGCACAATCCCCAAATTGGCATCACAAATAAATTCCACTTGGTTAATGTCAAATGAGGTGAGGTCTCCTAGTTCTGGCACATCACTGAAGATGTTAAGTACACTCGTGCGAGACAGATCATATTGAGGTTGAGGAGCCGCACGACATTTTAAGATTAATGTGTGATGGTTTGCAAATTTTTGTTTTCTTTTTAGATCCTGTTTTTGTTGTTTTGTTGCAGGTTCTTGAATTTTGGAGAATTGTTTACAGTTCGATTCACTGGCCACTTGTTTTGTCTTTTGACAGAGGTCAAGGTCACTGTCGGGTCTTTGTTCATCAGAAAACGTGACTTTAGTCAGTTTCTCTGTTAAGCATCTTGGCATGAGCAACGGACCCAACCGAGTATCCAAATAAGATTCAATTACTGATTTAATTTTCTCATTTTGATCGTGCCATGTCTCATCACCTTGGGATTCGTTTAATACCTCCGGAACGTTCCAGACATTGAGCGTAGATTGTCTTCTGTTTTCTCTGTCTTTTACACACTGAGTTTCAGCGAGCGATTTACTATGCTGTACAGTGTTCACAGAGCATTTCGCCACAGTGATCTGCGAAAAAAAAATTGCGGCCAGATCCTTTATCTCAGATGTGCGCTGGAGAATGTATGCATCTACCGCAGCTTTGAGTTGTTCAATTTGTAGCCTCTCCGTTGTTGGCAAGATTTCTTGCATTTTTTTTTGGTTATCTCGGTTGATTGAGCCTTTGGATAAGTTTCATGAGTCAATAGATTCTTCGTTAATGCAGGCTCATTTGGAATTGCTGTTTCCAAAGACGAAACCAGTTGACTTAATGGAGACTCATTGATTTGTGGTGTGTGATGATTTGACGAAGTAATTACAACAGGAACCTTTAGACCTGATATGTCATCATCAATTGACTGATCAACACTAGGCTTTGCAGGAGCAGTCAGGTCCACTGCTTGTGCACGGAATATACGATTAGTTGTTTTGTTATTTCGTTTCATAGATTGGAACGGTTTAGTAATAAGATGTCTGGCACAACCTTTATTCCGTAATTTTTTATTAAAAAGATCATATTGAGCTCTATTTGTTGGTTGCTTCACTATTTTAGGAGAGTTCTCAACACTTATCCATGATGTACTTTGTTGCGTATTTGCTTGCGGATCCGCTTCAATTGGGCAAATGACATGCTCAAATGTTGGAAGACTCGCAGAATATGTGATGGGTGCAGTCACAATTTCAATACTTTTGGATAGATCATTATGTAGTTCTTCAGCTTGACAAGATTTCTTCGTTTTGCATCGCTTGAGTTTGGATCCATGAGGTTATGTGATCAATCTTAGCAGATTGTAAATTAATCTTACATTCAAGAGTTTCAAATAACTTGAACAAACTCTTGATTGTTGTATTTACTGCCATAAGAGTGACTTCCAAAAGCCCTGCATTAGCAGGAGCCTTTTCTTTTTCACGTGATGATTCACAATGTCTTGGCGTTGGGAGTATGTAAGACGCAGACTCCGAAATGGTAGAGTCCATTGAGCATCGTTGGTGATAGTCCGTAGGCGACCTAGTGAGAGATATAATCACACTTCTAGGCGTCGTTTGTTTTACTTCTTCCAAGAAGACCTCCTCATTCGAATCACTAGGTTCATCCTCTTGTATTTCTGTTATTTTATCCAATTGTATTTTTGGATCTTTCTTTTGTTCAATTTGATTTGTAGATTGAAGCATGGTGTTATCAGAAATTGGCATGTTGTCTAAAACCTCAGACTCTACAATTTTCGACATAACAGCCTGCGTTAATGATTCCACTTCATTTAGATCTGATGTTACATTTGGCATATTTTGGTTTGATCCAATTTGTTCTTCATTGCACCACGTAGAGGGGCTTGTAGGGATCTCCATTTGTGCCTCATTAGCATGTTAAGATATGCCATCTGCATTGAGGTCTTCTTGTTGGTAAGAAGGCGTTGCACAAAGTTGGATAGGATTTTTTAATACCGGGCAGAACTGCCTAATATCTTTGCTTGCGAGTTGAGTTTTTAGGCGTGTTTTTGCATGCAGAGACAAGGTTATTGATGTGGATGATGTGATTTTTTTCAAGTTACTTTTAGACCTGGTTGCGACAACCTCCATTGGTGTATTGGAGGCCACGCTGGATTTGTGTCTTTGCGGAGTTAAAGACATTTTGATTATGCAACAAAGCTGTATGTTAATTGGGCGTGAGGTCACCAATACATAAAGTTTACCTTTTTCTCGAGAACGGGATCAAAGAGGACACACCTCTGCAGTCTCCCATTTTATGGTCGCGCCGTCAGCGCCAAACAGCCGCTCAACAGCCGGCGCCCTTTTCCCCGACGGGCTATACGCCGCACGGGTGACTCTGGCACAGGGATGAAGGCTTGGTCTGATCACGTGACCACACACGTGGGAGGCTGTAACTCCGCCTCCTCCAGGAAGCGGGCCGCGGCAATCTAGTTCCCGGCAAGAGCTTTGCTCCTTTGCTCGCAGTGCCGGGAACAGAAGAGAAATTCAATAAAGCAGCACGCTGAAATCAATGCCGCTGCAAAGTTCAAACACACACCAGTTCTTGATCAATATAATTTCCAACTGCTCCGCTATAGATGTATGCTTCAACGGCATGCATTCTTGATGACTGTTGGTGGTTAATTAAGATCACTGGTATTGCAAAGTGCGAGGTCAGCAACTCTTTCTTCTCACTCGACAAACTGACCTCTACGTTTGTTGAGCTTGGTAGTTTTCCGATTCCTTAGCTTCATCCTTCTCTGTGGCCCCGACTGTTCTTCTTGGGGGTTTTACTGGACAGTCCTTCAGGAAATGTCCTGGTTTCCCACAATACAAACAAAGCTGTTGTTGTCTTCTTTTGTCCCGCTCTTGTTTTGTTAATGGAGGCCAGATCCCTCCAATCTGCATGGTTTCTACAGCATTTTCAGGTACACGGGGTGTGTTTTCCCTTGGTCGAACATACACGGTCCGAGGGTCCGTCTTAGACCGGTCTGCCTTTCGGTCCTGCAACCGGTGGTCTAGCTGCACGACCAGATTTATGAATTCTGCAGAATCTCTGGGTGAATCAACCACCTGGGCTAAGACGTCCTTTAATTCACCCCGTAAGCCTTGATGGAATAACGTGGTTCTTTTGTTTTCTGGCCACCCAGCTTCCACAACCAGTCTGTTGAAGGTAGCAATGCACTTTAACAAGTCCTGATTCCCCTGTCGGAGGGACAAGAGTTAATTGTCTACTGCTTGTTCCTGGGTATGGCGAGCAAAGGTTTTTCAATTTCTCTCTGGAACCCCCCAAAGTCATGTAATAGAGGATTGTCATGGGTTACCAACGGCACCGACCAATCTGCTGCACTACCACTCAGGTCTGATAAGACAAAAGCTACCCGAGCTTCGTCGTTTGGAAATGCTCCAGGGCTACAAAGAAAATGAAGGCGGCACTGTTTGATGAATGCTGCATAGTTCCGTGGGTTGCCTGAGAACCTTTCTGGTGGTGCCAGGGGCACTGTTCGAGGCAACGTGATCTGTACCGGAGTGGGTGGTATGGCAGGGTTTTGCATCATTGGATTGCTTCCAGGTGGAGGCGTCTGTCCTGCCTGTGATTGCAAGTATTGCCTGCTAATCTCTTCAGTGCATTCTTTGGTCACTATTAGGTCTCTTGTCAGGCAGAATGAACCTCAGCACGAAGCTCTCCAAGTAATTGGGCCAATTGGTCCATTTCTGATGTCTCCATGGCGCCCAGGTGGATTTGTTATGGTAGGCTTCACGTTCTGTTATGCTCACCTGGTATCCACAGGGACGCCACCCAGCCAGGTTACTCGCTGGTATGCTTCTCAGCTTTGCCCTGATGTGGTCTGCGGGAAAGGTTCTGCCTGAAAATACAGGAGGGCTTTGTTGAAGACTGACCGACTGGGGTAAGTATCCTCCCTCCACCCCCGTATAATTTCAGTCCCTCTGGCGCCCTCTCCTCACCTTGTGGTAGAATTAGGCGCGCTCTCCATCCTGCTTTCTTTGCAGGGGCGCGTTGTCTTTCATGGGCGAGTGTGGTCCTGTTACTTCACTGACGCCGGCCAGTTTGATATTGTTCAGGTAGGTCTTATTGCTGTTCTTTAGTTTTGTTGCTATCCTGCATGCCTTTCTTCGTTTAAAATGTCTCTTTTTTCTCCCTTAGGTATGCGGAGCTTCAGCGTGGCGAACTGGCTTGGTTGAGCCCCGCTGGTAAATGATGGCGCATTAAGAGCGCTATGATGCAGTAAGTAGGCGCTATGCGCAGCGCTGCAAAGTCTTGCCTTTGCTAACCTGTGTTTTTCCTTCCTTGTAGGTCGCAGTGTTCTTCAGCGCAAGTGGAATGTCCGGAGTGGTGCCAGCCGAGAGGCGCCAGCCAGGTAAGTCTTTTGAGCAGTTCGTAATTTGTAAATGTCTCTACTGCTTTCTTTAATGTTGCCTCTATCTTCCTCTTTCAGGTCGTTCTCTCCGGGAGGCGTGCAGATTCGAGGAAGCTGTTCTCAGTAGCTGCGAGTGTTTAAAGATGAAGACTGCAGGTAAGATGCTGCTGCTAATTATGTTCCTTTTGTCTCCTTGCAGGTTCTGCTTCTCCGAGGTTTGAGGGAATAGCTGGACACGGTGAGCGTCACGTTGCAAGCAGCAAAGTAACGCGAAGCGTGTTGTCTTGCTCGTGTGTGGTTTAAATAGCCCTAACAAAATAGTCCAGGTAAAGTAGTCCATAGGCTACCACACCCAAAACACTAAACTGCATAGCTTGGTTCTCAGGGTCCAAGCTATGAGGATGCCTACAAGTTGGCTGACAATACAATAAAGTAGTTCCCAAGCACATTGTTTTTCATGGTGTATGAGCCTGGCGCCATAGGCTCCAGGAATGGCCCCATGAGGGCTTTTGAAGAGGATGCCAGGCTCTAGAGGCCCGAGTCTTGACTCCACCTGGCCAATGGGTTTGCCAGAGGGGGTTTTGGGCGAGGGTCGTGACAGCCATTCCCTAGTAAACAAGGGGTGCCCTCTGGAGTTACAACTATGACCGGTTGCTTCACCTTGTGTCACCCAATTTTAATATCCAAATCTGCAGTCCCCTTGACGGGAATTTCCTTCCCGTCAAAGTTCTGAAGTTGTCCAGGAAGAAGGGTGAGAGGAATTTGGTAATTCTCCCCCCTCCCTGAATTCAGTTTATCAAATGCCTTTTTGGACAGAAGAGTAGCTTGGGATCCAGTGTCCACCAATGCCAAAATTGTACCCTGCCCCTGTATTTGGACCGGGGCATAGAATCTTCCCTCCTTCTCCGCAAGGGGGCACAGATAATGTACATTTTTGGACAACTGGTGGGGTTGTTTTCTAGTTTTGGGCATTGATAGAGAGCAGAATTCTGTTTGGAGTCTAGAGAATCTGAAAAGAAAAGGTGGCAACTAGATATGGGCAACGTTTTGGGTTCCCCTGGTTCCGGTTCTGGGCAGCCCCCCCCTTTGGGTAGGAAGTCACCAGGATGGGTTTGAACAAGGGGATTTTCATGCTGTTGGTTCTGGGGTTGGATGATGGGAGGCGCTAGCTCAGTCCCCACATCTGCCCAGTCTGGATTTGGATCCTTTGAGACCCATATTTCTTTGGGAGGAGTTCCCCCATCTCTGAAGGAGAAGACCCTTTTCCCAGGATCCTCTGAGGATCCCTCTCCTTCAAATTGGAAGATTTGTATCTCCTCCTCAAAATGGGTCTGTTTGGGTTCTTTGTTTCTCCTACCCCCCCTCTGCTCCTTGGGTTGCAGACTTTCAGGGGCAGGAGATTTTGGTTCCGGTTCCTGGGTTTCCAGGGGCTTTTTACCAGTGGGGAAGGAAGCTTCCTCCAAGGCTTTACAACCCCCTTCCCCTTGTGCCTCCTCCCTGGGAACAAATGGGTTGTCGGGGTTCTACCCCCGTCATTGCTCTGGAGCACCAGGTCCAGAGTTTGGGGCATTCTACGCCGGCATGCTCATCTGAGGGTTCTTTTGAGCCCTCAGCATGCGAGCCAGATCCTGTGCCATGTTTTGGACCTGGCGCTCTAGCTGTGACACCCGCTCAGGCTGATACGGGGTTCTGTTGTCTCCCTGAGCTGATCCTGGGAAGGGTAGCTATCTCTTCTCTGAAAATACCCCCGGTTTGGAGGATTTGGGTACCCCTCCACCTTTGGCCTCCCCTCTCCCGGATTAGGTTGTCTGGGCTCAGGAAAGTGGGAAAAGAAGGATGGATTGTGCTGGGGTTGAAAGTTTTGTGGGTACCTGGGGAAAAAGTTCTGTCCAGGATTTGGGGAATTTCTGCCCTCCTGGGGGAAGTGAGGAGTGAAGTTCCCTGCGTTAGCTACGGTTTGGTTGGATCCCATGCCTTGGGCTGGAGGAGTCCATACATAACCCAGGATGGGTTGGGTCCCCTTGTAGCGGGGACTTATGTAGTCAGGGGAGTGAGGGATCCCATTTGTGGGACTACCTCCTTGGCTCCCTGTCTGTGACTGGCCCGAGGGCCTTCTGGGCTTGGGATTGCTCTGATTTTGTGCAGGCGGGTTTTTAGACCCCCTCATCTCCAAATCTAAAATGGGGGCAACCTTCACCTCTGCCACCTTAGCAGCAGCAGGGGTGTTGTTTGTTTTGGGGCTTTTAGCATTATTCTTGTTTTCTATGGGCTTTTGCACCTCATAAATTCGGGTGGCCTGTTCAATGACCCAGTCTAGTGATCTTTTCTCATGAAAATCTCTCACTAGCTGGGTCATGATGTACTTTGGTAGAGCGTGGAAAAAAGTATTGACAAATTCTTTGCTGTCCGTGCGCACCCTTCTGGTGGTCTGCGAAAAGGCATGCTTTAATTCCTGCACAAATTCTTGAGGGGCCTGATCCTCCCCACATTGCAAGTTGTAGGCTGCCTTGCGAGCCTCCTGAGGATTTCTGTGTACAGAAAAATGCTTCAAGATGGCCGCCCTATAGGTGGACCATTTAGAATGATGTTGGTTCTCCAGCACCGCAAAGAAGCTGGAGTATTCTGGTGAGAAGGTCCATTTCACATATTGAATACAGCTCTGGCTGTCCTTCAAATGGAAAGTTTCCATCATCTGCTCAAAGAGGTCTAAGTGCTCCTAAACAGAATATTTAGCGTTCTTATGATAAGGCGTGATGACGCTCCTTATCGCTTTGATCTGTTTTAAGGGGGCCTTATTGGCCTTCTTGGTTCGGGTAACCCTGGTCCACTCCTCCTCTGACTCAGAGGCACTGCTCCCAGAGGTGCCCGTCTGGTCTTCTAGGTTTTCCCAGATTCTGCGAGCCTGGGAATGGCTGGCAGAATGTGGGGACCTAGTCTCCTGTGTCCTGTGACGCTCAGAGGAGTCTTCTGATTCCTCCTTGCTCCCAGGATTTGATGGGTACCCCCCCACTGTCCTAGCTGGGCAGAGGTTTTCAGGATGCCCTTAGTGGGCCTACTCTCATGGAGTTCCCCACTAAATTTCACCGTACTTGGGTACACATACCCAGATGCCCGCCCATCCATTCCTGGGAGGTTCTGGTCTGTGAGACCCATATTTCTGATTGGATTGAAATCTGCTATCCCCGTGGCCCTTGGCTCATGTGCGCCAGTGGACATGGGGGTGGCAGAGTCCACGGATTGGAAGAGGTGAAGGCCTCTGGTAGTAGGGTTCCTGAGGTTATGCTCAGGTGTTTCCCTTTCCAAGCAAACCTCGTCTCTATCATCCGCTGCTCCCTGTTGCCATGCAAGAACCTGAGCTTTCTGTTCCTCTATCAAGGCCTTGCTGGTTTCTATCAATCATTCTTGCATAGCTACCTGCCCGTGGAGCCTGTCATTGTTCCCACAGAGAGCCTAATTTTCTCCATGTGCTTCCTGGGTTGTTTTTGAGTACTGGGCCAGTCTTTGCTGCAGGAGGGTTTCCTCCTGAGTCCTGTCCATACTGGCCTGGTCCTTCCTTGCTAGAGCCTCTTTCAACCTCCTGGTGTGCTCTAACAATTTTTGATGGTCTTTTTGGAGGTCACCCAGTCCCTGGAGGGCCAGGTGATTTTCTTCCAGTTTCTCTTTTAAATAGCAGACTTCCTGGCCTAAGGTGTCCCTTTCCTGAGCAAGAGCCTGCCTCTGTGCCGCCAGGTCGTCCCTCTGTCTTTGAAGCGCACCAGCTTTCTGGCGCTCTTCATCAAACTCTGCCTGGGTATCCAGGTCTTTCGGGATTAATTTAGTGCTCTCTTCTTTCTCTCTGTCTAAGTGGATTTGCCATGTGACTACCTGTTCTGTGCATGCCCTGTTGAAATGTATTTGCTGCTCCAGCTTTTTCTGGCTCTGCAGTAGGGAGTCAAAACTTTCTTGGTACTCCTTCTGCCGGGCCAGCATTCTGGTATCCTGTTCTGCCTTTTACTGCTGCAGGATACCCATGTCCTCTTTTATTTTGATTATGTACTGCCTACTTTCATTTTCGGACTCTTGGCTCCTCTGTAGCCTTTGCTCAGCAGAGTCCAGATCAGTTTGGGCCTTTCCTAATGCCTGCAGTTGCTTACTTGTCAGATCTTGGCCTTCAGCATATTTATCCTGTATGGCTCCAATATATAGGTATAGACATGCCGCTATTTTGGCAATCTTGTTTTGCTCCTCCTTTGCCTTAGGGGCCATATATAGTTCACTCAGGGCCCTATGTAATGGACCCTGATCTTGCCATATATCTAATGCTGTTGCAGTGATCTGTTCTGTGATTGCCTGCAACCACACATTCTGATCCTGCTCAGTCCATTCACCCCTTACAAATAGTTTATGCAATAGGTGTTCTCTAGCCATATTGATCTCTACCAATGTCACCATTCTGGAAATATTGATTTCATTCCTGACTTACAGAAGTTTTCTTTTATTTTTACAAAACAGACCGTTTCCTTAGAGCGTTCCCTTTTGAGGGTGCTTTTCACAGTGTAACACAGCGTGGCAGACCAACAGGATTTATGTACTCTGTCAGTTAGCACACTGTATTAAGCTGCCACAAGTGGTATATCTAATTCAGAAATCTCACGTATGAGCCCCCAATCTGTAAGTGGTTTCAACCCAGCACTCCACCTAAGTCAATGCCTAGCATGAGATGCCCAGCTGGAACCCTTAATTATATATTTGTATGTCTAAAGTTCTTTTATTTCTGAATGATGTACCCTTATATCACGCCCCTCTCTTTGAATCCCCCCCAGTCTCACTGAACCAAGAAATAGGTGGTTTTACAAAGTTAAAATATTTATTTGATGGATTTGAACAAGATATATATCACACTTTTATGAATGTGTACAATATCTAGATATCACACTATTAATATTTATACAATGATCAGCGTGGGGTGATATTACAATCAACAATCTCTTTAATCAGTAAGAGTATAGATGAGAAGAATAATGTAGCATAGAATAAAACTTTGTGTGGGTTCTTTGAAATGCAATGATAGGAAATTAATGCAGCACAGAAATAAAACTTGATATGAATTCAATCAAATGCAATGTAATCACTCTTTCCCCCTGATACTACTCAAACCCCCCTAATATGCAATAAAGAGATGGAAGGAGAGAAAACAGGTTTCAGGAATAAACACTCTACAACTGCAGTTTTAATCCCAATTCCCCCAGCAAGCTTAGAGAGAAACAGGAATGATTTCAAACAGGTCAATTGCTTTTGAATGTGATTTTAAATGAATGGGAAAAAGCTAAAAATGGATTTAATTCTCTAAATGGGATTCGAAACTAGTGGGAGCCACTTTGGATAGTTCCAGGTATACACTAGCAATGATGGTTGGATAACTAGCCGATAGGAAACTGAATTCAGAGGTTGAATGCAAGAAACAGCTATTTTACATGTGATGAAATTGAGCCAAAGGCAGATTCGCGGCAAATTTTTCAGCGCGCGAGAAACGCGATTACAGAAAAGCTACAAGGAGTTGGAATGTGGTTTTGGATTCGAAAGCTGAGGATGTTAGCTTCAATTTGACACTTAAATTTCGTTTCTAGCATCTCAAGAATCAAGGTTTTCAAATGAAAGAGGTGCTTTTGAATATTACAAACAATAATTTTCTAGGCACTAAGGAGGCTATGAAGATGCAAGATACCCAACGGTACAGCCACCAGAACAGGGCGCCTCCGCTCTGACTTTTGCCCGCCAAGACACTTGTCTTTCTTCAGTAATATATTAGCACAAAGATGAATTTATCACTATAATGAACAAAGGACTATATGGATGAGGGAAAGATTCAGAACAAACAAAGGAGATTCTACAATGCATTTCTGGATATGCTGGAATGGGGTGGATAGGATTACTTAAGGATAAGAGATTGGCTATGGCCAATTCTATGCTAAATACTCACAACTATGGTTTTGGAATAGGCACGTCAGGATCTGGTCAAAGGTTTTGGACTGGAATTCGGCTAGCCCACCAGACAGGATTCATGCGCTCGGTTCTGCACTCAGCACGGCACTCGGGTCTCTGCACGGCACTCAGGACTGGATCTGACGGGTTGGTTCTGGAGTTTACAGCTATCTGGTTTCAGCTCTGCTCTACTGGTTTGGATCTCTGGGTTCTGGCAAGAGTTTTTGGCAAGAAGCAGAAAACAGCACAGCCAGGCTGTTCAATTTTTGATGTGCCCCTTAGAAGTCTGGGATTAAAATCAGGTTGCAAGATTTTAAAGGCCAAGCTGGGAAAGGTTCAGCTTTGGAATTGGGCCTTCTGCTTTCAGAGTTCTGGAGTCTTGGGTCTGGGTTCTCCTGCAGAGCGCTTCACCAGTAAATCAGTTGATGGGTGAATGTGTGTGTGTCAGGTCCTAAAACAGTCCCTATTTATGTAATTCCCAAAGGGGTGGATAGGCTGATTATACTAAGCCCACCCTCTAGTGATCCCATTGGTCGGAGTATTCCCCCTTTCCTGATTTGAGAAGGAAACCTAGGGGCCAATTCATAGAATTCGGCGCACAAGTGGCGCACGCGGCTGGCGCACAGTGTGCGCGTGCGAATCCCTGCGCCAGCCGCGTGCGCCAAAACCCATTTCCGCGCACAGCGTATTCATGGATTCCAGCCACCAAAACCAGCCGTGGCGCATAGTGGCGCAGCGACCTTGCAGCAGCGCCAGTTACGCCCCCAAGAACGCCTTCCGCGCAGGGAAAAGCCATCAAAATCCCCAATCCAGCGCAAAGGGCTGCGCAAACCCTGTACCAGCACGGCAAGCGGGCTACGTGTATTCCAGGGGTTCACGTGAAGTCACTCACGCGATCGGGCCTGGGGGAGCGGGCTACGTGTATTTCAGGGGTTCGCGTGAACTTTTTCACGCGATCGGGCCTGGGGGAGCGTGCTACGTGTATTTCAGGGGTTCGCGTGAACTTTTTCACGCGATCGGGCCTGGGGGAGCGGGCTACGTGTATTTCAGGGGTTCGCGTGAACTTATTCACGCGATCGGGCCTGGGGGAGCGGGCTACGTGTATTTCAGGGGTTCGCGTGAACTGATTCACGCGATCGGGCCTGGGGGAGCGTGCTACGTGTATTTCAGGGGTTCGCGTGAACTTCTTCACGCGATCGGGCCTGGGGGAGCGTGCTACGTGTATTTCAGGGGTTCGCGTGAAGTTCCACACGCGAATAGCCTGGGCGCGTGTATTTCAGGGGTGCGCGAGAAATTCTACACGCGATTTCAGCAGGGTACGTGTATTTCAGGGGTGCGCGAGAAATTCTACATGCGATTGGCCTGGGTACGTGGATTTCAGGGGTGCGCGAGAAATCCTACACGCGAATAGCCTGGGCGCGTGTATTTCAGGGGTGCGCGAGAAATTCTACACGCGAATAGCCTGGGCGCGTGTATTTCAGGGGTGCGCGAGAAATTCTACACGCGATTTCAGCAGGGTACGTGTATTTCAGGGGTGCGTGAGAAATTCTACACGCGATTGGCCTGGGTACGTGGATTTCAGGGGTGCGCGAGAAATCCTACACGCGAATAGCCTGGGCGCGTGTATTTCAGGGGTGCGCGAGAAATTCTACACGCGAATAGCCTGGGCGCGTGTATTTCAGGGGTGCGTGAGAAATTCTACACGCGATTTCAGCAGGGTATGTGTATTTCAGGGGTGCGCGAGAAATTCTACACGCGATTGGCCTGGGTACGTGGATTTCAGGGGTGCGCGAGAAATCCTACACGCGAATAGCCTGGGCGCGTGTATTTCAGGGGTGCGCGAGAAATTCTACACGCGAATAGCCTGGGCGCGTGTATTTCAGGGGTGCGCGAGAAATTCTACACGCAATTTCAGCAGGGTACGTGTATTTCAGGGGTGCGCGAGAAATTCTACACGCGATTGGCCTAGGTACGTGGATTTCAGGGGTGCGCGAGAAATTCTAAACGCGATTGGGCCTGTGCGAGTGGGGCAGTGTATTACGTGGGTGTGCGGGAAGTTGAAGAGGTGAATTGCCAGTGTGGGTCCTCCCAGGTCTCCCCTCTACCCCCTCCACGACCTCTGCAGGCAGCCCACACCACAGGGGACTAGCCTGCACCCCTGGTCATGTCCCGCAGGCAGCACATCCACCATGGGCATGCCCCCCAGCCAAGCCACATGTCCCCTTGCACCCCCACCCCCCAGCAGGCCCCCACTCATGTCCCCTTGCACCCCCACCCCCCAGCAGGCCCCCACTCATGTCCCCCTGCACCCCCACCCCCCAGCACTGTGGGGCACCTGCCAGCAGGCCCCCAACCATGTCCCCTTGCACCCCCACCCCCCAGCAGGCCCCCACTCATGTCCCCTTGCACCCCCACCCCCCAGCACTGTGGGGCACCTGCCAGCAGGCCCCCAACCATATCCCCTTGCACCCCCACCCCCAGCACTGTGGGGCACCTGCCAGCAGGCCCCCAACCATGTCCCCTTGCACCCCCACCCCCCAGCAGGCCCCCACTCATGTCCCCTTGCACCCCCACCCCCCAGCACTGTGGGGCACCTGCCAGCAGGCCCCCAACCATGTCCCACTCATGTCCCCCTGCACCCCCACCCCCCAGCAGGCCCCCACTCATGTCCCCCTGCACCCCCACCCCCCAGCACTGTGGGGCACCTGCCAGCAGGCCCCCAACCATATCCCCTTGCACCCCCACCCCCCAGCACTGTGGGGCACCTGCCAGCAGGCCCCCAACCATGTCCCACTCATGTCCCCCTGCACCCCCACCCCCCAGCACTGTGGGGCACCTGCCAGCAGGCCCCCAACCATGTCCCACTCATGTCCCCCTGCACCCCCACCCCCCAGCACTGTGGGGCACCTGCCAGCAGGCCCCCAACCATGTCCCACTCATGTCCCCCTGCACCCCCACCCCCCAGCACTGTGGGGCACCTGCCAGCAGGCCCCCAACCATGTCCCACTCATGTCCCCCTGCACCCCCACCCCCCAGCACTGTGGGGCACCTGCCAGCAGGCCCCCAACCATGTCCCACTCATGTCCCCCTGCACCCCCACCCCCCAGCACTGTGGGGCACCTGCCAGCAGACCCCCAACCATGTCCCACTCATGTCCCCCTGCACCCCCACCCCCCAGCACTGTGCGGCACCTGCCAGCAGGCCCCCAACCATGTCCCACTCATGTCCCCCTGCACCCCCACCCCCCAGCACTGTGGGGCACCTGCCAGCAGGCCCCCAACCATGTCCCACTCATGTCCCCCTGCACCCCCACCCCCCAGCACTGTGGGGCACCTGCCAGCAGGCCCCCAACCATGTCCCACTCAAGTCCCCCTGCACCCCCACCCCCCAGCACTGTGGGGCACCTGCCAGCAGGCCCCCAACCATGTCCCACTCATGTCCCCCTGCACCCCCACCCCCCAGCACTGTGGGGCACCTGCCAGCAGGCCCCCAACCATATCCCCTTGCACCCCCACCCCCCAGCACTGTGGGGCACCTGCCAGCAGGCCCCCAACCATGTCCCACTCATGTCCCCCTGCACCCCTCCTGCCTCATTGCGCCTTGGAATACTTGTGTATGGCCCATGTCATCTCACATGTCATATGTGTGCATTTTGGTTGCACAGGATAGCTTGTGTTTAAGTAGCTAGGGATGCAGACGATGTGGCACTTCCATGGCAACTATCTCAGGGTGGTAGGGTTGTGACAGTTGACTGTCACTTTGTCATCATCGATTGTCACCTGGTATGTGCCAGGCCTGTGTGCACTCCGCAGGGGTGGGAGTTTAGGTGAAAAATGTGGCCACAAGCTGGGTCCGGGCTTCCTCGCCACGTGCCCTGTCCCCTCCCATGGGCAGCGCCTGTGCCTGTGGTTGGGGATGTGGGGGCACCACCATGTCCACCGGGACGCCCTGCCGTGTTGCAACATTGTGCAGGACACATGCTGCCACAATGATCCTGCACACTACTGGTGGTGCATAGAGTAGTTGCCCACCAGAGCGGTCAAGGGAGCGGAAACGTGACTTGAGCACTCCGAATGTGCGCTCCACTATGCCCCTGGTTGCAATATGGGCAGTGTTGTATCTTACCTGGGGTGGTGTGGAGGGGTTCCGGATTGGCGTCATCATGTGTTTGCTCAGAGGGTAGGCACTGTCCCCTGGGGAGGTGATAATAATTGAGATTATTAGGGTTTGGATATTTGTCTGTGTGTGACTTGCATGCATGTGCAAGGGCATTTGTACTCACCTAAGAGCCATGTGTCGCCATGCTGCCCAGCTTCCAGGGCCCGGCTCAGGGCGGACATTCTGTATATGAAACTGTCATGGGTGGAGCCAGGGTAGTTTGCATAGACAGAGGTGATGATTCCCTTTGCATCGCATACCACCTGTACATTGATGGAATGCCAGTGCTTGCGGTTTCGGTAGATGTGCTCAGTGGCCCTAGGTGGACGTAGGGCCACATGGGTGCAATCTATGGCACCGAGCACTTTGGGGAAGTGTGCCACCCTGTAAAAATCCAGGACAACGGCCTGCCTTTCTGCGGGTGTTCTGGGCATGTATATGTGCCTGCGGACTGAGGGGTGCGCTGTCATGATTGCCAGTACCTGGTGTAGGCAGCGTGACTGCGTGGCCTGTGAGACCCCCCCCACTATGGCAGTGGTCCGCTGAAACGACCCAGTGGCCAAAAAATGCAAGACATTGAGCACCTTCTCCAAGGGGCTCAATGCTTGGGAGCAAAGGGTGGGGGATGTGAGGTCATCTTCCCACTCCCTGACCAGGTCTAGGATGATATGGGGTGGAAACCTATACCTGCCGTAGACCTGGTCGTCAGGCATCCCAAAAAGGCTTGTCCGTGGTGCAAAAATGCGTGCCCTGGCTATTCTCCTCCTCCTGCGGTGTCCCACGATCAGTGCAGCAACAAATGGGGCATTCATCGTCGCTGTATATACGCGTTTGTTGTTTGCGCGCACTTTTATGCTGTCCGCGGGACGCCTCCGTGTGGGCGGACTCGTTGACGCCTGTGCACGTCTTTTGCCGTGCACGTGTTTCCCGTATTCGGGTGTCATCGCATGTGATTGGAGGGGAGCGAGCGTACACGCGATTGGGCTGGGTACGTGTATTTCAGGGGTGCGCGAGAAGTTCCACACGCGAATAGCCTGGGCGCGTGTATTTCAGGGGTGCGCGTGAAGTTCCACACGCGATTTCAGCAGGGTACGTGTATTACAGGGGTGCGCGAGAAAATCTACACGCGAATGGGCTGGGTACGTGTATTCCGGGGGTGCGCGTGAAGTTCCACACGCGATTGGTTGAAATCCACGTGTGTTCTGTCATCACGTGCAATGAGGGATACACCCTCGCACGTCACGTCACAGACGCGCACACGCGCTGAGGGCCTTTGGTCCAATGAAAATGCGTATGCGTGCAGACGCGCTTACGCGCTCAGGGCCTTTCCTCGAATTACACGCTGACGTGCAGATTTTTCACGTGCCAATTCACTCCGTATCAAGCTGGCCACGCGAATACACACGGAAGACCACGCTCCTGCCCAGAAGGCCGAATCACTGCCCCCCCAGTGCCCCGAGCAGCCTCCCACGTGCCATCTGCTGCTGCCTGCCTGCCTGCCTGCCTGCTGCCACCGTGCCCTGCCATTTGGTGCCTGCACATCAGCCATCTGCAGGGGTCCAGTTGCTGTGTCCACCCCTGCTGGAACAGTAGACTCCCGACTGGGATACCATCGCTCCACAGCCCAGCCCCAGGACCCAGTTGCCCACCCACGCCTGCCTCGGGGGTCGCCATGTCGGGGCAAGCACCATCTGAGACCAGTGGCGACCCCCAGCCAGAGAGGCAGAGGGCCACCAGCTTCAGTGAGAAGGAAGTTGGTGTCCTGGTGGAGCATGTCCTGGGGCATTATGATGCCCTCTTCGGAAGACCACGCGCCAACAAGGAAGGACGGGAGAGGATCTGGGACGATGTAGTGGTTGCCATCAACGCGGAGGGGGTGGCAACCCGCGACATCAAGCACATCAAGAAGCGCTGGGAGGACTTGAGGTCCAGGACCCTCAATAAGGCCCGGCGCCTCGCGGAGGGGGGCCGGGCACGCCTGAGTGACATCCAGATGAGGGTCCTGGAACGCGTAGACCCAGCGCTCCACGCCCAGATCCTTCGGAGGCAGACCCATCTGGAGTTGGCCGGTAAGTGGCCAAGCATTGCTGTGTGAGACAGGGCATGTTGCAGTGTGCTGGTTGTCTGATACCTGCCTGTATGTGTGACATAGGTCATGTACGTATGTGTGTGTGCAGGGACATCATGGTCAGGCATGTGAGTACAGTGATGTGTTCTATTGCAACATGGGGGGCTCTGTGCGGAATGGACACATGGAAGCATGGCAGTCTCTGTTCCTGGACATGGGTGGGGGTGAGGGATGGGTTCTGGTCCCATGTACACGTATGGTGTCCATGTGTGTGTGTCTGACCTGCGTGTCTGTGACTTGTCACCGCCATGGATGCATGACACATGTCTGTGACAATGTTCAGATTCACTGATGCAGCCTAGTCATCCTTGTATCCACTGCGTCTGTGGTGCACGAGGCCAGATGGATGGAGCTACGGTGAGGTGTGTGCATGTGATGGAAAGACCCATGATGCATGTGAGTTTGAAACCAACATTGTATGAATCATGAGTCCCTTGGTCATGTATGCCAATGTCCATGGCCTGCCCCATGCCTGTTACTGTATGTGTTTTGCCTGCACTGACCCATGTGTTGTGGAGGGACATGATGGGAGTGATGTATGACAGGGCCACTCATCTACTGTTGCTTCCTGTCTAGGGGACCATTGTACAGTACCCTGATGCTTGTGTTCTATGTCTCCCTCTACACAGTGGCAAGTGAAGAAGAGGGCGGAGAAGGCGCTGTGGAGCAGAGCGGCGGGGATGCCGCCACGGCTGCAGCGGAAGGGGTGGGTGACCCCCCACAGGGGCTTGCACGGCGGAAGACGGCGTGGAGACATCCAGGTTGGTGGTTTCCACAGAGGGGGAGGAGGCCGCTACTGAGCCACACATGGGGCCTGGTGGGGGCATCCCCGCTGGTGCAAGTGGTGCAGGCCAGGGGCAGGCGGCAGCACAGGTCGCCGTGGAGGTGCCTGTGCATGTCACTGTCCCTGACACTGTGACTGCACCACCATGCACCAGCAGGGATGCCCCATCCCAGGCCCGTCCGCAGGTAGGGGAGATGTCCATGTCATCTGACACTCCTCTACCTGCGGACGAGGGGACCCCTGGCCGTGTGGAGAGGGTCCTGATTGGTGTCGCGAAGAGCACCGTGCGTACGTGAACCATTTGGGAGCCGCCATGGTCGGGGGTTTCCTACATGTGTGTGGCCTTCTGGCGACCCTCTCCTCCTCTGTGGGGGCTATGCGCCAGTCGTGCTCCATGCCGTCTTCCGGCCCAGATGCCACCAGGGCCCCCTGTGGACCTGCCCCGACCAAAGCAGCCAGCTCGGTGGGGACCCCATCCCTGCCACAGTCGGGAGTCGAAGGTCCAGCAGGGGTGGACACACCAGCAACTGTCCCCCTGCAGATGGAGGATGTGCCGGCATCATCTGGCAGGGCACGTGCACGACGGCATCGGTGGATTCCATCAGCCTGGATGCCGTCGTGCTGGCAAAGGCAGTGGCGTCGGAGGCAGCAGCAGGCTCGATGTGGGAGGCATCATGGCTCGGGGCCATCAAGATCAGAGGGGCAGGCATCGGCCGGAGGGCAGGTGAACCCTGGGATGGCAGTGTCTTCCGTGTGGGAGCAGTTGGTCCAGCGGATAGGTGCGGAGCGGCAGCGGGCGGAAGAGGAGCGGCTCACCATGGTCAGGGCGGAGTTCTCTATGCGTCGGGCGTTGAGGCGGGCTGAGTGCCTCGAGGAAGCTCGCATGGAGTTTGAGGTGGACACGGGGTTGTCCCTGCGTGACCTCGGGGCCAGGACAGAGTCCCGCCTCCGGGACATCGACATGGAGTTCGATGATGCCCTGGCCGGCAACATCACAGAGTGAGCGGCAGGACTTGCCCGCTGCCATTGTATATAGTTCTTTAGTTAGTTAGTGTTAGGTTTCCTTTATTTTTTAAGTTTTTTTTGGACCGCTCGGACAATGGCCACTTTTCTGTATATATTTTTTTCATTAGTTAGTAGTAGTAGGTTTCATTTATGGTGTTGGGCTCATGGACCCTGGGATCTTCTTGTACATAGTTTGATGTTTGGAAAACATTTGTTGGATTTATATTTCCGTTCACCATGAGGCAATGGTTTTTCCTTATTTTTTCCCCCCATTATTTTGCTTTGGACTACATTAGTTTTTGGATTCCTTTGTTTTTTTGTTTTTTCTATTAGTTCTCGGACATGGACCATTAGTTTTGTCATCCCCATTGTTGTGTGTTTTATTTCTTTACTTCATTTTCATCTTTAATACATATATTTATAACTTACATTTGTGGTATTTTCTCATTGGTTTCATGCATGTCATGATATGGGTTTTGACATTCACTTGCACCCATTGTGTATGTGTGTGTGACGGACATGTGTTCATTTACATACTTGCCATTGGGGTTGTATCATGTAATTGCATCTACTATGTGGGTGGATGCAATCCTTGGCTGGGTGTTTGTGCTGGGTATGCTGCCCATTACTGCCATGATTGCGTTTCGTCAGGACCTGGGGGCAGGGGGACATGAGTGGGGGCCTGCTGGCAGGTGCCCCACAGTGCTGGGGGGTGGGGGTGCAAGGGGATATGGTTGGGGGCCTGCTGGCAGGTGCCCCACAGTGCTGGGGGGTGGGCGTGCAAGGGGACATGAGTGGGACATGGTTGGGGGCCTGCTGGCAGGTGCCCCACAGTTCTGGGGGGTGGGGGTGCAAGGGGACATGAGTGGGACATGGTTGGGGGCCTGCTGGCAGGTGCCCCACAGTGCTGGGGGGTGGGGGTGCAAGGGGATATGGTTGGGGGCCTGCTGGCAGGTGCCCCACAGTGCTGGGGGGTGGGCGTGCAAGGGGACATGAGTGGGACATGGTTGGGGGCCTGCTGGCAGGTGCCCCACAGTGCTGGGGGGTGGGGGTGCAGGGGGACATGAGTGGGACATGGTTGGGGGCCTGCTGGCAGGTGCCCCACAGTGCTGGGGGGTGGGGGTGCAGGGGGACATGAGTGGGACATGGTTGGGGGCCTGCTGGCAGGTGCCCCACAGTGCTGGGGGGTGGGGGTGCAAGGGGACATGAGTGGGACATGGTTGGGGGCCTGCTGGCAGGTGCCCCACAGTGCTGGGGGGTGGGGGTGCAGGGGGACATGAGTGGGACATGGTTGGGGGCCTGCTGGCAGGTGCCCCACAGTGCTGGGGGGTGGGGGTGCAGGGGGACATGAGTGGGACATGGTTGGGGGCCTGCTGGCAGGTGCCCCACAGTGCTGGGGGGTGGGGGTGCAGGGGGACATGAGTGGGACATGGTTGGGGGCCTGCTGGCAGGTGCCCCACAGTGCTGGGGGGTGGGGGTGCAAGGGGACATGAGTGGGGGCCTGCTGGGGGGTGGGGGTGCAGGGGGACATGAGTGGGGGCCTGTTGGGGGGTGGGGGTGCAGGGGGACATGAGTAGGACATGGTTGGGGGCTTGCTGGCAGGTGCCCCACAGTGCTGGGGGGTGGGGGTGCAAGGGGATATGGTTGGGGGCCTGCTGGCAGGTGCCCCACAGTGCTGGGGGGTGGGGGTGCAGGGGGACAGGAGTGGGACATGGTTGGGGGCCTGCTGGCAGGTGCCCCACAGTGCTGGGGGGTGGGGTTGCAGGGGGACATGAGTGGGACATGGTTGGGGGCCTGCTGGCAGGTGCCCCACAGTGCTGGGGGGTGGGGGTGCAGGGGGACATGTGGCTTGGCTGGGGGGCATGCCCATGGTGGATGGGCTGCCTGCGGGACATGACCAGGGGTGCAGGCTAGTCCCCTGTGGTGTGGGCTGCCTGCAGAGGTCGTGGAGGGGGTAGAGGGGAGACCTGGGAGGACCCACACTGGCAATTCACCTCTTCAACTTCCCGCACACCCACGTAATACACTGCCCCACTCGCACAGGCCCAATCGCGTGTAGGATTTCTCGCGCACCCCTGTAATACACGTACCAGGCCAATCGCGTGTAGCATTTCTCGCGCACCCCTGAAATCCACGTACCCAGCCCATTCGCGTGTAGATTTTCTCGCGCACCCCTGTAATACACGTACCCAGCCCAATCGCGTGTAGCATTCCTCGCGCACCCCTGAAATCCACGTACCCTGCTGAAATCGCGTGTGGAACTTCACGCGCACCCCTGAAATACACGCGCCCAGGCTATTCGCGCGTGGAACTTCACGCGCACCCCCGGAATACACGTACCCAGCCCATTCGCGTGTAGATTTTCTCGCGCACCCCTGTAATACACGTACCCAGCCCAATCGCGTGTAGCATTCCTCGCGCACCCCTGAAATCCACGTACCCAGCCCAATCGCGTGTACATTTTCTCGCGCACCCCTGTAATAGACGTACCCAGGCCAATCGCGTGTAGCATTTCTCGCGCACCCCTGAAATCCACGTACCCAGACCAATCGCGTGTAGATTTTCTCGCGCACCCCTGTAATACACGTACCCAGGCCAATCGCGTGTAGAATTTCTCGCGCACCCCTGAAATCCACGTACCCCGCTCAATCGCGTATTTGACTTCCCGCGCGCCACTTTTTTGTTGCGCTGGGACTCTACCGCCTGCCTTCGTGTGGCGGCCGTGTTTCAGCTTGTGCGTGTCTTTGCCTGTGCGTGGCTTTGCCCTATTCGATTCCATGAATACGTGTGGTTCGAGTGCGTGTGGGCGTTCCGTCTGCTTCCCTGCAGTACATCCCCAGTTACGCCCTTATTTTCCCGTGTTGTTCCCCATTCCGCGCGTTACGCCCCATGTCCCGCCCACTTTCTGGTGTGTGCGCTGAGGTTGTGCGCTTTCACTGTGCGCGTCGCGCACGCCTTTCGCGATGTTGCAGTGACTTGTGCGCCATGCATGGGTTTGGCGCACATCCCGCGGTGAACACGCGCAGGGACTTCCATGAATCGCACGCGTGCGCGTGCGCCTGTTTTTTTCCGCTTGCGCATGCTTGCGCGTAGATTTTCGGCACACGTTTGTTCCATGAATCGGCCCCTTAGTGTCATAGTGATGCTGCAATTTACAATCCAGGGAAAAACCTCCCCTTTGTTCCTACACAGAAAATCTATTTTTTATATAAAGCTTATCTAAAATATCACCAACTTGCTAATAATACATATTCACATCACATATTTAATAAAGCACGTATCCGTCCGAGTCCCATCTTCTTGAGAGTTTAGGTTCAAAACTATCCGTTTTTCGCGCTTTTGGTTGGTTACCCAGTGTCAGATCTGTACACATTTTTCCACATACATGCGCATGACATCTGGGCATAATCCTGTAAACTTTCATATTCCTAGCATGATCACAATTGCTACAATATCAACATTTTAGTAGTCCGGTCTCTGAATATCGCACAGGGTTCAGAGTAGTTTCAAATTGTGAGCAGCATTTTTATATTAACAACCTATAAAACACAGCTTTTTCCAAGTTTTACACAGTCTTCTATGAGTTTTTTTCCAAAAAGATATTTCCCTGGAATTTCAAATACACATATCAGTCTAGTCCCGCCTCCTAGATTTGGCTGGGCCAGAGCAACCTGAGCCTCTCTTCCTTGGGCAGTTAGTTTCTGTTGACGGCCAAATTTGCATTTCCTTTCAGTCAAGGGAGACTTTTGTCCCTACTCAGAGCAACAGGCCAAAATCTCCTCCCACTTCCCTTACCAACTCAATGCCAGTTCCTGAGCAGAGAGCAGGAGGAAGATTCCTTTGTTTGGGGAGAAGCTGTGGAATGTCTTTGAAGTCCAGTGTGGCTGACATTATTTCACTTTTAAACACTGGTTAAAATGGTCTTTTCTAAAATACAATTTACATTTTCTACAAATATACACATAGATCTCTTCATTCCAGTCTTTTTAAAACATAGAAATTGAATTGTATCAACCCATATTGCTATTGATGGCAAGTCACTTCTTTTCTACAATTTGATTTTAAGACACACATTTTAAACTGACAGTATAAGTAATGAGAGCTTCTGACACAGGCGAGCGGTGGTACTGCGCCCATATCTGACATATTTTTCCAAGGCAAGCACCTTTTGAATGTGGATTTTTTATGATGAAAGTTGTTTCTCCTGTCATTATGCTTATGGGGATTCCTTAAAGAAGGTGATGGTGAACACCCCACAAGGATGTTGGATCTTCTCTGCTGTTTGGGAGCCATGATTTTGCACTTTCAACAGCCAAGGAAAACGGATTTTAAACACTTCTAGATTTCCCTGGCAATGCAGCACTGCATTTTCAAGCAGTTCTATTTCACTTTGTGGGCAGCCCATTGATAGGTTTTGGCAGTGTGGTCTCCTGTTTTACCACTGACATAGACAAAATGGATTGGTGGCCTATTTTTCAGGTTTTCCTGCGCACTTCTCAGAGATTTTAGCGCGCTTTTTGGCAGCCCTTCTGTTGCTTTTGATGAAAGCAACACACAGTGATGTTGCAGGGCAGAGCCAGTGAGTCAGAACATCCCACAGGAGTCTGGTAACAAAGTTGTACAATTGTTTACATATCAGCATGTCTTGAGGAATTGTGAGGTTGGCTTACACCAGCATCTTGTGGACAAAACTATTACAGACCCTAGGGAGCTTGCAAAGGCTGCCGACGGCTTTGTCAGTACTCAAGTCCAGCAAAAGGCTCAGGCGAGCACACCCAAACCAGAAGAAACATTTGCGGACAAGAAAGGTAACAAGTATGGGAAGCACAAAGGTCCAAACCACTCCTCCTCAAAGTCAGGTCCTCAAAAGCATGACAGGAAACTCCACAGCTCTACTTCAGCCATGCACTCTGAAAAGCAGAGCGCAGAAACCCCTAACACTGGGACACCTGCGTTCTCACAATCTAAAGGTTACTTCGTGTGTAAGCAGCTGGGCTATAGGAAAGGTGATCTGTTTATGAGGGCTTACCCAAGCAAAACAAAAAGGTGATGGCTGCAAGGTTTTGAATTAACTATAACCATGGGCACAGCTCTGGGCAACCCTCCAGACCATCATTTTTCAGTCTGCAAAGCCATTACAGAAGGGGAAAAACCATATGCAAATCAGGCTTGGTCCTACCCCAAAAGGGGCAGTCCAGCCCAAACTGCTAGGTCACAACCCTTCTGCACGACACCACAAGCATCCCCAGACACATTTCAGCCTTGTTGGGCATCACCAGTGAGAAGTGCCTTCAGTCTCTAGGCCCGGCAGACTCGGGACCCAAGTCTGGGCATACCCGTCCCACTCGGGGTGACTTTAGCAAAACAAAAAGGTGATGGCTGGAAGGTTTTGAATTAATCATAACCACGGGCCCAGCTGTGGGCAACCCTCCAGACCATCGTTTTTCAGCCTACCAAGCCATTACAGAAGGGGAAAAGCTATATGCAAATCAGACTTGGTCCTACCCCAAAAGGGGCAGTCCAGCCCGAACTGCTGGGTCACATCCCTTCTGAACTAGACCACAAGCATCCCAAGACATGTTTAAGCCTTGTTGGGCGTCATCAGTGAGGAGTAGCTTGGGTCTCGAGGCCCGGCAGACTCTGGACCCACGTCTGGGTATACGCCTCCCACTCGGGGTGACTTTAGCAAAACAAAAAGGGGATGGCTGGAAGGTTTTGAATTAATCATAACCACGCACACAGCTCTGGGCAACCCTCCAGACCACTGTTTTTCAGCCTGCCAAGCCATTACAAAAGGGGAAAAACCATATGCAAATCTGGCTTGGTCCTATCCCAAAAGGGGCAGTCCAGCCCGAGCTGCTAGGTCACATCCCTTCTGGACGAGACCACAATCATCCCCAGACACGTTTCAGCCTCGTTGAGCGTCATCAGTCTGGAGTATCTTGGGTCTCTAGGACCGGCAGACTCGGGACCCACGTCTGGGCATACCCGTCCCACTCGGGGTGACTTTAGCAAAACAAAAAGGTGATGGCTGGAAGGTTTTGAATTAACTATAACCACAGGCACAGCTCTGGGCAACTCTCCAGACCATCGTTTTTCAGCCTGCCAAGCCATTACAGAAGGGGAAAAACCATATGCAAATCAGGCTTGGTCCTACTCTAAAAGGGGCAGTCCAGCCGAACTGCTGGGTCACATCCTTTCTGCACGAGACCACAAGCATCCCCAGACATGTTTCAGCCTTGTTGGGCATCATCAGTGAGGAGTAGCTTGGGTCATTAGGCCCGGCAGACTCAGGACCCACATCTGGGCATCCCCGTCCCGCTCGGGGTGACGTTTTCAAAACAAAACAAAAAGGTGATGGCTGGAAGGTTTTGAATTAATCCTAACCACGGGAACAGCTCTGGGCAACACTCCAGACCATCGTTTTTCAGTCTGCCAAGCCATTACAGAAAGAGAAAGACCATATGCAAATCAAGCTTGGTCATACCCCAAAAGTGGCAGTCCAGCCCTAACTGCTAGGTCACATCCCGTCTGCATCAGACCACTAGCATCCCCAGACATGTTTCAGCCTTGTTGGGCATCATCAGTGAGGAGTAGCTTGGTTCTCTAGGCCCGGCAGACTCGGGACCCAGGTCTTGGCATACGCGTCCCACTCGGGGTGACTTTAGCAAAACAAAAGGGCGATGGCTGGAAGGTTTTGAATTAATCATAACCACGCGCACAGCTCTGGGCAACCCTCAAGACCACTGTTTTTCAGCCTGCCAAGCCATTATAAAAGGGGAAATACCATATGCAAATCTGGCTTGGTCCTACCCCAAAAGGGGCAGTCCAGCCGGACTGCCCAGATGTGGGCAGACTCAGGACCCACATCTGGGCATCCCCGTCCCGCTCGGGGTGACGTTTTCAAAACAAAACAAAAAGGTGATGGCTGGAAGGTTTTGAATGAATCCTAACCACGGGAACAGCTCTGGGCAACACTCCAGACCATCGTTTATCAGTCTGCCAAGCCATTACAGAAAGAGAAAGACCATATGCAAATCAAGCTTGGTCAGACCCCAAAAGTAGCAGTCCAGCCCTAACTGCTAGGTCACATCCCTTCTGCAAGAGACCACAAGCACCCCAGGCATATTTCAGCCTTGTTGGGCATCATCAGTCAGAATTATCTTGGGTCTCTAGGCCCGGCAGACACAGGACCCACGTCTGGGCATACCCGTCCACAAAGGGTGACTTCATCAAAACAAAAAGGTGATGGCTGGAAGGTTTTGAATTAATCATAACCACGGGCACGGCTCTGGGCAACCATCCAGAACATTGTTTTTCAGCATGCCAAGCCATTACAGAAGGGGAAAAACCATATGCAAATCAGGCTTGGTCCTCCCCCAAGAGGGGCAGTCCAGCCCGAACTGCTAGGTCACATCCCTTCTGCACGAGACCACAAGCATCCCAGACATGATTCAGCCTTGTTGGGCATCATCAATGAGGAGTAGCTTGGGTCTCTAGGCCCGGCAGACTCGGAACCCACATCTGGGCATGCCCGTCCCACTCGGGGTGACTTTAGCAAAACAAAAGGGTGATGGCTGGAAGGTTTTGAATTAATCATAACCATGGGCACAGCTCTGGGCAACCCTCCAGACCATCGTGTTTCAGCCTGCCAATCCATTACAGAAGGGGTAAAACCATATGCAAATCAGGCTTGGTCCTACCCCAAAAGGGGCAGTCCAGCCCGAACTGCTAGGTCACATCCCTTCTGCACGAGACCACAAGCATCTCCAGACATGATTCAGCCTTGTTGGGCATCATCAGTGAGGAGTAGCTTGGGTCTCTAGGCCCGGCAGACTCAGGACCCACGTCTGGGCATGCCCGTCCCACTCGGGGTGACTTTAGCAAAACAAAAAGGTGATGGCTGGAAGGTTTTGAATTAATCATAACCATGGGCACAGCTCTGGGCAACCCACCAGACCATCGTGTTTCAGCCTGCCAAGCCATTACAGAAGGGGTAAAACCATATGCAAATCAGGCTTGGTCCTACCCCAAAAGGGGCAGTCCAGCCCGAACTGCTGGGTCACATCCCTTCTGCACGAGACCACAAGCATCCCCAGACATGATTCAGCCTTCTTGGGCATCATCAGTGAGGAGTAGCCTGGGTCTCTAGGTCCGGCGGACTCGGGACCCACGTCTGGGCATGCCCGTCCCACTCGGGGTGACTTTAGCAAACCAAAAAGGTGATGGCTGGAAGGTTTTGAATTGATCATAACCACGGGCACAGCTCTGGGCAACCCTCCAGACCATTGTTTTTCAGCCCGCCAAGCCATTACAGAAGGGGAAAAACCATATGCACATCAGGCTTGGTCCTACCCCAAAAGGGGCAGTCCAGCCCGAACTGCTGGGTCACATACCTTCTGCACGAGACCACAAGCATCCCTAGACATGGACATGTTTCAGCCTTGTGGGGCATCATCAGTGAGGAGTAGCTTGGGTCTCATGGCCCAGCAGACTCAGGACCCACGTCTGGGCATCCCCGTCCCACTCGGGGTGACTTTTGTAAAACAAAACAAAAAGGTGATGCCTTGAAGGTTTTGAATTAATCGTAACCACAGGAACAGCTCTGGGCAACCCTCCAGACCATCGTTTTTCAGCCTGCCAAGCCACTACAGAAGGGGTAAAACCATATGCAAATCAGGCTTGGTCCTACCCCAAAAGGGGCAGTCCAGCCCCAACTGCTGGGTCACATCCCTTCTGCACGAGACCACAAGCATCCCCAGACATGTTTCAGCCTTTTTGGCCATCATCAGTGAGGAGTATCTTGGGTCTCTAGGCCCGGCAGACATGGGACCCACGTCTGGGCATACCTGTCCCGCTCAGGGTGACTTTAGCAAAACAAAAAGGTGATGGCTGGAAGGTTTTAAATTAATCATAACCACTGGCATAGCACTGGGCAACCATCCAGAACATCGATTTTCAGCCTGCCAAGCCACTACAGAAGGGGTAAAACCATATGCAAATCAGGCTTGGTCCTACCCCAAAAGGGGCCATCCAGCCCGAACTGCTAGGTCACATCCCTTCTGCACGAGACTAGAAGCATCCCCAGACATGTTTCAGCCTTGATGGGCGTCATCAGTGAGGAGTAGCTTGGGTCTCTAGGCCCGGCAGACTCGGGACCCAGGTCTGGGCATGCCCGTCCCACTCGGGGTGACTTTAGCAAAAGAAAACAAAAAGGTGATGGCTGGAAGGTTTCGAATTAATTGTAACCACGGGAACAGCTCTGGGCAACCCTCCAGACCATCATTTCTCAGCCTGCCAAGCCAATACAGAAGGGAAAAAAACCATATACAAATCAGGCTTGGTCCTACCCCAAAAGGGGCAGTCCAGCCCCAACTGCTAGGTCACATCCCTTCTGCACAAGACCACAAGCATCCCCAGACATGTTTCAGCCTTGTTGGGTGTCATCATGGGTAGTTCATCTGTTTATGTACACTTGTGTACTTGAACAGCCACATGTATTAATATGGTTATTTCCAGTGCCTTCTTTCTCACCATTTTACATGAGTTGTGATTATCTGAGGTGTATTTATCTTGCTAACTAATATTTAAATTGTGAACATTCTATACGGTTTGAATGTATTCAAGAATGTTTTATTGAATTCATTGAACGTTGATCGATAGAGCATTGTGAAAATTCATTAATCACTTGATTCATCCCTGGAGATTGAATATCCAAAGTACATATGATTTTGCAATCTATTTTGATAAGACAGTCATTTTATTTCACAATTGGTCTTAGGCGCTACCAGACCATTGAAATTATTGGACAGTATAAAGAGTTTCTGGCTTCAATTGTTATCTGTTAATTTTGTTTACAACCGACTCCCTTTAGAGGATGAGGACTTGATTTGTACCTCTACCCTTTTCTTTTTAGTTGAATTTATGCAAGCTTTTTTATATTGGTATTTTGTTTCTATATACCGCATGAAATCATCAGATTCCCGAGCGGTGACGCTATGACGGCATCTGCACCACAGTTATTTTTTAAACTATTATTTAGAACGCAGGTTTTGCTGCACATTTTAATTTTACTTTAAGCACTCAAAGATTATAGTAGGATCGATTTCTTCATTTTTGTAAGCATTATTGGGCACTTAAATGGTCTTACATACATCTTTTGTCTTGAAATACACTAATTTCTACATTATGACCCGTTCCTTTTCCCCAAAAACATTATTTTTAAATGAAAAACCTTTTTTTAAACAAATCACTACATAAATTAGGCAGAAACATATAGAAAGACAAGCAAAATTACTGTTTTCTTCTGCCTTTTACTATAACTTTTCTCTATCGATTTATATTGCAAATAATGGTACAGGGGTTTGACATATCTTTTGCATAGATGGGTATTTAAGGGCATACAGACTATTGGCTATGTTTTTGTTTTGGAGGTGTGTTCACAAAGTATACAGGTTCTTACTAATACTTTTGTATGTATTTGTTTGATTGTTTGGACAACACTGGCGAGACTAGCAAGGAGACAGTTATAGTAGGAAGTTACTTGCTTTAATGTAAAAATGTAATTCCCAGGCGATGAAGTGCTGGCAAAACGTCTGATTCTCCTCAGATGGCATTTCTAGGTCCATCCTTATGAAACCCGGCTGGGATCTTCAAAGGGCTGTGGGAAGGGGATAGCTCTGGGCATATTGGGCTTGCTCAGATAGCCCATGACACTTGCATCATGAGAGAATGTCGATGAATGGGAAGCTACAACAATATAGTCGATCCTAGAGTACGTCCAATGAGAATTCAAGTACATGGTGTAATCTTTATCAGAAAGAGTTGCCATACATCCTGAAGACCTAGTGTCTGTCCAAGCTTACACTAGTCTCCTTCAAGCACAGTTTTGTCCCCTGTTGAACCCTTTTTTGAGGATTCAGGCATTGCTTCCATTATGAGACTGAAGTCACCTGACCACTATACCTTGTGTGTGGTCGACTCTGTCTTTGTTATCCTGCTATGTAATTGGTATCTGGTGAATATTTCTGGAGATTGCACCTTTACTACTACTGTTAGCACTACTTAGGCATGGCTGCAACCTTATATAAAGTACCTTGAGACAAATCAAATTCTGATGGCATATTTACATTCTGTAAAACGGTATGGGATAAGATGCAAAGAAGTTAAGAATAGCTGCAATTTCGAGTTCTGGTCTTGGGTATAATATGAAGAGGAGTACATATACACACAGGTCACTATAATTTCCATTTCTCTTTTAACACACCTAACTCCCCAGGGAATCAAACAAATTTGGCTCTTAAAAGGGAAGGCTCATGTCCTTATTTCCTGATTAACTCTCCCTTTGTGTCCCCCCCAGGATTTACCTATGCATAACCACCCCTTGGTCCTGGCACTTTTTGTCAGTTTGGCTTGGAAATTTCTAGATCCTTTTCCATGTGGCAGGTGGGATGTTTCATAAACAACATCTGGGAAATTCTGGATAATTCAAGGGACACTCAAGCACTTCTTAAATCCATCACACAACCAAGCACCAGCTTATCTGGTACCACTCTGCAACCTACTGAAGATCACGGTCACTGATAACCCTCAACTTTGCGATCAGGGCCTAGTTGTGTTTTTCTGATCAGTGCTTTGTTGGATTCTTTCCCATGACTAAACATTCACGCCTACTTCCACAGGCCCTTGTCTACTTCACCTCTGGCGGGGCATAATAAACCAACCGTTGGGGCAAGCTAGCATACGGTAAGACCACCCCAGTGGTGATGGGTTCAGTGTAAGTATTCAATATTAAACATAACATCTGATCCACTGAGCTTTTCTATGTTGTGTATTAACTTTACAATCCCCACACAACAGAAAATAACTAATTTTCATACTGAAAAAGAGCTCATGTTAGCAGTAGTATCAACTGGGGCACAGCTGATATAATACTTACATTTTATTTTGTTTGCTTTCTGACAAGGGTTCTGTGAATGTGGGCAGTGGGAGAATGGTGGTACCCACGACCAGGCCACTCAGAACATACACTTTTCCTTTTAACTTCTCAAAGTTTTTCTGTACATCCTCCAACACCATCCGGGGCCAGTCCTTGTAATTGTTGGGGTTGGAAAGAAGAGTTACTAAAACCTGTAACAATAAGAAAAAGGCTGAGAATGTTTCAGATGAAAGGCACAGGTAACTACTTTTTAGATATCCAGCAATTGGTTGTTATGATATCCTTCCCTTCAATCGCAGGCTTAGAAAGGAAATAACGTATTCCACAACAGGAGTGAGCATGCATGAAGGAAACTGTCCAGCAACTTGTTTCACAATAAATTGCTCCCACAATAGAAAATTAGTTTTAGTAATTTATAATTCTGGTCACAGAATACAAATATGCAATGATAGGTTTAAATAAGGCCTCTTGTTTACGCACTATTCTATCTGTATTGCAAAACGCATACTTGCTTCACACATGCTGTGTTGTGATCCTTGGCATCGATGTTTTGTCATTTTCACTTAGACAGTAACAATATAACCATGTACTGTAAACTGCGATGGAAAATTAACTAGGTTATAGTAAACAAGCTGTATACATACCAAGTAAAATGAATCTTGTATGTGGATTGTAATTATGCTAGAGTTTAAATGAGAAATATGAAATGCAAACATTTTAATATATATTGTTCCAATTCTTTTATGTAAATCAGCGGAGCCACTCTTGCCAGAGGAATACTCCAATTAGGTACAATATGTCCCATGAATAAAGGTCTGTGCTTTTTGCACAGTCTTCTAGGAATACCCATGGTTTATCCAAGACACTTAGGGTCCGATTCATGGAATGTTATGCACTGTTCAAAGTGACTTTACACTGCTGAAATGTTACTTTTCACTGCCGACACAAACCCTGATTCATGGAACCGTGCAAAGTGTATTTTTGCAGTGCAAAGTGAGTGCAAAGTCAGTACAAAGTCATTTTTGCAGCATAAAATGGACGTTGCACTGACTTTGCCCTGCGAAAATACACTTTTTTGTATTTACTTTGCACAGTTCCACGAATCAGGTTTTGTGTCGACAGTGCAAAGTCACTTTTCAGCAGTGCAAAGTACTAAGAACTGTGCAAGAAAGTCCATGAATCGAGCCCTTAACGTCCTTTTGTAGAGGAGGTCCCAGACATGGCCTGCACCCCAGCCCCCCATTTTGAGGTACCAGGGACATACTCGCCAAGGTATGTGACGTATGAGGAACAAATGAACCAACAGAGAGCAATTCTAGACCTCTGCCTAGTGCCCATCAGAAATGCAATACCTGTTGAAGTGCCTATAACTAGACAACCCTGGGTAGCTCGGTACCCACTGAGACAACCGTACCAGCAGCTGACACGAAATGAAAACTACTTACAGACTGCCCCCAAAGAGACCCATAAAGCCTCAATGGAAGGCGAGTGGTGAAGACATAAGAGCCCAGACAAACGTACAGATTAATATAAATGACGACTGAAAGATGACACACAAGGTCGAAATGCAAGGAATAACGATGTAAGGGATGTGTAAGAAGAAACAATGTTAATATAAAGAAACGTAACCATGAAGTAAGATGAAAATATGTAACTAACAAATGCATGTAAATAGGCTTGGAACGCAAGAAGCCAAGGAAACACTACTGCTTGCAATGCCTAGTAGAAGGATAGAGCGGCAAGCGCCAACTACATGTCTACCTCAACGAAGCACATTACACAAGTACGACTCCATTTTGTAAAGTTGAATTAGGCCCAGGCTGAAAGGGGAAACAAGGCAGAGATTCATATTCCAGCTAAAGCCAGAAGGGAGGAGTGGAATCGAAACTCAGTAAGAAGTAGCTTATGCTTGGAAATTCGAGGTCAACTCCAGGAAGGGAGGAGAGCGGCAACTCCGAAGAACCAAAACTTCAGAGCATTGAAGCCTACCCCGTGAAGGTCGAGATAAGGAGGCCCAGGCAGATGGCAAGGCCGAACAAAGAATCAAATACACAAATAGAGGGAAATGAAGCACATTCCCGGTGAACAGACACGTGACCAGCAATGGCGAATAGGTACCAACGTTTGATGTCACAGAGAACCCGAGGATGCCATAACTTTTCTTGATAAGAAGCTACAGTTTCGAGGCCATCCTCAGCCAACTAATTGACACATAGCCCTAAGGTACTGATTGATGGAAGGGAGGCAGGGTGAATCTTGGGGCACTCCGCATCTGGGTGTCCATTCTGTATGCTGCTAATTAAAGTGGAGATGTATGCTTAGGGGTGTAACCTACCCAATCACAATGGACCAAATAATCTAGGGTCCTATAGCTGTAAACCAATAATACGTTGTAGTTGTAGTGACGTCTATCACAAGTGATGTAGAGGGATGGGCATAGACACCCACCTGATAAGAGTTATCCAATCCTCACGCTCTGTTACCATATACAGATATAACACCTATACTTAAGTTACCTTTTCCAACCAATAGAACTGCATGACAACTTATGAGTTTTACACGTCAATGATGACGAGAATGTACTATAAAAGTTACTGTTTGCATGAAGAATTTGGGCGTTGAAGCGCGACAGGCGATCGCATCACTGATGATTAGCATTTGTTTCCCCGTTTTTTGTACTTGTCATTAAACGGACCTCCCAAACCGTTGACTCGTCCTTATTGATTTGGTGTCGTAGTAAGAGTATCCTGCACCCCATCCTCCTCAAGGTGCAGCTATCTCGTTTTAAGGTGCCGAGGGCGAGCTCTGAATCTCATGGGCCCGTTCAGAGGTTGTTCCGCCCTCCAGTACACTTTTATTCAGGGAGGAGTGGGCCAGAAACGGTGCTCAATGCTACACTTCTGATGGTTGGCAGCCAGTATCTCTACACAACCTCCCTCACACAACAACAAACACCACTTCCCTCCAAATGTCAACAGCCGATACAGTCACGACTCCATCTTATACAGTTACTAAAAACAATGTGATGCCCAAATATACTCCATGCTGGTCAACTCCTCTCATTATAGCACCATCTTCAAAAGGCTAAAGGAATCTGCTTGCACAAAGTGAAATCCATATAACAGACGACAATGTAGCATTATGAGAAAACAGAAAAACTGTGTGCTGGGAAATACAATAACTCTTGTCTGGCCCCCTCTGTCCCCCCAATTCCTCCCCTAGTTTCCATTCAAAGGCATAGTGTGTGATATTATTTGTTGCACGCTTTGAGCTGTTTTGGGGATTATATCAATGAATTGAAAAAATGAAAAAATAAAATGCAGCAATACTCCTTTTCAAATCGTGAAGAAAAAGAATCAAAGTGGAAAAAATGCAAATGGGGGACAATGATAGTTTTGAATGAGGGAGTAAAAGCTACAAGTCCAAAGATGGTGTGGAGGGGTCCAAATATAAATGCAAAGCAAAGCTGTAAATTAAAAGATGACCGTTAAGGTTGACAAAATTGCTTTTGGGAATGAACGACCCCTATTCGGTTCCATGTAATAATGTCCCCGCAAAAATGTCTCCTGAAAAAAAAGTCGCCGTTTTTTGCAGAGACATTATTACATTAAACATGCGGGGGACACCCCGGCAGCCCCCAATTTTTATTTTATTATACAAGGGCAGCAGGGGACATGCCCGCAACCCGTCCCCATACATAATGCCACCATATATAATGTTGCCAATGGCTTTTCCCGGCAACATTATGTATGGGGACATTATGCGTGGGGGACATTATTACCTGATACCCTTTAATTCTGCAAAATGGAAAGATGGCACGTTGACCGTAAACAGTACATTAAGTCATCGGACCGCAAAATAGAACATTTTGACAGATATCTTTCCTCCACTGTTGGCATGGCTCCTACATAAGCCTGAAAGGGGCAGGGGCTATTGCCACTATGCCTGTTCTTGCTTGTGTTCCATTAAAATGAACCACGTGAAGCTGCTGGCAATGGGGAGCACATCCGTACTAAAGAATTCCAACCTTAGAGTTGTTCTCAGAGGTTGATGCCAACCATGAGCTATGGTGGATCGCTGATGCTTGTCAAAGACCAGAGGAATTCTGGCAGGGCCCATGTTGGATCACGTGAAAACAGCGATCAGTGTGCCAATGACATCATGCAAGGGGACACCGCTCTGATGCTACCGGAGTGCCATACAAACCAGAGCAGGTCATGGATAAGCTCTGAAAGATAAGATTCACGGTCTACTTTGAGGGTTTATTGCAGTACGTCCGAGCAGCTCTATTTGGTCATGGAGGGTAAGAAGTGTGTTTGCAACACAGATGGAATTAGAAGGCATGGGAGGGGTTAATCCTCAGATTTCTACTAAATAGTGATGTCATGCTGATTCTACACCCGGCCTTTCCTCTTTCTGGCTTGCAAGCTCTGCCACACTTCGGGCTACTGGTCATAGGCACCTGCTCCTATGATCTCACCCCTTAAGCTTGATCCTCAGAGCACTGAGGTGCAAATTCACCATCATGGCGGTTCAAGACCAAGGCATTCTGAATCTTGGCCTCAGAGGCATCATTTAAAGTGTTGTTGGGTGCCGTGGTTAAACCTGATACTGTGAGGATTGGCTGCTAGTGCAATTCTCTTTTGGTTGGCTGAGGAGGATTTATTCCGGACACAGCAGAGCTCTTAGTGCATACACTGTGGGTTGTTAAAGGATCTCCATAGTGCCGTTCATGATAGCAGTAGAGCATATGGAAAGCAGTCAGTCCCACAGGGTGCCGGAGAGGATAACCAAGATGGCTGCTCTCAACTGAGCTCTATAATTGCTTTGTAATAATCATTTCGATCATTCAGTAATCCAGCAACAATCACCCCTCACATAGATGTTGTATGATCACTGGATTGAAGAAACTCTTAATCCACATTTCACCTGAGGACAGGGTCACAGTGCAGGTGGAGGGTTTACACAGTTGGCCTTCAACTGGTCATGTTGGTGGCTGCTGGGCCGCACAATTAATTGACCGGAGGAGCGTGTTGGATGTAGAAGTAGTTGGTTGCTTATGTTGAAGGTGTATGACCAGTAAACCTGGCAGCAGCTGGACTGGAGAGATCTGCTGTGGCCCGGGTTACCTGCACCACCATCTGCCACCGCACAGCCGGCTTCCTCCCGCCTAGGGTGCCAAGGAGCGGGGCACCCACATTTCAGAGAATGTGATACTATACTGTGTCCAAAGAAATAAGACAGTTGCGATGCAAAGGGGGTGTAATAAAAAGGTTTCCATATTTCTCTGCGACGGTAAAGTACCTCAGGAAATAACTTTCTGAGTTTAAATGTGCTCTGAGATTAAGAAGATTAAATATTCAATGCTATTTCGAGCAAACCTGCGTCGTTAAGGATGCTGCATGATTTTATTTGAACACTTTGTTTAAGGCAATAGGAGGCAAGATTATAGATAGATTCGTCATCAGGGGTAGGCAAATCACCACGTATTCATCAGTGAACTTGGATGTTTGGTTTTAAGTGTCGTCACAATAAATATGCATGCATTATGATATGATATGATATGATGTGGCATTTATAACGCGCCTATACACAAGTGTTTCAAGGCGCGACGATGTAAGGGAGGGGCACAGACAACGATCTCACTAGGCCAGGTGACATTGAGATCGTGCAAGTGCAGGTGGGGAGGGGAGAAGTGCAGGGAGTAAGGGGGCAGTGCATAGTATAACAGTAGAATAAATAAGAAAATAAATAAAAAGGGCGGCCAGCTTGTGGCAAGTGCAAGGGTATTATAAGCAAAGGCATGGGCAAACATTGCCATATTCACTATAAGCTGGTTCTGAAGTACTTATCTTTATGCCCAAGGACTTGGTTTACCCCAATGAGGGTTGGGCCTTTGCTATATTAGTCTCATTAGTGAGGGATGGCATTTGATGAGGTCTTACACTAACATGCGTGTATTACTCGAGTGATGATATGCCGATTCTCCAATAACTACTTTGTATCCTGGCCTGGGGTTCAAATATGCTCAACTTTAATATGTGGTCTCAGATTAATACAGTGTACCAAAAGTGCTTGCAAAAACTTCTATTTTTGGTCAGATGTCATATGTGCATGCATGTTTCTGTTTATTTTTTAACATGGCAGGGGTAGAACTTGCTGGGTCAAGATCACCTTGTGAGTGGTTTTCATCTGAAATCGAGTTTGTTGGGGGAATATAAGAAAACCACACCGAGAAAAGGTCATTGCCAGTGAGGATGGGGACAGGAGGATAGTTACGTTGAAACGAGTATTGCAATTTGGAGGTGGTTGTTTTATTATAAGTATGAGCGATTTATATTGTAAATAGGAACAGTATGTTTAAAGTGTTATGTGTATCATCGATTGAAGTCTAGTTGACTTGATTGCGGAGTCACAAAGGTGGCGTTACTTGGCCAGACATAGAAATGTGACGTATTTGTCAACTGATAATTTGCTATCTATATGAGCCATACCAAAATGTTTCATATATTATTATTGTACATGATACTCAGACTTATAATATTTGGCACAATTAAATGAAACTATTCGTAACATGGAATATTTGTATCCACCCTATGAATGCAAGGCAAATACTGTTATAGTTGGGGAGACATGGATCTAATATTGTCTTCTTGCACAAGACACATTTACCCAACATTGGAGAAACTAGGTTTGCTAAAAGGTGGGGATGCCAGAAGTTCGTCTCTTTATTTTAGACTCACCCAAGGGGAGTGTCGATAATGAGCTACCATTTAATCGGCTGCAAACTGCAAGAATCAGTCCATGATGCAGATGGTAGAACCTTGCTTATATCTGGAGATATTAATTAAAGGCTGCACGATAACTTTCCTGAATAGTTCTGCTCCAAACATGGATTCCCCAGAGTAGTATAAATGAGTTGCAAACAACTTGTTGAAATGTACAGATATGATGACCGTATAGGAAGGCAATTTTAATACATTGCTGGATATACAGTATGATAGATACTCCACAGTGACTTGTCGGACATCTAAATCGGCTGAAAGGCTTCTGCAAATTTTTGATCTGAGTGGTCTTTTTGACATATGGAGATCTAGGCATCCACAATTCAAGGAATTCATGGGTTGCTCTTCAGTCCATGATGCAGCATCTAGGATAGATTTCTTGATTTCAGTTGTGGAAGCTGGGTGGGTAAAGCACTGCACAATACTTCCACAAATTCTTCTGATCACTCTCCCGTATAAGTACTGAAAGCAATTCCTTCAGATTGAACTTGTGGGGAGAGGGCAGTGGAGGTTCAAACCTCAAGCCCTATCTTTTGTGGCATTTAGATACGACATGTACCGGGAAATAATTGAACTCTTTTTTTTTTTTTTCATTTTTTTTTTTTATTCAAACCGTTGTTTATAGTTTGATTACCAAACTTTTCCAACATATTATTGTTTCTTTTTTTTTTTTTTTTTCCATACAAGTTCAAGTTATTCCCATTCGGCAACCAATCTTGAAAAGGAAACACTCTAATTTTCGACAGTATAAAAAAGTATCGTTTCCCCACTCATAACCCTTGGTCTTAGACATACTTTAGGCAATGAGTTTTAAAATCTGTACTGCAATCATCTGTTAGCAGAATATCTGGTTCACATAATCTTTGTCATTAACAGTTATTTAACTTTAAGTACACTGTTTGCTTGAATTAGCTGTAATTTTTCTAGTTGATCATTTACTAAAGTAACAAAACGCGTAGTTCTCAATATAGCTTTCGTTGTGAGTCCCCACATGCATGCCATCCACAACCATTCTCTGCTTTCGATTTTGTCAAGGTCATATTTGGTTTCAAATATTTCATTTCGTTGTCGTTCAAAATAAGAGCAGTAAGTGGTCAAGTGTTTAAGTGTTTCATAAGAGTCTGACCTTTTACATAGTCTGCAAATGCCACCATATGCTGTTTCCTCTAAGTTTGTCCAATTTTTTGTTCTTTCTAATGTCGGCAGTTGGTTTAATTTAAATCTAATGTAAATACCTCTAGCTTTTGGACAGGGAAATTGTTGAAGATATGTCTTGCGCGGACAGCGCGCCGTTATAAATTTTCCGGCTTCCTCATATGACTGATATTTTTCCATAGCATTAATGGTTTTGCACCAATCGTGAGCATATAGTCGGTTTTTGATGTGAGCTTGGCGGTGTTCTAAATCAGCTGAATTAAGTGCCATTTCATTCAGAAGGGTTTCCATTTCTTTTTGATATTTTGCAATGGACGGTGGATTGGAATTTTTGATCATCACCCCCAAATCTTCATACAAGGAATTAGTGGGGGGAAAAAGCATTTTTGCATAATTTGTGAGTTTACGCCAATTATATCGGGCAGATAATGATGTCAATCCTAGTTCTTGTCTTAGAACTGCATTGGGGAGTGAATTAGCAAGATGCAACACATCTTTCCACATGCGACCTTGTAATTGGTCTAGAAATGGATTTATTTTCGCCAAGCACATATCAAGGGCATATAATAGAATTGCCTCGACTTTAAGAGTGTAGAACTCAAATAATGGAGCCATTGAAAACTTACAATAATTCGCTAGAATCATACGCATTTGAGTCGTTAATGTTTTTGCTTTTTGATTCAAGATGTTTTTCCACATTTCTAGCGCAGTAGAGTCAGAAATCGCATAGCCCAAGTATCGAATATTGGCTGTCCGTGGAATGGGAATCAGTCCAATAGTCCAACTTCTAGGGCATATCTTTTGCTTTAAGTTATTGAACAAAAAGATATTTGATCTGTCTGCGTTAAATTGTAGATTATGGGATTGACAGTAATCAGCAAACAATGAAAGCTTTGTTTGGAGGCCCGAAGGAGTTCGGTCAAAGATTACTATGTCATCCGCAAAAGCTAGCCAGTGGATTTTCAGTTCCCCCAGACGTGCTGGATAGCTAATTTCTTGTGTCCATATTTCATTAATACTACAGAGATAAAGATTGAACAGGGTGGCTGCCAAATTGCAGCCCTGTTTGACCCCTAGTGTGGTTGGAATAGGTCCCGTGGTAGCTCCAGCCATATTGACTCTGATATAGTATGCTGTGTTGGTGTGCAGTTTGGCAATTAAATAGACAAGATGTTCAGATTGCATTGATAGATGCGTCTGCCAAAGTATTTGCCATCTTAATATTACGGGAACTGCAAGCATTTATGAAAACTAATAAAATCCTATCCCGATTTCAGATTGGCTTCAGAGCACAGATGGGAACTTCCCTAAACGCAACACTGATGGCGCATATACTTGCGAAATCAAAGATAACGAATACAGGGCCAATATATATAGCCTCAGTGGATTTAACCGCAGCCTTCGATAACGTATTACGTGGTTTGTTATGGAAAAAAATGCGGTTAATGGGTATTCCTAATTGAACTCTTTAACGTTAATGAGAGATATGTGGACTTTTATGCAACACTATGGTTAGCATTAAAATGCTTCACGAGTGCAGTATGTTTATCTATGAAGTCTAGGGTCGTCCATACTATTTGATCAGACCTGGATAGATTGGAAATAAAATTGAAAGAATAAGAGAGACAATATCAGACATATGGGAGCCCAGCTTTACTGGCTGAATCACAACTTACTTGTCAACGAGTTTGGGAAGCAGCAGCTAGAGGAGTCAAATTCCTAGGATGTCAACACTTGCCATATGCCAGAATGAGGCCCAGCAGAACATTAGCATGGCTAGCAAGAACAGATGAGCAGACAAGCATTCTGCAGCGATTGGCAGATGATGAAGGAATTCTTCGTTATGATGATTTTGTTATTTTCAATGTCTTTTCTCAATTATACACACGATTGTATTGGTCTCAGCTAAATCAGACTACAAACTAAATAGACATACCCCTGGATTAAGTGAGCCATTGTTGGATAAAGCAGTACAGCAAAGTGCAGTAAGACAGAGGCTGCAGGAGGCTGTGCAAGCTGTGTGAGAGTATCGCTGTTCTAAGAACCATCCTTGCAAATAACTGTTATCACCCTGGTATTTTGTTTCGGGCAGTACTTGTAAGCCGCCCGCGGGCTGTTATCTTACATAATGACTGTAACATTGATCTTGGAGCTGGCCTGTATTTATTATAAACTTTCAGCAACCAGACTGTACACTGGGGTGCTGGCTCTTTCACACTTGCCCATAAAATGCTTTTTTGACTACTATCGGTCAGTTAAAACTGAGAGTATTTAGTGGTGGTGACTGCAGACTGGGCTCACCTTGCAACCGCCTCATTGAGCTACTGTTACCTCCCAGCTGATTCAACTTACAATTGGTTTAATTGGTGCAAAGAAATTGCATGGGGGACTGCGGGGAAATACACCTTCAAGGGACAACCATCAATTGGTTCTTTTTGTACATCGATACACAAATGGAATGCTGTCCTTTAAGGTACTCTTGGAACTTTTGGTGAGCACCACCCAATAGCATAAAAGGCTAAGTGGTTGAGCAAGAGCTATTCTAGAGGAAAAAGAGAGGATTCCACAGGGGTTCTACTCCTCTTGACAATGAATAAGAGGGGACTCTCTCCTAAAGAACTTGTTCAAGAACAAATAATCAAATCAAATGCCCCGGCAGTTTATAGGTTATTGGAGCTAGGTGAAAACCAAGATGTGCTACTTTTATCCTACAATACAGTGAAACATTCTTCAAATTGCTATATTATTTAATTATTTATTAGTGTGTTGCAGATTAAAAAAACACATTTAAAACAAACAAAATAAAAGCACAAACATATTATATAGAATAACATGATTAAATGCTATACATCTATACTATATACACATAATGATAATAAATTCAGTACATCTACAAATATATGACATAAACATAGTTAAATCGCATCATATGAATTCCAGATGCCAATGACAGCCTTAAAATACACAAACCATTAATCACAATAATAATTCTATTCTTTGCCAAAAGTTAGTTCGCACTCACATTAGGAAGATTTAACTTCCTGCCATACGATGCCTCCAAAGGTTGTCCGTCTTTAAATTGCCTGGCTCATACACAAATCTATTCAAGTATTGTATACACAAACCATCCAATTTAGTGCAAAAGAAATTACAAGGTCACTTAGAGTTTCCATCTCTCCCTCCTTTCTACATAATCAACAAACTCTAAGATGAATTGCAGGGCTATTCCTAGAACCTGAAATATCTAATGTTGCCAGCAAATTAAAACAAAGGTCTTCATGTCTTATTAGTCGGTATCTTAAGCACATATGTCCAAGGCTTTAAAAAATGAAATACATTTTGAATAAATTTCTGACATTGCATTTTTTTTCCTGGATAAATATTCGGAATTACTAGACGTGTCCCTTTCCCAAACCTTTCATTTCAGCTGTTTAACCATCATATCCATTTCCAAGGACCAGTCTGTTTTCCCTTGTATTATTTCGAAATATTTTTATTACAAAAAACTCAGTTACAGCGTTTAGTTCTTCATTAAAAAACAATGTTTAAAAATACTCATAAGTGTATCCTCAGGAGATTTAAATATATGCATTTACAATACTCACAGTCACATCAAGCTCTGGGTATACAATGAGACAAGACCGAATTCCAAACCTATGCTCTGCAATAGGGTACACATAGGGAGGTCCAATTCCCTTTGTCAAAAGCAACCCTCTAATCAATCATAATTATTAATTTATTCAATACCATATGCAATTACCCATACCATTTTTTGTTTGTAAGCAATTATTGTAATTGTAATTGTAATTGTTTATTCGTAAAGCACTTATACACAAGTGAAGTGCTTCAAAGCGCGTCAAGGCGGGAAGGTAACAAGGGAAACAGTAGTCATGCTTATGCCTTGAAGTTTCCCAATGATCTAACAAAAATTAACTTGTATACTATGCCAGAGGCATTTTTACTAGTGCAAGTGCATGACTGGAGGGAATGAGAGAAGGGAGAGGGAGAAGGGAAGAGCAAACAATCAATAAGCTACCCTGCTAGGCCTAAACGACTTGCCAGATATTACAAGTGCATGACAATCAGTGTGGAGAGATGGTGGGGGGTCCGAGGGGGAAAATTACATACAGAAGAATAAACTACCCTGCTAGGCCTTGCGACATTCATATTGAGGTCATCGTCAATAATGCGCCTATGCAAAAGTGTTTCAGGCGCAACCAAGCTAGGGAGGGAAGACAAAGGGAGGGCAGGACAGAACGATCTTGCTAGGCCTAGTGCATTCAAGGTCGTGCAAGTGCGCAGACAGGAAGTGCGAGGGCGGGGAAACAAGTGCGCCCAATCCATCAGGGGCCTAGGATAAGTGCAGAAGCGGTTGCCTCTCACATGGAACGTATTCCGAAGGCAGAAGTGGGATGGGATGTGAAAACACCACCAGTGGTACAGCTTCCAGGATCAGTATGAGGCTGTGACCAGTACTCCCAAATACTAAGATTCCCATATTGCTTTCTTTGCATTATCAATGTTGCATTATTTAAAGACTTTGAGCCAGATTCTCAACACTTCTTTTGGCACATGCAATGAGATGTGTGACAGCTTCTCATCGATTGTGCCAAAAAAGGGAGCACTCTCAAAGCGCATCTGGATGAGTGCACGGTTCATGCGCTCATTCAGAAGCTCTTTTTTATCCATTTGTGCACATCAGAGGGCGTTTCTGGGAATTTAAATCCCGGATTCACAAACAGGATGCACTTTTAAATGCCCATAAAATAGGGTCCTCGCCAGCACCTTGGGGAACAGGCCCGGGGGGGTTCTAAAATTCTGACATGGTAATTTCTGACCCAGTCCTGATTTCTTTTGAAGTGTGACATCTGCGGTATAAACAACGCTGGCACACTTTCAGTTCCATCCCCAAATAGGGATGGAAATACTTTTTTTCTGAAATTTTCACAGAGACTGTTGCCTAGGGATCTAGGCCCAAATGAAGGACGCACACACGGAGAGATAAGAGGAACTTCTTTATTCTTTCACAACCAAACTGGAACTGGCACTCGCAGCGCACGTGCCCCATAACCCCCTTGCCCAGTCAAACTCCGCCTTTACAACGGAGGGGGCTCACGAGCGTTAACCCCTTGAGTCCCGGGTAACACTACCCCCGGACAATATGTCCAAACATCAACTTGACACGCTGTGTCTCAACAAATAACTCAACACTCTTCAACAAGTCTCATCGGCTTCTTTATGAGCCGTCTCGGCCTCTCACCTCGAGTCCCCAGATCAGGCTCCTCTTCAATCACTTCACTCTGGGCCATGTCCCGGGGGTCCCCTTCCGGGGGAAACCACTCATCATCCCTCGGCATCCGTGGTTCCGGTGAAAGTGCCCTTTGGGTTCCTTCCGTGGGCTCTCTCCTTGTATATGGCCTGAACTGCTGACAGTTTCTGGTGATGGTCCTGTTCTCATCTTCCGCCGTCACCATCGTGCCTTTCATGGCAACAATCCTCATGGGGCTTGGAGCAAACCGCGGGTCTGTCTTCCTGCTTGCCGGCTGCTGTACCAGGACTTCGTCTCCCACCTGGAGCTCCGGCAGCACCGCTCCTCTTCGTGCATCGGTGCGACGCCTCGCAACCTCTTTTGCCACCGCATCTCTCTGGAGCAGATCTTGGTCGGCCGGCTCAGCCTGCACCGTACTCCTCGGGATGCGAGTTCGCACCACATATCTGAACATGAGCTCTGCAGGCGTCTTATTTGTGACCTCGTGAGGAGTGTTCCTGTAGTCTCTTAACAAGCGGCATAGCGCTTGGTGTGTATCAACGGCGTCCAGCCGTGCCCTCTGAATGGTCTTCTTAATCGATCCCATAAATCGCTCCGCCATTCCATTAGCCTGGGGGTGACGTGGTGTGATCTTCATGTGCCTGAACCCCAGGTGCTCTGCCAATGTCCCAAATTCGTGTCCACAGAACGGTGGTCCGTTGTCGGATTTGACCCACTTGGGGATCCCCCACTCACTAAAGACCTCTTCTATCGTTGCCGCAACTTGAGAGAACGCTGTGGAACTGACTCTCTTGGCAATCGGGAATCTTGAGTGTTCATCCACGAAGAGCAGAATGTAGTCGCCCGCTTCAGTGGGCCCGTAAAAATCCATGGCTACTCGTTCCCATGGGTGCTCAGGTATTTGAGTGTGTTGGAGCGGGGGCGGACGTTCTGCAGGGGCTGTGCACTGACAGGCGTGGCAGTTCTTCACCCACTCGTCCACAGCTGCGTCCAGGAAGGGGAACCACACATGGCATCTGAGCTGCTTCTTTGTGTTCTCCGCTCCCCTGTGACCTTCGTGCGCTATGCTGACCACCTCGCTCCTGAGTGTGGCAGGGATGACGATCCTGCACCCTCTGAGCAGAATGTTATCGTCCTTTACCGCCAGTTCACCATGGACCCTGGCTAGCCGTTCGATTTCTTGCTTGTTCACGCCCGGGTGAGCTAGGGTGGCTCTCTGGTGATCTTTCCACTTGTTGGCCGTCGTGAGGCTGATCGCCAGGGCTGTCGTGGGATCGGCTGCCGATGCGGCCGCTACCCTTTCAAGTGATAGTGCCGGGGGCAGCGCCTGAGCCGCCACATATTGCACATACGCAACGTCACCCTTCCGTGCCAGCGGGGCCCCTACTGGGTGTCGGGAGAGGTAGTCAGCGGGGTTAAGGTCGCCCCCCCCGGGCGGTGTACGATATCGTAATCATATTCCTGGAGGCGGATGCCCCACCTCTCGATCCTCGGTGGCATCTTGGTATGCGGGTTCCCAAACAATGAGAGGAGTGCCTGATGATCGGTGATCAGCGTAAACTTCTTTCCGATTATAAAGTTATGAAAATGCTCACACGCCCAGACGGCTGCCAAGCTCTCCTTCTCGGCTTGGGAGTAGGCTAGTTCAGGTGTTGATAGCGCTCGGCTCGCGTATGCAATCACGTGTCTGGGGTTAACATCCGCGCCACTGGTTTGGGCCAGAATGGCGCCGAGGCCTACGGGGCTGGCGTCGACTACCACCTCGGTGTGCCACTGTGGGTTAAAATATGCGAGGCGATGAGCCTCGGCGAGGGCTTGCTTGATGTCCGCGAAAGCCTGTTGGCAGGCCTGTGTCCATTCAAACGGCGACTCCTTCTGTAGCAGTTTCCTCAGCGGGTCTGTGATGGAGGCATAGTGGGGGATGTACCTCGCACAGTATCCTGCCATGCCAAGGAACGAGCGGACGTCCGCCACTTGTCGGGGCTCGGCGAGGTTGGTGATCGTCTCGACCTTCTCAGGGTCAGGCAGCATGCCGTCCTTGGAGAAGATATGTCCAAAGAACTTGAGTTTTGTTCTGCTGAACCGGCATTTTGATATGTTGAGCGTGAGGCCGGCACTCTGAAGGGCTTCGCATGTGTCGTGTAGAGCCCTGTCATGGGATTCCTTGGACGATCCAAAGACGAGAATGTCGTCGCTGTAATTGAGAGCCCCCTTGATAGGTCGGATGATCTGGCGTATAGTTTCCTGGAAGATCTCAGCGGCAGATGAGATTCCAAAGTTCAGCCTCCGGTATCTAAAGAGCCCATCGTGTGTCGCAAACGTGGTTATGGGCCGGGAATCAGGGTGGAGCTCCAGCTGATGGTATCCCTGATTTAAGTCCAGTTTGGAGAACATTTGGGCACTGTTCAGCAGCACAATCATGTCCTCAATACATGGTCCCGGGTGTCGCTCCCGTTGAATCGCCGTGTTGGCCACCCGCATGTCCACACACAAGCGGATCTTACCCCCTTCCTTGGGTACCACCACAAGGGGGGACACCCACGGCGTCGGCCCCGTCGCCGGTTCAATAATGTCGTCGCGGAGCAGTTGCTGGAGCGCCTCCGAAACTGTCTCCTGAAGGTGGAATCCGACCCTTCTGGGATGTTGCGGCACTGGACGCACGTTGGGGTCAATGTGGAGCCGGATGGGGGGTCCCTGTAGTTTTCCTAGCCCCACGCAGAGCTTGGGGAAGGCCTCCGCGATGTCTTCTTGTGAGACGAGCGATTGAGTTTGATGATAGGCAATCGCATCTACCGTGTTCCCCTGGCCGGGTTTGGCCGCTGCGGCAGTGATCACGTCTCCCGCATTCACGTGAATTTCGATCAGTCCGAGGTGCGACGCCGTGTAGTAGCTAAGGAGGCATCGGCTCTTGGCGAGGGACCGTATCACGTGAATGGTCGCATCGACTTGCCGCCCGTTCAGGAGAAGGCACTGGGTGAATTGACCCACCGTTTGGAGCGGGGTGGCGGCACCCCACTGGAAGATTCTGGAGCGAGACGGACTGAGCTGTGGCGGGCATGGTATCCTGGCGTAGTCTTGTTCACCCATGATGTTCACTGTGGCCCCAGAGTCGATCATAAATTGAAATTGGCAATTCGCCATCTTGAGCGGGATCTGCGGGGCCTCCCTGGCCTCTTTGTTGTCGAGGATGAGGTTCACGAACTCATCCTGGTCGTAGTGGTCCTGCGGCGCGTAGTAGGCCGCCGCCTGGTCGTCTTGGCAGAGGGTTTCCGGCCTGTATTCTGCAGGCGGGTTGTCGTATTCGTCTGTGAAATGTCTGGGCTGTTCGGCCTGGTCATACGGAGGGGCATATCCTGCCGCTAGGTATTCGTCCATCGCACGAACGTAACGCCTCTGGCCGAGGCCTTGTTGATATGGTCTCGGCTGGCTGTATTGCAGGGGTTGCGGGCGGAACGGCATTCTGGGGGCCGCCTGGGGCCGCATCGGTGGAAATGGTACGCCCTCCCTGCAAACGGAGTGAAAGTGTCCTTCTCTCCCGCAGTTGGTACATCGCTGGGACAGGGCTGGGCAAGACCCTGAGTGGGGGAAGGACATCCCGCAGCGGTAGCACTGTCTTTGCAGACGCGGGGTTGACATCGACGGGGCAATCGGTGGTCTATATGGCTGAGGGCCCCTGTCGCCTTGACGGGGGGGCAGTATGGCGGCCACGAATTCCCCTGAGTCCACTTTCGCGTTGTTGGAATGGCCCATGGCTGAGGCCTGCGCATCCACCCTCTCGTGGATGCGGGCGAGTTCACTGACCTCGGGCATGGTGAGCGGTTTCTTGAGGAGCTGTTTCTTGAGTGCGGGGGAGAGGCATCCCTCGATCACCCTCAGCCGGATAGCTTCCTCTAACGAGAACGCATCAAATTGGCAGTTCGCCCCTTTCACCCGTAGACGTGTGATGAATTCGTCGACGGTCTCTTGCGGGAGTTGGGTGCATTGATTGAACAGGTATCTTTCATAGTCCCGATTGACTTCGATGATAAGCAGTTTGTCCAAAGCGCCGATCAGCTTGGGAAAAGTGTCCTGGTCTGTGGGCGGAATGGCCTTGACGACCGTTTTGATCTCTCCCCCTACCAGGTTAAGGAAAATGTCTCTCATATTGGGGGAGTCCCCGTCGCCGGAACCTCTCACGAAGTGTCGAAAATCGTCCATCCAGTCGGTCCATCTGGGGCCTTTGGTGGCCTGAGGAGTCATAGTGAACGGCGGGGGCAGTCGTAGTTGAATCGACTTCGCCACCCGTGGCAGTTGAGGCGAGCCCTGGCTGGACCCCGGGTTGGAGGTGCTCATGGCGCCTGGGAGAGAAGGCCCACGGGTGCGCGGGCGGGGTCGCTTCCGCGGAGGTTCGACGGAGGAGGTCCGGCAAGGCGGATTCGGCGGAGTGCCGTGTTGCGCGGAGGTGGAGCAGGAGGAGGGGGCTCGCTGGATCGGCCACCACAGGCGGACTGCCGTAGGAGGAGGACTCCGGTGCGCGGGAGAGATCCTCGTCGCCAAATGTTGCCTAGGGATCTAGGCCCAAATGAAGGACGCACACACGGAGAGATAAGAGGAACTTCTTTATTCTTTCACAACCAAACTGGAACTGGCACTCGCAGCGCACGTGCCCCATAACCCCCTTGCCCAGTCAAACTCCGCCTTTACAACGGAGGGGGCTCACGAGCGTTAACCCCTTGAGTCCCAGTCTCTGTGAAATGCGCTCACAGTGGTTGCTGGGGACATGTTATACATTAGTGTCAGGAGTGCTTTAGTGGGATGCATACATTCCCTTTCTCTAGAGAAACGTTCACGATGATGGTCCCCCGAGGAGTATAACGCCTTCATATGTTCTTTCGCTTGGAAGCTGGAAGGGCTTCTTGCCCACATCATGTTGGTTAGATGGTAGAATTTCACAACTTCTATAAGTAATTCGAGGTTTCGGAGGAGTTATCACACACCGGTTTTACTTTTAAGATTTGTTTGAAAGATTGTGCTGTACTTGATGTGGTTCTTCAGGGCAGAATCACAAATCAAGTGAATGACTAATAATGTGGATGTCATATTAAGCAGGAGTGTGTTTTTTTCTGACTATGTGTGTATACTACTGTCTCTCTATTTAGCGTAAATGGTAGAGAATCCAGAGTGTGCAACCTTCTGATATCATCCAAACTATTTGGGGAAGATCAATGGGGACACTGGAAGAAAGAGTTGGGCCACCATATCATCATCAATTTAAGTGTATTTTGGTTATAAACATATTTGTAAAGCTATGGCAATACAAATGAAACAAAATATATATCACATACAATAAATTCAGATAGGTAAACATAGGGATCCAAATACATAATTGAAGTCCTTACATGACTACTGAAGACTAATCTGCTACACAAAGCAAGGACATAAACATCTAAATTAACTTTCTTCGTTTTGGATTTCATTTCAGAGTTGAAGAAGTGCAAATAATTCTGTGATGTAAGCCATTTAATAAAAAAACATTAGCTGGGGTTTAACATTCAGCAATTACCCTATCACTTTTCTTGCATTTACTGTACACTAGCTGTTAAACCCGTGCTACGCGCAGTAATTCCAACTCAAAAAAAGAAATTAGACTAAGGTATATTTATATTTGATACTTTTTACATTGTCTACACCGTGGAACCTACCTACATGGCAAATTTCAGGTTTGTAGCATGTTGGGAAGTATGCTGAACATTTCGAACAGACACACAAACATATCCGTACATTTCCCTTTGTATATATAGAGATACATTGTACCTGTGCTAAGCACAGTAATTCCTACTAAAAAAAGAAAATTAGACAAAGGTATATTTATATTTTACATGTTTTACATTGTCTACACCATGGAGCATACCCACATGTCAAATGTCAGGCTTGTAGCATATTGGTAAGTATGCTGAACAGTTCGAACATGCACACACACACAAGCATTGCAGCACGCTTAAAAAAAACACTTAATAAGACAAAATTAGAAAATGTATAGCTCACACTTTTTACATTATCTACACCATGGAACCTACCCACATGCCGAATTTCAGGTTTGCAGCATGTGTATGGGTGTCCCTGATTGAAAGGGTGTCCCTAATTACGCTCACACCAGAATAAATACACCCCTCTAAGGAAGTAAGGCAAAGAGTCTATCTTGTAAGGATAACAAATGTAATCTTACAGAACATGAGGATGGTAGCAAAGAACTCTGCTCCCTGAATGCTCTTCTTCTGTGCCTCATCCGTTCCTTTCTCCTGCCACAGTGATGCCAGGCAGGGGTTTATATACTCCTGACTTGCTGCAGTTGTATCACTGGATACGAACCATGGCTCCATCCCAAACCGTCCTGCTTCCATACAAGGGATGCTCCAAAGTCTTCCTTTCTTCATTATCAGCGATTTCTATCAGGACATGCTACTTTACATGTTGCTACCTTACAAAGAAACACACTGCAGCCCTGCAGACTTTTACAAACCTTGAGTCCTAGCCCCAGGAAAAACGAAACAATTTTCTATAGACAACTTTCATTCATTCTATCCATATTTCACTCATTCTACTCATGTTTTTATCTGGTCCTATAATCTCCTTTAAACCTTGTTTTCATAATTCAGCTTTTTTGTGTGTGAGCATGTAAATCCCATTTTAGTCTGCATGGGCTCTTGACAGACCGCAGACAGCTGGTGAGTCACTTTGTGATAGCACAAACACAGCGAAGCCTTTAGTCCAATTTTAGTACAGGCTGCATTCTTTCTGGGAAGGGAGGGGGAGGTTTTGACATTACAAATCTATCCCGCTAATAGTTAATTGTGCTTTATATTTTAAACAATAACTACCTTTTTTCAGTGCCTGCCCATGTCTGTGAATGTGATTATATTTGCATGAAAAAAGACTTCCCACTACCCCTTCTACCCCGCTTATAGCACCTAAAAGAAGTCAAAAAAAGTCTTGCCTAATCCTAAAGTGCTTGGGGCTGCAAGAAGACCCTAGTTCCTTCCCAACATCCCCACCTTTCGTTACTTCAACAGTAACAAACTCATCCCCCCAACATATCTGCAACCCCAGAAATATACGTTTGAGTTTTGCTGTTTATTGTATGGCAAGGTGTTTTAGATCCCCAATTGATACCATCATCTATGCACTATTAGGAGCTATATTGACACAACATCGGAGACCCAATTGGCACATGCAGAAGAGGATCAAGAAGAATACAAAAACAGGCACCAGTATTTTTACTGCTGCCCCCAGCCATGACAGGAACCAATCAAAGGCAAGCGATAGTCAATCCGTTTTCTGAACTCCACCTTCTTTCTTCATTTGAACACCTAGATTGTGCACAGCCTCGATGACGTGGGATAGTGACCCAATCTCAGCATACTGCGGGGGTACAAAAGTGCAGCAGCTGCTTCCCAACCTTTTACACACTCCTCCTTTGATGGCTGTTAGCAAATCCAGCATGTAGCGGTTCTGCATCGTCATGAGTATCAATGCATGGAGCTCCACTTTGATGGCGTTGAACCCATTTTCTGTTTCATTGGCCAGCTGTACTGCTCCCATCGTACTATCTGCACTAACTTGGCGTTAGCAGCTGCTTGTACCCGAGGAGCCAAAAAAGATGAAAAGGAAGTCTCTGCTGAGCTAAAAAGTCCATACTCATCAGGTATTGCTCTGAGCAGTGCAGAAGAGTCTTTTGATATGTAGTTCAATCTTTTCTATCTTCCCCATTGCTGAAATCATCCTTTTTCTGGCAGCATACCAAATTATTGTGTGATCTGAAAGTTTCTTTCTGCTTCTTTAGGTGCTGGAGTGACTGTTGGCACCTCAACAGGCATTTCTCTTCCCTTCGGGTGTTCTTCCAGGATTACTAGTAGCACTGAGTGCAGGGTGGCCAATGATCACTTGCCCCTCCAGGATGGTGGGAGGTGCAAGTAGGCTTGTCAGCCACAAACCCAGTAGTAATACATCACCGCTGCCGTACCTTTCGTCATATCAGGGATCACAAGAGTGTGGTTGCACTGTGTGTTTGCGCCAATAGGAAAGTTCATAATCCATGTCTCTATGTATTTGCACTACCTTCTCCATTGTTCTTTTACCGCCGATTCATCCCAGACTTCTCTCAAATTGTACATCCAACTACATCATTATTACGAAAAAACAATAAGAAATTCAATTGGACCAAAGAAGCAGAGAAGGCTCTCTAAGAGCTTAAGAAAAGATTCACTTCCACTCCAGTTTTACGGCACCCTCGCCCAGACCTCCCTTACATCGTAGAAACAGATGCCTCTAGTATGGCTATCGGAGCTGTACTCTCACAAAGGGACCCTGAAACTGGCCAGCTATATCCCGTGGCCTTCTGGTCATGAAAATGTTCACCTCCAGAGCTCAACTATGCTATCACAGACAAAGAACTTTTGGCTATTAAATCGGCTTTTAAGGCATGGCGACATTATCTTCTTGGAGCCAGACATACCGTCACAGTAATAACAGATCATCGAAACCTGCAATACCTAAAAAGAGTGAAGGCTCAAGCATCACGTCAACTATGGTGGGCCCTTTTCTTCGCCGAATATGATTATGCAATCACATATCGACCTGGAGTCCGAATTGGAAAGGCGGACGCCTTGTCCCGCATGGGCATTGATGAAAAGGTATATACAACTCCAGATCCAGTAGCCATCATTCCAGAGGACAAACTCTTAGGCCTTGCGACAACTTTGACACAGACGGAACTCCAAGACAAGATTCAGCATTTAATGGATCCTAACACTTCACTAGAATGGTGTGCTCAAGGAGAACAATACACAATTAAAGATCAACTACCATATTTTAGGAACCGTTTATATTTGCCAAAAAAAGAATTACAACATCAAGTCATTTCAGGTTGTCACGATTCCCTGATTGAAGGTCGCCCTGGAATTGCCAAAACCCTAGCCAAGGTAAAACAAAACTATTGGTGGCCCACTTGGCGTAATGACATTATCCAATGTATCCAATCATGCAGCGTGTGCGCACAAAGTAAATCTCAAAAGCAGAAACCAGCTGGTCTTCTTCAACCATTGGAAATCCCTCCTGCACCATGGCACACACTTTCCCTCAATTTCATTACAGACTTACCTCCCAGTCAAGGATTCAACACTATTTTAGTGGTCATAGACTTATTCTCAAAAATGGCACACTTTATTCCTTTTAAGGGTCTTCCAAATGCATCCAATTTAGCAAAAGTGTTCCTGCAAAATATTGTACGGTTACATGGCTTTCCATCAGTTTTGATCTCTGATCAGGGTAGTCTGTTTGTGTCCAACTTCTGGAAAAAGTTCTGTTCGATGGCCCAAATCAACATCCGACTATCCACCAGTCACCATCCTCAAACAGATGGCCAAACAGAAAGAACTAATCAAACACTCAAGCAAAACTTGTGTTGCATGCTGCACCAATTGGAAGGAAATTGGAAGGACTTGTTATGGATAGCAGAATATGCTTATAATAATTTGTTAGACTCCAGCACTGGACAAACCCCTTTCTACATCCTATATAGTAGACACCCACGTACTTCTGAATTGGATCTTCCAACCATTTCCCAGGCCTTAAAAAAGGCAGCTGAATACTTACTCCAAACCAAGGACAGACAAAAGAAATTTCCTGACCAACACCGTAGAAAGTCCCTCGACTATCAAGTTGGAGACAAGGTTTGGTTAGCATCAAAAGATGTACCCATAAAAGGAAACCAGACCTTTCGTCCTCGGTATTTGGGGCCTTACTCTGTCAAATCCATAATCAATCCAGTAGCCGTCAAATTAACATTACCATCCAACATGCAAATTCAGCCTGTGTTCCACGCATCACTCCTGAAACTAGTACAACCAGGTACTCGGGTTACAACCCCACCAAAACCAGTATTGGTCGACGAAGAACCTGAGTTCGAAGTGAAGGATATCCTGGACTCCAAGTACACCAGGCCCAAGTTATATTACCTAGTTGATTGGAAAGGATACGGCCCTCAAGACAGGTATCCATGCATAATGTCTGATTAAAAAATTCCATCAGAATTATCCAACCAAACCAGGACTAGGCGGAAGAACCACCGTGAGAGGGGCCTTTGGGGGGAGTGCTGTCAGGATCCCTACCCCTGACCCCCACTGGCAAGTCAGCCTGCCAGGTAGGGCCAGGTTTTGGGGTTCTATTATGGCCTTAAAGGCCTTAAAATCTCACCTGAGAGTCTCTTGGAGTCAGTCCTGGCACCTTTGGCACCAGGCTCATAATCAATATGGAGAACACCTTTAGATTGGGACTATTTTACTTGGAACGACTTTCGTGGGGGCTTCAGCCAACATCGAGGCACCCACATAGCTCAGTTCCCAAGAACTGAGCTATACGGTATAGTGTTTAGGGTGTGGCTGGCCTGGGACTACTTTTCTTGACTACTCTACCTGAAGACTATTTAAACGACACCCAAACAGCAGAAAACACTTTGTGTAGCTCACAATCCTCAAATAGATTGGCGTGCAAAAAAGCTGGCCTTTTCCGATGATTGTGCTCTTACCTGCTATTACCAAGAAAAGGAGGAACCTGACTTATGCACATCTGCGACTCCCAGAACGGCGGCATTTGTACTTGCAGCAACTTGTACTTTACCAAGTGAATACCAAGATTTTCAGGATGTGTTCCAGAAAGAACAAGCTAATAAATGTCCTCCGCACAGGCCCTACGACTGTCAGATTGACCTCATACCTGGTGCGCAAATTCCTTGTGGCAGAATCTATGCACTCACAGAACCAGAAAACCTCCATTTGAAATCTTATCTAGACCAGTACCTGGCAAATGGGTTTATCCGCCCGTCTAAATCACCGGCAGCCAGTCCCTTATTCTTCGTACCAAAGAAGGAAGGAGATTTGAGGACTAAACCAGATCACCGTAAAGAATCGTTATCCACTGCCACTCATTTGCAAATTATTAGACCAAGTCTAGGATGCCCAAATGTTATCCAAACTAGACCATAGAGTGGCATATCACCTGATTCGAGTAAAGAAAGGAGATGAATGGAAAACCTCCTTTCGTACCAAATATGGCTTGTATGAATACCAGGTAATGCCTTTTGGACTTTGCAACGCTCCCGCTGCATTCCAGTACTTCATGAACGATGTCTTGTGGGAATTAATCAATGTTTGTGCCTTGGTTTACATTGATGGCATCTTAGTATACTCTGCCTCAAAACAGGACCATGTCAAGCACGTCCGCTCCGTTCTTACCAAACTCCGCCAACATCAACTGAATGCCAAGCTCGAAAAATGCTCTTTTCATGTAACCGAAGTTCAATTCCTTGGTTTCATCCTCACTCCGAAAGGCATCAGAATGGACATGCACAAGGTAGATGCCATTCTAAATTGGCCATCACCAACTTCGCTTAAAGGAATCCAGAGTATGCTGGGTTTTGCAAACTTTTACCGCCGATTCATCCCAGACTTCTCTCAAATTGTACATCCAATTACATCATTATTACGAAAAAACAATAGGAAATTCAATTGGACCAAAGAACAAAGAAGCAGAGAAGGCTCTCCAAGAGCTTAAGAAAAGATTCACTTCTGCTCCAGTTTTACGGCACCCTCGCCCAGGCCTCCCTTACATCGTAGAAACAGATGCCTCTAGTATGGCTATCGGAGCTGTTCTCTCACAAAGGGACCCTGAAACTGGCCAGCTACATCCCGTGGCCTTCTGGTCATGAAAATGTTCACCTCCAGAGCTCAACTATGCTATCACAGACAAAGAACTTTTGGCTATTAAATCGGCTTTTAAGGCATGGCGACATTATCTCCTTGGAGCCAGACATACCGTCACGGTAATAACAGATCATCGAAACCTGCAATACCTAAAAAGAGTGAAGACTCAAGCATCACGTCAACTATGGTGGGCCCTTTTCTTCGCCGAATATGATTATGCAATCACATATCGACCTGGAGTCCGAATTGGAAAGGCGGACGCCTTGTCCCGCATGGGCATTGATGAAAAGGTATATACAACTCCAGATCCAGTAGCCATCATTCCAGAGGACAAACTCTTAGGCCTTGCGACAACTTTGTCACAGACGGAACTCCAAGACAAGATTCAGCATTTAATGGATCCTAACACTTCACTAGAATGGTGTGCTCAAGGAGAACAATACACAATTAAAGATCAACTACCATATTTTAGGTACCGTTTATATTTGCCAAAAAAAGAATAACAACATCAAGTCATTTCAGGTTGTCACGATTCCCTGATTGAAGGTCACCCTGGAATTGCCAAAACCCTAGCCAAGGTAAAACGAAACTATTGGTGGCCCACTTGGCGTAATGACATTGTCAAATGTATCCAATCATGCGGCGTGTGCGCACAAAGTAAATCTCAAAAGCAGAAGCCAGCTGGTCTTCTTCAACCATTGGAAATCCCTCCTACACCATGGCACACACTTTCCCTCGATTTCATTACAGACGTACCCCCCAGTCGAGGATTCAACACTATTTTAGTGGTCATAGACTTATTCTCAAAAATGGCACACTTTATTCCTTTTAAGGGTCTTCCAAATGCATCCAGTTTAGCAAAAGTGTTCCTGCAAAATATTGTACAGTTACATGGCTTTCCATCAGTTTTGATCTCTGATCGGGATAGTCAGTTTGTGTCCAACTTCTGGAAAAAGTGCTATTCGATGGCCCAAATCAACATCCGACTATCCACCAGTCACCATCCTCAAACAGATGGCCAAACAGAAAGAACTAATCAAACACTCAAGCAATACTTGCGTTGCATGCTGCACCAAGTGGAAGGAAATTGGAAGGACTTGTTATGGATAGCAGAAATGCTTATAATAATTCGTAACACTCCAGCACTGGACAAACCCCTTTCTACATCCTATATAGTAGACACCCACGTACACCTGAATTGGATCTTCCAACCATTTCCCAGGCCTTCAAAAAGGCAGATGAATACTTGCTCCAAACCAAGCACAGACAAAAGAAATTTCCTGACCAACACCGTAGAAAGGCCCTTGACTATCAAGTTGGAGACAAGGTTTGGTTAGCATCAAAATAAGTACCCATAAAAGGAAACTGGACCTTTCATCCTTGGTATTTGGGGCCTTACTCTGTCAAATCCATAATCAATCCAGTAGCCGTCAAATTAGCATTACCATCCAACATGCAAATTCACCCTGTGTTCCACATATCACTCCTGAAACTAGTACAACCAGGTACTCGGGTTACAACACCACCAAAACCAGTATTAGTCGACGGAGAAACCGAGTTCGAAGTGAAGGATATCCTGGACTCCAAGTACACCAGGTCCAAGTTATATGACCTATTCGATTGGAAAGGATATGGCCCTCAAGACAGGCATCCATGCATCAAGTCTGATTAAAAAATTCCATCAGAATTATCCAACCAAACCAGGACCAGGCGGAAGAACCACCGTGAGAGGGGCCTTTGGGGGGAGTGCTGTCATGATTCCTACCCCTGACCCCCACTGGCAAGTCAGCCTGCCAGGTAGGGCCAGGTTTTGGGGTTGCATTATGGCCTTAAAGGCCTTAAAATCTCACCTGAGAGTCTCTTGGAGTCAGTCCTGGCGCCTTTGGCATCAGGCTCATAATCACTATGGAGAACACCTTTAGGTTGGGACTATTTTACTTGGAACTACTTTCGTGGGGGCTTCAGTCAACATGGAGGCACTCAGATAGCTCAGTTCCCAAGAACTGAGCTATGCGGTATAGTGTTTAGGGTGTGGCTGGCCTGGGACTACTTTACTTGGACTACTTTACCTGAAGACTATTTAAACCACACCCAAACAGCAGAACACGCTTAGTGTTATTCTGCTGTTTGCAGTGTAATGCTCACTGTGTCCAGTTGGATCTCCAGTATTCTTTGATGCCAGCTATTCTTGGAACCGCTGCCTGCAGAGAGAAAAAGAACATCATTATTGGAATCCTACCTGTGAGTAGCATCCTGTCTTCAGCCCATTGTCAACTCCTGATTCTGCTTACCTGGAGACATTTGTCCAGCGAACTCCATCATCTGGGCACCGCATGCTTCCCAGAATGCAGCAACCTGAAAAGTGGAGAGAGAAGAACAGCATTAGTGAGCGCATACTCACGGTTCAACTGGAACAATGAAAATCACAAGATTCTTACCGGATTAGTCGCCTCTTGTTCAGCATCATACCGGAACATCACTGCAACCGGCGAAGAGGATATCCCGGGAGGATAGCACAGCGGCAGCGTGCGCGTCTTGGAAGCAAGACGACACAAAGCAACAACAGGTTCGATCCCCGGGTCCGCGCTTAAAAACCTCTGAGTGTTTAAGCGCGTTATAAATACGTAACTAAGACAAAAAAACACAATTACACAACTAAGAAAAACGAACAATTCCTGTAACAGCGCCTCGATGCCTGCGGGCTGTGTGAGCGCTTTATAAATGTAAAAAAAAGAAAGAAAAAAAAAAGAAAAGAAGAGCACCATGGCGTACGAAGGAAGGGGAAAGACATAGGTTAGCATATACCGAACATCATCGCGCACTCCGCGCCTTCATTTACAGGCTCGTGCTCAGCTCCAACAAGGAAGGAACGAAAGAACAGAATAGAATACAAACACTGTAAAGCAGCAAGACCTACCTTAAAGACACTCAAAAGGGCTCGCACCAGTGAAGCAACTTGGTCACTCACGCCCACACGAGACTACGCACCCCTGCCATGGAGAGCATGCCTTCTAAAGAATTAAGTTGAGGAGAGGGCCAAGGGAAGGTTTTGAATCCAAGGGAGGTGGGAAGACACCCTACCAGAGACAGTTAAGTCTTAAATCCAGCTCTACTGTATTTCAGGCTCAACTTCCATCGGAGGCACAACCCAGGGATCGGGGAAAGGGTTTGAGGTGCATATCATCCAACCAGGGCTGAGTGGCATCCCTGTGGATACCAGGTGAGCGTAACACTGGCAGGCACAGACAACACCCTCTTTGGACGCACTAACTACCGCACAGCGATACAGGTGGGCTTCACAATGGGCCCAAGAGGGATTCTTATACTTATACACAAGAGACTCCCATTCACCCTCTCAAAGGTAACACAGGATACTGGAGGTAGGTTAATATACTTTACAGGTACACTATGGGACAAAACGGTCTCTTTGTTGGCGGTCTACTCCCCACCCACATTATTAGCCACACTGATACAGGACATATCACCACTACTGATTGCGGATGCGTCTGAGATCCTGATTTTGGGAGGGGACTTTAATGAGGTTCTGGACATAACCCAGGACCGCACACACCCACGAAGCAGAGACCCCAATAAGCGTACAAAACTGGCAACATTCGCCAAAGCATTTGGACTTCGGGATGTGTGGCGCGACCTACACCCAAGCGATAGAGAATACTCATTTCACTCCGGGGCACACGCTTCACTGTCACGACTGGACTATTTTTTCCTACCGGCACCCCTGATACACATGTCTATGCAGGCAAACTTCCTACCAAGGGGCATTTCAGACCACTCCCTACTGTCGATATGGATAGAAACCTCCAAACCATCACCTCCAACACTGTGGCGCTTGAATGGCTACTATCTGGGCTTTCCGGAGATACTGAATGCATGCAAACCACAAGCAAAACATACTTTGAGCAGAATGTAGGGTCAGTGGAGTGTCCCATGACACTCTGGGAGGCTTACAAACCAGTGCTCCGCAGAGAGATCATCTACTGGACCACAGCGCACAAAAAAGCACACCTAAAAGCAGTAAAAGAGGCGGAAGAGGTAGTTAAACAAGCTGAAAGAGCTCATCTTGCCCAGGACCAAATAGACACACACAGAGCTTTAACCCTGGCCTAAATGAAATTGCAAAACGTGGCACTAGACAGGCCCACAGCGCAATGAGAGCCAGGATCTATGAGACGGGGGATAAAGCGGGGAAGATGCTGGCATGGTTGGAACAAAGGGATGAGGGGTGAGAATGATCACGCCAGACAATGCTGACCCGCTCCTAACAGACGCACAAATAGCAGAAGGGTTTGCAAAATACTACAAAGAACTATACTGGGCCCCTAGTGCCAACACCTCGACTTCCATATTGTTTGAGATCAACCTCCCTTTCATGAGCACTGAACAAAACACTATTTTAGAGGCGGAAATCACAGAAGAAGTGCTGTTGGCGATGGCACAGCTCCAGTCTGGAAAAACACTAGGACCAAACAGTTTCCCAGTGGAGACCTGGAAGAAAATAGGAGGCAATGAGATCGCCCGCACCTTCTGAATATGTATCGCAAAGCCAGAGAACTGGGCAACCTTCCAGTAGACCTTAGAAAGGCCACTATAGTAGTGATACCCAGGCTGACAAACCACTGTATAAGTGCAGCTTGTACAGGCCAATATCTCGGATTAATAGCGAGACAAAAATCCTAGCTAAGGTCTTGGCAACGAGACTGCAGAGAGTTATAACATCCTTGACCCACCCAGATTAATGTGCTTTTATGCCTGGCAGATCCACTAGGATGAATATACGCAGACTGCATCTAGCAATAGAGCGTGCCCAGACTCTAGAGGTCCCATTAGCACTGTTGGCGATAGATTTCGAGAAAGCGTTTGATTCAATCTATTAGAATGCACTCTGGGAGATCATGTGACGGATGTGGTTCGGTGAACAATTTTTGAGTTGGGTCAGACTACTCTATGCTTCACCAATAGCTGAAATGAATGTGAACGGTTGGGTGTCAAGATCCTTCACGCTGGGAAAGGGGATGAGGCAGGGCTGCCCCCTGTCAGCGCTGTTGTTGCACTAGCAATGGAACCGCTAGCTACGCTGTTGAGGGAATCACAAACTTGGAAAGGGTTCCTGGGGTTGTTGGGATGGGAAGACAGAGTCTCCTTATATGCGGATGACCTACTGATATACCTGAAAAATCCAGCCTCGGCATGCCCAGTGGTGACACAATTATTAGAACAATATGGGGCCTTTAGTGGACTAAGGGTTAACTGGAAGAAATCAACACTCTTCCTGATCAACGATGCAGGAGGGAGGACACCGGAGTCCTGTCCATATAGGGTTGTGAATAACCACTTCCGGTACCTGGTTATCCAAGTCACGCGAGACCTCAACAGATATACTTCTGACAATCTGCAGCCCATTATGGAAAGATTTGCAAGAGACGTACAACACTGGATGTCGCTCCCCCTGACTCTATTGGAACGGGCAGCCCTACTTAAGATGCTGGCACTCCCGCGCTTTCTATACATCTTGCAAAACGCCCCAATACACATACCAACAAAGATATTCCAGAAAATAGATTGCACAATCAGGAAACTCCTAAGGAGCGGTGGGCACCCAAGAATAGCGCTTCAAATGCTTCAGAGATCTATATGGGAGGGTGGGATTGGTCTTCCACGGCTCCAGACATATTACTGGGCTAGCCAGCTGTTTGTGGTCAATGATGCAGTGCATGATGATGAAACGCTACCACACATAAGAGCAGCACCAACGATGAAACTGTATTTAAAACCACACCCGTCACTTCATAGGGACATGCCGTCACAGACATCCAAAATCTGAGAAGAGAAACATGCCTTCATTAGATGGGAAAAGAAGGTCACACCACTACAGCCACTATGGGAGAATAGCAACCTCCCTGAGGTGAATAAACTGCCCCGATGGCCATCCTGGGTGGAGTGCGATGTGCAAAAAGTGGGGGATGTAATAGCAGATGGGGCTCCCAAATCATTTGAGGAGCTAATGCTGACATGTGGCCTCCCAGCAACCGAAAGATATCACTACACACAACTCCGACACACATTACAGCAACACCTACCTGCCCTGTCCAATATGCCAGAAAGCACCCCAGTGGAAGGAAATATAGTCGCAGAATGGATTGCAACAAAAGTTACCATGGTTATGTACGCTGCCATCACCTCCTTTGCTACGTCTGAACTGCGAGTCTGAAAAACAAGTGGCAAAGGGATGTGGGAGATATTATGCCAGAGGACTGGATTAAGGCCCTAATGTAACCATTTTGGCCAGACTACGTCTGATACAATTAAAGATACTGCATAGGGTGTACTATCCGAGAGTGGCCTTGTATCGCTGGGGCAGGGTAGCAGAACCCAACTGTCTGCGTTGTCAAAATGCGGAAGGAACGTTCTTGCATATATTATGGGACTGCCCACGCATACAACACTACTGGCAGCAATGCTGTGATATACTGTCAAAGGTCCTAGGTCAAACGATCCCCAGGGATCCCAAGATGATGCTGCTGGGAATGGAGGGGGAGGAAGACTTGCCCCGGTATGAAAAATTGTGCTTGTCAACCGCCACTGCAGTAATTAAGAAAAATATTGCAAAACTATGGGGTGCTGCAGAAGTGCCAACGGTTGAACAGTGGACCAAAGGTGTACAGTTATGCGCTGTTGTTGACCAAAGAGTATATAGAGCAAGGGGATGCCCGGAAAAAGCCAGCAAAATATGGCAACATTGGGAAGATGCAATGTAAGCCTTTTGTCTGAAGTATGGTGCGAGATGTCATACAAGATTATAAAAGTAGTACTGTTTTGTTGCATGCGGCATGAGTAACTCTTTTTGTTTCTTTGTTGACCCTGACAGGGTCTGTTGTTGTAAGTTTCAATGCAAAAACGAATAAAATATGATATGTAAAAAAGAGAGAAAGAAAGAGAGAGAGAGAGAGAGTGAAAGAGAGAGGGAGAAAGAGAAGGGGAAATAGTCTGCAATGTGTGGTTCCCTCTAAAGCAACATTGCTTGACAGATTATGAGTTCTAAGCGGGATAAAAAGGTAATTGTGACCATTAATGTAGAACAAGAGACTGTTTTGCTCAAGGGGAAATATTATTGATGAGCTGCAACGCAATGTGTAACATGAAAGGTTAAATGAATTACATGTGCATCATGAACTGAAACGCAATATAATGTGCAATGTGAAAGGTTAATATATGAAATGTATGAAATGCTTGCAAGGAAATGTATGAGAGGTTTTTATGAAGCGATGATTAGATGTGAAATTGTGTTTTATTGTTATGTACATTTGTGTTGTATAACTTGGTTTTATTTTTTTGTTGTATAACAATATGTATGGATTAAAAAAATATTGAAAGGTTGATTAATTTCAACTAAAACAATAAAAAAAAGAAGGGCAAAGAGAGAAAGAGAGAGAGAAAAAGAAAGAAAGAAAGAAAGAAAGAAAGAAAGAAAGAAAGAAAGAAAGAAAGAAAGAAAGAAAGAAAGAAAGAAAGAAAGAAAGAAAGAAAGAAAGAAAGAAAGAAAGAAAGAGATAGGGCAAGGGAGAGGGGGAGGGAGAGAGAGAGGAAGGTAGAGAAAAAGGGGAGGGAGAGGGAGAGATAGTGCGAAGGAGAGGACAACCCTTTTCCCACCACGGCCGACCGGGTTCTGGACCTTAAGAATTGGCTGGCTCCATTTGCCTTTAGCTGTCCTTTGGAGGTCTCCCCTGCTGGGGGTGGCCTAGCCTTCTGAGGCCCGCAACATCTGACCCCCCAGCAGCCTGCTAACCCACGCAGATCTACGCTGCCCCCTCCTTGTGGGGCCGTGACGCCTCCCTTGGCTTCCTGGGGCACCCCTGCCTACTTCCATTCTTCACCAGCCGGGGAGAGCCTGCTACCGCCAACTGCATCCTGGTCTCTGCCGCAGAGGGCCGCCTGGAGACCCGTGGCCACCTCGCAGTGTGAGGCCGCTCCATCATGGTGACCTACACCGCCTCCTGAAGGCCTGGAGGCTCTTCCTACCTACTCAACCTCCTGGGGCGCTCTGGCCTACTCTATCCCCGCTTGCCTCGGCTTCTGCCTTTCCTGGTCCCTGCGGCACACGGATCCTGGCCCGGTCCCCCAGAGCGTGCCCCCTCACTCCGAAGCCATGTCCAAAGCATTGAAGTCCTCCAAATCGGCTGACATTTCCACCATGCTACAGGCTTTGGAAAAAGGAAAGAAAACAGACCCCCCTAAACTTACACCTCAGAAAGCGACCGACGACAAAGGGATGCTCACAACCAAAGAGGACCTCCAGGCTTTCATGTCGGACATCAAATCAGAATTCAGAACCTGCATGATGGAACTCACTGCTAAATTGGAACAAACTGACCAAATGGTCAGTAGCATTGAGCAGAGGATGGGGGAGGCCGAGGACCTGGCCATAGATCACTCCAACTCACTAACGGAGATGCAGCGCACCGTTCAGACGTTAATGGAGAGAACGGAAATTCTCGAATTTAAACAGGAAGACATGGAAAACCGCTCCCGCCGCAACAACCTGCGCATCCGAGGGGTGCCTTCATCAATCCTTGACAAGGAGCTCCCTGAATATGTAAGCACCTTCTTCCAGTCTCTACTACCAGATCTGGACGAGGCCCAACTTCTACTTGATCGAACCCATAGATTGCGCCCCCGCCGGGGAGTGAACACAGACCCCCCTCCGGACGTAATTACAAGAGTCCACTTTTATACCACTAAGGAGGCCATCGCAGCAATGGGCCAATCAAAGGATGAGCTCTCTTTCCAGGGCGTCCCTCTACAGATCTTCCAGGACCTCTCCCCTCTAACTCTCCAGAAGCACAGGATGCTTCGTCCACTCTCGCTCTTCCTCCGAGACCAGCAGATCTGCTACCGGTGGCTCTTCCCCACGGCGCTACAATTCTCGTATAAAGGCACCTCCCACACCATCAGCCACCTCGACGACGCAGCATCGATTCTCCGTCCGGACTCCCCCGGGACCTCAGACCCATCCTTCCTGGGCCGCACAAACCCAGCCCTGAACACTACCTCCCCAAAGCCGAATTGGGCCCCCTGGTCCAGAGTGCAGAGAAACCGCAAACCTAAGTGACGTGCCAGGACGCCCGCACAGAACACGTAGCTTTGGAACCACCCAAACATTTTGAGCTCGCCGCGGACCCCATGCGGTCCACACCCTCCTCCAAGGTGGATGCCACCACCTTACCCTTGGAGTAACTTTCAACCATGTTGGTTCTGTCGATTGACAGTCTGGGCGGCCAGGGGACATGCCAATAGTTTAAAATCGCCCCCCTGGTCGCAGTTTGGACCTCCCGTTGGAGGCAGTTGTTGAATGCTCATATCTCCTTTTGGAGACCAGTTTTAAAACCTTCAACCATAGGAGAACTTGAAATAGCTATGCTCTCACAGCCATGGCTGACTTGATCCCCCCCCCAAACCTCCCCCCCACAGCAAGCGGATCCCTTGAGCCAGCTGCCACATCTAAAACTTAAGTTCACCACCCTGATCGTTAGGGGCTTGAACTCCCCCCCGAAGAGAAAATCCATTTTGCAAAGGCTACAGAACGACAGGACCTCGATCGCTTTCCTGCAAGAAACTCCCTTAATCCCATCGGACTTCTCTCGCTTTCGAAATAGACTCTTTCCACTACAATTCTTTGCTTCCAATGGAACTAAAAGGGAGGCACCGCTATCCTATTCGCAAAAGATCTGGGGCCCCAGATCCTGGACTCGCTATGATGTCAGGATGGTCGCTTCATCGCGATAAAATGCATCGTCCTTGGTCAACTTTACACCCTCCTTTCGGCCTACGCTCCGAACGAACACCAAGAAGGCTTCTACCAAAACCTGGAAGACTCTCGCCTCCCATTCACTGAGGGGCAGATCATCATGGGAGGGGACTTCAACGGTATCCTGGATCCCCTCAAGGACAGATCCCATCCCCCGACATCCAGAGATCTTAAGTTGGCCACTGGCCTGCTCCACCTGTTCCGCACGCTGAACGTTGTGGACTCCTGGAGGATATTGTCCCCGGATGAGAAAGATTTCACTTTCTACTCGTACGTGCATCGCACCTTCTCCAGGATTGACCTGCTCCTGACCTCCCTGTAGATCCTGACCTTCACGGACGATGTGGCGATTGACCCCCGGATCCTCTCAGATCATGCTCCAGTCACACTAACCTTGCGGTCCCATGACCCGGAACCCCCTCCTCTTCACCAGTGGAGCCTATATGACCCTATCCTGGGGGGACATGGCAGTGAGAGACTCAATCGCCAGAGCAATAAAAAATTCTTTGCAGAAAACCGTGACGAGGATACTTACCCGGCCAACACTTGGGACGCCATGAAAGCAGTGCGCCGCATTTCACAAAAGAAAGCAGGCGACCCGGGCCACCCTGGAAGCCGAAGTCTGTGTAGCTGAAGCCACCCAAAAAATGAAAGGGCTGGGCCCCTAAATCCTACAGGGTCCTGCAAATGGCAAGGAAGAGGCTCGAAGCGCACTACGCTGACGCCACAGCGAGCCTACTAACTAGAACCAAGCAATGGTATTATATCCATAACAATAAGGCCAACAAACTGCTGGTTAACAAGCTAGCAAAGGAGAAGAGCAGAAATACCATCTTGGGCCTTTGCGACCTGCGCGGGGCGATCCATTACACGGACAACGAGAAACTACGGTTGGCGGCCGCCCACCACTCAGAAATAATGCCGGCAGCCCTGAGGGTCCCGGGTGAGCAGTGCGCATACATCCAAGAGGCGGCCCCCCGCATCTGGCCCCGGCGGCCAGGGAAGAACTCGAAGCACCCATTACAACTGAGGAAGTGGAGGCAGCCATCCAAAGCTTGAAACCCAGAGCCCCAGGCCCGGACGGATTCTCCACCCGCTTCTACAAACTCTTCCGGCCCCAACTAGCGGCCCCCCTGGCCCGCCTCTTCAACTCATTTGTGGCCACTGGGACAATCACCCCAACTATGCTGGAATCCATCACTGTCCTCATCCTCAAGCCGGGAAAGGACCCCCAAGATATCAGCTTGTATAGACCCATCTGTTACGCTCACCTGGTTCCCACAGGGGCGTCGATCGGACCCAGACAGCTGCGGTCTCCACCAATGGGATGCGTAGTGAAGAGATGACAGTCTGGACTGGCCCGCCTAATCTTGTCTGCTGGACTCGTAGAAGTATTCTCCTGCAAGTGGAGAAAGGGATTTAGCCACCCGTGGACGTTAGTGATGGCCCCCCCAACTGTTCTCGTTCTCCCCACTAATCACCTCCGATATCCCCTCTTGGTAACCTCACCTTATGTTTTTAAATGATGAGCTCTCCATCCTGCATGGCATGCAGGGGCGCGTAGATACCAGTTACTTCACTGGTTTGAAGGTACTGGAGGAGTTCCGGAGGAATATTGACTCCAGTGTCTATAAAGTTCAAAGAGTTCAATATGTCTGATGTTCACTCTTGTTCCATTCCCTCGTTAGGTTGCAGCTGGGTCCAAAAGAATATTGCCTGGAGGCAGCTGATGGCGTTCAGGTAAGAGTCTGTATTACCAAACACTGTCCCGTAAAAGTTGCATGAGTTTAACTTGCTGTTTTCTCTCCCTTTATAGGTGCGGCATAGAAAGATGCGGCAAATTAAAGGATAATACCTCCGGTGGTAAAGCAGGTAAGCCTATGGTGGCAAAGAGATTGTCTTTGTCGGTTTTCTCGGCTCACCTTGTTATTCCTTTTGTTTTCCCCCCAGGTGCTGGGTTTCGACGAAGAAAATAATGGAGGCAGCGCCGAGTTGAAAGATGCGGTGGACTGGTGAGTGTAACGCGGCGCTGCTGCTGGCGAAGCGACGCGTGCTGAAATAATGTCCTTTCGAGGCTCGGAGATGTGCTGGGTCCGGAATCAGGTAAGGAATCAAATAATGTCCGTGATCTAACCTCTTCTCCTTTCTTTTCCTTTTGTCTAGGAGCTCCGGATTCGAGGCGGGCGTGGCAGAAGACTGGATGCTGACTTGCAGACACGGTGAGCGTTACGCTGCTGGATGCAGAATAACACGAAGCCTGAGCTGCTGTTCGGGCGTGGTTTAAATAGCCTGCAAAGTAGTCCCAGGTAAGAAGTTCCCCAGAACCACACCCGAGTAAAAAATAGTCCCTGTAATAAAATAGTCCCATCCAGGCCTCACGTTGGCTTGGATTCATTTGCAGCATGGTCTGCATAAGGTAAGTAAAGTCTATGAGCCTGGTGCCTATGGCGCCAGGACTGATTTCTATGATGAGCCTGGCACCTAAGGCGCCAGAACTGAATCCAAACAGCCCCCAGCCGGGGCAGTTGGGGTTTTAATGAGTATCTGGATGCCTGCTCCCGGGGCTAACGGACTCGATCCGGATGCCCGGGGGTAGGCATCATGACACCATCTCTCTGTTGAATTTGGATGCCAATATATACGTTAAGATCCTGGCCAACCGTCTTGCACCTATCCTTCCGAGCATCATAGACCCACATCAAACAGGGTTTATAAACTCCAGGTCGACAAAAGCTAACATCCACAGGGCACTGGACCTAATAAAGATCGCCAAACGGGACTCCCTACAACTGGCCCTACTGGCGCTAGACGCCACTAAGGCCTTCGTTCGGGTGGACTGGTCTTACCTGCGCCTCACCCTAGAGGCTTTCGGCTTTGGCCCAACCTTCGGGAAGATGATCTTCGTGAACTACCAAGCCCCTAAGACCAGGCTAAGAGTCAACGGCCGCCTATCGGACCCAATCCATCTCACATGCGGAACGAGGCAGGGATACCCATTATCCCCGCTGCTCTTTGTTCTGGCCATGGAGCCGCTGGCTCAGCGAATTCGCAAAAACCCCCGGATCAGTGGCCTGAAGATTGGCTCCGAGCAACATAAAGTTGCCCTCTACGCAGACGATGTTCTGCTATCCATCACGAAAATCTAAGGGTCCATGAGGACGGCCCTGCCTGAAATCCACGACTTCGGGAGGGTATCGGGATTCACCATTAATTTCCAAAAGTCAGCGGCACTCGGAGTGGGCCCGACCCCAGCCAAACGTGAGGCCTTAGAGGAACGAGGCCCGTTTCAATGGAGCACCCACCCGATCCCGTACCCGGGGATCCAGATCCCCGCCCACCCAACGAAGGTCTATAAGGCTAACTTTCCGCCGCTCTTTGAGGAACTGGAGAAGGACCTGACCCGCTGGCAATCGCATGAAATCTTCCTGCTAGGCCGCATCACGACATGTAAAATGATCCTACTTCCTCCCTTCCTCTATGCCTGCGCCTCCCTCCACCCCAAATTCCACTCCCCCCCTATAGCGGCTCCAAAGGAAGATGGTTGACTTCATCTGGAAAGGGAAGAAAGCACGTATCCCGCGAAGATCGATGATGGCCAGCACAAGACTCGGTGGATTGGGGGTCCCCGACCTCCGAAAATACCAAATGGCAGCACAGCTAGCCCACCTCCAAGCATGGAGGCTCACCACGGGGCAGCTGAAATGGGTGGAGATTTAGCAATTCTGCCTCCCTCTCCCCCTCCGCTTCCTCCGGTTTCTCCCTTCTGCCTTACACCGGAGCTGGCCGGGAGTACTGACTGCCACGAAACAATCGATAAAGGCTTGGGAGTGGGCCCGCAGGCATTGTGGCGTTCCAGGAGACCTGAGTGAACTCTCTCCAATCTTCCTCAACCCAGCTTTCTCCCCTGGAGCCCATCCAAGGAACTTTAGGAACTGGGTCGCAGGAGGCCTTGAAAGACTGGGGCAACTCTTTGATGGGGACTCCCCCCTAACCTTTGAACGATGTAAATTGGCATTCCAGCTAGCAGAGACAGACAGATACTCCTACACCCAACTCAGGCACGGGTGCTCCCACCCCCGGACCCGAGCAGCGGCCACGAGACCCCTTACTCCACTTGAGCTAACAGTGAATGACCTGCTGGCCCGGGGGAAGATCTCAGCCCTTTATAAACTGCTACAAGATGACCCTTTCTGTTCTAAGCCCTCCTATATGTCCCAATGGGAGATGGACCTTGGGCATGACATAGAAAATCACACGTGGGTGGACATCTGGTCTAGAACGCGCACAGCATCCCGCTGTATCACCAACCAGGAGTGCGCCCATAAACTGCTTCTGCGATGGTATTACCCCCCCGCACCTCCATCACTTCCAACAGGCCCTGGATCCTCAATGCTGCCGTCTCTGCGGCCTCCCCGGATCATACTTCCAGATGTGGTGACCTGCCCCAGAGTACAGGAGTTTTGGTCTCACTGCCTAGCCACTATAAAGGACGTCACTCAGGTGACCATTCCGCTAACGCCAGAGCAAGTCCTCCTGGGGATCCCGCTGCCAGACATATACCCGAGATCAGGGAGGAGAGCGTCCCTAATATCCCAGTTTTTGCTGGCAGCCAAAATCACGGTGGCCCGCACTTGGAAATCCGTGGAAGGACCCTTGATGACCCTCTGCTGGGTCAAGCTCTGGGATATTCTGATAGCTGAGAAGGTCACGGCAGCTAAAGCAGGACTGCTTCATCGATTTATGGACATTTGGGCACCGGTGCTAGACTATGATCAGAACTTCCCGGCCCTGACATTTAAACCACGCCTGATTGCCAGAGCCCTTCATTCTATGGTTGATCTGCTACCGCCGCCGCCAGACCAGGCCGAATGAGACCCGAGAATGGTGCCCACCGAGGAACATTGGGGGTGAGGGGAGGAGATTCTGTGCTTTATATGTTTTGAGAAGCTATAAGTAATGTGTATGTATAAGCTCCTGTGTTATTTATAAATAAACAAATAAAAAATAAAAATAAAAGAATAGAAAATGTAATAAAATGAAAAAAGAAAAGAAAGAAAAATCAGGTGTGTGCCACTACACACCACCCGGCATGGATCCTTTACCTAAACTTTTTTCTTCTTTGGCTATGTCCTTACTCTGTTGATTGAGCTTTGCCTTGTCTCAGGTGCTCTTTGGAAATCTGAGAGATGCACCCAATATCTTAACTCCTATATGCAGACGGCAAGAAGAGCAAAGAACACCACCTCATAAGGACCTTGGAACCTGGGATTGTCCCATTGACGCACAATGTTTTTTTCCGTAGATCAGCTCCCCAAGCAATAATGGTCCAGTTTTGATTTGGGCAATGCTGTGAACGGAACTGTGGTCTCACTTTCTACAGAGGTGGTTACTATTTCTCCCCCATTTAACGTGCACCATTGGCGTCCCTGTGTGCCTCTGTCCCGTCCCCTGGTCAATTGTTGATGACCCATCAACATATAGTATGTCTCCTTCCGTCAATGCATGAGCCGCTCATCAGAGAGGGAAAATAAATAAAACTCTTGTGTATAATCCCGAGTTACTAAAACAGATAGCTTCTTTCAAGTCCTCAAATTGTCTATTAATTTTGTCAGTCCATTCTAATTTACCATTTTCTGCCTTCTGTCCTTCCGTGAGACTTTGTAACGGCAGCCTTGTGTAGGCTGTGTAGTCTGGGATCCATGCCCTACAATAATTACATAAAACCAAAACCTGCTGCATTTCCTTGACAGCACTGGGCCTAGGGGTGGCGCATACTGCTCCCGCCCTATCTGGTAACATTTTGCTCCCGTTTGCAGAAATAAGTTGCCCCAAGTATAGTACCTCCTGTTGGCAGTATTGTAGCTTCTTTTTATCTGCCTTGTACCCTTTGTGAGCAAGTAATTGCAATAATGCAACAGAATCACTCCTGTACTGCTGTTCATTTTCACTACATACTAGCAGCTCATCCACATAATGGAGGATTGTGGTAGGCACCTGAATATTTCCCAAGTCGGCATGCAGTACTCTATTGAAAATATTTGGACTTTCACAGTACCTTTGAGGCAATCTCGTGTGATCAAAGGACTGTTGACCATGCGTAAACGCAGTGAGATACCATGAATAAGGGTGAAGTGGGATTCAGAAGAACACATTCTTCAGATCCACCACTTTGAAGTATGTCGCTGTCTTGGGAATGCTACAGTTTTGGGACTACCAGAAACTCCTTATGGACCATGTCATTAAGAGGATGTAGATCCAGGATCATCCTCCAACTACCCCTGTTGCTTTCTTGACTGGTATATGGCTGTATTAAATGGGGATGTGGATGGCACAATGCTCCCTTGCTCTAACAGAGCCTGAACAGTGCCTTTTATCCCTTCCGCTGCTTCCTTTGACAATGGGTACTGCTGCACCCTCGGGAGTATTGCTCCTGAGTTCAATGTAATCTGTACTGGGGTCACATCTCTCAGTAACCCAACATCATGTGGATTAACAGTCTATAATTGTGCTGGGACATATCGCATGTCCTCCTCAAAAACTAAATACAGGGTCACCACTGCCATCAGGGGGCACTGTACCTTGCTATACTGATATCACATGGGATGCAGAGTTCCAAAATGATCTCTGCATTTTGCTCACTGTCCTCAAATAACTCATCATCAGTCATATCCTTCAATTGTACTGTTGGGTCTACACATAGTACTGTGCGCCGCTCTCACCCGTCCTGGTCTGTTTTAATCAGGACTACTCTTTTGTATTACACTACTAGTGCTTGCAAAATTAATGACAATATTGTCCCTGTCACCATCTCGAGTGGCACCATGGGTCGGAAAATAAAATCTGTGGGCACTCGCCAACATTTTGTCCCAATTTGTGGCACTGCTTTTTCTAATATCTTGATCCCATAGACAAATATGTCCAGGACCACAGAAACCCTACAGACTACTGCCTCCCTTGCCATTGCATTGATTATTACCATTGTTCGAGCTACACACATCCCTGGAGTGGAACACACTACCCCTTGATCTGTGAAGGATATCGTTACATTTAGTTTACTGAGCAGATCCCTACCCAACAAGTTAACAGGGGAACTCTCTGAATATAACAAGGGGGCTTTTGCTACCTTCCTTCCCACTTTTATATCCAGCTCCTCATTGTATGGAACCTTAGAAATAGCCCCAGAGATTCCCTGAGTGTCAAGAGTTGTACCTGATAATGGAAAGTTCCCCTCCATAATGCATGATTTTGTTGCACCTGAATCAACCATAAATATAAATTGCTTGTTTCCTATTTCTGCCGCCACCAAGGACTCCTCTTCAGGGTGTTCAGATGTCAATAGGATTAGACATGTGAGTGCTCTCTGTGGGCTGTCCTAATCAGAATATGCATTTGTCCCGCGGAATGAAAAAGGGCTGCCCCGCCATTGAATCTCTCTGGAGTGGAGTGCTTGTGACCCCTGCCATCCTGTTAAACTGTTTTCCCTCACCCTGCTGTGGTTGTTGCCCACATTGCCCTTGCCTGTCAGCCCCATAATAGAACTGATTTTGACCCCCTCACCCAAATTGCTGTTGTCCCATTCCATGAGGCCCTTGGAATCTCTGCCCTGGAGGTGATGGCACACAATTAAATCCAATCCAAGGCATGTTCCTGCATTCTCTTGTGAAATGCCCCATCTCCTGCAATACCAGCACTGTGATGTTCCCAATCCTCCTCCACGGGGCCCTATCTCCCGAAGCCTCCTGCTCTTGCTCCTCGAAATCCTCCTCTTTCCCTTGGTGCTCCTTCATACTGCCACTGTGGGTTGGGGTACTGCCCCCCACCCCATTGTCCCTGTCCTCCTTCGCCCCATATTGCCACAATTGTGGCATTCACAATTTGTTGAGTGTCTCCTGTCCTCTCCCCCTGAGCAGGTGCCATCACCGGTTCTAGGATGACAACCTTATTTAGTTTATTTTCCACTAGCTTTGCCTTGTCCGTTTGACGCTTCTGGGCTGCCTCCCTGGCCTGCTCCTTGATTCTCTTACAATGGTGGTCTATTATACTTTGTATCTGTGCCCATTCTTTGGCTTCAACTCTCACAATTTTATCTAGTGCCTCTGGACCTCTTTTGGTAATCCCCTCTTTACGATAAAATAGAAAAATGGTACTGAATGGTCCCATTGCCCTCCTGTCTCAACCCTCCACATTTCCTGTAACTTAAGAATAAACCTAACTGGGTCCTCATCAACACCCATCATACACTGCATTAAAGAATATAAGTCAGGGGTATCTGCGTACATCTTTCGTAGGGCATCCCATACCCTCACCCTTATCTAATTAAAGGCTGCCTGTTATGTTCCTTATCTGCAAGACTTACCCCGGGGTGCCCAGCCCTTGTCCATATGCCCCCAGCCTGCTCCCCAACTATGGTGACCAGTAAACTCTTATGGTCTCATAGTGCTAAGGCTACCCTGCTGTTTGTTTTTCGAATTCATAGATCCATTTATTGGCTCCGGCTGTAAGCTGGGGGAGAGCTTTAATCAAATAATTTTTGTCCATTTGAGGCCATGGCACATACTGCGTTATCCCTACTCCTTTATGTGCAAGAGCAGCTGCAAGACTATTTTGTTTTCAACCCCTTTTTTTAGTATTCTTCTGATCTTGTACTACCACCATTAAATCTGGTATAATTCTTGGTCTATGCCTCCTCACTGCCTCTTGTGGCGGGGACGGGTTTCTCACTGCCTCTTCGCCTTGATCTCTTTCTTGCCCTGCCTCTTCATTATTTCTGCCACCTTCATCTTCGCATTCATTTTCCCTTGCTGGTTCAACTTCTTGTCCCAGGACCGCTCATACCCACTCCCAGTCATCTTTTTCGACACAAACATTTCTTATTGCCCATGGGTTGAATCTAACCAAAAAAATCTCCTGACTTCCAATCCCCTATTTTCTGCACTGGTACCCTTATTTCTGGTGATACTTCTTCAGGTTCTTGTAACCTTACTAACATTTCCCGCAACGCTCTTAACTCGTTGTTTATATTTGCTTGTGAACCCCCTGGCGACACTGATGCTACGGGCATGTCAGCGCTTGTAGATGGGTTATATGGAGGTGGAGGTGCAAAAGTTCTTGAGTCCCCCCCCTAGGTGCTAATCCTGATAATCCTGTTGTTGACACTCTCTCTACCACTGGAGGCTTATGGACTGGGTTTGTATACCTTACTGCAGGTTTAGGTGTTACGGGGCATATCCCCTTACATTGTATTTCTTTTTCATCTTCCTGATCTTCCATATACACGAATAATCATCAGAGATCTAGAATCTCTTTTATTTTTTGGAACTGTTTCCCTTTATATTTTGCTGCTAAAAAGGTGGTCATTTTTTCTAGCATGTTTCTGTGATGGGAGCCCTGCTCTGGCCAGGGGCAGGACATCCCCCCCTTCCTTTTTTTCCAACACCCATTGTTTGTGATATTTATCTATCCTGTTGCAATACAGTGGCAGGACCCTATGCATGTGTTTTATTGGAGTTTCTTCCCCCATAATGTTGCACTCATCCCTAATGCTTCACTTAGACCTTACTGCTATTCTGCGCATGCTCCTGCTTGTTACACAAAAATACAGATCAACCCACTTTTCCCCCAACTGATTCTTTTCCATTTTGTTTTCACAAACACACACACACCGCAACTTATCCTCCTTCCTTTTTTACCACAAAAGACAGCAAGAGAAAATATACAAAAAAAATTGTCTAAAATCCAGGCCCATGCCTTATACTGAGCCACTACTTATTTTCCTTATATACTTGTAGTACCACCTTCCCAGCTTTTTTTAATATGCTGAGGATCCCATTGCTTGTATCATCATAAAAGCATAACACGGGGTACTACACTCTCAACCTATTATGGCTGAGGATCCCTTACTTCTCAGTCTTTGTACGCTGAGCCTCCCTTTCCTCTCAGTCTGTTATACGCTGAGGCTCCCTTTTTCCATTATAAAATGTAGAAAAACTGTAATATGCAACAGTTTCAATACATAACCCACCTCCTATCCAATCTATACCTTAACACATCACCAAAGGTCCTATTCAATGTATACCTTAACACATCACGAAAAGTCATATTCAATCTATTATAAAACACATCACCAAAAGGTCCTATTCAATCTATCATTGACCTCTTACTTCATCCATTAATACTGTCATACATACATGTACCCATGTAGTTATCTCTTACAAGAATATACTCACACGTGCATGTTCACTCGAGTTTTCCCCAGTTACGAAGTCCCAATACTGGCCTGTCTTTCTTTCTGGAGCAAAGTCCTGCTTTAGTGAGCAGAGAGGATTTCTATTAAAATGGCTCCTACTAAAACCGTTTCAGGAAACACATGTTTTTTTTATTTAGGGGACCGGTCGCTATAGATGGGCGTGACTCCGTCCTGGTGACTGGCCTGGGCCTTCGCAAAGTACGGGGGAAAGACTGAGATCACGTCATGGCGTCACCACTGTAAGGGTGTCCCTAATTGTAAGGGTGCCCCTAATTGCGCTCACACCAGAATAAATATACCCCTCTAGGGAAGTAAGGCCAAGAGTCTATATTGTAAGCATAACAAATGTAATCTTCCAGAACATGAGGATGGTAGCAAAGAACTCTGCTCCCTGAATGGTCTTCTTCTGTCCTTCATCCGTTTCTTTCTCCTGGCATCAGCAGGGGTTTATATACTCCTGGCTTGCTGCAGTTGTGTCACTGGAAACGGGCCATGGCTCCACCCCAAACCATCCTGCTTCCATGTAAGGGATGCTCCAAAGTCTTACTTTCTTCATTGTCATCAATTTCCGTCAGGATATGCTACTTTACATTTTGCTACCTTACATAGAATCACACTGCAGCCCTGCAGACTTTTCCAAACCTTGAGGCCTAGCCCCAGGAAAAACTAAACTATTTTCTATACACAATATTTATTAATTCTATCCATATTTCACTCATTCTACTCATTTATCTGGTCCTATAATCTCCTTTAAAGCTTGATTTCATAATTCTGCATTTTGCGCATGAGCATGTAAATCCCATTTTAGCCTGCATGGGCTCTTGACAGACAGCAGACAGCTGGCGAGTCACTTTGTGCTAGCACGAACACAGCAAAGCCTGTAGGCCAATTTTAGCACAGGCTGCATTCTTTCCAGGAAGGGAGGGGGCATTTTTGACTCATACCATACTAAAATTTTACAAATGCATAGGATTTGACATTACAAATCTGTCTAGCTAATAGTTAATTGTGCTTTATATTTTAAACAATAACTACCTGTTTCAGTGCCTGCCCATGCCTGTGTACGTGATTATATTTGTATGAAAAAAAGCCTTCCAAGTACCCCTCCTCCCCCCATTATAGCAGCTAAAAGAAGTCAAAAGAAGTCTTGCCTAATTCTAAAGTGCTTGGGGGTGCGGGAAGACCCTAGATCTTTCCGAACACATGGTGGGAAGTGTGCTGAACATTTCAAACAGACATACACACACATATATCCACACATTTCTCTTTGATATATAGAGAGAATAAATACCAGTCACATATGTACATAATAAATACCCAACAGTGTTATTATTAAAAAAAAAGAGTAATTTTGTTTGGTTGAGGTTTTTTGGACATCTTATGGCAAGGACACCATATATAAGGAGCCACACCAAATAGTATTACTGGCGATACAGCATACCATCTGAATACAGAGGAGGCCATATCTATTTGTGGAATTCTCTTCCATGTATCAAGTTCCAAACATACAACAAATAATCAATTAATTAAGTTTGCGGCACAGACTGGGTAAGAAGTAATGTAACGCACAGTGATTAAGGAAAGTGTTTCATTTGGAGAAGGGCTACATGAGCACAAACAAGGTTTTGGTTCACATTGAACCAATATAGCTGTTACGTTATTGACAGGTAAAGTGATCAATCTAAATTTGATATCTTGTAAAGTTTGTGTGAACACCAATCATACTGTGCTGAGCCCAATGTTCTTTTTTAGAACTTAATATTCAGGTGTTATTACAGTTTTCTAGTGCTCCCAAAATCATGGAGTGTCATGAATAACCCAACACTTGTTTCGACCATAAGGTATTTTTCAAGGCTTAATACTAGTAAATGCAAAGTTAATTGTAGGTTGCAAGCAATGGCGATTGGATCAAAGTAATAACAGGTATCTTATTAAATCGTTGGATATTTCTGATATATAAATTCATTAGCTCAGTTTGCACATTATTTAGTGCTAAGTACATGTTTTGCTGAACAGAAAATAGAGTGGTTTTCAGGAAATATGTGTTTTCCAATGGTTGTAGCATGTTAGTAGTATCTCTAAGTTGAAATATCAGTATGCCCTGTGTTTTGCATCCGGCCACGTTCGGCGACTCTCGTTGAAGTCAGAGCAGTATGATTGGTGTTCACACAAACCACTATTTCCTTAAAAGGTTAGGGTATTTCCTCTTGAACACCACAATACGCACCGGCCATCTCTAGTAATTCTCTATTACTCCTGCACCTCAGCGCATAAAACAATTGATTGCCCTAAAAATTGTGCATACCTAAATTTGATATCTGCCCACAAATGTTATGGGTATGGTTTGTCTGGGTTTGATCCACAGCCAATAGAAAGCCTTGCTGCTATAAAAAATAACCAAGCTGAGAACTCTTACTCCCTAATATCAGATAACTCTCCTCAACCTAAATCCAATGCTGTTTTTTAATTGTTACTAAATATATTTTTGTCAAAATCTCCAGCATGGACAGTAGCTTTTCACAACATATTATGTTACCTTACCGTCCTACGTTTCCATGTATCATAGTATCAAAAACACTCTTTCAAAAGACAGATAACTAGGAGCATGTATTGTGAGTTCAGTGGCTACAACCTTTAGAATCTCCACTACGGAAGGGGGGACTGGATATCTCAGAGAAAGTGAAAAGAAGTCAACCAAAGGTTGGATGCAAAAAAGGAATAAAGCAGAGATGAGGATATATATGACAAAATGTACTATTTTTGGCCCACCCATTACCAAGGAGATGATAATACTGGAAAGGAACAGCTAATGCAAAGTACTGGATAAACAGGGTACACAGCAGCAACGCTTTTGGGTAATGGATAAGTTGGAAGTGGTACAAGATTCACAGTTTTAATAATCTGAAAGAAAGAGGGATCCGGGCATGAAATAATTCACTGCGATCCAGGTAGAGTGACATATCCCTATAGGTATTAGCAACTATGAAATCCAAAAGGATCTGAAATTATGATTTCACAGAATATACTGAACATTATGGATAGGATTGGAATAAGCAATATTAATAATGTATAAGATATTGATAGATCTCCCTGAGTACCATTGTAGGGACGGACAGAAATGAAAGGTAGTGGCATGAGGCACTCCAAGTTCAGAGCAAGGAAGTTGTACAAATTACCTGAGATACAGAGTATGAGAGATGGCTGTCTTCCTGCACACATTTTGCACAAGATGAGATTCTGATTGAAGAGAGACAACGCTCTTCACAGAAGATGATTGCCACAGAATCATAAGGTGCTTGAGGCTGATGGAAGAAGTGAAATATGCATGAGATCTCCTAGGCCTTTTTCAGTTGTATTGGAGCACTGGAGACTCAAATCACATGTGCAAGGAAGGGGTAAAGTTCTTGCAAGATGAGAAGAAAATAGTGAATACTTAAGAAATAATGGTAG